>NC_142518.1:46282500-47532500 GCF_057876585.1 Rhinolophus sinicus | reverse complement strand
TCTTCCTGGGCATCAGCAGGAGTGGATTCTGCAGCAAGTTGATATGAAGAGGTCTTTCTTTTGCTTTTCAGTAGGTGGCACTGGAACATTTTATTTTCTCTCAGCCTGCAGCATTTTATTTCCTTTTGCAGTGTTCTAGCTTCTTGAGTGATGAGAGGTTTTCTGGGTAGTTGGCTTCTCCTCTGTGATCAGGTCGCCTCTCATGGCACCTCCCCCATGGGAGGATGTGCTGGGTTCTGAGCCTCTGGAATTCCAGTGATGACCCTGCAGCCCAATGCAGAGCTTGTGTGTCTCAGCAGCCCTGGGTGCCCCCACAGAGATCAGCCTAGAAAGGTGGAGACACGGTGGGCTGGGAGAAAGAGCAGGTGTGTTTTCGGCTCTGAGAGTTGGTGACTTCCAGGCCACAGCTGTCTGGCCCCTACAGCTCCTTTCCTGTCATCGTTATTAGCCGTGCTATGAGTCTGCTGCTCCGGGACTGCCTCTCCAGTTCTTAGGGCTATAGATATTCTGCTCTTTAATCCAACACTGCTACAGTTTCTTGTGGGTCCCGCTTCTAACACAGGGAAGGTGTGAGCAGGTGAGCTCTGGAAGGTGACAGGAGGTAGCCAGGCTCTGTGTCTTTGTTTTCTGCCTGGCAGTGTGGGCTTAACCATAGTTCCTACGCTTCTGTATTCAGAAACTCTGTGGTTTCTGCCCCAATCTCAGGGTTCAGCCATATTTTATGCTGACACTTCAGGCAGAATTGTAGGCTGCAGAAAGTGCACCTGCAGTCTCAATCCTCTCCTTTCCTCTCCTGGGACAGCAGTGTGCTCTGGCCTGCATCCTGTGGCCTGCATCTCTGCACCTCTACTTACCTCCTCCCTTGTTCTCCCTGATTTGCCCACCTTCAGCTGTTTCAATGCATGGATCTCTGAGATGTGCTTGTGTGTTACACAGGGTTCCTTTGTTGAATCATAGCTGTTCAATTTGTTGTGAATTCTAGGGGAGAGATTTCAAGGAGCACCCCTCATGCCACCATGTTTCTGATGTCACTGGAGTGTTTATTTTCTCTTACTTTGTTCTGGCTCCTCATGGTGGAAGATGCCTTATGTTCCCTGGGGAGGTGGCCATCTCCTCTGTGACTAGGCTGCCTCAGTCTCAAGGCACCAAACCATTGGGAAAATGTGGTGGGCAATGGGTTTCTGAGGCCCTAAAATCCCAGTGCTGCCCCTGGTGCCAGAAGCAGCGATGCACTGCCTGAGCTGTCTGTGGTGCCCTGGCTGTGATCAGCGGCAAAAGTTTGGGGGGTGGGGTGGGCTGGGAGCGGTCACTAGTGTGTTACAGGCTTTATTCTCCTCTCAGTAATGGCAACTGCTAGACTTCGGCTGCCTCACCTCTAATTTTCCACCCTTGTCACTGGGATTAGCCACATCTGCCATTGAGGACCTATCTACAGTTCTCAGACCTGTACATATTCTGCTCTTTACCCAACACTCACTGCTAGAGATTTTTCTGGGGTCCATTGTTAGCTCTGGGAGAGTGGGGGGAGGTAGCCAGTCTCTGTGGCTTTGTTTTCTGCTGGCAGTGAGGGTTGCTAGACCACAGCTGTCACGTTTCTGTATATAGTCTCTCCCCTAAGGTTTCTGGCCCAATTGCTGGGTTCAGCCATATTATGTGCTGATCACTCAGGCAAGAGTGCTCAGAGCCACAGAGAATACACGTGCAGCCTGAATCCTCCCCTTTTCTGGGACTTGCAGTGAGATCTGGGTTGTGTCTGCAGCACCTGTCTCTGCTCTTCTCACTTCCCTCCTCCCCTTTACACCCTGATTTGTCCATCTTAAAATGTTTTGATGTGCGAATCTCTCAAATGTGTTTGTGTGTTACACAAGGAATCCTTTGTTGAATTATAGCCATTCAATTGTTGTAACTTCAAAAGGAGAGGTCAAGGGAGACTACTCATGCCACCATGTTTCTGACATCCATTAATACTGGCTTTCTAAAATAAGTTTGGAACTATTTCTTCCCCTTCCATTTTTTGGAATAGTTTAAGAAGGGTAATGTTTGGTAGAGTTCACTTGTTTAGTCATCAGGTCCTGGAATTTTGTTTTATTATTATTATTATTATTATTATTATTATTATTATTATCATTATAATTACTGCTTCTATTTTATTGTTAGTAATTGGTCTATTTAGATTTTCTAATTTTTCTTGGTTTAGTCTTTGAAGGTTTGTGGGGACAGAGCCAGGAGTGCAGTTTCCAGGCTCTCGGCCTCACATGGAAAGGTGCTGGCTCAGGTAGTAAATGGCCATCAACTGTGATTGGATGGCCATCAGCTGTGGCTAGTTGGCCATCAGCTGTAACCAGTGAGCCATTGGCCACTAATATAACTGCTGTGGCTATGCTAGCAGAAAAAAATGGGGGCTAGCAAGAAGATGGTGGCTGGCAAGCATAGATTGCAGTTAGGGTGGCGGATTGCAGTCAGCAGAGTCCGTCGGTTGGCAGAAAAGCGAACAGTAGGTCGCACGTCATGTGAATCCAGCCTCCAGTGAGACTATAGTGGTATGACTCCCCTACCTATGGCTCATGGGTATTCCTTTTTGGCCTCACCATATCCTGTGTTCTTGTGTGGGGAGCGGGAGCTGAGACCCTGCATGACACCCCGTGTTACAAGGTTGTATGCTTCTAGAAATTAACCTATTTTTTCTAGGTAGTCCAATTTGTTGGCATATAGTTGTTCATGGTATTCTTTAATAATTCTCTGTATAGATGTGGAGACTTTGAAAGCAAATGTGGAGATAGTGATAACCAGGCTCCATTCCACTGAGATTTTCAAGTCAATCCCTGGCATTATAAAAAATAAATGAATAAAAAAAAGATGAAGAAGAAAGAAGGAAGAGGAGAAGCAAGAAGGTAGTAAATGTACTTTATAAATCATTTCCAAGATTTACAAGTTTTATGGGATTTCTTTTAATGCACCACCTTTCCTACTGAGGCACCGTTATCCTCAATGGATGAGTTAGGAGTTAAGAGTTTGGACTCTGGAAATAGATTGCTTGTACTCATATACCAAACTTGTCCCTAATGAGCTATGAAACACAGACAAGACATCTAAGTACTCTAAGCTTTTATTTCTTCATCTGTGATTCAGGGCTAATAATAGTATCTAGCTCAAAGGGTTCTTTTGAGGACTACATGAGATATATGTAATTAGCACATTGTCTTAGTATAAAGTTAAGACTTCTTATATGCTAATTGCTATTACTATTAGGTTAATATAGTGGTAGTAATAGTATAGTAGTTGTATTGGTGGTAGTAGTAGTAGTAGTAGTATTGGTGCAAAAGTAATTACGTTTTTTGCAATTATTTTTAACCTTTAAAATGCAATTACTTTTGCACCAACCTAATAGTAGTAGTGGTAGTAGTAGTAGTAATAGTACAAGTAAAATACAAGTAATAATATATTGGTAGGAACATGGATGAAGTTAACCTTTGTTTTGTTTACTTTATATATATTGTTATACAAGGTGTGATCAAACAATATGGTGAATGTTTAAATAAAAAACAATTTATTACAGTAAAAAATACATTGCCATTAATCCCTCTCAGAATACTCCCCATTGCTTCAAACACATTTATCCCATCTTTCTTGTCACTTTCTAAAGCAGTTCTGGAAGTCCTGTTTTGTGAGTGTCTTTAGTTGTGCTGTCATGGCTGCCTTGATGTCCTGAATCATTTTGACTTTGGGGAAGAGCCAGAAATCGCACAGTGCCAGGTCCAATGAATAAGGTGGATAAAGATACACCGTAATGTTTTTATTTGATAGAAATTACCATATACCAGAAGCAATGTGTGACACAGAGCATTGTCATGATGGTGGGTGATTTACGGCACACTTCAAACACACCTTCTTTCAACTGTAGCTCATACCCGACTGACTGCACTGAACAAGTTGGAAATTCTCACACACTGTTACTAAGGTTCAACATACTCTTCCTGTATTGAAGAATCCTCCCTTTCCATTGGATGGCACTCGGCAGCAGCATTCACTGTACTTGTTGATTGCAACAGAAGGGCTCCATATCACACATCGCTTCTGATATAGCAATTTCTGTCAAATAAAAACATTATGGTGTGTCCTCATCCACCTTGTTCACTGGATCTGACACCACGCAACTTCTGACTTCCCCAAAGTCAAAATGATTCAGAACATTGAGTTACCCATGACAGCGCAACTAAAGATGCTCATGAAAGAGGACTTCCAGAACTGGTTATTGGCAAGGTGACTTTTACTGTAATTTTTTTTATTTAAACATTCACCATATGTTTTAATCGCACCTTGTGTACCCCAATATTCTTAAGACTATTAAAGTAAGCTACTAAAATACAACAGAATTCAATTCTATGTCAAAATTTTTCTGCTTTCTTATAAGTAAGCAAAACAAAAAATCTACATCAGCAGAGCTAATGGTTCTGTTCCACCAAAGATTGTAAATAATATTTATTCTAAATTTTGAATGATTTTTTTAAAAAGTACCTGAGTTCATGTGTCTTCTAGGGTTTATGTCTCTTCTCTTTCTTTGGAAGACCTGCAAGGATCGATAAATTAGATAGATAGATAGATGATAGATAGATAGATAGATAGATAGATAGATAGATAGATAGATAGATAGATAGATAGATAGATACCGGTAGGTCTCAAGTGAAGTTAAGCAAGCATTGGCCACTAGAGGGCAGCAAACGATTAGAATTGACATAAACATGGTGTATACAGATAAGATCAATTAGTTACTTTTAAGGGCAACTGAAAGAAACTTCTTGACACACCTTGGCCAAGAGGAAGGGCTCTGGACTGGCCTGAAGTACAGAAGAGGGTGGAATTATAAGTCAGGAAAATAATGAAATTACTATACCTCAAATGGTCTGAAATAGATGAAATAAGGAATTGAGTGATGTATTTAATGATTTTAAGAAGCAAAGAGGAACCAAACCTAGGAATCCAAATTCCAGCCTAAATTAGTTTTTAAATCATTTTATTAAGGATAAAGTCAAAGCTGTACTGAAATCCAAGCAAAGGTGAGGAAAGAATGGAAATCAGGACAGAATATGAGGAAGTAAATAGATCACTGGGCCGTTCATTGTTCTTTTTAACACATTGTAAAAAAAAAGTGACATCTCTTTTTGAAGCATTACCATTTCTAAGTGACACTTAGATACAGTTTAAAGAATGCACCACCTAGACGGAGGAGCTAAGATAGCAGAATAGACAGGGGCTGTGCCAACTGTCTCCCAGGATCATACTAAAATTACAAATAATTTATACAACATCCAACCTTCGAATTCCTCTGAACACTAGCTAAACTAAACCTCTAAACTAAGGATTTAAAAAAGAGGCCACCACGACGAGACTGGTAGGAGGGGTGGAGCTGTGAGGCAGGCTAACTCCAGGCCCATGGAGAGAGGGAGAACCTTGCCAGGGGCACCTCAGTAGCAGAAGCTTCCTCTGTTGGGGGTCGGACCCTCCGGCCCCACGCTGGGCTCCTCAGCCCAGAGTTCCTATGCTGGGAGGAGGAGTTACACGATAGCTGGCAGTAGAAATCAGTGAGGACTCTCCTTGCTCAGCTTGGTGGGGCAGAGAACTACTAGAGACCCAGTTGCCCTCCTGTGGAGCCAGCACAAGGACTCACTCACTGGCAAGCATTCACCTGGTCGTTGGCAGAGGGAGTGGCTCTGTGGGTGGGGGCCAAGAAGGCTATGGAAAAGGGCTGAGCTGAATACCTGTGGCATGGGAACTGGTGGTTTGGGGATCATTGTTCCACCTGTGTGGAGCTTACACAGGACTGGTGTACAGGAGGCTGCCATTTTTTTCAGGGTTAAGCCCTCCCACAGAGGGTCAGGTTCGGGACCACATTGGTCTGGTGAAATTGGCTCAAGCTTGCGCTTGTGCGCGCGCGCATGCTGCCTTGGGTCCTGGATCTGCATATGGCTTGTTCCGCTGTGCAAGGAAGACGTCTGTCAGGTGCACTCCGGCTCCAGCAGGCTCCTGATTGAGATGCGGGAGTGCGAGCACTCTGCCTGGGGTCTATACACTCTATGCACTGCCTGTGCAGCGTTGCCAGGGTGGTGCTTGGCTGTCGGCGACTCTGCCTGATCCGTGGACTGTTGACTGGGACTGGCAGAGACTTAGAATTTTCCTGAGAGTATTAGGCTGGGAGTCATGCGGCAGCACAATCTGGCCAAGGCATTCCTGGCGCATTTGTGCACGCTGGTTGCCGGTGCAGGAGCTCTCACTGCTCCGACTTGGTGGGGGCCATTCACCACACCCCGTGGTGCCCTGGGGGCCTTTCCCACCCACCTAGAGCTGCATTGCCAGGGACACTTTGGGACCCTGGTGCCTGGCCCCCACCTCCACAGGCCACGGAGGGTTTTTGCAGCGGCAGACAGCCCGCAGCAACCTGTGGGGATTTTTGGTGGTGAGTATGCCCCCAGAGCCCACAGCAGCCAATTGTGGGCAGCTCACTGTGAGTCTGAGAGGGAGACCAGCACACGGTGGGCTCGGCCCTTCCCCTCAACACAACTGGTGCAGTCGCCCAGAGACTCTATTGCTGAGCAAGCGGCCTTCAGATTAAAGTGGGCTCAGAGTCTTTTTCCTGTTTTTTGGTGCTTTTTTTTTTTTTTTCAGTCCTTCACTTTTTTCTTCCCACATCTTTTTTTTACTTATTTATTTTATTTTTTTGCTCATTAAAAAAATTTTCTTCCGGTAAAATACACAATACATAAAATACATTGTTTTAACAATTTAAAATAGTTTTTTTCATAAAGTGGTGTTGAATTTTGTCAAATACTTTTATTAATTAAAGTTTATTGGGGAGACAATTGTTAGTAAAGTTTCACAGGTTTCAGGTGTACAATTCTGTAATGTATATCATCTATATATATCACATTGTGTGTTAACCACACAGAGTCAGTTCTCTTTCCATCATGGTATATTTGACTCCCTTTACTCTCATCTACCATCCCCTCCCCGCTTACTGTCTGGTAATCACTAAACTATTGTCTGTGTCTATGAGTTTTTGGTTTTTCATTTGTTTGTCTTGTTATTTGTTGTTTTCACTTTTATACAGCACATATCAATGAAATCATATGATTCTCTACGTTTTCTGTATGACTCATTTCACTTAGTATTATAATCTCAAGATCCATTCATGTTGTCATAAATGTAAAGATTTCATCATATGGCCAAATACGATTCCATTGTGTACGTATACCACAACTTCTTTATCCAATTGTCAACAGACACTTTGGTTATTTCCATGTCTTGGCCAATGTAAATAAAGTTGTAATGAACATTGGAGCACATATATCTTTACAGATAAAGGTTTTCAGATTTTTGGGGGAGATACGCAGGAAAGTGATTGCTGGGCCATATGGAAATCCTATTTTTAATTTTTTGAGGAACCTCCACACTGCCTTCCATAGCGTCTGCACCAGTCTGCATTCCCACCAACAGTATATGAGGGTGCCTTTTTCTCCACAGCCTCTCCAACACTTGTTACTATTTGTATTGTTGATGATAGCCATTGTAACTGGGGTGAGGTGATATCTCATTGTGGTTTTTATTTGCATTTCTCTGATGATTAGTGATGTTGAGCATTTTTTCATATGTCTATTTGCCATTTATATGTCCTCTTTGGTGAAATGTCTCTTCAGGTTCTATGACTATTTTTTAATAGGGGTTTTTTTTGTTGTTGTTGTTGAGTTGTATGAGTTCCTCATATATTTTGAATATTAGTCCCTTATGAGTGGTTTTGTTTGCAAAAATCTTCTCCCATTTGGTTCGTTGTCTCTTTATTTTGTCCATGGTTTCTTTGTTGTGCAGGAGCTTTTTAGTTTGATATAGTCCCATTCATTTATTTTAGGTTTTACTTCCCTTGCCTTTGAAGTCAAATTCATAAAATGCTCTTTGAACCCAAGGTCAATAAGTTTAGTACCTATGTTTTCTTCTATGCAGTTTATTGTTTCAGGTCTTATGTTTAGGTCTTTGATGAATTTTCAGTTAATCTTGGTACATGGTGACAGATAGCAGTCTAGTTTCATTATTTTATGCGTGCCTTTCCAATTCTCCCGGACCATTAATTGAAGAGGCTGTCTTTTCTCCATTGTATGTTTTTGGCTTCTTTGTTGAAATTATCTGTCTACATGTGGGTTTATTTCTGGGTTCTCAATTCTATTCCGTGGGTCTGTGTGTCTGTTTTTCTGACAATACCATATTGTTTTGATTATTGTTGCCCTGTAGTAAGATGAAATCTGGGCGTGTGATACCTCCAGCATTGTTCTTTTTTCTTAGGATAGCTTTGGCTATTCAGAGTCTTTTGTGGTTCCATACAAATCTGATGATTTTTTGTTCTATTTCTTTTAAAAATGCCATTGGGATTTTGATGGGGATTGCATTAAATCTGTATATTGCTTTGGGTAATATGGCCATTTTAATTATGTTGATTCTTCCAAACAATGAACATGAAATATCTTCCCATTTCTTCCATTTCTTTTAAAAATGTCTTATAGTTTTCAGTATATAGGTCTTTCACATGCAGGTGTAGTTCATTCCTAGGTACTTTATTCTTTTTGTTACAATGGCAAAAAATGTTTTGTTTTGTTTTTATTTATTTTTGAGATTTCATTGTTAGTATATAGGAATGCAGTGGAATTTTGCACGTTGATTTTGTAGTCGGTAACATTACTGTATTTGTTTATTGTTTCTAATAGCTTTTTGGTGGATTCTTTAGGGTTTTCTCTGTATAGCATTATGTCATCTGAAAAAAGTGACAATTTAACACTGTCATTTCCTATTTGGATGCCTTTTATTTCTTTCTCTTGCCTGATTGTTCTGGTGAGGACTTCCAATACTGTGTTGAAAACCAGAGGTGATAGGGGACAGCCCTGTCATGTTCCTCCTGAAAGTAGAGCAAAGTGCTTCAGTTTTTCACCATTAATTAAGATATTTGCTAAGTGTTTGTCATATATGGCTTTTGTTATGTTAAGGTATTTTCCTTCTATGCCTACTTTATTAAGTTTTTTAATCATAAATGAATGTTGTATCTTATCAAATGCTTTTTCTGGGTCTATTGATATAATCATATGATTTGTGTCCTTTATTTTGTTTATATGATGTATCACATTGATTGATTTGCATATGTTGAACCATCATTGTACCACGGAAATGAACCCCACTTGGTTGTGATGTATAATCTTTTTAATGAATTGTTGCATTCAATTTGCTACAATGTTATTTAGGATTTTTGCATGTGTAATCATCAGAGATATTGGTCTTTAATTTTCTTTTTTGTGCTATGGTTACCAGGTTTTTGAATCACAGTAATGTTGGCCTTGTAAAATGACTTAGGTAGTATTGTCTCTTCTTCAACTTTTTGGAAGAGTTTGAGTAGGAGAGGTATTAGATCCTCTTTGAATGTTGGGTAGAATTAGCTAGTGAAGCCCTCTGATCCCGGTTTTGTTCCTTTTTGGGAGGTTTCTAATGACTGATTCAATTTCCTTACTGGTGATCGGTCTATTTAGATTTTCCAATTCTTCATGATTCAGCCTTAGAAGGCTATATGTTTCTAAGAACTTGTCTGTTTCTTCTAGGTTATTGAATTTGGTGGCATAGAGTCCTTCATAGTATTCTTGGATGATACTTTGTATTTCTGTGGCATCCTTGATAACTTCCCCTCTCTCATTTCATATTTTGTTTACTTAGGTTTTTTCTCTTTTTATCTTAGTGAGTCTAGCCAAGGTTTTGTCAATCTTGTTAATCTTTTCAAAGAACCATCTCTTTGTCACATTAATTTTTTCTATTGTCTTTTTGTTCTCTATTTCACTTAGTTCTGTTCAGATTTTTATTACTCCATTCCTTCTGCTGATTTTGGGTTTCATTTGTTCTTCTTTTTCTAGTTTTTTAAGGTGTAATGTGAGGTTATGTATCTCGGATTTTTCTTGTTTCTTGAGATAGGCCTCTAACGATATCAATTTCCATATTAAAACTGCTTTCGTTGCATTCCAAAAATTTTGATAGGATGTATTTTTATTCTCATTTGTTTCTATGTATCTTTTGATCTCTTTCCTATTCTTCTTTGACCCAGTTGTTCTTTAAAAGTATGTTGTTTAATCTCAAAGTATTTGTGTTTTTTTTCTGCTTTCTTTTTGCAGTTGACATTCAATTTCAAAGCCTTGTGATGAGAGAATATGCATGGGTATGATTTCAGTCTTCTTAAATTTGCTGAGGCTAGATTTATGTCCCAATATATGGTCTATCCTTGAGAATGTTCCATGTACACTAGAAAAGAATGTATAGTCTGATGTTGTAGGATGAAGTGCTGTATAAATGTCAATACTTGTGTTTATTTCATCTAATGTGTCATTTAGGGTGATATTTCTTTATTTGTTTCCTGTTTGTATGATCTATCCACAGCTGTCTATGATGTATTGATGTCCCCTACTATAATTGTGTTTTGGTCAATTTCTCCCTTTAGTTCTGTTAGTAGTGACTTTGTATGTTTTGGTGCATCCTGATTGGGGCCATAAACATTGATGACTTTTATGTCTTCTTGTTGTATATCATTATGGTGTTATCATTATGAAATGTACATCTTTGTCTCTTGTCACCTTTTTTATCCTTAAGTCTGTTTCATCTGATATAAGTATAATTACATCTCATTTTCTCTGAATACCATTTGCTTTAAGTGTCAATTTCCACCCTTTCACTTTGAATCTATATTTTTCCTTGTAGCTGAGATGTTTCTCTTGGACGCAGAACATGATTGGGTTTAGTTTTTTTAACCCATCTGTGCCTTTTTATCACTGAGTTCTGTCCATTTACATTTACGGTGATTATTGATATATGAAGATTTCCTATCATTCTATCTTTAGTTTTCTGGTAGACTGTGTCTCCATTGCTCCTTTGTATTTTGTTGCAGTCTATTATTTCTGTGTGGAGGTATTCTATGATTTTTCCCTCTGTTTCCTTTTTTATTATGAGTGGTTGCCATTAAGTTTATGTAAAAGAAAGTTTAATATTTAGAGTATTCTATTTTCTTTCATATGCTTACTTTCTCCATTCCTTTGTGCCAGTTCACACCTTTCCTCTCTCCCCTTTTATATTTTTGTTGTCACAAATTATCCCTATTTGTGCTGGTCGAATAGCCTCCTGTAGTATTACTTGTAGTGCAGGTTGGGTGTTGGAAAATTCCTTCAGTTTCTGTATGTCTGGAAAGGTCTTTATTTCATTTGTATCTAAAATATATCATTGCTAAATATATTATTCTTGCCTCATAAATTCGCTCTTTCAATAGTTTGAATATGTGGTTCCTTTCCATTCTGGCTTGTAGAGTGTCTGCTAAAAAACCTGATGATAACCTAAAAGGCTTTACTTAGTTGGTTACTGTCTTTTTTCCCTGGCTGCCTTGAGGATTCTTTCTTTGTTGTATAATTTTGATAGCTTCAATACAAGGTGCCTTGGAGAAGGCCTGTTGGGGTAGAGGTAATTAGATGTTCTATTTGCTTCTTGGATTCGAGGATCCAGTTCTTTCCACAAGTTTGGGAAGTTCTCATTGACTATTTGTTTGAATATACTCTCTGTTCCCTTCTCTCTTTCTTCTCCTTCTGGTATTCTGATTATTCTTATATTGCTCTTTCTAATGGATTCAAAATGTTCTTGTATAGTCCTTTCATTGCTTTTAACTCTAAAGTCCCTCTCTTCTTCTATCTGTGTCATTTCCAGATTTCTATCTTCAATGTCACTGATTCTTTCCTCCATCTGGTCAGCTCTGTTACCTAACCTGGCTATTTCATTCTTCATTTCTTTTATTGAGTGAGTTCTTAATCTCTAGAATTGTATTTGATTCTTTTTAAAAATGTCAATCTTTTTGGTAAAATATTCATGTTGTTCTTTGCTTGTGTTTCTGAGTTCATTAAACTGCATGTCTGAGTTTTCTTGCATCTCATTGAGTTTTTTCAGAACTGCAATCTTGAATTCTCTGTCATTTAAGTCACATATTTCCATGTTTTTAAATTCGTTTTCTGGAGACTTCATTTTCTTTCTGCGATGCCTTATTACCTTGATTATTCATGGCAATTAGTGAATTATTATTTCTCTTCCTTGGCAGCTACAGGAGTACTGCAACAGGTTGATAGGAAGAGGTCTTTCTTTTGCTTTCTAGTAGGTGTTGGTAGACTATTTTATTTTCTCTCTAACTGCAGCCTTTATTCTCTCTCATGCTATCATGTAATATTTTCTCTGCACTGTTCCAGCGTCTCACACAATGGGGGGATTCACTGGAAGGTGGGCTTCTTCTCTGTGAGCAGGTTGCCCGGTTCTCAGGGCACTGCCTCCGTTCGGGGATGTGGAAAGCTTCTGATGTTCCGAAGCTCTTCCTGCACCAGATTTGAAGCCTGTGTGTTTCAGAGGCTCTGTTGACCCCTGAAGGGCTCCACCCAGACAGGTGGGGGTGGGCACATAGTGGGCTGTGAGAGGTGGCTCTGGACAATGGTGGTTACCACCAGCACAGCACCCAGGGCTCCCTCCATTTCGCCAGAACTAGTGGGCTGCAAGTCCATGGCTGTTGGCCACAGTTCTCAGAAAAATAAATATTCTATTCTTTTGATTTGACACTGCTACCATTCTGCTTCTAGCACTGGGTATGTGGGGGTGGGGTAATCTCTGGTAGGGCAGGGAGGGGACGGCTAGACTTAGTGCCTATGTCTTCTGTCCTCTGTTTGACAGTGAGTGCTTAAACCACTGTTTTGCCCCTTCTACCTTCACTCTTTGCTGTATGGTCTCTGCAGTGAGCATTGAGTTCAGCTGTATTATATGCTGATCCCTCAGGCGGGACTGTAGGCCATAAGGGGAGTGCTAGCAGCCGGAATTCTTCCCTCTCCCACAGCTGTGGTAGCTCCGGAATGCAGGGAGATCAAAGTTCTGAGCTAAGTCTGCATTCTGTGCCCATGTGACCCATGTCTCCCCACTTCCCACTTTCCTCATCCCCTGCTCGCCCAGTTTGCCCACCTTCAGATGATTTCAGTTTTGTGTTTCTTAGTCTTGCCTGTCTGTTGTGCAGGGAGTCTGTTGTGGAATTATAGTTCTTCAATTTGTTGGAAATTCCAGGGGAGATTTCAGGAGGCTCACCTCAGGCTGCCATTTCTATGATGTCATTCCCTTTTTAAATTTTTAGTTTTTTTCCTTTTTTAAACATCCTTTCTTTCTTTTCTTTTTCTTTCATCTTTTTCTTCTTTTTGTCTTCTTTTATTTCACGTGTTTTCTTTTTGTTGTTGTCTTTTCCTTGGCTTTTTTTTTTTTTTTTTGTCTTCTTATTGCTTTGCTTACTGTTTTTCTGTCTTGTTCTGCTGTTTTTGTCCCTTTGATATGTTTCTGTTTCTCCTGTCTGGTCATTGTTTATTGTGTTTTTGTGGGGGGGTGTATTTATTTTTTGTTGTTAGTTTGCCCTGCTTTTTTTTTGTTTTGCGAAGTGGACACAGGCCTAGCACTTGTCCAGGAGCTGAGACTACACTGAATTTGTAGAAATCACTGACCACAGCCTTTAACCACTTGTAACACCACCTCAGCCACCTACAGCTGCATTGCCATGGGCACTGTGGGTGCCTGGGTGACTGGGTGACTTGATCCACCCCCACAAACTGTGGAAAATATTTTTTACAAGGACAGATGATCTGCAGAGTCCTGGGGTCACCTCCGTGGTGTTCAGTGACTCCAAACCTGCACCACAGCCACACAGGAGCAGCTCTTGGGAATTTGTGAGCTTTATGTGGAGACTGGCTGTAGTGCCCTTGCGGCGCTGTATAAAGGGGTCACAGGCCAGGTATTGCCATACGATCTGAATCTGCATTAACATCTTAAAAACCACCAATCACATCTTGTAACTCACTTGAACTGCATCCTGCCCAGCTAGTGCCACATCACTGAGGGCACACTCAACACCAGGTCAAGTAACCAGACACATGCTCCTAAAGAGCCTCTTTTCAATAGTCAGGCCTTATAGGCAACTGTCAGGTGGCAACAGTTCTAGGGGGCTCTGGACCTTTTGCTAAACTGCCTCAAGACCAATATTGGTGGAAGCCAGCCTCAATTCACAGAGACAACCCCCACATGACTCCAGGTCCAGCAAGGGCAGCAGCCAACTACATACAGTGTTGAGGCACCTACCAGGTAGCCATGGGCCAGTTACAAACAGGGCCGAAACAGCCCTGAGTGGGAGCCCTGCCCAAGGGACACCAGAAACAATGCACCCAGAGGCCAGTGTCACACTGAACCAGAGTACTACCTGGTTGAACCTACAAGCGGCATTTTCAAAGGACATTTTCCATAGGCACTAGAGCCCATAGGGGCCAAGCATCCTAAGGGGTTCAGCCTCCACACAGCAGCTCATACACTGTGAGCAGAGCTAATTCTCCCACTTAATCAGCCCAATGGCCAATCCCACCCTCTGTCAAGTCAAAAGTAATTAAAGATCAACTGCAACAGCTACACCTCTGGATCACACAGGACAGGAGAATAGGGAGACTGTGCAATTTGAATATAAAGAACACATACTACATAATACCACCCAGCAATGACTGAGAGACATAGGTGATCTACCTATTACATTGAAACAATCACAGAGTGACAGCCAGGATGAGGAAACAAAGAAACATGTTCCAAATAAAAGATCAGAAGAAACCTTTAGAAATGGAACTAAATGAAACAGAGGCATCCAATGTATCAGAGACAGAGTTTAGAATACTGATGACAACAGTGTTTAAAGAACTTAGTGAGAACATAAAGAAGGATAGAGAAATCATAAAAGACAACCAGTTAGAACTAAAGAATACAATACTGAAATGAAAAGCACACTCAAAGGAGTCGTCAGTAAGTTAGATGAAGCAGAAGATCAGATCAGTGATTGAGAAGACAAGACAGCAGAAATCACCCAATCTGAACAATGAAAAGAAAAATGAATAAAAAAAATGAAAATAGTTTATTTAAGAGACCTGTGGGACAACATCAAGTGCAACCATATTTACATCATAGGAATACCAGAAGAAGAGAAAGAGCAAAGTATCAAGAACATATTTGAAGATATAATGACCAAAAACTTCCCCACCCTGGTGAAGGAAATCGACATACAATCCCAGAAAGTGCAGAGAGTTCCAAACAAGATGAACCCAAACAGGACCACACCAAGATATATTATACAGGGGTACCTCGGTTTTCAAACATCTCCATTGATGAGCATTTCGGTTTACAATGCTGTAAATTTTATGGATCTATGGTATCATTAGATAGTAAAATTTATGCTAAATTTCCACATTTAGGGATTGATTTTAAAATTCTGGTACGGATTAATCCATTTTGCATTACTTTCTATGGGGAAAACGTGCCTGGGTTCTCGAACATTTCAGAACTCGAATGGTTTTCCCGAACAGATTATGTTCGAAAACTGAGGTACCACTGTAGTTAAAATAGCAAAGGTTAAAGACAAAGAGAGAATCCTAAAAGCAACAACAGAAAGACAGTGGTTTACATACAACGGAACTCTTATAAGACTATCAACTGACTTTCCTACAGAAACTCTGCCGGAAAGAAAGGAGTGGCAAGAAATATTCAAAGTGATGAAAAACAAAGGTCTACAACCAAGATTGCTCTACCCAGCAAGGCTAACACTTAAAATTGAAGGACAGATAAAGAGCTTCTTAGAAGAGAATAAGCTAAAGGAATTCATTACCACCAAACCACCAGTGCAGGAAATGTTAAAAGGGTTTTTCTAAACAGAAGAAAGCAGAAAACAAACTAGCAAAGGAAGACCAGAAATATGAATAATAAAATGGCAATAAATATTTAACTATCAATAATCAATGTAAATGGGCTAAATGCTCCAATCAAAAGACATAGAGTGGATAAGAAAACAGGACTCATGCATATGCTGTTTACAAGAGACACATCTCAGATCAAAAGACAAACAAAGACTGAAGATAAAGGGATGGAATAAGATATTTCACACAAATGGAAACTAGAAAAAAACTGGGGTAGCAACACTTATTTCAAAGAAAATAGACTTTAAAAAGAAGGCTACAATAAAAGACAAAGAAGGGCACTATATAATTATAAATGGATCGATCCAACAAGAGAAAATAACCCTAGTAAACATCTTTGCACTCCACATAGGAGCTCATAAATATGTAAAACAGTTTACGACTGACATAAAGTCAGAGATCAACAGTAGCACTATGGGACTTCAACACCCCATTGTCACCAATGGACAGATCCTCCAGACAGAAAATCAACAAGGAAACAGTGGCCTTTAATGAAACTTTTGACCAGTTGGATTTAACCAATATTTTTAGATAATTTCACCCAAAAGCAGCAGAATATACATTCTTCTCAAGTGCACAGGGAACATTTTGCAAGATAGACACATACTAGGCCCCAAAACAAGTCTCAATAAATTTAAGAAGATTGAAATCATATCAAGCGTCTTCCCTGATCACAATGCTATGAAACTAGAAATCAATTATAAGAAAAAATCCAGAAAACGCACAAATACATGGAGGCTGAATAACATGTTACTGAACAGTGAGTGGGTCAATAATGAGATCACAGAAGAAATCAAAAGATACCTCGATACAAACGAAAACGAAAACACGGCTACCAAAAAATCTATGGGATATAGCTAAAGCAATCCTAAGAGGGAAATTCATAGCAATGCAGGCCTATCTAAAGAAACAAGAAAAATCTCAAATCAGCAAGCTATCTTCACATCTAAGGGAACTGGAAAAAGAACAGCAAAACAAGCCCAAAGGGAGTGCAATGAAGGAAATAATAAAGATCATAGCAAAAATAAATGAAAATAGAGACCAAAACAAACAAAAACAATACAAAAGATCAATGAAACCAAGAGCTGTTTGTTTTTTTTAAATAAACAAAATGGACAAACTCTTAGTCAAACTTACTAAGAAAAGGAGAGGACCCAAATTAATAAAATCAGAAATGAAAGAGGAGATGTGACAACAGATACCAGAGAGATACAGAAAATTTTAAGAAAATACTACAAGCAACTTTTTGCCAGCAAATGAGACAATCTGGAAGAAATGGATAAATTTCTAGAATCATACAATCTTCCAAGACTGACTCAAGAAGAAACAAAAACTCTGAACAGACTGATTACTACCAAATAAATTGAATCAGCAATCAATAAGTTCCCAACAAGCAAAAGTCATGGACCAGATGGCTTCACAGGTGAATTTTATAAAACATTTGAAAAAGAATTAACTCCGATTTTCCTCTATTCCAAAAAAATCAAGAAAGAAGGAAGGCTCCCAAAGCCATTTTACAAGGCCACTATTACTCTGATCCCAAAACGAGACAAAGACATTACGAAAAAAGAAAGCTACAGGCCGATATCCCTAATGAACATAGATGCAAAAATCCTCAACAAAATACTTGCAAACCGGATTCAGCAGCACATTAAAAAGATTGTACACCATGATTAAGTGTGATTCATTCCTGGTATGCAAGCTTGGTTCAATATCCACAAATCAATTAATGTGATACACCACATTAGCAGAATGAAAAATAAAAATCATATTATCATATCAATAGACGCAGAAAAAGCATTTGACAAAATCCAGCAGCCATTTATGATAAAAACCCTTAGCAAAGTGGGAATAGAAGTATCATATCTCAACATAATAAAGGCCATATATGATAGACTCACAGCTAATATCTTACTCAATGGTGAAAGGCTATCACCTTTCCCCTTAAGATCAAGAATAAGGCAATGCTGCTCACTTTCACCAATTTTATTCAGCATTGTTCTGGAAGTTCTAGCTGCACCAATCAGACAAGAAAAAGAAATAAAAAGTATCGAAATTGGAAAGGAGGAAGTAAAGTTGTCTTTATATGCAGATGACATGATACTATATATAGAGAACCCCAAAGACTCCACAAAAAAACATAAACAAATTTAGTAAAGTAGCAGGATACAAAATTAATATTCAGAAAGCAGTTGCATTTGTGTATAGTCAATAATAAACAATCTGAGGGAGAAATAAAGAAATCAATCCCATTTACAATTGCTTGAAAAACTATAAAATACGTAGGCATAAATTTAACCAAAGAAGTAAAAGACCTGTACTCAGAAAATTATAAGACACTGAAGAGAGAAATCAAAGAAGATACAAATAAATGGAAGCACATACCATGTTCATGGATAGGAAGAATTATTAGTTAAAATGTCAATACTACCTAAGGCAGTATATAGATGCAACGCAAATCCTATCAAACTACCAACGACATTTTTCTCAGAACTAGAACATATAATCCTCAAATTTACATGGAACCATAAAAGACCCTGAATAGCCATGGCAACCTTAAGAAATAAGAACAAAGTGGGAGGTATCACGATGCCTGACATCAAATCATACTACAAGACTATAGTAATCAAAACAGTATGGTACTGGCATAAAAACAGACACATAGATCAATGGAAGAGAATAGAGCCCAGAAATAAATACTTTCATATATGGTCATTTAATCTATGATAATGGAAGCAAGAATTTTCACTGGGGTAAAGACAGTCTATTTAATAAATGGTGCTGGGAAAACTGGGCTGACATATGCAACAAAAATGAAACTGGACCATCTCCTTATGCCATATACGAAAAAAAAAATCCAAATGGATTAATGATTTAAATGGAAGACACAAAACCATAGAACTCCTAGAAGAAAATATAGGGAGTAAATTTGCAGACATTACCCTGAGTAATATTCTTTATTGATATATCCCCTCGGGCAAGGGAAGTAAAAGAAAAAAATAAACATATGGGATTACATCAAACTTAAAAGTTTTTTTCACAGCAAAGGAAACCAAAATAAAACCAAAAGGCACCCTACTGAATAGGAGCAGATATTTTTAATGATAAGGGGTTAATATCCAAAATTTGTAAAACACTCATTCAGCTCAGCACCAAAAAAACAAGCAACCCAATTAAAAACTGGGTAGATGACATGAAGAGATATTTCTCTAAAGAGGACATACAGATGGCCAACAGATATATGAAAAAAAATGTTTAACCTCACTAATCATTAGAGAAATGCAAATAAAAACCTCAATGAGATACCACCTTACTCTGGTCAGAATGGCTATCATCAATAAATCAACAAAGAACAAGTGCTGGCAAGGTTGTGGCAAAAAGGGATCCCTAGTGCACTGTTGGTGTGATTGCAGATTGGTGCAGCCACTGTGGAAATCAGTACGGAGGTATCTCAGACAACTGGAAATGGAACTGCCTTATGACCCAGCAATTCCACTCTTAGGTATCTATCCAGAGAAATACAAGATGCTAATTTGAGAAAAAAAAATAAATGTATGCACCCCTATATTTATTCCAGCACTATACACAATAGCCAAGACTTGGAAATAACTGAAATGCCAATCGGTAGATGACTGGATTAAGAAACTGTGGTACATTTATACAATGGAGTATTATTTGGCCATAAAGAAGAATGAAATCTTACCATTTGCAATGATATGGATAGACCTAGAGAATATTATGCAAGTGAAATAAGTTGGAGAAAGACAAATACCATATGATCACACTTATATATGGAATCTAAAGAACTGAATAAATGAGTAAAGTAAACAGAAATAATTTCAGAGATATAGAGGAAAAACTGATGGTTGCTAGTGTGGAGATGAGGGAGAAGTGGAAGTGATTAGACAGCATAAATTGGTAATTACAATATTGCCATGGGGATATGAAAGACAGTTTGGAGAATCGAATCAATAATGTTGTAAAGATTTTGTAGGGTGTCAGATGGGCACATGTCTTATTAAGGAGACCACTTCATGGATGGTGTAGATGCTTGACTGCTTGCAGTGTACCTCTGAAGCTGAATAATATTGTATGTCAACTATAATTATATATATATATATATATATATATATATATATATATATATATATATATTCATAGGATATGAAGTATAGCATAGGGAATAGAGTCAATGGAATTGTAATAGATATATACAATGTCAGAGGGGCAATAGATTAGGGGAGGGGTGTTATCACTTTGTGAGGGGTGAAATGTCTATTGTTTTGTACACCTGAAACTTAAAAAAAAAAAAAGGAATGCACCACCTACAGAATTTGAAGTGATTTGACAGTCTTCTGTTCTAAGGTCCATGCCTAGGGAATAGTGAAGCCCTTATTGAGGTATCTTTTGTGAAAATCTATGAGGAATATGGACAGCATTGAAGTTGGATGCTAACCCAATGTTTCCATAGAAATGCATCTGATATTTAAGACTATTCCCTTCCCAGTAACCAAGTTATTATAATTGACTACATCACTACCAGGAATACAAAATTACCAGACTAGTTTATATCAGGAAAAGTTATGTGCATTATCAAGAGTGAGCAATAGGTAATGTGAGTGGAACCTGTAATTGACACGGAAGAGGGTTTATAGTAGACATTTGTCAGATCAGAGTATTTTTTGGCTCCCAAAAGCCAAATCTTTCCTCATTCCATCCCAGTTTCCTTCTGAAGATTTACTGCTTCACCATTATCTGTAGCTTTTGTGTGACAATACTTCTGTGCACCCTTCTCCTACTGCCCAACTCCATGCCTGTGACTATAGGATCTGAGATAATCAGAAGGTTGGTCACCTAACTTAATCTCATCCAAACAAAATCCCTTTCCCTGGGTTTAAATTTTGGAGAAAGCAATAAATTTAAAAGGCATATTTGGATATAGTATTTATCAGAATAGCAGCCATGTGGTCGTGACAATAAAACTAGAAAACAAGCAAAAGCTTCTGAACAGGTGAACACTTCTTCAAAAACAGGTGCTCTGATTTTCATTTCCTGCTTCTTGCTATCTCAGATCCTCCTGTCTTCTAGCCTCTCAGAAATTCTGTGAGCCTTCAATATCCTTTTGATAAATTTCTTTTCACTTAAGTTTGTCAAGTTGCATTCTGAGTTTTGCCACAAAAGGCCTTAATATAAGAAGATATGGAATGGAAATATATGACATTACTATACACAAATTGAAGTGTGGGAGGCAAAGATATTTTTTTTATTTTGATCACATAGGCCATAATAAGTAAATTCTTTGTTCTAAGTTATTGTTATATGTTGAAAATTTGTTCACTAATCACCTATCAATGGGAAAGAGCAAACAGATGACACTTTATAATGTATGGCCTAATCGGCAGTGCACTATGAAACTCCTAGATATTCATTCATATAGATTAAAATGTTAATGTCACCTCCTAGAAATGTACTATATGGTGGCAATAATAAAAAAGTCAAGATGTAGTTGCAAAAAATGAAAGCAAAGTATATCCTAATAATATTACCTAATTTGTGCATCTATAGAAGTCAGCAGATGTCTTCAATGGGTAAATTCCAATAGGGAATGAGGTAGTCTGTCATCACTGATAGTTTGAACCAATATGAAGATTCTATTGTAGTATGAAATTCAGGCTATTCTGTAACTGGGCTCAGAAATACCTATTAGTATTGGGAGAAGGTAGAAATGGTTGAAATAGCCTCCTAAATCCATCAAATTTGCCTGAGTAATGGGTAAGTAAGTGTTTTATGTTCCTTGGTCTCAGATCTGGACCCATTAAATGCCACAGAGTATTTTAAAGAAGATTACATCATGGTGGAGAGTGTTAACATTATAAAATTAATATTTCATGCATGAAAGTAATATACATGCTGAATATATGTACCATATATAAAAAACAAGCACTGGCAGAAAAATAGAGGTTTTGCTTAATATTATATGACATTTACATATAAGACTCTATTCCTGCATAAGTGAAATGCAGATAAGGAAACCTACGATTTTTTTTGGCCTGGGAGAAAAATGTGCTTTATTGTTTTAGTATAAAAATGGAACTGTCTGTAAGTCTGTAGTAAATTTTTTCTACACCTGTGGAGGTATGAAATTTGAAGCTTGTAATTTTTTTCTAAGATGTTTTATTTTATTTTTAATTAATTATTTTTATTATTAATTTCAGGTGTACAACTGTGCTATATAGATAATTTATTTCAGAATAGTACACCTGAAACCTATGTAACTTTATTAATCATTGTCACCCCAACAAACTTTAATTAAAAAAAGGAAAAAATTAGGTGTGCAAAATCACATAATGATTAGACATTTACACACCTCACAAAGTGATAACCCAAACAAGTCTGTGACCCTGACACCATATATAGCTATTACACAGTGGCCAGGCATCCATACAACTTATTAAGTGATTCCCCCTATCAAGTCCAGCACAAAACTGACACCATACACAGTTTTATAACATTTTTGACTATATTCCCCATACTGCACTTCAGATACCTGTGACTATTTTGTAAATACCAATTTGTGCTTCCTAACTTCTTTACCTTTCTCACTCACCCCGAAACCCCCTCCAATCCAGCAACCATCAGTTTGTTTTCTGTGTTGATGAGCGTATTTCTGTTTGTTTGTTTTTTATTCTGTTCTTTAGATTCCACATATCAGTGAGATCATGTGGTAGTTGACTTTCTCAGTTTTACTTATTTCACTTAGCATAATATCCTCTAGGCACATCCATGTTGCTGCAAATGGTAAGATTTCATCCTTTTTTATGGCAGAGTAATACTCCATTGTATAAATGTACCACAATTTCGTTATCCAATCATCTATAGATGTGCATTTCAATTGTTTTCATATGTTGGTTATTGTGAATAGTGCTGCAGTAAACATAGGGGTGCATATATTTTTTTGAATTAATGGTTTTTATTGTTTGTTTGTTTTTTATTAACAGCTAGGAGTAGAATTGCGGGGTTATAACATAATTCTATTTAAAAATTTTTAAGGAACCTCCATACTATTTTCCATAGAAGCTGAACCAATTTCCAATCACATCAACAGTGCACAAGGCTTTCCTTTTTTCCACATCATTGCCAACACCTATTGTCTATTGATTTATTGGTGATAGCCATTCTTACAGGAATGAGTGGTATCTCATTGTGGTTTTTGTTTGTATTTCTCCAATGACTAGTGATGTTGAGCATCTTTCAAGTATCTATTGGCCATCTATATGTCCTCTTTGGAGAAATGTCTATTCAGGGCCTCTGCTCATTTTTAATTAGATTGTTTGTTTTCTTGGTGTTGAGTATATGGGTTTATTTTTTAAAATAAATTTTGGATATTAACCTCATATTTTTCTCCCTTCAAGTAAAATATCTTTTCATTTTGTGGAAAGTTTCCTTTGCTGTGCAAAAACATTTTAGTTTGATGTAATCCATTACTTTATTTTTTGTTTTGTTTCCCTTGCTCAAGGAGATATATCAGTAAAAATATTACTAAGGGTAATGCCTGAGGGTTTACTTCCTATATTTCCTTCTAGGAATTTTACGGTTTGCGGTCTCACATTTAAGTTCTTAATACATTTTGAGTTTATTTTTGTATATGGTATAAGTAGGTGGTCCAGTTTCATTTTATGTATGTATCTGTCCAGTTTTCCCAGCACAATTTCTTTAATAGACTGTCTTTACCCTGATTTAAATTCTTGCTTTCTTTGTCATAAATTAAATGACCATATAGGCATGGGTTTATTTCTGGGTTCTCAATTCTGTTCTGTGCTATTGGACTATGTGTCTCCTTTTATGCCAATACCATGCTCTTTTGATTACTTTGGCCTTGTAGCATAATTTGATATCAGGTCAAATGATACCTCCAGTTTTGTTTTTCTTTCTAAGGATTGCCATGGCTATTCAGGGTCTTTCATGGCTCCATACAAATTTTAGAATTATTTATTCTAGTTCTGTGAAAAATGCCATTGGTATTTATTTTGATAGGGATTGAATATAATTTACAGATTGATTTGGGTAGTACGGACATTTTAACTATATTAACTCTTCCTATTATTGAGCACAGTACATGTTTCCATTTATTTGTATGTTCTTTAAATTCTTTCTTCAATGTCCTATGATTTTCTGAGTGCAGATATTTAACTTCCTTGGTTAAATTTATTCCTATGTATTTCATTTTATTTTTTGATGCAATTGTAAACAGGATTGCTTTTTTTAATTTCTTTCTGATAGTTCCTTGTTGATGTATAAAAAATGCAGACGTCATCAAAATGGCGGCATGAGGTGAGCCTCTGTAAAGCTCTCCTGGAATTTACAACTAATCGAACAGTAATAACTCCACAAAGGACTCCCTGCAGAGCAGACAGGGAAGACGAAGAGGCCCACTACTGAATTCACATAAAGGAGGGCAAATCGCGAGGGCAGGGGAGAAGGGAATGGAGAAGTGCAGAGGCGGAGCCACGAGCCAGTGCAGGACGCAGAAGTAGCTCAGTGCTCCGAGGTCCCTGCATCTCGGAACTACCGCAGCTGTGGGAGAGGGAAGAACTCAGACTGCTAGGGCTCCGCTTATGGCCCCCAGGGGGTAGGGGGCAGCATGTAACATGGCTGAACCCAACGGTCACGGCAGAGACCTCGGAGAAAAGACTGAGGAGAGAAGGCTGAAAACTGTGGTTTAAGCCATCACTGCTGAGCAGAGAACGGAAGCCTGAGGCACTGAGACTAGCCACCCCCTCCCTACCCTCCCAGAGCAAACACCCCCACCATCTGCCAATTGCTGGAAGCAAAAGAGTAGCAGTGTCAGAGCAAAAGAACAGAATATTTGCTGTTCTGAGAACTGTGGACCACAGACACAGATTCACAACCCAACTAGTTCCAGCAACGGGGAAGGAGCTGTGGAAGCAGGACTGGCTGTGGTGGTGGTCGCTGCCATTGCTCTGGGCCACCTCTCATAACACACCCCGCCCCTGGCCCCAACTATCTGGGCAGATCCCTGCAGGAGTAAACAGAACTGCTGAAACATACGGCTCTGAATCTGGTGCAGGAAGAGCATTGGAACTTCAAAAGCTCTCCATATACCCACAGGGACACTGCGCCCTGTGACCCAGGTGAATTATTAACAGAGGAGAAGACCATCTCCCAGGGAATGCCCCCATTGTGTGAGAAGCTGAAATAGTGGAGACAAAACATAGCACTACCGTTGCAGAGAGAAAAAAAGGCTGCTGTTGGAGAGAAAATAAAACATCCTACCAACAGGCACTGGAAAACAAAAGAAAGACCTCTTCCTATCAACCTGTTGCAGAAGCTACTCCTGTAGATGTCTAGGAAGAGAAATACTAAATCACTAATTGCCATCAATAATCAAGGCAAACAGACAGCTCAGAAAGACAGTGAAAAGTCTCCAGAAAAGGAACTTAAAGATATGGAAATATGTGACTTAAATGACAGAGAATTCAAGATTGCAGTTCTGAAAAAACTCAACAACATGCAAGACAACACAGATAGGCAGTTTAATGAACTCAGAAACACAATTGAAGAACAGCCTGAGCACTTTACAAAAGAGATTGAAATTTAAAAAAAAAAAAAAATAGAATTTCTGGAGATACAGAACTCAATAGAAGAAATTAAGAATGAAATAACCAGCTTAGGTAGTAGAGTTGAAGAGATGGAGGAAAGAATCAATGACATCGAAGATAGAAACCTGGAAATTACACAGATGGAAGAAGAAAGAGACTTGAGACTAAAAAATGAAACAATTCTACAAGAACTTTCTGACTCCAGTAGAAAGAGCAATATAAGAATAATAGGCATACCAGAAGGACAGGAAAGATAGAAGGGAACAGAGAACATATGCAAACACATTGTTGATGAGAACTTCCCAAACTTGTGGAAATAACTGGATCCTCGATTCCAAGAAGCAAATAGAACAACTAATTTCATAAATCGCAACAGGCCTTCTCCAAGGCACATTGTATTGAAGTTGTCAAAAATCAATGACAAAGGAAGAATCGTCAAGGCAGCCAGGGAAAAGAAGGTGGTAACCTACAAAGGAAAGCCCATTAGATTATCATCAGATTTTTCAGCAGAAACTCTACTAGAGAGGAGGGACTGGAAACAAATATTCAAACTATTGAAAGAGAGAAATTATGAACCAAGAATAATATATCCAGCAAAGATATCATTTAGAATTGAAGAAGGAATAAAGAACTTTCCAGACATACGGAAGCTGAGGGAATTTTCGAATACGTGACCTGCACTACAAGAAATACTAAAAGAGGCTATTCGACCACCATAAACAGGGACAATTTGTGGCAACCAAAACATAATAGGGGGGAGAGTAAAGGCGTGAACCAGAGGATGGGAATGGAGAAAGTAAGCATGCTAAAGAAAATGTAAGACTCTAAATATCAAACTTCATTTGCATTAACAAGGGTAACCACAAAAAAACAAAAAAACAAAAAACAAACAAACAAAAAAACAGAACTGAAATATATACTGTAATAAAAGAAGAAACAGAGGGAAACATCATAGAATACCACCACACAGAAATAATAGACAACAACAAAAAGGAAAAGAAACAATGGAGACACAGCGTTATCAGAAAACTAAAGATAGAATGACAGGAAACCCTCACATGTCAATAATCACCCTAAATGTAAATGGACTGAACTCACCAATTAAAACGCCTATTATAAGAATAATAGGCATACCAGAAGGACAGAGTAGCAGATTGGATCAAAAAACTAAAACCAACCATATGCTGTCTCCAAGACACACATCTCAGATACAAGGGCAAGCATAGTCTCAAAGTGAAAGGGCAATTGACACTCCAAGCAAATGGTACCAGAGAAAATCAGGTGTAGCCATACCGATATCAGATGAAACAGACTTCAGGGTGAAAAAGACAACAAAAGACAAAGATGGACATTTCATAATGGTAAAAGGGACTATACAACAAGAAGACATAACAGTCATCAATATTTATGCCCCCAATCAGGATGCACCGAAATATACCAAGCAACTACTAACTGAACTAAAGGGAGAAATTGACCAGAACACAATTATACTAGGGGACTTAAATACATCACTGAAAGCTATGGAGAGATAATCCAAACAGAAAATAAATAACGAAATAGCAGCCCTAAATGACACATTAGGTGAAATGGACATAAATGACATATATAGAGCACTTCATCCTAAAACATCAGACTATACATTCTTTTCTAGTGTACATGGAACATTCTCAAGGATAGACCATACACTGGGAAATAAAATCAGCCTCAGCAAATTTAAGAAGATTGAAATCATACCAAGCATATTCTCTGATCACAAGGCTTCCAAATTGGATATCAGCTGGAAAAAGAAAGCAGGAAAAAACATAAATACATGGAGATTAAACAACATACTTTTAAAGAACGACTGGGCCAAAGAAGAAATTAGAGGAGAGATAAACAAAATACATAGAAACAAATGACAATGAAAATACATCCTACCAAAATCTTGAGAATGCAGCGACAGCAGTTTTAAGAGGGAAATTTATCTCATTACAGGCCTATCTCAAGAAACAAGAAAACTAACAAATAAATAACCTCATATTACACCTTAAAGAACTAGAAAAAGAACAAGTAAACCCAAGGTCAGCAGAACAAAGGAAATAAAAATTAAAGCAGAACTAAATGAAATAGAGAACAAAAAGACAATAGAAAAAATTAATGTGACAAAGAGCTGGTTCTTTGAAAATATTAACAAATTTGACAAACCCTTGGCTAGACTTACAAAGATAAAAAGAGAGATGACACTGATTAACAAAATCAGAAACGTAAAAGGGGAAGTTATCACAGACACCACAGGATGTCAAAGGATCATCCAAGAATACTCTGAAAGACTATATGCTACCAAATTAAATAACCTAGAAGAAATGGACAAGTTCTTAGAAATATATAGCCTCCCAGGCTGAACCGTGAAGAACTGGAAAATCTAAGTAGACCGATTATCGGTAAGGAAATTGAATCTGTCATCGAAAACCTTCCCAAAGGCAAAAGTCCGGGACCAGATGCCTTCATTAATGAATTCTACCAAACCTTCAAAGAGGATCTAATACCAATCCTGCTCAAACTTTTCCAAAAAATTGAAGAAGAGACAGTACTCCCTAACTCATTTTATGAGGCCAACATTACCCTGATACCAAAACCTGGTAAGGACAGCACATAAAAATAATACTTCAGACCAATATCTCGATGAATACAGATGCAAAATTCTTAAACAAAATTCTAGCAAGTCGAACACAACAATGCATTAAAAAGATTATTCATCACGACCAAGTGGGGTTCATCTCCGGGGCTCAAGGATGGTTCAACATCTGCAAATTCATCAAAGTGATACATCACAGAGAAAAAATAAAGGACAAAATTCATATGATTATATCAATTGATGCAGAAAAAGCATTTGACAAGATATAACATCCATTTATGATTAAAACACTTAATAAAATATGTATAGAAGGAAAATACCTTAACATAATAAAGGCCATATATGACAATCCGTCAGCTAATCTCATAATTAATGGTGAAAAACTGAAGCCCTTTGCTCTACATTCAGGAACACGACAGGGCTGTCCCCTATCACCTCTGCTTTTCAACATAGTGTTGGAAGTGCTTGCCAGAGCAATCAAGCAAGAGAAAGAAATAAAAGGCATCCAAATTGGGAATGAAGAAGTTAAATTATCAGTCTTTGCAGATGACATGATGCTATATATAGAAAACCCTAAAGACACCACCAAAAAGCTATTAGAAACAATCAACGAATACAGTAAAGTTGCTGGCTACAAAATCAACATACAAAAGTCCATTGCATTCCTATCTACTAACAATGAAATCTCAGTAAAAGAAATACAAAAAACAATTCCTTTTGCAATTGCAGCAAAAGAATAAAATACCTAGGAATAAACTTAACCAAGGATGTGAAAAACCTATATGCTGAAAACTATAAGACATTTTTGAAAGAAATTGAAGAAGACACAAAGAAATGCAAAGACATTCCGTGCTCACAGATTGGAAGAATCCACATAGTTATAATGGCCATATTACCCAAGCAATATACTGATTTAATGCAATCCCCATCAAAATCCCAAAGGCAATTTTTAAAGAAATAGAACAAAAAATCATCAGATTTCTTTGGAACCACAAAAGTCCCCGAATAGCCCAAGCAATCTTAAGAAAAAAGAACAATAATGGAGGTATCACACTCCCTGACTTTAGCATGTACTACAGGGCTACAATAAACAAACAGCATGGTATTGGCAGAAAAGAAGATACATAGACCAATGGAATAGAATTGAGAACCCAGAAATAATACCACATAAATATGGGCAGATAATTTTGACAAAGAAGCTAAAAACATACAATGGAGGAAAGACAGTCTCTTCATTAAATGGTGCTGGGAGAATTGGATAGCCACGTGCAAAAGAATGAAACTGGACTGCTATCTGTCACCATGTACCAACATTAATTCAAAATGGATCAAAGACTTAAGCATAAGACCTGACACAATAAATTGCATACAAGAAAAACATAGGTACTAAACTTATGGACCTTGGGTTCAAAAAGCATTTTATGAATTTGACTCCAAAGGCAATGGAAGTAAAAGCTAAAATAAACGAATGGGACTATATGAAATTTAAAAGCTTCTGCACAGCAAAAGAAACCATCAACAAAATAAAGAGGCAACCAACTGAATGGGAGAAGATTTTTGCAAACACTTCCTCTGATTAGGTGCTAATATCCAAAATATACAAGGAACTCATGAAACTCAACAACAACAACAACAAAAATGAAAAAGCAACCCAATTGAAAAATGGGCAGAGGACCTGAAGAGACATTTCTCCAAAGAGGACATACAAATGGCAAATATATATATGAAAAAATGCTCAGCATCACTAATCATCAGAGAAATGGAAATAAATACCACAATGAGATATCACCTGACCCCAGTCAGAATGGCTATCATCAACAAGACAAATAGTAACAAGTGTTGGAGAGGCTATGGAGAAAAAGGAACCGCTATACACTGTTGGTGGGAATGCAGATTAGTGCAGGCCTTATGACAAGCAGTGTGGAGGTTCCTCAAAAATTTAAAAATGGAATTGCCATATGAACCAGCAATCCCTCTCCTGAGTATCTACCCAGAAATCTGAAAACATTTATTCATAAAGGCATATGTGCTCCAATGTTCATTGCAGCTTTATTTACGGTAACCAAGACCTGGAAACAACCAAGATGTTCTTCAATAGATAAGTGGAGAAAGAATTTGTGGTATATATACACAATGGAATACTATTCGGCAGTAAGAAAAGATGATATAGGAACATTTGTGACAACATGGATGGATTTTGAGAGTATAACGCTATTCGAAATAAGTCAGACAGAAAAAGCAGAGAACCATATGATTTCACTGATATGTGGTATTTAAACCAAAAACAACAAAAGAACAAGACAAGCAAGTGAGAAACAAAATCTCATAGACACAAGCAATAGTTTAGTGGTTACCAAAGGGTAAGGGGGGTGGGGGGGTGGGAGATGAGGGTAAGAGGGATCAAATATATGGTGATGGAAGGAGAACTGACTCTGGTTGGTGAACACACAATGGGATTTATAGATGATGTAATACAGAATACTACACCTGAAATCTATGTAAATTTACTAACAATTGTCACCACAATAAATTTTTAAAAAGTGCTTCCAATTTCTGAATATTAATTTTGATTTCTTTTAAATTTATTTGGATAATTTCAGATTTACAGTGTATTAATTTTGTATCCTGCTGTTTTCTACTAAATTTATTTATCAATAGTGGTAGTTCTTTTGGTGGAATCTTTGGGGTTCTCTCTTTGTAATATCATGTCATCTTCAAATAACAACAATTTTACTTTCTCCTTTCAAATTTGGATGCCTTTTATTCCTTTTTTTCCCCCTGATTGCTGTGGATAGAACATCCAGTACTATGTTGAATGAAACTGGTGAAAGTGAGCATCCTTATTTTGTTTCTGATATTAAAGGGAATGTTTTTAGCTTTTCATTAAGTATGATATTAGCTATTGGTAATATATGGACTTTATTATGTTGAGATATGTTCCTTCTATCCCCACTTTGCTGAGAGTTTTTATCATAAATGGAGCCTGGATTTTGTTAAATGCTTTTCCTGCATCTATTGATGTGATCATATAATTTTTATTTGTCATTTGTTTTATGTGAGATATTGAGCCAATTTTGCATACCAGGAAGAACTCCCACTTGATCATGGTGTATGATCTTTTTCAGGTAATGTTGAATTTGGTTTGCTAATATTTTGTTGAGGATTTTTGAATCTCTGTTCATTAGGGGTATAGGCCTACAGTTTTTTTTTTGCGTGTGTTTTTTTTAGTGTCTTTTTCTGGTTTGGGAATCAGAATAATGATGGCCTTGCAAAATGAGTTTGGGAGCCTTCCCTCCTCTTGGATTTCTTGGAATAGTGTGAGGGGAATAGGTGTAAATTCTTTTTTAAATGTTGGGTAAATTTCACCTGTGAAGACATCTTGTCCACGACTTTTGTTTTTTGGGAGCTTGTTGATTACTGATTCGATTTCATTAATAGTAATCAATTGTTTCAGACTTTCTGTTTCTTCTTTGTTTGGCCATAAAAGTTGGTATACTCTAGAAATTTATCCATGTATTCACATTGTCCAATTTGTTAGTGTATAGTTGCTTATAGTAGTTTCACAGCTTTTTTTGTATTTCTGTTATGTCTGTAGTCATTTCTCCTCTTTCATTTCTGATTTTACTTATTTGGGTCCTCTCTCTTTTTTTCTTGATGAGTCTGGTTAAAGACTTAACTTTTTAAAAATATTTTCAAAGACCTGACTCTTGGTTTCATTGATTTTTGCATTATTTTTTTCTCTGTTTTATTTATTTCTGCTCTGATTTTTATTATTTCCTTTCTTGTACTCACTTTGGGCATTTTTTGCTGTTATTTTTCCAGTTCCCTAAGATGTAAGGCTAGACTGTTTATTTGAGATTTTCCTTGATTCTTGAGGTAGCCCTGCATTGCTGTGAATTTCACCCTTAAGACTGCTTTTGCTGTGTCCCATAGATTTTGGGTCATTCTGTTATCATTTTCATTTGTCTCAGGTATCTTTTGATTTCTTACTTAATTTCATTGTTGACCCATTCACTATTTAGTAGCACGTTATTTAGCCTCGATGTATTTGTGTGGTTTCCAGTATTTTCCTTGTAATTGATTTCTAATTTCATACCATTGTGGTCAGAGAAGACGCTTAATTTGATTTCGATCTTAAATCTACTGAGTCTTGTTTTGTGCCCTAACATGTAGTCTATCTTGGAAAATGTTCCATGTGCACTTGAAAAGAATGTGTATTCTGCTACTTTGGGGTGAAATGCTCTAAATATATCAATTAAATCCATCTGGTCTAGTGTGTCATTTAAGGCCGCTGTTTCTGTGTTGATATTCTGTGTGGAAGACCTGTCCATTGGTGTCAATGCGTGTTAAATTCCCCTACTATGGGGTTGTTATTGTTGATCTCTACATTTATGTCAGTCTATATTTGCTTGATATATTTATGTACCCCCACGTTCAGTGCATAAATGTTTATCAGGGTTATGTCCTCTTGTTGGCTTGATCCCTTTATTATTATGTGATGTCCTTATTTTCCTGTTAACATAGTCTTTGTTTTAAAGTCATTTTTGTCTGACATAAGTATTGGTATTCCAGCTTTTTTTTCATTTCCATTTACATGAAATATTTTTTCTATCCGTTTTACTTTCAGTCTGTGTGTGTCTTTCGATCTGAGATGGGTCTCTTGTAAACAAAATATACAAGGGTCTTGGTTTCTTTTCCACTCAGCTAACCTATGTCTTTTGATTGGAGGATGTAATTCATTTACTTTTAAAGTGATTTAACTATTGATAGGTACCTAGTTATTGACATTTTGTTATTCATATATTTCATCTTTATTTGTTGTTTGTTTTCTCCTTTCTTCTGCTTAAAGAAGTTCTTTTGACATGTCTTGAAATACTGGCTTGAATATAATGAATTCCTTTAGCTTTTTCTTGTCAGGGAAGCTCTTTATCGCTCCATCAATTTTAAATGATAGCCTTGCTGGGTAGAGTACTCTTGGTTGTAGGACCTTGTTTTTCATACTCTGAATATTTCCTACCACTCTTTTCTGGCCTGCAAAGTTTCTGTGGAGAAATCCACTGATAGTCTTATGGGAGCTCCTTTGTAAAGAACTAACTGTCTTTCTCTTGATGCTTGTAGGATTTCCTCTTTGTCTTTAACTTTTCCCATTTAAATTATGATGTGTCTTGGTGTTGGTCTGTTTGGGTTCATCTTGTTTGGGACTATCTGTGATTCCTGGGCTTGTATGTCTATTTCCTTTACCAGCTTAGAAAAGTTTTAAGTCATTATTTCTTGAAATAGGTTCTTGATCCCTTGCTTTGTTTCTTCTCCTTCTGGTACTCCTATGATGTGAATGTTGTTATTCTTTATGTTTTCCCAAATGTCCGTTAAACTATGTTCATTTTTTTAATTCTTTTTTCTTTTTGTTGTTCTGATTAGATATTTTTTGCTACCTTGTTTTCAAAATCGCTGACTTGATATTTTCCTTCATCTAATTTGCAGTTGATTCCTTCTAGTATATTCTTTTTGTTCCATTTTTTAAATTAGTTTCAGGTGCACAAGACAAAGTAATACTTAGATGTTTATCATTTATATTCCTCACACTGTGTGAACCCCCCTCCCCCCATCCAGTATCCTTCTGCCATCGCACAGAACCATCACATTTCCACTGTCTCTATTCCTAATCCTGTACTCGGCTTCTTGTAAGTATATGCATATATATATATATATATATATATATATATATATATATATATATATATATATATTTGGCATTAATTACTGTTCAGCTTCAGGTGTACAGTGCAGTGATCAGGCATCTACATCATCCCTGAGGTGGTCTCCCAAATGGGACACGTGTCCATCGGATACCCTAAAAATCTTTACAACATTATTGATTACGTTCCACAAATTAATTTTCAAAACCCTGTGGCCATCTTCTGGTTACTGACTGTTTTCTAATCCCCTCACCTTACCCCTTATTTCCAACCCCCCACCCATCTAGCAACCCTCAGTTTTTCCTCTATGTCTCCAAAAGTGTTTCTCATTAGTTCACTCACTTATTCTTTGCTTTAGATTCTGCATATAAGTGAGATCATATGGTATTTGTCTTTCTCTGTCTGACTTATTTCACTTAAAATAATGTTCTCTAGGTCTATCCATTTTGTTGCAAATGGTAAGATTTCTTTCTTCTTCATGGCTGTGTAATGCTCCATTGTATAAATGTACCACAGTTGCTTAATCCAGTCTTCTACCGATGGGCATTTCAGTTGTATCTATGTCTTGGCTAATGTGTATAGTGCTGCAATAAACATAGGAGTGCATAAAGATTTTTGAATTGGAGTTTTGGATTTCTCCGGATAGATACCTATGAGTGGAATTGCTAGATCATAAGGTAGTTCCATTTTCAGATTTTTGAGATATCTCAATACTGTTTTCCATAGTGGCTGCACCAATCTGCAATCCCACCAGCAGTGCACAAGCGTTCCCTTTTCTCCACATCCATGCCAGCACTTGTTGTTTGTTGATTTATTGATGATAGCTATTTTGACTGGGGTGGGGTGGTATCTCATTGTGGTTTTTATTTGCATTTCTCTGATGGTTAGTGAGGTTGAGCATTTCTTTTTTTTTTTTTTATTGGGGTTACAATTGTTAGTAAAATTACATAGATTTCAGGTGTACAATTCTGTATTACATCTTCATATGTCTGTTTGCCACCTGTATGTCCTTTTTAGAAAAGTGTCTCTTCATGTCCTCTGCCCATTTTTTAATTGGGTTGTTTGATTTTTTGGAGTTGAGTTGAGTGAGTTTTTTATAAATTTGTGATATTAACCCCTTATCAGATATATCATTGGCAAATATCTTTTCCCATTCAGTAGGGTCCCGTTGTGTTTTATTGATGTTTTCCTTTGCTGTGAAAAACATTTTCTGTTTGGTGTAATTCCACATGTTTATTTTTTCTCTTACTTCCCTCGCACAAGGGGATGTATCAGTAAAAATCTTACTCTGGGTAATGTCTGTGAAGTTTCTTCCTATATTTCCTTCTGGGAATTTTATAGTTTCAGATCTTACATTCAAGTCTTTAAGCCATTTTGAATTTATTTTTGTATATGGTGTAAGGAGGTTTCCATCTTCATTTTTTTGCATGTGTTTGTCCAGGTTTCCCAGCACCATTTATTGAATAGACTGTCTTTACCCCACCATACATTCTTACTTCCATTGTCGTAGATTAAATGGCCATATAGGCATGGATTTATTTCTGGACTCTCTATTCTGTTCCATTGATCTATGTGTCTGTTTTTTTGTTTGTTTGTTTGTTTGTTTTTTTGCCAGTACCATGCTGTTTTGATTACTGTAGACTTGTAGTATAATTTGATGTCAGATATTGTTATACCTCCTACTTTGTTCTTATTTCTCAAGATTGCTGAGCCTATCCGGGGTCTTTTATGATCCCATATGATATTTAGGATTATATGTTCTATTTCTGTGAAAAACGTCGTTGGTAGTTTGATAGGAATTGCATTGTATATGTATATTGCCTTAGGCAGTATGGACATTTTAACTATATTAATTCTTCCTATCCATTAACATGGTATGTGTTTCCATCTATTTGTATCTTCTTTCATTTCTTTCTTCAGCGTCTTATAATTTTCTGAGTACAGATCTTTTACTTCTTTGTTTAAATTTATTCCCCGGTATTTTATAGTCTTTGGAACAATTGTAAATGGGACTGCTTTTTTTTAAAATTTCTCCTTCTGATGTTTTATTATTGGTATATACAAATGCTACTGATTTCTGAATATTAGTTTTGTATCCTGTTACTTTACTAAATTCATCTATCAGCTCTAATATTTTCTTGCTGAAGTCTTTAGGGTTCTCTATATATAGTATCATATCATCTGCATATAATGACAATTTTGCTTCCTCCTTACTGATTTGGATGCCTTTTATTTCTTTTTCTTGTCTGATTGCTGTGGCTAGAACTTCCAGCACTATGTTGAATAGAAGTGGAGAAAGTGGGCAACCTTGCCTTGTTCCTGATCTTAGGGGGAATGGTTTTAGCTTTTCCCCATTGAGTATGATGTTAGCTGTGGGTTTATCATACATGACCTTTATTATATTGAGATATGATCCCTCTATTCCCACTTTCTTAAGGGTTTTTATCATAAATCGCTGCTGGATTTTATCAAATGCTTTTTCTGCATCTATTGATATGATCATGTGGTTTTTATTTTTCATTTTATTAATGTGGTATATCACATTAATTGATTTGCGGATGTGGAACCACACTTGCATACCATGGATGAATCTCAATTGATCATGGTGTATGATCTTTTTAATGTATTGCTGAATTCTATTCACTAATATTTTGTTGAGGATTTTTGCATCTATGTTCATTAGCGATATCGGCCCGTAGTTTTCTTTTTTTGTGGTGTCTTTGTCTGATTTTGGGATCAGGGTGATAGTGGCTTTGTACAAAGTGTTTGGGAGTCTTCCTTCCTTCTGGATTTTTTGGAAGAACTGGAGGAGAACAGGTGATAATTCTGTTTTGAACGTTTTTTGAAATTCACCTGTAAAGCCATCTGGTCCAGGGCTTTTGTTTGTTGGGAGATTGTTGACTACTGATTCAATTTCCCTGGTGGTAATCAATCTAGTCAGGTTTTCTGTTTCTTCTTGACATAGCCTTGGAAGGTTTTATGCCTCTAGAAAACTGTCCATTTCTTCCAGGTTGTCAAATTTGTTGGCATACAGTTTCTCATAGTAATTTCTTAAAATTTTATGTATTTCTGTGGTGTCTGTTGTCACTTCTCCTCTTTCATTTCGGATTTTATTAATTTGCATACTCTCTCTTTTTTTTAAAGAGTCTGGCTAAAGGTTTGTCCATTTTGTTTATCTTTTCTAAGAACCAACTCTTGGATTCATTGATCTTTTGTATTGTTTTTCTGGTTTCTATTTCATTTATTCTCGCTCTGATCTTTATTATCTCCTTCCTTGTACAGCCTTTGGGCTTATTTTGCTGTTCTTTTTCCAGATCCCTTCAATGTGAAGATAAACTGTTGATTAGTGATGTTTCTTGTTTCTTAAGGTAGGCCTGCAATGCTATGAATTTCCCTCTTAGGATGGCTTTGGCGGCATCCCATAGATTTTGGGTCATCGCGTTTTCATTTTTGTTTGTCTCGATATATCTTTTGATTTCTTCCTTGATCTCCTGCTTGACCCATTCATTATTTAGTAACATGTTATTAAGCCTCCATGAATTTGTGTGTCTTCCAGTTTTTTTCCTGTAGTTCATTTCTAATTTCATAGCACTGTGGTCAGAGAAGACAACTGGTATGATTTCAATTTTCTTAAATTTATCAAGACTTGTTTTGTGGCCTAACGTATGGTCTATCTTGGAGAATGTTCCATGTGCACTTGAGAAGAACGTGTATTTTGGAGCATTGGAGTGAAATGCTCTGAAAATATCGATTAAATCCAATTAGTCCAATGTATCATTTAAGGCTGTTGTTTCCATATTGATTATCTGTCTGGAAGACCTGTCCCTTGTTTTCAGAGGTGTGTTGAAGTCCCTTACTATGATAGTGTTACTGTTGATCTCTGTCTTTATGTCAGTCAATATCTGTTTTTTATATTTAGGTGCTCCTATGTTGGGTGCATAGATGTTTACTAGGGTTATGTCCTCTTGTCAAATTGATCCCTTTATTACTATATAGTGCCCATCTTTGTCTTTTAATGTGTTCTCCATTTTAAAGTCTATTTTGTCAGATATAAGTATTGCAACTCCAGCTTTTTCCTCATTTCCATTTGAGTGAAATATCTTACTCCAACCCTTCACTTTAAGCCTCTGTGTGTCTTTTGATCTGAGGTGAGTCTCTTGTCTACAGCATATACAAGGGTCTTTCTTATCCACTCAGCCACCCTATGTCTCTTGATTGGAGCATTTAATCCATTTACATTTAAAGTGATTTTTGATAGGTACATAGTTATTGCCATTTTAAAATTTGTAGTTAGATTGTTTTCATCTTTCTTTTATTTATAGAAGTCATTTTAGTATTTCTTGCAATGTTGCTTGGTGGTAATAAGTTCCTTTAACTTATTCTTTTCTGGGAAGCTCTTTATCTCTCCATCAACTTTAAGTGATAGCCTTGCTGGATAAAGCAATCTAGGTTGTAGACCTTTGTTTTCCATCACTTTGAGTATCTCCTGCCACTCCCTCCTTGACTTCAATGTTTCTGTAGAAAAGTCATTTGATAGTCTTATGTGAGTTCCCTTGTATGTAACCCTCTGTCTTTCTCTTGCTGCTTTTAGGATTCTCTCTTTGTCTTTCACCTTTGCCATTTTAACTATAATGTGTCTTGGTGTGGACCTGTTTGGGTTTATCCTGATTGGAACTCTCTGCACTTCCTGGTCTTGTATGTTGGATTCATTCATCAGGTTAGGGAAGTTTTCGGATATTATTACTTCAAATATGTTCTCAATTCCTTGCTTCTTCTTTTCACCTTCTGGTATTCCTATGATGTGCATGTTATTGTGCTTGATGTTATCCCAGAGATCTCTTAAACTATCTTCATTGTTTTTTATTCTTTTTTCTTTCTGTTGTTCTGTTTGGGTGATCTCTGCTTACTTGTCTTCTAAGTCTCTGATTTGATCCTCTGCTTCATCTAACCTGCTGTTTATTCCTTCAAGTGAGTTCTTTATTTCGGTAATTGTGTTCTTTATTTCTAATTGGTTGTTCATTATGATTTCTACATCCTTCTTTATGTCATCTCTAAGCTCCTTAAACATTCTTATCATCAGTGTTCTGAACTCTGTCTCTGGTAGGTTGGTTACCTCTGTTTCATTTGGTTCCATTTCTGGAGGTTTCTTCTGTTCTTTTATTTGGGACATGTTTCTTTGTTTCCCTATTCTGGCTGATTCTCTGTGTTTGCTTCGATGTATTAGGTAGATCCCCTAGAGTTCTTAGTTCTTGCTGGGTTATCTTATGTAGTATGTGTCCTTTATATTTGACTTGCACTACTTCGTTCTTCTCCTCTCGTGTTCTCCACAGGTGACTCTTGTGTTGTGTATATTGTCCTGTTAAAGAAGATCTTCAATTGCTTTTCACTTGTGAGTGGGTGGGGTTAATTCCTAGGCTGACTAGTTGTGAGACTTGGCTCTGCCCACCGCAGGGTGTTCTGCTGCATGAATTTTGATCGTTTAAATACGGTTTGGCCTCTATTGGCTCTTGTGCCTGTAAAGAATTCCCTCTGGGTGTGTCACTTGTAGGTCAAACCCGGTAGTACTCTGGTTTGGTCTGGAGTTGGCCTCTGGATATGTTGAATCTTGTGCCTCTTAAGCTGGGCCCTGCAAGTACTCCTTGCACGAGTCTCTTAGCTGTTCTGCGTGATGAGCAGAGATTCATTTGATGGGTTATATGTCCCGTTTGTGATAAGATCCGGAAGAGATCTCAAAAAGTGTGCCCCGCTGCTGCCATTCCTATGACGTCACTCTTGCTAATACTCTTTTAAACCGAACTTACTCCCAACCCCAACTTCAGGTCTTAACATGTTCAGGTCCTTCTTACAGATGCACTAATCAGGTGGGGCAAGGGCCAGGAGTGTCACTTTACTGGAGGTCCCCCAGCTGGGAGAAGCTCCTTGGACAACTATTGTATTCTTCATTGTAGTTATTGTATTCTTTATTTTTGATTTGTCCTTTTTTATGGTTTCTATGTCCTTCTTTATGCTTGCCATATCTTTTTTTTTAAATTCTCGTTAAGTTCTTTAAGCGTTTTTATAATCAGTGTTTTAAACTCTGTCACTGGTTGGTTATTTGCCTCCATTTCATTTAGTTCTATTTCTGGAATTTCTCCTGTTCTTTTATTTTAGATATATTTCTTTATTTTCTCATTCTGGCTGCCTCTCTGTGTTTGCTGCTATTTATTAGGTAGATTTCCTCTGTCTCTCAGTCTTTGCTGCGTGGCCTTATATATTATGTGTCTTTTGTAGTACAATGGTGTAGTCTCCCTCATCTCCCATGCGTGTGTTCCAGGAGTGTCCCTTGAGTGTGTTCCTTTGTTATAGCTGAGCTTTGATTGCTTTTGGCACAACAGTTGGTGGAAATGCTTCTCAAGCTGACTGACTTTGAGGATTGGCTATGCCCACAGTATGTGAACTGATTTTAGGGGCTGACCCCCTCAGAGAGGGATTCACTCCCATGGATCTCCATGTGGAGACCACCCTTTGGGTGTGCTGCTTGTGGGGCTAACCAAATTGTGCTCTGCTGTGATCTGAAGCTGTCCTTTGTGAGTGTTGTTTCTGGTGTCTCTTATGAGGGTCTCCCATGAGGGCCAATTTCAGCCTTGCCTGTGGTGGTAAGAGCCACGAAGCTCTATGTGGTTAACTGCTGCCTATGCTGGACCTGGAAATGTGTGAGGGAGGCCTCATTTTAGAACTCAGGTCAGCTTCCACCAGTATTGAGCCTTTAGCAGCTTCGGAAAAGTATCAGGGCTCCTAGGCCTACTGACACATGTTTGCTATTCATAAGGCTCAGCCATTGAAATAGCCTCCTCAGGTGCACAGGCCAGGTTAGTTGACCTGGATTTGAGACTGCCCACAACAAAGCAGCACTAGCTGTGTGGAATAAGGGACCAGGGAGTCACGAGGCATTGCCCATGGTTTTTACAAAGTTAATGCAGATTCAGGTTTTGTGCCAGTGCCTTGCCTGTTACCACTTTGTAAAGCAACCTGAGAATACCATAGCCAGCCACCACTCACTTTGGGGCAATGCCTAGCCTGTAACCACACTGCAAATTGTCATGAGAACACTGCAGTCAGCCACTGCTTGCCTCAGTCTCGCAGATCCCTGAGAGTTGCCCACGAGAGGCTGTGACACTGATTTTGTGTCACTGCTCAACACCAACAGTTCCTGGACCACTGTGGGCTGTCCACTGCTATAATAGGCCAGTGGACAGCTGGCCATTCAGCTACCCAGAGTGCCTTGAGCAATGCAGCACCAGCTGTGTGGGACAGGGACCCATGCCATTACACAAATTGTGCACATGTGCAGATTTCACCAGATCAATGCAGTCTCAGATTTGGCCCTTTGCAGGAGGGTTCAGCATGGAAAAGATGGCACCCTCGTGTAGGCTATGTGTGAGTTAGGCTCCATACAGGGATAATGACTCCTCCCCTTCTAGCCCTCCTCCCATAGCCACAAAACTCAGTCTTTCCCTATATGACTCTGGTGTGTCTTGTGCCACCCCCCCCCCATCAGAGACCAGGTGAGTATTTGCTAGTGAGTGAGTCTGGTGCAGCCTCTTTAAGAGGGCATCTAAGTTTTCAGCTGCCTTTCATCTCACCAGAATGGGAAGAGAGAGACGCTGCTGATTTTCACTGTCAGATATTGTGCAAACTCTTCTTCCTGGCCCATGACACTTGGGCTGGGGACCCCAGTGTAGGGCTTGGACCCCTTTTTCTTCTGGGAGACCTCTGCCACTGAGGTGTGCCTTGTAAGGTCAACCACTATCTGTGGGTTTAGCGTCAGCCCACTTTGCATCTCCACCCTTCCTACTAGTCTCGATATGACCTCTTCTTTATATCCTGAGTTACAGGGATTCTGTTCAGCTAGTCTTCAGATGATTCTTGAGGTTGATTGTTCTATCATTTACTTGTAATTTTGGTGTGATCCTGGGATGCAGTAAGCAAAGTGTTTACCTAACCCACCATCTTGGACCGATCTCACAACCTAAAATTTCAAAACAAAATAAGAAAAAAACAAAATCTATCCCAGACAAGAAAAAGCTAAAGGAGTTCTTCACCACCAAACCAGCATTACAACTAATGTTAATTGGACTTCTTTAAGAAGAAGAAAAAATAAGAATAATAAAATGGAAATAACTACACACCTATCAATAATTACTTTAAATATAAATGTATTAAATGCTCCAATCAAAAGACATAGGGTTACTCAATGGATAGCAAAATAAGACCAGTACATATGCTGCCTACAAGAGACTCACTCAGATCAAAAGATACACAGAGCGAAAGTAAAGGGATAGAAAAAGATATTTCATGCAAATGGAAACAACAAAAAAGTTGGTGTAGGGCGACCAGATGGCTCAGTTGATTAAAGTGTGAGCTCTGAACAACAGGATTGCCAGTTTGATTCCCACATGGGCCAGTGAGCTGTGCCCTCCACAGCTACATTGAAGATAATAAGCTGCTGCTGAGCTTCCAGAGGGGCAGCTGGATGGCTCAGTTGGTTAGAACGTGAGCTCTTAACAACAAGGTTGCTTGTTCAATTCCCACATGGGATGGTGGTCTGCATGCCATGCAACTAAAGATTGAAAACTGTGACTGGAATTGGAGCTGAGCTGTGCCCTCCACAACTAGATTGAAGGACAACTACTTGGAGCTGATGGGTACTGGAGAAACACACTGTCCCCCTATATCCCCCAATAAATTTTTTTTAAAAAGCTGGTGTAGCAATACTTATGTCAGACAAAATGAACTTCAAAACAAAGGCTATAACAAGAGACAAAGAAGAACCCATAAACTCCTCTTCTGATTATTTAGCTGAAGAAAACCAAAACATTAATTAAAAAAGACATATGCATCCCTATGTTCACTGCAGCATTATTTACAATACCCAAGATATGGAACCAACCTAAGTGTCCATTGATAGATGAATGGGTAAAGATGTGTTACTATGTTCAATGGACTATTACTGAGCCATAAAAAGAGGAAATATTGCCATTTGTGACAACATGAATTGGCCTAGAGGGCATTATGGTAAGTGAAATATATCTAACAAAGAAAGACAAATATCATGTGATTTCACTAATATGTGGACTCTAAAAAACAAAATAAATGAACAAACAAAAGAGAAACAAACTTATAGATACAGAGAACAGTTTGATGGTTGCCAAATGGGACGTGAGTTAAGAGTAAATAAAGGGAAGGGATTAAGGTATACAAATTGCCAGTTATAAAAACAGTCACAGGGATGTAAATTACCACATAGGAAATATAGTTGATAATATTGTAATTAGTATGTATGGTGTCAGATGGGTACTAGACTAACCAGGGTGATGACTTTGTAAGTTACATAAATGTTTAATCACTATGTTGTATACCTGAAGCTAATATAATATTGTATGTCAACTGTAATTGAAATATATATATATATATATATATATATATATATATATATCCAAAAAAATAACTTTAAAATTCCTAAAAATTTCACCATTGGAAATACAAACTTGGTAACCTAACAGAAATAGATTATGTGGCTTTTTAGGAAATTAGAAAGATGGCAGAATACGAGTTTTCAGCAGTTTTCCACCAACAGAAACACCAATTTGACAACACCAAGAGTACCTTTGTGAGAGCCTAGGAGTGTGCCAGAGAGGTTCCAGCACCTTGTTGGAACAAAAAATTGAGTGAAGACATATTGAAGAAAGTAAGAAGAGTAGTTTCACTTTACCTATGTCATCTTCTCTGCCAAGGTACCCAGTTCATTGCCAAAAGAGACTTGCTTGGCTTGTGATACATCCCACAGAAGGAAGTGAAAACATAGTGAGTCCCTGCCTTCTTCAGTCATGTAGGACACTACCCAAGAGGCCCAGTTCTTTTTTACTCAACTAAGAATTCTAAGAGAATTGGAAGGCAGCTTGGAGCAGACAAAGCAGGCAGGGGTTCACATAAACTGGCCATGAGACTCAAGAAAGGTCCATGGATTATATTAACAGTCTTGCAAGCTTCATCCAAGAGGCCTGCTCACAAACCTCGTAAGATGTATCACATGCAGATTCACCCCAGCAAGGCCATGTGCAGCCCACAACTCCCCTTCAATAAACAGTGCCCCCATACATATCAGTACCTGCAGACAGTGCACAAACATACGCAGATGTCTGGTTCAATTTTGCTGGGTTTGGAAGAGGTGCACAACCTTAAGCACTTCATTGCACTGTCTAGGGAAAATAAACAGGAGGCTCTCAGCAGCTGGCCTGGATTTGGAACATCAAGGGAAGGCACACAATATTAAGACTTCCCCCTCAAGAGGGAACATGAGGAGTGAAAAAAAATACCTAGAGAAAGTATGAGAGACTTTCAGAATTCCTAGGTGACTGATGAAAGTCTCTTGCTCTTGAAGATACTCAATACTGGAAGAAGTAACTACATCTTCAAATGTGAACACAGTAGATCAAGATGAAAAGGAAAACAAAAATCAGGTAAACAAGACAAAACCAAAGGAACACAAGTTTCCAGGGGGTGGGGGGTGGGAGATGAAGGTAAGGGGGATCGAATATATGGTAATGGAAGGAGAACTGACTCTGGGTGATGAACACACAATGGGATTTATAGATAATGTAATACAGAATTGTACACCTGAAATCTATGTAATTTCACTAACAATTGTCACCCCAATAAATTTAATAAAATAAAATTAAAAATAAATAAATAAATAAATAGATATCTATAAATTGCCGGACACACAATCAAAATTAGTTTTTTTTAAGGAAGCTAAGTGAGCAACAAGAAAACATACATAGACAAATCAAGTAAATCAGGGAACTAATTTCTGAATTAAAAAAAATATATCAAAGAGGTAAAAAAATTTCATAAAAAAGAACGAAACAGAAATTCTGGAGCCAAGGAATACAATGATGGGGGGAAAAAAGCAGGAGAGAGCTTCAACAGCAGACTAAATCAAACGAGAAAATCTGAACTTTAAGAGGTCATTTGAAATTATCCAGTTAGAAGACTTAAAAAAAATGAATGAAAACTGAAGAAACCCTCCAGGATTTATGGGACACCATAAAAACCATCAATTTGTGTTTTAAGGCAGTACCAGAAGGAGAAGAAATGGAAAGAAACAGAAAGCTTCTTTAAAGAAATAACAACTAAAAACTTCCCAAATCTAGGAAGGAATACGGATATCCAGATCCATGAAGCACAAAGATCCCCCAAGAGAACAACCCAAATATTAGACTGAGATGCGTTAAAAAGAAATTCTTAAAACTTAAAGACAAGGGAACGTCATAAAAATGGCAGCATGAGGTGAGCCTCTAGAAATCTCCCCTGGAATTTACAACAAATCGAACAACTATAACTCCACAAAGGACTCCCTGCACAACAGACAGGCAAGAGGAAGAGGCTCACTACTGAATTCACCTAAAGGTGGGCAAATTGTGCAAATGGGAGGAGGAAGGGAGAAGTGAAGAGAAGGCCACGTGGACTTAGGACGCAGACTGCTGCATCCCGAAACTAATGCAGCTGCCGGAGAGGGAACAACGCGGAATGCTAGGGTTCCGCTTATGGCCCACACGGCTGAGGGGACAGCATATAACACAGCTAAACCCAACGGTCACGGCAGAGACCTCGGAGTAAAGACTGAGGGAAGAAGGCTGAAAATGGTGGTTTAAGCCCTCTCTGATGCGGAGAATGGAAGCTGTAGGCAAGACTAGCTACCCCCTCCCAGAACTCACCCGCCTCCACCTGCCCAGTGCTAGAAGCGGAACAGTAGCAGTGTCAGATCAAAAGAACACAATATTTGCAGTTCTCAGAACTGTGGAACACAGACACAGATTCACAGCCCAACTAGTTCCGGCAAACGGAGGGAGCTGAGGAAGCACGACTGGCTGTGGTGGTGGTCACCGCTATTCCTCTCGGCCACCTCTAACAACACACCCCACCCCTATCCCACCTATCTGGGCAGATCCCTGCAGGAATAAACAGAACTGCTGAAACATACCGGCTCTGAAACTGCTGAGGAAGAGCTTTGGAACTTCAAAAGTTCTCTGCATACACACACGGACGTGACACCCTATAGCACAGGTGAACTCTTAACAGAGGCGAACCCTGCCTTCCAGGGAATACCCCGATTGTGTGAGAAGCTGGAATAGTGCATAGGAAATATAACACTAAAGTGTGTGAGAGAAAAAATCTCCAGTAAGAGAGAACATAAAATATTCTACCAACACATACTAGAAAACAAAAGAAAGACCTCTTCCTATCAATCTGTTGCAGAACTCACTTCTGTAGATGTCAAGAAAGAGAAATAATAAATCACTAATTGCCATGAATAAACAAGGAAACAAGACAGCTCAAAGAAAATGAAAAGTCTCCAGATATTGAACTTAAAGATATGGAAATATGTGACTTAAATGACACAGAATTCAAGATTGCATTTCTGAAAAAATCTCAATGAGATGGAAGAAAACACAGACAGGCAGTTTAATGAACTCAGAAACACGATCAAAGAACAATATGAACATTTTATCAAAGAGATTGAAATTTTAAAAAAGAACCAAATAGAATTTCTGGAGATTAAGAACTCAATAGAAGAAATGAAAATGAACTAACCAGCTTAAGTAGTAGAGTTGACCAGATGGAGGAGAAAATCAGTGACATTGAAGATAGCAACCTGGAAATGACATGGATGGAAGAAGAAAGAGACTTGAGACTCAAAAGAAATGAAAGAACTCCACAAGAACTTTTTGACTCCTTCAGAAAGATTAATATAAGAATAACGGGCATACCAGAAGGGGAAGAAAGTAGACGGGAACAGAGTATATTCAAACAAACAGTCGATGAGAACTTCCCAAACTTGTGGAAAGAACTGGATACTCGAGTCCAAGAGGCAAATAGAACACCTAATTACCTCGACACCAAGTGGCCTTCTCCCAGGCAATTTGTATTGAAGTTGTCAAAAATCAATGAGAAAGAAAGAATCCTCCAGGCAGCCAGGGGAAAGAAGATGGTAACCTACAAAGGAAAGCCCATTAGATTAACATCAGATTTATCAGCAAAACCTCTACAAGCCAGGAGGGAGTGCAACCCAATATTCAAACTATTGAAAGAGAGAAATTATGAACCAAGAATAATATATCCAGCAAAGATGTCCTTTAGATGTGATGGAGGAATAAAGAATTTCCAGACATACAGAGCTGAGGGAATTTTCTAACACAAGACCTGCACTACAAGAAACACTAAGGGAGGCTATTCAACCACCATTAAACGGGACAATTTATGGCAACCAAAACATGAAAGGGGGGAGAGTAAAGGCCTGAACTGGAACATGGCAATGGAGAAAGTAAGCATGCTGAAGAAAATGGAATACCCTAAAAATCAAACTCTCTTACAAATAAACTTAATGGGAACTGCTCAAAAAAAAAATCAGAATCGAAAATGTAGTGTAACGGAAGAAGAAACAGAGGGAAAAATCATAGAATACCACCACACAGAAATAATAAACAACAACAAAAAGGCAAAGAAACAATGGAGACACAGTCTTACCAGAAAACTAAAGGTAGAATGATAGGAAATCCACACATGTCAATAATCAACCTAAATGTAAATGGACTGAACTTACCAATAAAAAGACAAAGAGTAGAAGATTGGATCAAAAAACTAAACCCAACCATATTCTACCTCCATGAGAAATATCTCAACTACAAGAACAAGCACAAACTCAAAGTGAAAGGGTGGAGGTTGACACGCCAAGCAAATGGTATCCAGAGAAAATCAGGTGTAGCCATAATGATATCAGATGAAACAGACTTCAGGGTAGAAAAAGTAAAAAGAGACAAAGATGGACACTTCATAATGGTAAAGGGGAATATCAAAAAAGAAGACATAACAGTCATCAATATTTATGCCCCAAATCAGGGAGCACTGACATATACCAAGCAACTACTAACAGAACTAAAGGGAGAAATTCACCAAAACACAGTTATACTAGGGGACATAAATATATCATTGACAACTATGAATAGATCACCCAACAGAAAATAAATAGTGAAATAACAGCACTAAGTCACACATTATATGAAATGGACATAATTGACATTTTTAGAGCATTTCATCCTAAAATATCAGACTCTACAGTTTTTTCTAGTGTACATGGAACATTCTCAAGGATAGACCATGTATTGGAACATAAAATTAGCCTCAGCAAATGGAAGAATATTGAAATCATACCAAGCATATTCTCTGAACACAAGGCTTTGAAATTTAATACCAACTGCAAAAGAAAGCAGGGAAAACCACAAATACCTGGAGATTAAACAACATACTTTATTTTTTATTAATTTATTTTTTAAATTTATTGGGGTGACATTGTTAGTAAAATTACATAGATTTCAGGTGTACAATTCTGTATTATGTCATCTATAAATCCCATTGTGTGTTCACCACACAGAGTCAGTTCTCCTTCCATCACCATATATTTGATCCCCCTTACCCTCATCTCCCACCCACACCCCCCTTACCCTCTGGTAACCACTAAACTATTGTCTGTGTCAATGAGTTTCTGTTTCTCATTTGTTTGTATTCTTATTTTGTTGTTTTTGGTTTAAATACGACATATCAGTGAAATCACATGGTTCTCCGTTTTTTCTGTCTGACTTATTTCTCTCAGCATTACACTCTCAAGATCCATCCATGTTGTCACAAATGTTCCTATATCATCTTTTCTTACCACAAAATAGTATTCCATTGTGTATATATATCACAACTTCTTTATCCATTCATCGATCAAAGGACATTTTGGTTGTTTCCATGTCTTGGCCACCGTGAACAAAGCTGCAATGAACATTGGAGCACATGTGTCTTTAGGTATAAATTTTTTCAGATTTTCTGGGTAGATACCCAGGAGAGGGATTGCTGGGTCATAGGGTAAATCTATTCGCAATTTTTCGAGGAACCTCCACACTGCCTTCCATAACAGCTGCACCAGTCTGCATTCCCACCAACAGTGTACGAGGGTTCCTTTTTCTCAACAGCCTCTCCAACACTTGTTACTATTTGTCTTTTTGATGATAGACATTCTGACTGGGGTGAGGTGATATCACATTGTGGTTTTGATTTGCATTTCTCTGATGATTAGTGATGTTGAGCATTTTTTCATATGTCTATTGCCATTTGTATGTTCTCTTTGGAGAAATGTCCCTTCAGGTCCTCTGCCCATTTTTCGATTGGTTTGTTTATTTTTTTGTTGTTGAGTTTCATGAGTTCCTTGTATATTTTTGGATATTAGCCCATTATTGGAGGCACTGTTTACAAAACTCTTCTCCCATTCAGTTAGTTACCTCTTTATTTTGTCAATTGTTTCTTTTGCTGTGCAGAAGCTTTTAAGTTTCATATAATCCCACTGGTTTATTTTAGATTTTACTTCCATGGCTTTTCGAGTCAAATTCATAAAATGCTCTTTGAACCCAAGGTCCAAAAGTTTAGTACCTATGGCTTCTTCTATGCAGTTTATTGTGTCAGGTCTTATGCTTAAGTCTTTGATCCATTTTTAATTAATTTTGGTACATGGTGACATATACGAGTCCACTTTCATTCTTTCGCATGTCGTTACCCAATTCTGCCAGCACCATTTATTGAAGAGGCTGTCTTTCCTCCATTGCATGTTTTTACATTCTTTGTCAAAAATTATATGTGCATATTTATGTGGTTTTATTTCTGGGTTCTCAATTCTATTCCATTGGTCTATGTGTCTGTTTTTCTGCCAATACCATGCTGTTTTGATTATTGTAGCCCTGTAGTACAATCCAAAGTTAGGAAGTGTGATACCTCCATTAATGTTCTTATTTCTTCAGATTGCTTTGGATATTTGGGCTCTTTCGTAGTTCCAAACAAATCTGATGATTTTTTGTTCTACTTCTTTAAAAAATGACATTGGGATTTTGATGGGGATTGTATTAAATCTATATATTGCTTTGGGTAATATGGCCATTTTAACTATGTTGATTCTTCCAATCCATCAGCACTGAATATCTCTCCATTTCTTTGTGTCTTCTTCAGTTTCTTTTAAAAATGTCTTGTAGTTTTAAGCATATTGGTCTTTCACATCCTTGGTTAAGTTTATTCCTAGGTATTTTATTCTTTTTGCTGCAATTGCAAAAGGAATTGTTTTTTGTGTTTCTTTTTTTGAGATTTCGTTGTTAGTATATAGGAAAGCAATGGACTTTTGTACATTGCCTTTGTAGCCAGCAACTATACTGTATTCGTTGATTGTAATAGCTTTTTGGGGGAGTCTTTAGGGTTTTCTATATATAGCATCATGTCATCTGCAAAGAATGATAATTTAACTTCTTCATTCCCAATTTTGATGCCTTTTATTTCTTTCTCTTGCCTGATTGCTCTGGCAAGGACGTCCAACACTATGTTGAAAAGCAGAGGTGATAGGGGACAGCCCTGTCGTGCTCCTGAACATAGAGCAAAGGGCTTCAGTTTTTCACCATTAATTATGAGATTAGCAGAGGGCTTGTAATATATGGCCTTTATTATGTTCAGGTATTTTCCTTCTATACCTATTTTATTAAGTATTTTAATCATAAATGGATGTTGTATATTGTCAAATGCTTTTTCTGCATCAATTGATATAATCATATGATTTTGTCCTTTATTTTGTTTATGTGATGTATCACATTGATGGATTTGTGGATGTTGAACCATCCTTGTGCCCCAGGGATGAACCCCACTTGGTCGTGATGAATAATCTTTTTAATACATTGTTGTATTCGATTTGCTAGAATTTTATTTAGGATTATTGCATCTGTATTCATCAGAGATATTGGTCTGTAGTTTTCTTTTTTTGCGCTGTCCCTACCAGGTTTCGGTATCAGGGTAATGTTGGCCTCATAAAATAAGTTAGGTAATACTGTCTCTTCTTCAATTTTTTCGAAGATTTGAGCAGGAATGGTATTAGATCCTCTTTGAAGGTTTGGTAGAATTCACTAGTGAAGCCATCTGGTCCCGGACTTTTGCTTTTGGGAAGGTTTTGGATGACTGATTCAATTTCGTTACAGGTGATCGGTATGTTTAGATTTTCCAGTTCTTCATGGTTCAGCATTGGAAGGCTATATATTTCTCAGAACTTTTCCATTTCTTCTAGGTTATTGAGTTTGGTCGTATATAGTCCTTCACAGTATTCTTGGATGATCCTTCGTATTTCTGTGGCATCCGTGATAGCTTCCCCTTTTACATTTCTGTTTTTGTTAATTAGTGTCTTCTCTCTTTTTATGTTCATGAGTCTAGGCAAGGGTTTGTCAATTTTGTTAATCTTTTCAAGGAATCAGCTCTTTGACACATTAATTTTTTCTGTTGTCTTTTTGTTCTCTATTTCATTTAATTCTGCCCTGATTTTTGTTATTTCCTTTCTTCTGCTGACTTTGGGTTTCACTTGTTTTTCTTTTTCTAGTTCTTTAAGGTGTAACATGAGGTTATTTGTTTGGGATTTTTCTTGTTTCTAGAGATAGGCCTGTAATGATATAAATTTCCCTCTTAAAACTGCTTTCACTGCATCCCCAAAATTTTGGTAGGATGTATTTTCATTGTCATTTGTTTCTATGTATCTTTTGATCTCTCCTCTAATTTCTTCTTTGACCCAGTCGTTCTTTAAAAGTTTGTTGTTTAATCTCCATGTATTTGTGTTTTTTCCTGCTTTCTTTTTGCAGTTGATATCCAACTTCAAAGCCTTGTGATCAGAGAACATGCTTGGTATGATTTCAATCTTCTTACATTTGCTGAGATGATTTTATGTCCCAATATATGGTCTATCCTTGAGAACGTTCCATGTACAGTATAAAAGAATGTATAGTCTGATGTTTTGGGATGAAGTGCTCTATAAATTTCAAGTATGTCCATTTCATCTAATTGTCATTTAGGGCTCCTATTTCGTTATTTACTTTCTGTTTGGATGATCTGTCCATAGCTGTCAATGATGTATTTAAGTCCCCTAGTATAATTGTGTTTTGGTCAATTTCTCCCTTTAGTTAAGTTAGTAGTTGCTTGGTATATTTCGGTGCTCCCTGATAGGGGGCAAAAATATTGATGACTGTTATGTCTTCTTGTTGTATAGTCCCCTTCACCATTATGAAATGTCCATCTTTATCTCTTGTTATCTTTTTCACCTTGAAGTCTGTTTCATCTGATATCATTATGGCTACACCTGATTTTGTCTGGATACCATTAGCTTGGAGTGTCAATTTCCACCTTTTCACTTTGAGTCTATGCTTGTCCTTGTAGCTGAGAAGTGTCTCTTGGAGATAGCATGTGATTGGGTTTAGTTTTTTGATCCAATCTGCTACTCTGTGCCTTTTTATTGGTGAGTTCAGTCCATTTACATTTAGGGTGATTATTGATATGTGAGGATTTCCTGTCATTCTATCTTTAGTTTTCTGGTAAGGCTGTGTCACCATTTTTTCTTTGCCTTTTTGTTATTGTCTGTTATTTCTGTGTGATGGTATTCTAGATGTTTCCCTCTGTTCCTTCTTTTATTACAGTATATATTTCAGTTCTGGCTTCTTTTTGAGTGGTTACCCTTAAGTTTATGTAAAAGAAAGTTTGATATTTAGAGTATTCCATTTTCTTCAGCACGCTTACTTTCTCCATTCCCGTATTCCGGTTCAGGCCTTTACTCTCTCCCTTTTTGAGTTTTGGTTGCCACAAATTGTCCCTGTTGATGATGGTCGAATAGCCTCCTTTAGTATTTCTTTTTTTTTTTTAATTTAATTTTATTAAATTTATTGGGGTGACAATTGTTAGTAAAATTACATAGATTTCAGGTGTACAATTCTGTATTACATCATCTATAAATCCCATTGTGTATTCATCACCCAGAGTCAGTTCTTCTTCCATCACCATATATTCGATCCCCCTTACCCTCATCTCACACCCCCCACACCCCACCCTTCTTGTAGTGCCGTTCGTGTATTAGAAAAATCCCTCAGCTTCTGTATGTCTGGAAAGGTCTTTATTCCTCCTTCATATCTAAAGGATATCTTTGCTGGATATATTATTCTTGGCTCATGATTTCTCTTTTTCAAAAGTTTGAATATTTGGTTCCACTCCGTCCTGGCTTGTAGAGTTTCTGCTGAAAAATCTGATGATAATCTAATGGGCTTTCCTTTGTAAGTTACTGTCTTCTTTTCCCTGGCTGCCTTGAGGATTCTTTCTTTGTCGTTGATTTTAGACAGCTTCAATACAATGTGCCTTGGAGAAAGCCTGTTGGGATTGAGGTAACTAGGTGTTCTATTTGCTTCTTGGATTCGAGGGTCCAGTCTGTCCACAAGTTTGGGAAGTTCTCATCGACAATTTGTTTGAATATATTCTCTGTTCCCTTCTCTCTTTCTTCTCCTTCTGGTATGCCCATTATTCTTATATTGCTCTTTCTGATAGAGTGAGAAAGTTCTTGTAGATTTCTTTCATTTCTTTGAAGTCTCAAGTCTCTTTCTTCTTCCATCTGTGTAATTTCCAGGTTTCTATCTTTGATGTCACTGATTCTTACCTCCATCTGGTCAGCTCTACTACCTAAGCTGGTTATTTCATTCTTAATTTCTTCCATTGAGTTCTTAATCTCCAGAAATTCTATTCTGTTCTTTCTTAAAATTTCAATCTCATTCGTAAAATGCTCATGCTGTTCTTTGGTTGTGTTTCTGAGTTCATTTAACTGCCTATCTGTGTTTTCTTGCATCTCGTTGAGTTTTTTCAGAACTGCAATCTTGAATTCTCTGTCATTTAAGTCACATATTTCTGTATCTTTAAGTGCCTTTTCTGGAGATTTTTCACTTTCTTTCTGAGCTATCTTGTTGCCTTGGTTATTCATGGCAATTACTGGTTTACTATTTCTCCTCCTAGACATCTACAGGAGTAGTTTCTGCAACAGGTTGATAGGAAGCAGTCTTTCTTCTGTTTTCCAGTCCTTGTGGGTAGAATGTTTTAGTTTTTCTCCTACTGTAGCTTATTTTAATTCTCCCACAGGGTAGTGCTAAATTTTATTTGCACTATTCCAGCTTCTCACACATTGGGGGGATTCCATGACATACGTGCTTCTCCTCTGTTAATAGTTCATCTAGGTCATAGGGCTCAGTGTCCCGGTGGGTATGCGGAGAGCTTTTGAAATTCCAAAGCTCTTCCTGCACGAGATTCAGAACCCGTATGTTTCAGCAGTTCAGTTTACTCCTGCAGGGATCCACCCAGATAGGTGGGGTCAGGGGCGGGGTGAATTGTGAGAGGTGGCCCAGAGCAATGGCGGTAAGCACCACCACAGCTGGTCCTGCTTCCACAGCCCCCTCCCCTTTGCCAGAACTAGTTGGGCTGCAAATTTGTGACTGTGGTCCACAGTTCTCAGAACAGCAAATATTCTATTTCTTTGATCTGACACTGCTACTCTTCTCTATCTAGCACCGAGCAGGTGGGGGCGAGGAGAGCTCTGGGAGGGTAGGGAGGGGGCGGCTAGTCTCAGTGCCTAATGCTTCCATTCTCGCTCGGCAGTGAGGGCTTAAACCACCGTTTTCAGCCTTCTTCCCTCAGTCTTTTCCCCGAGGTCTCTGCTGTGAACGCTGGGCTCAGCTGTGTTATATGCTGCCCCCTCCAGTCCGATGGGCCACAAGCAGAGCCCTAGCAGTCTGGACTCTTCCCTCTCCCACAGCCACGGAAATTCCAGCAAGCAGTGAGCTCAGCGCACCGAGTCAGGTCTGCGCTCTAATCCCGCGCGGCTCCAGCTCCGCACTTCTTTCTTTCCTCCTCCCCCCGCTCGCGGGAATCTCCCACCTGTAGGTGATTTCGGCAGTGGGCCTCTTCGTCCTGCCTGTCTGCTGTGCAGGGAGTCCCCTGTGGAGTTTTTGTTTTAAGATTCGTTGTAAATTCCAGGGGAGCTTTACAGAGGCTCACCTCACGCCGCCATTTTTCCTTCCGGAAGTGCCGGAATTTTCTGATACACGACCTGCACTACAAGAAATACTGATGGAGGCTCTTTGACCACCATCAACATGGACAATTTGTGGCAACCAAAACATAAAAGGGGGAGAGTAAAGGACTGAACCAGAATATGGGAATGGAGAAAGTAAGCGGGCTGAAGAAAATGGAATACTCTAAATGTCCAACTTTCTTTTATATGAACTTAAGGGTAACCACTGAAAAAACATCCAGAACTGAAATATATACTGTAATAAAAGAAGAAACAGAGGGAACCATCACAGAATACAACCACACAGAAATAATAGACAGCAACAATAAGGCAAAGAAACAATGGAGACACAGCCTCACCAGAAAAGGAAAGATAGAATGACAGGTAATCCTCACATATCAATAATCACCCTAAATGTAAATGGACTGAAGTCACCAACAAAAAGTACAGAGTAGCAGATTGGATCAAAAAACTAAACCCAACCATATGCTGTCTCCAAGAGGCACATCTCAGCTACAAGGACAAGCATAGACTCAAAGTGTAAGGGGGGAAATTGACATTCCAAGCAAATGGAACCCAGAGAAAATCAAGTGTAGCCATACTGATATCAGATGAAACAGACTTCAGGGTGAAAAAGATAACAAGAGACAAAGATGAACGTTTCATAATGGTAAAGGGGAGTATACAACAGGAAGACATAACAGTTATCAATATTTATGCCCCCGATCAGGGAGCACTGAAATATACCACCAAATACTTATAGAACTAAAGGGAGCAATTGACCAAAATACAATCATACTAGGGGAGTTAAACACAACATTGACAGCTATGGATAGATCATCCAAATGGAATGTAAATAACAAAATAAGAGCCCTAAATGACACATTAGATGAAATGGACATAATTGACATTTATAGAGCACTTCATCCTAAAACATCAGACTATACATTCTTTTCTACCGTACATGGAACGTTCTCAAGGATAGACCATATATTGGGACATAAAATCAGTCTCAGCAAATTTAAGAAGATTGAAAACATACCAAGCATATTTTCTGATCACAAGGTTTTGAAATTGGATATCAACTGCAAAAAGGAAGCGGGAAAAAACACAAATACATGGAGATTAAACAACAAACTTTTAAAGAACGACTGGGTCAAAGAAGAAATTAGAGGAGAGGTCAAAATATACATAGAAACAAATGACACTGAAAATACATCCTACCAAAATTTTGGGATGCAGTGAAAGCAGTTTTAAGAGGGAAATTTATCTCATTACAGGCCTATCTCAAGAAACAAGAAAACTAACAAATAAATAACCATATGTTACACCTTAAAGAACTAGAAGAAGAAGAACAAGTAAAACCCAAGGTCAGCAGAAGAAAGGAAATAACAAAAATCAGAGCAGAATTAAATAAAATAGAGAGCAAAAAGACAATAGAAAAAATTAATGTGACAAAGAGCTGGTTCTTTGAAAAGATGAACAAAAGTGACAAACCCTTAGCTACACTCACTAAGATAAAAAGAGTGAAGACACTAATTAACAGAATCAGAAATGAAAAAGGGGAAGTTATCACGGACACCACAGAAATACAAAGGATCATCCAAGAATACTCTGAAAGACTCTATGCCACCAAATTCAATAACCTAGAAGAAATGGACAAGTTCTTAGAAACATATAGCCTTCCTAGGCTGAACCATGAAGAATTGGAAATCTAAACAGACCGATCACCATTAACGAAATTGAATCAGTCATCCAAAACCTTCCCAAAAGCAAAAGTCCGGGACAAGATGGCTTCACTAGTGAATTCTACCAAACTTTCAAAGAGGATCCAATACCAATCCTGCTCAAACTGTTCCAAAAAATTGAAGAAGAGACAGTACTCCGTAATGAATTTTATGTGGCCGACATTACCCTGATACCAAAACCTGGTAAGGACAACCCCAAAAAAAGAAAACTACAGACCAACAACTCTGATGAATACAGATGCGAAAATCCTAAACAAAATTCTAGTATATCGAATAAAACAATGCATTGAAAAAATTAATTGTCACAAGCAAGTGGCGTTCTTCCCTAGGCACAGGGATGGTTCAACATCCGCAAATCCATCAATGTGATACATCACATAAACAAAATAAAGGGCAAAAGTCATATGATTATATCAATAGATGCAGAAAAAGCATTTGACAAGATACAACATCTACTTATGATTAAATTACTTAATAAAATAGGTATATAAGGAATATACCTGAACATAATAAAGGACATATATTACAAGCCCTCAGCTAATCTCATAATTAATGGTGAAACCTGAAGCCCTTTGCTCTATGTTCAGAACATGATGTGGCTGTCCCCTTCACTTCTGCTTTTCAACAGAGTGTTGGAAGTCCTTGCCAGAGCAAATGACATGATGCTATATATAGAAAACCCGAAAGACTCCACCAAAAAGCTATTAGAAACAATCAACAAATACAGTAAAGTTGCCGGCTACAAAACCAATGCAGAAAAGTCCATTGCTTTCCTATATTCTAACAATGAAATCTCAGAAAAATAAATACAAAAAATAGTTCCTTTTGCAATTGCAGCAAAAAGAATAAAATACCTGGGAATAAACTTAACCAAGGATGTGAAGGACCTATATGCTTAAAACTATAAGACATTTTTAAAAGAAATCGAAGAAGACGCAATGAAATGAAAAGACATTCTGTGCTCATGGATTGGAAGAATCAACGTAGTTAAAATGGGCATATTGCTCAAAGCAATATACAGATTTAATGCAATCCCCATCAAAATCCCAATGGCATTTTTTAAAAGAAATAGAACAAAAAAATCATCATATTTTTTCAGAATCACAAAAGACCCTGAATAGCCCAAGCAATCTTAAGAAAACAGAACAGTACTGGAGGTATCACACTCCCTGACTTTAGCTTGTATGACAGGGCTACAAAAATCAAAACAGCATGGTATTGTCAGAAAAAGAGACACATCGACAAATGGAATAGAATTGAGAACCCAGAAGTAAAACCTCATAAATATGGACAGATAATTTTTGACAAAGAAGCAAAAAGCATTCAATGGAGGAAAGACAGCCTCTTCAATAAATGGTGCTGGCAGAATTCGATAGCCACATGCAAAAGAATGATACTGGACAGCTATCTGTCACCATGTACCAAAATTAATTCAAAATGGATCAAAGACTTTAGCATAACACCTGACACAATAAATTGCATAGAAGAAAACGTAGGTACTAAACTTATGGACCTTGGGTTCAAAGAGCATTTTAAGAATTTGACTTCAAAGGCAATGCAAATAAAAGCTAAAATAAACAAATGGGACTATATGAAATTTAAAAGCTTCTGCACAACAAAAGAAACCATTGACAAAATAAAGAGGCAACTAACTGAATGGGAGAAGATTTTTGCAAACAGTGCCACTGATAAGGGGTAATATCCAAAATATTCAAGGAACTCAAGCAACTCAACAACAAAAAACAAACAACCCAATTGAAAAATGGGCAGAGGACCTGAAGAGACATTCCTCCAAAGAGGGCATACAAATGGCAAATAGACATATGAAAAAATGCTCAACATCACTAATCATCAGAGAAATGCAAATAAAAACCTCAATGAGCTATCACCTCACCCCAGTCAGAATGGCTATCATCAACAGGACAAATAGTAACAAGTGTTGGAAAGGCTGTGGAGAAAAAGGAACCCTCATACACTGTTGGTGGGAATGCAGACTGGTGCAGCCATTATGGAAGGCAGTGTGGAAGTTCCTCAAAAAATTACGAATAGAATTACCATATGACCCAGCAATCCCTCTCCTGGGTATCTACCCAAAAAATCAGAAAACGTTTATCCATAAAGGCTCGTGTGCTCCAATGTTCATTGCAGTTTTGTTTACGGTGGCCAATACATGGAAACAACTAAAATGTCCTTCGATAGATGAATGGATAAAGAAGTTGTGGTATATGTACACAGTAGAATACTATTTGGTGGTAATAAAAGATGCTTTAGGAACATTTATGACAACATGGATGGATCTTGAGAGTATAATGCTAAGCGAAATAAGTCAGACAGAAAAAGCCGAGAACCATATGATTTCACTGATATGTATAATATAAACCAAAAACAACAAAAGAACAAGACAAACAAATGAGAAACAAAATCTCATCGACACAGACAAAGTTTAGTGGTTACCAGATGGTAAGGGGGGTGGGAAGTAGGAGATGAGGGTAAGGGGATCAAATATATGGTGATGGAAGAACTGACTCTGGGTGGTGAACACACAGTGGGATTTATAGATGATGTAATACAGAATTGTACACCTGAAATATATGTAACTTTACTAATAATTGTCACCCCAATAAATTTAAAAAAATGTTCCTTCTCATTGGTATATTGCAAATAATCACATCTCTCTAATTCTCAGTAAAACCTGTGTTAAAATTTCTCTTCTTGTTGTGGTATGTATATGCAATAGAATCTTATTCTGTTATTTAAAAAAAGGAGGAAATCCTGCCACCTTGCAACAATGTGGATGGACCTTAAAATTATTATGCTAAGAGAAATAAGTTAGACATCGAAAGACAAATACTGTATTATCTCACTGATATGTGAGATCTAAAAAAACAAACATATTCATAGATAAAGAGATCAGCTGTATAGTTACCAGAGGTGGGGGGAAGGAGAGGTAGATGAAGGTGGTCAGAAGGCACAAACTTCCAGTTATAAGATAAATAAGTCCTAGGACTGTAATGTACAACATGATAACTAATTAACATTGCTGTATGATATATATGAATGTTGTTAAGAGTAAATTCTATATTAACTAAACTTATTGTGCTGAACATTGCTTCATGTATATAAGTCAAATCATTATCCTGTGCAACCTAAACTTACACAGTGTTGAACATCAATTATATCTCAATAAAACAGGAAGAATTATCAAAAAAATACATTAAACTGTTAAAGAAGAAAACATAATGGTAAAGTGAAAGAAGTCAGAAACTAAAGGTCACATATTGTATAATTCCGTTTATATAAAATGCAAATCAATACACACAGAAAGCAAGTTCATTATTGTCTGAGGCTGTGTAGTGGGGAGTGAGAAGTGATTGCTTAAAATTGGCATGTTTTCTGTTTCAGGGACTATAGAGGTTTGGAACTAGATAGTAGTGATGTTGTACTACCCTGTAAATGTATGTAATACCATTGACTTATACACTTTAAAATGATTGAAATAGTAAGTTTATGTGATATTGTTTTACTATAATAAAAGGGAATAAATAGTGGATTGTTTTAGTATCAGTGACCTCTTCTTATTTATGTCCCTGTGTCCATTGGATTGACTGACTCCAGAGAACAGCACTGAAAGACAGATAATAGGACTTATATGTTTTATGAGAAACAGAGGTTAGACTCTCCAAAATGAGGCAAGATCACTTCAGTATATCAAAATTCTCTGCTGGCAGGTCTGAAAGTAACACTTAATTGATATGGGTAGAACATCACTGGAGAACTGTGGTATATGATGGGACAGCGTGCCAAAAACAGTAAAGAGGAATATCTGAAAAGGAGAGGAGCTACCGAAGACAAATTCTACTTTCCTATTTTGTCAAGGAATAGACTGGACATACTCATATTCTGATTTTTTTTTACCATTTCCTGAAAAATTCCATAATACTGCTCAACTCCATCCAAGTTAGACATAAGCATTTTAAATCAAACTTGGGATTTATACACTTGCAGTCTGGAAAGTAAAGAGGAAAGAGAGGTTTGTTTAATTTTTCCCCACAAATTATTTTGCCCTTAAACAATTAGTCCTAGTATTTTCCTTTTATTATACACTGATATTATTTTGACAGAGCCATCATGAAGAATTCTACTTTAATTCACATCATTAAATACACACACACACACACACACACACACACACACACACACGTACCAAGACCTCTTTCTCTGCTTATATTTCAGGTTTTCATTTCATATGCCTCTTACAGCAAGGCAGGCCACTGAGTAAGTACAGAATCCAATTCCTAAATCATATTTGACTTGAAAGCTACCCTGGAAAATTCCAGTATCCTGATGTCTCTTGGTCCTATCCATTAAGGTTTTGGCCTCTGATTCAGACTCACGGGGCTTTCACTTCTTATTGTACATTTTGACATATGAAGGCAAAGAAGGCAAAAGGAGTGTGAGAATATATCAGCAAGAAGTAATGAGGCAGTTAAACCTAAGAGAAATGAGATATGGCAATAATTGAACTTACAAGAGGGAAAAGAATGAAATAATGTGAAAACAAGTTCATGAACTCTGTGGTTCCTTATATAAGGTGAGTGTAAGTTTACACAATTTAACATTGGGCATTATTTTACTTTCTTTACTGTTAACTGAACCTAAAATCAAAAAGCAATTAGCTCAATAATTAAGAAGAGAGGCATAAAACATGCCTAGAAACCCAGGTCTTTTGGGACATTGATTTATAAAATTTCCATAGCAACTTAGTTAGTTTTCACATGCCACATATATTGGGGTACTGTTACTGATGTGCTGAAGAGGAGTTAATTAACATAATGAGATTTAAGGGTTGCCAGGGAGTGCCTCACCAATCGTATTTAAAAATGCCTTTCGCTGTAATTTTCACTCGCACTATTAGTAAATTATTTTTTCTATGTGAAATAATTTTTTTTTAAAATTAAATTTATTGAGGTGACAATGGTTAGTAAAATTATATAGGTTTCAATAATACATTTCTATAATACATTATAAATAGTGCTTTTTTCTGGGGTTCCCTTCAATAGTGTAAATATTTCAAAAGAAGATAATATAAAATGACAACCTTTCAGTGGCATGCTGAAGCCAGCACTTTCAGGAGCTATAGAGTCCATTGTGTGCACACCTTGCCAATTCCCCCTTCAGTGACTCTTCCTTGGAAGCTTTAAATGACTCACGGTGGGAGTATATACACTACAGAAATCCTCAAACATATCACACTTACTTGAAAGTTGGTTCAACCATTTTAAGTTCATATCTATAATTTCAAGAATTGTTTTATGTGACCTATTTTCAATTAATAAAAATGTACTCCTACAGAAAACCTTTCCCTGGCTTTGCCTATTGTTTCATGCACATCTACTCTAAGGACTTGAAAGTTGTGTGTGTGTGTGTTTTCCCCAAAAGAGACAAAAAGATGTAGATAATTATCTTATTTTGGGTACACAAAATTATCATATATGAGTAGGTTATGTTGGCAGAGGCCTTTTAGAGTTGGCAGAGGCAGAGGCCTAATAAAAATGTACTCCTACAGAAAACCTTTCCCTGGCTTTGCCTATTGTTTCATGCACATCTACTCTAAGGACTTGAAAGTTGTGTGTGTGTGTGTGTGTGTGTGTGTGTGTGTTTTCCCCAAAAGAGACAAAAAGATGTAGATAATTATCTTATTTTGGGTACACAAAATTATCATATATGAGTAGGTTATGTTGGCAGAGGCCTTTTAGAGTTGGCAGAGGCAGAGGCCTAATAAAAATGTACTCCTACAGAAAACCTTTCCCTGGCTTTGCCTATTGTTTCATGCACATCTACTCTAAGGACTTGAAAGTTGTGTGTGTGTGTGTGTGTGTGTGTGTGTGTTTTCCCCAAAAGAGACAAAAAGATGTAGATAATTATCTTATTTTGGGTACACAAAATTATCATATACGAGTAGGTTATGTTGGCAGAGGCCTTTTAGAGTGGGTGAGTGTTTACAGAGTATGGTTTCAAAGATACAGGAAAATTACTGAATCAAAAAATATTCCTATATATACACACTCCCTCCCCTCATTTACTGTAGCTTTTTAAGGATTCAGAAATTCCCCTCCTACTGTGAGATATTGAGGTTAACCAGAATGCTGACGTAAGGTCTCACATTCATGAGTATTTCCTGAAAATAAAAATGAATAAGGATTAGAAAAAAATCTGAAAACAAAGAAAGGGCAAGTGTAGAAAAGGACAACCAGAACCATCAAAGTTAAATCTTACCATCGATTTTTATTTTCTTTCATGAAAATACTGAAGACAAAAATAAAATTTCTGAAATAATTCAATTTTCTACCTGTCTTTTAGACATGGGAGAACATTAAGGTCATTAATTTTGCAAATATAATTTGGAATCTTTTTTGTAGCAGCTTGCTTGTACGTTATTCTACACTCAAAGATTCCATTGCTGAGATCAATGGACTCATTGCTTAGGTTTGATCACTCGGCATTTTTTGAGCCAAACCAAAGCCTCAAAGTAAATGTTTCCTACATAGATCATGTAGGCCACAAATGAAAATGTAAGGAATAGCAGCAAGGGAAATATTGCTTTAAAATTCCTTGCAAACCATACAGCATGAGTTAGTAACTAAAGAATGCAGCTGGCAGGAGACACAAAAAGAGGGGTAAGGGGTAAGGAGCAGCTTTTTAATATTTTCATCAGCTTCAAGTTGTTACAACTCCAAACCCCAAAAGTTGTCATGTTTCTTCATATGCTAACTAAGCTAAATTTCTGCTGCTTCCCAGACTTGTAAATTTCTCTTCCATAGGTTTCCAGGAACCACAAAGAAGGAGAAAAACTAGCATATAGCCTCTCTGTGTTAGTTCCAGAAGGAAGAAATTTGCAATAACTAATAAACCTCTACATACTGTTGTGGTGAAACATAAGTAGGGACAACAGTTTCAGTAATACAAGTAATTTTTTTCTGAATAAATTGCCCCCAGGTGACATATAATTGTGCAGACCACATTAATGTAGCCACTATGTTTTAAAAGCTACTCCCTTCTCTATTGCTCAACGGATTTAGGCTGGACCTTTGGCTTATGGAGAATAAACCCCATTCAGCTAAATTTATAGTCATTTTTCCACAAGCACACTCCATAATTGCTCAGAGGAGAAATGGAGACTTCTAGCTTTCCATGCCATTTCATCTGATAAACATGTACTTCTTTTGGAGGAATATTTACTTTTTATCCTTTCTGGAAGCTGCAATCAAATGAGGAGCCAGGGAGTAATGCTGTTCAAATAGCCACTCCATCAACATCTAGTCGGTGAGTTACTCTGGTAGTTTTGCAAATAAACTGATTTGATAGATTTCCAGAGGGAAATACTAACTTGCAAAGTTGAAGTGAACCCAGCCACTAATTCATTCAAGTTTTTAATCACACTTATTGAGCAACTATTATGTGCCAGAAAACTCTATTAGTCACACATGAAGATGATCCTGTATGGTAAAGTCTAAAATGTTATTCTGTAGGCAATTTCCAAGAAGTGGGTGTATTTTTATCATTGGCATTTTCAAGAGATATTTAAGAAGTGTAAAACTTATAAATCAAGTATCTGTAGACTGCAAATCACTATTAGAATCAACTGTCATAACGTAGGAGAAATAACACAGGAGAAATAAAGTTACTGTGATACAAAAACTACAAAATTGCAGGCATAGTAAAATAAATAAGGAAAACATAAAAACAACACACCTGACATTAATGATTCAGTAGTAACAAAAGGGAAAAGTAACTACCTTTCAGATTACAGTTGACTCTTGGAAAAGGTGGAGGTTAGAGGCACCAACCCAACCCCTTGTGCAGTCAAAAATCTGTGTATAACTTTTCACTCCCCCAAAAGTTAACTGACCAAAAGCCTTGCCAATAACAAAAAGTCGATTAACACATATTTTATACATTTATGTATTATACACTGTATTCTTGCAATAAAATAAGCTACCAAGAATATCAGTAGAAAGAGAAAATACATTTACAGTATTTATTGAAAATAATTATGCATAAGTGGACACATGCCATTTAAACCCGCATTGTTCAAGCATCAATTGTATATCCTGGACTCAGTACATAACAGAATTGGCTTACTTGCTTCCATTGCCATTGCCATATGCAGTTCTAAATGGAAAGTGATACTCAGAAGGATGCCGCCAAGGTCCTGAAAATTCAGCAAAAATACAAGCATGGACACCAGACTATCTTGAATAAGCTAAAAAATGTACTTATGCATTTTCTAAGTTCTCAAGTAAAAAGGATGTTAGTTAACTTTAAGTTAAACCCAAATCTGAACTAATTTAATCAGAACCACCTTAATCTCCAAGTATGCTGACTAATCATGGCACATTAGTGGTATGATTGAATGTCACTCTGAATAACTTCTTGCATAATCATAGCCGCCACTCAAGCTCATCCTCCATAAGGATATTAGTCTCTCACCTTGACAAGAACTATTAAAATGCAAATGCAAACTGAGAATGATTAATCATACAGTAACTATTTAGTGGAAATGAGTTAATCTTATGTGGGAATGTTACATTAAAGAACTAAAGAGCTCTGACTGATTAAAGGAGACCTGAAGCCCAAGGTATTGGCCAGAGAGGGAAGGCCCAGGTTAGTCACTATAGAGTGAACTTTGGGAAGCAGTGGCAGTATTGGATGATGTAGCAGTCCAGTCCAAAACATAAGGAGGACATAAAGGATGCTAATGGTTGTTAAGGTGTTATGAGACAGGAGGAGTTATATCACATCAGCAGCACAACGTTGCTATGAGAGTAAAGTTGAAATATTCTCACCACAACAACACATTTTACTCCTTAAACAAACAATATGTCAATTATATATCAATAAAGATGGCAAAAAGTCTGAAGATATCAAACAGTGAAAATATGGGGAAAACTGTACTTTTATACATTGCTGATAGAGTTCAAAATTTACACATCCAATTTGGAAAACAGTTTGCTAGTACTGAGTAAAATTAGAAATGTGCTAACCCCAACAATCCTGCAATTATACTGCAGGTATATATTTTATATAAATGTACTGTGCATAAGGATGTATGTATAAGAATACTGAAGTCAGCATTGTTTTAATGACAAAAATTCGAAACAAAATTAACTAGTCAACTGGAGACTAGATAAATATATATATTTATATGATGAAACACTAATTAACAGTTTAAAGAAATTCATATATGTATATACACACAATAGGCATAAATCTAAAATAATAAAAATTAATATGTAGTCAGTTTCAATTTTGGCAATTAAAAAGGCAGCAAAATATACTATTCAGTGTCACCATTATTTCATAAAATAAAGTATATGATTTTAGTGCAAACACAAAATGTGAAGCAGACATAACTTTAGAAACAAAATATGGAATAAATCTAATTTTATGAAAAACTCATTGCGTTATCCAAACTTTTGTTTTTTATAGAATGTTGAAAATTTCATCACTGTCAGAATTTCAAACAAATATTTCATGAGAAATAGTTTACTAAAAAAGTCATTGATTGTTTATCTGAAATTCCAATTTAACCAGTCTTCCTCTACTATTTATTAAATCTGGTAACTCTGAGAAAGAATTTGCAGAGCAGTGCCAGATCTTTAGATGCCCCCATATTGTATATTTTATATTACTATGCATATGAGACTATTATAAAACCAGCATTTTGGGAGGGACCAGATCTTTATTTCTGTTGCTTTCCATATATGACTTAAGACAGTGCTATGTATACCTGGTAGTGCCCAAAGAACATTTATTTTAGGCACATGGTGCCTGCACTTAAGTTACAGTACATAACTTACTGTACTTTATATTTTGGTGCACTCATATGTCCAGCTTCATTTCCAAGGCTCATAATCTGTTCCATTAATGCTATTTGTACACAGGCTGTCCTTAATAAGTCCTCCATGCAGTCTTTAGAACAAGCTTGGAATTAGTATCTCATTTTGGAGAAATGCCACTATTTTCTCTGGCATCCTATACACAATGCATTGGGAGCTCATTATATATGTTGCCATTATTCCAATTTTAATTTAAGTTATAAAAGACACAAGAAGGAGAAAATCAGTGTGTCTTAGTATATAGCTATCTTGATTTGCATACCATAAATTATTGTGTAAAATCCAGTTATTCTACTGCTGTTATAAATATATTTTTAAATGGTGAGAAAGTGAAAGAATTTATTTCCATATAAGCAACCAAAGATTTCTTATGGTATCAATCTATATGACGTGATTGTCTATTTACAAAACTACCTGAGAATAGAAGAATTTACACCTAAATGTTGTATTAGAAAGTAAACCATTTCAGTTTTCAAGAGCCTTCTGAGATTCTCCTATGGTTTACCACAAGAGGGCATGTGAAGATCAAATACGAGAATAAATTTATAAAGGGTCTTTGATTAAAAAAAATTACAGTTGTTTTTAAACTTTCTGAAAAGGTGATTTATTTTGCCGGGGGTGTGTTTATTTTGTAAAACACAGTTTCACTGAACACTAGAGTTGGCTAAATATTAAGTCATTCCATATTCTTTCCTGTATTTGGAGCTGAGAAAATGGTTTCGTTGTTTTCTGAAACAGTTTAGCCCTCTTGATTTGTTGGATGAGGAAAAAAGTTAACAAGAACACGCCTGCAACTGTCAGTTTAACAGGCAGGTATTTCAGGGTGGATTGGAACACTTTTTGTGAAACTGGTTGTCTTAAGGAACCTCGTGATATTTGAGAGATAGTTTCCGTTTTCATTTTTTCATGCAGAGCAATTTTTTTTTACTTTATTAAACTTATTTTGAAATGTCTTTATTTAAAATAATTAACCTTCAATTGTTATATTAATCATAAATATCTGCGTTCCATTGGTTATCATTCTGTGTCTCATGAACACACACACACACACACTAAACTAAAACTAGCATGTCTCAATGGAGATATGAGCTATTTTATGCAAACAGCTATAAACAAATCATCCTTTTCATAAATTCAAGGGGCATTATCTTCATGTCTCTAAACTATTTGCCACAATTCTTCAAAGAGAATATTAATTAAAAATGGGTGATGGGAAAAGTGACAATGAAACAAATCAGAAATTCAAAATGGAAAAATGTTTCAACATCTTTAAAAGCAAATATTTCCCAAGTGAAATTATGTTCTATTTGAAATATTATACAAGTGAAAATTCAAGCAAATGGTTTGACCTTAAGGTAAAAGTTGGAAAGACATATGGATATGTATTCCACATATTTCAGCCAGCCCACTATGGAAGTCTGTGGCAGGTTTTCTTTTCTTCACTTTTTTTTTGTTTTTCTGTAAGTGTATGAGAACAGGAGCCAAAGTTTTGGGGATTCCACATAGATATATGACAAATAAATAAATATTTCAAACTTATATCACATTTACATGAAGGATAGGAGAGGTTGAAGCAAATATGAACTGACATGTTGACATTCTCCTTGTTTCACTTTTATAGCTTAAATTAGAATTGGAATCATTACAATATGTACAGAGTTCCCAAAGCATTGTGTATAGGAAGTCAGAGCAAATAGTTACTTTCCAGAACTATCTGCTCTAGTTTATAGTGTGCATTATTGTGTGTTCAATGTTCTTTTTAAGTTTGTTGGACTATTTATTATATTATGGGTTAGCAACTTTGAAAATATTGTCTTCTATGCTAAAATGCCATTTCTTATTGAGTTTATTAATGCATTTATTCAACAAATATTTATGCTGTCTACTATGTGCAAGGCAACTGTGCTTTGGGAAATGAATGTAAAGAAATATGCCATGATCTCTATGTGTGAGAAGCTTTTGCTTATTGGAGGGAGAACAAACATAGGGACAAGAAAGTTTAAGACATTGTACAAATAAGACGTATTATAGAACATGGCAAACAGATAGTAAATGCTATTGGATTTCAGAGAAGGGGTGGAGTGGAGGCATTAAAGAGCACATAATGTGGATTGGCAGAGAGGAAGGAACTGAGCATTTCAGTTAACCAGATGAGTATGAACAAATCATTAAAGAGAAATTGGTTGGAAGAATCAACATAGTTAAAATGGTCATATTATCCAAAGCAATATACAGATTTAATGCAATTCCCATCAAAATCCCAATGGCATTCTTTAAGAAATAGAACAAAAAATCATCAGATTTGTATGGAACCACAAAAGACACCAAATAGCCAAAGAAATCCTAAGAAAACAGAACAATGCTGAAGGTATCACACTCCCTGACTTCAGCTTGTACTACAAGGCTACAATAATCAAAACAGTATGGTATTGGCAGAAAAACAGACACGTAGACCAATGGAATAGAATTGAGAATGCAGAAATAAACCCACGTAAATATAGACAGTTAATATCAACAAAGAAGCCAAAAACATACAATGGAGAAAATACAGCCTCTTCGTTAAATGGTGCTAGAGAATTGGAAAGCCACATGCAAATAAACACAACTACACTATCTGTCACTGTCTATCAAAATTAACTGAAAATGGATCAAAGACCTAAGCATAAGACCTGAAACAATAAGCTGCATAGGAGAAAACATAGGTACTAAACTTATAGACCTTGGTTTCAAAGAGCATTTTATAAATTTGACCTCAAAGGCAAGGGAAATAAAAGCTAAAATAAATGAATGGGACTATATCAAACTAAAAAGCTTCTGTACAACAAAGGAAACCATCAGCAAAACGAAGAGGCAACCAACTGAATGGGAGATTTTTACAAACAAAACCTCCAATAAGGGGCTAATATCCAAAATACACAAGGAACTCATACAACTGAACAACAACATAAAAACAAATAATTCAATTAAAAAATGGGCAGAGGACCTGAATGGACATTTCTCCAAAGAGGACATACAAATGGCAAATAGACATATGAAAAAATGCTCAACATCACTAATCATCGGAGAAATGCAAATAGAAACCACAATGAGATATCACCTCACACAAGTTAGAATGGCTATCATCAACAAACAAATAATAAGTGTTGGAGAGGCTGTGGAGAAAAAGGAACCCACATACACTATTGGTGGGAAGGCAGATTGGAGCAGCTGCTATGGAAGGCAGTGTGGAAGTTCTTCAAAAAATTAAGAATAGAATTACCATATGACCCAGCAATGCCTCTCCTGGATATTTACCAAAAAAATCTGAAAACATTTATCCGTAAAGATACATGTGCTCAAATGTTCATTGCAGCTTTATTCATGGTGGCCAAGACATGGAAACAACCAAAGTGTCCTTCAAGAGATGATTGGATAAAGAAGTTGTGGTATATATACACAGTGGAATACTGTTCTGCCATAAGAAAAGTTTAAATAGTACCATTTGTTACAACATGGATTTATCTTGAGATTATTATGCTGAGAAAAATAAGTCAGACAGAAAAAGTTGAAAACCATATGATTTCACTGATATGTGGTATATAAAACTGAAAACAACGAAAGAGCAAGACAAACAAATGAAGAAACAAAAACTCATAGACACAGACAATAGTTTAGTGGTTACCAGAGGGTAAGGGGGAAAGAGAGTGGTAGATGAGGGTAAAGGGAATCCAACATATGGTGATAAAAAGAGAATTGATTCTGTGTGGTGAACACACAAATGTGATATATAGATGATGTATTACAGAATTGTACACCTGAAATCTATGTAACTTTACTAACAATTCTCACACCAGTAAATTTTAATTAAAAAAAGAAATTTGTATTTGCATGGTGACTTAATGATAAAGACTACATTTGTCTGGGTAAACTGGAAATTTCATAATTGCAAACAGGGGGCAGGAAAATTAGAATATTGAGTAAGCCAGATAGTAAGAGCAATGGGTGACACACTTTATCTTGTAAAAAAAAATGGGGCAACATTAAAGAATTTTGGACAAAGTGACATAGTGAAAAAGAGTTTTAGAGAAGTTAAAGTTGGCAGCGTTTTATAAAGTAAATTGGAAGAAAGAATTGGAGGCTAGTGCTATGATCCAGAGGCAAGATGATATAGACTTGGACAAGAATGACAGAAATGGAAACTATGTTATGAAAGCTAATTCAGCATTCGTTCATATTATTAAAACAGAATCATCATAAAGAGTTGCTCCAGCCAAACCTTTAGATTCAAATTGAGACTAGGATGTTCTCTTAGAGCAAATAGGCTGGAGAACCCACCATTAATGCTTTGGTTGCTTAACCAATCTTATAGAATGCCCATGGAAACTGGTTCAGGTTAACAATCACCTTTACCCTTACTCTAGAATTCAGAAGGATAAACTATTTGATAATTCTGGACAAGGTAGCAAAACTTAGATCTGGTGTAGGGGAATTACCTTTGGAGGCAGACCTATGTTTGAATCTTGATTCTGAAGGTGTATGATTTTGTATTAAGTGTTTAACCTCTCCAATGATCATTTTCTTCCTATGTAAAATGAAAATAATTGTATTTATATCATAAATGTACTGCAAAGATTAAATAAGTCACCTTAAGTACCTAGTGGTACCTATAGTATATACATCTAAAACTTCTTAGTATATAATCAATGCCATTATATGACAGTTCATTTAATCATTCTTTGTGAGCTATAGTTAAACCCTCAGGACCTATCAGAACTGACCTCTTTCTCAAAACTTGCCTACTTGAATGCAGAAGGCTAAACCAGATAATTATTTGTGGTTCTTTCCAGTAATAATATCTCATATTCTATGTAATTAGAAGCCCTACTGTAAATTATCCCCCCTCAAAATAATCCAAGGCATATAGTACAAACAAATCTTAGTGTTGAAAGTTTAAATTTCTATATAGAAAAATAAGCTTCTGTGCATAATCTAATATGTTTTAAATGTTTATTTTATAATCTCTCATGATTGATGGGATTTTATTCATCTAAGAATTTATATTAACAAAGGGTGCATTTCAAGGGTTGTCTCTGTGGTAGAACCACAATCCTGTTGACATCTTTGAGGGTTTTGTTTAAAATCATTATATAAAATAAAATCAGTCTTCATGTTGCTATGATTTGAACAAATTTTTGTTTGAGCTGAGAGCAATAGATGATTCTGAAATAGTCTAATTATTGAAAAGATAATTATGCCCTTTAAGTACTTTAAGTTTGTAGGTTTCAGTCCTGGATCATACCCAAAAGGTCCATATACTCTTTCAAATGTGATAATTATCCATGAATTGCTGCTGCTAGTCTATAATCTTGATACAATATCACTTACTTATATGTAAAGGATGACAGAAGTATATGCTATTCTGAGACCTTGCATGACACCCTGAAATCTACTACCTGAACACATTCAGCATCTAAGACTCTCAGAGATATGTAGGTGATAGACTCAAAAGGGGGCTTGAAATTAACAAAGGAAGGGTGATCAAATTCTTCAAAATATATATAGAAAGTGAAAGTGAGTATATTTGACTATTCAGAGTGGCATGACCTTTTCTAAAATGTCTTATGTTCAGGTACTTTGTGTCCTGAAGCAGCTCTGGTGACAACAGAAACAAGAAAAAAATAACTTAAAATATGAGTATGTTCCAGAGTCATCAGTCATCCTATATCCTCTAGCATTTGGCAGGTGAGAAAGTGAGGTAGGGGGATGAACTTGACTTTTACAATGTTTCTAACCTGAGATTGGAAGTGTGAAAGACTCTAAGGATTCTAAAACATATTATGCCCTTGTGTTTTGGGGGTAAATACCAATTAGTCAATATATATTTACATATTCCCATATAAGTAGAGATATTGCAATTCCATTGATTCTCTTTTCTCCAACTAGGTGCTTGACTGGACAAGCCCACTATTTTCTGGACAGAGAAAAGCAAAAACTCCAAGTCTTTGTTCCCTAAGTTAACATCTGAGCTGAGTACATGGGGAGGTAACTACAGATTTATCATGCATCCTCCATGGGACAGGCTATCCAAACTCAGGCTGGTAAAAGAGCCTGTTGATCTATATGCAACTCAGATTGACTATACGGCATGCATTTTGATCTTAAAGTTGAGAGGTATTTTGTTTCATGTTGCATTTAGAGTCAGATCCTCTGAGTGACTTCTTTTTGTGTGTGTGTGTGTGATTATTTACTCGATCTAAACTTTCAAAGTGCAAGTGAAGAGGTTGGAGTAAGGTATCTTTCAGGTCTAACATTCTATAATTATTAATGGGGAGTGTCCAAATATCAATGTTGATTAGATTTTTTGATGAATTTCTCTTTGAAGTCCTTCTTAATCAGTATATTCCAAAAGAAAGTGCCCTCTTTTGCCTCTGGATCATCATGGCACTTATTATATGTACCCCCCATTGCCACTATTGTGTATTACTAGTGACATTTGCATTTGTTTTCTCCATGTCCAACTAGATTGAGCGCTCTTTGAAACTTTGTTATGCCTTAAGTTTCTCAGACAAAGAAGTTCAATTAATGGACCATCTTTACTCCTTTTCCATGCAAAATATTTCAGTAAATTCTTGACAAGATACAAAATGAATAGGAGTTCCTCAAGGAGCTTCTCTCTCATCACTATCATTTAACCAAGGATGTAACCAGAAGAAGCATACCTTAGTTTCCAAACAAAGCTTAAGCAAATTGCTGTCCTAGACTACAAAGGTAAAATTAAGCAAATAAGTAGTGACATGCTAATCTGGATCAGATTTGGTACTTGACAAAAACACAATTGAAAGACAGGAAGTTCTGTCCCCTCATAGAAGAGTTGGAGGAAGAAAAGATGGCAAAAGTCAATGTTGTAAGATAAGTAGATAATTGGGTCATCAAAATGGCGGCATGAGGTGAGCCTCTGGAAAACTCCCCTGGAATTTACAACAAATTGAAAAACTATCACTCCACAAAGGACTCCTTGCACAGTGACAGGCAAGACGAAGAGACTCTACTGATTTTACCTAAAGGGGTGCAGTGCCCTATGACCCAGGGGAACTGTAAACAGAGGAGAAGCCTGCTTCCCAGGGAAACCCAACATTGTGTGAGAAGCTGCAATAGTGCAGACAAAACATAAAACTACAGCAGTAGGAGAGAAAATAAAACATTCTACCAACAACTACTGGAAAACAAAGGAAAGACCTCTTCCTATCAACCTGTTGCAGAACCCACTCCTTTAGATGTCTAGGAAGAGAAATAACAAATCAGTAATTGCCATGAATAACCAAGGCAACAAGACAACTCAGAAAGAAACTGAAAAGTCTCCAGAAAAAGAACTTAAACATATGGAAATATGGCACTTAAATGACAGAGAATTCAAGATTGCAGTTCTGAAAAAACTCAACGAGATGCAAGAAAATACAGAAAGGCAGTTTAATGAACTCAGAAAGAAAATCAAAGAACAACATTAACATTTTACCAAAGTGATTAAAATTATAAAAAAATAGAATTTCAGGAGATTAGGAACTCAATAGAAGAAACAAAGAATGAAATAGCCAGCTTAGGTAGTAGAGTTGACCACATGAAGGAAACAATCAGTGACATCAAAGATAGAAACATGGAAATGACATAGATGGAAGAAGAAAGAGACTTGAGACTCAAAAGAAATGAAAGAACTCTACAAGAACTTTCTGACTCCATCAGAAAGAGCAAGATAAGAATAATGGGTACACCAGAAAGGGAAGAAAGGGAGAAGGGAACAGAGTATATTCAAAAAAACAGTCAAAGAGAACTTCGCAAACTTGTGGAAAGAACTATCCTCGAATCCAAGAAGCAAATAGAACACCTAATTACCTCAACCAAAAAGGGCGTCTCCAAGGCAAATTGTATTGAAGCTGTCAAAAATCAACGATAAAGAAAGAGTCTTCCATGCAGCCAGGGAAAAGAAGACAGTAGCCTACAAAGGAAAGCCCATTAGATTATCATCAGATTTCTCAGCAAAAGTTCTACAAGCCAGGAGGCAGTGGAACCAAATATTCAAACAATTGAAATAGAGAAATTATGAGCCAAGAAAAACAAACCAAGCAAAGATATCCTTTAGATATGAAGGAGGAATAAAGACCTTTCCAGACATAAAGAAACTGAGGGAATTTTCTAATACATGACCTGCACTACAAGAAATACTACAGGAGTCTACTCGACCACCATCAACAGGGACAATTTGTGGCAAACAAAACACAGAAAGGGGGAGAGTACAGGCCTGAACTGGAATATGGGAAGGGAGAAAGTAAGCATGCTGAAGAAAATGGAAAAATATCAAACTTTCTTTAACATAAACTTAAGGGTACACACACACACACAAAAAAAAAAAAAATCCAGAACTTAAATGTATACTGTAATAAAGAAGAAACAGAGGGAAAAATCATAGAATACCACCACAGAGAAATAATAGACAACAACAAAAAGGCAAAGAAACAATGGAGATACAGTCTTACCAGAAACCTAAAGATAAAATGATAGGAAATCCTCACATGTCAATAATTACCCTAAATGTAAATGGATTGAACTCACAAATAAAAAGGAATAGAGTAGCAGATTGGATAAATAAGCTAAACCCAACCATATTCTGTCTCCAAGAGACACATGTCAGCTACAAGGGCAAGCATAGACTCAAAGTGAAAGGGTGGAAATTGACACTCCAAGCAAATGGTATCCAGAGAAAATCAGGTGTAGGTATACTGATAACAGATGAAACAGGCTTCAGGGTAAAAAAGGTAACAAGAGACAAAGGTGGACACTACATAATGGTAAAGGGTATTATACAACAAGAAGACATAACAGAACAGAACAGACATCAATATTTATGCCCCCAATCAGGGAGTACAAAAATATACCAAGGAACTACTAACAGAACTAAAGGGAAAAATTGACCAAAACACAATTATACTAGGGGACCTAAATACGTCATTCACAGCTATGGATAGATCATCCAAACAGAAAATAAGTAATGAAATAGCAGCCCTAAATGACACACTAGATGAAATGGACATAATTGACATTTATAGGGCACTTCATCCTAAAACATCAGACTATACATTTTTTTCTAGTATACACGGAACATTCTCAAGGATAGACCACATATTGGGACATAAAACTAACCTCAGCAAATTTAAGAAGACTGAAATCATACCAAGCATATTCTTTGAACACAAGGATTTGAAAGTGGATATCAACTACAAAAAGAAAGCAGGAGAAACCACAAATACATGGAGATTAAATAACATACTTTAAAGAACAACCGGGTCAAAGAAGAAATTAGAGGAGGGATCAAAAGATACATAGAAAGAAATGAGAATGAATATACATCTTACCAAAATTTTTGGGATGCAGCGAAAAGCAGTTTTAAGAGGGAAATTTATGTCATTACAGGCCTATCTCAAGAAACAAGAAAAATCCCAAATAAATAACCTCACATTACACCTTAAAGAACTAGAAAAAGAAGAACAAGGGGAACCCAACGTCACCAGAAGAAAGGAAATAACAAAATCAGAGCAGAACTAAATGAAATAGAGAACAAAAAGACAATAAAAAAAATAATGTGACAAAGAGGTAGTTCTTTGAAAAGATTAATAAAATTGACAAACCCTTGGCTAGACTCATTAAGATAAAAAGAGAGAAGACACTAATTAACAAAATCAGAAACGAAAGAGGGGATGTTATCACGGACAACATAGAAATACAAAGGATCATCCAAAAATACTATGAAGGACTATATGCCACCAAATTCAATAACCTAGAAGAAATGGAAAACCTCTTAGAAACATATAGACTTCCAAGGCTGAAACATGAAGAACTGGAAAATCTAAACAGACCGATCACCAGTAAGGAAGTTGAATCACTCATCCAAATCCTTCCAAAAGCAAAAGTCCAGGACCAGATGGCTTCACTAGTGAATTCTACCAAACCTTCAAAGAGGATCTAATACCAATCCTGCTCAAACTCTTCCAAAAAACTGAAGAAGAGACAGTACTCCTCAACTCATTTTATGAGGCCAACATTACTTTAATACCAAACCCTGATAAGGACAACACAAAAAAAGAAAACTACAGACCAATGTCTCTGATGAATACAGATGCAAATATCCTGAACAAAATTCTAGCAAATCGAATACAAAAAATCATTAAAAAGATTATTCATCACGACCAAGTGGGGTTCATCCCCGGGACACAAGGATGTTTGAACATCCGCAAATCCATCAATGTGATACATCACATAAACAAAATAAAGGACAAAAATCATATGATTATATCAATTGATGCAGAAAAAGCATTTGACAAGATACAACATCCATTTATGATTAAAACACTTAATAAAATGGGTATAGAAGGAAAATACCTTAACATAATAAAGGCCATATATGACAAACCCTCAGCTAATCTCGTAATTAATGGTGTAAAACTGAAGCCCTTTGCTCTACATTCAGGAACACGACAGGGCTGTCCCCTATCACCTCTGCTTTTCAACGTAGTGTTGTAAGTCATTTATTATATATTTATATAATATAATATAATATATATAATATAAATATATAAATATAATATAAAATATATAAACATATTATATATATTACTATATATAATACATATAAATATATATAATATGTATAGATATATAATATATAAATATATATTATATAAATATGTATATTATATATGTAGAATATATATATACATATATATATACATATATTCAACAGAATATATATATGAATATTTTTTGTTTTGAAAGTTAGAAAAATTACAAAATTCCCATCCTCAATTTAACAAGTTATTTTGGATAATATGTTGAGATCACATGTATTCCAAATTCTTTGGTTTTGATAATTCCACAGTTTATGTCCAACATATGATCAAAATATATGTATATGTATATATACATTTGGATACCAACTCACAATCACCATGAAAAGCTCCACAGATACCTCGATAGTAAAACCATTGAAATAAGTATATTTTACCAATCATGTAGCAAATACTAAGTCATCATACAGTCTAGAAATTGAATGATGTGACCTTTAAAGTAACTTTCAATTCAGCAAGCCTACTATTTTATATTCTACTCCCGAAATAAGTGGTCATTTATAAAGGTGTTCTATGATCGCCCTATCTAAAATAGCTTCCTAATCCTACTCCACTCTATCCACTTACTGTGCTTTATTTTTTTATCATGTATCTTATCACAACTGACATTATGTTATGCAACTATTTGTTTATTGTTTGCAAATTCCTTGGCATGGTCCCGGACAATATCTGTCATTTTCAACACTAAATATCTAACACCACAAATATGCCTGGTATATAGTAAGCACTTGAAAATAATTTGTTGAACTAATAGTTGTATGTATGGTGGTCCCAGCTAAACCATAAATAAGGCTAAAATCAGGGGGAAAATGTAAATTGACCCTTTACATTCCTAAACTGAAAGGCATACGTTAAAGTGGTGGTACTCATACAAATCAAAATGAGGTGAGGGATTTTATGAGAGGCTTGTTTTAGAATAAAGTGAAAATAATTAAGAGAAATGATTTCTAAATACAGGTGGAATTTATTTGGATATTGACCCAAATAAACAAATAGTAAAAAAGGCATTTTAGACATCAGGGAAATTTGAATAGTGACTGCATATTAAATGATCACTAATGATATGTTATTAATATTTTAGGTATGATGATGGTGTTTTAATGCAAATGCCCTTATTCATCTTTTCTGAAAAACAAATTGAATTATTTAAGGGAAAACTAACATTATGTCAGGAGTCATTTAAAAGTACTCCAGCTTTTGAAAAGAGTTTAGTTAGGAATATATTAAATATGGCAAAACATTGATAGTTTTTGAAACTGGATAATGAGTTGATGGAGTATTTGTATGCCCTTGACCTGGAAATTTTTCTTCTTAAAATGTAAAAAGGAAAAAGTGTGATTGGTGGCACAGAAGAAAAGATATATTATCTGAACAAATTGAGTGTACTCTGGAGAAAGAAGGTCAGTTACTTCTTGCTATCTTGTCCGTTCTATTCTATATTTCAAATGCTACTTTTAGAAACAAACCAAGGAACAATATTTGAACTCCAATGCTCCTGTGGGTAAATCTATCCAAAGGAGTGTGGAGAACTGAGGAGTCTGTAAATAACTGGAACCAGTCTTGGTAATGTAAGCCCACAAAACATTTTTCTTCATTAGATGAATAATTTTTGTTTGCTTTTATTATCTGAAATTGTGCATAACTGACCGGAGGAGTATTCAACAAGCCTGGTAGATGCTGTCATGAACAATGAACACTACTGGTATAATTGTAACGGAGTCATGTCTATACCAAGGGATTATTGGAAATTTCTTCCTTTTTCAATTTTCAGTATGTTAACTTTTAAAGAATTGGGAATTACATCTTACTAGCATTTTATTTAAATAAATAAAAGATAGAAGATGACTTGGCTTTCCTCATCATGATGTCTATAGTCATGCGACAGTCTATACAGTCTATACATCCAAATGAATGTTATATCTTCTGAGTAGTTACCCTCAAAGAAAACATAACATTTTTGAAGTAAACATTCATTTAGAATTGCTCTCAGTGTCTAGGTAAAATGTTTCTAATATGATCAATGGAGCAAATACTCATCATAATTTTGATTTCTGCAAAGAAATAGCAGTTATTCAGGGTTATACCTAGTGAATAACATGGATGGACAAGCTTATTGATTTAGATCTTAGTGAAAGCCAAATACTACTGTAAGTAAATAACCTTCATTATCTTGTGTGACATGTAAACTGAATCTAGGATTATACTCAGGACTAGGCTGTTGTGTGGCATCACTTAGTAACTAAAGATGAGGTAAATGGAGCAAGGAAATAAGAGGGAAAATAAATACATTACCACATTCCTTTTGAACCCAGTTCTAGAGTCTCACTTCCTCTTATATAAATATCGATCTACTACTGTGGACAAGAGTATGGCTAAGGAAAATGATGCAAAACTATAGTCGTTTGAACACCCAACACGAGAAAATATGCTCCTTTGATTTACTTCTGCAGCAGCTCTGCCTTGTGAAGTAGGAGGATCTATTGCTGCATACTGGCTTTGTTCAACAAAAGCCACTGCATTATTCATAAAATATATATTCATATATAATTTACATGCAATAAAATTCACCGTTTAAGTTGTATAATTCAGTGGCTTTTAGTATGTTCACAACGTTGTGCAACTATCATCAATCTCTAATTCTAGAACATTTTCATCAACCCCTAAAGAAACACTATACCAATTAGCAGTCAATCCCCTTTATCTCCTCACCCCTGATCCTAGCATTCACTAATCTACTTCTTGACTCTATTGATTTCCCTATTCTGGATATTTAACAGACATGATATGACACAATATGAGACACTTTGTAACTACTTTCACTTAGCATACAATTTTCATTCATTATGTAGCATGCATCAGTCCTGCATTCCTTTTGATGGCTGGATAATATTTCCTTGTGTGGTTATGCCATATATTGTATATCCACTCTTCAGTTGATGGACATTAGGGTTGGTTATGCTCTTTGGCAATTATGAATAATGCTGATATGAACATTTGTGTGCAAGCTATACTGTGGACATACATTTTCAAATATTTTGGGTATATATCTAGAGTGGAATTTTCAGGTCATTAGGTAACTCTATCTTTAACTTTTCTTTTCTTTTTTTAATTTATTGGGGTGACAATTGTTAGCAAAATGACATAGATTTCAGGTGTACAATTCTGTATTACATCATCTACAAATCTCATTGTGTGTTCACCACACAGAGTCAGTTCTCCTTCCATCACCATATATTTGATCCCCTTTACCCTCATCTACTCCCCTCCTACCACCTTACCCTCTGGTAACCACTAAACTCTTGACTGGGTCTATGAGTTTTTGTTTCTCATTTGTTTGTCTTGTTCTTTTGTTGTTTTTGGTTTACATACCACATATCAGTGAAATCATATGGTTCTCTGCTTTTTCTGTCTGACTTATTTCGCTTAGTATTATACTCTCAAGATCCATCCGTGTTGTCAAAAATGTTCCTATATCATTTTTTCTTACCGCTGAATAGTATTCCATTGTGTATATATCCCACAACTTCTTTATCCATTCATCTATCGAAAGACATTTTGGTTGTTTCCATCTCTTGGCCACCGTAAACAAAGCTGCAATGAACATTGCAGCACACGTGTCTTTACAGATAAATGTTTTCAGATTTTTTTGGTAGATACCCAGGAGAGGGATTGATGGGTACTATGGTAATTCTGTTCGTAATTTTTTCCGGAAACTCCACACTGCCTTCCATAGCGGCTGTACCAGTCTGCATTCCCACCAACAGTGTTTGAGGGTTCCTTTTTCTCCACAGCCTCTCCAACACTTGTTACTATTTGTCTTGTTGATGGTAGCCATTCTCACTGGGGTGAGGTGATATCTCATTGCGGTTTTGGTTTGTATTTCTCTGATGATTAGTGATGTTGACCATTTTTTCACATGTCTATTTGCCATTTGTACGTCCTCTTTGGAGAAATGTCTCTTCAGGTCCTCTGCCCAGTTTTCAATTGGATTGTTTGTTTTTTTGTTGTTGAGTTGCATGAGTTCCTTGTATATTTTGGATATTAGCCCTAATCGGTGGCACTGTTTGCAAAAATCTTCTACCATTCAGTTGGCTGCCTCCCTATTTTGTTGATGGTTTCCTTTGCTGTGCAGAAGCTTTTAAGTTTCATATAGTCCCATTCATTTATTTTAGCTTTTACTTCCCTTGCCTTTGGAGTCAAATTCATAAAATGCTCTTTGAACTCAAGCTCCCTAAGTTTAGAACCTATGTTTTCTACTATGCAGCTTATTGTGTCGGGTGTTATGCTTAAGTCTTTGATCCATTTTGAATTAATTTTTGTACATGGTAACAGATAGCAGTCCAGTTTCATTCTTTTGCATGTGGCTATCCAATTTTCCCAGCACCATTTATTGAAGAGGTTATCTTTTCTCCATTGCATATTTTTTGTTTCTTTGTCAAAAATTGTCTGTCCATATTTATGTGGTTTTATTTCTGGGTTCTCAATTCTATTCCATTGGTCTATATGTCTGTTTTTCTGCCAATACCATGCTGTTTTGATTATTGTAGCCCTGTAGTACACGAAAAAGTCAGGGAGTGTGATACCTCCAGTATTGTTCTTTTTCTTAAGATTGCTTTGGCTATTCGGGTTCTTTTGTGGTTCCAAACAAATCTGATGATTTTGTGTTCTATTTCTTTTTAAAAAATGCCATTGGGATTTTGATGGGGATGGCATTAAATCTGTATATTGCTTTGTGTAATATAGCCATTTTAACTATGTTGATTCTTCCAATCCATGAGCACGAATGTCTTTCCATTTCTTTGTGTCTTCTTCAATTTCTTTTAAAAATGTCTTATAGATTTCAGCGTACAGTTATTTTCCACCTTGGTTAAGCTTATTCCTAGGTATTTTATTCTTTTTGCTGCAATTGCAAAACAAATTGTTTTTTGTATTTCTTTTTCTGAGATTTCGTTGTTAGTGTATAGGAATGCAATGGACTTTTGTACGTTGATTTTTTTAAATTTTATTTTTTCAATTTATTGAAGTGACAATTGTTAGTAAAATTACATAGATTACAGGTGTACAATTCTGTATTACATCATCTATAAATCCCATTGTGTGTTCACTACCCAGAGTCAGTTCTCCTTCCATCACCATATATTTGATCCCCCTTATCTTCATCTCCCACCCCCCCACCCCCCTTACCCTCTGGTAACCACTAAACTATTGTCTGTGTCTATGAGTTTCTGTTTCTCATTTGTTTGTCTTGTTCTTTTGTTGTTTTTGGTTTATATACCACATATCAGTGAAATCACATGCAGCCGGCAACTTTACTGTATTCGTTGATTGTTTCTAATAGCTTTTTGGTAGAGTCTTTAGGCTTTTCTATATATAGCATCATGTCATCTGCAAAGAGTGACAATTTAACTTCTTCATTCCCAATTTGGATTCCTTTTATTTCTTTCTGTTGTCTGATTGCTCTGGCAAGGACTTCCAACACTATATTGAAAAGAGAGGTGATAGTGGACACCACTCTCGTGTTCCTGAATGTAGAGAAAAGGGCTTCAGTTTTTCACAATTAATTTTGAGATTAGCTGAGAGTTTGTCATATATGGCTTTTGTTATGTTAAGTTATTTTCCTTCTATACCTATTTTATTAAGTGTTTTAATCATAAATGGATGTTGCATCTTGTCATATGCTTTTTCTGCATCAATTGATATAATTGTATGATTTTTGACCTTTATTTTACTTATGTGATGTATCACATTGATGGATTTGCGGATGTTGAACCATCCTTGTGCCCCTGGCATGAACCCCACTTGATCGTGATGAATAGTCTTTTTAATGCATTGCTGTATTCGATTTGCTAGAATTTTGTTTAGGATTTTTGCATCTATATTCATCAGAGATATTGGTCTGTAGTTTTCTTTTTTTGTGTTGTCCTTACCAGGTTTTGGTATCAGGGTAATGTTGACCGCATAAAATGAGTTAGGAAATACTGTCTCTTCTTCAATTTTTTGAAAGAGTTTCAGCAGAATTGGTATTAGACCCTCTTTGAAGTGTTGGTAAAATTCACTAGTGAAGCCATCTCTTCCAGGTGTTCTGCTTTTGGGAAGGTTTTGCATGACTGATTCAATTTCGTTACTGGTTATTGGTCTGTTTAGATTTTCCAGTTCTTCATGGTTCAACCTGGGAAGGCTATATGTTTCTAAGAAGTTGTCCATTTCTTCTAAGTTATTGAATTTGGTAGTATATAGTCCTTCACAGTATTCTTCGATGTACCTTTGTATTTCTGTGGTGTCCGTGATAACTTCGTCTTTTTCATTTCTGATTTGTTAATTAGTGTCTTGTGTCTTTTTATCTTAGTGAGTCTAGCCAAGGGTTGTCAATTTTATTAATGTTTTCAAAGAACCAGCTCTTTGTCACATTAACTTTTTCTACTGTCTTTTTGTTCTCTATTTCATTTAGTTCTGCTCTGATTTTTGTTATTTCCTTTCTTCTGCTGACCTTGGGTTTCCTTTGTTCTTCCTTTTCTAGTTCTTTAAGGTGTAATGTGAGGTTATTTATTTGAAATTTTTCTTGTTTCTTGAGATAGGCATGTCATGATATAAATTTCCCTCTTAAAACTACTTTCGCTGCATCCCAAAAATTTTGGTAGGATGTATTTTCATTGTCATTTGTTTCTATGTATCTTTTGATCTCTCCTCTAAATTCTTCTTTGACTAGGTCTTTCTTTAAAATATGTTGTTTAATCTCCATGTATTTTTGTTTTTCCTGCTTTCTTTTTGCATTTGGTAGCCAATTTCAAAGCCTTGTGATGAGAATATGCTTGGTATGATTTCAGTCTTCTTAATTTGCTAGAACTGATTTTATTTCCCAATATATGGTCTATCCTTGAGAATGTTCCATGTACACTAGAAAAAAATGTATAGTCTGATGTTTTAGGACAAAGTGCTCTATAAATGTCAATTATGTCCATTTCATCTAATGGGTTATGTAGGGCTGCCATTTCGTTATTTATTTTCTGTTTGGATGATCTATCCATAGCTGTCAATGATGTATTTAAGTCCCCTAGTATAATTGTGTTTTGGTCAATTTCTCCCTTTAGTTCTGTTTATTAGTAGTTGCTTGATATATTTCAGTGCTCCCTGATTGGGGGCATAAATATTGATGACTGTTATATCTTCTTGTTGTATAGTCCCCTTTACCATTATGAAATGTCCATCTTTGTCTCTTGTTACCTTTTTCACCGTGAAGTCTGTTTCATCTGATATCAATATGGCTACACCTGATTTTCTCTGGATACCATTTGTTTGGAGTGTAAATTTCCACCCTTTCACTTTTAGTCTATGCTTCATCTTGTAGCTGAGATGTGTCTCTTGGAGACAGCATATGGTTGTGTTTAGTTTTTTTATCCAATCTGCTACTCTGTGCCTTTTTATTGGTGAGTTCAGTCCATGTACATTTAGGGTGATTATTGATATGTGAGAATTTCCTGTCATTCTGTCTTTAGTTTTCTGGTAAGTCTGTGTCTCCGTTGTTTCTTTGCCTTTCTTTTGTTGTCTGTTATTTCTGTGTGGTGATATTCTATACTGTTTCCCTCTGTTTCTTCTTTTATTACAGTATATATTTCAGTTCTGGATTTTTTTTTTAGTGGTTACCCTTAAGTTTATGTAAAAGAAAGTTTGATGTTTAGAGTATTCAATTTTCTTCAGCACGCTTACTTTCTCCATTCCCATATTCCAGTTCAGGCCTTTACTCTCCCCCTTTTTATGTTTTGGTTGTCACAAATTATCCCTGTTGGTGGTGGTCGAAGAGCCCCCTTTATTATTTCTTGTAGTGCAGGTTGTGTATTAGAAAATTCCCTCACCTTCTGTATGTCTGGAAAGGTCTTTATTCCTCCTTCATATCTAAAGGATATCTTTCCTGGATATATTATTTTTGGCTCATTATTTCTCTCTTTCAATGGTTTGAATATTTGGTTCCACTCCCTCCTGGCTTGTAGAGTTTCTGTTGAAAAATCTGATGATAATCTAATTGGCTTTTCTTTGTAGGTTACCGTCTTTTCCCTGGCAGCCTGGAGGATTCTTTCTTTGTCGTTGATTTTAGACAGCTTCAATACAATGTACCTTGGAGAAGGCCTGTTGGGATTGAGGTAACTAGGTGTTCTATTTGCTTCTTGGATTTGAGGGTCCAGTTCTGTCCACAAGTTTGGGAAGTTCTCATTGACCATTTGTTTGAACATATTCCCTGTTCCCTCCTCTCTTTCTTCTCCTTCTGGTAAGTCCATTATTCTTATGTTGCTCTCTGATGGAGTCAGAAAGTTCTTGTAGCGTTTTTTTCATTTCTTTTAAGTCTCAAGTCTCTTTCTTCTTCCAGCCATGTCATTTCCAGGTTTCTATCTTCGAAGTCACTGATTCTTTAGTCCATCTGGTGGACTCTACTACCTTAGCTGGCTATTTCATTCTTAATTTCTTCTATTGAGTTCTTAATCTCCAGAAATTCTACTTGGTTCTTTTTTAAAATTTCAGTCTTTTTCCTAAAATGGTCATGTTGTTCTTTGATTGTCTTTTTGAGTTCATTAAACTGCCTTTCTATGTTTTCTTGCATCTCGTTGAGTCTTTTCAGAACTGCAATCTTGAATTTTCTGTCATTTAAGTCACCTATTTCCATATCTTTAAGTTCCTTTTCTGGAGACTTTTCACTTTCTTTCTGAGCTGTCTGTTTGCCTTGGTTATTCATGGCAATTACTGATTTGTTATTTATTTTCCTAGACATCTATAGTAGTGGCTTCTGCAACAGTTGATAGGAAGAGATCTTATTTTTGTTTTCCAGTATTCTTGGTAGAATTTTTTATTTTCTCTCCGACTGCTGCCTTATTTTCTCTCTCATACAGTTGTGCTATGTTTTCTTGGCACTATTCCAGCTTCTCACACAATTGGGGGATTCCCTGGGAGATGGGCCTCTCTTCCATTAATAGTTCACCTGGGTCACAGGGCGCAGTGTCTTTGTGGGTATGCGGAGAGTTTTTGAAGTTACAAAGCTCTTCCTGTACCAGATTCAGAGCCAGTATGTTTCAGGCATTCTGTTTTCTCCTGCAGGGTTCCGCCCAGATAGGTGGGACCAGGGACAGGGTGAGTTGTGAAAGGTAGCCCAGAGCAATTGGAAGTGACCACCACATCAGCTGGTCCTGTTTCCACAGCTCTTTCCCTTTACCGGAACTAGTTGGGCTGCAAATCCTTGTCTGTGGTCCACAGTTCTCAGACCAGCAAATATTCTGTTCTTTTGATCTGACTCTGCTACAGTTCCCCTTCTAGCACCAGGCAGGTTGGGGTGGGGCGAGCTCTGGGAATGTATGGAGGGGGCCGCTCGTGTCAGTGCCTACGGCTTTGATTCTCTGCTCGGCAGTGAGGGCTTAAACCACCGTTTTCAGTCTTCTTCCCTCAGTCTTTTCCTCGAGGTCTCTGCTGTGAATATCGGGTTCAGCCATGTTATATGCTGTCCCCTTAGCCCTGTGGGCCATAAATGGAGCCCTAGCAGTCCGAGTTCTTCCCTCTCCCTCAGCTGCGGTAGTTCCGGGATGCAGCGAGCTCGGAGCACTGAGCTAGGTCTGCATCTCCTACCCGTGCAGCTCTGTCTCTGAGCTTCTCCCTTCCCTTGTCCCCTGCTCGTGTGATTTGCCCATCTTTAGGTCAATTCAGTAGTGGGTCTATTCATCTTGCTTGTCTCCTATGCAGGGAGTCCTTTGTGGAGTTATAGTTATTCGATTAGTTGTAATTACAGGGGAGATTTACAGAGACTCACCTCAGGCCCCCATTTTGATGAGCCAATTCAATGTTTAACTTTTCAATAATCTGTCAAACTGTTTATCGAAGTACTTGTACCATTTTACATTCCCATCAGTAGTGTGAAAAAGTTCTGATGTCTGTCTATTCTCATCAACACTTGTTTTCTTCTCCCACACGGTAGTGCTATGTTTTCTCTGCACTATTCCAGCTTCTCACACAATGGGGGGATTCCCTGGGAGACGCGCTTCTCCTCTGTTAACAGTTTGTCTAGGTCACAGGGCGCAGTGTTTTTGTGGGTATGCGGAGAGTTTTTGAAGTTGCAAAGCTCTTCCTGCACCAGATTCAGAGCCAGTATGTTTCAGGCATTCTGTTTACTCCTGCAGGGATCCGCCCAGATAGGTGGGGTCAGGGGCAGGGTGAGTTGTGAGAGGTGGCCCAGAGCAATGGCTGCAACCACCACCACAGCTGGTTCTGCTTCCACAGCTCCCTCCCCTTTCCCGGAACTAGTTGGGCTGTGAATTTGTGTCTGCAGTCCACAGTTCTCAAAACAGCAAATTTTCTGTTGTTTTGATCTGACACTGATACTGTTTCGCTTCTAGCACCGGGAAGGTGGGGGCGGGGTGAGCTCTGGGAGGGCAGGGAGGGGGCGGCTAGTCTCAGTGCCTAAGGCTCCGTTCGCTGCTCGGTAGTGAGGGCTTAAACCACCGTTTTCAGCCTTTTTCCCTCAGTCTTTTCTCCGAGGTCTCTGCCGTGAGCGTTGGGTTCAGCCGTGTTATATGCTGTCCCCTCAGCCCTGTGGAGCCCTGGCAGAGCCCTAGCAGTCAGAGTTCTTCCCTCTCCCACAGCTGCGGTAGTTCCGGGAAGCAGCAAGCTTGGAGTACTGAGCTAGGTCTGCGTCCTGTGCCGGTGTGGCTCTGTCTCCGCACTTCTCCCTTTCCTCCTCCCTCCACTCGCGCGAATCTCCCACCTGTAGGTGATTTCAGTCGGTAGTGGGCCTCTTCGTGTTGCCTGTGTGCTGTGCAGGGAGTCCTTTGTGGAGTTTTTGTTGTTCGATTCTTTGTAAATTCCAGGGGAGCTTTACAGAGGCTCACCTCATGCCGCCATTTTTCCAGAACCTCTATTCTCATCAACACTTGTCACTTTCTGTTTTCTTGATGAAAGACATCCTAGTACATATGACATGATATTTCAGTGTGGTTTTGATTTGCATTTCCATTTTGACTAATGATGCTGTATCTCTTTTCATGTGTTTATTGGTCATTCATATATCTTCCTTAGTGATATCGTATCCAAATGCTTTTTTCATGTTTATAAGGTAAGTTGTCCTTATTGTTGAGTTGTAAGAGCTGTTTATATATTCTGGACATAAGTTCCATGACAGACATATGTTTTACAAATATATTGTCCCTACTCTGCAGATTGTCTTTTGACTTTCGTGATGGTGTTTTTCAAACCATAAAAGCGTTTAATTTTGATGAAGTCCCATTTATCTATTTTTTGTCATGTGTTATTTTGTATAACCCATGGTCAATATTTACTCGTATACTTTCTTCTAAGAATTTTATCGTTTTCTCTCTTATACTTAAGTATTTTATTCTTTTTGAGTTTATTTCTTTGCATGGTGTTAGGTAAGGATCTAACTTCATTATTTTGCATATGGATATACAGTTATCCCTGTATCATTTGTTGCAAAGAATATTCTTTCCCCCCACTGAATGCCCTTGACACCTTTGTCTTAATCAATTGATCATAAATGTAAGGGTTTATTTCTGGACTTTCAATTCTATTCCATTAGTCTATATATTTATCTTTATGGCAGCATTACACAATCATTATTGTGGTTTTGCAGTACATTTTGAAATTGGGAAATGTGAGTCTTCCAACTTTGTTCTTTTTCAAGATTGTTTTAGGAATTCTGGATCTCTTTCATTTCCATATTAATTTGAAGATTATCTTATCAATTACTGCACAGAGGCAAGCTGGGATTTTGGTAGGTGTTACACTGAATAAGTAGATCAATTTAAGTGTTGCCATCTTCACAATATTAAGACTTCTGATCCATAAACATAGACTATATTTTCATTTAATTACTTTCAATGATATTTTTTTTATTTTTTATTTTTATTTTTATTTTTTTTTAATTAAATTTATTGCGGTGACAATTGTTAGTAAAATTACATAGATTTCAGGTGTACAATTCTGTATTACATCATCTATATATCCCATTGTGTGTTCACCACCCAGAGTCAGTTCTCCTTCCATCACCATATAGTTGATCTCCCTTACCCTCATCTCCCCCCCCCACCCCCTTACCCTCTGGCAACCACTAAACTATTGTCCGTGTCTATGAGTTTCTGTTTCTCATTTGTTTGTCTTGTTCTTTTGTTGTTTTTGGTTTATATACCACATATCAGTGAAATCACATGGTTCTCTGCTTTTTCTGTCTGACTTGTTTCGCTCAACATTACTCTCTCAAGATCCATCCATGTTGTCACAAATGTTCCTATATCATCTTTTCTCACTGCCGAATAGTATTCCATTGTGTATATGTACCACAACTTCTTTATCCATTCATCTATCGAAGGACATTTTGGTTGTTTCCATGTCTTGGCCACCGTAAACAAAGCTGCAATGAACATTGGAGCACACGTGTCTTTATCTCTAAATGTTTTCAGATTTTTTGGGTAGATACCCAGCAGAGGGATTGCTGGGTCATACGGCAATTCTATTCGTAATTCTTTGAGGAACCTCCACACTGCCTTCCATAACGGCTGCACCAGTCTGCATTCCCACCAACAGTGTATGAGTGTTCCTTTTTCTCCACAACCTCTCCAACATTTGTTACTATTTGTCTTGTTGATGATAGCCATTCTGACTGGGGTGAGGTGATATCTCATTGTGGTTTTGATTTGCATTTCTCTGATGATTAGTGATGTTGAGCATTTTTTCATATGTTTATTTGCCATTTGTATGTCCTCTTTGGAGAAATGTCTCTTCAAGTCCTCTGCCCATTTTTCAATTGGGTTGTTTGTTTTTTTGTTGTTGAGTTGCACGAGTTCCTTGTATATTCTGGATACTAGCCCCTTATCGGAGGCACTGTTAGCAAAAATCTTCTCCCATTCAGTTGGTGGCCTCTTTATTTTGTCAATGGTTTCTTTTGCTGTGCAGAAGCTTTTAAGTTTCATATAGTCCCATTTAAGTTTCATATAGTCCCATTCGTTTATTTTAGCTTTTACTTCCATTGCCTTTGGAGTCAAGTTCATAAAATGCTCTTTGAACCCAAGGTCCATAAGTTTAGTACCTATGTTTTCTTCTATGCAGTTTATTGTGTCAGGTCTTATGCTTAAGTCTTTGATCCATTTTGAATTAACTTTGGTACATGGTGACAAATAGCAGTCCAGTTTCATTCTTTTGCACGTGGCTATCCAATTCTCCCAGCACCATTTATTGAAGAGGCTGTCTTTGCTCCATTGTATGTTTTTAGCTTCTTTGTCAAAAATTATCTGTCCATATTTATGTGGTTTTATTTCTGGGTTCTCAATTCTATTCCATTGGTCTATGTGTCTGTTATTCTGCCAATACCATGCTGTTTTGATTATTGTGGCCCTGTAGTACAGGCCAAAGTCAGGAAGTGTGATACCTCCATTATAGTTCTTTTTTCTTAAGATTGCTTTAGCTATTCGGGGTCTTTTGTGGTTCCAAACAAATCTGATGATTTTTTGTTCTATTTCTTTAAAATATGCCATTGGGATTTTGATGGGGATTGCATTGAATCTGTATATTGCTTTGGGTAATATGGCCATTTTAACTATGTTGATTCTTCCAATCCATGAGCACGGAATGTCTTTCCATTTCTTTGTGTCTTCTTCAATTTCTTTCAAAAATGTCTTATAGTTTTCAGCATATAGGTCTTTCACATCCTTGGTTAAGTTTATTCCTAGGTATTTTATTCTTTTTGCTGCAATTGCAAAAGGAATTGTTTTTTGTATTTCTTTTTCTGAGATTTCATTGTTAGTATATAGGAAGGCAATGGACTTTTGTGCGTTGATTTTGTAGCCGGCAACTTTACTGTATTCGTTGATTGTTTCTAATAGCTTTTTGGTGGAGTCTTTAGGGTTTTCTATATATAGCATCATGTCATCTGCAAAGAGTGATAATTTAACTTCTTCATTCCCAATTTGGATGCCTTTTATTTCTTTCTCTTGCCTGATTGCTCTGGCAAGGACTTCCAACACGATGTTGAAAAGCAGAGGTGATAGGGGACATCCCTGTCGTGTTCCTGAACGTAGAGCAAAGGGCTTCAGCTTTTCTCCATTAATTATGAGATTAGCAGAGGGCTTGTCATATATGGCCTTTATTATGTTAAGGTATTTTCCTTCTATACCTATTTTATTAAGAGTTTTAATCATAAATGGATGTTGTATCTTGTCAAATGCTTTTTCTGCATCAATTGATATAATCATATGATTTTTGGCCTTTATTTTGTTTATGTGATGTATCACATTGATGGATTTGCGGATGTTGAACCATCCTTGTGCCCCGGGGATGAACCCCACTTGGTCGTGATGAATAATCTTTTTAATGCATTGTTGTATTCGATTTGCTAGAATTTTATTTAGGATTTTTGCATCGGTATTCATTAGAGATATTGGTCTGTAGTTTTCTTATTTTGTGCTGTCCTTACCAGGTTTTGGTATCAGGGTAATGTTGGCCTCATAAAATGAGTTAGGGAGTACTGTCTCTTCTTCAATTTTTTGGAAGAGTTTGTGCAGAATTGGTATTAGATCCTCTTTGAAGGTTTGGTAGAATTCACTAGTGAAGCCATCTGGTCCCGGACTTTTGCTTTTGGGAAGGTTTTGGATGACTGATTCAATTTCGTTACTGGTGATCGGTCTGTTTAGATTTTCCAGTTCTTCATGGTTCAGCCTTGGAAGGCTATATGTTTCTAAGAACTTGTCCATTTCTTCTAGGTTGTTGAATTTGGTGGCATATAGTCCTTCATAGTATTCTTGGATGATCCTTTGTATTTCTGTGGTGTCCGTGATAACTTCCCCTTTTACATTTCTGATTTTGTTAATCAGTGTCTTCTCTCTTTTTATCTTAGTAAGTCTAGCCAAGGGTTTGCCAATTTTGTTAATCTTTTCAAAGAACCAGCTCTTTGTCACATTAATTTTTTCTATTGTCTTTTTGTTCTCTATTTCATTTAGTTCTGCTTTAATTTTTATTATTTCCTTTCTTCTGCTGACCTTGGGTTTTACTTGTTCTTCTTTTTCTAGTTCTTTAAGGTGTAACATGAGGTTATTTATTTGGGAGTTTTCTTGTTTCTTGAGATAGGCCTGTAATGAGATAAATTTCCCTCTTAAAACTGCTTTCGCTGCATCCCAGAAATTTTGGTAGGATGTATTTTCATTGTCATTTTTTTCTATGTATCTTTTGATCTCTCCTCTAATTTCTTCTTTGACCCAGTCCTTCTTTAAAAGTATGTTGTTTAATCTCCATGTATTTGTGTTTTTTCCCGCTTTCTTTTTACACTTGATATCCAATTTCAAAGCCTTGTGATCAGAAAATATGCATGGTATGATTTCAATCTTCTTAAATTTGTTGAGACTGATTTTATGTCCCAATATATGGTCTATCCTTGAGAATGTTCCGTGTACACCAGAAAAGAATGTATAGTCTGATGTTTTAGGATGAAGTGCTCTATAAATGTCAATTATGTCCATTTCATCTAATGTGTCATTTAGGGCTACTATTTCGTTATTTATTTTCTGTTTGGATGATCTATCCATAGCTGTCAATGATGTATTTAAGTCCCCTAGTATAATTGTGTTTTGGTCAATTTCTCCCTTTAGTTCTGTTAGTAGTTGCTTGGTGTATTTCGGTGCTCCCTGATTGGGGGCATAAATATTGATGACTGTTATGTCTTCTTGTTGTACAGTCCCCTTCACCATTATGAAATGTCCATCTTTATCTCTTGTTATCTTTTTCACCTTGAAGTCTGTTTCATCTGATATGATTATGGCTACACCTGATTTTCTCTGGGTACCATTTGCTTGGAGTGTCAATTTCCACCCTTTCACTTTGAGTCTATGCTTGTCCTTGTAGCTGAGATGTGTCTCTTGGAGACAGCATATGGTTGGGTTTAGTTTTTTGATCCAATCTGCTACTCTGTGCCTTTTTATTGGTGAGTTCAGTCCATTTACATTTAGGGAGATTATTGATATGTGAGGATTTCCTGTCATTCTATCTTTAGTTTTCTGGTAAGGCTGTGTCTCCATTGTTTCTTTGCCTTTTTGTTGTTGTCTATTATTTCTGTGTGGTGGTATTCTACGATGTTTCCCTCTGTTTCTTCTTTTATTTCAGTATATATTTCAATTCTGGATTTATTTTGAGTGGTTACCCTTAAGTTTATGTAAAAGAAAGTTTGATATTTAGAGTATTCCATTTTCTTCAGCACGCTTACTTTCTCCATTCCCATATTCCGGTTCAGGCCTTTACTCTCCCCCTTTTTGAGTTTTGGTTGCCACAAATTGTCCCTGTTGATGGTGGTCGAATAGCCTCCTTTAGTATTTCTTGTAGTGCAGGTCGTGTATTAGAAAATTCCCTCAGCTTCTGTATGTCTGGAAAGGTCTTTATTCCTCCTTCATATCTAAAGGATATCTTTGCTGGATATATTATTCTTGGCTCATGATTTCTCTCTTTCAATAGTTTGAATATTTGGTTCCACTCCCTCCTGGCTTGTAGAGTTTCTGCTGAAAAATCTGATGATAATCTAATGGGCTTTCCTTTGTATGTTACCGTCTTCTTTTCCCTGGCTGCCTTGAGGATTCTTTCTTTGTCGTTGAATTTAGACAGCTTCAATACAATGTGCCTTGGAGAAGGCCTGTTTGGATTGAGGTAACTAGGTGTTCTATTTGCTTCTTGGATTCGAGGGTCCAGTTCTGCCCACAAATTTGGGAAGTTCTCATCGACAATTTGTTTGAATATATTCTCTGTTCCCTTGTCTCTTTCTTCTCCTTCTGGTATGCCCATTATTCTTATATTGCTCTTTCTGATGGAGTCAGAAAGTTCTTGTAGAGTTCTTTCATTTCTTTTAAGTCTCAAGTCTCTTTCTTCTTCTCTCTGTGTCATTTCCAGGTTTCTATCTTCGATGTCACTGACTCTCTCCTCCATCTGTTCAACTCTACTACCTAAGCTGGTTATTTCATTCTTAATTTCTTCTATTGAGTTCTTAATCTCCAGAAATTCTATTTGGTTCTTTTTTAAGATTTCAATCTCTTTCGTAAAATGCTCATGCTGTTCTTTGATTGAGTTTCTGAGTTCCTTTAACTGCCTATCTGTGTTTTCTTGTATCTCGTTGAGTTTTTTCATAACTGCAATCTTGAATTCTCTGTCATTTAAGTCACATATTTCTGTATCTTTAAGTGCCTTCTCTGGATATTTTTCACTTTCTTTCTGAGCTATCTTGTTGCCTTGGTTATTCTTGGCGATTACTGGTTTACTATTTCTCTTCCTAGACATCTACAGGAGTGACTTCTGCAATAGGTTGATAGAAAGCGGTCTTTCTTTTGTTTGCCAGTACTTGTTGGTAGAATGTTTTATTATTTCTCCAACTGCAACTTATTTTTCTTCTCCCACACGGTAGTGCTATGTTTTCTCTGCACTATTCCAACTTCTCACACAATGGGGGGATTCCCTGGGAGACGGGCTTCTCCTCTATTAATAGTTCGTCTAGGTCACAGGGCGCAGTGTCCCGGTGGGTATGCGGAGAGCTTTTGCTGTTCGAAAGCTCTTCCAGCTGCTGATTCAGAGCCCGTATATTTCAGCAGTTCTGTTTACTCCTGCAGGGATCCACCCAGATAGGTGGGGTCAGGGGCGGGGTGAGTTGTGAGAGGTGGCCCAGAGCAATGGCTGCAACCACCACCACAGCTGGTTCTGCTTCCACAGCTCTCTCCCCTTTGCCGGAACTAGTTGGGCTGTGAATTTGTGTCCGCGGTACACAGTTCTCAAAATAGCAAATTTTCTGTTGTTTTGATCTGACACTGCTACTGTTTCACTTCTAGCACCGGGCAGGTGGGGGCGGGGCGAGCTCTGGGAGGGGTGGGAGGGGGCGGCTAGTCTCAGTGCCTAAGGCTCCGGTCTCTGCTCGGCAGTGTGGGCTTAAACCACCGTTTTCAGCCTTTTTCCCTCAGTCTTTTCTCCGAGGTCTCTGCCGTGAGCGTTGGGTTCAGCCGTGTTATATGCTGTCCCCTCAGCCCTGTGGAACCCTGGCGGAGCCCTAGCAGTCCGATCTCCCGCAGCTGCGGTAGTTCCGGGGAGCAGCGAGCTCGGCGCACTGAGCTAGGTCTGCGTCCTCCGCCCGCGCGGCTCCGTCTCCGCGCACTTCTCCCTTTCCTCCTCCCTCCACTCGCGCGAATCTTCCACCTGTAGGTGATTTCAGTCGGTAGTGGGCCTCTTCGTGTTGCCTGTGTGCTGTACAGGGAGTCCTTTGTGGAGTTTTTGTTGTTCGATTCGTTGTAAATTCCAGGGGAGCTTTACAGAGGCTCACCTCACGCCGCCATTTTTCCGGAAGTCTCCTTTCAATGATATTTTGATAATGTATTATTGACAATGTAGTCATTAAAGTGGATAGTGCTTTGCAGTTTACAAATGTTTTTCAGCAGCTCCTTAGTATACAGGATAAAAAAAAGGGGTGAAGTTACTTGCATAAAATGTCTATATGGGGGTTTCACTACAGAGTCAAAACTTAGGTCCCCTGACTAACTTCTCTGTTCTTTCTATACACCATGCCACCAATCCCAAGAACTGCATCAGTTTCTAAGTACCCTTGTCCATTTGGATTTCTCCTGACTTCACCCTCACCTCACCAATATACACTAAAATTGTGATCCTTTGAGAACTTTGCTTATTTAAACCTTGAGTCCATAAAATATTTAAAAGCAAATTAAAGTTTTGATTGTATAATTTTTAGTTCAGTTACATGGAGTAAGAAGATGGCTGGTGCAGGATCTCAGTTCAAAGAGAAATATACTTGATGATTTGTGATTGTATTCAAATGTAAAGAAATTTTTGCATTGCTTCCAGTGCTTCCATGTAACAGTGGTACCAGAATTCAGTCATGTTAAGGTCATCCATATTTACATTTGATGTCTCCAGGGTCTAAGGCAGCTATTTAATATGGGATGACAAAAATAAAGGATTCTCATTACATTATTTCTTATATTTGTATTTATTATTACATAAAATAATGTTGGTCACAATTCTGAAATCTTTTGACATCTCGCTATTCTCTAACTTTCAGGTACCTCACTAAAGCATTAAGTCCTGAGAAATTTAGTTGTTTGATTATTCCAAGTCATCCTTAAACACTTCCCTACTTTGGAAGTCAATGTTAGTGTCGCTCTTTTTCATGATAAATGATCTCTTTCTGTGATTGCGAATATTTCTTAGAAGATTAACAGCCCTTTGTGGGATTTCTGAATAACAAGTCATTTCAGGGAAGAGGAGTGGATATTAAAGAATTTACTATTAATTAAAAAACTAACAACAGTCAAGTGGAAAAAATGTTTTTATTTAGAATAAACAGGATGGCAAAGGGTCACTGAGACTAGTAAAAAATAAACTTTCTCTGAGTGCAGCCAAATCAGATGAGACAAAAAAAATGTGCAGTTTGTCTGATTTGTTATGGCTCATCAACAAACAGTCATGCTGTAGAGCAGGGACCAGGACATTCAAGCCCTACGATGCACGCTTTACGGAAAATATCAACTGTTTAATCTGGGTCAGCTCGCTATACAATAGATGGCACATACTTTCCATTGAGAAACAATAGAAATATTATCCTCATATTTTTCTTTTTTAAATAATTGTTTTATTTTTCAATTACAGTTGACATATAATATTATATTAATTTCAGGTGTATAACATAGTAATTAGACATTTAAATAATTTACAAAAATCACCACAATAAACCTGGTACCCATCTGACAGCATACATAGTTATTACAATATTATTGACTATATTCAGGCTGCTATACTTACATCCCCATGACTACTTTGTAACTACCAATTTGTACATCTTAATCCATTCCCCAAAATTATTTATTTTATTTTATTTATTTTTTATTAGGTCCAGGTGTACAAAAGAACATAATGGTTAGACATTTACAACCTCACAAAGTGAGAACCCCAAAGTCTACTACCCATACACAGCTATTACAATATCATTGACTATATTTATTATGCTGTACTTTACATCCCGTAATATGAATATATATATGTATGTATGTATGTATGTATGTATGTATATATATATGTATAATATTGAAATTCAATATTTCTATAATATTGAATTTCAATATTATTTTATATTACTATCATGTGTACAGCACAGTGGTTATGTGTTTGTATAATTTATGAAGTGATTCCTGTGATAAGACTAGAACCAATCTGACACCATATATAGTTTTTACAATATTATTGACTATATTCTCTATACTGTATTTCACATCCCCATCACTATTTTGTGACTACCAATTTGTACTTCCAAATCCCTTTATCTTTCCAACACATCCCACCAAAACCCTCCCATCGAGAAAAAATCAGTTTGCTCTCTGTATCTATTAGTCTATTTCTGTTTTGTTTCTTCATTTATTGTATTCTTTAGATTCCACATATAAGTGAAATTATATGGTACTTGTCTTTCTCAGTCTTATTTCACTTAGCGTAATATTCTCTAGGTCCATCCATGTTGTTGCAAATGGTAAAATTTCATTCTTTATCTGGCAGAGTAATATTCCATTGTATAAGTGTACCACTATTTTTTTATCCAGTTCTAATGATGGATATTTTGGTTGTTTCCATGTCTTGGCTATTGGGAATAGCGCTGCAGTAATCATAGGGGTGCACATATTCTTTTGAATTAGTGTTTTGGATTTCTTAGAATAAATACACAGGAGTGGAATGCTGGGTCTTGAGGTAGTTCTCTTTTTAACTTTTTGAAGAACCTCCATGCTGTTTTCCATAGTGGCTGCACCAAAATGCAATCCCACCAACAGTGCACAAGGGTTTCCTTTCCTCCATATCCTTGCCAACACTGGCTGTTTGTTGATTTACTGATGATAGCCATTCTGACAGAAGTGGAATCTCATTGTGGTTTTTATTGGCATTTCTCTGATGATTAGTGATGTTCAGCATCTTTCCATATGTCTATTGTCCATCTGTATGTCCTCTTTGGAGAAATATCTCTTCAGGTCTGCTGCATATTTTTTAATTCGACTGTTTGTCATTATTGGTGTTGAGTTGGATGAGGTTTTTTTTTTAAATATATAAATTTTGTATATTAACCCCTTATCAGATGTATCATTGGGAAGTATCTTCTTGCATACAGAGGGATGTCTTTTAATTTTGTTGACGGTTTCCTTTGCTGTGCAAAAACTTTTTTGTTTGATGTAGTCCATTAGTTTATCTTTTATTTTGTTTCCATTGCTCAAGGACATATATCAGTAAAAATATTACTCAGAGTTTACTTTCTTTATTTTCTTCTAAGAGTTACATGGTTTCAGGCTTACATTTAAGCGTTTAATTCATTTTGAGTTTATTCATGTATATGGACTAAGAAGGGGGTCCAGTGTCATTTTTTTTGCATGTATCTGTCCACTTTTCCCATCACCATTTATTAAATAACCTATAATTTATTATACATTTACCCCAATGTATATTCTTGCTTCCTTTGTCATGCATTAAATAACCAGATAGGCATTAATCTATTTCTGAGCTCGCTATTCTGTTTCATTGATCAATTTGTCTTTTATGCCAATACCATGCTGTCTTGATTACTATGGACTTCTAGTATAATTTGATATCAGGTAGCATGATTCCTCCAGCTTTGATCTTCTTTCTCAGGGTTGCCATTGGTATTTGGGGCCTTTTATGGTTCCATATAAATTTTAAGATTATTTGTTTTAGTTCTATGAAGAATGCCATTGGTATTTTGATAAGGATTGCATTGAACCTATAGATACCTTTGGGTAGTATGGGCATTTTAACTATATTAATCATTCCTATCCATGAGTGTTGTATATGTTTCCATTTATTTGTATCTTCTGTAATTTCTCTCTTCAATGTCTTATAATTTTCTGAATACAGGTTTTTACTTCCTTGGTCAAATTTATTCCTAAGTATTTTTTGATGCATTGTAAATGGGATTGTTTTCTTAATTTCTCTTTTTGATAGTTCGTTTTTGGTGTATAAAACTGCAACCAATCTCTGAATATTAATTTCATTTCCTGCTACTTTACTAAATTCATTTTTAAGTTCTAATAGTTTTTTTTTTTTTTTTTTTTTTTTTGGTAAAACCTTTGGGGTTCTCTCTATATAGTATAATGTTATCTGCAAATAATGAGTTTTGCTCCTTTTCACATTTGGATGACTTTAATTCTTTTTCTTGTCTCATTGCTGTGGCTAGAACTTCCAGTACTATTTTGAATAAAAATGGTAAAAATGGCATCCTTGTCTTGTTCGTGATGTGAAGGAGAATGCTTTTAGCTTTTCCCCTTTGAGTATGATATTAGTGATGGGTTTGTCATAGATGGCCTTTATTGTGTTGAGATATGTTTCCTCTATTCCCACTTTGCTGAGACTTTTTATTATAAATGCATGCTGGATTTTGTCAAATGCTTTTTCTGCATCTTTTGATATGACCATAGTATTTTTATTTTTCATTTTGTTTATGTGGTGTATCACATTAATTGATTTGCATATATTATACCAACCTTGTGTACCAGGAATGTATTCTACTTCATCATGATGTATGATCTTTTTAATATATTGCTGAATTCGGTTTACTGATATTTTGTTGAAGATTTTTGCATCTATATTCATCAGGGATATTGGCCTTGAGTTTTCTTTTTTTGTAATTTTTTTTTTTTTTTTTTTGGTTTTTGAATCTGGGTAATGATGGATGGCCTTATAAAATCAGCTTGAGAGTCTTCCTTCCTCTTGGGTTTTTTGGAATAGTTTGAGGAAAATTGGTGTTAAATCTTTTTGAATGTTTGGTAAAATTCACCCGTGAAGCCATCTGGTCCAGGTCTTTTTTTGTTGTTGTTGAGAGCTTGTTGATTACTAATTCAATTTCATTGGTAGTATTTGTTCTGTTCAGATATTCTGTTTGTTTCTTTTTTTCTTAATTCAAATCTTTTTATTAGTTTCAGGTGTACAAAACAATGTAATAGTTAGACATTTATCATTTATATCCCTCACACAGTGATAAACCCCTCCCCTCATCTACTACCCGTCTGACATCACATACATATTTTTATTCAGCCTTGGAAGATTTTATGCTTCTAAGAATTTGTCTATTTCTTTCAGATTGTTCAATTTGTTGGCATTACTTGCTCCTAGTATTTTCTTTTCTTTTCTTTTCTTCTCTCTCACTCTCTCTCTTTTCTTTTCTTTCTTTCTTTTTATTTCTGTATTGTCCATTGCCACTTCTCTTTCATTTCTGATTTTATTTATTTGGGTCCTCTATCTTTTTTTTTTTTTTTTGGATGAGTCTAGTTAAAGGTTTGCCAATTTTATTTGTATTTTCAACAATAGAGCTCTAGTTTCATTGATCTTTCGTATTTTTTTTTCTAGTCTCAATTTTGTTTCTTTCTGCTCTGATCTTTAATATTTCCTTCCTTGTACTCTATTTGGACTTTGTATGCTGTTCCTTTTCCAGTTCCCTTAGGTGTAAAGTTAGACTGTTTATTTGAGATTTTTCTTGTTTCTTGAGGTAGGCCTGCGTTGCTATGAATTTCCCTCTTAGGATTGCTTTTGATATGTCTCATAGACTTTGGGTGGTTGTATTTTCATTTTCATTTGCCTCAAGGTATCTTTTGATTTTTTCCTTGATCTCATTTGTTGACCCATTCAATATTTAGTAGCATGTCATTTAGTCTCCATGTGTTTGTGTGTTTTTCAATTTTTTTCATTGTAATTGATTTCTATGCGTAGTTTCATAGCATTGTGGTCTGATAAGATGCTTGATAGAATTTCAATCTTCTTAAATTTATTGAGGCTTGTTTTGTGACCTAACATATGTTCTAGCTTGGAAAATGTTTTATGTGCCCTTGAAAAAATATATATTCTGCTTATTTGGGGTGAAATGCTCTGAAAATATGAATTAAATCCATCTGGTCTAGTGTGTCATTTAAGGCCACTGTTTCTGTGTTGACTTTTTTCCTCTGGAAGAATTGTTCATTGGTGTCAGTAGGGTGTTAAAGTCCACTACTATGATTGTGCTACTGTTGATCTCTGCCTTTATGTCAATCAATATCTGCTTTATATATTTAGGTGTTCCTATGTTGTGTGCATAAGTGCTCTCTATGGTGTATCCTCATGTTGGATTGATCCCTTTATTATTATATAATGTCCTTCTTTGTCTCTTATTATAGTCTTCATTTTAAAGTCTATTTTGTCCAATATAAGTATTGCTACCTCAATTTTTTCTCCTTTTCATTTGCATGAAGTATCATGTTCCATCCCTTTACATTCAGTCTATGTGCATCTTTTGATCTGAGGTCGGTCTCTTGTCAGCAGTTGCATGGGTCTTGTTTTCTTATCCATTCAGCTACCCTATATCTTTTGGTTGGAACATTTAACCTTTTTACATTTAAAGTGATTATTGACAGGTACATAGTTATTGCCATTTTATTATTCATGTTTTTGATCTTCATTCATTTGTTTATTTTCACCTTTCATCTACTTAAAGATTTTTTAAAAATATTTCTTGTAATACTGGCTTGGTGGTAATAAATTTCTTGAGCTTTTTCTTATCAGGGAAGCTTTTTATCTCTCCTTTGACTTTAAATGATAGCCTTGCTAGGTGGAGTAGTCTTTGTTTGTAGGCCCTTGTTTTTCATTACTTTGAATATATTTTGCCACTCCCTTCTGGCCTGCAAAGTTTTTGTTGAGAAATCAGCTGACAGTCTTTTGGAGGCTCCCTTGTAAGTAATTACTTGTCTTTCTCTTGCTACTTTTAGGATTCACTCTTTGTCCCTAACCTTTGTCATTTTAATTATGATGTGCCTTGGTGTGGACCTGTTTGGGTTTATCTTTTTTCAGACTTTCTGCGATTCCTGGGATTGTATGTCTATTTCCTTTGTCAGGTTAGGGGCATTTTCAGTCATTATTTCTTCAAATAGCTTCTCGAGCCCTTGCTCCCTCTCTTGTTCTTCTGGTACTGCTATGAGAATGCTGTTATGCTTGATGTTGTCGCAAAGGTCCCATAAACTGTCTTTGTTTTATGTTATTGTATTTTTCTTTTTGTTATTCCTATTGGATGTTTTCTGCTACCTTATCTTCTAAATCGCTGATTTGATCCTCTGCTTCCTCTCATCTGCTGTTGATTTTTTCTAGTGTATTCTTCGTTTCAGTTATTGCATTCTGCATTTCTAACTGGTTATGTTTTATGGTTTTTATCTACATTTTTATGCTTCCTATCTCTTTTCTGAAGTTCTCTCTGAGATCTTTGATCATACTTATCACTAGTGTTTTGAGCTCTGTGTCCAGTACAATGCTTGTCTCATTTTGTTTAGTTTTTTGTTGTTTTTTTCCTGGAACTTTGTTCTGTTCTTTTGTTTGGGACATGTTTCTTTGTCTTTCCATTTGCTTTCCTGTGTTTGTTTCTATGTGTTATGTATGATTGCTATGTTAACTGGTCTTAGTAGAGTGGCTTTATGTCATAGGTGTCCTGTGGTCCCCAGTGAGGCAGTTTTCCTGGTCACCTGAGCAGGGTGCTCCAGGTGTGTCCCTTGTGTGTGTTGTGTATGCCTTCCTGTTGTAGTTGAGCCTAGGTTTCTGCTTGCACATCAGTGGGAGGGACTGATTCTCGGGCTGATTTTTTGTGGGCACTGGCCATGACTACAGTGCAGGAGCTGTTGTGAAGTGACTGACCCTATGGAGCAGGATTTGCTTTAGCAGGGCTCTGGTGGTTTCCCAGTCTGTCCTTTGTGTGTGCTGTTCTTGGAGGTGGCCTGGTTGTGTTCTGGCTCAGTCCAAAACTGGCCAGCAGGTGTGCAATCCCTGGCCTCTTGGGAGGGGCCTCACTGAAGGCAACTTTGGATGCAGCCTGTGTCTTGCCTGGGTCTCCCTGTCATAAACCACAAAGTATTCCTGAGATTGCTTTTCCCCATCATTTCCCCCTTTTAATTCCCTTTATAAGTTAAAATAATTTCAAAAATGTGTTGTTTGTCTAACATACTCTCTGACATATATTGGGTTTGACTTTGTTTTTCATTTAATTTGACATTTATAGACATGATGAGTATAAACAATTTGCATAATGACAATCACCTTTAGAAGTATTGCATTTTAATGGATCTTTCCCTAATCTTGTCATAGAATCTAAAATAGAATACATTAAAATGATTCTAAAAAACTTGGGTCAGAACATTTAAAATATAAGCATATTTATTTTGTCTCCGCTCTTCAAGTTTGGACAAGTAATACTCATTTTTTTTTAAGTAGCATTAAATATTGGTGTGTGTGTATGTTTATGTGTGTGTGTGCACGTGTGTGCTCTTTTTTCAAGGAAATCATAAAGAACTGGAACCTTTTCATCTTGATTTTTGAATAAGTTTTTCTGTTATGGCTTCATACTTCACAGTGCTGAGTTTCTTCATGTATGAAGGTACAGACCTTATCTGAGGTTACGCATTGTCTAAGTCTAAGAGATGCATATCAGTCCACAGTTTTTGTGTTTCTTCATTTGTTACCATAAATCTCACATAACTGAAAGCATTTCCAAAACATTGCCACTGTTAGTTCATTGCAGTATTTCTATGTTTGACTGAGTAGGTTTAAAGCAAAGGAACTAAGATGGCCTTTTGAGTTCTTAAGCACTGTACCAAAACTTGATTTTCCAGATAATCATTCATTTAAAAGATCACATACTCTTAAGCATGTGTAATCTACACTCTGCAGCAGAGATAGTTTTCAAAAGTTCCTTAAAGTAAATTTCAATATATTTTTTATGACTAGAGATTAAACAACACCTAAAATCCATTAATGAGAAAGTCATAGCCGAGGATATCACTTTTCCCAGATCGAAAGAAAACACATTTTACAGTAAGGTAGAACATTTGCAATTGGTTTTATACTATAAAATTTAGAGTCTATAGACAGTAATCCTAGATAAGATGAGCATCTCATACAGTGACTTATGTTTCCCCTCTTTTTCTTAATATGTGATTACCCCATAAAATCCAAATGAAACAATTTCACTGAGAATGTCTTATAGAGGCAGCAATGTGTTAGGCACTATTGGGCAATTACAGAATTACAACTGACTCTTTTTTTGAGGCTTAAACAACAGAAATTTATTTTCTCACAATTTTGGAGGCTAGAAATCGGAGATCAAGGTGTCAGTGATACAGGAGAGTTAGCACGTCCCTAGGTAGACAGGGAGGTCCTTGGTGGAATAAACAAAAACAGCCATATCCTAAAACTTCAGGTTTTGAAATCACTCCTTTGCTTCAGGAAATAATGTAATAAGGCCTTGGGATTGATCATAAAATTCATTTTGGCCTGACAAATGGAGCAGATCTAATAGATAAAGAGTGGGTTACTTTACTAATTCCTTTAGGATGGGCAAGCAGAACAAACCTGGTAGACAAATTTCATTAGAAGGTGCCAGTTCCCTTCTTCAAACAAGTTCCCTTCTTCAAACAGCTCCCCTTCCCCAAGTAGGCAAGGGAAGGTATAAAAGTAAGAGCTTTTGCCTCAGTCAGGGGGCACCCCCCATTCAGGACCCCCTCCCACTCAGGAGCTGCAACCTCTTTTCCTGCCTCTAATAAACTATCCTCTTTTTAAAACTTTTTGCCTCTCCCTGGTCCATGTTTCCATTCTTCGGCTTCACGAGACAAGAACCCGGCCCACACTCAGAAACTACTAGCAGATCCAACATCACCTACATCATCAGCAGTATTGGGTTTTTCTGAGGACTCTCTCCTTGGCTTGTAGATGCCCATCTTTTCTCTGTCTTCATATGATCTTCCCTCTGTACCTGTCTGTGTCTTAATTTCCTCTTTTTATAAGGACACCAGTCATATTAGATCAGGGCCCACCCTAATGACATAATTTTACCTTATTTATTTAAAGATTTTATCTCTGAATACAGTCAAATTCTGAGGTACTGGAGGTTTAGGACTTAAGCAGATTAATTTTTTAAGGCATACAGTTCAGCCCAAGACAAGGTAATACTTCCCAACTCATTCTATGAGCCAGCATTACCATGATACCAATACCAGACAAATAAATAACAAAAAAATAAATATACAAAACAACTCTCATGAACATAGATACAAAATTCTTAACAAAATGTTATCAATTCAAATGCAATGATAAAAATGATATGTCATGACTAATTGGGGTTTATTAAGGAATATAAAGTTGGTTTAACATTAAAAAATTAAACAATATAATTCACCACATTTAAAAACTAAAAATGAAAGCAAATTATATGTTCATCTGAATAGATACAAAAAAAAATTGCCGAATTCTAACATTTAATCATGTCTTAGAGAAAAATACTCAGCAAACCTCCTCACCTCAGATACACTGTAGTCAGGGGTCAGCAATGAAATGCCTAGTATGAAGAAATTGTTGGGTAGAAAAATTCTTTTTCCTTCTAGACTTCTAGATTCTTTGGCTGATCTGATAATCAAATTAACATAAAACAAATTAACAGGAGGAAAACAAATTTAATATATGCACAGGGGCCCCATAAGAATATGAGATCCACAGGCAGTCAGGCAAAAAAGAAGCTTATATGCTATTCTGAGGTAAGGAGAAGGGGATAGTGGTCTGAGGCTTCAAAGGGAAGGAAGACAATTCACAGAAAGTTGAAAAGAGCCAATGTTTGATAAACAAATACTTGTCACACAATGCAGAGAAAACACTGAGACACAGAGAAGACGTTGATTTCCATATCCTCCCTAGTTCCCCCCAGCCAACCACACCTAGCTCATATTCTTTGTAGTTATCTCTGTTGATAGTTTCCTTCCTGGGCTAGGCTCACTATCTAAATTCTCTTTGGTAGCTAAAGGGGAAGTAGTAAGGTCTTTCTGAGTCTTTTGGGGCTTTGATTTCTTTTAGCTCAAAATAGACCACAGTGGCATATTCTGGGGAGACTTGTTCTGCACCCCTTCAAAACACACATGACTAAAGTCACGGTTACACAGTCCTCCAAAGAAAGTGAACCTGCATTTCAGCTTCTATGTTTCCATATGGCATGCTATTATGATTCTTTAAACTTTTCCCCTTAAAATCCTTTCCTGGCTGTGTCCATTAATCCTAAACTCTTATATTATGATCCTACCCAATCTTAACCAGTCCGCTTCCCCATTGAAAGACCTGCCTTAGACTTGTCTTCAAACCCTCAGTAAATATCCAGACTTTGCCCTTTGCCCTCTGATAAGTTGCTAAGACTCCATCAAGTTAATGCTTTTTCTCATGGTGCAAGCAATAAACAAATTGTTTTGATAATAATTCAGGAAGCCAATATTCCACATTATTGATACTTCATATTTCCTTTTCTGAATTATTTTAGTTATCTTTGCCTATTTTTTCATTTTAATGTGCATTTTTTTTTGGATTGGATTTCTAGTTTTAAAACATTTTAAAGCTATTCTGTCTGCTCTATATGATGTAAATATTTTTTCACTTCTTTTTAATTTTTGGTGTGCTTTTTGTATAGAAAGTTTTAGTTTTCAATAGCTTACAGTCATTATCCATTCCTTAAAAGAAAAACAAACAAGCAAGCAAAAAACAGCTTCTGGTGCTATACTTCCTGTATTCAAATCTATACTGCTTATTAGCTCAGGACATTTGTTTATCACTTAACTATCTGTGAACCCAGTTTCTCCTCTGTATCCCCATGGGAAATAAGCTCTACCAAAGGAGGTATTTTTTCTCAATTTACACTAAACACTATTTATTTTTTATTTTGTTTTAAAAGTATACAATTTTCTAAATAACTGTGATAACTAAGTATAACATTTTTGTTTGTTTTTCCATTTTTTAAATTTAAATTTTTCAATTACACTTGCCATTCAATATGATATTAGTTTCAGGTGTACAGCATAACGATTGGACATTTATATAACTTATGAAAGTGATCCCCCTGATAAGTCTGCTACCCACTGGCACCACATATTGTTATTAAAAAAATATTGATTATATTCCCTATGCTCCTGTTTTTACTCCCATGGCTATTTTGTAACTGTACTTCTTAATCTCTTCACCTTTTTTCACCCAGTGTCTCAACCCCTATCCCATCTGGCAGCCATCAGTTTGTTCTCTGTATCTGTGAATCTGGTTCCGTTTTCTTTGTTCATTTATTTTGTTTTACAGATTCCACATATAAGTGAAATAGTATGGTATTTGTCTTTCTCTGTCTGACTTATCACTTAGCATAATACCCTCTAGGTCCATCCATGTTGTTCCAAAGAATGCATTCCTTTTTTATGGTTGAGTGACATTCCATAGTATATATGTACCACTTCTTTTTATTCCAGTTGTCTATCAGTAGACACTGAGGTTACATCCATATCTTGGTTATTGTAAATAATGCTGCAATGAACATAGTGATGCATATATCTTTTCAAATTAGTGTTTTGGGTTTCTTCAGATAAATACCCAGAAATTAAATTGTTGAGTCACATATTAGTTCTATTTTTAAATTTTTTGAGGAACCTCCATACTATTTTGCATAGTGACTGCACTAATTTGCCATCCCACCAACTGTGCAGAAGGGTTCCTTAGTCTCCACATCCTTGCCAACACTTGTGGGGTTTTGTTGTTGTTGTTGTTGTTGTTGGTGTTAGGCATTCTGACAGGGGTGAGGTGATATCTCATTGTGATTTTAATTTGTATTTCTCAGATGATTAATGATGTCCAGCATCTTCTCATACGTCTATTGGCCATGTGTATGTCCTCTTTGGAGGAATGCCTATTCTTGTTCTCTGATTGTTAAATCAGATTGTCTTTTTGGCATTAAGTTGTATGAATTCTTTGTATGTTTTGGGCACTAACCCCTTATCAGATGTATCCTTGATGAATATCTTCTCCCATTCAGTCTTCTAGTTTTGTTGATTGTTTCCTTTTATAGGCAAAAATTTTTACTTTGATGTAGTCCCATTTGTTTATTTTTTTCTTTTGTTTCCCTTACCTAAAGACACGGATTAAAAAAAAAAAAAAAAACTTTACTAAGAGCAATGTCAGAGAGTTCATTGCCTATATTTTCTTCTAGGTGTTTAATGGTTTTGGGTCTTACATTTAAGTCTTTAATCCATTTTATTTATGCTTGTAGATAGAGTAAGAAAATGATCCATTTTCATTATTTTGCATGTATCTGTTCAGTTTTCTCAGCATCATTTATTGAAGAGACTGTCTTTACCCCACTGTATATTATTGCCTCTTTTGTTATAGATTAATTGACCATATAAGCATGGGTTTATTTCTGGGCTCCCTATTCTGTTCCATTGATCTGTGTGTCTGTTTTTATGTCAGTACCATACTTTTTTTTATTACAATAGCCTTGTAGCATAGTTTGATGTCACATGGTGTGATATCTCCAACTTTGTTCTTCTTTCTCAAGATTGCTGTGGATATTTGAGGTCTTTTGTGGTTCCATATAAACTTTAGAATTATTTGTTCTAGTTCTGTGAAAAATGCCATTGGTATTTTGATAGAGATTGCATTGAATCTATGATTTGCTTTGGTTAGTGTGAACATTTTAATGATGTTAATTTTTCCTATCCATGAACAAAGTATATGATTCCATTTATTTGTAACTTCTATTTCTTTCTTCAATGTCTTATTATTTTCTGAGCATAGGTCTTTCATCTCCTTGGTTAAATTTATTCCTAGGTATGTTTTGATGCAATTGTAAATAGGATTGTTTTCTTAATTTCTCTTACTCATAGTTTGTTATTGGTGTTTAAAAATGCAACTGATTTCTGAATATCAATTTTGTATCCTGCTACTTTACTAAATTCATTATCAGTTCTCACAGTTTTTTGTTGGAATGTTTTGGGTTCCCTATATATAGTATCATGTCATCTGCAAATAATGACAGTTTGATTTCTCTCTTTCCAATTTGGATGCATTTTATTTATTTTTCTTGTCTGATTGCTTTGGCTAAGTCTTCCAATACTATGTTGAACAAAAGTGGTAAAAGTTTACACCCTTGTCTTGTTCCTGATCTTAAGGAAAATACTTTTATATTTTCACCATTGCGTATTATGTTTGCTATTGTTTTTTTATATGTATAGCCTTTATTATATTAAGATATGTTCCTTCTATTCTAAATTTGCTGAGTTTTTATCATAAATGGATACCAGATTTTGTCAAATGCTTTCTCTACATCTATTGATATAATCATATATTTTCAGTCTTCCATTTTGTTTATATGGTGTATCATATTAATTGATTTACAGATATTGAACCAACCTTGCATATCAGGAATAAATCTCACTTAAGCATGGTGTATGATCTCCTTAATGTATTGCTCAACTCAGGTTAAGGATATTTTGTTGAGGATTTTTGCATCTATCTTCTTCATGGTTATTGGCCTATAATTTTCCTTTTTTGTGTGTTTTTGTTTGTTTGTTTGTTTGTTGTTGTTTTTTAAATTAAATTTATTGGGGTGACAATTGTTAGTAAAATTACATAGATTTCAGGTGTACAATTCTGTATTACATCATCTATAAATCCCATTGTGTGTTCATCACCCAGAGTCATTTCTCCTTCCATCACCATATATTCGATCCCTCTTACCCTCATCTCCCACCCCCCACCCCCCGCCCCCCTTATCTTTTCCTGTAACGCCTTTTTCTGATTTTGGAATCAGGGTAATGGTGGCCACATAAAATGAGCTTGGAAGCCTTCCTTCTTAAAATTTTTGGAATAGTTTGAGAAGGACATTATTCTTTGAATATTTGGTAAAATTCACCTGTGAAGCCATCTGGCCTAGGACTTTTGCTTGTTGGGAGATTTTTATTATTATTATTATTATTATTATTATTATTGTTGATTCAGTTTCCTTAATAGTTATTGGTCCATTCAGATTTTCTGTTTCTTCTTGACTCAGTTTTGGAAAGTTGTGTTTCTAGGAATTTATCCATTTCTTCCAGGTAATCTAATTTGTTGGCATATAATTGTTAATATTATTTTTTTATAATCCTTTATATTTCTGTGGTGTCAACAGCTGACTCTTTTAATGATTCCTTGCAGATAACTGCATTGCCTACTCCTAAGAACTTGTGGAAAAAAGCAGAAGGGCAAGCCTCAATGTTGTAGAAGCCAAAATAAATTAACGGACATCTAACATTACATAGCAATTATGTGGATTCCAGTACAGGTTACTGAACTCACAAGCCAGTCCTTTTTCCACTCTGCCTATGGCATAAAACACAATCCATGAATTTAGGAAGTGTATAATCTAGATTGAAAGCAGTTAAATAAGAATAGATTAAAACAATATCATAACAACAATAGAGGATCTGTCAAAGGAAGTAGACGAGAGAATAACTGTGGGTGCTGAGATTTAATGAAAGCAACCCCCCAAATAAATAAATAAAAACAATTCCAAAGCAAAATACTGACACACTGAACACCACACAAACGTAAAACATTAAATGTAAATACATTAAAAATAACTTTTTTTTGTTTTCTCTGTTCCTTGTTTAAATTTACTCTAAGATTTTCTGTTTTATTAGAGTTTTGTAAGAAACAGATCTTATTTTTATTTATTGGTCCCAAAACATTTTCATCTGCCTTTAATTTTTCATTTTATTTTTCAATTACAGTTAACATACAATATTGTATTAGTTTCAGGTGTACAACTTAGTGATTAGACGTTTATATAACTTACAAAGTGAGCACCCTGATAAATAGTATACCAAGAAAATATGGTAGCAAATATAACAGACAAAAGACTATTCTTTGTAGTCTGTATAAAGATCCAATGAAAATTAAAACAAAAACATGAGGTTTAAATAAATGAATGGGGAAAGAACATGCATAGACAATTTATAAAAGAGGATATAGCATGAAATCTACATGTAAAAATGTTCAACCATGCTACTACAGTGTTTAAAATAATAGGGAAAGAACACAAAGATATATTATTGTGAATATTACCAGCTTTAAAAGTAGCAGATAATACACAAAATTGATGTGTGTATAAAACTGCTGTTATCTTAAGTTGCTGGTAACATAGAAGCCATGACAATGTGCATACTCTTTTCTCAAAAACCTCATTTCGGCAATTTTATTCTAAGGAAATCATTCAAACGGAAAGAAAATTTTATGCATAAAGATAAAGATCAAAACATAATTTATAATAACAAAAGTGTCGGGGAAGCAACCCAACTACCTAACAATAGAGGAATGAATGAGTAAAATATGGTATATGCTTACTATAGTTTGTTATAAAACTATTAAAATCAACTGTCTGAAGATGTTACCAAAATAGAAAAATGTTTATAAAACATTAATTGACAAAAATCATGCAATTTGCTATGAAAATATACACACAGCATGACTGAAATGGAATATAAAGACAACAATATTAGAAAATTTGCTGATTCTCCTGTGACAGACTGAGCTCTGTTTCACACCTATCTCATTTAATGATCATAGCAACTCTGAGAAGTAAGTTTCGTTGTATTTTCTATTTTCCAAATGGGGAAATTGCGACTTAAAGATGTTAACTATTTCAAATTCACAAAGTTCATAAATGGTGATACACAGGACAGAAAACCTATGCTTTCAAAAATGGCAAGTCATCCATTTAGAGACCTGGGATTCTTGGTCAGGTTCTCTAACTTATTACTCTCCCCATTTCTCAAGTATTTATTTCATGTTGTACTCTTTCTATAATGAAAAATACAAATAAATAATTTAATAAGAAATAAGGCACTTGAAGATTTGTGACCAAGTAAATAATTGCTAAAAGAATTCAACAAGAGAGATTCTTAAGGCTTAGTGGCTTGGTAAGATTTTAAGAAAAAGATTTAACTGGTAATTGGAGGCATGGCTGGAGGTTTCAGAGGTGAAGGGATAAGGCATTACAAAGGCTGAAAAAAAATCTTGATGGTTGCAGTGGAGACCAAGCTTTGTTTAGAGTACAGAATAGTCAATAAACCTGCTTGGCTGGAGGGAAGACTATGTATAAGAAAGCTGAGACTAGAGAAGGAAAGCTGGGGCTAAAGTGTAAGGGGATTTTAATTTTAAAAGGGGTTTTGCCTTATTCTCAGAAGCAATGGAGAGCCACTGAAGATTTTTTCTTCTTCTTTTCTTTCTTTCTTTCTCTTTCTTTCTTTCTTTCTTTCTTTCTTTCTTTCTTTCTTTCTTTCTTTCTTTCTTTCTTTCCTTTCTTTCTTTCTTTCTTTCTTTTCTTTTCTTTTCTTTCTTCTTTAAAATAACAACAATTTTGAAAGATTGATCTTATGGCAGAGACAAAGACGAATGGGAGTAGGCAGAGAGAACACTCTCAAGAAGCTTTCAAAGTAAACTAAGGGTGACCTGGTAAGAAACTACAATGAGGATGGCAGTGGTGTAAATGAAGAAGAACAGATGCAAGAGATATTGTTGGAGAAGGCTTGGCAGAATATGGTGACTGATTGAATACAGGAGTCAGAGTGAGAAAGAGGGAAAGCATTGTTCAGTTTCCTAACACTCCTTTCCCCAGCTCCACACAAGTGTTGAATGCTGTTGGCTCCTACTTTTGGTTTAAATTATTTTGAGTTGATTTTGTATTTGTTTTCCTCTCGAGCATTTCATGATGCCTTCTGAGATAATTAGAGATGCACTAGGATGTGGCTAAACCAGTCACTATTCCAATCAAAAGATTATTGATCCCAGCCACCTAGTTAATGTCTACCATCTTTAAGCTAAACTCCAGTGTGTGAGACAGCCACAGAGCCTTTTACATCAAGATGAATAAATGATACCACAGGATTTATAGGCCCATCTTCTCATTTTGCAGAGGACAAAAGTGAAGCCCTGAGAGGGGTCCTCACTGTAGAGTTTGCTGCCTGAGTTGGTCCTTAGTATTCTTTGTTTGGCAAAACTCATTTTTCACAGCAGTATTTTCCTCTAAAATTTCTAGGTTGTGTGGCTCTGATTAGGAATGACAGTCTGCATTGTGACTGGAGAGTGACAGTTTCCTTAACATACAGCATGGAACTTAGCCAAAGGGTGTCTTTTATGATGAATGAGGTCTTGGTTTCTACTAGAAACATTACCACATAATATATCAGTTTTACATCAAGTGTTCTGAAGTTTTTATAGTCTTTCCATTCAATGTGCTGGGGCCCCTTGTCACAGGGTCTTTTTAAAATATGACCACAAGGCATTTAAAGGAGGTGACATAATGATGTATTAAATTGCCTTCATGGATCAGGTATAAAAACCAAAAAACACATAAACCAAAAACATTTGCTTCTGTGAAAATTGTTGTTACAATTTGGTAATAAATAGGTGCACAGTCAGTGAGTAAACATTCAAAGAACAGCTTTGAATTCATATACCTAATTTATAAGATCACTCAATTAGTGTCACAGTAATGAAGCTTTGAAACACACCCTCAGACAAACCTTAATATGATCTGGGCTGCTTCCACATGGTCACCATGCAGCCAGGATATCCTAACATAGACAGGGAGGTAGCAGGCTCTGTGGGGATAAAGGGAGCAAAAGGGTGTTGAAGGGTGAATGGAGGGCACCCAGCAGGAGGTGAGGAGAAAAAACAGATGTTTTGTAGTGAGAATTGTAGACATATTAATATTAAATGGACACAGAATGATGATTACAGCACCTGTGCTTATTGTGACCCAGAGTAAATCATCACAATGTGATATTGGATCCGCCTGAAGACCAGCCTGCAGATTCCGATGACTGTCCCTCACACCTGTTCATTTCTTGTCACCAGTCAAACTCTGGGCAACTCTGTGAGTGGTGTGTGTGTGTGTGTGTGTGCGTGTATGTGTGTGTGTGTGTGTGTGTGTCCAGCTATGTTTATCAGTCATGCTGAACCAAATGCTAACAAAAACAGAAACCCTTTCACACAGATAGACTTCAGTGGTCCCAAATTCTGATGGAATAAATAAAATGACTAACCAACAATAAAGTCTGTACGAAGAGAAAGTTCCTGGAATGAAAATCTGGTTATGAAAAGAGGGAATTATATAGCATTGGCAAAGGCATTTATTATTTTTTCACTTCTGTGAAGGGTTTTTTGTGGAGGAGAGCTATACGTTTAATCATCAGCAACAGCTGGGTCAGAGGACACACTAAACCTAGGAGGTAGCAGACTGTAGGAGAAGCAGTTGAGCAAACATGGGTTTCCAGTCCCCCTTTCCTGATAATTGATTGTGAACTTTGAACAAGGTACCTCTTTACTTGGCAGCAAGAGAGGGAGTTGAACCAAGCTTTCAAGGTCCCTTCCAGATCCTGGCATTTTATGATTCTATGTGGTCTCATTCTTTTTCTGCTCATTTTCGAAAGAACAAATCCTTCAAACATAGCTATTTTGATAGTGCCTTTCCGGAAGGGCCCAATGAGAAGGCAGAAGTATATTTGTAATAATAATTTTGTTATGTTGATGTTTAGTTATGTCAGGACCTTCAATCTGAGGTTTGGGTTCTTCTTTCATGCAATTGGGAGCTGATAAAACTACTAATTTAGACTTTTCAATCCAAATCTCTTTTTCCTATAACCAACATAAAGCCCATTTAAAGAAGGTTATATTGATGAATATCAGACAATCAGCAAGGAGTGGGAGGATGGTAGAGAAGCAAAAGCATCTGTTCCCAGATTTTCTAAAAGAAAGTACATACTGAGAAAACTGAAAATTCCTCATTGCTAAGCAAACACACTCTTTACAGGTTTAGGGCCATAAAATTGTGAGCAGGTTTAGCTCTGCTGCCTCTTGTCACAATGTAAAGGGCAGCATATAAAGACTAGATGGCCCAGGCCTGTCATTCAACACCACAGTGTATATTCAGAGAGAACAACCATCAAGCATAAGTCACATAAGCAAACACAGAGGCCTGTAGTTCTGAAGGAGAGCTCCTCATCACAACTGCCAAAGCTTCTTAAAATGCAAATGAAGACTGGGAAGGAGGCCTAGAATCCTGTTAGGGCCCTCAGTGATTTAAATGAGGCTTGTGTATACGTAAAGAAAGCCTACTCTATGCACTCCCCAGGAAGGCAGTGTGTGTGTGGGAAAGCCAAAGAGAAGCAAGCCTGGAAAGTAAAGGGGGGCTTACGAAGGTTCTTCCCAGTATATGCCTAGAGAAAGAAGGGGGGGAAAAGGAAACTGGGATTTCATTATGCCTCAAGGCTAACTTTTACCCCCAGAGACATGCCTCTAATTTTCTAATGAATGTTAGTGAAAAATCAGGATTTTCTAGGTTGGGTGTAGGGAAACGGTGAAAGGGTATGTCTAATGGTATAATGGTAATACACACACACACACACACACACACACACACACACACATATATATATATATGATGGTTATATATATATATATATATATATATATATATATATATATATATATATATGGAAAAGCCGCTAACTTTTTGATAAAAATACTATCTCCTAAATGAGTTACAAAGAAAGTAAGTTCATTTTTGCATTTGGCATAGAGATTTCAAGGAAAAAACAGGGTGTTTTCATTCCATGAGACAAAATCTAATGAAGTGGAATGCTCTTTAGTTCCTTGGTCCTTCTATTAAAGAACCTATAATCTACCAGGAAGTTTCAGTCAATTATCTGAAGTTTTCTAAAAGATTAATTTACTAGCTGGAATCTAGTGAAATAGCATTAAGGCAGGCTTATTGTTAGCCTTACTCTGATATTGTTCTTCAGTTCTTTTGTCCCCTACATCCCAGAATTGGGCCCATTTCTCATTCCACTGTCCCTGTAAATACTCTAGCTCTTCATACTTGGGGATGTTGACTTATGACATAATGGAAAGTGCAACATATAAATACTAAGAGGCCAAAGGCTGTTGTTCAATGTTCCAGTTGATGTACAGATTGAACAAACATTAGTCTTCATAAACTGCTCCCAGGCCTCTCTGATGCTGACATCCGATTCCTATTGTATCAATCCTCTGACATTTTACTTACATGTTCTGACTCCCACTTCTACTTTAGAATCTTCTAAATCCACTGTCCTATTCCAGCAAGTTTATCCATCCAAGAGAAGATTCTGAAAATACTACAAGTACTTTTCCTCCAATTCATAGGTAACATATCACAAGAATAATCTGTCATTCATCCTATTATCTTGTTACCAGTTGAATATTGGCCTGTGCAAAGTCATAAAACTCATACTAAAATGATAGTACCTGCTTTCCAAAGAAATCTATAAATCTGGGCTCTCAGTATTATATGGGCTCCTATTAGCTATTTGCTTCCAAATTTTAGTTTACAAACTTGTACAAAGATCTAATTTTAATATTAATGTAGTTAAATCTCTATTCAAAAAGACTGTCTCAGCCTTGACACCACCCATTTTGGGTAGAAATGGTCTTTATGCCAAGCTGGATGGTCTGTCTTAGAGAAAATATTATGAATCCTTAGGGACAACTTGTTTTCCCAATTTAATTATATAGCTTAATTTCACATTAAGCTATATAATTTGAGCCACTAATAAGAGCAAACTTATAATTTTTGTTATGAAATTAAACACAAACAGAAGCTGTTACAAATGCTACCTGTGGATAGTTGAAATATTGCCACTTTTAGAAAAAAAAATTAATGCCTTCTGAATTTAAAGCCAAATTGAGAATTTTGTGATTGAATTATAGTTGTTAATAAATCCTAGTCTTTCTTTCAAGAAAAAAAAACACAAAGAAAATCTTGATCAAAATTTCACATTGTTAAAGACGTTGTGGTATATATACACAATGGAATATTATATGGCAGTAAGAAAAGATGAAATAGGACCATTTGTGACAACATGGATGGATCTTGAGATTATAATGCTAAGCGAAATAAGTCAGACAGAAAAAGCAGAGAACGTGTTATTTCACTGATATGCGGTATATGAACCAAAAACAACAAAAGAACAAGACAAACAAATTGGAAACAAAAACTTATAGACACAGACAATAGTTTAGTGGTTACCAGAGGGTAAGGTGGGAGGGGGGTGGTAGATGAGGGTAAAGGGGATCAAATATATGGTGATGGAAGGAGAACTGACTCTGGGTGGTGAACACAAAATGTGATTTTTAGATGATGTAATACAGAATTGTACACATGAAATCTATGTAACTTTACTAACAATTATCACCCCAATAAACTTTAATTTAAGAAAAGTTTGTTTATAATTTAATAAAATATACTTTTTAAAAAATGGACTTCTGCAGAATCTAAAGTGCCGATTTCATTTGTCTGAAATTATTGAAAACTCAAATCTGAGAACTTGTTTGGACATTTTTTTTCTGAAGCCCAACACAACTGTATTTCCTCAATCCTCTACCTGAACTGTATTTTTTGTAGCTGTATTTGTAGGCAAAAAAAAAAAAAAAGTTGCCAAAGACCAATGAATTGAAGAACCAAAGCATTTTAAGTGGATCAAAATAAGCACTATTACAATGAGAGTGGTTTATGTACTAAAAGGAAAGCTCTAAAGCTGAAGTCTAAAAGAAGGGTTTCTGAATAGTTTCTCGACTTTGAAGAGTTCCAAAGTTGCAACAATTTTCTGATAAGATTCCATAGGATTTCACCAATGACAATGTTTATACTTTTTTTTTTTTTTTCTGGAAAGAACTATGGGAGTATTATTTGTTGCCTAGTTTACAGTGATTCCCCTTCTTCTTCATTGTTACAGGAAACCCATGTTAGTTAACCCTATAAAAACGTTGTTTCTCCTTACACCAAAGTAAGTTTTGAATAGACTAAGCTTGTGCTTGTCTTTACTCTAGACCCTCAAATATTGGAACAGAGTTGAGGAGCACTGACAGGGTCCTCCTTCCAAGACTTGATTGGTTTTACACTTGATAAATCCAGCAAGGCTGAAATTGTCTCCCTTTACTTAGCAAAGGAACAATGTCTTGACTACTGATACTTGCATAGCTAAGCTGTAATGAAAAATACAGTGTTCTCATGCACATATGTGAAATTTCTCTTAGAAACATTTCTCATGGTCTGCTTTAGAAATGTTTATGGTGTTGGTATTGGTTTACATAAAATCCCTTGGTGAGGTGGAGGCCTCAAATGGCAAGCAGTAGAGGTCATATTTTCAGACTGCTACTGATGTCATATGATACTGGTGGTGAAAGGCAGGGAACATCTGTTGTACTTGGAAGTAGCATGGTGCAGTGGATAGAAAACAAAATTTGGAGTTAAAAGACTTGTGTTCCAGCTCAATCTCTGTCACATCTTGGTTGTGCGACATGAGCAATCTCTCAGAACCGCAGATTACTCATAAGTCAAAAGTAGGTGAAAGGATGTCTACACTCACCACTTTAATTCGGCATAGTACTGGAAGTCTTAGCTAAAGAAATTAAGCAAAATGCATAAATAAATAAACAAACACATAAACAAATTAATAAATAAATAGCTTCAAAGTTACAAATGAAGACGTGAAACTGTCACTATTTTCTACTTCTTTTTTCTTAATTTATTGGGGTGACAATTGTTAATAAAATTACATAGATTTCAAGTACACAATTTTGTATTACATCATCTATAAATCCCATTGTGTGTTCACCACCCAGAGTCAGTTCTCCTTCCATCACCATATATTCGATCCCCCTTACCCTCATCTACCACCCCTGCCCCCCCTTAACCTCTGGAAACCACTAAACTATTGTCTGTGTCTAGGAATTTTTGTTTCTCATTTGCTTTTCTTGTTCATTTGTTGTTTTTGGTTTACATACCACATATGAGTGAAATCATATGGTTCTCTGCTTTATCTGTCTGACGTATTTCTCTCAGCATTACGCTCTCAAGATCCATCCATGTTGTCACAAATGTTCCTACATCATCTTTTCTTACCACCGAATAGTATTCCATTGTGTATATATACCAAAACTTCTTTATCCATTCATCTATCGAAGGACATTTTGGTTGTTTCCATGTCTTGGCCACTGTAAACAAAGCTGCAATGAACATTGGAGCACACATGTCTTTATGTATAAATGTTTTGAGATTTTTTGGGTAGATACCAAGGAGAGGGATTGCTGGGTCATATGGTAACTCTACTGGTAATTTTTTCAGGAACCTCCACACTGCCCTCCATAATGGCTGCACCAGTCTGCATTCCCACCAACAGTGTATGAGGGTTCCTTTTTCTCCACAGCCTCTCCAACACTTGTTACTATTTGTCTTGTTGATGGTAGCCATTCTGACTGGGGTGAGGTGATAGCTCATTGTGGTTTTTATTTGCATTTCTCTGATGATTAGCAATGAGCATTTATTCATATGTCTATTTGCCATTTCTATGTCCTCTTTGGAGAAATGTGTCTTCAGGTCACCTGCCCATTTTTCAATTGGATTGTTTGTATTTTTGTTGTTGAGTTGCATGAATTCCTTGTATATTTTGGATATTAGTCCCTTATCGGAGGCACTGTTTGCAAAAATCTTCTCCCATTCAGTTGGTTGCCTCTCTATTTTGTTGATGGTTTCTTTTGCTGTGCAGAAGCTTTTAAGTTTCATATAATCCCATTCGTTTATTTTAGCTTTTATCTCCCTTGCTATTGGAGTCAAATTCATAGAATGCACTTTGAACCCACGGTCCGTAATTTTGGTACCTATGTTTTCTTCTATGCAGTTTATTGTGTCAGGTCTCATGCTTAAGTCTTTGACCATTTTGAATTAATTTTGGTACATAGTTACAGGTGGCAGTCCAGTTTCATTCTTTTGCATGAGGCTATCCGATTGTCCCAGCACCATTTATTAAAGAGGCTGTCTTTCTCCATTGTATGTTTTTTCTTTCTTCGTCAAAAAGCATCTGCCCATATTTATGTGGTTTTATTTCTGGGTTCTCAATTCTATTTAATTGGTCTATGTGTCTGTTTTTCTGCCAATACCATGCTGTTTTGATTATTATAGCCCTGTAGTACAAGATAAAGTCAGGGAGTGTGCTTGTTTGAATATACTCTCTCTTCCCTTATCACATTCTTCTCCTTCTGGTATGCCCATTATTCTTATACTGTTCTTTTGTTGAAGTCAGAAAGTTCTTGTAGAGTTCTTTCATTTTTTTTACATCTCAAGTCTCTCTCTGCTTCCATATGTCATTTCCAGATTTCTATTTTCAATGTCATTGATTATTTCCTCCATCTGGTCAGCTCATTTACCTAAGCTGACTATTTCATTCTTCATTTCTTTTATTGAGTTCTTAATCTCCAGAAATTCTATTTAGTTCTTTTTTAAAATTTCAATGTCTTTGGTAAAATGTTCGTTTTGTTCTTTGGTTGTTTTTCTGAGTTCATCAAACTGCCTGTCTGTTTTCTTGCATCTCATTTATTTTTTTCAAAACTGCAATCTTGAATTCTTTGTCATTTGAGTCACATATTTCCATGTATTTCAGTTCATTTTCTGGAGACTTTTCATTTTCTTTCTGAGCTGCCTTGTTACCTTGGTTATTCATAGCAATTAATGAATTATTATTTCTCTTTCTAGGCATCTACAGGAGTGGGTTTTGCAACAGGTTGATAGAAAGAGTTATTTCTTCTGTTTTCAAGTAGGTGTTGGTAGAATGTTTCATTTTCTCTCTGAGTGCAGCCTTTTATTCTCTGTCACCTATAGTGTTATATATTTTTTGCACTGTTGTTGGTTCTCACCCAATGGGGGGCATTCCCTGTAAGGCGTGTTTTTCCTGTGTGAACAGGTTGCCTGGATCACAAGGCACCACCTTTGTGGGTGGAAGTGGAGAGCTTCTGAAGTTTCAAAGCTCTTCCTGCCCCAGATTCAGAGCCTGTGTGCTTCACGTGCTCTGTTTTACTCCTGCAGGGATCCACCCAGATAGGTGAGGACAGGGGCAGGGTGGATTGTGAGAGGTGGCTCAGAGCAATGACCTCAACCACCAGCACAGCCAGTCCTGCACCCAAGCCTCCCTCCCCTTTGCCGGAACTAGGTCGGGTGCAAGTCCATGGCTGTGGGCCTCAGTTCTTAGTACTGCAAATATTCTGTTCTTTTGATCTGACATTGCTACCGTTCTGCTTCTAGAACTGGGAGGTTGGAGGTGGAGCAAACTTGGAAGGTCGGAGAGGTTGGCTAGACTCTGTGCCTATGCCTTCTGTCCCCACTTGGCAGTGAGGGCTTAAACCACTCTTTTCGCCCTTCTTCCCTCAGTCTTTGCTCCAAGGTCTCTGTCTTGAGCATTGGGTTCAGCCGTGTTATATGCTGACCCTCAGGCAGGACTGTGGGCCATAAACAGAGCACTAGTAGTCTGAATTCTTCCCTCTCCCATGACTATGATAGCTTCAGAATGCAGGGAGCTCAGTACTCCAAGCTCTGTCTGCATTCTGTGGCCTGCTCTGCTGTCTGTATCTCCACATTTCCCCTCCCCTCCTTCCCTGTTCAACCAATTTGCCCATCTTTAGATGATTTTAATTGTGCGTCTCTTTGTCTTGCCTGTCTGCTTGCTGCTCAGGGAGTCCTTTGTGGAATTATAACTGTTCAATTTGTTGTAAACTCCAGCGGAGATTTCAAGAGGCTCACCTCATGCTGCCATTTTTATCTCAGTTTCTTGTATCTACTTTTTCTGTAGCAATAACATTTCAAGAACTCTATAAATTAATACGTATACATTACATATTCACACTTCCTCAGCATTTAGGTTGCTAGCACATTGCATACTTTTTATTTTATGATATTATATACCAAACGGAACTAGTAAATGTGTATCATTAAAATTATTAATGCTTTCTCTTCTTTTTCTAATGTAGAAGTCATTGTAGTGTATTCTCTCTCAATATCAGACTAAGAAACATTTAATTATGTCTCCTTTTATCAATTTGACTAATTAGTTTCATTATTGGTTCATATATTTTGAAGCATAATATCAATAACATTTATATTCTTTATCATACTTTTTCATATTAGAATTTACGATTCTAAATTTTTAAACTCATGTCGGATATTTTCATCCAATTGTAATTATTATCACAACATCCTTATTTAAACTGTCATTTTCACATTCAGGTGTATACAAATTTTAATAACTAAGATCATTTTTGCTACTCTCCACCCAACCCCAGGGATAATGTATCTGAATCATTTGTAATATTATTTTTATGCTATATACTAAATTTTTTATAATGTTCTTTTTATGAAGTATGTTTCTTTAACAGATACTCAGAGGACAATCATTACTATCAGCACTTCTAATGATACGTGCGTTTTCTTGGGTCATAGTTTATTGTGTTTCTTATGGTACTTATTTTCTCTTTTCATGGGATCATATTATGTGTTTAAATTTATTTTATAGAGAGTATTTCCTTGTTAACTTTCCACAGACATGGGGAATAGATAGCACAGTCATAGAATCTTGGCGTACTCAACAATGCTTTTCTTTTAAATTACTATGTAAAATACATATTTGTTGGGTATAGGATTTTTGGTTTATAGAATTTTTCTGTACTCATTTTATCAAATGGTTTATATTATCAATTAATCTTCCCTATTACAGTTGAAAATTTGATAGTATGTGCATTTCTTTATTTTGTGAACTCTTCTGTTTAACATAAATGTATTAAAATTCACTCCCTTTTGAGTTCAAATAAACATACTAAATTTAATTCTCTGTCTTACTCATCAGTCTGACTTGACATTTGTCATGCCATTTTTTAAAAATATGACTTTATTTTGTTTGAAAAGAACAAAATAGGAGTGTTAAATTACAGTCTAGCTCTAATAGCATAAATAATGAAATTCTGTCCATTATAAAATATTTATCATAAACGTATGATGTTCAACAACAGTCACTGAGTTGTACTATTTTTTTATTTTTTTCTCCTTTTTTTTTTTTTTTATTGGGGAAGGAGAATAGGACTTTATTGGGGAACAGTGTGTACTTCCAGGACTTTTTTCCAAATCAAGTTGTTTTCCTTTTATTCTTAGTTGTGGAGGGTGCCATTCATCTTCAAGTTGTTGTCTTTTCAGTTTTTTTGTTTTGTTTTGTTTTGTTTTTCAGTTGTGGAGGATGCAGCTCAGCTCCAGGACTGGTTGCCATTGTTAGTTGCAGGGGCCACAGCCCACCATCCCTTGTGGGAGTCAAACTGGCAACCTTGTGGTTGAGAACTGACGCTCCAACCAACTGAAACATCTGGGAGCTCAGGGACAGCTCAGCTCAAGCCGCCGTGTTCAATATTAGTTGCAGGGGGAGGAACCCACCATCCCTTGCAGGAGTTGAGGAGTTCAACCGGTAACCTTGTGGTTGAGATTCCACTGGGCCATGTGGGAATTGAACTGGCTGCCTTTGGAGTTAGGAGCATGGAGCTCCAACAGCCTGAGCCACGGGGCCGGCCTGAGTTTTATTATTATTATAATTAGTTTCAGATGTACAAAACAACATAACAATTAGACATTTACACACATCAGATTGTGATAACTCCACCAAGCCTACTACCCTTCTAACACCATACATAACTATTAAATTACCACTAACTGTATTCACTATACTGTACTTTACATCCCATGATTATATATTTTTTAAATTGTAGTTGACATTCAATATTATTTTATATTAGTTTCAGGTGTACAGAGTAGTGGTTAGGCATTTATATAATTTATGAAGTGATCCCCCCATAAATCTAGTACTCATCTGACACTATACATAGTTTTTAAAACATTATTGATTATATTCCCCATACTGTATTTAACATCCCTGTGACTATTTTATATCCACCAATTTGTACTTCTTAATCCCAATCAGGCCCCCAATGAGTAAGGAAGGTGTTCCAATACAGTTATTTGTTTATTGGCTAAAAACTCTCTCATAGATGGTGCCATGTGAGTTGGTGCATTGCTGTGATGCAAGAGCCATGAATTGCTGGTGAAAAGTTCAGGTCATCTGACTTTTTCATGCAGTTTTTTCAACACTTACAAATAGTAAACTTGGTTAACTGTCCAGTTGGTACAAATTCATAATTAATAATCCCTCTGATATCTAAAAAGGTTAGCAACATTGTTGAAAAAAATTTGCAATCTTAATTGTCAGACCTCTAATGATGATGGCCATTCTGACAGGTGTGACACGATATCTCACTGTGGTTTTTATTTGCATTTCTCTGATGATTAGTGATATTGAGCATTTTTTCCATATTTCTATTGGCCATCTGTATGTCCTCTTTGGAGAAATGTCTATTCATGTCCTCTGCCCATTTTTCTAATTCGACTGTTTGTCTTTGTTGGTGTTGAGTTCCATGAGTTTTTTTAAAGATTTTATTGGGGAAGGGGAACAGGACTTTATTGGGGGAACAGTGTTTACTTCCAGGACTTTTTTTCCAAGTCAAGTTGTTGTCCTTTCAATCTTAGTTGTAGAGGGTGCTGTTCAGCTTCAAGTTGTTGTCCTTTCGATCTTAGTTGTGGAGGGCTCAGTTCAGCTCCAGGTCCAGTTGCCATTGCTAGTTGCAGGGGGCACAGCCCACCATCCCTTGTGGGAGTCGAAACGACATCCTTGTGGTTGAGAGGACATGCTCCAACCAACTGAACCATCTGGGAGATCAGTGGCAGCTCAGTTCAAGGTGCCGTGTTCAATCTTAGTTGCAGGGGGCGCTGCCCACCATCCCTTGTGGGACTCGAGGAATTGAACTGGCAACCTTGTGGTTGAGAGCCCACTGGCCCATGTGGGAATCAAACCGGCAGTCTTCAGAGTTAGGAGCATGGAGCTCTAACCGACAGAGCCACCAGGCCGGCCCGCATGAGTTTTTTATAAATTTTGGGTATGAACCCCTTATCAGATGAATCACTGGCAAATATCTTCTCCCAATCAATAGGGTGTCTTTTAATTTTGCTGTGAAAAAACATTGCAGTTGGATATAGTATCATTTGTTTATTTTTCTTTTTTCTTTCCCTTGCCCAAGGAGATATATCAGTAAAAGTATTAGTAAGGGTAATGTCTAAGGGTTTACTTCCTATATTTCCTTCCAGGAGTTTATGGTTTTGGGTCTTACATGTAAATCTTTAATCCACTTTGAGTTAATATTGTATGTGGTGTGTGCAAGTGGTCCAGTTTCATTTATTTGTATGTATGTGTCCTGTTTTCCCAGCACCATTTATTTAATAGACTGTCTTTACCCCAATGTATATTGCTGCTTCCTTTGTCATAGATTAAATGAACACATAGACATGGATTTATTTCTGGGCTTTCTATTCTGTTCCATTGACCTATCTGTCTGTTTTTATCTAAATACCATTTTGATTACTGTGGCCTTAGAGTATAATGGTATCAGGTAGCATGATACCTCCAGCTTTGTTCTTCTTTCTCAGGAATGTCGTCCCTATTTCAGGTCTTTTATGATTCTATGTGAATGTTAGGATTATTTGTTCTAGTTCTGTAAAAAATACCATTGGTATTTTGATAGTGATTTCATTGAATCTACAGATTGCTTTGGGTAGTATGGACATTTTAACTACATTAATTCTTCTTACCCATGAGCATGATATATGTTTCCATTGATTTGTATCTTCTTTAATTTCTCTCTTCAATGTCTTATAATTTTCTTAACACAGGTCTTCTACTTCCCTGATTGAATTTATTCCTAAGGGTGTTTTTTTTGTTGTTGTTTTTTTTTGTTTGTTTTTTGATTCAATGGGATTATAAATGGGATTGTTTTCTTAATTTCTCTTACTGACACTTTGTTATTGGTGTATAAAAATGCAACCAATTTCTGAATATTAATTTTGTGTCCTGCTACTTTACTAAATTCTTTTTTTCAGTTCTAATAGTTTTTTGGTGGAATCCATATACAGTATGTTATCTGCAAATGTCCCTTTGACTATTTCCTTTCCCATTTGGATGCCTTTTATTTAGTTTTATTTTCAGATTGCCATGGATTTGACTTCCAGTGGTATATTGAATAAAATTTGTGAAAGTGGACAACCTTGTCTAGTTCCTGATCTTAAGGAGAATGCTTTTAGCTTTTCCACTTTGAGTATATTGCTAGCTGTGGGTTTGTCATATAGGGCCTTTATTATGTCGAGATATGTTCCCTCTGTTCTCACCTTGCTGAAAGATTTAACCATAAATGGATGCTGGATTTTGTCAAATGCTTGTTCTGCTTCTATTGATATGACCATACGATTTTTATTTTTCATTTTGTTTACGTGGTGTATCTCATTAATTAATTTGCAGATATTGACCAACCTTGTATACCAGGAAAGAATCCCACTTGATCATGGTGTATGATCTGTGTAATATATTACAGAATTTGGTTTGCTAGTATTTTGTTGAGAAATTTTGCATTTATGTTCATTAGGGATATCGACCTATAGTTTTCTTTTTCTGTAATGTCTTTGTGTGGTTTTGGAGTCAGGGTAATGGGGGCCTCTTAAAATGAGCTTGGGAGGCTTCTTTCCTTCTGAAATTTTTGGAATAGTTTGAGAAGAAAGGGTGTTAATTCTTTTTTGAATGTTTGGTTTAATGTACCTATGAAGCAATCTGGTCCAGGACTTTTGTTTATTTTTGAGCTCATTGATTACTGATCCAATTTCATTAGTAGTAATTGATTGGTTCACATGTTTTGTTTCTTCTTGATTCAGCCTTGGAAGATTGCCCACTTCAAGGAATTTATCCATTTTTTCCAGATTGTCCAATTTGTTGATGAATAGTTGTTTGTAGGATTTTATATATATAAAATGCTGCTTTCACTTCTCTTTCATTTTTGATTTTATTAATTTGGATCCTCTTTCTTTTTTTCCTTGATGAGTCTGGTTAAGGGTTTGTCAATTTTATTTGTATTCTAAAAAAGCCAGCTTTGTTTCATTCATATTTTTATTATTTTAGCCTCCATTTCATTTATTTTAGCTCTGATCTTTATTATTTTCTTCTTTGTTCTTACTTTTGACTTTGTTTGCTGTTCTTTTCCCAGTTCCCTTAGGTATAAAGTTACATTCTTTATTTGAGATTTTTCTTGTTTCTTGAGGTAGGCCTGCATTGCCATGATTTTCCCTCTTAGGACTGCTTTTGATGTGTCCCATAAATTTTGGGTGGTGGTATTTTCATTTTCATTTGTCTCAGGAATCTTTTAATTTCTTCATTGATCCAATTGTTGACCCACTCATTAATTAGTAGCTTCTTATTTAGCCTCCACGTCTTTGTGCATTTTTCAGTTTTTTTCTTGTGATTGATTTCTAGTTTCATACCATTGTGGTCAGAGAAGACACTTGGTATGATTTCAATCTTCTTAAATTTATTGAGACTTGTTTTGTGGCCTAACGTGTGGTCTATCTTAGAAAATGTTCCATGTGCACTTGAAAAGAGTACATATTCTGCTTTTTAGGCGTGAAATGCTCTAAAAATATCAGTTAAATCCATCTGGTCTTGTGTGTCATTTAAGGCTGTTGTTCCCTTGATTTTCCATCTAGAAGACATGCCCATTGGTTTCAGTGGGGTATTAAAGTCCCCTATTATAATTGTATTACTGTTGATCACTGCCTTTCTATTGATTAATATTTTTTGTTATATATTTAAGTGCTCCTATGTTGGTTGCATAGTTGTTTATTAGGGTTATGTTCTCTTGTTGGATTGAACCCCTTATCATTATTTAAGTTCTTTCTTTGTGTCTTGTTATAGGCTTTATTTTATTGTCTATTTTGTCCAATGTAAGTATTTCTACTCCAGCTTTTTTCTCATTTCTATTTGTGTGAAGTATTTTTTTTCCCATCTCTTTACTTTCAGTCTGTGTGTGTCTGTCGATCTGAGGTGGGCCTCTTGTAGACAGCATATGCATGGGTCTTGTTTTCCTGTCCATTCAGCTATCCTATATCTTTTAATTGGAGCATTTAATCTATTTACCCTTAAAGTGATTATTGATAGGTACATAGTTATTGCCATTGTATTATTCATATATTTGATCTTCTTATGTTTGTTTGTTTGTTTCCCCCCTTCTCCTTCTTAATGAACTCTATTTAACATTTCTTGTAATACTGGCTTGGTGCAATGCATTTCTTTATCTTTTGTTGCTGTTGTTGTTGTCTTGGAAGCTTTTTATCTCTTCTTCAATTTTAAATAATACCCTTGCTTGGTAGAGTAGTCTTGGTTTAAGTCCTTGTTTTTCATCACTTTGAATGTTTCCTACCATTCTCTTCTGGCTTGCAAAGTTTCTGTTGAGAATTCAGCTGGTAATCTTGGTACTCACTTGTAAGTAACTGTTTGTACTTCTTTTGCTGCTTTTGGGATTCTCTCTTTGCCTTTAAACTTTCCCATTTTAATTATAATGTGTTGTGGTGTTGGCCTATTTGGTTTCATCTTATTTGAGACTCTCTGTACTTCCCAAACAGGGCTTGTATGTCTACTTTGTTCACCAGGTTAAGGAAGTTTTCAGTTTTTATTTCTTCAAATTGTTTCTCAATTCCTTGCTCCCTCTCTTCTCCTGGAAAGTGTTGTTACACTCAATGTTGTCCCAAAGGTCCCTTAAATTATCTTTCTTTTCTTTTTTCTTTTCGTTGTTCTGATTGGGTGTTTTCTTTTACCTCATCTTCTAAGTTGCTGTTTCAATCCTCTCCTTCATGGAATCCGCCATTGATTCCTTCTAGTGTAATCTTCATTTCAGTTATTGTATTCTTTATTTCTAACTTTTTTATGTTTTCTATGTCCTCCTTTATGTTTACTATCTTTTTGTTGAAGTTCTCACTATGTTCCTTAATCATTCTTTTAACCAGTGTTTTAAACTATGTGTCTGGTAGACAGGTAGCCTCCATTTAATTTAATTGTTTTTGTGGAGGGTCTCATGTTCTTTTATTTGGAACATACTTCTTTGTTTTCTCACACTTGCTGCCTTTCTGTTTGCTTCTATGAATTAGGTAGAGCTCCCATGTCTCTCAGTCTTTGCCAGGTGGACTTATGTAGTATATGTCATGTGTGGTCTCCCTGATCACGTGTGCGTGTGTTCCAGGAGTGTCTTCTGTATGTGTTTTGTGTATTCTCCTGTTGTAGTTAGACTTGATTGTTTTTGGTGCATAAGAGGTTAGGATTGCCTCCCAGAATGACTAACTGTGAGTACTGGTTATGCTCACAGTGTATGAGCTGCTGTGTAGGGGCTGAACCCTCAGAAAGGGATTCAACACAGCTCCATCTAGTACCTGTTGAGACCACTCTTTGGCTCTGCCACTTACAGGACTAACCATGTAGTGCTCTGGTGTGCTCTGAAGCTGGCCTCTGGGTGTGTTGTTTCTGCTGTCTCTTGGGTGCAGCTCCTGTGCAGGCCAATTTCAGTCTTGCCTGTGACTGGCTAATGGTTAACAGAACGAGCTACAAAGTTCTATGTGGTTTGTTGCTGCCTGTGCTGGACCTGGAGGCTTTGGGGGGTCACCTCACTGTGAATCAAAGACAGCTGTCACCAGTATTGGGACTTGTACAGCTTAGCAAGACCCAGGGTCCCCTAGGCCTGTTGTCACCTGCCAGCTGCCCATAATGTTCAGGCATTGAAAGAGCATCCTTAGGTGCATGGGCCAGTCTGGTTGACCTGCTGTTGAATTTGTCTCTGGTGATGCAGCATCTGGTGGGCAGCGTCCCAGGGAGTCAAGAGGCATGGAACTGTCACACCACTATTTTCAAGTGACATAATAGAATATGTAGAAAACCCTAAAGACTCCACACAAAAAAAAATTAGTAGAACTTATACATGAATTCTGTACATTTGCAGATTAAAAAATCAACATACTGAAAGCTGCTGCATTTCTATACACTAATGATGAACTATCATCAAGATAAATTAAGAAAACAATCCTATTTACAACTGCATCAAAAAGAATAAAATATTTAAGAATAAATATAATCAAGGAGGTGAAAGACTTGCACACTGAAAACTTTAAGACATTGATACAATAAACTGGAGAACACACAAATATATAAAAAGACATTCCAATTGTGTGCCCAAAGATTGGAAGAATAATATTAAAATGACCATAGTATCCAAAGCAATCTACAGATTCAGTACAATTCCTGTCTAAATTCCAAGGGTATGCTACAAAGAAGTACAACAAACAACCTTGGAATTTGTATGAAACAACAAAGGACCCCAAAAAGCCAAGATAATCTTGAGGAAGAAGATCAAAGCTGGAGCATCCCACTCCCTGGTTTCAAACTACATTACAAAGCCATAGTAATCAAAAGTATAGCTTTAACAGTAAAAAAAGACACATTAGTCAATAGCACAGAATGGAGAGCCCAGAAATAAACTCACACATATATAGTCAATTTATGACAAAGGAATCAAGAATAGACAATGGGGAAAGGACAATCTTTTAAATGAATGGTGTTGAGAAAACTGGACAGACACATGCAAAATAATGAAAGTGGACGACTATGTTACACCATACACTGAAAAGAACTAAAAATGAAGTGAAGAGTTGAAAGTAAGACCTGAAATCATGAAACACCGAGATGAAAACATAGGTGGTAAACATCTTGACATTGATCTTTGTGATAATTTTTTTTGTACTTGACACCAAAAACAAAGGCAATAAAAGCAAAACTAAGCAGGTTAAACTATAGCAAACTACAGAGCTCTGTGCAGGGAAAGAAACAATCAACAAAATAAATAGGAAACCTATTAAAAGGTAGAAAATATTTGCAAATCACATATCTGATAATGTTAATATTCAAAATATATAAAGAACTCATAAAACTCAGTAACAAAGAAACAGGCAATCTGATTTTTTAAAAAAATTGGTAAGAGACGTCACCAAACTGGCAGCGTGAGGTGAGCGTCTGCAAATCTACAACTAATCGAAAACCTGTAACACCACAAAGGACTCCCTGCACAGCAGACAGACAAGACAAAGAGGCCGACTACTGAAATCACATAAAGGTGGGCATACTGCACGAGAAGGAGAGGAGGGAAGGGAGAAGAGCTGAGAGGGAGGCACGCGGGTGCAGGACAGAGACCGAGCTCAGTGCTCCTGCTCCGAGCTCACTGTACCCCAGAACTACCGCAGCGATGGGAGAGGGAAGAACTCGGACTCCTAGGGCTCCATTTATGGCCCACAGGGCTGAGGGGACAGCACATAACATGGCTGAACCCAACACTCACAGCAGAGACCTCGAGGAAAAGACTGAGGAAAGAAGGCTGAAAACAGTGGTTTAGCCCTCACTGCCGAGCAGAGAACAGAAGCCTTAGGCACTGAGACTAGCTGCCCTCCCCACCATCCCAGAGTTTGCCCCGCCCCCACCGGCCAAGTGCTAGAAGCAGAACAGTAGCAGAGTCAAATCAAAAGAACAGAATATTTGCTGTTCTGAGAACTGTGGACGGCAGACACAGATTCGTAGCACAACTAGTTCCAGCAAAGGGGAGGGAGCTGTGGAAGCAGGACCTGCTGTGGTGGTGGTCACCGCCATTGCTCTGGGCCACCTCTCACAACTCACACCGCCCCTGGCCCCACCTATCTGGGCGGATCCCTGCAGGAGTAAACAGAACTGCTGAAATATACGGAGTCTAAATCTGGTGCAGGAAGAGCTTTGGAATTTCAAAAGCTCTCCGCATACCCACACGAACACTGCACCACATGACCCAGGCAAACTATTAACAGAGGAGAAGCCCATCCCCAAGGGAATTCCCCCATTGTGTGAGAAGCTGGAATAGGGCAGAGAAAACATAGCACTACAGCGTGAGAGAGAGAAAAAGGTTACAGTGGGGGAGAAAATAAAACTTTCTACCAACAAGGACTGGAAAACAAAAGAAAGACCTCTTCCTATCAACCTGTTGCAGAAGCCACTCCTGTATATGTCTCAGAAGAAAAACAATAAATCAGTAATTGCCATGAATAAGCAGGGCAACAAGACAGCTCAGAAAGAAAGTAAAAAGTATCCAGAAAAGGAAATTAAAGTTATGAAAATGTGTGACTTAAATTACACAGAATTCAAGATTGCAGTTCTGAAAAAACTCAATGAGATGCAAGAGAACACAGAAAGGCAATTTAATGAACTCAGCAACACAATCAAAGAACAACATCAGCATTTTACAAAAGAAATTGAAATTTTAAATAAGAACCAAACAGAATTTCTGGAGATTAAGAACTCAATAGAAGAAATTAAGAATAAAATAGTCAGCTTCGGTAGTAGAGTTGAACAGATGGAGGAAAGAATCAGTGACATGAAAGATAGAAACCTGGAAATGACACGGATGGAAGAAGAAAGAGACTTGAGACTTAAAAGAAATGAAAGAACTCAACAAGAACGTTCTGACTCCATCAGGAAGAGTAATATAAGAATAATAGGTATACCAGAAGGAGAAGAAAGAAAGAAGGGAATAGAGAATACATTCAAACAAATTGTCGATGAGAACTTCCCAAACTTGTGGACAGAACTGGACCCTCGAATCCAAGAAGCAAATAGAACACCTAATTATCTCCATCGGAACAGGCCTTCTCCAAGGCACATTTTATTGAAGCTGCCTAAAATCTATGACAAAGAAAGAATCCTCAAGGCAGCCAGGGAAAAGAAGACGGTAACCTACAAAGGAAACCCCATTAGATTTTTATCAGATATTTCAGCAGAAACTCTACAAGCCAGGAGAAAGGGGAACCAAATATTCAAACTATTGAAATAGAGAAATTATGAGCCAAGAATAATATATTCAGAAAAGATATCTTTAGATAGAAGGAGTAATAAAGACCTTTCCAGACATGCAGAAACTGAGGATATTTTCTAATACAGGACCTGCACTACAAGAAATACTAAAGGAGGCTATTCGACCACTACCAACAGGGACAATTTGTGGCAACCAAAACTTAAAAAGGGGGAGATTGAAGACCTGAACCGGAATATGGGAATGGAGAAAGTAGGCATGCTGAACAAAATGGAATACTCTAAATATCAAACTTTTTTTTATATAAACTTAAGGGTAACCACTCAAAAAACAATCTAGAACTAAAATATGTAATGTAATAAAAGAAGAAACAGAGGGAAACATCATACAATACCACCACACAGAAATAATAGACAACAACAATAAGGCAAAGAAACAATGGAGACACAGCCTTACCAGAAAACTAAAGACAGAATGACAGGATATCCTCACATATCAAAAATCACCCTAAATGGAAATATACTGAACTCACCAATAATAAGGCACAGAGTAGCAGATTGGATCAAAAAACTAAACCCAACCATATACTGTCTACAAGAGACACATCTCAGCTAGAAGGAGGAGCATAGACTCAAAGTGAAAGGGTGGAAATTGACACTCCAAGCAAATAGTATCCAGAGAAAATCAAGTGTAGCTACACTGACATCAGATGAAACAGACTTCAGGTTGAAAAAGGTAACAAGAGACAAAGATGGACATTTCATAATGGTAAAGGGGAATATACAACAAGAAGACATAACAGTCATCAACATTTACGCCCCCAATCAGGCAGCACCGAAATATACCAAGCAGCTACTAACAGAACTAAAGGGAGAAATTGACCAAAACACAATTATACTAGGGGACTTAAATACGTCATTGACAGCTATGGATAGCTCATCCAAACAGAAAATAAATAACGAAATGGTAGCCCTAAATGGCACATTAGATGAAATGGACATAATTGACATTTATAGAGCACTTCATCCTGAAACATCAGACTATACAATTTTTCCTAGTGTACATGGAACATTCTCAAGGATAGACCATGTATTGGGACATAAAATCAGCCTCAGAAAATTGGAGAAGATTGAAATCATACCAAGCATAAACTGATCACAAGGCTTTGAAATTGGATATCAACTGCAAAAAGAAAGCAGGAAAAAACCCCCACAAACACATGGAGATTAAACAACATACTTTTAAGGAACAATTGGGTCAAAGAAGAAATTGGAGGAGAGATCAAAAGATACATAGAAACAAATGACAATGAAAATACATCCTACCAAAATTTTTGGGATGCAATGAAAGCAGTTTAAGAGGGAAATTTACATCATTACAGGCCTATCTCAAGCAACAAGAAAAGTCCCAAATAAATAACCTCACATTACACCTTAAAGAACTAGAAAAAGAACAAATGAAACCCAAGGTCAGAAGAAGAAGGGAAATAACAAAAACCAGAGCAGAACTAAATGAAATAGAGAATAAGAAGACAATACAAAAAAACTAATGTGACAAAGGGATGGTTCTTTGAAAAGATTAAGAAAATTGAAAAACTCTTGGCTAGACTCAGTAAGACAAAAAGGGAGACGGCACTAATTAACAAAACCAGAAATGAAAAAGGTGAAGTTATCACGACCCCACAGAAATACAAAGGATAATCCAAGAATACTATGAAGGACTCTATGCCAGCAAATTCTATAACCTAGAAGAAATGGACAAGTTCTTAGAAACATATAGCTTTCCAAGGCTGAACCATGAAGAAGTGGAAAATCTAAACAAAACGATCACCAGTAACGAAACTGAATCATTGATCCAAAACCTTCCGAAAAGCAAAAGACATGGAAAAGATGGCTTCACTAGTGAATTCTACCAACTCTTCAAAGAGGATCTAATACCAATTCTGCTGAAATGCTTCCAAAACACTGAAGAAGAGACAGTACTCCCTAATTCATTTTATGAGGCCAGCATTATCCTGATACCAAAACCTGGTAAGGACAACACAAAAAAGGAAAACTAGAGACCAATATCTCTGATGAATATCGATGCAAAAATCCTAAATAAAATTCTAGCAAATCGAATACAACAATGCATTAAAAATATTATTCATCACAACAAAGTGGGTTTCATCCCCAGGGCATGAAGATGGTTCAACATCTACAAATCCATCAATGTGATACATCACACAAACAAAATAAAGGACACAATTCATACGATTATATCAATTGATTCAGAAAAAGCATTTGACAACATGCAACATCCATTTATGATTAAAACACTTAATAAAATAGGTGCAGAAGGAAAATAACTTAGCATAATAAAGGCCATATGTGACAAACCCTCAGCTAATCCCATAATTAATGGTGAAAAACTGAAGACCTTTGCTCGACATTCATGAACATGACAGAGCTCTCTCCTATCACCTCTGCTTTTCAACATTGTGTTGAAAACCTTTGCCAGTGCAATCAAGCAAGAGAAAGAAATGAAAGATATCCAAATTGGGAATGAAAAAGTTAAATTGTCACTCTTTGCAGATAACATGATGCTATACATAGAAAACCCTAAAGACTCCACCAAAAAGCTATTAGAAACAATCAACGAATACAGTAGAGTTGTCGGCTACAAAAGCAATGTTCGAAACTCCATTACATTCCTATATATTAACAGTGAAATCACAAAAAATACAAAAAACTATTCTTTTTGAAATTGCAGCAAATAAAATAAAATACCTAGGAATAAACTTAACCAAGGATGTGAAAAACCTATATGCTGAAAAATACAAGACATTTTTTGAAAGAAATTGAAAAGACAAGGAAATGGAAAGACATTCCATGGTCATTGATTGGAAGAATGAACATAGTTAAAATGGCCATATTACCCAAAGCAATATACAGATTCAATGCAATCCCCATCAAAATCCCAATGGCATTTTTTAAACAAATAGAACAAAAAATCACCAGATTTGTTTGGAACAACATAAAAACCCCGAATAGCCAAAGCAATTTTAAGAAAAAAGAAAAATAATGGAGGTATCACACTTCCTGACTTTGGCTTGTACTACAGTGCTACAATAATCAAAACAGCATGGTATTGGCAGAAAAACAGACACATAGACCAATGGAATAGAATTGAGAACCCAGAAATAAAACCACATAAATATGGACAGATAATTTTTGACAAAGAAGCTGAAAACATAAAATTGAGCAAAGACAGCCTCTTCAATAAATGGTGCTGGGAGAATTGGATAGCCACGTGCAAAAGAATGAAACTGGACTGCTATCTGTCACCATGTACCAAAATTAATTCAAAACAGACAAAGACACAAGCATAAGACCTGACCCAATAAACTGCATAGAAGGAACCATAGGTACTAAACTTATGGACCTTGGGTTCAAAGAGCATTTTATGTATTTGACTCCAAAGGCAAGGGAAGTAAAAACTAAAATAAACGAATGGAACTATATGAAACTTAAAAGCTTCTGCACAGCAAAAGAAACAATCAGTAAAATAAATAGGCAACCAACTGAATGGGAGAAGATTTTTGCAAACAGTGCCTCTAATAAGGGGCTAATATCCAAAATATACAAGGAACTCATGAAACTCAACAACAGAAAAGCAAACAACCCAATTGAAAAATGGGCAGACGACCTGAAGAGACATTTCTCCAAAGAGGACATACAAATGACAAATAGACATGTGAAAAAATGCTCAACATCACTAATCATCAGAGAAATGCAAATAAAAACTGCAATGGGATATCACCTCACCCCAGTCAGAATGGCTATCATCAACGAGACAAATAGTAACAAGTGTTGGAGAGGCTGTGGAGAAAAAGGAACCCTCATATACTGTTGGTGGGAATGCAGACTGGTGCAGCCACTATGGAAGGCAGTGTGGAGGTTTCTCAAAAAATTATGAATAGAATTACCCTATGACCCAGCAATTCCTCTCCTGGGTATCTACCCCAAAATCCTAAAACATTTATACATAAAGACACGTGTGCTCCAATGTTCATTGCAGCTTTGTTTACGGTGGCCAAGACATGGAATCAACTAAAATGTCCTTTGATAAATGAATGGATAAAGAAGTTTGGTATATATACACAATGGAATACTATTCGGTGGTAAGAAAAGATGATATAGGAACATTTGTGACAACATGGATGGATCTTGAGAGTATAATGCTAAGCGAAATAAGTCAGACAGAAAAGCAGAGAACCATATGATTTCACTGATATGTTGTATATAAACCAAAAACAACAAAAGAACAAGACAAACAAATGAGAAACAAAAACTCATAGACACAGACAATAGTTTAGTGGTTACCAGAGGGTAAGAGGGGTAGGGGGTGGGAGATGAGGGTAAGGGGGATCAAATATATGGTGATTGAAGGAGAACTGACTGTGGGTGGTGAACACACAATGGGATTTATAGATGATGTAAAACAGAATTGTACACCTGAAATCTATGTAACTTTACTAACAATTGTCAACTCAATAAACTTTAACTAAAAAAAAAAATAAAAGGCATCCAAATTGGGGATGAAGAAGTTAAATTGTCACTCTTTGCAGATGACATGATGCTATATATAGAAAAAACTAAAGACTCCACCAAAAAGCTATTAGAAACAATCAACGAATACAGTAAAGTTGCTGGCTACAAAATCAACCTACAAAAGTCCATTGCATTCCTATATACTAACAATGAAATCTCAGAAAAAGAAATACAAAAAGCAATTCCGTTTCCAATTGCAGCAAAAAGAATAAAATACCTAGGAATAAACTTAACCAAGGATGTGAAAGACCTATACGTTGAAAACTATAAGACATTTTTAAAAGAAATTGAAGAAGACAGAAAGAAATGGAAAGATATTCCATGCTCATGGATTGAAAGAATCAACATAGTTAAAATGACCATATTACCCAAAGCAATATATAGATTTAACGCAATCCCCATCAAAATCCCAATGGCATTTTTAAAAGAAATAGAACAAAAAATCATCAGATTTGTTTGTAACCACAAAAGACCCTGAATAGCCCAAGCAATCTTAAGAAAAAGAACAATACTGGAGGTATCACACTCCCTGACTTTAGCTTGTACTACAGGGCTACAATAATCAAAACAGCATGGTATTGGCAAAAAAACAGACACATAGACCAATGGAATAGAAATGAGAACGCAGAAAAAAAAAACCACATAAATATGGACAGACAATTTTGGACAAAGAAGCAAAAAACATACAATGGAGAAAAGACAGCCTCTGCAATAAATGGTGCTGGAAGAATTGGATAGCCACGTGCAAAAGAATAATACTGGACTGCTATTTGTCACCATATACCAAAATTAATTCAAAATGGATCAAAGACTTTAGCATAACACCTGACACAATAAATTGCATAGAAGAAAACATAGGTACTAAACTTATGGACCTTGGGTTCAAAGAGTGTTTTATGAATTTGACTCCAAAGGCAATGGAAGTAAAAGCTATAATAAACAAATGGGACTATATGAAACTTAAAAGCTTCTGCACAGCAAAAGAAACCATCGACAAAATACAGAGGCACCCAACTGAATGGGAGAAGATTTTTGCAAACAGTGCCTCTGATAAGGGGCTAATATCCAAAATATACAAGGAACTCAAGCAACTCAACAACAAAAAAACAAACAACCCAATTGAAAAATGGGCAGAGGACCTGGAGAGATATTTCTCCAAAGAGGACATACAAATGGCAAATAAACATATGAAAAAATGTTCAACATCACTAATCATCAGAGAAATGCAAATAAAAACCACAATGAGATATCACCTCACACCAGTCAGAATGGCTATCATCAACAAGACAAATAGTAACAAGTGTTGGAGAGGCTGTGGAGAAAAAGGTACCCTCATACACTGTTGGTGGGAATGCAGACTGGTCCAGCCGTTATGGAAGGCAGTGTGGAGGTTCCTCAAAAAATTACAAATAGATTTTCCATATGACCCAGCAATCCCTCTCCTGAGTTCGACCCAAAAAATCTGAAAACATTTAGAGATAAAGACACGTGTGCTCCAATGTTCATTGCAGCTTTGTTTATGTTGTCCAAGACATGGAGACAACCAAAATGTCCTTCAATAGATGAATGGATAAAGAAGTTGTGGTATATATTCACAATGGAATACTATTCGGCGGTAAGCAAAGATGATTTAGGAACATTTGTGACAACATGGATGGATCTTGAGAGTGTAATGCTAAGCGAAATAAGTCATACAGAAAAAGCAGAGAACCATATGATTTCACTGATATGTGGTATATAAATGAAAAAAGTAAAAGATCAAGACAAACAAATGAGAAACAAAAACTCATAGACACAGACAATAGTTTAGTGGTTACCAGAGGGTAAGGGGGGTGGGGGGTGGGAGATGAGGGTAAGGGGGATCAAATATATGGTGATGGAAGGAGAACTGACTCTGGGTGGTGAACACACAATGGGATTTATAGATGATGTAATACAGAATTGTACACCTGAAATCTATGTAATTTTACTAACAATTGTCACTCCAATAAATGAAAATAAATAAATAAATAAAAATTAAAAAAAAGAAAGAAATGCAGATTTTATGAAAAAAAAAGAAGTGTGGTATATATACACAATGGAATACTATTCAACAGTTAGAAAAGATAAAATAGGACCATTTGTTACAACATAGATGGATCTTGAGATTATAATGCTAAGCAAAATAAGTCAGAAAAAGCAGAGAACCATATGATTTCACTGATATGTGGTATACAAACCAAAAACAACAAAAGAAGACAGAGAAATGAGAAAGAAAAACTCATAGATACAGACAATAGTTTAGTGGTTACCAGAGTGTAAGGGGGGCGGGGGGTGGGACGTGAGGGTAAGGGGGATCAAATATATGGTCATGGAAGGAGAACTGACTCTGGGTGGTGAACAGACAATGGGATTTATGGATGATGTAATACAGAATTGTACACCTGAATTCTGTGTAATTTTACTAACAGTTGTCACCCCAAGAAATTAAAAAAAGAAAGGTGGAAAAGGTGAAGGGGAATAAGAGTTCCAAGTTTCCAGGTATAAAACAAATAAATTATTGGGATGCAATGTACGGCATAGGGAATATAGTCAATAGCATTGTGATAGCATGGTACAGTGTGAGATGGTTCTGGATTTGCCATGGTGATCACTTCTTTAGGTATATAAATGTTGAATAACTATGGTGTATCCCTGAAGCTAATATAATATTGCATGTTAGCTATATTTTTAATTAAAATTTAAAACATCAAATCATTATGTTGTACACCTGAAACTAATGTAAAGTTGAGTGTCAAATATACCTCCATGGGAAAAAAAATTTTTAAATATACAATGAGGTATCTGTTACGAATGAACATTTATTTCCCAGTTCTACTGTTTCCCAATGGATAGGCAGCATTACTTAGAGAAGAACTTCTTGCCTTTTGCCCTCATCCACACCTATTTCCTCCATCCCACAGAAGCAAGAAGATTCACCTCTACTGGTGAATCTAGGATTAGGGACATTCTTCCTCCTTGAATCTCAGAGCCATACGTAGAGAGCATTCTGTCTGGTCAAGGACAGGTGTACCCTAGGGAGTAGACCTGCCAGGGGCTAAATTCAATTCAGGAGGATTAGCAAATCCATTTGGTCCACCAAAATCACTCACATTCTGAAACAGCTTATTGGTTGTGAAAACAAACAAACAAGCAAAAAGAAACATTGAATGTTGATAAGCTCTACCATGTTAAATATAAAAGTTTTGTAGTATCAAATGAAGTAAAGAACATAAAACTAATGTCATTCTGTACTGATGAAATCTATTACTTTTATACTGCACAAGACTTTAAACATCTTTACAGAAGATAGCATTCTTTTTTTTTTTTTTTTAATTAAATTTATTGGGGTGACAATTGTTAGTAAAATTACATAGATTTCAGGTGCACAATTCTGTATTACATCATCTATAAATCCCATTGTGTGTTCACCACCCAGAGTCAGTTCTCCTTCCATCACCATATATTCGATCCCCCTTACCCTCATCTCCCACCCCCCACCCCCGCCCCCGTTACCTTCTGGCAACCACTAAACTATTGTCTGTGTCTATGAGTTTCTGTTTCTCATTTGTTTGTCTTGTTCTTTTGTTGTTTTTGGTTTATATACCACATATCATTGAAATCACATGGTTCTCTGCTTTTTCTGTCTGACTTGTTTCGCTCAGCATTACTCTCTCAAGATCCATCCATGTTGTCACAAATGTTCCTATATCATCTTTTCTTACTGCCGAATAGTATTCCATTGTGTATATATACCACAACTTCTTTATCCATTCATCTATTGAAGGACATTTTGGTTGTTTCCATGTCTTGGCCACCTTAAACAAAGCTGCAATAAACATTGGAGCACACGTGTCTTTATCTCTAAATGTTTTCAGATTTTTTGGGTAGATACCCAGAAGAGGGATTGCTGGGTCATATGGCAATTCTACTCGTAATTCTTTGAGAAACCTCCACACTGCCTTCCATAACGGCTGTACCAGTCTGCATTCCCACCAACAGTGTATGAGGGTTCCTTTTTCTCCACAGCCTCTCCAACATTTGTTATCATTTGTCTTGTTGATGATAGCCATTCTGACTGGGGTGAGGTGATATCTCATTGTGGTTTTGATTTGCATTTCTCTGATGATTAGTGATGTTGAGCATTTTTTCATATCTCTATTTGCCATTTGTATGTCCTCTTTGGAGAAATGTCTCTTCAAGTCCTCTGCCCATTTTTCAATTGGGTTGTTTGTTTTTTTGTTGTTGAGTTGCATGAGTTCCTTGTATATTCTGGATACTAGCCCCTTATCGGAGGCACTGTTTGCAAAAATCTTCTCCCATTCAGTTGGTGGCCTCTTTATTTTGTCAATGGTTTCTTTTGCTGTGCAGAAGATTTTAAGTTTCATATAGTCCCATTTGTTTATTTTAGCTTTTACTTCCATTGCCTTTGGTGTCAAGTTCATAAAATGCTCTTTGAACCCAAGGTCCATAAGTTTAGTACCTATGTTTTCTTCTATGCAGTTTATTGTGTCAGGTCTTATGCTTAAGTCTTTGATCCATTTTGAATTAACTTTGGTACATGGTGACAAATAGCAGTCCAGTTTCATTCTTTTGCACATGGCTATCCAATTCCCCAGCACCATTTATTGAAGAGGCTGTCTTTGCTCCATTGTATGTTTTTAGCTTCTTTGTCAAAAATTATCTGTCCATATTTATGTGGTTTTATTTCTGGGTTCTCAATTCTATTCCATTGGTCTATGTGTCTGTTTTTCTGCCAATACCATGCTGTTTTGATTATTGTAGCCCTGTAGTACAAGCCAAAGTCAGGAAGTGTGATACCTCCATTATTGTTTTTTTTTCCTTAAGATTGCTTTGGCTATTCGGGGTCTTTTGTGGTTCCAAACAATTCTGATGATTTTTTGTTCTATTTCTTTAAAATATGCCATTGGGATTTTGATGGGGATTGCATTGAATCTGTATATTGCTTTGGGTAATATGGCCATTTTAACTATGTTGATTCTTCCAATCCATGAGCACGGAATGTCTTTCCATTTCTTTGTGTCTTCTTCAATTTCTTTCAAAAATGTCTTATACTTTTCAGCATATAGGTCTTTCACATCCTTGGTTAAGTTTATTCCTAGGTATTTTATTCTTTTTGCTGCAATTGCAAAAGGAATTGTTTTTTGTATTTCTTTTTCTGAGATTTCATTGTTAGTATATAGGAAGGCAATGGACTTTTGTGCGTTGATTTTGTAGCCGGCAACTTTACTGTATTCGTTGATTGTTTCTAATAGCTTTTTGGTGGAGTCTTTAGGGTTTTCTATATATAGCATCATGTCATCTGCAAAGAGTGATAATTTAACTTCTTCATTCCCAATTTGGATGCCTTTTATTTCTTTCTCTTGCCTGATTGCTCTGGCAAGGACTTCCAACACTATGTTGAAAAGCAGAGGTGATAGGGGACATCCCTGTCGTGTTCCTGAACGTAGAGCAAAGGGCTTCAGTTTTTCTCCATTAATTATGAGATTAGCAGAGGGTTTGTCATATATGGCCTTTATTATGTTAAGGTATTTTCCTTCTATACCCATTTTATTAAGTGTTTTAATCATAAATGGATGTTGTATCTTGTCAAATGCTTTTTCTGCATCAATTGATATAATCATATGATTTTTGTCCTTTATTTTGTTTATGTGATGTATCACATTGATGGATTTGCGTATGTTGAACCATCCTTGTGCCCCGGGGATGAACCTTACTTGGTCGTGATGAATAATCTTTTTAATGCATTGTTGTATTCGATTTGCTAGAATTTTATTTAGGATTTTTGCATCGGTATTCATTAGAGATATTGGTCTGTAGTTTTCTTTTTTTGTGCTGTCCTTACCAGGTTTTGGTATCAGGGTAATGTTGGCCTCGTAAAATGAGTTAGGGAGTACTGTCTCTTCTTCAATTTTTTGGAAGAGTTTGTGCAGAATTGGTATTAGATCCTCTTTGAAGGTTTGGTAGAATTCACTAGTGAAGCCATCTGGTCCCGGACTTTTGCTTTTGGGAAGGTTTTGGATGACTGATTCAATTTCGTTACTGGTGATCGGTCTGTTTAGATTTTCCAGTTCTTCATGGTTCAGCCTTGGAAGGCTATATGTTTCTAAGAACTTGTCCATTTCTTCTAGGTTGTTGAATTTGGTGGCATATAGTCCTTCATAGTATTCTTGGATGATCCTTTGTATTTCTGTGGTGTCCGTGATAACTTCCCCTTTTACATTTCTGATTTTGTTAATCAGTGTCTTCTCTCTTTTTATCTTAGTAAGTCTAGCCAAGGGTTTGTCAATTTTGTTAATCTTTTCAAAGAACCAGCTCTTTGTCAGATTAATTTTTTCTATTGTCTTTTTGTTCTCTATTTCATTTAGTTCTGCTCTAATTTTTGTTATTTCCTTTCTTCTGCTGACCTTGGGTTTTACTTGTTCTTCTTTTTCTAGTTCTTTAAGGTGTAACATGAGGTTATTTATTTGGGAGTTTTCTTGTTTCTTGAGATAGGCCTGTAATGAGATAAATTTCCCTCTTAAAACTGCTTTCGCTGCATCCCAAAAATTTTGGTAGGATGTATTTTCATTGTCATTTGTTTCTATGTATCTTTTGATCTCTCCTCTAATTTCTTCTTTGACCCAGTCCTTCTTTAAAAGTATGTTGTTTAGTCTCCATGTATTTGTGTTTTTTCCCGCTTTCTTTTTACAGTTGATATCCAATTTCAAAGCTTTGTGATCAGAGAATATGCATGGTATGATTTCAATCTTCTTAAATTTGTTGAGACTGATTTTATGTCCCAATATATGGTCTATCCTTGAGAATGTTCCGTGTACACTAGAAAAGAATGTATAGTCTGATGTTTTAGGATGAAGTGCTCTATAAATGTCAATTATGTCCATTTCATCTAATGTTTCATTTAGGGCTACTATTTCGTTATTTATTTTCTGTTTGGATGATCTATCCATAGCTGTCAATGATGTATTTAAGTCCCCTAGTATAATTGTGTTTTGGTCAATTTCTCCCTTTAGTTCTGTTAGTAGTTGCTTGGTGTATTTCGGTGCTCCCTGATTGGGGGCATAAATATTGATGACTGTTATGTCTTCTTGTTGTACAGTCCCCTTCACCATTATGAAATGTCCATCTTTGTCTCTTGTTATCTTTTTCACCTTGAAGTCTGTTTCATCTGATATCATTATGGCTACACCTGATTTTCTCTGGGTACCATTTGCTTGGAGTGTCAATTTCCACCCTTTCACTTTGAGTCTATGCTTGTCCTTGTAGCTGAGATGTGTCTCTTGGAGACAGCATATGGTTGGGTTTAGTTTTTTGATCCAATCTGCTGCTCTGTGCCTTTTTATTGGTGAGTTCAGTCCATTTACATTTAGGGTGATTATTGATATGTGAGGATTTCCTGTCATTCTATCCTTAGTTTTCTGGTAAGGTTGTGTCTCCATTGTTTCTTTGCCTTTTTGTTGTTGTCTATTATTTCTGTGTGGTGGTATTCTATGATGTTTCCCTCTGTTTCTTTTTCTATTTCAGTATATATTTCAATTCTGGATTTATTTTGAGTGGTTACCCTTAAGTTTATGTAAAAGAAAGTTTGATATTTAGAGTATTCCATTTTCTTCAGCACGCTTACTTTCTCCATTCCCATATTCCGGTTCAGGCCTTTACTCTCCCCCTTTTTGAGTTGTGGTTGCCACAAATTGTCCCTGTTGATGGTGGTCGAATAGCCTCCTTTAGTATTTCTTGTAGTGCAGGTCGTGTGTTAGAAAATTCCCTCAGCTTCTGTATGTCTGGAAAGGTCTTTATTCCTCCTTCATATCTAAAGGATATCTTTGCTGGATATATTATTCTTGGCTCATGGTTTCTCTCTTTCAATAGTTTGAATATTTGGTTCCACTCCCTCCTGGCTTGTAGAGTTTCTGCTGAAAAATCTGATGATAATCTAATGGGCTTTCCTTTGTAGGTTACCGTCTTCTTTTCCCTGGCTGCCTTGAGGATTCTTTCTTTGTCGTTGATTTTAGACAGCTTCAATACAATGTGCCTTGGAGAAGGTCTGTTGGGATTGAGGTAACTAGGTGTTCTATTTGCTTCTTGGATTCGAGGGTCCAGTTCTGTCCACAAATTTGGGAAGTTCTCATCGACAATTTGTTTGAATATATTCTCTGTTCCCTTCTCTCTTTCTTCTCCTTCTGGTATGCCCATTATTCTTATATTGCTCTTTCTGATGGAGTCAGAAAGTTCTTGTAGAGTTCTTTCATTTCTTTGAAGTCTCAAGTCTCTTTCTTCTTCTATTTGTGTCATTTCCAGGTTTCTATCTTCGATGTCACTGATTCTTTGCTCCATCTGGTCAACTCTACTACCTAAGCTGGTTATTTCATTCTTAATTTCTTCTATTGATTTCTTAATCTCCAGAAATTCTATTTGGTTCTTTTTTAAGATTTCAATCTCTTTCGTAAAATGCTCATGCTGTTCTTTGATTGAGTGTCTGAGTTCCTTTAACTGCCTATCTGTGTTTTCTTGTATCTCGTTGAGTTTTTTCAGAACTGCAATCTTGAATTCTCTGTCATTTAAGTCACATATTTCTGTATCTTTAATTAAAGTGCCTTCTCTGGAGATTTTTCACTTTCTTTCTGAGCTATCTTGTTTCCTTGGTTATTCATGGCGATTACTGGTTTACTATTTCTCTTCCTAGACATCTACAGGAGTGACTTCTGCAACAGGTTGATAGAAAGCGGTCTTTCTTTTGTTAGCCAGTACTTGTTGGTAGAATGTTTTATTATTTCTCCAACTGCAAGTTATTTTTCTTCTCCCACACAGTAGTGCTATGTTTCTCTGCACTATTCCAACTTCTCACGCAATGGGGGGATTCCCTGGGAGACGGGCTTCTCCTCTGTTAATAGTTCGTCTAGGTCACAGGGCGCAGTGTCCCGGTGGGTATGCGGAGAGCTTTTGATGTTCGAAAGCTCTTCCAGCTGCTGATTCAGAGCCCGTATATTTCAGCAGTTCTGTTTACTCCTGCAGGGATCCGCCCAGATAGGTGGGGTCAGGGGCGGGGTGAGTTGTGAGAGGTGGCCCAGAGAAATTGCGGTGACCACCACCACATCCGATCCTGCTTCCACAGCTCTCTCCCCTTTGCTGGAACTAGTTGGGCTGTGAATTTGTGTTTGCGGTCCACAGATCTCAAAACAGCAAATTTTCTGTTGTTTTGATCTGACACTGCTACTGTTTCACTTCTAGCACCGGGCAGGTGGGGGCGGGGCGAGCTCTGGGAGGGGAGGGAGGGGGCGGCTAGTCTCAGTGCCTAAGGCTCCGTTCTCTGCTTAGCAGTGCGGGCTTAAACCACCGTTTTCAGCCTTTTTCCCTCAGTCTTTTCTCCGAGGTCTCTGCCGTGAGCATTGGTTCAGCCGTATTATATGCTGTCCCCTCAGCCCTGTGGAGCCCTGGCGGAGCCCTAGCAGTCTGATCTCCCACAGCTGCGGTAGTTCCGGGGAGCAGCGAGCTCGGCGCACTGAGCTAGGTCTGCGTCCTCCGCCCGCGCGGCTCCGTCTCCGCGCACTTCTCCCTTTCCTCCTCCCTCCACTCGCGCGAATCTCCCACCTGTAGGTGATTTCAGTCGGTAGTGGGCCTCTTCGTCTTGCCTTTCTGCTGTGCAGGGAGTCCTTTGTGGAGTTTTTGTTGTTCGATTCTTTGTAAATTCCAGGGGAGCTTTACAGAGGCTCACCTCACGCCGCCATTTTTCCGGAAGTTCGATAGCATTCTTTATAATTCTGTATTTTCTACACAGCACAGAGTTGGGCACATAAAAATAGATCAATGTAGATTTGTCAATCGGTAGATTCAAAGTGATTGTAAAGGCAGTATAATTCCCCCTTAATTTTCCATTTACTTGTACCCTGTTTCTTCCCAAAGAGAAGCAGTTGACAACAACTAACACAACCAGTGACTCTGGTTGTACACTACCTAGATATTTGCTCAGACTCACACTAGACACTGTGGAGATACAAAGAAAGCATCAGACTCAGCCCCTGCTCTTTAGAAATGCATAGTATAGTTAAAGAGAAGAATCATAATCACATTCAGTGGCATGAAATAACAGAATAAAGAGTTCGTATGAAGTTAGGTTTGGTGGAGGTCAAAGAATGGGAGAACTATGCTTCAGGGAAGGACTATGGAGAAAATGAGACTTAAAGGGTGAACAGATTTTTGCTGTATACTTATCTCCAAGGAGATGGTTGTGTTTAAGATTTCCTGAGGGTGCTGCATGGTTACAATGCAAGGTGCACTATATATCAGGCACTGTTTCATCAAGTTTTAAAAATACAACATACAGACGGAATCACATGAGTATCAATTGGAGCCATCTCTGAAGGAGAAAAGTCAATGTGGGATCCTAAGGAGTGTTTGCACGGAAGCAGAGCAGGTCCCATCTGCTTTACTAAATGATGTTTAGAATTTGACTGCTTGCCTATGAACTTCAGGTTCAGTACAATTGTTGTGCGGGAGACCCTGCTCGCTGCGCCATTTTTCAGGCGGGGCGGCCTGCGGGGTCTCTGCTCCCGCTCCCCACACAAGAACGCAGGATATGGTGAGGCCAAAAAGGAACACCCACGGAGCCATAGGTAGGGGAGTCATACCACTATGGTCTCACTGGAGGCTGGGCCCACCGGACACGCGACCTGCCGTCCGCCTTTCCTCCAACCGACCGACCGACTCTCCTCCACTCTCCTCGACTCTGTTCCTCTACTCTCTTCCGCTCTCCTCGGCTCCTTGGCAATCCTCGGCAATCCTCGGCTCTCCTCCATAGCTGCAGCAGTTATACCAGCGGCCAATCGGCTAACCGGCCACAGCCGACGGCCAATCAGCCACAGCCGATGGCCATCCACTACCCAAGCCAGCACCCTTCCACGTGAGGCCGAGAGCCTGTAAACTACTTTCTGGGGCTCTGTCCCCACAACAATTCAACAATTTTATTGGGTCTCATCTTTGTAGCACGCAAAGAACTAAATGTTGGCAAGGATTCAAATGTGAGTTAGAAGCTGATAGAGGTGAAAGATTTTATATGTGTGTGTGTGTGTGTGTATGGAATTGACTATAGAAGAAGATGGTATTTATAATAGTATAACATACAAACCTACTTCATTCTTTCTTAGCAAAAGTGAGTCCCAGAATCACTGTCAGTAAGTACAGAAGCACAGGGACTTGATTTATCCCTTAGAACTGGTTCTGCCCTTCTTCCACCAGGCAGGCAAGCCAGAAATATAAATACCACAGACACCATTGCAAATAGAAAACACAAAAATGAAGATGATATTAGTAAGGACTAAGGAATAAGACCAATGTCAATATTCTTCTAGTTTAAGGTGCAGTATGTGATGGGAAGACTCTACTATCATATGCTGTACACCATCAATACACAAAGTATAATAGATGTGCTTTGGAGAATTCCAGTTCAAACTTATTTGGATTCTTAAGATGGTGGTGTTATTTAGAGAAACTAGTCTCAAGAGAATATGCTAATTAAAACACACATGCGCACGCTCACGCACACACACAGAAAACAAATTATGTGCTTAGTTGATTTGTTGGGAGACATTTTTGGCTTCTTTGAATTTCCTGTATAAACAGGTATAGTAGCCTTTACTTTGAATTGCTGGGGAGAGATTCCTGGTTGTATTTGGGATGAAGATTTGGAATTCAAATATTGTTTTCTTGCAGAATTGTCTTTGGAAGAAATTTCTGTGTTGATGACAGAATTATATTCTGCCCACAGTCTCAGCATATTCATCACAGTATTTATTGGATGTTACGTATTGTTAATCAGTCATCACTTCCTTTTCCCAGACTTATTGGTTCACAATTCCATGCGATATACTTGCCTCCTGAGTGAACTGATTTCCTGATATTCACTTCTAAATATACAAGCATTTTTCTTTTGTGTGCATGCCTCACTGGTGTTCAGTAACAATTATCGGCATCAACTGAGAATTGATTTATTCTCAAACTCTTCATAAATAAACTACCAAATGAGATATCAGTATCACTAGACTAAGTTTCAACCAAAATAGGGGGCTGAAAGGGAGATTGAGTAAGAGTACACTAGCACGGGATACCCCTGTAGTTGCCTTGTAAGTTTGACAGAAGTGGAAAATCAAGCACTATACAGTCCAAGTAAATAGAAGGCCTTCTTATAGTTTAAAGGTCAGGGAGTAACATCACAGTGAAGGAAGGAAAAGCTTCTCCTTATTTATAATGGGTGTTGGCATTTGTTTAATTAGCTATTTCTATTTATAAATGCCATTATTCTAATCTACCTCATTTAGTAGAATCTTTTGTATTATAAGTCCTAATGCTAAATGTGAGGAAAGAGGACACTTGTTTTGTGTTAACTGCAACATAAATAGAACATAGAAGAGAACTCTTTCTTCCCAGACTATGTGGACAATAGTCTTGCATAGGATTCTTCTCAATATGGTGGAGGCAATTACAAATTTCAATTGCTGAAACAAAAGTATTAAAATTTTTAGAAGTTAATTCCCCTAACTTGAAAGTCAGGGATATAATTGAGGTGTTAATGAAAAGAAAATAGTAGAGAAGCTGTCATACACTGCAGTGTTCTTTTATGCAAGATTTGCCATTTGCACTAGCATAGAAACATGGCCACTCCACTAAAATATAAGCAGCACTTTCAGTGGACCTTGAGTTTTGGTTAGGAAGTTCTTAACCAGGATTTTCCAATTATGATCTGACTAAATTTGTCAACTGTGCCATTGACCTGACAACAGTCTTAAAACATTCCTTGTTGTATATGCTCTTTTGTCCTCAATATTTATAATATGCCACCATGCTTTGAAATAATTAAAGACTTTGGAATATTAATACATTGGCTTTAACTTAAAAATAGTGAAATAAAAATAAAAAACCAAATTACATTTCAAAAACAATCAAGTTGATTCATGTGTCATGAAACAACTTGGGATTGTGTGTTAAGACAAAACTAAGAGCAGAATATGTTGATCCACCAACAAAACTAAATATGTGGGTAAAAAGAATATCTGGTTTAACAATCATTAATGAAAATACAAATCTTTGTGTTTTCACTGAATAGAAACATAACTCTAAAGTAAAAAAGACATCTTAGTATCTGCTCAGTAATATATTATGGAGCAACTGAACCAACTGGAAATTCTCAAAAGCACTCCTGGGTCTAGACTTGAATTTTTCCTTTGTATTACTCAGGACTGGAACTTTCTGTTAAGCTGATCAGATAAGACATGCTCAGATATTGATTCATACTCTATTTTTAAAATGCCCCAGATTGTCTGCAACAAGATAAGAACTTTTTACACAATTTAGAAAAGGTGCCTTGAAAGTGCAAATAAGTTCACTAGATTTTTAAGTTGCCAAAATGACCAAAAAAAAGTGATTTTTATAAATTAGGGTAGGGAAAACGTCCTTTTAACCTTGAAGATATGACTACATCATTGTGAAGAGATGATAAAAATCTACTCTTATATTTAAGTAAACATTGCATTCTCCGATTATGGTAGCTTAATAGCCTACAAAAAACAATTTAAATGGAGTCAAGAAATAAGAATCTATTCCAGAAAATGAGTGTTCTCCATTAGTTTGTGTGAGGACCCCTAGCTATGCTCCCAGGGCTGAGCTACATCTGCAGGGAAATGGTGGTAGAAAATAACCTGGCTCTTTAAAGAGTAAAACCAAATTCCTGGAATTATACCAGAAGCAGATGGCTGTCCAGCTCTCCATTTCTGCTTTTCTATGGACAAAAGCAACTTCACAACTCAGGAGAAATATGCTTCAACGTAAGTAGCCTATACCATGTACCCATGGCGAGCAAAGTTTTAAAAAGGTATCAAATGCTTTTAATCATAAGCAAAATGCTAGGCAGGGATCTGCATATGGGCAGAGAATCATGCTTCATTTCTCTGAAGAATATGCTGATTATTTCCCCTGTTTTCAAGCCAGCCCCCTTATTGATTTTCACATTTCCTTCAGTGGTAGCAAGACAATGTAGTGATTAAGAGTATAAATACTAGAATCAGACCACCTGGGTTAGAATTTGACCTTGGGCAAGTCATCTAACCTCTTGGAAATTCAATTTCTTTATCAATGAAATGGGGAATATAACACAAACTCATGGGATAGTAATAAAGACTAAATGATATAATTTAATGGGCTTAGTATAGAAATCTAGCATATGATGTATTCAATAAATTTTTAGTATTGCTACACAAGGCATCATCATTTCCCTAATTTGCATTCCTAGTCATTCAAAACAGAATAATTTTTTTCTTTTTTTTCTCCTTCATATGATTTATTCCAGCATCAGACCTTGTAAAGTATGACCCCTCAATATCTCTGGAAGTTGTCCCTTTATTTCAAATATTATAATCATCATTGTATTCCACCACCTCTCACCTGGAATATGAGAGTGCCTCCTAATTGGTTTCCCAGTCCAACTTGCTGTCAGACTAATCTTCCTAAATTAGGTGTGAAGCCATTGCAGATGAGCTCAAAATTTAAACATTCCTAGTATCACTGGCTATAGGTAGAACTATTCTGTGCTGCTTTGTATAATTGCTATATCCCACTCTACAGCAAAAGAGCAGTGTTCCCCCTACAAATCCTGGAAAACTTATGACAAGTATGTCATTGCCACAGGTATAGTGGTGATATGCTATATAAGTGCAATATTGTGTCTGCTTTGCTCACCACTGTATTCTGATGGCTAATCACAGCAAAAGGTAGTAGACCCTCAGTAAATATTTGATGAATAAATAAATGAGCTAATGAATGAATTGTATCACAGATGCTATCTATAATGAATGAATGGTATCATAGATGCTATCATAGTAGCCTTATTTTTGTGTGATTGAAGTTTTGGTAATTTCAGATCATCCAAAGAGAGTTTACATCATTGTTTAGCATCCATTCATATGCCATGTTCCATTCAGCCCAAGTTCTGATAATTTAGTCATCATCTGGCATGTGAGAACAGGGAAGTCATTTATAAACTTCAATGGTGAACATTCAGACATGATGAACAATGTGAGCTGAAATTGGCATGGTAGCCAGATCCCCACAGTTTCCAAATACAAGAAAGTGAGAGAAATTGATTCTAAGAAACAAGAAGTTTGTGATGGGAAGGAGAGAGTACAAGAAAGAACTTAGCCAATGAGAACCATGAAATATGTTCTCTACAGGTTTCAGCCCAATGAGCAAGTGGCAGATTATATTTTGAAATTCAAAAAACACGCTGGAACTATTTGCCCTTCCTGAAATGGATGCTAACAATGGGTGTTGTTGCTACTCTGTGATTCTAACACAAGTATTACTCATTTGAGAGGTTAACAGAGGTATCTGCCTACTTATGTCCTACATCACATGTTCAACAGCAGCAAAAGCACTTAGAGACGTATTAGTGACATTTTTAAAAGAAGACATGGTATAAAGAAACAGAAGATAGCCAAATTTTTCAAAATCCAGCAGAGACATTTATATAATTTATGCAGTGATCCCCCTGATTAGCCTAGTACCCACCTGGCACTAAAATAATATTGAATGTCAACTGTAACTGAAAAAATAATTTTAAAAAACCAACAGGTAAGTTACATGATGATTTATGTGACTATTCTCAGAGGTCTGATAATTTCCAACACAACCTATATTCAGATACTGTGGGGTCTTAAGCAGCCCTAGAAGCTAGAGAATAGTTGAAGAATAAAAGATTGTCCTTATAACTTTGAAACATGGGTATGTTACAGACTCAAATCAGAATCCTAGCATAACCAACCATTTCCCTCTCCTATTCTTTTCATAACTGAAAATTTCCTCCTGCATTATCCTAAATGATCCTCATAGCAACAGGATGAAAATATCGCACCATTCTACTGAGGAAGAAACTGAGGCTCAAGATGATGAGGTGACTTGCTCAATGTCACATATCCAGCAATTAATCATATACTCCTTTGGTTGTTACCAGACTTTGGGTCTATTCATTTGAAAAATGGAAACAATCCTCGCCCTTTCTGTCTGACCACATTCCAGGGAAGACACAATAAGATAATACATTACTATCTCAACTAGCACCTTGCACTTGGTAGGTAAATGTGTAGGAGCGACAATTTGTTCAGTGATCTGTGTGGTGTGGATCACCAGGGCCAGACTAGCACAGACTCTAAGCTGAATTGTCACAAAAGGGATGGAAAACACAAGGTAACTGTAAAGAGAAACATCCTAGGGAAGTTGAGATTTCCTCAGCCTACACTAAAAGTTCCCTGATAAATGTTAAATTATAGTGGCCAGACTTGACCAAAGAATAAGTGAAAGAACATAAGACACCAATATTTCTAAGCAAACTCAAACATCTGGCTCTGTGTAAGGCACAGGCTCCCCACTGTTCTCCTCCATCTACCTTCCCATCTGTGGCCTATCCGCAAAAATGAAGGCTGTCTTCACAAAGCTCCCACAGTGGAGACAGGCAGTGGGCTTCAGAGTCAACAAAACCTCAGTGGGAAAAACTCCAACCTGGAATTTCTTGAACAGATGGATGGTGACTGTTACATTCAAGTCCCTTTAATAAGTATATGAGTAGATGGGGGATTCTCTAGCACAAGCTGGATTCTTGGTAAGTGTTACTGCTTTCATACAAGAGACCACTCTACTGTCTTTGGCAGCAGGACTATTTATAAACTCTTTACCAGTACCAACCTCAGTCATCAAACTCCACAGCATGAATTTTACATGGGGAGGTTCTCTGTCAGTGTTACCAACCAAAGAGAACTTATTGTGAAGAAACACTAGCATGATTACACTAGCTGCATATGTAAATGTTCCAATAATGATTTCTAACTCAGCACCTTTGAGATAATTGTTTTGTTTCCCACTAGAGTTGGGTTAGCTGTCTAGGTGAATTTTGTATCCTCCATCCAAACTTCCTTCCCCCTAAACACATAGGTACACTCATACCCCTGCTTTTTTTCCCTGCAGATTTCACAGCTGGTGGCTGAAGATAAACTCTGCTGAGACTTTTCTCTGGTTTCCCTGACCTAGGAGAGTGAAAAGACCTGGATTATGTCAGAGATTCACTCTGAGTTTTCCATCCTCCTCTGTCTCATCATTTCTTGCCTGCAAAAATGTAGAGTAGAGGAGGCGAGAGTCCTATATTCTGATTTAGCATTGCTCTAGGTTGGGAAATTAAAATTACAAAACAAACTCCCAGAAACAAACAAAAAATGTTGAGACAATGAACCAAGTAACTATAAATATGCTTCTGAGTGTTCTTTAAAGGGAAGGTATTATTATAAAGGAACAGAACAGTCATGGAACTGTGCTTTGGGGACCCGTGTGGGTGCAGAGCTGAGGACGCTTGGGTTCCTGCCAAGTTACAGTTCCTGGCACCGCGGGGGGCCAAGCCCAAGTTTGGGAAAACAGAATCTAGGGTCAGAGGCTATTGTGGCCAGGACAGAGGCAGAAAGACACGACACACAGGCTTCCTTTCTGTCTTGCTCTTATCCCAGGGTGCAGAGAGTGGGTGGAAACATGCCTGGAGTGCAGGTGAGGCACATCCAGCCCCAGCGAGCCATGGGCTCTCCTCTTCCCTCACTGACAACCCCCACCCCCATCCCAGTGCTTGGGCCCCCTCCAGCTCCTCCCTTGGCCCCTCCCTGGGCCCGCCCACGGTCTCCCACCCAGCTTGGGACTGCGTCATAAGTATCCCCAGACCTGGGCTTGCAGCAGCATAAAGCAGACGAAGGAGAAGAAAAAGTAGGTGCTGCTAGGGCTAACGCGATCTTCTCCTCTTCCAACCTGCAGCCCAGGACGCTGATTCGAGCCGCGCCTTACCGCGCAGCCCGAAGATTCACAATGGTTAAAATCGCCTTTAACACGCCCACGGCGGTGCAAAAAGAAGAGGCACGGCAAGACGTGGAGGCCCTCGTAAGCCGTACGGTCCGAGCTCAGATCCTGACTGGCAAGGTAGTTGTCCCTACTCCACTCCTGCCTGCCTGCCTGCTAGGGTTGGGAAAGTGGGGACTGGGTGGTTTGGGGGGAAGAAAGGGGGAAAGTGATAGAGGACAAAATGAAAGCTGCCCCGCAGCTCCTGTGTTCCCAGTGTCCTCTGTGATGTCCATCAGGTTTGCTCAGTAGCTCCTGATCTGTCTAGTCGCGCCACCTTCCCTTTGCGGTGTCCTACGCCCCTTAGCATCCCAGCACGTCGCGCCACGTTCAGTTGGTTCCAGCCCATGCTGCACATCTAGGAGGGATGTTGGAGGGAATTTGAGGAGAACCTTTGGGACCCCATGTTACATTCCCCTGGGGAATATGTGGGCGACTGGGGATCAATGAGAGGCACGCTACCCAGTCCCCGGCTCCAGGGTCCCCACACAGCCTCCATAATTGCACTCGGTGATCAAGAGCAAGATATTTAACTCTTTAGTTTTGACGTGTATGAAGTTCTATGTATCTATGGAAGTCTTTCTAGGATCGCTGAGTGTTTGTGGGGACAGGGGTGCGGCAAAAGGCAACTTTGACTCGAAAACATATGGGTTGGGACAGGTGTGTTTTTGTGCCCGTCCGTGTATATTTTCATTTTCTTCCTGGTCATAGGTAACGTTAAGCATTCGCTGAAGGAGCTGTCAAAATTGAGGTTGGTCGTAATTTGAATTTGGGATGTTCACTGTGCCCTGTTAACTGCAAGAGACTTGTATGTTTTCAGAGTGGCACTTCCTAAAGAAAACACTCTTCTTCCATAAAAATAAATTTGGAGAGTTTTTTTCCTCTTTCTTCTTTTTGTGCTTCCTTTTTGAGTGATATCCGCATAGAGAGCTATGAAGCAGGTCCAACCTTGTAATTTAAATTTTTAACATTGCCAGAAACTGGGGGTATCCCCCCAAAAAAATGTTAGGCATTATTTACTTAGTCCAGTTTCCATTTCCTTTAAATATCTAACATGTTTTCAGTGTTTGTGAACTATTTCTCATTTTCCTCAGAAAAATCTCAATGTTAAAAGGCACAGTCGCATTTTCTTCTTGTTCTACAAAATCTGTGCAGTGTTGGGATTTGCAGATCTGTGCTGCTTTGTTCTCTCCATAAAGTTTTAACTTTTTTGTTCAGCGTGAAGATTTGAAAAGTGCTTTGAGTGAATGGAGAATACATGTAATAAAACTGATTATGCACACAATTTGAAATGCTAATGTTCTTATGCAGAATTTTTGTCACGGAAACTTTCAATATTTAACCCAGCAATCAAACTAGCTTTTGTGTATTATACATTTCAGAATTCAAAAGTTACACCCCCTTGCATTGTTGAGGTTTTGATTGAATGACAGAAAGTCAAATATGTAATTGTCCTACTTACTTTGTAAATGAAACATGGCCAGATTTTTGGGAGGTCTAATTAGATGCCAGTAGTTAAATATAGCCACACAGTAATCCTTTTTTTTCCCCTCACCACCAAAAACTTCATGACTTGTAGTTGGATTCAGTTAATAGGCAAGTAATACTTCTGCCAGACTTGTGGTGTGATGAGGACTAAACAAAAATGAGCATTTGCTCTATGATTATATTTCTTTGTTAGGTGTTGGAGAAGCTCCCACAGGATTTTGACCTGGCCACAATCGGACCTTGATTTAATAATACTTGACAAATTATTTTTTGATGTATTGATTAGCTCATCAGAGATTCAACACAACAGAATAGTACATCAGAGGTCATATAGGATGACTTTAAAATACAGTTCAGAGAGAAATTAGCTATGGCTACAGCCCCCTACCACCGTGAGGTCCATCAAATTTAAATGAAAAAAAAACTTTATTCCTAGTATAGTGGGAAATTTTTATAAAATTGAGGTTCTAATGCTTAGACTTTGCTTTATAATAAATTCCATAAATTATTGGAAAGAGAAATGAAATTGCAGTGGAAATCACTCTTCTCATATCACAGTGACAAGAAAAAAAAAGGAATTCATTTCTTTGAGAATTTCAAATTATTTTGTGACTTATAGGTAAGTCAGTTCATCTTTCTGTACTTCTAAAATATAATTTCTAAGCGTCTAGCTCTAGATTACAGTGATTCACAATCATAATTTACAGTTCTGTCTTTGTAGTATTAAGCATAGGTTAGGTTTTTTTGTAATAAAAATAATTAATTTTTTTGGAAAATTATTGGGACAAGGAAAAGCCTTCAAGGTTTACTGAGAATAAATGAAGGGTTTAACTTTAACATAAATTTAGCTAAGAAATGTGAATACCAGATTTCTTTGAATTTTAAAGAAAATCTTTTTTTTTTTTTTTTTGACAAATCCTTTATCAAATGATTCCCTCCCCTTAGAATCCATGCATCCATGCATTTGTATTCACCAAATTTAATGAGGCTAAATAGGCCCCATAAACATTATTGTAGTCCCCCTGGTAAGGAGCTAATGGCCTGACAAAACTAAAACAATTCTACTTACATAGTAGTCTGAATGATTTACTCTCTGATTACCAGACTCGATTTTCTGACTTCATTTATTCTACCCTTGAGTAATAATGCTGCTTAGGGAATACTGTGACATGCAAGAATGGGATTGGAGGGCCCATTGGTCTACTGCCTTGGGAAAGTTACAGAGTTAATCTTTTACATGTTTGTTTTGGATCTTTTTTGTTCCAATTCCTAACAAATTATGAATTTAACAGAATTTTACAGTCACTGTTAAACACACGCTTTTGTGCCTTCCTATGGCAAATGCCGTACTTTAAAATCTAGTGTTTTGCCCAGAACTTGGAAAACATTATTTCATTCATGCAATACACAGCTATAGAACATTGGGTGACATTAGGAAGACTACTTTCTCATTAAAATTAGGAACATTGTGAAATATATCTTGCCTTCAATATTTTAATTTCTAAAATAGGGGAAAATGTCATATACCTGCCTTATAGAACTCTGCCTATAAAACTTAATTTAAAAAAACAGATTTCTGAAAATCAGTTAATAAATCAAAGGATATTAATTCACCTTTAAGTTGGCAAACAAGTTGATTTATAAAAAAATAGTAATAATAAAGAAACATAATTTTATGCCAGAAAGTTAGTGATTATATCACGGTACAAGTCTGAAAAGTAACGACTTTCATTTATTTAAAAAGGATAACTCCTTGCATAAATGAATGGTTATTTTCAGCTGATTGTAGAAGTGTGTGTTTTGAAATAACTTAGTATTTATATTTAGGTTTGGAAATGCCAGGACGAAGGTTAATATAATTAGAGATTTTTACATCTATTAAACATCAGAAACTGTCTTGAAATGATTTGAAGCTAGGATGACTTAATAACATCTTTTTTAAATATCTTGGGTTTTAAGAGAGGTGAATTGTACACAAAAGCGACTATATGTCTAAAAGTACAATCTGGTTTCTATTTTTATTTTTTTATTTTTTAATAAATAGGAGCTCCAAGTTGCTACCCAGGAAAAAGAGGGCTCCTCTGGGAGATGCATGCTTACTCTTCTAGGCCTTTCATTCATCTTGGCAGGATTTATTGTTGGTGGAGCCTGCATTTACAAGTACTTCATGCCCAAGGTAATAATAATTACAATTCTTATAATTTGGATTACTAATTCCGTTTTTCCCTGAAAATAAGACCTAGCCAGACAATCAGCTCAAATGCGTCTTTTGGAGCAAAAATTAATATAAGACCTGGTCTTATATTGTATATTGTATTATGTAATATTATAAGACTCGGTCTTATAATATTATAGTACAATAAGACCTGGTCTTATATTAATTTTTGCTCCAAAAGACGCATTAGAGCTGATTGTCCAGCTAGGTCTCATTTTCCGGAAAACATGGTTGCTATACATTTAGTAGCAACTTAAGTAATTCTGTGTTTGTCACCAAAGAAATGAAGGTTTAGGGAAAGTTTTCAAATTACCCTTAGTTTATTAAATTGATTAGTCTTCATGGTGATAACTGTAATCAACAGTCCTCAGCTTGACAAATGACACAATGAATTGATACACGCATGATAAATGATTCAAATGTCATAGTGGTACATATTAGAATGTTTTAATTCTTCCTTTTTTGTCTTTTAGAGTACCATCTACCGTGGAGAAATGTGCTTCTTTGATTCTGAGGACCCAACAAATTCCCTTCAAGGAGGAGAGCCCTACTTCCTGCCTGTGACCGAGGAGGCTGACATTCGTGAGGATGACAACATCGCAATCATTGATGTGCCTGTCCCCAGTTTCTCTGATAGTGACCCTGCAGCAATTATTCATGACTTTGAGAAGGTGGGATTCACATTCCTATAGGTATTCCTGAGTTTTCTTTTTTATTTTTGGTTCATTGGTAAATATTAAATTTGTTCATAAATGGACATCACTTTGCCCCAAAGCCTTTTTCATTCTTTTGATATTGAATATGCATTAGTTAATTTTGAATGGATGTAGCTGCTTGTTCTAATGGTATTTGGAAAATCTGCAGAATTGATACTCTCCATATCGTACCTAATTTTTTTCTTCTCCCCTCCAGGGCATGACTGCTTACCTGGACTTGCTGCTGGGGAACTGCTATCTGATGCCTCTCAATACCTCCATTGTTATGCCGCCAAAGAATCTGGTGGAGCTCTTTGGCAAACTGGCAGTATGTATTTTGGATGTCAAATTTTTATATAAGCATTTATAAATAATTTTGCTTCCTTGTTTTAAAAAAAATTAATGATTTGAACACAAAACATTCCATCTCATTGAAAAAATTTTCAAATAAAAAGTATGTCATGAACCTAAAACTGCTCTAAAAACATTTTATTTCAAAAAAGTGTATCTGCTAAGGGGAAGGATTTATACAATGTTTTTAAGAAATTCTCATTTCAATATTTAAAAAAAATTTTAGAGTGGCAAATACCTGCCTCACACTTATGTGGTTCGTGAAGACCTGGTTGCTGTGGAGGAGATTCGGGATGTTAGTAACCTGGGCATCTTTATTTACCAACTTTGCAACAACCGCAAATCCTTCCGCCTTCGTAGAAGAGACCTCTTGCTGGGTAGGCAATTTATTCCTTCCTTTACCCTGTGTTATTGGGACATTGAGGGAGAATGTGGGTGGAGTACAGAGAAAAAGTGGAGACCAAATCTAGGTATGTTTTCATTTACATTAAAAATTAAATTGAACAGCCACTTTTGTGTGCGTTTCCTCACAGGTTTCAATAAACGCGCCATTGATAAGTGCTGGAAGATTAGACACTTCCCCAATGAATTTATTGTTGAAACCAAGATCTGTCAAGAGTGAGAAAAAGAGTATCCTTAGTAACAAGAAGTTGAAGATTTACAGTATGACTTCAACGTTAAAGTGTGTGGTATACTCAAGATATTTACTCATGCATTTACTCTATTCTTTATATTAAAAACATGGGGGGGGGGCTACTAACCACTGCAAGCTTTTGTCAATTTTTAGTTTAACTGGCATTGCTTGTTGTTTGAAACTGAAATTAAATAATTCTTATGTTTTTCTTTTGAATTTATAGAATTTAGATTTCTGAAAACAGCATGAATGTGTCAGCTAACATCCTGACAATAAATTCCATCTTTTATGTTTTTTTTAAAGCTCTTCACTCAGTCATATAGTAGAGCGTGCTTTACATTTATATATTTAAAATTGTTTTAGGTCTTTTTTGTGTAAAGCATGTCAAATCTCTTAACATGGTTAAGTTTTTTGTTTTTTATTTCCTGGTTTTAGAAATTACATCTTTGTATTTCTGTTAGGTGCTCTGTAATAGATATGACGTATATGTGAAAATTTTTCATAAAGAAGTTATTTTCACTAATGCAGTGATTCTTTCTCACTGATATATGTATTGTGAAGTCCACAAAACTGTACAAGTGCTGAATGCCTTAAGGAATTTAGGTTGTATGAATTCTACAGTCCTATAATAAATTTTATCATATTCAACCACTGTTTCTCACTTGAGATATACTTAATGTGAATAATTAACATTACTTATTTAGCTCTGGTGTACCTGCAGTAGATGTAAAATTATGGACTTAGTTCTGCCCTTACTCCCACCTCCACATATTTATATTTTATAATGTCATATTTTACTCCTCTTTTGATATCATATCAATTACTTTTTATTAAAAAATCATAATTGGCTTACATGTAAATTCAACTATTTGTAAGAGCCTTCAGGACCATAGCAATTTCAAGCTTTTTCTTTTTTAAATTAAAGTTTATTAGAGTGACAATTGTTACTAAAGTTACATTGATTTCAGGTGTACAATTCTGTAATACATTATCTATATCTCACATTGTGTGTTCACCATCCAGAGTCAGTTCTCTTTCCATCACCATATATTAGACCCCATTTACCCTCTTCTAGAGCCCCCGGCCCCCCTTACCCTCTGGTAACCCCTAAAATATTGTCTATGTCTATGAGTTTTTGTTCCTTCATTTGTTTGTCTTGTTCTTTTGTTGTTTTCAGTTTTATATAACACATATCAGTGAAATCATATGGTTCTCTACTTTTTCTGTCTGACTTATTTCACTTAGCATTATAATCTCAAGATCCATCCATGTTGTCACAAATGGTACTATTTCATCTTTTCTTACCACCAAATAGTATTCCATTGTGTATATATACCACAACTTCTTTATCCATTCATCTATCGAAGGACATTCTGGTTGTTTCCACGTGTTGGACACCGTAAATAAAGCTGCAATGAACATTGGAGCACACATGTCTTTATGGGTAAACGTTTTCTGATTTCTTGGGTAGATACCCAGGAGAGGGATTGCTGGGTAATATGGTAATTCTATTTTTAATTTTTTGTGTTTCCTGTTTCATAAATAAATGAACAACCATATACAGCTATAATAGATCACTGAGAACTAACTTTGGATATGATGTTGATAACTTTTAATAACTTCACATGCTGTGATCTGTACATACTTATCTAAGAGTATAAACTCCATGCAAAGGGGACCAATACTTTAGACTGTTTCTCTTGTGTTAAATTAAAAATTGTTCTTGATATCACTAACCACCTGCCAGTAGTGACTGTTGATTAATTTCAGTAGCTAAAACTGTACCCAATCAAATCCATACGCCTAAGTGCTCTCTTTTTTTAGTAAAGAAAATATGTTAACTAAATATTTAACTTTAAGATTTTTGACATAAAACAATAACACAAACCTTAAAAATGGGAAAAGAGGCCATAATTAGAAAATAATAACAGTAGCTGAAAAATCAAGAACTGGTTCTTTATAAAGAATGAGAGTATTTAGAAGGAATTTGATGAAATTAAATACCTATTCCTTATTTAAAAATATGTATAAAGAATAGGAAAAGGGAGATACATTTATTTACAAATTTATCTTAAGTAGTCAGCATCATGAGTAATGGTGAAACACAAGAAAGGAAGCTGGCTATTGCAGCTGTTCAACGTTGTTTTAAACATCAGGTCAATGCAATAATATGTGAAAGAAATAACAAATATTACTGTTTAAGGGGAAATGAAATATTGTTCATTACCATGTGGGATTTTTTTAAAATTGAGGAATATTAGGGAACAGTATGTTTTTCCAGGATGTCAAATTGTTTTTTCAATCTAGTTGTGGGGGGCGCAGCTCAGCTCCAAGTCAAGTCCTTGTTTTCAATCTAGTTGTGGAGGGCGCAGCTCACTGGCTTATGTGAGACTTGAATCGGTGATGTTTGTGTTATGAGCACCTCGCTCTAACCACTAAGCAACCGGCTGCCTACCAAAGGCTCAGTTCCAAGCTCAAGCCATTGTTTTTTATCTAGTATTGGCCCATGTGGGAATCGAACCAGCAGCTTTGTTGTTAAGAGCTTGTGCTCTAACCAACTGAGCCATCCGGCCGCCCCTGGGATTTTTTTATATAAAACATTAGTGTATTAATTGAAAATTAAAAAATAGTAGGAAGGTTCAGTATAATAAACAAAAGCCAGCGGCATTTATTTATATCACCAACAACCAATTAAAAAGTTAATGCAAGTAAGACCAGTTAGGAAGCTATTTCAATACTCCAAGCAAAACATGATAGTAGATTGGACTAGGAAAGTGACAATAAAGAAATAAATGGAGGAAATTGAGATATATTTTTGGTATAAAATTGACAGAAAACAGTTATGGATTGGATATGTAGAGTAAGGAGTATCACAGGGTTTTGTCATTGATGACACCCAGGTTTTTTATTTATACACTTGGATGAAAGGTAATATGATTGGCCCTGCAGATCCCAGAATTTACTCAGGGTAGATTTGGGGAAATTGATACTTGATGTGTCACTCAGTTCTTTTCTCAGGCAGAAAACAGATGGCACTGTCAAACAGGAAAATGAAGAGATTAATAACGTGACAATTTATGAAGATGTTAAAAACATTATTAAAAATCAACAAGAATCAGTGAAGCTCACTAGGATTAACAACGTTGAAGAACCCTTATGACCTCTAGCTTTGAGGATGCAAAGGGAAAGAATGACTCCCAAAACCTGGGAAGGGTAGCTATAGGTGAGGACTTTCTCTGACAGGAAATGTAGTCTTTGGTAAAAGGACACAGCCAATTTGCCCTCTAATTTCCTGCTGGTGTTCCCCATGAGTCAAACTCAACAACAAGCCAGAGGGAAAGGAGTGCATTGATACAGTCTACAAAAGGTAACCTCCGGATATATGCAGAATGGGTAAGAGTGAAGAGTGAGTGGCTCGGTAGAAACAGGGAGGGAATATCTAGCACAGCCCATTCCTATTTGCTCCCCAGCAGCCAGTCATTGTCCAGATAAAATATTTGTGTCCTCAACATAGAGAACACAAAAATTCCCATCAGCTACCATCTAACTGCAGGGTAATGTCAATTCAATGATAGTTCCATTGGAAAATAAAATGTTAGTTACTACCATTACTCTATTTGAGTGGGGGTGGAAAGAAAGAAAAAATAAAGCATAGCTTCTTCAGCCCCTCATGATCTAGCTTCTTATGAGTCCTAAGTTTGATAATCATAGTTTTTTCTTCTTCCACAACAAATTCCTTGTCCTCCTTTGCCCTTTGCAGCATCTTGACTGGGTGTGTTTTGTTTTGCCTAGTGGAATAACCCAAACATTTATCACTGCAGGATCTGAGTCTTTGACAGTCCTATATTTATTTCAGTTTTTCACTGATTATGGCTATTTGTCAAGAGAGAAAAAGAGGCACCTCAGTGAATCCATTAGGTTCTAGTAATAATTCCCCTTGGCTTTATTGTGTAGCAGCAACCCAACTTTCCCTTCATAATCATAATCAATTATCCAGCCATTACAGTGATTCTTTCTGTGCCTGTTAGTTCATGAGGAGCCACAAATGGCTAAGAATCAGTCACAGCTTCCAGTTTATTGAAAGCATGACTCTGTTCTCCAATGGAAACATTCTACCCTTGAGTAGTAGGATTTCCAACTCTACCAAGCCCAATATTTTGGTAACAGAAGCAAGTATTCTTTCAATGCGTTGTTAAACATAATAGTGACAGGAGTAACTCCCACATCCACCCATTGGTTCCTGGCTGTGAGGGAGAAGGCGTCATTCATTGACTGCTGCTTTAAGGTTCCTGTCTCTCAATTGGCACAATCACTGACAATTCAGGATGCCATTTTTCACATCAAATTTTAAGGATTCAATGCATCAGATAATACTGTTTTTATGATGAACAGCTTGGGTTTCACAGTCACCTGGTATCCCATAGCAAGGCATTCAGTCTCTACTAGTCCTGTTTAAAAGATAAGCGTGACGTTTCAAATTGAGAATAGTTGTCAGAAGAGGGCATAACCTTGCTTCAGAAGTTTACAAGTTGGCACTGTTATTATCCTAGAATATCTTTGTCTGCCACAGAAATTTCCAATACAATTGTGTCTGCTGGGTCATAAGGCCCACATGACAGAGCAACTTAAACTGGAGCCTAGATACACTTTAGAGTTTTTTCTTGCTCTCCATCGTACTCAAGACTGACAACCATATCTATTACTTGGTAAATGAATTGAAGCAGCAAGCCCAAATATGGTGTATGCTGCCCACAGAATCCTAAAAGTTCTGATAATACATATTGTCAAGGTTGACAATTCTTTTGACCTCAAAAAACATTTTTTTTTTCCTAATGGAAACACAAGGCCTATATATTGCACCAAAGGAGCTATATCTCAATATAACCCAGATGGAAGGATGTAAGAGAAAACTTGAACATGTTTAAATATTGATAGGAAGACACCATTAGAGAGACACAGGTGGAAGACACAAGAGAGATGGGGACATTAGTGGACCTAGGTCCTTGAGACAGTGGTAAAGAAGGAAATCCAAAGAACAAGTTAAGAGATTATCCTTGGGAAAAGAGAGTTGAGTCTCTTCCATTGAACTAGAGAAAAGCATAGGAGATTGTTGACAAACTTTGACAAAGTTCAGGATAATGAATTTAACACTTTAAAGTTCAGAATAATTACAAGGCTGACAGTGTGATCGTGGGAGTAGGTGACTAAAGTGGAATGCAAGTAAAGGTGTCTGGTGAGGAAATTAAGACCCAAGAGGCAATATTGGATGTGTATTCCTCATGGTTGCTGATGTAGCTGAGAATAATAACAGAAACTGAGATAGAAAGATAGTATATGCCTGACCAATACACTGTATACATGAAGCTGATGTAGAATAATAGTGAATATATATATATATATATATATATGTATGTATATATATATATGCATACAAATATATGCATATATATGTGTATATATACATACATACGTGTGTGTGTGTGTATATATATATATATATATATATATATATATATATAGTTACGGCATGTAAAGTACAGTATAGGGAATATAGTCAATGTAAAAGCTATATACGATGTCAGAGGGGTTATCACTTTGTGAAGGGTATAAATGTCTAGTCATTATGTTATTTTGTAAACCTAAAACTAATATAAAAAAGAAAAAAACAAAATAAAGAGAAAAAAAAGAAAGATAGTGAGGCACGTATCAACTTCCTTTTTTTTAAATTAAAGTTTATTGGGGTGACAATGGTTAATAAAGTTATATAGGTTTCAAGTGTACAATTCTGCAATATATCATCTATAAATCACATTGTGTGTTTACCACCCAGAGTCAGTTCTCCACCCATCACCATATATTTGTTCCCATTTAAACGATTAGCAAGGAGATGGGGCGTTGGCTAGGAGGTAGGCAGATTTGGGCAACAGAAAGTGGATGGTAAAGTTAGATGTCATGAACCCCAGTGGAGAAGGAATTTTATATGGGATTGTACTGATGGTCTGAATGTATATCTGATGAGATTTTAGGAGCATAGTCATTAAAATCAGAAGAAAAGGATTATTTCTATTAATGATACTCATCAATGCAATACTGTTATTATTTGCAAATGTTTTTCTTTATTATATAAGTTTCATGTGTACATTATATTTTGACATCTGTATACACTACAAAGTGATAACCCCCAAAAGTCTAGTTACTATCCATTGCCATTCAATTCACCCTTTCAATCCTTTCATCCACCTCTCAAACTCCTTTCCCTCTGGTAACCACTGATCTGTTCTCTGTATCTGTGTTTGTTTTTGTTTTGTTTTCTTTGTAGTTTATTTATTTTGCTTTGTTTCTGTTTGTTTCTTTGTTTTATATTCCACATTGAGTGAAATCTTACAGTATTTGTCTTTCTCTTCCTGATTTCTTTCACTTAGGATTATACCCTCAAAGTCTAACCATGTTGTCGCAAATGGCAAGATTTCTTTCTTTTTTTTTTTTTTTTATGGCTGAGTGGTATTCTATTGTATATATAGTGGATATACATTTTCTGTATCCATTCATCCATAGATAAGACAGTTAGGTTATTTCCATATCATGGCTATTATAAATAATGCTGCACTGAACATAGGGGTGCATACTTGTATATCTTTTCAAATCAGTGTTTTTCTATTCTCCAGATAAACAGCCAGAAATGGAATAGCTGTGTCACTTGGTAGTTCTATTCTTAATGTTTTGAGGAATCTCCATACAGTTTTCCATAATGGCTGTACCAATTTAAAATCCCACCAACAGTGTACAAGTTTTCCCTTTTCACCACAATCTCTCCAACACTTGTTATTTCTTGTATTTTTGACAACAGCCATTATAACAAGTGTGAGATGATATCTCATGATGGTTTTGCTTTGAGTATCTAATAACTACTGATGTTGATCATCTTTATATGTGTTTGTTAGGCATTTGTATGTTTTCTTTGGGAAAATGTCTATTTACACCTTCTTCCTGTATTTTAATTGGGTTGTTTGTATTTGTTGTTGAGTTGTAAAATTCTTTCTTTGAATATTATTCTCTTATTGGATGTATAATTTATAAATATCTTCTCTCATTAGTAGGATGCTTTTACATTTAGACAAGGGTATCCTTCCCTTTGCATAAGATTTTTAGTTTGGTGTAGTAACCTTTAGTTTTACTTTTATTTCCCTTGACTTTGGAATCAGATCCACAAAAAATCACTAAGACTGATGTCAAGGAGCTTACCACCAGTTTTCTTCTAGAAATTTTACAGTTCCACCTCTTACATTAAAGTCTTTATTTTGAATTAATTTTTGTTTGTGATGTAAGACAGTGGTCTACTTTCATACTTTTCCATGTGACAGTCCAGTTTTCCCAACATCACTTATTGAAAACATTATCCTTTCCTCATTGTATATTCTTGGCTCCTTTGTCATAAATTAAATGTCCATATATGAATGGGTTGATTTCTGGGCTCTCAATTCAGTTTTGTTGATCTGTGTCTCAGTATTTGTCCCAATATCATACTGTTTTGATTACTATACACTTGTATAGCTTGAAATCAAGTAGCGTGATACTTGCAGTTTTGTTCTTCTTTCTCAAGATTGCTTCGGCTATCCAGGGTCTTTTGTAGTTAGGTTCATGTTTTAGAATTATTTGTATGCTATTGGAAATTTGATAGGGATTACATTGAATCTGTAGATTGTTTTAGGTATTATTGACATTTTAATAATATTAATTCTTCCAATTCATGAGCATGGGATATTTTTCAATTTATTTTTGTCCTCTTCAGTTTCTTTCATCAGTATCTTTCAGTTTTCAGTGTACAATTTCTTACCTCCTTAGTTAAATTTATTCTTAGGTATTTCACTCTTTTTGATGCAATTATAAATGGATTGCTTTCTTAAGTATGGTGTATTTCTGTTTTCATTTATTTCTAGGTATTCAATTTTTTTCTTTGATTTCTTAGATGAACTGTTGGTTGTTCACTAGCATGTAGTTAAATCTCCATGATTTTGTAGTTTTTTGTTTTCTTATTTTAATTGATTTCTAGTTTCATACCATTGTAGTCAGAAAAGGTGCTTGATATTATTTCAATCTTCTTGAATTTATTGAGACTTGTTTTGTGTCCTAACATGTGATCTGTCTTGGAGAATATTTCATGCATGAGAAAAATGTGTACTCTGTTGCTTTTGGATGGAATGTTCTGTATATATCTACCGTGTTTCCCCCCAAAATAAGAACTAACCAGAAAATAAGCCCTAGCATGATTTTTCAGGATGACATCCCCTGAACATAAGCCCTAATGCGTCTTTTGGAGCAAAAATTAATATAAGACCTGGTGTTATTTTTGAGGAAACATGGTATTAAGTCAGCTTGTAATGGGTCCTTTAAGACACGTTTTCTTATTGATTTTCTGTCTGAATGATCAATTCATTGCTGTCAGTGTGGTGTTAAAATCCCCTACTATTATTGTATTACTTTCAATTTCTCCCTTTAGGACAGTTCATATTTGTTTTATATATTTAGGTGCTTTTATGTTGGGTGCATATATATTTATAAATGTTATATCTTCTTGTTGCATTGACCCCTTTTATCATTATGTATTACCATTCTTTGTCTTTCATTATTTTTTATGTCTATTTTTTTCTGATGTGAGTATAGCTAAACAAGCTTTCTTTTTGTTTTGTTTGCATGAAATATATTTTTCTATCTTTTCACATTCAGTCAGTTTGTGTCCTTCTGAAGCGAGTCTCTTGTAGATGGGTCTGTGTGTGTGTGTGTGTGTGTGTGTGTGTGTGTGTGTGTGTGTTATCCATTTAGCTACTTTGTGTCTTTTGATTCATTTTTGTCCATTTATATTTAAAATAATTATTGATAAGTATGTACATATCACCATTTTGTTAATTGTTTTCTGGCTGTTTTTGTAATTCCTCTCTGATCCTTTCTTCTTCTTTTTACATCTCCCCTTGTGGTTTGATAGCTTTCTTTAGTGTTATGTTTATATTAATTCCTTTTTTTTTTTGCATATTTACTATAAGTTATTTTTTCTTTGTGGTTATGCTACTTTCATATATAACATTCTATGTATACAACAGTGTCTTAAGTTGATAGCAATTTAAATTTGAATACATTCCATAGCATTACATTTTTACTACCCCCATCTATTATATTTTTGATGGCACATTTTACACCTTTTTATTTAATGCTACCCTGGACTAATTATTGTAGTTTTAATTAATTTTATTTTTCTGTCACTTAACCTTCATGTTTGTTTTATGTGATTGATTCACTACCTTTACTATATATTTACCATTTCTAGTGAGATTTTTACTTTTGTATAAGTTCTCATTATTAATTAGTGCCTTTTCTTTTCAGCTTATAAAAAGTTCCCTTAACATTTCTTATAAGGCCAGTTTGGGGGTGATATACTTCCTTAGCATTTTCATATCTGGAAAATTCTTGATCTACCCTTCAATTCTGAATGATAACTTTGTCAGGTGGAGAATTCTCAGTTGAACTTTTTTTTTCTTTCAGCATTTTGAATATGTCATGATACTCCCTTATGGCCTGCAAGCTTTCTGCCTGAAAAATCTGCTGATAGCCTTTTGGGGTTCCCCTTGTATGTAATAAGGTTTGTTTTTGTTTCTGTTTGTTATCTCCTGTTGCTTTTAAGATTCTCTATCCCTTACTTTTATCCTTTTAATTATAATGTGTCTTGATGTTTATCTATTTTTTTTGTTTTATTTTACTTTTTAAAAAAAATTAATTTCAGGTATACAAGGCAACATAATAGTTAGACATTTACCCCCTTCACAAAGTGATAACCCCCACCCCCCCCAAGCTACAATGTCTCTGACGCCTTATATAGCTGTTACAATACCATTGACTATCTTCCTTATGCTGTACTCCATACCCCCTCAATATATATATACATGTATATACACACATATGCATATATAGATATACACATATATACATATATATACACACATGCATATATATATGCATATATATATATACACATATATATATATACACACATATGCATATATATATATATATATATATATTTACAGTTCACATTCAATATTATTCTACTTCAGCTTCAGGTGTACAGTACATTGGTTATGCATCTACACATTCTCTGAAGTGATCCCCCTGATAAGTCCAGGGCCCATTTGGCAGCTTACATAATCTTTACAACATTGTTGATTATATTCCCCATACTGTATTCCATATCCCCATGACTATATTGTGTCTACTAATTTGCACTTTCTAATACCTTCACCTTCTTCCCACATCCCCTCCCCCTCCGATCTAGCAATCAACAGGTTTTTTTCTGAACCTCTGAGTCTATTTCTGTTTTGTTTGCTCATTTATTCTGCTCTTTAGATTCCGTATGTAAGTGAAATCATATGGTATTTGTCTTTCTCATTCTGACTTATTTCACATAGCTTAATCTTCTAAAGGTCCATTCATGCTGTCACAAATGGTAAGATTTCATTCTTTTTTATGGCCAAGTAATACTCCATTGTATAAATGTACCATAGTTTCTTTATCCAAACGTCTACTGATGGGCATTTCAGTTATTTCTACATCTTGGCTATTGTGAATAGCACTGCAATAAACATAGGGGTACATATATATATTTTTTTGAACTAGTGTTTTGGGTTTCTTTGGATAGATACCCAGGAATGGAATTGCTGGGTCATAAAGTAGTTCCATTTTCAATTTTTTGAGGTACTTGCATACTGTTTTCCATAGTGGCTGCACCAATGTATAATTCCAGCAACAGTGCACAAGGTTTCCCTTTTCTCCACATCCTTGCCAGCACTTGTTATTTGTTGATTTATTGATGTCATTCTGACATGAGTGAGGTGGCATCTCATTGTGGGTTTTATTTGCATTTCTCTAATGATTAGAGAGGTTGAGCATCTTTCATATGTTTGTTGGCCACCTGTGTGTCCTCTTTAGAGAAATGTCTCATCATGTCCTATGCCCATTTTTGAATTGGGTTGTTTGTTTTTTTGATATTGAGTTATTTGAGTTTTTTAAATAAGTTTTGGATATTAACCCTTTGTCAGATGTATCATTGGTGAATATCTTCTCCCACTCAGTAGATTGCCTTTTAGTTTTATTGATGGTTTACTTTGCTGTGAAAAAACTTTTTAGTTTGATGTATTCCTACATGTTTATTTTTCCTTTTGCTTTTCTTGCCCAAGGGGCTATATCAGTAAAATATTACTAAGGTTAATGTCTGCGAATTTACTTCCTATATTTTCTTCTAGGAGTTTTTGGTTTCGAATCTTACATTTAAGTTTTTAATCCATTTTGAAATTATTCTTGTACATGGCGTAAGAAGGCGGTCCAGTTTCATTTTTTTGCAAGTATCTGTCCAGTTTTTCTACTACCATTTATTAAATAGAGTGTCTTTACCCCAATATAAATTCTTGCTTCCATTATCATAGATTAAATGACTATATAGGCATGGATTAATTTCTCAGCTCTCTACTCTGTTCCATTGACCTATGTGTCTATTTTTATGCCATGACAATGCTATTTTGATTACTATAGCCTGGTAATATGATTTGAATGAGGTATCATGATACCTCCCACTTTGTTCTTATTTCTCAAGGTTGCTGTGGCTATTTAGGGTCTTTCATAGGTCCATATAAATTTTAGGATTATTTGTTCTAGTTCTGTAAAAAACGTCATTGGTAATTTGATAGGGATTGTGTTGAATTCATATATTGCCTTAGGTAGTATGGACATTTTAACTATATTAATTCTTCCTATCCATGAGCAGCGTATACGTTTCCACTTATTAGTGTCTTCATTAGTTTCTCTCTTCAATGTGTTGTAATTTTCTGAATACAAGTCATTTACTTCTTTGGTCAAATTTATTCCTAAGTATTTTTTTTATGCAATTGTAAACAGGATTTCTTAATTTCTTTTTATGATACTTCATTATTGGTGTATAAAAGTGCAACCAATTTCTGAATATTAATTTTGTATCCTGCTACTTTACCAAATTCATTTATCACCTCTATTAGTTTTTTGGTGGAATCTTTGGGGTTCTCTCTATATAGTATCATGTCATCTACGTATAATGACACTTTTACTTCCTCCTTTCCAATTTGGATGCCTTTTATTTATTTTTCTTGACTGATTTCTGTGCCTTGAACTTCCAGCACTATGTTGAGTAAAAGTGGTGAAAGTGGGCAGCCTTGTCTTGTTCCTGATCTTAAGGGGAATGGTTTAGGTTTTCCTCATTGTGTATGTCAGCTGTGGGTTTATTATATATGACCTTTATTATGTTGATATATGACCCCTCTATTTCCACTTTGCTAAGAGATTTTATCATAAATGGATGTTGTTTTCTGTCAAATGCTTTTTTTCTGCATCTATTGATATGACCATATGATTTTTATTTTTCATTTTATTAATATGTTTTATCACATTCATTGATTTGCAGATATTTTACCAACCTTGCATACAAGGAATGAATCCCACTTGATTGTGGTGTATGATCTTTTTAATATGTTGCTGAATTTGGTTTGCTAATATTTTGTTGAGGATTTTTGTATCTATATTCATTAAGGATATTGGCCTATAGTTTTTCTTTATTTGTAATATCCTTGTCTTGTTTTGGGATCAGGGTGCTAGTGGCCTTTTAAAATGAACTTGGGAGTCTTCCATCCTCCTGGATGTTTTGGAATATTTTGAGGAGAATGACTGTTAATTCTTTTATCAATGTTGGGTAAAATACACCTGTGAAACCATCTGGTCCAGGGCTTTTGTTTCTTGGCATTTTGTTGATTATTAATTCAATTTCAATGGTAGTAGTTGGTCTGTTCAGATTTTCTGTTTCTTCTTGACTCAGCCTTGGAAGATTGTATGCTTCTAGAAATTTATCCATTTACTCCAGATTGTCTAAATTGTTGGCGTATAGTTGGTTGTAGTATTTTCTGAATTTATTTTTGTATTTATATGGTGTATGTTGTAACGTCTCCTCTTCCATTTCTGATTTTATTAATTTGGGTCCTCTTTTTTTAAAATTTATTGGGGTGACAATTGTTAGTAAAATTACATAGATTTCAGGTGTACAATTCTGTATTACATCATCTATAAATCCCATTGTGTGTTCACCACCCAGAGTCAGTTCTCCTTTCATCACCATATATTTGATCCCCCTTACCCACATCTCCCACACTCCACTCCCTTACCCTCTGGTAACCACTAAACTATTGTCTGTGTCTATGAGTTTTTGTTTCTCATTTGTTTGTCTTGCTCTTTTGTTGTTTTTGTTTTATATAGCACATATCAGTGAAATCATATGGTTCTCTGCTTTTTCTGTCTGACTTATTTCGCTTAGCATCAACTGGACTGCTATCCGTCACCATGTACCAAAATTAATCCAAAATGGATCACAGACTTAAGCACAAGACTTGACACAGTAAACTTCATAGAAGAAAACATAGGTACTAAACTTATGGACCTTGGGTTCAAAGAGCATTTTATGAATTTGACTCCAAAGGCAATGGAAGTAAAAGCTAAAATAAATGAATGGGACTATATGAAACTTAAAAGCTTCTGCACAGCAAAATAAGTCATCGACAAAATAAAGAGGCCACCAACTGAATGGGAGAAGATTTTTGCAAGCAGTGCCTCTGATAAGGGACTAATATCCAAAATATACAAGGAACTCATGCAACTCAACAACGGAAAAACAAACAACCCAATAGAAAAATGGGCAGACGACCTGCAGAGGCTTTTCTCCAAAGAGGACATACACATGGCAAATAGACATATGAAAAAATGCTCAACATCACTAATCATCAGAGAAATGCAAATCAAAACCACAATGAGATATCACCTACCCCAGTTAGAATGGCTATCATCAACAAGACAAATAGTAACAAGTGTTGGAGAGGCTGTGGAGAAAAAGGAAACCTCATACACTGTTGGTGGGAATGCAGACTGGTGCAGCCACTATGGAAGGCAGTGTGGAGGTTCCTCAAAAAATTACGAATACAATTACCATATGACCCAGCAATCCCTCTCCTGGGGATCTATGCAAAAAATCTGAAAACATTTATACATAAAGACACATGTGCTCCAATGTTCATTGCACCTTTGTTTACTGTGGTCAAGACATGGAAACAACCCAAATGTCCTTCGATAGATGAACGGATAAAGAAGTGTGGTAAGTATACACAATGGAATACTATTCGCCGGTAAGACAAGATGATATAGAAACATTTGTGACAACATGGATGGATCTTGAGAGTATGATGCTAAGCGAAATAACTCTCTTTTCCTTAAGTCTGGCTAAAGGTTTGTTGATTTTTTTTATTTTTTCAAAAACCCAACTTTTGGTTTCATTGATTTTTTTGGTCTCTATTTTATTTATTTCCTCTCTATTTCATTTATTTGCTCTCTGATCTTTATTATTTATTTCCTTGTACTCGTTTGGACTTATTTTGGTGTTCTTTTTCCAGTTCCTTTAGGTACAAACATGCGCTGTTGCTTTGAGATTTTTCTTGTTTCTTTAGGTAGGCCTGCATTGCTGTGAATATCCCTCTTAAAACTGCTTTCACTGCATCCCACAGATTTTGGGTCACTGTGATTTTATTTTCATTTGTCTCTAGGTATCTTTAGGTTTCTTCCTTGATCTCATTGTTGAGCCACTCGTTAGTTAGTAACATGTTATTCAGCATCCATGTGTTTGTGTGTTTTTTTTTTATTTTCTTCTTCTAATTGATTTCTAATTTCATAGCACTGTGATCAGAGGAGACACTTGATATGATTTCAATCTTTTTAAACATATTGAGACTTATTTTGTGGCCAAGCATGTGGTCTATCTTGGAAAATGTTCCATGAGAATTCGAGAAGAATGCATATTTTACTGCTTTGGGGTGAAATGCTGTAACAATATCAATTAAGTCCAACTGGTCTAATGTGTCATTTACGGCCACTGTTTCTGTTTTGATTTTCTGTGTGGAGTATCTGTCCCTAGGTGTCAGTGAAGTGTTGAAGTCCCCTACTATGATAGTGTTACTGTTGATCTCTGTCTGTGTGCCAGTCAATATCAATTTTTATATATTTAGGTGCTCCTATGTTGGGTGCATAGATGTTTACTAGGGTTACGTTCTTGTTGGATCAATCCATTTTTTATTATGTAGTGCCCTGTTTTGTCTTTTATTATACTCTTTGTTTTAAGGTCTATTTTGTTCAATATAAGTATTGCTACCCTAAATTTTTTTTCTCATTTCGATTTTTGTGAAATATCTTATTCCACTTTTTATTTTCACCCTGTGTGTGTTTTTTTGATCTGAGATGAGTCTCTTGTAAACAGCATGTGCATGGGTCTTCTGTCCATATCCACTCAGCCACCCCATGTCTTTTGATTGAAGCATTTAATATATTTACATTTAAAGTGATTATTGATAGGTATATACCTTGTTTCCCCCAAAAGAAGACCTAGTCAGACAATCAGCTCTAATGTGTCATTTGGAGCAAAAACTAATGTAAGACCCGGTATTATATTATACTATACTATACTACACTACACTATACTAATACTATACTATACTATACTATACTATACTATACTATACTATACTATACTATACTATGTTATGTTATATTATACTACATTACATTATATTGTACCTAGTCTTATAGTAAAATAAGACCAAGTCTTACATTAATTTTTGTTCCAACACATGCATTGGAGCTGATTGTCCGGCTAGGTGTTCTTTTCGGGGATACACGGTATTTATATTGCCTTTTATTATTCATATTTCTGTTCTTACCTTGTTAGTTTGTTTTCAGCTTTTTTGTGCTTAAAGATGCCCTTTTAACATTTCCTTCAAGGCTGGCTTGATGGTACTGAATTCCTTTACCTTAATATTTCTGGGACACTCTTCATCTCTCCTTCAATTTTAAATGATAGCCTTGCTGGATAAAACAATCTAGGATGTAGGACTTTGTTTTTCATCACTTTGAATATTTCCTACCACAACCTTCTGGCCTGCAAACTTTTTGCAGAAAAGTCAGGTGATGGTCTTATGGGAGCGACCTTGTAAGTAACTGGCTGTCTTTCATCTGCTACTTTAGGATTCTCTATTTTTCTTTTTCTTTTTCTTTTATTTTTAATTTATTGGGGTGGCAATTGTTAGTAAAATTACATAGATTTCAGGTGTACAATTCTGTATTACATCATCTATAAATCCCATTGGGTGTTCAGAAGCCAGAGTCAGTTCTCCTTCCAACACCATATATTTGATCCCCCTTACCCTCATCTCCCACCCCCAAACCCCTTACCCTCTGGTAACCACTAAACTATTGTCTGTGTCTATGAGTTTTTGTTTCTCACTTGTTTGTCTTGTTCTTTTGTTGTTTTTGTTTTATATACCAGGTGTCAGTGAAATCATATGGTTCTCTGCTTTTTCTGTCTGACTTATTTCGCTTAGCATTATACTCTCAAGATCCATCCATTTTGTCACAAATGTTCCTAAATCATCTTACCGGCGATAGTATTCCATTGTGTATACGTACCACACTTCTTTATCCATTCATCGTTCGAAGAACATTTGGGTTGTTTCCATGTCTTGGCCACCGTAAACAAAGCTCCAATGAACATTGGAGCACACGTGTCTTTATGTACAAATGATTTCCGATTTTTTGGGTGGATACCCAGGAGAGGGATTGCTGGGTCATATGGTAATTCTATTCGTAATTTTTTGAGGAACCGCCACACTGCCTTCAATAGTGGCTGCACCAGTCTGCATTCCAACCAACAATGTATGAGGGTTCCTTTTTCTCCACAGCCTCTCCAACACTTGTTGCTATTTGTCTTGTTGATGATAGCCATTCTGACTGGGGTGAGGTGATATCTCATTGTGGTTTTTACTTGCATTTCTCTGATGATTAATGATGTTGACCATTTTTTCATATGTCTATTTGCCATTTGTATGCCCTCTTTGGAGAAATGTCTCTTCAGGTCGTCTGCCCATTTTTCAAGTGGGTTGTTTGCTTTTTTGTCCTTGAGTTGCATGAGTTCCTTGTATATTTCAGATATTAGCCATTTATCGGAGGCACTGTTCGAAAAAATCTTCTCCCATTCAGTTGGGTGCTTCTGTATTTTGTCGATGGTTTCTTTTGCTGTGCAGCAGCTTTTAAGGTCATATAGTCCCATTCGTTTATTTTAGCTTTACTTCCATTGCCTTTGGAGTCAAATTCATAAAATGCTCTTTGAATCCAAGGTCCATAAGTTTAGTACCCATGTTTTCTTCTATGCAGTTTGTTGTGTCAGGTCTTATGCTTAAGTCTTTGATCCATTTTGAATTAATTTTGGTACGTGGTGACTGACAGCAGTCCAGTTTCATTATTTTGCACGAGGCTACTCAATTCTACCAGCACCATTTATTGAAGAGCCTGTCTTTCCTCCATTGTATGTTTTTTTGCTTCTTTGTCAAAAATTATCTGTCCATATTTATGTGGTTTTATTTCTGGGTTTTCAATTCTAATCCATTGGTCTATGTGTCTGTTTTTCTGCCAATACCATGCTGTTTTGATTATTGTAGCCCTGTAGTACAAGCTAAACTCGGAGAGTGTGATACCTCCAGTATTGTTCGTTTTTCTTAAGATTGCTTTGGCTTCGGGGTCTTTTGTGGTTCCAAACAAATCTGATGATTTTTTGTTCTATTTCTTTAAAAAATGCCATTCGGATTGTGATGGGTATTGCATTAAATCTGTATATTGCTTTAGGTAATATGGCCATTTTAACTATGTCGATTCTTCCAAACCATGAGCACGGAATATCTTTCCATTTCTTTGCATCTACTTCAATTTCTTTCAAAAATGTCTTATAGTTTTCAGCGTATAGGTCTTTCACATCCTTGTATAAGTTTATTCCTGGTATTTTATTCTTTTGCTGCAATTGCAAAAGGAATTGTTTTTTCTTTAATTTCTCTTACTGAGATTTCATTGTTAGTATATAGGAATGCAATGGACTTTTGTATGTTGATTTTGTAGCCAGCAACTTTACTGTATTCGTTGATTGTTTTTAAAAGCTTTTTGGTGGAGTCTTTAGCGTTTTCTATATATAGCATCATATCATCTGCAAAGAGTGACAATTTAACTTCTTCATTCCCAATTTGGATGTCTTTTATTTCTTTCTCTTGCCTGATTGCTCTGGCAAGGACTTCCAACATTATATTGAAAAGCAGAGGTTATAGGGGACAGCCCTGTCGTGTTCTTGAACGTAGAACAAAGGACTTCAGTTTTTCCCCGTTAATTATGAGACTAGCTGAGGGTTTGTCATATATGGCCTATATAATGTTCAGGCATTTCCTTACATACCTATTTTATTAAGTGTTTTATTGATAAATGGATGTTGTATCTTGTCAAAAGCTTTTTATGGATCAATTGATATAACCATAAGACTTTTATCCTTTATTTTGTTTATATGATGTGTCACATTGCTTGATTTGCGGATGTTGAACCATCCTTCTGCCCCGGGGATGAACCCCACTTGGTCGTGATGAGTAATCTTTTTAATGCATTGTTGTATTCGATTTGCTAGAATTTTACTTAGGATTTTTGCATCGGTATTCATCAGAGATATTGGTCTATAGTTTTCTTTTTTTGTGTTGTCCTTACCAGGTTTGGTATCAGGGTAATGTTGGCCTCATAAAATGAGTTAGGGAGTACTGTCTCTTCAATTTTTTGGAGGACTTTGAGCAGGATTGGTATTATATCCTCCTTGAAGCTTTGGTTGAATTCACTAGTGAAGCCATATGGTCCCAGACTTTTGCTTTTGGGAAGGTTTTGGATGACTGATTCAATTTCATTACTGGTGATCGGTTTGTTTCGATTTTCCAGTTCTTCATGGGTCAGCCTTGGAAGGCTATATGTTTCTAAGAACCTGTCCATTTCTTCTAGGTTATTGAACTTGGTGGCATATAGTCCTTCATAGTATTCTTGGATGATCCTTTGTATTTCTGTGGAGTCCTTGATAACTTCCCCTCTTTCGTTTATGATTTTGCTAATTAGTGTCTTCTCTCTTTTTCTCTTAGTGAGTCTACGCAAGGGTTTGTCAATTTTGTTAATCTTTTCAAAGAACCAGCTCTTTGTCACATTAATTTTTTTCTATTGTCTGTTTGTCCTCTATTTCATTTAGTTCTGCTCTAATTTTTGTTATTTCCTTTCTTCTGCTGACCTTGGGTTTTACTTGTTCTTCTTTTTCTAGTTCTTTAAGGTGTAATATGAGGTTATTTATTTGGGAGTTTTCTTGTTTCTTGAGATAGGCATGTAATGAGATAAATTTCCCTCTTAAAACTGCTTTTGCTGCATCCCAAAAATTTTGGTAGGATGTATTTTGATTGTCATTTGTTTCTATGTATCTTTTGATCTCTCCTCTAACTTCTTCTTTGACGCAGTCATTCTTTAAATGTATGTTGCTTAATCTCCATGTGTTTGTGTTTTTTCCCGCTTTCTTTTTGCAGTTAATATCCAATTTCAAAGCCTTGTGATCAGAGAATATGCTTAGTATCATTTCAATCTTCTTAAATTGGCTGAGGCTGATTTTATGTCCCAATATATGGTCTATCCTTGCGAATGTTCCGTGTACACTAGAAAAGAATGTATAGTCTGATGTTTTAGGATGAAGTGCTCTATATATGTCAATTATGTCCATTTCATCTAAGGTGTCATTTAGGGCTGCTATGTCATTGTTTATTTTCTGTTTGGATGATCTATCCATAGCTGTCAATGATGTTTAAGTTCCCTAGTATAATTGTGTTTTGGTCAATTTCTCCCTTTAGTTCTGTTAGTAGTTCCTTGGTATATTTCGGTGCTCCTGATTGGGGGCATAAATATTGATGACTGTTATGTCTTCTTGCTGTATCTTCCCCTTCACCATTATGAAATGTCCATCTTTGTCTCTTGTTATCTTTTTCACCTTGAAGTCTGTTTCATCTGATATGATTATGGCTACACCTGATTTTCTCTGGGTACCATTTGCTTGGAGTCTCAATTTCCACCCTTTCACTTTGAGTCTATGCTTGTCCTTGTAGCTGAGATGTATCTCTTGCAGACGGCATATGGTTGGGTTTACTTTTTTGATCCAGTCTGCTACTCTGTGCCTTTTTATTGGTGAGTTCAGTCCATTTACATTTAGGGTGATTATTGATATGTGAGGATTTCCTGTCATTCTATCTTTAGATTTCTGGTAAGGCTGTGTCTCCATTGTTTCTTTGCCGTTTTGTTGTTGTCTATTATTTCTGTGTGGTGGTATTCTATGATGTTTTCCTCTGTTTCTTCTTTTATTACAGTATATATTTCAGTTCTGGATTTTTTTTGAGTGGCTACCGTTAAGTTTATGTAAAAGAAAGTTTGATATTTAGAGTATTCCATTTTCTTCAGCACGCTTACTTTCTCCATTCCCATATTCTGGTTCAGGCCTTTACTCTCCTCCTTTTTGAGTTTTGGTTGCCACAAATTGTCCCTGTTGATGGTGGTCGAATAGCCTCCTTTAGTATTTCTTGTAGTGCAGGTCATGTATTAGAAAATTCCCGCAGCTTCTGTGTGTCTGGAAAGGTCTTTATTCCTCCTTCATATCTAAAGGATATCTTTGCTGGATATATTATTCTTAGCTCATGATTTCTGTCTTTCAATAATTTGAATATTTGGTTCCACTCTCTCCTGGCTTGTAGAGGTTCTGCTGAAAAAATCTGATGATAACTTAATGGGCTTTCTGTTGTAGAGTACTGTCCTTTTCTCTGGCTCTCTTGAGGATTCTTGCTTTGTTGATTTTTGACAGCTTCAATACAATGGGTCTTGGTGAAGGCCTGTTCGGGTTGATGGTATTAGGTGTTGTATTTCCTTCTTGGATTCGAGGATCCAGTTCTGTCCACAAGTTTGGGAATGTCTCATCGACTATTTATTTGAATGTACTTTCTTTTCCCTTCCCTCTTTCTTCTCCTTCTGGTATGCCCATTATTCTTAATATTGCTCTTTCTGATGGACTCCGAACGTTCCTGTAGAGTTATTTCATTTCTTTTAAGACTGAAGTCTCTTTGTTCTTCCATTGGTGTCATTTCCAGGTTTCTATCTTCGATGTCACTGATTCTTTCCTCCATCTGGTCAACTCTACTACCTAAGCTGGCTATTTCGTACTTCATTTCTTCTGTTGAGTTCTTAATCTCAGAAATTCTATTTTGTCCTTTCTTAAAATATCAATGACTTTGGTAAAATGTTCATTTTGTTCTTTGTAATTCTGAATTCATTAAACTGCCCATCTGTGTTTTCTTGCATCTTGTTGAGTTTTTTCAGAACTGCAATCTTGAATTCTCTGTCATTTAAGTCACATATTTCCCTTTATTTACGTTCATTTTCTGGAGACTTTTCATTTTCTTTCTGAGGTGTGTTGTTGCCTTGGCTATTCATGACAATTAATGAATTATTGTTTCTCTTCCTAGGCATCTACAGAAGTGGGTTCTGCAACAAGTTGAATGGAAGAGGTCTTTCTTTTGTTTTCCAGTACGTGTCGGTAGAATCTCTTATTTTCTCTCTGACTACAGCCTTTTGTTCTCTCTCACACTCTAGTGTTATATTTTCTCTACACTGTGGCAGCTTCTCACATAATGGGGGAATTTCCACGAAGGTGGGCTTCTCCAATGGTAACCGTTCGCCTGGGTCATAGGGCCCCGCCTCCGTGTGTGGATGCAGAGAGCTTCTGAATTTCCAAAGCTTTTCCTGCACCATATTCGAGCTCGTGTGTTCCAGCAGCTCTGTTTATTCCTGATGGGTTCTGACCAGATAGGTGGATACAGGGGCAGGTTGGGTTGTATGGGGTGGCCCAGAGCAATGGTCAGGACCACCACCACAGCCAGTCCTGCTTCCACAGCTCCCTCACCTTTGCCGGAACTTGTTGGTCTGTGAGTCTATGTCTGAGGACCACGGTTCTCAGAACTGCAAATATTCTGTTATTTTGATCTGACACTGCTATTGTTAAACTTCTAGCTCTGGGAAGGTAGGGGCAGGGAGAGCTCTGGGAGGGTAGGGAGGGCGCAGCTAGTCTCAGTGCCTAAGGCTTCCGTTCTCCACTCAGCATTGAGGGCTTAAACCACCGTTTTCAGCTTTCTTCCCTCTGTCTTTGCTCTGAGGTCTCTGCCGTGAGCGTTGGGTTCAGCTGTGTTATATGCTGTCCCCTCAGCCCTGAGGGCTGTAAGCGGAGCCCTAGCAGCCCAAGTTCTTCCCTCTCCTGCAGGTGTGGTAGTTCTTGAATTCAGGGAGCTCAGAGCACCGAGGCAGTTCTGTGTCCTGAGCCTGTGTGGCCCCATCTCCGCACTTCTTCCTTCCCTCCTGCGCTGTTCGCACAATTTGCCCTCCTTTATGCTATTTCAGTAGGTGCCTTTTAGTCTTGCCTGTCTGCTGCACAGGGAGTCCTTTGTGGGGTTATAGTTCTTCAATTTGTTGTAAATTCCAGGGGAGATTTCAAGAGGCTCACCTCACGCCACCATTTTATGATGTCATCCTCCTTAAGCATTCTTATAATCAGTGTTCTAAACTCTATCTCTGATAGGTTGGTTGCCTCTGTTTCATTTAGTTCCATTTCTGAAAGTTTCTTCTGTTCTTTTATTTGGGAAATGTATCTTTGTTTCCTCATTTTGGCTGTCACACTGTGTTAGCTTCTGTGTATTAGATAGATCATCTATGTCCCTCAGTTGTTGCTTGGTGGCCTTATGTAATATGTGTCCTTCATAGTTGAATTGCAGCATCTCCCTAGTCTCCTCTGTGTGTATTCCAGAAGTGTCCCTTGTGTTGTGTGTATTCTCCTGTTGAAGTTGAGCCTTAATTGCTTTTGGCTTGTCAGTGGGTTGTATTGACTCCCATGCTGATTAGCTATGAGAATTGGCTGTGCCTACATTGTATGAGCTGCTGTGTGAGGGTTGACCCCTCAAAGGGGGCTTCAACCCTGTGGGCTCTTGTGCCTGTGGAAAATTTCCTTTGGGTGTGCCACATGTAGATCAAACCAGGTTGTGTTCTGTTTTGGTCTGAAGCTAGCCTGTGGGTATATTGTTTCTGGGGTCTCTTGGGCAGGTCTCCCATGTGGGGCAGTTTCAGCCCTGTCAGTTACCAGGCTGTAGCTACCTGGTAGGTACCCCAAAGTTGTATGTGTTTGGCTGCTGCTCATGCTGGACCTGGAAGCATGTAGGGGTGTCTTCCCTGTAAACTGGGGCTGGCTGACACCAATGTTGGGCCTGAGGTAGCTTAGGAAAAGGCCCAGGGCCCCCTAGGCCTTTTGCCACCTGTCAGTTTCTTGTTCGGCCTAACTGTTTAAAGAGATTCCTTAGGAGCTTGTGTCTTGCTTGTTGACCCAGTGTTGAGGGTACCCTTGGCATTACAGCACCTGCTGGGCAGGATAGAGTTCAAGTGAGTCATGAAATGAGACCGGTGGTTTTTACAATGTTAATGTAGATTCAGATCTTATGCCAGTACCTGATCTATGACCCTCTTGTACAGACCCCTAAGGACACTGTGGCTAGCCTTCACCTCAGGCTCACAAATTCCTGAGAGCTGCTCCGGAGTGGCTGCAGTGCAGGTTTTAGTTCACTGTTCACCACCCAAATCTCCCCAAGGTGCTGTGGACCATCCACTGCTGTAAAAAAACCTCTGCAGTTTGTTGGCCAGCGCCCATCACCCAGGCACCCAGATTGCCCCTGACAATGCAGCTGTAGGTGGGCAGGGTCGTGTTACAGGGAGCTAATCGGTGTGGTTAGTGGTTTCTACAAATTCAGTGTAGTCTCCCTCCTGGACTATTGCTGGGCCCACGACCACCTTGCAAAACAATACAAAACAAACCAAACCAACAACAACAAAAAACAAATACACCCACCCAAAAAAACAACAACAAATAGACAAGACAGAAATCCAAAAAAAGAGAACAGAATAAAACAAAATAAATAACCAAAAACAATAACAAAACAAACAAGAGAAACAGCAACAAACAAACAAAAAAAAAAAGCAGAAAAAGAAAAAAGAAAAAATGAGGGGAAAAAAGGAAAAAAGCTCTCTCTTTAGTGTGTAGGCAGCTTGTGGGGCAGAGCATGCTGCCCAGTAGTAACATCTCTTGGTGACTCAGCAGCAGCTATGTGGAGAGCAGGGACCCAGCACATCACAAGGCAGTGCCAAACATGGGTTCCACTAGACCAATGAGGTCCCAGACCTGGCCCCTTCAGGGAGGGCCCAACCTGGAAAAAAAATGACACCCCCCCTGCGAACCACATGTATGCTGGCCTCACCTCAGGCTTGCAGGATGCTGAGCACTGCCTGTAAGTAGCTGCAGTGGCCTCTGGGACACTGATCTCCACCAAAATCACCCAAGTCACTGTGGGCTGCCCACCACTGCAAATATTGCTGCGTCCTGTGGAGGTGGGGCTAGCCACCAGGCACCCAGTGTGCCCCCCACTGCCCCACAATGCAACTCTAGGTGGGCGGGGTAGGCCCCCAGTGTACCACGGCGTGTGATCATTGGTCCCCCACAAAGTCAGAACAACCTCCTCTCCTGCCCTGGCAACCATCCCGTAAAAAGGCACCAAGATCTCCTTGGCCAGCCACCACTTACAATGAGTAGCGCAGCTTGGCCCAATGACCTCCGGCAAACATTCTCCTACTGCCACAGTCACTGTGATTGTCCCTATCTGCAGCCTGTGGGGTGGGTCCGGTGGCCCAGTAGTCAGGCACTTCCCGGGCAACACTGCACAAGCTGTGTGGAGGGCGGGAACCCAGGGCATCATCGAGGCATCATACAAGCATGTGCCAATTGTACTGGCTCCAGACCTGGCCCTTTGCGAGAGGGCTTAACCCTGAAAAGATGGTGCCCTCCTGTAATCCACATATGTGTAGGCTCCGCACTAGGGGGACAATGACCCCAGTCCCTCTAGCTCCTGCACCAAAGGCACTCGGTTCACTCCTTCCCCACAGGCTCCTAGGACCCCTGAACTGGTACTCCCTCTCCCAGAGACCAGGTGAGTGCTCCCTAGTAAGCAAGTCTGTGTGCCAGCTCCACAAGAGGGTGTCTAGTCCTTCAGCTGCCCTCTGCCCCACTGGGACAGGCAGACAGAGTCCTCGTTGATTTCCAATACCAGCTATTGTGGAACTCTCCTTCCTGGCACAGGACCCCTGGGCTGAGAGCTTGGCGAGGGGTCAGGGGGCCCCTCCCTGTTCAGGGCAGACCTCTGACACCGAGATGTCCCTCCCGGCATTTGCCCCTTCTCTGTGGGCCTAGAGTCCAAACCGTCTCGGTCTCCACCCCTCCTACCAGTCTCTATATGGCCTCTTTTTAAGTCCTTAGTTTCAGTGGTTCTGTTCAGCTAGTGTTCAGATGAATCCTGAGGTTGATTGTTACATAATTTATTTGTAATTTTGTTATGATCCTGGGAGGCAGCCTCCTGTCTTCTCTTTAGGTTCATTTTATCTGGGACTCTCTAGTCTTCCTGGACCTACATATCTGTTTCCTTATCCAGATTAGGGAAGTTTTCAGCCATTATTTTTTCAAACAATTTTTCTGGCCCTTTTTTTCTCTCTCCTCCTGGGATCCTGATAATGTGAATGTCATTCTGCTTGATGTTGACCCAGAGGTTCCTTAAGGTATCCTCATTTTTTTTCATTTTTCATTTTGCTTCTTTGTCTGGTATGTTCCATTGCTTTGCCTTCCAGCTCACTGATTCATACTTCTATATTGTCTAGTCTGCTTTTGAATACCCCTAGTGGATTTTCAGTTCAGTTTTGTCTTATGTTTGGTATGTTATATATTTTTTTAATCTCTTCGTTGAAGCTCTCACTATGTTCATCCATTCTTCATCTGAGTTCAGTGAACATCTTTGTGACCATTTCTTGAACTATTTATCAAGTAGGTTGCTTATCTTCATTTTATTAAGGTCCTTTTCTGGGGATCTGTTTTGTTCTTCTATTTGGAACATATTCCTTCATCTTTTCATTTTGTCTGACTCCCTGTGTTTAAGTATTAGGCAAATAGCTACCTTTCCCAGTCATGAAGGAGCGGTTTTTTGTAATATATGATCTGTGTGACCCAGAAGTTCAATCTACCCTGGCCATCAGAGCCAGATGCTCAAGGAACATTTTTCACTTGGGCTGTATGCAACTGTTGGCTGTGGTCGAGCCTAGGCTACACTGTGGGATGTACAGGGCATGATACACCCACTCAGGGAAGTTGTGGCTTGGATACTGTGTGATGTGGGCTGGGTGTGGGGTTTTACTTGGTCTGTTTGCAACATGGCTGCTGCATGGGTAATAATGGGTCATGGGTTGTTTACCCAGCCAGTTGTACCATGTCTGCTGCATGGAACTGAGTTGTGGTGTGGCTGCTACACAGAGAAGGTGGGACATAGGGCACTGGTCCACTCCAGTTGTGGTACATGGTGGACAGAGCATGGCCAACATGGCTAGCATGAGAGAGGTAAGGCACCAAAAATGGTACCTGCCAGCTCTGATACCAGCAAGTTAGAGTTAGGTTGCAAAAATGGCTCTCTCCACAAGTTCTATCCCAGGATAAAGTCCCATCAGGTTCCTGCCTTTCTGTTAGTTGCTTTAAGCTTAGTAAATGGGTTTTCCTCATTTATTGTATAGGAAAACCTGTTGTTTTTCTATTGTATAGGAAAACTATTCAAACTGTTGCTTTTGCCCTGGATCTCAGGGTGAGTAGGTCTGTGCACAAACCCTTTAAGAGTGGGTTCTTTATTCCCTATGTTCCTTTTGTTCTATGGTTCTGCTTGACTTAATTCCCACTGACAAAACAAAAAAGCAAATAACAAAAACCCAGACATCTTAGGGGATATATCTTTCTGGTGCCATATCCAAGGGTTGGGATGCCTGATGTGGAGCACAATCCCTTCAATCCTGAAGGGAGAGTTCCAGGTTTTTTGATCCCTCACAGTTGTGGCTCACTGCACCTGGGATGGAGTCCCTGATAAGATTGTGTCTCTGTCTCCCCTACCTGTCTCGATGCATCTCTTTTTATCTTTTGTCGTGAAGGCACTATTCATCTAGCTCTCAGGTCCTTTTCAGAGGAAAAGTATTCTACATGTAGCTGTAAACTTGTTTTATTCATTGGACGAGCTGATTTCTGGATCTTCCTATCCTGCCATCTTGAATCAAGTTCAAATGTTTTTCTATGTAGAAATTCAGGATAATTGCCTGGTAAAGTATTAAAAATAATAAGATAACTGGCTAGGATATCTTATGAAACATACCAAATTTATTATAAAATCCACATGGAATAGTAAATATCAAAAAATACCTAAAATAATTTTGAAAGAGGATAAAATCTTGGTTAGTTTTGCCCCATCTTTTATCAAAATTTAACTTGAAGTTTAATTAATTAAGACAATAACGTATATATTAGTAAAAAAAAAAAAGCGAAACATGTGTATTAAATCAGGAAGGAGGATGAGCTAGTCAGTAATTTTTTTAAATCATAATGTTTTTGGTTTTTCTTTTTTGATCGGGGAATATTGGGGAACAGTGTGTTTTTCCAAGGCCCATCAGCTCCAAGTCAAGTCATTGTCCTTCATTCTAGTCGTGGAGGGCGCAGCTCAGCTCCAAGTCCAGCCACCATTTTCAATCTTTGTTGCCGGGGCTGCAGCCAGAAATCCCATGCAAGAATTGAACTGGCAACCTTGTTGTTAAGAGCTCACACTCTAACCAACAGAGCCATCTGGCCACCCCACCGGCATCTCAGTGGCAGCTTGTTGTCTTCAGTCTAGTTGTGGAGGGTGCAGCTCACTGGTCCATGTGAGAATTGAACTGGCAACTCTGATGTTAGAGCTTGCACTCTAACCTACTGAGCCATCCAGCTGCCCCATCAATAAATGTTCTTGGAAAAATCAATTATCCATTGAGAAAATTATGTTGTATTTTAAGCTTACACCATTAACAATTTTTTTTTCAGGTTTCTCAATGTAGATGTTTAAAAAGTAAGTCTAAATGTAATAAAAGGAAATACAGAAGAATGTGATATTACCTTGGGACAGGGAGGAACTGTTCAAACAAAGAATGCAAAAATCATCAAGGAAAACAATTAATGTTTTTACTACATCAAAAATGTTAAACTTCTGTTTCTTAAAAATGTGAAAGACTGGAGGATGATATGTATAATGTACACAATAAAGTATGCAGAAAATACTTTTAAAAACTTCTTCAAAGTCAAAACAAAAAATGGGCAAAGGATATGGAGAGACAAGTCAAAAAAGTAATAGGAAATAACAACTTATGAAATTATTCTCAAACTTTTTTGTTATCAAGGAAATACAAATTAAAACAAAATAAGACACAGATATGCTTTATAACTCAGCAAATTCCCTACTTGGTATCTACTGCAAAAAACAACTCATACACATGCTCAAAGAAACATATATTGAATGAATTTAATCACTAAATATCAATCTAGTCAGATTATCAGACATTCTTTGTAGTAGCATACAGTTAAAATTAAGTGAATATTTATGAATAGTAATAGTTGGCATTTATTGTATGATTCCCATTTAGCAGGAACTATCCTAAGGGTTTTAAATGTATTACCACATATAATCCCCACAACAATCATATGAGAAAAGTATTAGTCTCTGCATTTTGTTGAGAGAAAAATAATGCATCACAGAGAGATTAAGTGACTTTCCTCAAGGTCCCAAGATTTGAGCCCAGCAATTTGACTAGCTATAACTTAACCAATGCCATATTATGTAGTAAATGGGCTGTATAGGATATAGTGTATTTAACATTAATGCTAAAAAGAAAAGAAAATGAGAATCAGTTAAGTTTAGGTATTCAACAGGTAAATCTTTAATAAGACAGAACTTAGTGTAAAAATCTCCAACATATAGTCTAGAATGAAAAAATGGGGAGACGTCATCAAAATGGCAGCATGAGGTGAGCCTCTGTAATTCTCCCCTGGAATTTACAATTAATTGAACAACTATAACTCCACAAAGGACTCCCTGAACAGCAGACAGTCAAGACAAAGAGGCCCACTACTGAATTCACCTACAGGTGGGCGAATCACGTGAGCTGAGGAGGAGGGAAGGGAGAAGTGCGGAGACGCAGCCGCGCCGGCACAGGACACAGACCTAGCTCAGTGTTCTTAGCTCACTGCATCCCGGAACTACCGCAGCTGTGGGAGACGGAAGACGGACTGCTAGGGCTCCATTTATGGCCCAAAGGGTTGAGGGGACAGCATATAACATGGCAGAATCTAATGTTCAAGGCAGAGACCTCGAAGCAAAGACAGAGGGAAGAAGACTGAAAAAGGTGGTTGAAGCGCTCACTGCCACAGAGAAAGGAAGCCTTAGGCAATGAGACTAGCTGCCCCCTCTATCTCCTCCCCAGGCTCGCCCCCACGCCACCTGACCAGTGCTAAAAGCAGAACAGTAGCAGTGTCAGATCAAAAGAAAAGGATATTTGCTGTTCTGAGAACTGTGGGCTATAGACACATATTTGCAGAACAACTAGCTCCAGCAAAGGGGAGGGAGCTGTGGAAACAGGACCAATTGTGGTGGTGGTCGCAGCCATTGCTCTGGGCCACCTCTCACAAGTGACCCCGCCCCTGGCCCCACCTATCTGGGCGGATACCTGCAGGAGTAAACAGAACTGCTGAAACATATGGACTCTGAATCTGGTGCAGGAAGAGCTTTGGAATTTCAAAAGCTCTCCGCATACACACACGGACACTGCGCCTATGATCCAGGCAAACTATTAACAGAGGAGAAGCCCATCTCCCAGGGAAAACCCCCATTGTGTCAGAAGCTGGAATACTGCAGAGAAAATATAACACTACCTTGTGAGAGAGAAAAAAAAGGCTGCAGGCTGAGAGAAAATAAAACATTCTATCAAAAAGCACTGGAAAACAAAAGAAAGACCTCTTCCTATCAACCTGTTCCATAAGACACTCCTGTAGACATCTAGGAAGAGAAATAACAAATCAGTAATTGCCATGAATAACCAAGGCAACAAGACAGCTCAGAAAGAAAGTGAAAAGTCTCCAGTAAAGGAACTTAAAGATATGGAAATATGTGACTTAAATGACACAGAATTCAAGATTGCACTTCTGAAAAAACTCCACGAGATGCAAGAAAACACAGAAAGGCAGTTTAATAAACTCAAAAACACAATCAAATAATAACCTGAGCATTTTACGAAACAGATTGAAATTTTTAAAAAGAACCTAATAGAATTTCTGGAGATTAAGAACTCAATAGAAGACATGAAGAATTAAATAGAAAGTTTAGGCAGTAGACTTCACCAGATGGAGGAAAGACTCAGTGACATCGAAAACAGAAACCTGTAAATGACACGGATGGAAGAAGAAAGAGAACTGAGACTAAAAAGAAATGAAAGAATGCTACAAGAGTTTTCTGACTCCATCAGAAAGAGCAATATAAGAATAATGGGCATACCAGAAGGAGAAGAAAGAGAGAAGGGAACAGAGAATATATTCAAACAAATTGTCGATGAGAACTTCCCAACCTTGTGGACAGAACTGGATCCTCAAATCCAAGAAGCAAGTAGAACACATAATTACCTCAATCCCAACAGGCCTTCACCAAGGCACATTGCATTGAAGTTGTCTAAAATCAACAACAAAGAAAGAATATTCAAAGAAGCCAGGGAAAAGAAGATGGTACCTATAAGGGAAAGCCCATTAGATTATCAACAGAAACATTTCAGCAGAAACTCTACAAGCCAGGAGGGAGTGGAACCAAATATTCAAACTATTAAAAGAGAGAAATTATGAGCCAGGAATAATATACCCAGCAAAGATGTCCTTTAGATATGAAGGAGGAATAAAGACCTTTCCAGACATACAGAAGCTGAGGGAATTTTTTAATACACAACCAGCACTACTAGAAATACTAAAGGAGACTATTCAACCACGATCAACAGGGACAATTTGTGACAATCAAAACATAAAAAGGGGGAGAGTAAAGGCCTGAAATGGAATATGGGAATGGAGAAAGTAGGCATGCTGAAGAAAATGGAATACTCTAAATATCAAATTTTCTTTTACGTACACTTAAGGGTAACCATTTTTAAAAATCCAGAACTGAAATATATACTATAACAAAAGAAGAAACAGAGGAAACATCATAGAATACCACCACACAGAAATAATAGACAACAACAAAAAGCCAAAGAAACACCAGTGACACAGTCTTACCAGAAAACTAAAGATAGAATGACAGGAAATCCTCACATATCAATAATCACCCTAAATGTTAATGGATTGAACTCACCAATAAAAAGGCACAGAGTAGCAGATTGGATCGAAAAACTAAACCCAACCATATGCTGTCTCCAAGAGACACATCTCAGCTACAAGGACAAGCATAGACTCAAAGTGAAAGGGTAGAAATTGACACTCCAAGCAAATGGTATCCAGAGAAAATCAGGTGTAGCCATACTGATACAAGATGAAACAGATTTCAGGGTGAAAAAGGTAACAAAAGACAGATATGGACATTTCATGAAGGTAAAGGGGACTATACAACAAGAAGACATAACACTCATCAATATTTATGCCCCCAATCAGGGAGCACGGAAATATAACAAAAAACTACTAAGAGAACCTAAAGGAGAAATTGACCAAAACACAATTATTCTAGGGGACTTAAATGTATCATTGACAGCTATGGATAGATCATCCAAACAGAAAATAAATAACGAAATAACAGCCCTAAATGACACATTAGATAAAATGGACATAATTGACATATATAGAGCACTTCATCCTAAAACATCAGACTATACATTTTTTTGGTAGTGTACATGGAAAATTCTCAAGGATACACCATATATTGGGACATAAAATCAGCCTCAGCCAAATATAAAAAGATTGAAATCATACCAAGCATATTCTCTGATCACAAGGCTTTGAAATTGGATACCAAATGCAAAAAGAAAGCAGGGAAAAACACAAATACATGGAGATTAAACAACATACTTTTAAAGAATGACCTGGTCAAAGAAGAAATTAGAGGAGAGATCAAAAGATACATAGAAACAAATGACAATGAAAATGTATCCTACCAAAATTTTGAGATGCAGTGAAAGCAGTTTTAAGAGGGAAATTTATATCATTACATGCCTATCTCAAGAAACAAGAAAAATCCCAAATAAATAACCACATGTTACACCTTAAGGAACTAGAAAAAGAAGAACAGATGAAATCCAAGGTCATCGGAAGAAAGGACATAACAAAAATCAGAGCAGAGCTAAATGAAATAGAGAATAGAAAGACAATACAAAAAAATAATGTGACAAACAGCTGGTTCTTTGAAAAGATTAGCAAAATTAACAAACCCTAGGGTAGACTCACAAAGATAAAAAGAGGAAAGACACTAATTAACAAAATCAGAAATGAAAAGGGGAAGTTATCACGGACACTACAGAAAAACAAAGAATCATCCAAGAATACTATGAATGACTATATGCCACCAAATTCAATAACCTAGAAGAAATGGACAAGTTCTTAGAAACATATAGCCTTCCTGGGCAGAAGCAAGAAGAACTGAAAAATCTAAACATACCGATCACCGGTAACGAAATTGAAGCAGTCATCCAAAACCTTCACAAGTGCAAGTGTCCAGGACCACATGGCTTCACTAGTGAATTCTACCAAACCTTCAAAGAGGATCTAACACCAATCCTGCTCAAACTCTTTCAAAAAATTGAAGAAGAAACAGTACTCCCTAACTCACTTTATGAGGCCAACATTACCCTGATAACAAACCTGGTAAGGACAGCACAAAAAAAGAATACTACAGACCAATATATCTGATGAATACAGATGCAAAAATCCCAAACGAAATTCTAGCAAATCAAATACAACAATGCATTAAAAAGATTACTCATCACGACCAAGTGGGGTTCATCCCCGGGGCACAAGGATGGTTAACATCTGCAAATCCATCAATGTGATACATCACATACATAAACAAAATAAAGGACAAAAATCATATGATTACATCAATTGATCCAGAAAAAGCGTTTGACAAGATACAACATCCGTTTATGTTTGAAACACATAATAAAATAGGCATAGAAGGAAAATACCTTAACATAATAAAGGCCACATATGGCAAACCTTCAGTTAATCTCATAATTAACTGTGAAAAACTGAAGTCCGTTGCTCTACGTTCAGGAACATGACAGGGCTGTCTCCTATCACTGCTGCTTTTCAACATAGTGTTGGAAGACCTTGCCAGAGCAATCAGGCAAGAGAAAGAAATAAAAGACATCCAAATTGGGAATGAAGAAGTTAAATTATCACTCTTTGCACATGACATGATGCTATATATAGAAAACCCTAAAGACTCCACCAAAAAGCTATTAGAAACAATCAACGAATACAGTAAAGTTGCTGGCTACAAAATCAACTTATAAAAGTCCATTGCATTCCTATATACTAACAATGAAATCTCAGGAAAAGAAATTAAAGAACAAATTTGTTTTGCAATTTTCAGCAAAAAGAATAAAATACCTAGGAATAAACTTAAGCAAGGATATTAAAGACCTATATACTGAAAACTATAAGACATTTTTAAAGAAATTGAAGAAGACACAAAAAATAGAAAGACATTATGTACTCATGGACTGGAAGAATCAAGATAGTTAAAATGGCCATATTACACAAAAATATACAGATTTAATGCAATCCCCATCAAAATCCCAATGGCATTTTTTAAAGAAATAGAACAAAAAATCATCAGATTTCTTTGGAACCACAAAAGACACCGAATAGCCAAAGCAATCTTAAGGAAAAAGAGCAATAATGGAGGTATCACACTTCCTGACTTTGGCTTGTACTACAAGGCTACAATCATCAAAACAGCATGGTATTGGCAGAAAAACAGACATATAGACCAATGGAATAGAATTGAGAACCCAGAAATAAAACCACATAAATATGGAGAGATAATTTTTGACAAAGTAGTAAAAGACATGCAATGGAGAAAAGACAGCCTCTTCAATAAATGGTGCTGGAAGAATTGGATAACCACGTGCAAAAGTGAAACTGGACTGCTATCTGTCACCATGTACCAAAATTAATTCAAAACGGACAAAGACTTAAGCATAAGACCTGACACAATAAACTGCATAGAAGAAAACATAGGTACTAAACTTATGGACCTTGTTTTCAAAGAGCATTTTATGAATTTGACTCCAAAGACAAGGGAAGTGAAAGCTAAAATGAACAAATGGGACTGTATGAAACTTAAAAGCTTATGCACAGCACAATAAACCATCAACAAAATAAAGAGGCACCCAACTGAATGGGAGAAGATTTTTGCAAACAGTGCCTCCGATAAGGGGCTAATGTCCAAAATATACAAGGAACTCATGTAACTCAACAGCAAAAAAACAAACAACCCAATTTACAAAATGGGCAGATGACCTGAAGTGACATTTCTCCAAAGAGGACATACAAATGGCAAATAGACATATGAAAAAAATGCTCAACATCACTAATCATAAGAGAAATGCAAATCAAAACCACAGTGAGCTATCACCTCACCCTAGTCAAAATGGCTATCATCAACAAGAGAAATAGTAACAAGTGTTGAAGAGGCTGTGGAGAAAAAGGAACCCTCATACACTTTTGGTGGGAATGCAGACTGGTGCAGCCACTATGGAAGGCAGTGTGGAGGTTCCTCAAAAAATTATGAATAGAATTACCATATGACCCAGCAATCCCTCTCCTGGGTATCTACCCAAAAAATCTGAAAACATTTATACATAAAGACACGTGTGCTCCAATATTCATTGCAGCTATTTTTATGGTGACCAAGACATGGAAACTGCCAAAATGTCCTTCGATAGATGAATGGATAAAGAAGTTGTGGTATATATGCACAATGGAATACTATTCGGCTGTAAGAAAATATGATATAGAAACGTTTCTGAGAACATGGATGGATCTTGAGAGTATAATGATAAGCGAAATAAGTTATAGAGAACCATACAATTTCACTGATACGTAGTATATAAACCTAAAACAACAAAAGAACAAGACAAACAAATGAGAAACAAAAACTCATAGACACAGACAATAGTTTAGTGGTTACCAGGTGGTAAGGGCAGTGGGGGGTGAGAGATGAGGGTAAGGTGTATCAAATATATATTGTGATGGAAGGAGAACTGACTGGGTGGTGAACACACAATGGGATTTATAGATGATGTAATACAGAATTGTACACCTGAAATCTATGTAATTTTACTAACCATTGTCTCCCCAATAAATTAAAAAAAGGAAAAATGAGTTGCAGACATATGTCTAGTAGGATACACTTTGTTTTTCAAATCCCTTCTGCGTACAATATGTTTTTTATATGCTCACAGAAATGCATAAAACACAAAGGAGAATATTTAAAAGCAAATAAGAGAGGGAAGGGAACAGAAATTAGGAGTGGGAGCATGAAAGGAGGTTTTAGCTTTACTTGTAGGCATTAATTTTTTTTTTTTTTTTACATTTGATAAATTTTTGTTAAATTAGTTTTAGGGGTACAAAGCAACATAACAGACATTTACACCCCTCACAAAGTGATAACTCCCATCCCCCAAGCTACTACCCTTCTGATATATAACTTGTACAATACCATTGACTATCTTCCTTATGCTATACTCCACCTCCCATGACTACACACACACACACACACACAATTAATTTCGCAAACATCCTAGAAAAAGTGCTGCATATTCATTGCTGAATATCACTACTGTCACCTTTGAAGTACTTTCTTTGAAGTCCACCCTTCAAAGCAATTCTGGAACTCTTTTTCTGGAATGGCCATCAGAGCTCTCACCATTACCATTGATGAACTGAATGTCATCAGAATGTCTTCCTTTCAATGTTTCCTTTATCTTTAAGTAACGGAAGATGTCACTGGAGGACAGATTGGGTGAGTAGGAAGGGTGTTCCAATACAGTTATTTGTTTACTGGCTAAAAACTCCTTCACAGACAGTGCCATGTGAGCTGATGCATCGTCATGAAGCAAGATCCATGAATTGTTGGTGAAAGTTCAGGTCATTTAACTTTTTACACAGCCTTTTCAGCACTTTCAAGTTGTAAACTTGGTTAACTGTTTTGTTCAGTTAGTACAAAGTCATAATGAATAATCCCTGTGATGTCAAAAAAGGTTAGCAACATCATTGCAAGAAGTTCATGAACTTAATTGTCAGACCTCATATGCAGAAATACTCAACATAATATTAACTAACTGAATTCACCAATATATTAAATGGATCATACACCATAATCAAGTGGAATTTATTCCAGGAATGCAAGGATTGTTAATGTCTGCAAATCAACCAATGTGGTAGACCACGTTAACAATAACAAGGATAACAATTATATAATCATCTCAGTAGATGCAAGAAAAAGGATGTGACAAAATTCAACATCCATTTATGGTAAAAATTCTCAACAAAGTGGATATAAAGAAAACATACCTTAACATAGTAATGACTATGTATGACAAACACACAGCTAACTTCATGCTCAATGGAGAAATCCAAAAATTTTCCTCTAACATCAGAAACAAGACAAGACACCCACTCTCACCACTTTCATTTAACACAGTATTAGAAGTCATCACTACAGCAATCAGACAAGAAAGAAAAGGCATCCAAAATGAAAAAAAAAAAAGGTGTAAAAGTGGTACTTTTTGCAGAGAACATGATACTATATTTAGAAAACCCTAGACTCCACTAAAAAGAAATTAGAACTGATAAATGAATTCAGTAAAGTTGCAGACACAAAGTCATACAGAGGGTTGTTATGTTTCTATACACTAATAACAAACTATCATCAAGATAAATTAAGAAAACAATTTCATTTATAATTGTCTCACAAAGAATAAAATACCTAGAAATAAATTTAACCAAGTTTGTCAAAGACATATACACTGAAAACTAGGACATTAAAGAAATTGAAGATAATTTAACAAATATATGGAAGGATACACTCTGCTTATGGATTGGAAGGATTCATATCATAAAATGACCCTACTATCCAAAGCAATGTTCAGATACGATGCATTTCCTATCAAACACCAATGAATAGATAATGCATTTCTTATCAAACACAGAACTTGAATAGATAATCCTAAAATGTATATGGAACCACAAAAACCCTGAATAGACAAAGCAATCCTGGAAAAGAACAAAGATGGAGGTATCACACTCCCTGATTTTATATTTTACTATAACAATAAAGAGTATTGTATTGGCACAAAACAGACCCATAGGTCAGTGGAACAAAATAGAGCCCAGAAATAAATCCACTTAAAAAAATTAAATTAGTTTCAGGTGTACAAAACAACATAGTGATTAGACATTTATATACCTCACAAAGTGATAACCCCAATAAATCTATAAAATCCACTCTTACATGGTCAATTAAGCTACAACAAAGGAGGCAAGAATATACAATGGGGAAATGACAGTCTCCTCTATAAATGGTGCTGGGAAAACTGGACAGATATGTGAAAAATAAGAAACTGGACTTCTTTCTTACACTATATGCAAAACAAACAAAAAATTTAAAATAATTGAATACTTAAATGTAAGAACTAAAATCATAAAACTTCTAGAAAAAAACAGGGAGTAAACTCTTTGACATAGGTCTTATCAATATTTTTTTGATACGTCTCCTTGAGCAATGATAAAAGCAAAAACAAACAAACATAAAATTAAAAACAATTTTCCACAGGAAAGAAAACCATTAAGAAAACAAAAGACAACTTAGTAAATGACAGAAAACATTTGTAAATGATATATACAATAAGGGGTTAAAATACAAAATATGTAATAAATTTATAGAACTCAATATCAAAAAAAAGAAAAAAAAACAATTTGATTAAAAATAGGCAGACTCTCTCAATAGACATTTCTCCTAAGAAGACATTCAGATGGCTAACACATAAATGAGAAAATTCTTACCATCACTAATCATCAGGAAAATCAAAATCAAAATCACAATATGATATCACCTCAACCTGTCAGAATGGTTATTATCAAAATGTCAACAAACAACAAGTGTTGGCAAAGATGTGGAGAAATAGGAACCCTCGTGTACTGTTGGTAGGGTTGTAAATTGGTGCTGCCACTATTGAAAACAGCATGGACATAAGAAAAGATGAAATAGTGCCATTTGCGATAGCATGGATCAATCTTGAGATTATAATGCTAAATGAAATAAGTCAGACAGAAAAAGTTGAGAACCATATGATTTCACTGATATGTGGTATATAAAACTGAAAACAACAAAGAAATAATACAAACAAATGAACAATCAAAAACTCAGAGACACAGACAATAGTTTAGTGGTTACCACAGTGTAGGGAGGAGGGAATGGCAGATGAGGATTAAAGGGATCAAACATATGGTGATGGAAGGAGAACTGACTCTGGGTGGTGAACATACATTGTGATATATAGATGATGTATTACAGAATTGTACACCTGAAACCTATGTAACTTTGTTAACAATTGTCACCCAAATAAACTTTAATTTAAAAAAAAAGATAAAAGAAAACAGCATGGAGGCTCTTCAAAAACTTAAAAATAGAACGACCATATGACCCATCAATTTCACTACTGTATATTTATCCAAGGAGAATGAAAACACTAATTCAAAAGATATATGCACCCTTATGTTCATTGAAACATTATTTGCAATAGCAAAGATATGGAGGCAAGTTAGGTGTCCATCTATAAATGAACTAATAAAAAAGATGTAAGATACAAACACATGGAATATTACTCAACCATAGAAAAAATGAAATCTTGCCATTTGTGACAACATAGATGGACCTTGATGTTATTATGCTAAGTAAAATAAATCAGACAGAGAAAGGCAAATACTAGGGTATTTTACTTGCATGAGGAATCTAAAAGGAAAATAAAAAAAGAAACAAACAAAGCAGAAACAAACTCATAGATACAGAGAAAAAAAAGGATGGTTGACCAAGGGATGGGGTGTGGAGAAATGGATGAAAAACGTGAAGGAGATTAAGAAGAATAAAAATCCAGTTATAAAATAAATAAGTCATAAGTATATAATGTACAGCAAGGCAATATAGTCAATCATCATAACATCTTTGTACCATGACAGATAGACTTATTATGGTGATCACATCATAGGTATATAAATGTTGAATTACTATGGTGAAAACTTGAAACTAGTATGATACTGTATGTCAACTATACTTTAATAACAAAAAGAAGAAACAGACACTCTGATTAGGTTTGTATCTATTCAGGTAATTTAATGAATAATTAATAACTTTCCAAAACAGAAAGAACCGGGCCCAGATGTGTTCTCTGGTAAATCCTACCAAAAATGTAAGAAAGAAATTATACCAATGCTCTACAATCTCTTTTAGAAGATAGAAGCAGAGGGAATTCTTTTTAAATTATTCTGTGAAGCCAACATTACTATAATAAAACAAAAAGACAGTATAAGAATATAAATTCATTATCTCTCATGAATATGAATGCAGAAACCTGAACAAAATGTTGGCAAATTGAATTCAGCTGTGTATAACAAAACATACATCCCAATCAAATGGGATATATCCCAGGAATACAAGAGTGGTTCAACATTGAAAATCAAAAAAAGCAATCCATCTCATTAAAAGACTAAAGAAGAAACATCACATGATTATATCAATAGATGCAGAAAGCATCTGATAAAATCCATCATAAATTATTATTGAAAAAGCCTCTTAGAAAACTAGGAAGAGAGGAGAATTTCTAAACTTGATAAAAATATATCTATAAAAAAACCCCAAACTATAGCACATTATGCTTAATGGTGATAAGCTCAAAACTCCTATTAAGGTCAAGAACAAGGCAAGGATGTCCCCTCTCACCACAGTATTTCAACATCATATTGGAAGTCCTATCTCATGCAATAAGGCAAGAAAAGGAAATAAAATGCATGCTGATTGTGAAGGAAGAAATAATACTTTTGTTTGTAGGTGACATGATTGTATATGTAGAAAAAATCTGAAATAATCAACAAAAACTGGAACTAACAAGCAATTATAACAGTGCCGCATAATGCAAGGTTAACATACAAAAGTCATTCACTTCCCTACATATCAGTAATGAAAAGAAAACAATTTGAAGTTAAAAGTACAATAGCATTTACATTATCTCTGCCAAAAATTAAACTTAGGAAAGAATAAATCTAAGAAAATCCCACAATGTGAAAGATAGAAACTACAGAACTTTAATAAAAAATGTCAAAAAGAAGATACATATTCAATGAAATTCCTATCAAACTACCAATGACATTTTTCACAGAAATAGAAAATATAATCCTAAAATTTATATGGCACCATAAAGACCCTGAATAGCCATGGCAATCTTGAGAAATAACAACGTGGGAGGTATCACCATACCTCACCTCAAATTATACAACAAGGCTATAGTAGTCAAAACAGTATGGTACTGGCATAAAAACAGACACATAGATTAATGGAACAGAATAGAGATACCAGAAATAAATTCATACCTATATGGTCATATAATCTACGACATTGGGGTAAAGAAAGTCATTCAATAAATGGTGCTGGGAAAACTGGACAAACACATGCAACAAAATGAAGCTGGATCACTTCCTTACATCATATATGAGAATAAATTCAAAATGGATTAAAGAATTAAATGTAAGATCTGAAATCCTAAAACTCCTACAAGCAAATTTAGGAAGAAAATTTGCAGACGTCATCCTTAGGAATATTTTTACTGCTATATCTCCTTGAGCTAGGGAAGTAAAAGAAAAAATAAAGATGGGATTACACCAAACTTAAAAGTTTTTTCATAGCAAAGGAAACCATCAATAAAACAAAATGGCATCCTACTGAATGGGAGAAGATATTTCTCAATGATACATCTGATAAGGGATTAATATCCAAAATTTATTAAAAAAAAAAAAAAAAAACTCATTCAACTCAAAACCAGAAAAACAAACAACCCAATTAAAAAATGGACAGAGGACATGAAGAAACATTTTTCTAAAGAGGACATACTGATGGCCAACAGACATATGAAAAAATGCTCAAACTTACTAATCATTAAGAGAAATGCAAATAAAAACCACAATGAGATAACACCCCACTTTGGTCAGAATGACTATCAACAATAAAACAACAGGTGTTGGTGAGGATGTGGAGAAAAGGGAACCCTTGTGCGCTCTTGGTGGGAATGCAGATTGGTGCAGCTACTTTGGAAATCAGTATAGAGGTATCTTAAAAAACTGGAAATGGAACTACCTTATGACCCAGCAATTCCACTCTTAGGTATCTATCCAGAGAAATCCAAAAGTCTAATTGGAAAAAAATATATGCACCCCTATGTTTATTGCAGCACTATTTACAATAGCCAAAACTTGGAAACAACTGAAATGCCCATTGATAGATGACTGGATTAAGGAACTGTGGTACATTTATAAAGTGGAGTATTACTCAGCCATAAAGAAGAATGAAATCTTACTATCTGCAACGATGTGCATGGACCTACAGAATATTATGCTAAGTGAAATAAGTCAGACAGAGAAAGACAAATACCATATGATCTCACTTATCTGTGGAATCTGGAGAATAGAATAAATGAGCAAACTAATCAGAAACAGTCTCAGAGATATAGAGAAAAAACTGAGCATTGCTAGATGGGACGGGGTGGAGATGGGCAAGAAGGTGAGGTGATCAGAAAGCACAAATTGGTAACCACAATAATGCCATGGGGATACGAAAGACAGTTTGAGGAATATAATCAATAATGTTTAAAGATTTTGTATGGGTTCAGATGGGCACTTGTCTTATTAGGGAGAGCACTTCATGAACTCTGTCGATGCCTGACCACTGCAGTGTACACCTGAAGCTGAAGCTGAATAATACTGAATGTTAACTATAATTTAATATATATGTATACATATATACCCACAGGATGTGCAGTACAGCATACGGAATACAATCAATGGAATTGTAACAGCTGTATACAATGTCAGAGGGGTAGTAGATTGCAGGAGGGGGGTTATCACTTTGAGAGGGGTGCAAATGTCTAACTATTACATTGTTTTGTGCACTTGAAAATGATTTTTAAAATATTCAAAAGAACTCATGGATGGGGAATCTCAATATTGTCAAAATGTCAGTTCTTACCAAATTGATGTATAAATTCAATGCAATCTTAATTAAAATCCCAGCAAGTTATTTTGTGGAAATCAACAAACTTATTTTAAAGTTTATATGGAGAGGCAAAAGACAAAGTATAGCCAACACAATATTGAAGGAGAAGAGCATAGTTGAAAGACAGAGAAATCCAACTTCAAAACTTAAGTATAAAGCCACAGCAATCAAGACAGTGCGTCACTTGCAAAAGAATAAACAAAACAATTGATGAAATAGAAGAGAGAGCTCAGAAATAGACCCACATATTAAAGTTAACTGATCTGTGGCAATAAAAAGGTAGTACAATATAGAAAAGCTACTCTGTTTAATAAATGGTGCTGGAACAACTGATATTTAAATGCAAAAAAAAATTTAAAGTAATTTAAATTAAATTACTTTAAAAGATATTTAAAGTAATTTAAATTAAATTACTTTAAAAGATATTTAAAGTAATTTAAATTAAATTACTTTAAAAGATATTTAAAGTAATTTAAATTAAATTACTTTAAAAGATATTTTAAGTAATTTAGATACAGGCTTTATACCCATCATAAAAATTAACTCAAAATGGATCACAGACCTAAATGTAAAATGCAAAACTATAAAACTCCTAGAAGAGGACACAGGAGGAAACCCAAATGACCTTAGGTATGGTGATGAATACTTAGATACTATAATTAAGTCACAATTCATGAAAAATAATTAATAAGTTGGACTATATTAAAATTAAAAACTTCTGCTCTGTGAAATATATAAGAAATATGTAAAATATAAAGAGAATAAGAAGACAAGCCTCAGACTGGGAGAAAATATTTGCATCTGATAAAGAGATGTTATCCAAAATATACAAAGAACTCTTAAAATTCAACAATAAGAAAACAAACAACCTAACTGAAAAATGTGCCAGAGAGACTTCTGGTTACTGGTTCCACACATAAGGAGCTTGGAAGTTGCCACTCCATCCTACCAACAAGTAAAATGCTGAACAGTCTTCAAAATCAACAATTCTTCTTGGATCCATCAGAGAGGGGAAGACAGAGTGTAAACCACTGCTCCCATTATTAGAGAGGCAGACAATTGAATACAGAGATTCACAGCTTATAAGAGCAGAGGTGTATGAGCTGAAAATGCTATGGAAAACAGTGTTGGCTTAGGAAAACTTTAAGTGTAATTGATGTATTGCTGGAGACCCAGTATGGAAAACTTTGAGAGTTAAAAACTCCAAAGGGACCCAGGCATAGGAGGCAACCACAATATTTTGAGATTTACCTTCAGGGGTTTCAAAAAATACTTCTCTTTAACATTTGATGAATCATTTCACAGGGTATAAAATTCTAGGTAGGCAATTGTTTTTTTCTAAATATACTTTCAATATATCACTCAATGGTGAACATCACACAGTACTGAAACTCATAATCAATATCTGAGAAAAATTCCCTCAGGCTTCTGGAAGGGATGAGAAAAAAGGAACCATTTTGAAATACACCAGAGCACTTTGCTCTTAACAAGGCTTTCTTACAGAGGAAACTAGTTAATCAAAGTTTAACCAGCTGAGGTATTATCAGAGCCTGAGACCTGGGGGACAAGAAATACACAACTCCAACCCACTCTATTCACCCTGTTTCACCTAAGGGGGGTAAAACTGAGAAAAACTTTGAAGTTCACCATCCAGAAGTTTACTCAAAGTCTGATACCTACTCATAGAACTATGGAATCATTTATCTGCACCTCACTGCCACATTAATAAAGACCTAGTTACAACAGTTCCTTTTACCCAGTACATTGTGTCTAGTAATTTTTTTTTTTTAAATTGCAATACGTACCCAAATGAATAAAAACACAATTTAAAAGACAAAGCAGCAGAACAAGATATGGCAAGAATGTTAAAATTATCAAACCAGGAATTTCAAACAGTTATGATTAATATGTTAAGTGCTCTTGTGGATAAAATAGAAAACATGGAAGAACAGCTGGGCAATGAAAGCAGTGAGACAGAAATCATAAAAAAGAAACAAAGAGAAATGTTAAAGCAAAAACACTGCAAGAGAAATAAAGAATGCCTTTCATAAACATTAATTATTAGACTAGACACAGCTGAAGACAGAATGTTTGACTTGAAGGATATATCAATAGAATTCTTGAAAACCAAAAAGCAGAGAACAATGACTGACAAAAAAACAAAACAAATACACATCATCAAAATGGCGGCGTGAGGTGACCCTCTGGAAATCTCCCCTAGAATTTGCAACAAACTGAAAAACTGTAACTCCGCAAAGGACTCCCTGCACAGCAGACAGGCAAGATGAAGAGGCTCATTACTGAATTCACCTAAAGGTGGGCAAATTGCACGAGCCGGGGACGAGGGATGGGAGAGGAGTGGAAATGGAGCCACGCAGACCTAGCTCAGTGCTCCGGGTTTGCTGCATTCCAGAACTACCCCAGCTGTGGGAGAGGGAAGAACTCAGACTGCTAGGGCTCCTTTTTATGGCCCACAAGGCTGAGGGGGCAGCATATAACACAGCTGAACCCAATGTACAAGGCAGAGACCTCGGAACAAAGACTAACGGAAAAAGGCTGAAAACTGCGTTAAGCCCTCACTGCTGCAGAGAATGGAAGCCTTAGGCACTGAGACTAGCCGCCCCCTCCAGACACTCCCAGAGTTCGCCCCGCCCCCATCTGCCAAGTGCTAGAAGGGGAAGAGTAGCAGTGTCAGACCAAAAGAACAGAATATTTGCAGTTCTGAGAACTGTGGTCAGCAGACACAGATTCGCAGCCCAACTAGTTCCAGCAAAGGAGAGGGAGGTTTGGAAGCAGGACCGGCTGTGGTGGATGTCGCTGCTATTCCTCTGGGCCAATTCTCACAACTCACCCAGCCACTGTCCCCACCTATCTGGGCGGATCCCTGCAGGAGTAAAAAGAACTGCTGAAATGCACAGGCTCTGAATCTGGTGCAGGAAGAGCTTTGGAACTTCAAAAGCTCTCCTCATACTCACAGGGACACTGAGCTCTATGACCAAGGCGAACTATTAATAGAGAAGAAGCCCAACTTCCAAGAAATCCCCCTGTGGGGACAGAGCCCCAGAAAGTAGTTTCCAGGCTCTCAGCCTCACATAGACAGGTGCTGGCTCAGGTAGTAAATGGCCATCAACTGTGATTGGACGGCCATCAGCTGTGGCTAGTTGGCCGTCAGCTGTAACCATTGAGCCATTGGCCACTAATATAACTGCTGTGGCTACGCTAGCAGAAAATGGGGGCTAGCAAGAAGATGGTGGCTGAGCTAGCAAGAGCGGATTACAGAGAGGTAGATGCCGCTAAAGAGAGTATAGTGGTATGACTCCCTTATCTATGGCTCCATGGGTGATCCTTTTTGGCCTCACCCTATCCTGCATTCTTATGTGGGGAGAGGGAGCAGAGACCCTGCCTGACGCCCCCCACGACACCCCCCATTGTGTGAGAAGCTGGAATAGTGCAGAAAAAACATAACACTACAGTTTCAGAGAGAAAGAAAAGGCTGCAGTTGGAGAGAAAATAAATCATTCTACAAACACGTACTGAAAAGCAAAAGGAAAACCTCTTCCTATGAACCTGTTGCAGAACCAACTACTGTAGATGTCTAGGAAGACAAACAATAAATCAGTAATTGCCATGAATAACCAAGGCAATAAGACAGCTCAGAAAGAAAAGGAAAATTCTCCAGAAAATGAACTTAAAGATATTGAAATATGTGACTTAAATTACAGAGAATCCAAGATTGCAGTTCTGAAAAAACTCAATGAGATGCAAGAAAACACAGATAGGCAGTTTAATGAACTCAGAAACACAATCAAAGAACAACATGAACATTTTACCTAAGAGATTGAAATTTTAAAAGAGAACCAAATAGAATTTCTGGAGATTAAGAACTCAATAGAAGAAATAAAGATTGAAATAGCCAGCTTAGGTAGTAGAGTTGACCAGATGGAGGAAAGAATCAGTGACTTCGAAGATAGAAACCTGGAAATGACACGGATGGAAGAAGAAAGAGACTTGAGACTTAAAAGAAATAAAAGAACTCTACAAGAACTTTCTGACTCTATCAGAAAGAGCAATATAAGAATAATGGGTATACCAGAAGGAGAAGAAAGCGAGAAGGAATACAATCTATGTTCAAACAAATTGTCGATGAGAACTTCCCAAACTTGTGGAAATAACTGTTTCCTTGAATCCAAGAGGCAAACAGAACACCTAATTACCTCAACCCCAACTGGCCTTCTCCAAAGCACGTTGAATTGAAGTTGGCAAAAATCAATGACAAAGAAAAAATCCTCAAGGCAGCCAGGGAAAAGAAGATGGTAACCTACAAAGGAAAGCCCATTAGGTTATCATCAGATTTCTCAGCAGAAACTCTACAAGCCAGGAGGGAGTGGAACCAAATATTCAAACTATTGAAAGAAAGAAATTATGAGCCAACAATAATATACCCAGCAAAGATATCTTTAGATATGAAGGAGGAATAAAGACCTTTCCAGACATACCGAAGCTGAAGGACTTTTCTAAGACACGACATGCACTACAAGAAATACTAAAGGAGGCTATTGGACTACAATCAACAGAGACAATTTGTGGCAACCAAAACATAAAAAGGGGGAGAGTAAAGGCCTGAATCGGAATGTGGGAATGGAGAAAGTAGGCATGCTGAAGAAAATGGAATACTCTGAATTTCAAACTTTCTCTTAAATAAACTTAAGGACAACCACTCAAAAAAAAAAAATCCAGAACTGAAATATATACTCTAATAAAAGAAGAAACAGAGGGAAACATCATAGAATACCACCACACAGAAATAATAGACAACAACAAAAAGCCAAAGAAACAATGGAGACACAGTCTTACCAGAAAACTAAAAATAGAATGATAGGAAATCCTCACATATCATTAATCACTCTAAATGTAAATGGACTGAACTCACCAATAAAAAGGCACAGAGTAGCAGATTGGATCAAAAAACTAAACACAACCATATACCGTCTCCAAGAGACACATCTCAGCTACAAGGACAATTATGGACTCAAAGTGAAAGGGTGGAAATTGACACTCCAAGCAAAAGGTATCCATAGAAAATCAGGTGTAGCTATACTGATATCAGATGAAACAGACTTCAGGGTGGAAAAGGTAACAAGAGACAAAAATGGACATTTCATAAAGGTAAAGGGGACTATACAACAAGAAGACTTAAAAGTCATGTGAATTTATACCCTTAATCATGGAGCACTGAAATATACCAAGCAACTTCTAACAGAACTAAAGGGAGAAATTGACCAAAACAGAATTATACCAGGTGACCTAAATACATCATTGACAGCTATGGATAGATAATCGAAATAGAAAATAAATAATGAAACAGCAGCCCTAAATGACAACATTAGATGAAATGGACATAATTGACATTTGTAGTGCACTTCATCCTAAAACATCAGGCTATACATTTTTTTTCCAGTGTACATGGAACTTTCTCAAGGGTAGACCATATATTGGGACATAAAACTAACCTCAGCAAATTTAAGAAGACTGAACTCATACCCAGCATATTCTCTGATCACAAGGCTTTGAAATTGGATATCAACTGTGAAAAGAAAGCAGGAAAAATCACAAATACATGGAGATTAAACAACATACTTTTAGAGAATGACCAGTTCAAAGAAGAAATTAGAGGAGAGATCAAAAGATACAAGAAACAAACGACAATGAAAATACATGCTACCAAAATTTTTGGGATGCAGCGAAAGCAGTTTTAAAGGGAAATTTACATCATTACAGGCCTATCTCAAGAAACAAGAAAAATCCCAGAAAACAACTTCACGTTACACCTTAAACAACTAGAAAAAGAAGAACCAGTGAAACCCAAGGTCAACAGAAGAAAGGAAATAATAAAAATCAGAGCACAACTAAATGAAATAGAGAACAAAAAGACAATAGAAAAAAATAATGTGACAAAGAGCTGGTTCTTTGAAAAGATTCACAAAATTCACAAACCCTTGGCTAGACTCATTAAGATAAAAAGAGAGAAGACACTAATAAACAAAATCAGAAATGAAAAAGGGGAAGTTATCACAGATGCCACAGAAATACAGAGGATCATTCAAGAATACTATGAAGGACGATATGCCACCAAATTCAATAACCTAGAAGAAGTGGACTAGTTCTTATAAACATGCAGGCTTCCTAGGCTGAACCATGAAGAATTGGAAAATCTAAACAGACCAATCACCAGTAACGAAATTGAATCAGTCATCCAAAACCTTCCCAAAAACAAAAGTCCGGGACCAGATGGCTTCACTAGTGAATTCTACCAAACCTTCAAAGAGGATCTAATACCAATCCTGCTCAAACTCTTCCAAAAAATTGAAGAAGAGACAGTACTCCCTAACTCATTTTATGAGGCCAACATTACCCTGATACCAAAACCTGGTAAGGACAACACAAAGAAAGAGAACTACAGACCAATATCTCTGATGAATACAGATGGAAAAATCCTAAACAAAATTCTACCAAATCGAATACAACAATGCATTAAAAATATTATTCATCACGACCAAGTGGGGTTCATCCCAGGAGCACAAGAATAGTTCATTGTACGCAAATCCCTCAATGTGATACATCACAAAAATAAAATAAAGGACCAAAAATCATACGATTATATCAGTTGATGCAGAAAAAGCATTTGACAAGATACAACATCCATTTATGATTAAAACACTTAATAAAATGGGTATAGAAGGAAAATACCTTAACATAATAAAGGCCATATATGACAAACCTTCAGCTAATCTCATAATTAACAGTGAAAAACTGAAGCCCTTTTCTCTACATTCAAGAATACGACAGGGCTGTCCCCTGTCACCTCTGGTTTTCAACATAGTGTTGGAAGTCCTCGCCGGAGAAATCAGGCAAGAGAAACAAATGAAAGACATCCAAGTTGGGAATGAAGAAGTTAAACTGTCACTCTTGGCAGATGACATGAATGCTATATATAGAAAACCTTAAAGACGCCACCAAAAAGCTATTAGAAACAATCAACGAATACAGTAATGTGGCCGGCTACAAAATCAAGGTACAAAAGTCCATTGCATTCCTTTATACTAACAATGAAATCTCAGAAAAAGAAATAAAAAAATTCCATTTGCAATTGCAGGCAAAAGAATAAAATACCTAGGAATAAACTTACCAAGGATGTGAAAGACTTACATGCTGAAAACTATAAGACACTTTTAAAAGAATTTTAAGACAGAAAAATTGGAAAAACATTCCGTGCTCATGGATGGGCAGAATTAACATAGTTAAAATGGCCATATTACCCAAAGCAATATACAGATTTAATGCAATCGCATCAAAATCCCAATGGCATTTTTTAAAGAAATAGAACAAAAAATCATCATATTTGTTTGGAACCACAAAAGACCCCAAATAGCCAAACAATCTTAAGAAAAAAGACCAATGTTGGAGGTATCACGCTCCCTGACTTTAGCTTGTATTACTGGGATACAATAATCAAAACAGCATGGTATTGTCAGAAAAACAGACACGTAGACAAATGGAATAGAATTGAGAACCCAGAAATAAAACAACATAAATATGGACAGATAATTTTTGACAAAGAAGCTAAAAACATACAATAGAGGAAAGACAGCCTCTTCAATAAACGGTGCTGGGGGAATTCGAAAGTCCCGTACAAAAGAATGAAACTAGACTTCTGTCACCATGTACAAAAATTAATTCAAAATGGATCAAAGACTTAAGCATAGACCTGAAACAATAAACTGCATAGAGGGAAACATAGGTACTAAACTTAGGGACCTTGGGTTCAAAGAGCGTTTTATTAATTTGACTCCAAAGGCAAGGGAAGTTAAAGCTAAAATAAATGAATGGGACTATATCTAACTTAAAAGCTTCTGCACAGCAAAAGAAACCATCGACAAAATAAAGAGGCAACCAACTGAATGGAGAAGATATTTGCAAACAGTGCCTCTGATAAGGGTCTAATATCCAAAATATACAAGGAACACATGCAACTCAACAACAAAAAAACAAACAACCCAGTTGAAAAATGGGTGGAGGACCTGAAGAGATATTTCTCCAAAGAGGACATACAAATGGCAAATATGAAAAAATGCTCAACATCAGTAGTCATCAGAGAAATGCAAATAAAAACCACAATGAGATGTCACCTCACCCCAGTTATCATCAACAAGACAAATAGTAACAAGTGTTGGAGAGGCTGTGGAGAAAAAGTAACCCTCATACACTGTTGGTGGGAATGCAGACTGATGTAGCAGGTATGGAAGGCAGTGTGGAGGGTGCTCAAAAAATTATGAATAGAATTACCGAATGACCCAGCAATCCCTCTCCTGTGTATCTACCCAAAAAATCTGAAACATTTATCCATAAAGACACGTGTGATCCAATGTTCATTGCATCTTTACTTACAGTGGCCAAGACATGGAAACAACTGAAATGTCCTTCAATAGATAAATGGATAAAGAAGTTGTGGTATATGTTCATAATGGAATACTTTTCGGCAGTTAGAAAAGTGAAATAAGACCATTTGTGACAACATGGATGGATCTTGAGATTATAATGCTAAGCGAAATAAGTCAGACAGAAAAAGCAGAGAACCATATGATTTCACTGATATGTGGTATATAAACCAAAGCAACAAAAGAACAAGACAAAGAAATGAGAAACAAAAACTCATAGACACAGACAATAGTTTAGTGGTTACCAGAGGGTAAGGGGGGAGGTGGGTGGTAGTGAGAGTAAAGGGGATCAAATATATGGTGATGGAAGGAGAACTGACTGTGGGTGGTGAACACACAATGGGATTTATAGATGATGTAATGCAGAATTGTACACCTGAAATCTATGTAACTTTACTAACAATTGTCACCCCAATAAACTTTAATAAAAAAAGAACATGTATTATGATCTCAAGATCCATCCATGTTGTTACAAATGGTCCTATTTCATCTTTTCTTACCACCAAATAGTATTCCACTGTGTATATATAGTACAACTTATTTATCCATTGAACTATCAAAAGACATTTTGGTTGTTTCCATTTCTTGGCCACCGTAAACAAAGCCACATTGAACATTGGAGCACACTTGTCTTTATGGATAAATGTTTTCAGTCTTTTGGGGGTATATACCCAGGAGAGGGATTGCTGGGTAATATGGTAATTCTGTTCTTAAATTTTGAGGACCCTCCACATTGCCTTCCATAGCAGCTGCTCCTATCTGCATTCCCACTAACAATGTATGAAGGTTCCTTTGTCTCCACAGCCTCTGCAAAAGTTGTTATCACTTGTCTTGTTGATAATAGTCATTCCGACATGTGTGAGGTTGTAGATCATTGTGGTTTTGATTTGCATTTCCCTAATAGCTAGTGAAATTGAGTATCTTTTCATATATCCTTTGGCTGTTTGTATGTCTTCTTGGGAGTAGTGTCTGTTTAGGTTTTCTGCCCATTTTTTAATTGGATTGTTATTCAACATAGTATTGGAAATCCTAGCCAGAGTATTCAGCCAAGAAAAACAAATGAAAGGCATTTAAATTGGTAATGAAGAAGTCAAATTGTCACTTTTTGTAGATGACATTTTTTATATGGAAAACCCTAAAGACTCCACCAAGAATCTATTATAAGTAATAAACAATTACAGTAAAATTGCAGGGTACAAAATCAATGTATAAAAGTCCATTGCATTCCCACATACTTACAATGAAATTTCAGAGAAAGAAATGAAAACTATAATTATGTTTGCAATTGTAACAAAAAGAACAAAATACTGTCATGCGGGGCGTCTGGCGGGGTCTCTGCTCCTGCTCCCCACAAGAGAACGCAGGATATGGCCAGGCCAAAAAGGAATACCCGCGGAGCCATAAGTATGGGAGTCATATCACTATATTCTTGCTGGCGGCTGGGTTGGAGAAACAGGAAACAGGAGTCACACAATTCTCAACCATCACTCTGCTGCTTGCCAGCCCAGCCACCATCTTCTTGCTAGCCCCCATTTTTTTTTTTTTTTGCTAGCGTAGCCACAGCAGTTATATTAGTGGCAATGGCTTGCTGGTTAGAGCTGATGGCCAACTAGCCACAGCTGATGGCCATCCAATCACAGTTGATGGCCATTTACTACCTGAGCCAGCACCTTTCCATGTGAGGCCGAGAGCCTGGAAACTGCTTTCTGGGGCTCTGTCCCCACAAATACGTAGAAATAAACTTAACAAAAAATGTGAAGAACTTATACACTGAAAACTACAAGACATTATTAGAAGAAATTGAAGAAGACAGAAAGAAATGGAAAGGTATTCCATATTTGCAGATTGGACAAATCAACGTAGTTAAAACAGGCCATATTATCCAAAGCAATATATAGATTTAATGCAATTCCCATCAAAATCCCAATGACATTTTTTTAAAGAAATAGAACAATGACAAAAAAAATCATCAGATTTGTATGGAATCACAAAAGTCCCTGAATAGCCCAAGCAATGCTGAGGAAAAAGAACAAAGCTGGAGGTATCATACTCCCTGACTTAAACTTATAGTACTACAAAGTGACAATAGTCATAACAGCATGGTATTGGCAGAAAATAGACACAAAGAACAATGGAACAGAATTGAGAAACCAGAAATAAACCCATGTATATAAGAGAAAAAAAATTTGACAAAGGAGCCAAAGGTATACAATGGTGAAAATAAAGGCTGTTCAATAAATGGTGCTGGGAAAATTGGAAAGCCATGTGCAAAAGAATAAAACTCCTGTTACCATATATCAAAATTAACTCAAAATGGTTCAAAAACCTAAATATAAGACCTGAAACAATAAATTACACAGAAGAAAACATAGGTACTAAACTTCTGGACCTTGAGCTTAAAGAGGATTTTATGACTTTGAGCTCAAAGGCAAGGGAAGTAAAAGTAAAAATAAATGAATGGGATTATATGAAACTAAAAACTTGTGCACAGCAAATGAAGTCATTAACAAAACAAAGAAGCAACCAACTGAATGGGGGAAGATGTTTGCAAACCACACCTCCAATAAGGGGCTAATATCCAGAATACTGTATATAAGGAACTCATACAACTTAACAACAACAATAAACAAAAAACAAACAAAAAAACAATCCAATTAAAAATTGGGCAGAGAATATTACTATTGGGCAGAATATTACTATTATTCATCTGAGAAATGATAAGATCTTGGACCAAGACAGTAGCATTAGAAATGGAAAGTCAGCAGAATTTAGCATTTGATTGAGGTGCAGGCTGGAAGGGGATGGAGAGATCCAAGCATAGGTACTTGTTATTTACCTTCAAACCGTCCACAATCATTTGGTTTCATATGCTTACAAATGGACTACTAATGCCCTCAATAAAGTATGCAAAAACGTAAGCAGAAAGCATTCTGTGAAGCACATCTAAATCAATGTTGAACCATAAGTGACTTCTTCACAGGTGTATTCTCTATTTTATAGTATGCACATCTAGCTAGATTAGACATGGTTTCACAGTCAGCACCTGTAGCTTTCTCTTTAGCTCCACCTCCTTTCTTTTCTCTGCACTGATTGGCACCAGAGCAATTTCTGCTCTTTGCATGTCCACCCATTATTATCCTGTTTCAGAGTGCTCTACCACTCCGGAAACCAGCAAGAGTTTTTCGCAGCAGAGATGTCTTACTTCAATCTCCACTCCACCTCACCTTATCACACACAGTATTGCTAAATTTTGTGCATATGATCCTCTTGCCACCCATTTCATTATCTTGCCTGTGATTTTATAAATATTTTTTACCTATTTAATCAAACCAGTTTTCATCAGTGAATATCACATTATTTTTTGTTCTGAAGTTGGGATAAGTTTACATATGTATCATGGAGATTTAATTCATTTTAGGTACGATAGATGCTATTTGTACTGAGTCAGTACCTTCATTGATTTATAAACGTAATAATAATTTGCTAAGTGGGGAAATAATATTATCAAACTATGAAGTATATGATCTAATTTCTGTTTTATGTACACAAACACGCACAAATATTTACAAAATCTGCACAATAAAATTACAAAATAGTAAGAGAAGATTTTTCCTGCAGAAAGTATTGTAGGTAATTTTTCTTTCCTTTTTCTTTATTTGGGGCTATAAACACTATTTAATTTTCTACCAAAAAAAGCAGGTATTATTTGTGTAACAGAAAACTTAAAATTTAAAACATCATATTAAAATAATATAATAATAAATAGTGTGATAAAAATAATATAAATAGTGTAATGGAAATAATACATATGAGTAATTACTTAAAAACAATTTTACTAACATGGGAAAATTGATCTTATTCTTATATTTCTCTTTTCTAATTATTTCTCACATGATTCTCCTTATTGACAAATAGGTCTAGAGCAAATACAGAAAATCTCAAGTACTTTAAACTTCACAGTTTTATAAACTGCTTAAAAGGAGTAATTTTCTATTTCCTTTCGATGTATTCTAAGAGTGTGTGTGTGTGTGTGTGTGTGTGTGTGTGTGTGTGTGTGTACATATGCCTCTATCTGTTTTAACAGTATCAACTTTTAAATATTTTACAGTTTTTCTTATACAGTGCATGGTTTTCTTTCCCCCCCGCTACTTCTCAGGTATACCACAATGCATCTGAAGTTTACAAATGTGTCATTGAATAAAAAAGTCTGGGTAGTCCTGGATTATCAACTGTGTTTTGTCAACATGTCTGAAGATAAATTTTGTTGTATTGCTCCAAAGGTCTACTGAAACCATTATTTATTAAGCATATGTACACACTTTTCTATCTATGCATCTCATTACTTAATCAGAAAAAAAAATGTTGACCTATAATTCTTAAAGCCTTTAAGTGATTATCTGTTGCCTTTTAATTACCTAATGAGTTCCCAGGAAATAAACACAAGCTAAAAGACTTATCATTTCTCAGGCCATACTTTTTCCTGTGGATTTGTATTTAGTTTTCTTCTGAAGTTCTGTATTTACTATTTCCTTGTTTTGGTATTTCTTAACCACACTCTTGACGTTTAAAGGTAAATGAATTCTTGTTTAGTTGTAATGGGGAAAAGCGAGGGCTTTCGAAATGAAAATTCTGAAATAATAAAAAAAAATTAAACAAAAAATTTATTAGAACTGCTAATGAGTTAAAAAAAAGTGTTCAATATAAAATGCATGGAACAAAAAAGCAACTTGATGGAAACCATAAAAAAATTATTTTTGCTTACATTATATCATTTGTGTGTTTTGCTTAGATGACATCTGGGTGTTTGGAAATATCCAGATGGTTGGCTTGTTTTTTTATTCATGAAACTTTAGTGTCATGTGGACAGCTACCTTTTCTTTTTTTCCATGCTTGCCATCTGCTGGAAGTGCTAATGATTTTGAATACTGACCAATAATTAAAGGAAGGATAATTAACAATAGGCCCCAAAGATTCCCGAATAGTTTCATTAATTTCAAGTGTCAAAAGTTGTTTTTCTTTAAACTTTATCTCTATTTTGGTAATGGAAAAGTAGCCTTATTCCCTCCCATACTTCAACACCAACTGTGACTCCTCAATCTAAACCTCAGTTCTGACGTCACTTAAACACATTTACATTAATCTATAAGACATCAGATCTGTCTATCCCACATATTAAAAATTGATGTCCCAAGATGTTTCCCATTCCTACCCTCAGATTCCTAATCCTACCAGTGGTAAAATTCAGTCTGAGTCCAATGGCCTAGGAACCAGGGGAGCCAATGGTGTAAATCTCAATTCGTGGGCAGAAAATGATGCAATGGGATGTCCCAACTCAAATAGTGAGGCAGAACAAATGGACAAATTCCTCTTTCCTCTGCAAATCTTTCTCCCCTCTTACTGTACCACTTCCTCCCTATTTCACTGTGGCCAAGCTTCTTTGCATCTCAAGACCTTGGAACACTCTGTTCCCTTGTGTGATGTTGTTACTCTTCATCCCCACCTCCATCATGTGCTTAGATGCTTAGAATCCTTCATATATGATTTTAAATGTTATTTTTCACAAAGCACTTCCCTGATTACCCAATCCACAGTAGTCCCCACCCCACCACATTAGCCTTTCTCACAGGAACTTAAAAAAAGAAAAAAAAAGCTTACTACAATGTTTAATTTAAATATTTATTTTAGGTTATTACCATTTTTGTTAATAGCACATTTTTATTTTATTTTTATTAGTTTCATGTGTACAAAGCAACATAATAGTTAGACATTTACATCCCTCACAAAGTGATAACTCCCCTACCCCAAGCTACCACCCCTCTGACATCTTATATAACTGTTACAATACCATTGACTATCTTCCTTATGCTATGCTCTACCTCCCATGATCATACATATATATATATATATATATATATATATATATATATATATGATCTACATAATATAATTATATATATATATATATAATTAAAGTTTTTTTAATTAAAGTTTATTGGGGTGCAATTGTTAGTAAAGTTACATAGATTTCAGGGGTACAATTCTGTAAGACATCATCTATATATCACATTGTGTGTTCACCACCTAGAATTAGTTCTCCTTCCATCACCATATATTTTATACCCTTTACCCTCATTTACCACCGCTCTCCCCCGTTACCCTCTGGTAACCACTAAACTACTGTCTGTGTCTATGAGTTTTTGTCTCTTCATTTGTTTGTCTTGTTCTTTTGTTGTTTTCAGTTTTATGTATCACATATCAGTGAAATCATATGGTTCTCAACTTTTTCTGTCTGACTTATTTTATTCAACATAATAATCTCAAGATCCATCCATGTTGTCGCAAATGGTACTTTTCATTTTTTCTAATGGCAGAATAGTATTACATATATCTATATTTATATTTACTTATAGTTGACATACAATATTATTCTACTTCAGCTTCAGTTACACAGTGCATTGGCTATGCCTCTACACAGTCTATGAAGTGATCCCCTTGATCAGTCCAGTGCCCATCTGACACCTTACATAATCTTTAAAATATTGTTAATTATATTTCCCATTCTGCATTTCATATCTCCATGACTATACTGTGTCTACTAATTTGCTTTCCCTCATCGCCTTCCCCATCCCATCTAGCAATCAACAGTTGTTGTTTTTTTCTGTAGAAGACAGGGATTAAAAATAACCTAAAACTGTATATATATTCCCTGTCTTCCACAATAGACTGTAAGTCCATAACAGTAGGCCGTATAGTTTGTTGGTAACTGTATTATGACCACTCAGAACACTGCCTGCCTCATGGTGAGTGTTCCAAAAATACGTGCTCAGTAATAAATGTAAGCATAATTGCATAAATGAATGAAAGCACTTCTAGTCTCATGACAAATGATTCTTAGGTGTTAACTTAATCTAATAAACATTAAAGATGCCCTAGGCTTTTTAAAAATTTAAGTAAATATCACCGCCCACAAGTTAGTAAATTGGTACTTTCTAGTTTCTTGCTTTCTTTTTCAGTTTTTTTTTCTGTTACACTTAAACCTTGGAAAAGAAAGTTGGGATGAGCTGTGAGTGAGGCTTGAGAGCTGAACTTTGTAAGACTATTTGCCTGAAGTAATAAAGAGGTGCTAAAGAGAACGTAAAGGGAATAAATAATGCAGATCATCTAGAGAAAAAACAAAAAGGAACAAAACATCAGTGTAGATGACAGGAAGGCAAGCATATCACAGAGCAGGAAGAAGGTAAGCTGCATGGCACTAGCGCAGTAGTGTTGCAGAGGAAAGCAAAACAACAGCAACAGCAACAACAAATATTCTAGGGAGCAGAAGGGATACCTTCAAAAAATCACCTGGGCCTCAAATTCTAACATATAAATGCCTATCATATAAACACATGCTTTTTGCTCATATGTGTCCCTCCTCAAATAACAAAATATTCCACCTGCTATCATAGTCTTTAATGTACATAAAACTTCAGTGTCTCTGAACACTTTTAACACTCTGAACACTCTACCATTTTAACAGCAAGGGGCAAGATCATACCCAGGATACCAAAGATAAATTTTCCACAAATAGGGCATATGTATAGTAGGGACCTAACCAGTTTCGTACTGCATTCAATGTCATTGTAGATTAATATTTTAGCATTAATTTTTAATTTTGTGCTTTGCGCTTTCTATTTGAAGCAATTTTGATAATTCCAGTTAATCTTGCCAAACAAATTGGTGAAAGTTTTTTGGCTCCAGTGCAAAATTCAACCAGGAGGTGGCTCTTTCAGCAAATACAAATAGCTTTCAAGAAATGAAACACTACTCTTCTATAGTGATTTAATGGTTGCTTTTGCAGAAAGTTTTGATATAAAGTAAATGTGCAGCCAAAAGTGCTAGCTGTTTTATTGAGTATTTTAAAACCAGCCCCCAAGACTGCTGGGGCATGGAAATGGTACCCATCTAACAGAGGTGGTTAGGAAGCTAGCTACTTCAGCTAGTTGAGGCTTCTGTTTAACTGAGAAATTTTAGTTCTCAATCTGATCTAGATTTCACTACTAGAATATCCAACACCTAGAGAACTTGGGACTTTATGGGTAATACTGGGTGAGCCCAGTCCTGTGAGAAACTTTCAAGCAAGTCAGTATGCTTCTGTATTTACCATGTTTCCCCAAAAATAAGATCTAGCCAGACAATCAGCTCTAATGTGTCTTTTGGAGCAAAACTTAATATAAGACCCGGTCTTATTTTACTATAATGTAAGACCGGGTCTATATAACTAATATAATATAATATAATATAATATAATATAATATAATATAATATAATATAATATAATATAATATGAATATAAATATAATACCAGGTCTTATATTAATTTTTGCTCCAAAAACTCATTAGAGCTGATTGTCTGGCTAGGTCTTATTTTGGGGGAAACACGGTATAAAGCTCAAACTCCAAATGGGAGAAAAAATCAGAATTCAAGCATGCTAGTAATCATAAAACAAAGTTATGATTATAGTGAAATTTTAAATTTTTGTCAGAACAGTTGCTGGTGGAATCAGTCCCCTTATATTATAGAACGATGGGTTTATTTTATTTATTTATTTTTTTTAAAGAGAGCACAGCTCAAAGTGGCCCATGAAGGGATCGAACTGGCAACCTTGGTGTTAGTAACAACATGCCCTAACCAGCTGAGCTAACCAGCTACCTGGAGTTATATTTTAGTAAGTATTTTTATTAAAATATAGCTTACATACAATATTATATCAGTTTCAGGTGTACATCATAGTTATTCAACAGTACCTACCTAGCATTATACAGTGTTATTACTACATTATTGATTTTATTCCTTATGCTAAAGAAGTGATCACCATGATAAGTCCAGGAACCATCGGACACTGTACCACACTAACATAATATTCTTGACCTTTTCCTCCCTGTTTAAATTTTTCAGTTAGAGTTGACATTCAATATCATTTTATATTAGTTTCAAGTGTACAGCATAGTGGTTAGACATTTATATAATTCACAAAGTGATCCCCCTGACTAGTACCACCTGGCACATAGTTATTACCATATTATTGATTATATTCCCTATATATTCCCATGACTATTTTGTAACTAACAATTTCTATTTCTTTTTTCTTTAAAGTTTATTGGGGTAACAATGGTTAGTGAAGTTACATAGGTTTCAGGTGTACAATTCTGTAATGCATCATCTATTTATCTCATTGTGTGTTCACCACCCAGAGTCAGTTCTCCTTCCATCAGCATATATTTGATCCCTTTTACCTTCATCTACCACCCCTCTCTTCCCTTGCCCTCTGGTAGTACATCCATGTTGTCAAAATGGCACTATTTTACTATTTTATCTTTTCTCATGACAGAATAGTATTCCATTGTGTATATATACCAGATCTCCTTTATCAAATCATCTATCGAAGGACACTGGTTGTTTCCATGTTTTGGCCACTGTAAATAAAACATATATCTTTACAGATAAATGTAAGGAACCACAAATGACCCCGAATAGCTAAAGCAATCCTAAGAAAAAAGAATAATGCTGGAGGTATCACATTCCCTGACTTCAGCTTGTACTACAGAGCACACAATAATCAAAGCAGCATGGCGTTGGCAGAAAAACAGACACACAGACCAATGGAATAGAATTGAGAACCCAGAAATAAACCCTCAAAAATATCACAGATAATTTTCAACAAAGGAGCCAAAAACATACAATGGAGAAAAGACAGCCTCTTTAATAAATGGTGCTGGGAGAATTGGAAAGCCACATGCAAAAGAATGAAACTAGGTCCATCCACGTTGTTGCAAATGTTAAGATTTCTTTCTTCTTATGTATATATATGTATGTATATGGTTACAGGAAGCGGAGTACAGCATTAGGAATAGAGACAGTGGAAATGTAATGGCTCTGTGCGATGTCAGAGGGATAGTGGATAGGGGGAGTGGGGGTTCACACAGTGTGAGGGATATAAATGATAAACGTCTAAGTATTGCTTTGTCTTGTGCACCTGAAACTAATAAAATTATTTAAAAAAATAAATAATAAATACATAAAATGGAAAAAAAAAGAATGAAGCTAGACTGCTGTTACCATGTACCAAAAAATTAACTCAAAATGGATCAAAGACCTAAACATAAGACCTGAAACAATAAACTGTAAAGAAGAAAACATAGATACTAAACTTATGGACCTTGGGTTCAAAAGAGGATTTTATGAATTTGACTTCAAAGGCAAGGGAAGTAAAAGCTAAAATTAGTGAATGGGACTATATTGAACTAGAAAGCTTTTTGTCCAGCAAAAGAAACGATTGACAAAATAAAGAGGCAACCAATCAAATGAGAGAAGATTTTTGCAAACAACACCTCTGATAAGGGACTAATATCCAAAATACATAAAGACTCATACAAATCAACAACAAATTATATAAATGTCTAACCACTATGCTGTACACCTGAAACTAATATAAAATAATATTGAATGCCAACTATAATTGAAAATAAAAAAACAAAAAATACATATCAATAAAACAACAACAAAAACAACAACAACAAAGACAACAAAACAATCCAATTAAAAATGGGCAGAAAACCTGAATAAACATTTCTCCAAATAGGACATACTGATAGCCAATAGACATATGAAAAGATGTTCAACATTACAAATCATCAGAGAAATGCAAATAAAAACCACAATGAGATATCACCAGGCACTAGTTAGAATAGCTATCATCAACAAGACAAATAATAACAAGTGTTGGAGAAGCTGTGGAGAAAAAGGAGCCCTCATACACTGTTGTTGGGAATGCAAAGAGGTGCAGCCACTTCGGGAGACAATGTGGAGGTTCCTCAAAAAATTTAGAATGGAATTCCCATATGACCCAGCAATCCATCTCCTGGGTATCTACCCAAAAAATCTGAAGCAATTTGTATTTCTTAATACCTTTACCTTTTTCACCCTGCCCCCAAGCCCACTCCTATCACCCTGATAGATCTGGTACCTATTTGGCACCATACATAGTTATATACAATATTTTTGACTATATTACCTATGCTATACCCTACATCTCCATGACTACTGTGTAACAATCAGCTTGTACTTAATCCCTTCCCCTTTATACCCACCCCTAAGCCCCCTCCCATCTTAAAGGAGAGCCTCCAAGATTCCTTGTAATTCTAGTTTGGTGGTGATGAACACATTGAGACTTTTCTTGTCTGAGAAGCTCTTTATCTGTCCTTTGCTTCTAAATGACAGCTTTGCTGGGTAGAGTAATCTTGGCTGTAGGTACATGCTTTTTATCACGTTGGATATTTTGTGCCAATCCCTTCTGGCCTTCAAAGTTTCTGTTGAGAAATCAGCTGATAGTCTTATGTGAGCTCCCTTGTAGGAAACTAACTGCTTTTCTCTTGCTGCTTTTAAGATTCTTTGTCTTTAACCTTGGCATTTTAATTTTGATGTATCTTGGTGTTGGCCTGTTTGGGTTCATCTTGTTTGGGAATCTCTGGGTTCCTGGGCTTCTATATCTATTTCCTTTGCCAGGTTAGGGAAGTTTTTCATCATTATTTCTTCAAATAGGTTTTCAATTCCTTGCTCTCTCTCTTCTCTGTCTGGTACTCCTATAAAGCAGATGTCGGTATGCTTGATGTTGTCCCACAGGCCTCTTAAACTCCTTATTTTTTATCCCCTTTTTTCCCCTTTTTTGCTATTTTGATTGGGTATTTTCTGCTACATTATCTTCTAAATTGCTGATTCGATCCTGTTTCATCTAATCTTCTGTTGATTTCCTCTAATGTACTCTTTTTTTGATAGATATGTAGGTACTGCCATTTTGTTCTTTATAATTTGATATTTTTTCTTTTTTTCTTTTTTTTTTAATTTATTGCGGTGACAATTGTTAGTAAAATTACATAGATTTCAGATGTACAATTCTGTATTACATCATCTATAAATCCCATTGTGTGTTAACCACCTAGAGTAGTTCTCCTTCCATCACAATATATATTTGATCCCCCTTACACTCATCTCCCACCCCCCACCCCCCTTAACCTCTGGTAACCACTAAACTATTGTCTGTCTCTATGAGTTTCTGTTTCTCATTAGTTTGTCTTGTTCTTTTGTTGTTTTTTGGTTTATATACCACATATCAGTGACAGCACATGGTTCTCTGCTTTTTCTGTCTGACTTATTTCGCTCAGCATTACACTCTGAAGATCCATCCATGTTGTCACAAATGTTCCTATATCATCTTTTCTTACCGCCGAATAGTATTCCATTGTGCATATATACCACAACTTCTTTATCCATTCATCTATAGAAGGATATTTTGGTTGTTTCCATGTCTTGGCCACCATAAACAAAGCTGCAATGAACATTGGAGCACATGTGTCTTTATCTATAAATATTTTCAGATTTTTGGGTAGATACCCAGGAGAGGGATTTCTGGGTCATATGGTAATTATATTCGTAATTTTTTGAGGAACCTCCACAATGCCTTCCATAACGGCTGCACCAGTCTGCATTCCCACCAACAGTGTATGAGGGTTCCTTTTTCTCCACAGCCTCTCCAAAACTTGTTACTATTTGTCTTGTTATTGATAGCCATTCTGACTGGGGTGAGGTGATATCTCATTGTGGTTTTGATTTGCATTTCTCTGATGATTAGTGATGTTGAGCATTTTTTCATATGTCTATTTGCCATTTGTATGTCCTCTTTGGAGAAATGTCTCTTCAAGTCCTCTGCCCATTTTTCAATTGGGTTGTTTGTTTTTTTGTTGTTGAGCTGCATGAGTTCCTTCTATATTCTGGATACTAGCCCCTTATCGGAGGCACTGTTTGCAAAAATCTTCTCCCATTCAGTTGGTGGCCTCTTTATTTTGTCGATGGTTTCTTCTGCTGTGCAGAAGCTGTTAAGTTTCATATAGTCCCATTCGTTTATTTTAGCTTTTACTTCCATTGCCTTTGGAGTCAAATTCATAAAATGCTCGTTGAACCCAAGGTCCATAAGTTTAGTACCTATACTTTCTTCTATGCAGTTCATTTTGTCAGGTCTTATGCTTAAGTCTTTGATCCGTTTTGAATTAACTTTGGTACATGGTGACAAATAGCATTCCAGTTTCATTCTTTTACATGTGGCTATCCAATTCTCCCAGCACCATTTATTGAAGAGGCTGTCTTTCCTCCATTGCATGTTTTTAGCTTCTTTGTCAAAACTTATCTGTCCATATTTATGTGGTTTTATTTCTGGGTTCTCAATTCTATTCCATTGGTCTATGTGTCTGTTTTTCTGCTAATATCATATTGTTTTGATTATGGTAGCCCTGTAGTAGAAGCCAAGTCAGGAAGTATGATACCTCCATTATTGTTCTTTTTCCTTAAGACTGCTTTGGCAATTCGGGGTCTTTTGTGGTTCCAAACAAATCTGATGATTTTTTGTTCTATTTCTTTAAAATATGCCATTGGGATTTTGATGGGGATTGCACTGAATCTGTATATTGCTTTGAGTAATATGGCCATTTTAACTATGTTGATTCTTCCAATCCATGAACACGGAATGTCTTTCCATTTCTTTGTGTCTTCTTCAATTCTTTCAAAAATGTCTTATAGTTTTCAGCATATAGGTCTTTCACATCCTTGGTTAAGTTTATTCCTTGGTATTTTATTATTTTGCTGCAATTGCAAAAGGAATTGTTTTTTTATATTTCTTTTTATGAGATTACATTGTTAGTATATAGGAAAGCAACGGACTTTTGTACATTGATTTTGTAGCCAGCAACTTTACTGTACTCGTTGATTGTTTCTAATAGCTTTTTGGTGGAGTCTTTAGGGTTTTCTATATATAGCACCATGTCATCTGCAAAGAGTGATAATTTAACTTCTTCATTCCCAATTTGGATTCCTTTTATTTCTTTCTCTTGCCTGATTGCTCTGGCAAGGACTTCCAACACTATGTTGAAAAGCAGAGGTGATAGGGGACATCCCTGTCATGTTCCTGAACGTACAGCAAAGGGCTTCAGTTTTTCACCATTAATTATGAGAATAGCAGAGGGCTTGTCATATATGGCCTTTATTATGTTAAGGTATTTTCCTTACATACCTATTTTATTATGTGTTCTAATCATAAATGGATGTTGTATCTTGTCAAATGCTTTTTCTGCATCAACTGATATAATCATATGATTTTGTCCTTTATTTTGTTTATGTGATGTGTCACATTGATGGATTTGTGGATGTTGTACCATCCTTCTTCCCCGGGGATGAACCCCACTTGGTCGTGATGAATAATCTTTTTAATGCATTGTTGTATTCGATTTGCTAGAATTTTGTTTAGAAGTTTTGCGTCGGTATTCATCAGAGATATTGGTCTGTAGTTTTCTTTTTTTGTGCTGTCCTTACCAGGTTTTGGTATCAGGGTAATGTTGGCCTCATAAAATGAGTTAGGGAGTACTGTCTCTTCTTCAAATTTTTGGAAGAGTTTGAGCAGGATTGGTATTAGATCCTCTTTGAAGGTTTGGTAGAATTCACTAGTGAAGCCATCTGGTCCCGGACTTTTGCTTTTGGGAAGGTTTTGGATGACTGATTCAATTTCGTTACTGGTGATCGGTCTGTTTAGATTTTCCACTTCTTCATGGTTCAGCCTTGGAAGGCTATATGTTTCTAAGAACTTGTCCATTTCTTCTAGGTTATTGAACTTTGTGGCATATAGTCCTTCATAGTATTCTTGGATGATCCTTTGTATTTCTGTAGTGTCTGTGATAACTTCCCCTCTTTCGTTTCTGATTTTGTTAATTAGCATCTCCTCTCTCTTTATCTTAGTGAGTCTAGCCAAGGGTTTGTCAATTTTGTTAATCTTTTCAAAGAACCAGCTCTTTGTCACATTAATTTTTTCTATTGTCTTTTTGTTCTCTATTTCATTTAGTTCTGCTCTAATTTTTATTATTTCCTTTCTTCTGCTGACCTTGGGTTTTACTTGTTCTTCTTTTTCTAGTTCTTTAAGGTGTAACATGAGGTTATTTATTTGGAGTTTTCTTGTTTCTTGAGATAGGCCTGTAATGAGATAAATTTCCCTCTTAAAACTGCTTTCACTGCATCCCAAAAATTTTGGTGGGAAGTATTTTCATTGTCATTTGTTTCTCTGTATATTTTGATCTCTCCTCTAACTTCTTCTTTTACCCAGTTCTTCTTTAAAAGTATGTTGTTTAATCTCCATGTATTTGTGTTTTTTCCCGCTTTCTTTTTTGCAGTTGATATGCAATTTCAAAGTCTTGTGATCAGAGAATATGCTTAGTATCATTTCAATCTTCTTAAATTTGCTGAGACTGATTTCATGTCCCAAAATATGGTCTATCCTTGAGAATGTTCCATGTACACTAGAAAAGAATGTATAGTCTGATGTTTTAGGATGAAGTGCTCTACAAATGTGAGTTATGTCCATTTCATCTAATGTGTCATTTAGGGCTTCTATTTCGTTATTCATTTTCTGTTTGGATCATCTATCCATTGCTCTCAATGATGTATTTAAGTCCCCTAGTATAATTGTGTTTTGGTCAATTTCTCCCTTTAGTTCTGTTAGTAGTTGCTTGGTGTATTTCGGTGCTCCCTGATTGGAGGCATAAATATTGATGACTTTTATGTCTTCTTGTTGTACAGTCCCCTTCACCATTATGAAATGTGCATCTTTGTCTCTTGTTATCTTTTTCACCTTGAAGTCTGTTTCATCTGATATCATTATGGCTACACCTGATTTTCTCTGGGTACCATTTGCTTGAATTGTCAATTTCCATATCTTCACTTTGAGTCTATGCTTGTCCTTGTAGATGAGATATGTCTCTTGGAAACAGCATATAGTTGGGTTTAGTTTTTGATCCAGTCTGCTACTCTGTGCCTTTTTATTGGTAAGTTCAGTGCATTTACATTTAGGCTGATTATTGATATGTGAGGATTTCCTGTCATTCTATCTTTAGTTTTCTGGTAAGGCTGTGTCTCCATTGTTTCTTCTCATTTTTGTTGTTGTGTATTATTTCTGTGTGGTGGTATTTTATGATGTTTCCCTCTGTTTCTTCTTTTATTACAGTATATATTTTTGTTCTGGATTTTTTTTGAGTGGTTACCCTTAAGTTTATGTAAAAGAAAGTTTGATATTTAGAGTATTCCATTTTCTTCAGCACGCTGACTTTCTCCATTCCCGTATTCCGGTTCAGGCCTTTACTCTCTTCCTTTCTGAGTTTTGGTTGCCACAAATTGTCCCTGTTGATGGTGGTCGAATAGCCTCCTTTAGTATTTCTTGTAGTGCAGGTCGTGTATTAGAAAATTCCCTCAGCTTCTGTATGTCTGGAAAGGTCTTTATTCCTCCTTCATATCTAAAGGATATCTTTGCTGGAAATATTATTCTTGGCTCATGATTTCTCTCTTTCAATAGTTTGAATATTTGGTTCCACTCCCTCCTGGCTTGTAGAGTTTCTGCTGAAAAATCTGATGATAATCTAATGGGCTTTCCTTTGTAAGTTACCGTCTTCTTTTCCCTGGCTTCCTTGAGGATTCTTTCTTTGTTGTTGATTTTAGAGAGCTTCAATACAATGTGCTTTGTAGAAGGCCTGTTGGGATTGAGGTAATTAGGTGTTCTATTTGCTTCTTGGATTCAAGAGTCCAGTTCTGTCCACAAGTTTGGGAAGTTCTCATCGACAATTTGTTTGAATATATTCTCTGTTCCCTTCTCTTTTTCTTCTCCTTCTGGTATGCCCATTATTCTTATATTGCTCTTTCTGATGGAGTCAGAAAGTTCTTCTAGAGTTCTTTCATTTCTTTGAAGTCTCAAGTCTCTTTCTTCTTCCATCTGTGTCATTTCCAGGTTTCTATCTTCGATGTCACTGATTCTTTCCTCCATCTGGTCAACTCTACTCCCTAAGCTGGTTATTTCATTCTTAATTTCTTCTACTGAGTTCTTAATCTCCAGAAATTCTATTTGGTTCTTTTTTTTTTTTTTAATTTCAATCTCTTTTGTAAAATGCTCATGCTGTTCTTTGATTGTGCTTCTGAGTTCATTTAACTGACTATCTGTTTTTTCTTGCATCTTGTTTAGTTTTTTAGAACTGCAATCTTGAATTCTCTGTCATTTAAGTCACATATTTCCATATCTTTAAGTGCCTTTTCTGGAGATTTTTCACTTTCTTTCTGAGCTATCTTGTTGCCTTGGTTATTCATGGCAATTACTGGTTTACTGTTTTTCTTCCTAGACATCTACAGGAGTGGCTTCTGCAGCAGGTTGATAAGAAGCAGTCTTTCTTTTGTTTCCCAGTACTTGTTGGTAAAATGTTTTATTTTTTCTCCAACTGCAGCTTATTTTTCTTCTCCGATACGGTAGTGCTATGTTTTCTCTGCACTATTCCAGCTTGTCACACAATGGGGGGATTCACTGGTAGATGGGGTTGTCCTCTGTTAATAGTTCATCTAGGTCACAGGGCGCAGTGTCCCGGTGGGTATGCGGAGAGCTTTTGATGTGCCAAAGCTCTTCCCGCTCCAGATTCAGAGCCCGTATGTTTCAGCAGTTCTGTTTACCTCTGCAAGTATCCTCCCAGATAGGTGGGGCCAGGGGCGGGGTGAGTTGTGAGTGGTGCTCAGAGCAATGGCGGCGACCACCACCCCAGCCGGTCCTGCTTCCACAGCTCCCTCGCCTTTGACGGAACTAGTTGGGCTGCAAATTTGTGTCTGTGGTCTACAGTTCTCAGAACAGCAAATATTCTGTTCTTTTGATCTGACACTGTTACTCTTCTGCTTCTAGCACCGGGCAGGTGGGGGCGGGGCGAGCTCTGGGAGGGTAGGGAGGGGGCGGCTAGTCTCAGTGCCTAAGGCTTCCGTTCTCTGCTCGGCAGTGAGGGCTTAAAACAATGTTTTCAGCCTTCTTCCCTCAGTCTTTTCTCCGAGGTCTCTGCCGTGAGCGTTGGGTTCAGTTGTGTTATATGCTGCCCCTTCAGCCCTGTGGTCCATAAGCGGAGCCCTAGCAGTCCGAGTTCTTCCCTCTCCAGCAGCTGCGGTAGTTTCTGGAAGCAGCGAGCTCTGGAGCAGTGAGCTAGGTCTGTGTCCTGTGCCTGCGCGGTTCCGTCTCCTTGCACTTCTCCCTTTCCCTCTCTCCCCGCTCGCGCGAATCTCCCACCTGTAGGTGATTTCGGTAGTGGGCCTCTTCGTCTTGCCTGTCTTCTGTGCAGGGAGTCCTTTGTGGAGTTTTTGTTGTTTGATTTGTTGTTAATTCCAGGGGAGCTTTACAGAGGCTCACCTCCCTCTGCCATTTTTCCTCCAGCTCTAATGTATTCTTTACTTCAGTTATTGCATCTTTATTTCTGACTGGTTCTTTTTTATGTTTTCTACCTCCACTTTTATGTTTCCTATCTCTTTGTTGAAGCTCTCCCTGAGATAACTGAGCATCCTTATAACCAGTGTTTGGAAGTCTGCATCTGGTAGGTTACTTGTCTCCATTTTATTTAGTTCTTTTTCTGGAGCTTTGTTCTGTTCTTTTATTTTGGAAATGTTTCTTTGCCTCCCCATTTTGGCTGCCTCCCTGTGTTTGTTTCTATGTATTTTGTAGGGCTGCTGTGTCTTCCAATCTCAGTAGACTAGCCTTATGAAGTAGATGTGCTGTGGGCCTCAGTGGCGCAGTCTTTCTGATCACCTGAGCCCCACACTCCAGGTGTGTCTCTTCTGTGGATTGTGTGTGCCCTACTCTTGTAGTTGAGTTTTTTTTTTTGTTTTTTTTTTATTTGCACATCATTGGGAGGGTTTGACCCTCGGGCTCACTGATTGTGAGGACTGGCCTTGAATGCAGTGGAAGAGTTCTGCAGGGGCCGACTCTACAGAGCAGGATCTGCCTCAGCAGGACTCTGGTGCCTGTCCCATCTGCCCCTTGAATGTGCTGTTCTTGGAGGTGGCTGAGTGATGCTGTAGCTCATTTTGAAGCTTAGCACTGGGGGCACCAGCCCCAGGACCACTTTAGTGGGGACCCACTGTAGGCCAAATTCAGCCACAGCATGTGCCCCACCTGGGGCCACCCAGCAGGAGCCACAAAGAAATCCGCAGATGGCTGCCATCTATGTCATACTTGTAAATGCCTTGAGAGGTCAAGCCTCAAACCAATCCTGGCTGCCATTAGTGCCATGCTTAGGGCTGCTCAGCCAGAGGTACAGGACATGCTCAAGCCAAATGCTGCTTGTCTGGGTCCCATGAACCTTTGAGAGACCCCAGGAAATTCTGTAGCATAAGCTAAGGCAGGTGGTTTGTAGGAAAAAGGCACTGGAAGCAGCTTGAGTGTGTCTGAAAGATGGGCAGGGCAGGGTCTGGAATTATCAGGGTGTGGTGAATGAATGGTGCAGACTCAGATATGGTGGCCACATGTGTTTGCACATTCGGGAAGGGGGAGGGCTCAACAAAGAAACAATGGCCTTCGCCGGCTCCTCTGTCTAGGAGCAAGCTTTCCCTCCAATCCCTGTCCTGAAGCCAGACAACTCATTTCCCCACCCCTGTATGTCCCTGCCACCTCTCCAGCTGCTGCCCCAGTGCTGGAGCTCAGAGCCAGTGATTCTGTCGGTGAGTAAGTCTGTGCATGGTCCCTTTAAGAGGAGCACCTGGGCCTCCAGCCACCCTCTGTCTCACTCAGTCATAATCTCCACTGGTTTTTGTAACCAGAAATTATGGAGACTTCTCTCCCTGGCATTGGAACCATGGGCTGGGGAGGGGCTGGAACCTATTGCTCCTCTGGGGGATCAAGGGACCTCCACAGCAGAAATATCCCTCCCAATCTTTAATGGTCGCACGCGGTGTGGAACCAGCCCATTCTGTATCTCTGGCCCTCCTACCAGTCTTGAGGTGGCTTCTTTTGCATGTTCTTAGTTGTAGGGCTTTGGTTCAGCAAGATTTTAGGTGATTCTCAATGATGGTTATTTTGTAATTTAGTTCTAACTTTGAGGTGGTCCTCAGAGAAGGTAAGCACCACGTTTACATACTCTGCCATCTTGACTGGACCTATAATGGAGTTCTTAATAGTGTGATTCCAGATACAGGGATTTAGATGAGAGAAAAGGTCATGTGATGTGGAACATTCAAGAAAGATTGCCTTGAGCAGGTAAGATTTATGATGGGCCTGAAAATAATGGTGATGGCAGTTGCTTGGATAAACGTCAAGGGGAGAGGAACACTTTTTTTTAAAAAGCCCCTATAAGCAACATTTGTGAGGGATAGGAAAGGAAACTAACACGAGTGGCTAATAAAAAGAAGTGAGATAAAACATTAGAAATTTCCAAAGAGAACATTTATCTCTGAAGAGCGAATCATAAAGTAATTTTAAAGTACAGGGTATAACTTTTTCAGAGGAGCCCATCTTGCTTCTCTGCTCTAAGCACACAGTTAATGGAATGAAATTTTAATTTTAATTATTTTTTGTAACTCATTTAGATGTTTTATCAGAAAATTCCCATTTCTTTTTTTCATGGATTTTTTTTTAAATACAGTCCTGTTGCTTGAGCGAGATTTCTATCACATTTCAAATTTCAATGTCACCTCTTCTCCTCTGTAACAAATTTAAAAATGAAAACCTTGAAGAATATGTGAAGCATTCACCACAGAGCTATAGCTAGATTTCTTTCATAGAACCTGCGCCTTCCACCAGTCAGATTTGAATTTTTGGATGGTATTTCAAGACTAAAGTAACAGGTAAGGTTAGGAAAAAGCCAAAAGCCCAAGGTCACTTCAGAAACAAAAGCTGTGACTTACCTTGTTGGGTGAGGGGTCAGAAGAGGGCGCCACAGGCTTTAGGAGCATTTCTGTCAAGTCAGTGCTAGCTCTTTAACATTTTCGCTGCAAAATTCGTCTATAGTCGAATGGTATTTCCATGCCGCTGACTGCGACATTCAACTTTACCCCAACGAGTTCAGTGTTCCAGAGAGCAAGTTTAGGAAAGCAGATGTACATTTTTCTATATTTATTGTGTTTTTCAAGAATGAATAACACAGGAACTTTTTATACTTTAAAGTAATCAGTCATTTTAATAAATGTAGCACCTTAACTGTATTTACTTAAAAACATAAATACTGTAATTGTTTTCTGTGGATTTTTGACACATTTTGGAAAACAATCTTGAAATCAATTAACACAGTGAAAAGGTTAAGGATGAAGGAAGGTAGTTAAAATAATGAAATCACATTATTATTGTTTTCAAATAATTGTTGAGTATTCCTGTGTAGGCAGTTAAAGGAAACATTTCTTCAAAAGATAGAAATAATTATGCTTGAAACTTATTTCCTAATTTTTAAAAATTTCTACCTCAAACTCAGATTCTCAGTGAACTTACTGTTTAAAGATACCAGGCTCTAATCGTCTTTTCTCTATGCCTACCTAATAAAGGAATAACAAAAGATAGGTTATCAAAATTAATCATTTTTGGTCTTTAAATCCAGGATCTTGAAAATTAATGGCATCTTAGAGATCGTATCTAACACTCTTATTTGACAGAGAGAGAAGTTGAGGTCCTAGGGAATCACACAATTGGATGTTGACAGAGTTGGGATAAGATTCCAGGATTCCTAGTCTTCTGTGTGGGCTCTCCCTAATATAGCAAGCTAGCAAGTCCAGTAAAAAGTTATGTGTAAGGTGGTAATGTAAAAAAAGAATTATCCTTATCAGTTAGAAATGCTTATTGAAGCATTTATGGATAAAATGACATTACATCTGGGATTTGCTTTAAAATACTTCAGTAAAAATAATGAGAGTAGGCAGATAAATACAATAATATTTGTAACACGTTCTTAATTATTAAAGCTAGATTATGGGTATATTAGAACACATCACACTATTCTCTTTATTTTGTTTATGTTTGAATATTTCTATATTAAAGAGTATTTTTAAAAGTAAGGATATACAACAGGAAATTAAAACATTATGTATAATCTATAGATTTTCAAGATCCATGATCACGACCATGATTAAGAATTTCTCATAAAAGATGTCTTAAAACCAATAAAAGTTTATAGTTTCCTGCTAAAGAGAGTGTGCCTCTTTGTATTGTATACTATCGTGTGCTAAAATGGGGGCTTTTGCTTTTAAGAGAAATATAACTTTATTATCTGAATTCTATTATAATACATTTGTTGATTCCTTTAATTTTATTCAGCAAAACCAACGAATCTATGGTAGGGTGTGTATGTTTGTAAATGTAGGGGGAGAGGGGACATGATACTTCTCAATACAGTTCAATTCTGCAACAACTAAATTGAAAGAGCATTTCCAGAACAATTTGATAATCTGTTCATTAAAAACTTTAATTTTCAAGGAGAACAAGCAATTTAAAAAACAATTTCTCTATCATCACCCACTCTATAGATACATAGACACAGAATGTCTATGAATCATCAGCAGGGGAGGAGAACCATGGGGGCAGCAGTGAAATGGATCAAGGGGAGGGGAGTTGAGTCTCTGGCTACATATTAAATAAATATACTGGATTTTCCTGGAAGAGAAGATACCTTTTAATAACTGCAAACAAGGACCATATGTACCTTCTGTTTGCATGGCACAGACGACAACTAAGAGCTTATGTAACAAAAATATTAATTTAATATACAGAAACTCTTCTGAAAAAAACATAAACAAATAAACTAATAAACTAATAAGCAAAATCCTTTAGTTATTTGGTAAATTAAAAAAGCTAGCAAGCAAAAAAAGTTAAAGACTAAAATTTAGAGGTGAAAGAGTATTATACTGTCCAAATCACTTTTATAACTATTTTTCTGGTATTGTTCTACTCCAAAAGACATCCAGAAAGGAGAATGATCAAAAATAGCTTCCACTTCATGAAATGCAATGTATTTCTCACCTTCGATCTAAGATAAATAGGTAATTTAGCCTAAATATACTACTAACGTTCAAACACACTGATACTGTTTTGTTTCGTTTTCTCCAAATGTTGCTGGGTTTCTTTTACTTTACCTTGAATTTTTGTTTCAACTTTCATATTTGTAAATTTTTGTTTGTGTTTATTGGGGCATAAGAGGCAATTGGCCAAGAAAGGTGCTAGCTCAGTAGTATACTGAGCATTTGCAAATGATAGTTCTTCCTATAAAGTCTTGCTGTCTCTCCTTGAAGACAGTTTCTGGACAAACAGTTGACATTTTGAAAATATTTTAAGAAAAAAAGAATCCAGATATGGAAAAGTAAAGGTCATGGGGAGCAGAGGGCTTTAGAAAACCTAGCTTATGCAAGCAGTATAAACATGTTGTAATGTACAAAAATAAATGAAGCCAGGTGCATGAAAGAGAGACAGATGTCAGATCTGGGTTAGAGTCAAGTCACCCATTTGGGAACCAGGTTTAGATTTGAGTTGGTAAGAGGAATAGAGCCAAAATATGAAGTCTTGGCTGGGCAAAAGCTAAATGAGGTTGATGAACTTAGGAATTTATTTTTATTTTGAATAAAAACTCACTTTAACTTCTTAAATGGAATACTGCAATTTCAGTTTTAAAAGGGAGGATACTCATTTAAAAATACCCTGTGTTTACAAGAATGAGTGCTTTCTAAAGAAAGGGTTGGAGTCAGAAGTAAGAAAAAGAGAGGAATGTCCAAACAGAATATGTTACTTAGAAATAGAATTATACTGGCAGTCAGGACACCTGGATTTTAACTGCAGTTGTGATGTTAATTTGCTACTGTAGGCAAGTTCCATCCCTAGCTGGACCTTAGTTTCTTCATCTGATTATTTAAGATGGTTATACTAAATGGCCTTCCAGGTCCTTTATAGTTCTTCATTTTTGGTTTAAATCATTTAGAATCGTTTACTGAATATTTGCTAGTTTTAGACTAATGTTCATTTAGAGCTAATAGCAACTAATAAAGCTAACTAAGTTGAGACATTAATATTAATTGTAGTTGGAGACTCTTGCTACCATTCTAATCATATTGGTGCTAAACGAAAGGTATACTTGGTTTTGAAGCATTATGCTGAGCACCAATTCTCATTGCCTATGTCTAGAGATAAAAATGGAGAAAGTATAGGGAATTGGGCTGACTGTTTACCAAATCCAGGAAAACACACCCTGGAAGTGGCTGATTTGGAGAAGTCTCTTACCCTAGCTCTTTTCTTTTTCCTGTACTCTGAACTCCTCCTTGGTAACTAGGATCTCCAGTTAAAGTTGATGTTCCTATCCTAGTTGGCTGCTGTACTGTTTCTTTCACCAGTCCCCAAGAGTTACGCAGCTGTTAAGAGATGTGATCAGTGTCTAATTTCCCCTTCTGTTGGTAGAGATTGAGGCTTTGCCCATCTGAATCTATCTATATCAAGATGTTTTCCTTGATCCAACTCAGGATGTTCTTTCCCTTATTTCGATTCCTCTATTTAACAATGAATGTTATATCAGCACCTCTCATAATTGGGGGTACAAGCCTAAATGTGTCAGTAAATTTAGGAAGGAAAAGTTTTGTGACAACCTATTAAGCTTCAAGTAATAGCTTTTCTTTCAAAGGAACATTTACTGTGGAACTTGTCTCCATGGAGTATGCAGAAAATAAATTATCTTTCTCAGTAAAATATTCCTGTAATCAGATTAGTCTCATATTTGCCATGGCCTTGCTGTGTGACCTCAGGCAGGAGCCAGTCTTTATGGGAAAGAGTTCTTTTCTACATATTCTATGGATACAAAGCAGATGTAGAACTGAACCCATTCGCCACAAGTGGTATACAAGATAATTTTGGGAAACTTGTGGAAAAATATTTTATTTTGATAGTTAATAAATTAATTATTATTTATAATAGATTAGTATCTATGTTTTGCAATTACCATCTCTTTAGTAAGTTGTGACTTGTTTTCCAAACATATAGTAATATAATATTTCCTTTTGAAGGAAGTTAAATAACTTTATATAAAATTAAATTTAAGTAGATTAAGGAAAGATATGTATACATATCAAGTGGTGATAAGCAGGTATGTAAAAATCATGCAGGAGCTATAAGAATGATTGAAATTTGGGAAACACAGGACCCAATAACCTCAAAATTGCTGTTAGCCTTTAAATTATGTGATTTTGTCAATGGTCACTAAAACAAGGATTAAATCATGAAATTATTTTTCTCTTCACCTCCTTATTCTCCTCCTTCCATTCAGTGTCATGTGTTTTAGTAATTGATGTCTGCTAAGTGCTCATCTCTTCCAAAAGCATCAGCACTGCCTAGGTCATTTTCAGCAAGAACAACTTGCCTACTAGAAGAAAGGCTGTCTTACCACATGTTGACATTGTTCTTCTCGGAAATTACTATGACAAGTCTATAAACACATACGCTTTCACAAAAGGTATCAGCACAGTAATAGAGATAAGCCATGGATCCTTATTTCACCATAAATATTCATAATAAATGCCATCTGCAGCTGATTGTCAGAATAAATCTCAAACAACAGCCTAGACTTTTGGGCTGCATGGTTGTTTTACAAGCTGAGGTATAGGTCTTACTACTGTGGGACATGTATCATGAATGGTGAGGAGCTACGTGAGCATTTGCAACTCAAACTAAAGCCAAAAGAACAAACTAAATTTCCAAACAAAAGATCTGTTATAGTCACCATGTGAAAACAATTTCAAATGTCCTTCAAAGGGTGCAACATAACAGGATTATATCCATATATTATAGAGATTAATGAAGTTCTCGTATGTAAATAGCACCTACACTTTCATTAACTTCTTAAGTCTCAGACAACCTAAGAAGGTAGGCAGCACAGATATTTTTTTAAATTTTATTTTATTAAATTTATTGGGGTGACAATTGTTAGTAAAATTACATAGATTTCAGGTGTACAATTCTGTATTACATCATCTATAAATCCCATTGTGTGTTCATCACCCAGAGTCAGTTCTCCTTCCATCACCATATATTCGATCCCCCTTACCCTCATCTCCCACCCCCCACCCCCCACCCCCCTTACCCTCTGGCAACCACCAAACCATTGTCTGTGTCTATGAGTTTCTGTTTCTCATTTGTTTGCCTTGTTCTTTTGTGGCAGCACAGATATTATTGCCTCCACTTTAAAGAAGAGGTCATTGAAAACTAGCAGAGGAGGCATTTCTGATCCATATGATTCACATTGTACATTAGTGGCAGAGTAAGCAGCATAATTATAAAACTAATGCATTTTGACCTCTTATGAGATGCTAGGTTCTATATAGACTAGGTTGTCACTGGATATAGCAGCGATAAAGGGTTTTAGATGATGAGGCAATGGTAGGGGTAGGGGTCCTAAGCTTCAATGTTCAGATATCTCTTGACAAGCAGGCACAGACCCACACTCCTACGTTATCCTGAGAACTGAGCATCACTGGAGCAAGCTGCTCTGCTGCCCTAGTGTAAACCAGTAGAAGGAAGCATTTTGAGGCATGTTTATATAAGCATAAACTTTGATCTACCCAGCTTGAGAATACAACTGAACAGATCATTACACATAGTTTTCTTTTGTCTTCAGGTGACTAAACTTCGGATTTTCACTTTCAAATAACATTTAATGTGGCAATAAATTCCCTCTAAACATTGATAAAGGCAAAAGAGCTAAGAACAGTGCATTTTTAGCTATTCTGTCTCTGATCAAGACAGATTTCTGAATACCATTAGGAACCAAAGGGGAAGGAAGACAAGGCCAGAAAAAGAAGTTTAGGAATCATCATTGTAGAAGTAGTAGTTGAAATTATAAAAATAGATGTGTTTGCCTAGCAAGATTGGGCAGCACCAGGAGAAGAGTAATGGGCCTTGGAGGTAACCTGGAGAAGAACAATGCTTAATGGCTGCAAGGGGAGAGTTGTACCAAAAGGAGAACAAAAGGAAGTAGACATAGAGGTAGGAATAAAATCATGATAGATACTGGTTTAAAATACCTAAGGGAACAAAGTTTCAAAAAGTGGTGGTGAACAGTGTCAAACACTTTAAAAAGCCAAGGACAGTGAGGACTTGAGAAACTACCATTTTATGTATTGATTGGGGGTCACTAGTGACAATGAAGAGAATATTTTCTGACCTCTCTGTACTTTATTAATTTAATTATGTTTATTCTCTTTAATATATGCAGAAGGAGGATTTAAATCTTCAGGTAAAGTCAATACCCTCCCCATTTTTTCCCGGAAGGAATCCTAGTAAATAAGGTGACCCACTGGTTAGGAGTCAGGGTGTCTCATATCTACCCATATCACTCTGTGCAAAGCAAAACATTGGAGCACCAGCGTTCTTCCATCTCGAAATCTGAAATAATTTGGGGAAAGGTTTTTCACTGGAGAAATGTCACAGTTAAAAGTATATAACAAAGTAAAGTACCAATGAAAACATGATGAATTTTCAAAATAGAGAAGGTGAAGGGAGGGGGTAAGATGGTAATAGAATATAGTAAAAAGTGAATAGTAAAAGCAAAAAAGATGGGGTTTTGACATCTAACTTATATCATTAATTGAAATAAATTACTGAAGCTATTTAGTTTATTACTGTGATCTTTACTATATGAAAATTCAACACTACAGGATTCAGTGATCTTTCTGAAATGCTTAAAAGATAAATTAAAAAAATAGAAGTTTGGGGGGAAAAAAGAAAATAGGGAATTCAGGTTTTAAGAGAGATTGGGAGATAAAGATATGGATATAGTAGGTAAAGTTCATTTGTAGGAAAAATTTAGTGTGAAAGAGTATAAAAACAGACTGGTAACTTTCGTGAAAAAGAATTCTATGTCTCATAATATATAAAGACTTCTTACCTTAAAAAGCAAAAGAGAATGGTAGTTAAATGAGGTAACGTGATTCATGTGGCTTATATTTCTCTAAGTTAGTAAACACTAAGTTAGTAAATAGAGAAACCTAAGTGTGTACTTTTTGCATCTGATTATAACATGAGGGGGAAGAGAAGTGAGCTCATTGACACCATAGGGTGGCATGGCACTATATATCCTAGTATTTGCCCCCTTCATTTTCCACTAAGTAGCAGTGCCACCCACACTTTTCCCTGACTCTGGAAAAAATTTTTCACAGTTCTGATGATACTATTTTTTAAAACTTTGTGAATGTTCTAATTATTTATGTCACCTCTTAAAGACCCTCCACTTGCCTCTGTTTACAAGTTTCAGTGAGAAGACGTGGCAGGGGGGAAAGAAATACCTAAGTGCTAACATGACTAATGAATAGTCCAGAGACACAAATAGTCATTTTCAACTGGGACCCGATATTTTCAATTGCTTTATAAATCCATGCCTTTGTAGGTCTATACATATACAGTGTATGCCTTTTATTTATTTACGTACAATATCTTCATTGTAGCTTCTCTCCGTACTGTTCAGTGGTGAGGATCTCAAAATAGTAACCTGTTCATGATGAGGACCCAGGGAAAGTCTGACTAACACTTTTGGCAAGGTCTCAACTTACCCTCCCATCTCACACCTTCCCTTTTCTCCTCCTTGTATTTCCCTGACTTCTTTTTCAGACTTAATCCCTCAGTTGAATCATAGTCTTTCAATGTCTGCCAGTTCCCATTCCTTTCCTAAGTGTGACTGAAACATGAATATATGGAATACCTCAACCTGGGGTGAAATATCTCCATGGCCTGAGCAGTTGATCAGGTCATATTTCATCAACAGCAGTGGGTAGTGTCCGAGAATGTGAGGCATTCACAAAGAGGCTAACGAGCTTAGCTTGAGTTTTATAAGTGGAGCCTCCAGGGATTTCACGGCTTTTCTTCATTAGAAAAGTATATGTGTTTCACATCACTAGTAATCTTCAAGTGCAATTTGTAGGCACCTGTTTGTTAAAATTAATTTGGTACTCAAGCACCTCAATAATTTCACTTAACTTTCAAACTTTCAACCATCTGTCAGCCACTGGACCTAAATTTTAATATTTTCAATAATTCTGCCTCATATTGAGATAAGTGATGATATATTTAAAATGGTGATATTGGACTGAAAATGACATTTGCATGATTGCTTAGGTAACTTCAACCTTATTACATTACTTTGCCATTCAAGGATCTCATAGAGTCACTATCATTTATAGAAAATATTCTAAACACTTTATCCAGGAAATTTAAATTGTTCAATAAGTACCCTTTTATGCACTTTCATGTATTATTTATCTTGAAGGCAAATCTCCTTGGTAACTTCCAGGCTTTTAAACCTGGTCTACCAGAATTACAGCTCACCAACTAGATTTTAGCACCTATAAGCAGGCCCAGTTCTGCACTCAGAAAAGAAGGAAGGATTTCTGCCTTAGTACCAGAGATGTTCCTTTCCCCCTTTTCTGAAGCCATGGCTCAACTCTATTGACTTGAGTGTGCCTATTTTTGATCTCTTATGTTTAATCAATAGTTAGATCATACTACTTTTAAAATTCTCCCTCCCTCCTTTTTTAGGCCCTAATTAAAATTCCATGAATATATAAAAACAAGGAATGCCTCAATAGCTTCTCATTTATCTCTACTCCTTGTAATAAAATAAAACAATGTAAACAAAACATTAATAATAATGACATACTTGGCTTTAGACAATGGCAAGTTAATCTAACTACTTTGTGCATAGCATCTGTAATTAACACGAGTGAGATAACTATCAGAATTGCCTATATTTAGTGTTGTAGTTTCTTTGTTTAATCCATGATTCTATGTATTTGTACAGGTGGATATTTAAAGAAAAACATTGGTGTGCTTAGTTCACACATTTCCAATGGCCCAGAGTCTGCTTAGTGTGATTACATCTCTGGGGAAGAGATGTCTAAAGAAAGGTGACAAACTTTTGCTTGTCAAAAGTCTTACTTACGAGTGGAAAGATATGTCCATTTGTAAAGATTCAACTAGCTGGGAAAACCTTCCTTGAGCACAGAAAAATAAGAAACACACTGGCTAAAAGACTGCTTTAAGCAATCTACATGGAACCATAGTGTACCAACCATCTTACCCACGGGTATAAATATTACAGCAAAAATGTAGTTCCAGCAAATTACAGCAGAAGTTCCTGGATGACCAAGTTCTCTTTGTGAATCAGGAAATAATAGCTGACAGACAAAGAACCTCGAAGATGTGCTTGAAATATTGTCCAAAAATCATGTTGAACATGTCTTTTCTCTTTTTAAGCAAGCATAATCTAAAGCAAGATCTAGATCATGCACAGTTTTAACAGTAAGAGGCTAAGACAGAGGAAGAGTGTCTGCTGAGTTCATTACAAAAAGTTCATTTTCTCATCAAAGAGCAATTACTTTTCAAACCACACATCCTTCCCCTTCTAAAATATCTCTACAACTTCAATTCCCACCCACCCACCCCCTGACATAGAACAGCAACTCACAAAAAAATACCTCAATGCTTGGGAGAGAAGAGTGGGGGTGGGTCAGCACCCACTTTTTCCTGCTGGACTCAGAGCACTTCTTTCCACTTGCTAGCTGCAGTGGTAAAGAGCACAGACTTTGGTACCAGACTGCCTAAGGTCAAATCTTGGTTCAACCTCTTATTAGCAATGGGAGTTTTAGCAAGTTATTTAATACTTATGTGCCTTGGTTTCCATATTTGTATAACATAATGACAGAATCTATACCATATGGTTGTTGTAATGATTAAATGAGGTGAAATGGTGTTTGTTATCACTATTTTAAGGTATAGAATTCCTTATGATGTGCTCTTGGTGACCAGTTTCATCTCAGCCCAGAATATTTATCTGCTGATTACAATGAACTTCAAAGCACTCCTTGATGTGAGGCATATTTGTATATATGTTGTGTTCAGTTGGGATGTGCACAAGCCAACAAGCTTTGTGTACTGGGTACATACAAAGGCTGCATATAGGAATGTTCATGTGTTTGTTTTTGTATATAAATGTGCACTTTATTAGCATGTCCATACCTGAAGTTCCTAAGCCAATTAACAAGTTTACTATTTATCTTTTTCACAAGAATAAAATATTTAAGATGATTTTTATCCTTTTTTCTCTCTATGAAAACTTCCACTACAATGTTCTTTTTCCAGATTATAAGCAGACAAGTGGTTTTAAACGTAATTTAATTATTTGCTTTGATTGTTATTACAAATTCAAAATTAAACACAACCTAGTGGCCTGTATTATTAGCTTACTTTTTAGGTTTCCTTCAGTGTGCACACAGACTTCCACACCCTACCACTTTCCCCTATGGGTCCCCAGGGACCTTCAGCTCCGTTTCAGAGAAGGAAGGTGTGTGCTTTCATCTTCCACTTGTGAAACAGACTAACACAACCCACAATTGCCCCACCCCTGTCTCCAAAGCCAAGGGCAGAAAAAAGTTGTTCCTCTTTTTTTTTTTCTTCTGATTTTGCCTTCTTTCATATAGATCAAAATATGTTTATTTAGCTTTGAAACTCCTAAGGGTCTTTCTGGTAATGTTTTATTACTGTTTTTGATCACCAAACCCCCACTGTCCTGTTGCACGTATAGAGGAAAGTAGATAAGCCGCGCCTGTTAGATGCATGGTAAAACAGTTCACAGCTGCTGTAACCAAGGCCTGCATTCTTGTTTGAATGTGGTTAAGCTGGGAAATTGAAGTGTGGGTGTCTATGGAAACAGCCGCCCAAAGTGATTATGAGATGAGACATAGAGAAACCAACGGACTTGTAAAGGGGGTGTGCTAACTCCAGCCTCCTCCAGCAGTAGCAAATGATAATTCTTTGCATTTGTCAAATTGCAACTAGGGCTAGGAGGGCCACCTTCACATTTTCCTTCGAACAGCCTCAGCTGCTCTTGGCTTTCTGGTGGCTTAAAAGGGTGGTTCTGAGTACTTGGGCTGTAAGCCAGTTTTTCTGGCTGCACACTCTAGCTATCTACCTATTTCCATGAGGACACAATACTTTTGACCATCATCTTTTAGAAGTGTGACCTCTCAGTGTCTTGGTGCAAGGTACTGGGAGCAAGGAGCTTTCTGTCATGGGTCATAAGAGAATTAAAAGAACATTAGTATTGCAGTTAGGAACTTAATCTTAAGTCCTAGTTCACCCAATTATTAGCAGTAACTAAGGAGTCGCTACAACTTTTGGGAGTCAGACTTCCTGGGATGTTAATTCCAACTCTGCAATTTTGTAATTGTGTAACCTGAGGAAAATTACTTAACTTTTCTTAACCTCAATTTTCTCATCTATTAAATGGTTATAGTAGTATGTCCTATATCTCACAGGGTCATGTGAAAATTTAATAAAATAATACATCTATTTGGTCTAAGGAAAGATAGTAAGTGTGGGGACAGAGCCCCAGAGAGCAGTTTCCAGGCTCTCGGTCTCACGTGGAAAGGTGCTGGCTCGGGCAGTAGTTGGCCGTCAGCTGTAGCCAGTTAGACAATTGGCCCCTGATATAACTGCAGTGGCTGTGCTGGTTGGTGAGTCGAGAGTGAAGTCGAGGAAAGAGTCAGTCGGTTGGCAGAAAGTGGACAGCAGGTCACACGTCGTGTGAATCCAGCCTCCAGTGAGACTATAGCGGTATGACTCCCCTACCTATGGCTCCGTGAGTGTTCCTTTTTGGCCTAGCCATACCCTGCGGTCTTAGTGGGGAGCGGGAGCTGAGACCCCGCAGTCCGCACCACCGGGAGCCCTGCATGACAAATAGCGCAGCAAGAAGGGTCACCATATATTCGATCCCCCTTACCACTATGGACTTTTAATATGATTTGATGTCAGGTATTTTGTTCTTATTTCTTAAGATTGCTGTGGCTATTCGGGATCATTTATGGTTGTATATAAATTTTAGGATTATATGTTCTACTGCTGTCAAAAATGTCATTGGTAATTGATTGCATTGAATCTATATATTGCCTTAGGTTGTATGGGCATTTTAACTATATTAATTCTTCCTATCCATGAGCATGATACATTTTGCCATTTATTTGTATCTTCTTTAATTTCTCTCTTCAGTATTTTATTTTTTGAGGGTAGGTCTTTTACTTCATTGGTTAAATTTATTCCTAAGTATTTTATTGTTTTTGAAGCAATTTTAAATGGGATTATTTTATTAAATTCTCCTTCTGATAGTTTGTTATTGGTGTATACAAATGCAACTGATTTCTAAATATTAATTTTGTGTCCTGCTGTTTTGCTAAATTCATTTATCAGTTCTCATGGTTTTTCTGGTGGAGTGTTTGGGGTTCTGTATATATAGTATCATGTCATCTGCATATAATGATAATTTTACTTCCTCCTCTCCAGTTTATATGCCTGTTATTTCGTTTTCTTGTCTGATTGCTGTGGCTAACACTTCCAAAATTATATTGAATAAAAGTGGTGAAAGTGGGCAACCTTGTCTTGTCCCTGATCTTAAGGAAAATGGTTTTAAGTTTTCCTCTTTGTGTATGATGATAGCTGTGGGTCTATAATATATGGCCTTTGTTATGTTGAGATATTGAAATTTCTTGTAAGACAAGTCTGCTATCAATACATTCTTACAGTTTTGTTTCTAGTTTTTAAATCTGGAATGTCATAAATTATCCTTTGTTTGGAGGATAATTTTGCCTTTCAAGATATCAAATTATTTAATAGTCTTTTTCTCTTTTAACATTTTGAATATGTTATCTAACTGTCTTTTGGCAATCTTTCGACCTTATTAAAGAGTATTTGTAAATAAAGAGCTACTTCACTCTTGCTGCTTTCAAGGTTTTTTCCATGACTTTGACTTTTGTACGTTATATTAAGATGTATCTCTATGTGAATCTCTTTGAGTTCATCTTATTAGTGGAGTTCATTGAATTTCTGGTGTAGGTTGGTTCATGCCTTCAATACTCATATGGGAAATTTACACTTCTGCCTTGGCTTTTACTTTCTGCTTTTGAATAGCCTGAGGAAAATCAGAGGTGAGAGCTTTGAGCCTTCTCCAGTCTTTCCTGTGCATGTACACATCACTGAGAATGTGTAAAGTCCCACACATGCACATGAAATTTTAGATTTCCAGGAATATTGAAGTGTTTCAAAGTTTCCTTTGGACATTTATTCCCCAGATTTTTCTTTTATATTTTTAATCAGCTTTCTATTTTCCCTGCCTCAGGTAAGTGAACTGTTACAAGTTGCTACTGATTACTTTCAATAAATGTCTCTGGGAAAAGTCTGGATGTATTGGGTGAGCTGTGAGCTGGGTCAGCTAAAGACAAGCCTTGTAGGTAGGCTTTCCAGGGAACTCCCAGACAGGCAAAATAATGTCAGTTTTCTGAGAATAGGACTTTGAAAGAGCTCTAATTCCATTCTGACCCCACTGGTGGCATCTTGGTTACTGGTTTTCTCCATGATTGCAGGCTGTTGCTTTTCATGGCTACTGTGGAGTTGAGTAGGTGGGATAGACAAAGGGCCAGAAAACTTATTGTTCTGATTCAGCTACTTTTCTTAAATAAATGCAACTGGGATTCTTGTAAGACTTTTGCTAATTTTCAGAGTCCTGGAAGTTTAATTTTGATAATGTTTGCCAGTGTTAATTTTGCTTTTATGGAAGGGAGGATATTCAGAGGTACTTACCTTGCTATTCCATCTGACATGACACCCATTAGGGTACATTTAGTAAATTAGGGGGGACCAAGATAGTAATCTCAGGGGAGATGATAGGAGCAGAGGTAGAAAAAATCAGAGATATTTTGGTGATAAGGAATAGTGAGTAGAATAGTTATCAAAAAGCAGGCAAAAATATTGTAAAAGAAATTTGGCAGGGATTAAAAAGTTTGAACTAGTTCTACCAGAGGTAGGAAACTGTGACAAAATTATGATGAGGGGCCAGCAAGAACACTGCAGATTATATTTCTTAGAAGGATCTAAAAGGCCTTGAATAGGTTAATTTGGCTTTTAAATCACATTTTGTGGAGCAGCAGAGGAAGAGTAAGTTTGATATTTAAATTAACTATTTCAGAATAATTTGCTAAGATCAATAGAAGGACAGAGTATCAATTTACATTTGGTGAACCTATATAGGATCAGAGACTGTCAGAGCTGTAGGGGCACCAAGATCCTTTAGTCCTTCCCCCCTCATCTTACAGAGGGCAACAAGGAAGTCCAGAGAGAGGAAATGGCTTTATAAGACCACCTAGTAAGACAATGACAAAAAAATTGGGTTATCTTGATATACCTAAAGAAGAAAATGACAACCGTTTACTATTTTTTTTTTTTTTAATTTTCAGACTCAAAATCCACTTTGGCCTTATTTTTGGCTGGATTGAGAGCTAGACATCACAGGTGTGGTGTTTGTGCTGGGTTTAAAGTGAAACTTTTAACTGCCCACATTATCTGAGACTCTGCTGGAATGTCAGCTCTTAAGCCTCTTTGCTTCCATTTACAGATGGCAATATAGCACAGCTCACAGAACATCTCGGTCCTATGACATGTGTGCTAAAGCCCCAGGTGGACATGTGTAGAGTTTGCATGTTTCTCTGGCTCAAGTTTTCTTGGAGCAATTGATTCAGAAACCATGAAAAACAGCTGAATAGTCACATTTGGGATTACACAGTTTACCAAGAACTTGACAGACAATAGACACTTTTGGGTGAGGGAAGCAAATGGACACTAGAGAGGGATGATTTTACAGTCCTGGCATTCTCAGCATTCCCCAGCTTGTGGGAAATTATGAAATAATTCAGGCATGAGGTCATCACTCACACACAATAAGCTCTCTGTACCCCCTTCCATCATAAGAAAAAGTATCCTGATATACTTAGTTACTCTGTTGTGTAGGGAAAAATGTTTCTCTTCCAGGTGACTGAAACTTGCAAGCAGGCATCTGGGAAAAGGCATGAGGTAACTCAACGAAATTGCTCCCTAAAGTGCATTTATGGCATTAGTGAGTGAAATATTTGGAGGAAGGGAAATCTTTTCTTTGGACCTTAGATTAATTTTGAAGAGATGCAAAGCCAGTTTTATTTGGTGTAACTTCCAGAGTCAGTATGTCCCAAGGAGGGAAAATAGGATCATAGTCCCAAGCTTAAGCCTTTTTTCCCCATTACTACTACACTGCCCACCGTGTCTCCTGACACCGCTGCCCCAAATTCATGGAGAAAATCAGAGAAAGCTCTCTTGCCTGGTGGATATAGGAATACAAACATAATTCAGGCTGATGAAAATGTTTGGAGTAAATACCAGGACACTGTAATAAGCTTGCCATGTGATTTGTGCTGAATCAATCACAATTTATTTTAGCTAAATAAATTGTCCACTAAAACAGAACAAACTTAAATGTTCTTTACATTACTATAATTTCAGGTTTTCTTGATCAATTTCTTTTTTTAATAATTGTTTTATTTCTCAGGTACAGTTGACATGCAATATTATATTATTTTCCAGTGACATTAGACATTAGATAAATGTCTAATCACTACCACATAATGATTAGACATTTATATGACTTAGAAAATGATCACCCTGGTAAATCTAGTAACCACCTGACACCATATATAGTTATTACAATATTATTGACTAGATTCCTTATGCTATACTTAACATCCCCATGACTATTTTGTAGCTACCAATTTGCACTCTTTTTTTTTAATTTTATTTTATTAAATTTATTGGGGTGACAATTGTTAGTAAAATTACAATTGTCACCCCAGTAAATTTAATTTAAAAAAAAAAAGAATAAAAAAAAAATTACATAGATTTCAGGTGTAAAATTCTGTATTACATCATCTATAAATCCCATTGTGTGTTCATCACCCAGAGTCAGTTCTCCTTCCATCACCATATATTCGATTGTGACAACATGGATGGATCTTGAGAGAGTAATGCTGAGCGAAATAAGTCAGACAGAAAAAGCAGACAACCATGTGATTTCACTGATATGTGGTATATAAAACAATTTGTACTTTTTAATCCCTTCCCCATTTTCAACCACCCCACCAAATCCCCTCCCAGCTGACAACCATCAAAATGTTCTCTGTATCTATGGTTTAATTTCTGCTTTGTTTGTTTGGTTATTTTGTTCTTTACACATATAAGTGAAGTCATATGACACTTGTCTTTCTCTGTCTGACTTACACCACTTAGCACAGTGCCCTCTGAGTCCATCCATGTTATTGCAGATGGCAAGATTTTATTCTTTTTTCATGGCTGAGTAATATTCCATTGTGTATATGTACTAACTCTTCTTTTTCCATTCATCCCTTGATGAAAACCCAGGATCCCTCCATATATTGGCTATTGTAAATAATGTTTCAATGAATATATGGATGCACATGTCCCTTTGAAGTTATGTTTTGTTTCTTCAGGTAAATACCCAGAAGTGGGATTACTGGGTCCTCCTTTGTTTCTTGCTATATATCCTTTGTTTTAAAGTCCATTTTGTCTGGTATAAGTATTGCTACCCAGTTTTTTTCATTTCCATTTTCATGAAATATCTTTTTTCATCACTTTACATTCAGTCTCTGTGTGTCTTTCGATCTGAACTGAGTCTCTTGTAGGCAGCATATGTAAGGGTTTAGTTTTCTTATCCATTTGGCCACCCTATATTTTGTTTGGAGCATTGATAGATATACGAGTGTAGTTATTGCCATTTTATTATTCATGTTTGTGATTTTTTTTTTCATCTTCTTCTTAAAGAAGTGCCTCTAACATTTCTTATAATACTGGGTTGGTGTTGGTGAACTTTTCTAGCTTTTTGTTATCTGGGAAGCTCTTTATCTGTCCTTTGAATCTAAATGATAGCTTTGCTAGATAGAATAATCTTGGTTCTAGGTCCTTGCTTTTCACCACTTTGAATATTTCCTGCCAATCCCTTCTGGTCTTAAAGTTTCTGTTCAGAAATCAGCTGGCATTCTTATGGGAGCTCCTTTGGAGGTAACTGACTGCTTTTTTCTTGCTGCTTTTAGGATTATCTCTTTGTCTTTAATCTTTGGTATTTTAATTATGATACATCTTGGCGTGGGCTTATTTTGGTTCATCTTGTTTGGAACTCTGTGATTCTTGGGCTTGTATGTCCATTTCCTTCACCAGGTTAGGAAAGTTTTCTGTCATTATTTCTTCAAATAGATTTTAAATTCCTTGCTCTCTTCTCCTTCTGGTACCCCAGTTATGTGAATGTTGGTACCCTTGATGTTGTTCCAGAGTCCCCTGAAACTATCGTTGTTTTTTGGGGGATTCTTTCATCATTTTTTGCCATTCTGATTGGCAAAATTAGTTTTCTGCTGCTACCTTATCTTCTAAATTGCTGATTCGATTCTCTGCTTCATCCCTCTAATCTACGGTTGATTCCCTCTAATATATTCTTCATTTCTGTTATTTCTTTATTTCTGACTGATTCTTTTTCATGTTTTCTACCCCCATTTTTATGTTTCTGATTTGGTTGTTAAAGTTCTCACTGATTTCATCAACTCTTCCCCTAAGTTCACTGAGCATCTTTACAATCAGTGTTTTGAACTCTGCATCTGGTAGATTGCTTGTCTCCATTTTGTTTATTTCTTTTTCTGGAGTTTTGCTCTGTTCTTTCATTTGGGACATATTTCTTTTTCTCTCTATTTTGGATGCCTCCCTTTGTTTGTTTCTATGTAATAGGTAGAGCTACTCTGTCTCCCAGTATTAGTAAAATGGCCTTATGTAGTAGGTGTCCTGTAGGGCCCAGTGGTTCAGTCTCCCTAGCCACCTTAGCTGGGTGCTCCAGGAGTGTCCCTTCTGTGATTTGTATGTGCCCTTCTATTGTAGTTGAGCTTTGGTTGCTCTTGGCACATCAATAGGAAGGGTTGAAACTCAGGCTCATTGAATGTAAGGACTGGCTGCAACTTCAGTGGAGAAGCTGTGGTGCAGGGGCTGACACTACAGAACAGGATTTACTTTAGCAGTTCTGATGCAGTTCTGAAGCAGTTCTGATGCTTGCTTAGTCTAACCTTTGGGGTTTTAGCCCACAGAGGCAGCAGAGTTGTGTTATGGCTATATTTGACACAGGCCATCAAGTGTGCTGGCCCCAGAGCTTCCTGGGAATGGCCCTACTGAATGTGAAGTTCAGCTGCAGCCTGTGTCCTGCCCAGGGACACCTAGCATGAGCCACAAGGAAATCTGAAGATGGCAGCCACCTGTGCTATGCTGGGAAGTGCCTGGAAGAGGTCAAGCCATGAACCAAGGCCAGCTGCCACTATTGCCAGGCTTGGGGTTGCTCAGCAAGTAGTATGGGGCACAATAAGGCCAGATGCTGGTTGATTGGGGTTTTGTGAACCTTTGAGAGATTTTAGGAAATTATGCAGCATGATTCAAGACAGACCATTTGTGTAGAAAAGCCACTGAAAGTGGCTTGGGTGGGCTTGCAGTTTGGGTAGAACTGAACCAACGAATCATCAGGGTGGGGCAATCAGTGTTAGCCAGGTTGATGGAGATTCAGATATAGTGGTCACCTGAGTCTGCATGCTGGGAGTGGGAATGCCTCCACAAAGAAATAATGGATTCTGCCAGCATATCTGTCTGGAAGAAAGCTGCCCCTCCAGCCATTGGCTTGAAGCCAGACAATTAAGTTTCTCTCACTGAGACAAGGTTGGGGTTCCTTGTTCACTCTTGTAACCTCAGTATGTAGAGCAGTGCTAGGCTGAGGATAAGTATGCACTCAATATTTGTTGACCAAATGTTCAAGTGGTCACTTTAGGCTTTGGGGAAGATTTTTAAATCAAGAATATGATTAATTATTTATTACATAAATAATTTAGTTACAAATATTATTTTCCTCTCCTAGACTAATTTAAGACATGTTGGGTGGAACTAGTCAATATTTAATGACCCACAGAGCTCTAATATTCTTTGGCTTCCTGTATCTGTTAAATCGCCAGGCAAGAGACAAGAATATAAAAAAGGGGGGGGGGAAATCATTCTCTTGGAATGTGGCAAAGGTGGAAGGATGAGTCCTAGACATTGTTCTAATTCAGCTATCCATATTCTCGTAGGGCATTTAGAAAAGAATGTGGGAAAGAAAATGTGTGGGGTCAAAATTTGTAGCAAAATTATTTTACAAGTCTAAATATACTCACATGAGCATCAATGTCATAGACTGACACCTGAAAGGAATACCTCCTGCATAGTATAACACGAGGTCAGACAACTAAGTTCGCAAACTTCTTGCAATGATGTTGCTAACCTTTTTTGATATCAGAAGGATTCGTCATTATGAATTTGTACCAACTGAACAAACAATTAACCAAGTTTACTATTTGGAAGTGCTGAAAAGGCTGTGTAAAAAAGTTAGATCACCTGAACTTTTCACCTACAACTCATGGCTCTTGCATCACAACAATGCACCAGTTCACATGGCACTGTCTTTCAGGGAGTTTTTAGCCAGTGAACAAATAACTGTATTGAAATGCCCTCCCTACTGACCTGATCTGGCCCCCAGTGACTTTTTCCTTTTCCTGAAGATAAAGGATATATTTAAAGGAAGAAGACATTTTGATGACATTCTGGACATCAAGAGTAATACGATGACAGCTCTGATGGCCATTCCAGAAAAAGAGTTCCAAAATTTTGAAGGGTGGACTAGACACTTGTGTTGGTGCATAGCTTCCCAAAGGGAGTACTTCGAAGGTGACCATAGTGATGATATTCAACAATGAGGTATGTAGCACTTTTTCTACAATGAATTCGTGAACTTAATTGTCAGAGCTGGTACGTATTAAGGGCAGAGTTGAGTTTTTAGGGACCAAGAAATTGGAATATCTGTATCTTGGAAGACAATGCTTCCAATCTAGTTTTCAGGACAATGAGACTCATTGGGAGATTTATTTTAGATTTTCAGAGAGCAAAATTGTTTCTGATGAGTTAGGTAGGCCAAGAAAGACTAGCTCTTATTTGGATATGCAATTATTAATCTTATTTAGTTGAAAACAGTCAACAGTCTTAAGACCTGTTTTGACAGGTCTTAAATTATTTTTTATATATGGGTAGAGCCCTTCTTATCGTCTTCAGACAAAATCAACTAACTGCAAATAATTTCATGTTAGATCACTATCTGGGTCAGAGTGTGTGTGATGAGAGGCAGGAGACAGAAAGGAAGAAAAAATAGAAAGATAGGAAGGAGTGAAGGAAGGAAGGAAGGAAGGAAGGAAGGAAGGAAGGAAGGAAGGAAGGAAGGAAGGAAGGAAGGAAAGAAGGGAAGGATGGAGGAAGGAAGAAAAGATTTTTCAGTGGTAAAAGGGTTAAGATGAGATCCTTTTAATTATTGTAAATTTCTTTATTTCTCAAGGAGAAGGTGGCAAACATTTACATGCCAGCATCTCACAGATATTATCTCATAATGACCCTAAGTAGAAATGATGCACTAGAAGGGGAAAGGTGAAGGGCATGTCTGAGTTCGAATTTAACAGTAGTGGAAAGAAGTGATGTAGGATGAACCCAGAAATGTCATGTGAAGGAGGCAGAGTTAGAGTTAAATTTACTACCTCTATGCATTTATGACACAAGTGGTGTGCTTAACCCTAACCTAAGAGAATTATTAATACTTTCATTTTATGAGTGAGGGTTCTGAAAGCAGTGATAATAAGTGTCAATGATAAGATTCAACTCTACTCAGTATTATTCCAAAATCATTGCCCTTTTGTCTATACAATATGTTATTTTTCAAATCTTTTTAGACAGCAAATTTCTCCCAGATACTGAGCCTAGGCTTGTGTGCTCATGATAATTTGCAAGAGCTAATTATATCAGCCATGAGTCTCATCACTACTGTACTTTAAACCTGAAAATACAATTACTATTTTTAGGCCTATGGAACAGTAGATCTCAAATGCCATTTATAATAACATTTTTCACAGACATTCAGAAGATATAAATAATAGAGTACATTTTAACAAGGCTAAATGTTTTCTATTTAAACAATTATCTTTTATTTTGAGTTTAAGTTATTTCTTTAGAGGAGGTGGGGAAATAAAAATGTCCATTCTGAAAACAAAATAACGGTAGATGTAATTGATTGGTGATTTGCTTTAATATACTTGGCAAAATACAACCTTATGTCAGTCCCTCCTATTTTTTTTAATTTGGAATATTTTCTGGAGTGTGAAATCCAAGTCTGGGGCACCCTTGCTGTGAAGACATATTCAAGTTTGCCTAAATGCATTCTAGGATTCAAGACTCCTTAATTGAGAAGGAAATCAGAGGCAAACATAGTAGCTCTTTGTATTTCTTCTTGGTGGTTACATGTAGCATCATAAGGTACTAATGATGACATAATACGCTATACTCTGAAATCCCTGTCTTGTAAACATTGCATGCACTGCCTGAATTTGCACTGGTGTTTTACAGTCTAGAGTAATTTCATCGTTTCTTCAACAAACGAGACCATAGAGGACAGGAGTATCTTTACCTTCATACATTATGGCATATAGAAGACCTTCAGTAACATTTCTAATTATATAGGTGATACAGATAATTTCATAAAACAACAGAATTTTAAGACTGGAAGGGTCCATTTAAATCATAGTTCAATAACCTGAGTTTACACATAAAGAAACTGAGGCCCCAAAGTCAGAGTTAGATTTTCTAAGGATAAGTAATAAAGCTGTTGATTGTGATAATAGCAGTTCAGAAAGATTAATTTATTTGTTCCAGGACAAAGGTACTATATCAAAGATAATTAAACTGTACATAATAGTTTAAAGGCTTTTCTAAATTTTAGTTTATTTTCCTTTGAAAAAGGGATGCTAAAAAAAAAAGAAAGAAAGAAAGCCTTGACCTAATTTGTTCAAGTAAGCCTGTTTCTTTTTTTTTTTTTAATTAAATTTATTGGGGTGACAATTGTTAGTAAAATTACATAGATTTCTTACTACAGTGATCCCAATAACTACCACAAATCTCCATTTTTCCTTACATACATGCCTAGAATAATAGATAGAAAGAGGTTTTACTCATAAGGAAACCAACAAATTAGGACCAGAGAATCAACAGCCCACTTTAATCACATCTTTCTTAACCTCATTTTAATCCCATGCTTCTCTTTAATAAACAGACAAATGCAATCTTACTTCCTTCAATGTTATCTAAAGATTAAAAATTGACTAAATGTTATTACTAAAAATTAATAAAAACAAGTGATTTTAGAATAAAAATTATTTCACCTTAGAAACAAAATATATAATTGTATCTCTACATATAGTTAATTTTGACCCTGTTTTATCTAGAGAGTAAACTCCTAGTACCAAACTAGTACCTGAAATTAGATGGTGTTCAAAAAGATATGTTAATGGATGGATGAATAATAAAATAATAAAATACAACAAAAGAAACCAGATTAAGATGGGCTGAGAAATAAATGGGAGGTAAAGAAGTTGAGAGAGCACCATGTCATTATTTTTTCATATCCCTGGTGCCTGACACAAAGCATGATATGTATCATTCAGTTAATATTTAACTATTTAATTACTGCAAGTATTAAGATACATGGATTTCCACACCTTTTCTATCCTAGCTAATGTGGAAGATATGGCACATTGTAGGTTATCTTAAATATAAACTCTATTGCTTTGCTTTGTTTCCATAGTAAGTAAAAGAAAAAAAAACAGGTATGCAATTGTTTGAAAGTAAGTATATTATATTATTAGAAATGCATTTTCTAAATACTTATACAGTGGCTCTAATAATCTTTACTTCCCTTCTAGCCTCTCAAACACATATTTCTTTCCCCACCTCTTCATACTTATAACAATGATTTCTTTTTTTTTTTTTTTTAATTAAATTTATTGGGGTGACAATTGTTAGTAAAGTTACATAGATTTCAGGTGTGCAATTCTGTAATATATCCTCTATATATCTCACTGTGTGTTCACCACCCAGAGTCAGTTCTTTTTCCATCACCACATATTTGATCCCCTTTACCCTCATCTACCACACCTCTGCCCCCTTACATTATGGTAACCACTAAACTATTGTCTGTGTCTATGAGTTTTTGTTTCTTAATTTGCTTGTCTTTTTCTTTTGTTGTTTTCTGTTTTATATACCACATATCAGTGAAATCATGTGGTTCTCGACTTTTTCTGTCTGACTTATTTCGCTTAGCATAATAATTTCAAGAGTCAACCATGTTGTCGCAAATGGTACTATTTCATATTTTCTCACAGCAGAATAGTATTCCTTTTTTTTGTTTGTTTTACTGGTTTTTAGATGCCTCTGCCAAGGTTCCCTGGGAGCAATTATCAGGTTCAATAGATTGGCAAATAATTGGTGAATTTCTCTCTTGGGCAATACCTTTAAGGACTCTCATCTCTTTTTGTTTTAGTTTCTGTTTAATATTGGTAGATACAATCATGATACTCTTCCTGGCCTCATTGTCTAAAACATTTTCGTTCAGGTTTGGGCTTTCATTAAACTATCTTTAAACAGACTTGTAATACATCAAAATCTGCCAGCTTAACTCCTAGACAAAGGGCTCACTTTCACTGAAGAGATATTGAGTTTTTGAAGTATAAAAAATTCAAGTATCACCCTCTTTTGAAAGACTAATATTTTTATCTAGAGCTATGCCTGTTGAAAAAAAACAAATTTATATATTTTTTAGAATAAACAGGTCATTGCTCTAAATATTAAGACTTCTGAACAAATGTACTCTCATTGAACACCATATTAATAATATTGTCAAAAATGGAAAAGATCCATTTAGAGAAGTAAAAAGTTCAGTGACTTAAACTTGTGAAATAAAAAAAACAAAAACAAAAAAGATAGACAATCTTAAAGTAGCAGTGATTCATCCAAATATTTAAAATTAGAAGTCCTAGAGGGACAAATTTATATCTAGAATAATGCATAGGTTGAATTGGTATTATTTTAAAAAATGAAATCTACTATGCTCTAATTTGTAACTTTTGTACACCTGAAATGTCTGGACTTTTTTTTTTATTAGCTTCAGGTGTACTGCTACTCCAGTTTTCTTCTCATTTCTATTTGCATGAAATATCTTACTCCAGCCCTTCACTTTCAGCCTGTGTGTGTCTTTTGATCTGAGGTGAGTCTCTTATATACAGCATATGCAAGGGTCTTTTTTTCTTATCCACTCAGCCACCCTAAGTCTTCTGATTGGAGCATTTAATCCATTTACATTTAAAGTGATTATTGATAGGTACATAGTTATTGCCATTTTGTTATTTGTATTTCTGGTCTTCATTAGTTATACTGTTTTCATCTTTCTTTGCTTACAGCCTTTTTAACACTTCCTGCATTTCTGGCTTGGCCCTAATCAATTCCTTTAGCTTATTCTTTTCTGGGAAGCTCTTTATCTCTCCTTAAATTTTAAATGATAACCTTGCTGGATAAAGCAATCTGTGTTGTAGGATTTTGTTTTTCATCAGTTTGAATACCTCCTGCCACTCCCTTCTGGCCTTCAAAGTTTCTGTAGAAAAGTCATTTGATAGTCTTATAGGAGTTCCCTTGTATGTAATCTGCTGTCTTTCTCTTGCACTTTTAGGATTCTCTCTTTTTCTTTAACCTTAGCCTTGTGGATTATAATGTATCTTGGTGTGGACCTGTTTGGGTTCATCTTGGTTGGAACTCTCTGCACTTCCTGGTCTTGTATGTCGATCTCCTTTACCAAGTTAGGAAAGTTTTCAATCATTATTACTTCAAATATGTTCTCAACCTCTTATTGTCTCTCTTCTCCTTCTGATATTCCTATGATGCACATATTGTTGTGCTTGATATTATCCCACAGGTCTCTTAAACCATTTTCATTGTTTTTTATTCTTTTTTCTTTTTGTTGTTCTGCTTGGGTGATCTCTGCTAACTTGTCTTCTAAATCGCTGATTCGATCCTCTACCTCATCTAATCTGCTGGTAATTCCTTCAGGAGTGCTCCTTATTTCAGTTATTGTATTCTTTAGTTCTAACTGGTTGTTCTTTATGATTTTTCTATCTTTATTTATGTCATCACTAAGCTCCTTAAACATTCTTATCATTAGTGTTCTAAACTCTACCTCTAATAGGTTGGTTACCTCTATTTCATTTAGTTCCAATTCTTGAAGTTTCTTTTGTTCTTTTATTTGGAACATGTTTCTTTATTTCTGCATTCTGGCTGACTCTCTGTGTTTGGTTAAATGTATTTGGTTGATCCCCTAAGGTTGTCACTCTTTGTTGGGTGGTCTTATCTAGCATATGTCCTTTATATTTGAATTGCACCACTTCCCTATTCGCCTGTGCATGTGCTCCAGATGTGACTTTTGTGTTGCGTGTATTCTCCTGTTCAAGTTGAACTTTAATTGCTTTTGCCTTGTCAGTAGGTGGGATTCACAACTAGGCTGACTAGTTGTGAGAATGGGATATGCCCACAGTGGATGAGCTGCTGTGTGAGGGTTGACCCCTCAGATGAGACTTGGCCCCCATGAGCTCTTGTGCCTATAGAGAATTCCCTGTGGGTGTGTCACTTGTAGGTCAAACCCAGTAGAACTCTGGTTTTGTCTGGAGTTCGCCTCTGGTTGTTTTGATTCTTGTGCCTCTTGGGCTGGGCCCTGGTATAGGGCGATTCCAGAACAAAACAAATCAACAAGCACAACAACAACAAGAAAAAACAAATACACTCACATGTGAAAACAACCGATAACCAACACTCAACACAGACAAAAATATATAAAAAATAAACTAAAGAAAGGAAATTAAAAAACAGCAACACCAAAAAAAATCAATTCAGAAAAATGTAAAGAAGGAGGAAAAATAGGGCAAGGAAAATAAAAAAGAAAAGAAGAGAGAGAGAAAGGGTGAAATGTGTGTGTGTGTGTGTGTGTGTGTGTGTGTGTGTGTGTGCTAAAAATGATAATAATACTAAAATAAAATTTTAAAAAGCAAAAAAAAAAAAAATCAGTGTCAGTCTTGGCTTAAGCCCACCAAGCTATCTCCAGGTATTACTTTGCTGTACAAAGACTCCTCTCCTTCTTGTGGAGGCAGAGCTGGCCACCTGGTATCCAGAGTGACCCTGGCAATGCAGTTCTAGATGAGTGGGTCTATGGGGTGTGGTTGGTAGTTTTTACAAAGTCAGTGCAATTTCTGCTCTCGCCTGTCAAACATCATAAATCTGAATTGTTATTTTATGCCATAAACCAAAGTTGTAAGTTGATCTAGAATTCCAAACAGCAGAATGCTGCATAACAGAGTTCAACTTATTTATCCCCTATTGTATATCCATCTATTTATGTGTGTCCTTAAATCTAAAATGGGTCTCTTTTAGACAGCATATATTTAGGTCTTGTTTTTTGTTACATAATCAGCTACTGTGTACTTTTTGAATGGTGAGTCCAATGCATTCATATTTAGAGTAATTATTGAGATGTAAAAATTTACTAATGCTGGAGTGACATCAGAAACATGAAAGCGTGATGGGTACTCCTTGATCACTCTCCTTGAAGTTACAACAAATTGAACAGCTATAATTCAACAAAGGATTTCCTGTGCAACATACAAACACGTCTGAGAGATTCACGCATCAAAACTTCTGAAGGTGGGTGATTTGGGGTGAACAGGGGAGGAGGGAAGGGAGAAGTGCAGAGACAGGTACCACAAGACGTAGCCCAGAACTCACTGCGAACCTGGGAGAGGGAAGAATTGAGGCTGTAGGTGAACTCTCTGTGGCCCCAGCAGTTCTGCCTGAGGGATCAGCATACAATACGGCTGAACCCAGTGACTGGAGCAGAGAACTTGGGACAAATACAGAAGTACAAAAACTGTAATCTAACAGCCCTCACTGCAAGGCAGAAAACAAAGCCACAGAGCATGGCTGCCTCCCTCCCACCTTCCCAGAGCTCACCTTCCCCACACCATCCCAGTGTTAAGAGTGGACCCCAGGACCCCAGCAGTATTGGATTAAAAAGCAGAATATCTACAGCCCTGAGTACTGCAGATACAGTTCCTGAGTGGCAGATGCGCATTGCAGCTAATTCCAGTGGCAAGGGAGGAGCTATAGGGGCAAGGCAGCCGTCTGGCAGTCGCCATTACTTGGAGAAGAACGAAGCCACAAACACCAGCAGTCTCCCCCAGCCCATCCCAACCCGCAAATTTTGTGGCTGATCCCTGTAGGGCCACCAAGGCTGGTGAGGCACACAGCTCTGCATCTGCCTGCAGGGGTAGCACTAAGATTTTAGGGTCTCAGAAACACATTGCTCACCACATCTTCCCACAGGGTGGTGCCCTGAGACCAAGGTGACCTAGTCACATAGGAGATGCCCACCTCTCCAGGAAATCTCCCACCACACCAGAAGCTGGAACACAGCAAGAAAAAATGAAATGATCCAGCGCTACCTACTGGAGAGCAAAAGAAAGACCTCTTTGTATCAACCTGCTGCACAATCCACTCCCATAGACGTCCAGGAAAAGAAATAGTGATTCATTAGTTGCCATGAATAACCAAGGTAACAAGGCAGCACAGAAAGAAAATGAAAAATCTCCCAAAAACTTAAAAACATGGAAATATGTTACTTAAATGACAGAGAATTCAAGATTACAGTTCTGAAAAATTCAGCGAGATGCAAGAAAACTCAGATAGGCAGTTTAATGAACTCAGAAATAAAATCAATGAACAAAACTAATATTTTACCAAAGAGATTGAAATTTAAAAACAGAACCCAATAGAAATTCTGGAGCTGAATAATTCAATAAAAGAGATAAAGAATGAAATAGCCAGCTTAGGAAATAGAGCTGACCATATGGAGGAAAGAATTACTGATATGGAAGATAGAAATCTGGAAATGATGCAGATGGATAAAGAGAGAGACTTGAGAGTCAAAAGAAATGAAAGAACTCTGCAAGAACTATCTGATGCCATCATAAAGAACAATATAAGAATAATGGGTATACCAGAAGGAGGAGAGAAGGAGAAGGGCACAGACAGTCTAAACAAATAGTCAATGAGAATTTCCCAAACCGATGGAAAGAACTGGATCCTCAAATCTAAGATGCAAATATAACACCTAATTACCTCACCCTAACCGGCCTTCTCCAAGGCATATTATATCTGTCAAAAATTAATGACAAGGGAAGAATTCTCAAAGCAGCCAGGGAAAAGAAGATGATAACCTACAAAGGAAAGCCCATTAGATTATCATCAGATGTTTTAACAGAAATTCTACAAGTCAGGAGGGAGTGGAATAAAATAGTCAACTTATTGAAAAAGAAAAATTACCAGCCAATAATAATATATCCAGCAAACTTATCCATTTGATATTAAGGAGTAATAAAGACCTTTTCAGTTGTACAAAAGCTGAGGGATTTTCCACCACAAGGCCCGCATTACAGGAAATACTGAAGGAGGTTATTCTTCCTGAAACAAACAAACAAACAAACAAAAATAAAAGGATACAAAACTATGAGTAAGATTACTAACAGACAGACAGAAGCTTGAAATGGTAACCTTTACACAATATATGGCTCTATACACATTAACATAACATAAAGGGGAAAGAAGATAAAACCATAAAAAATGAAAAAAGAAGAAATTTTGCTACTGGAACTCAGAAATGAACTCACAGCATGCATAGGGATAATTTGTGAAAACAAAAACAGAAAAGAGGAGGGAGTAAAGGTCTGAAATTGCAAAGGAGAATGGAAATAACATGCATGCTAAAGAAAAACGACTACTGTATATGAGGTGTGATCACAAAATACAATGAGTGCTGCTGCTGAATGCCATCCAACAGAAAGGTGATGTTAATTGTGTTTTTTGACCTTGATGGAATTGTGCGAGCTGAGGAGTGTGTACCCAGGAACACTATGGGTGAACTCTGAATGTTATAAGGGCTTGTTAGAGCATTTAAGAAATGTTTTGCATAGAAAATGCCCTGAGAAATGGGCAAACAGTTTCATCCTCCATCATGACAACACTCCATGTCACACATCACTTCTAGTACAGCAATTTCTGTCAAATAAAAACATCACAGTGTGTCATCATCCACCTTATTCACTGGATCTGGCACCATGCAACTTCTGGCTCTTCCCTAAAGTTAAAATGACCAAGAAAGGTAAACATTTTGAATCAACAGGACATTGAGGCAGCCATGACAACACAACTAAAGACACTCATGAAAGAGGACTTCCAGAACTGCTTCAGAAAGCGGCAAGAACGATGGGATAAGTATGTTCAAAGCAAGGGGGAGTATGTTGAGGGGGATTAATGGCAATGTGTCTTTTACTGTAGTATATATTTTTAAAATTTAAACAGTCAACATAGTTCTTGATCACACCTCATACAAACAGAATTGACATAATACTTCATAGGACAGAGATTGCTACCTGTCTTGTTTCCTACTGTGTCCTCAACCGGGGAGTGGGGGGGGGGAAGATTCTTTATAAATATCTAATGGGGTTTCCTTTGTAGGTTAATATCTTTTTGTCCCTGACTGCCTTTATGATTCTTTCTTTATCACTGATTTTTCTGACAGTTTTATTGTAATGTGTCTTGCAGAACATCTTTTTGCATTGAGATTATAGGATGTTGTATTAGCTTCATGTTTTTGTATGTCCAAGTCTTTCCCCAGATTTGGGAAGTTTCCAAGTATTATTTCTTTAAATAAACTATCTGACCCCTTCTCCTTTTTTACTCCTTCTTGAAGTCAAATTATTCTAAATATTTACCTTTCTTATTGAATTCCATATTTTTCATAGACTTTCTTCACTCTTTTTAAATCTTAGTTCCCTCTCTTCTATTATTTTTGTATTCCTAACCTCCAAGTCACTTATTCTTTCTTTTATCTAGTCTTCCCTGCTACAGAGGCTCTCTATTACACTCTTCATCTTATTCATTGATTTCTCCAGCTCTAGAATGTCTGTTTGGTTCTTTTTTATGATGTCAATCTTTTTCGTAAAGAATTCCTTCTGCAAATTAATTTTATTTCTAGTTGTTTTGTATTTTATTTTATCATTTTTATTGGGATATATAAACTAAAAGCAACAAAGGAACAAGACAAACAAAAACTCATAGACACAAGCAACAGTTTAGTAGTTACCAGAGGGTAAGGGGGAAAGGGTGATGGAAGATGAGAGTAAAGTGGGTCAAATTTCATTTCTATTTTTATTCCTGATTTAATTTTTTCAGAGTTTTCTTGAAGCTCATTGAATTTCTTTTTTTTTGCTTTTATCCTTTTTTCAGTGTTGTGCACTGTAGTTTTTTTTGTGTGTTTTTTAAATACAGTTTATTGGGGTGACAATTGTTAGTAAAGTTACATAGATTTCTGTTGTACACTTCTATATTACATCATCTATAAATCACATTCTGTGTTCACCACCCAGAGTCAGTTCTCCTTCCATTACCATATATTTGATCCCCTTTGCCCTCATCTACCACCCCTCTCCCCCCTTAACTTCTGGTAAATTTCTTCATTACAGCTATTTTGATTATTAGCTAGATTGCAATATTCTATACCTTTGAATTTGATTGCTGGAGAATTCTCATTTTTGTTTTTATGATACTATATTTCCTTTATTTAAAATATTGTTTATAGGCATGTGTTTCTGCTTTCACATTTGCAGTAGCTTATATCTCCTTAACCAAGCTTTTATGTCTTCTTTGGTTCTTACAATTCACCAGGCTGGCTTTTAGAAACCTCTCTTTTGTATTCCAGAAGGTGGCACTATACTTCAGATTTGTGTTTACTCCCTTGCCCTCAGTTGTTGCCTATTTTTTTTAGCATGTTCTTTGTGTACCAGAGCTTGCTCTCCCTGACGTACATGGGAACACACACAAGGAGCTAACAGCAGAGTCGGGGGAGGTCTGAGATCAGCACTCAGTGTATTTGGGGTGCTTGTAGACCCAGTAGGTAAATTCTCAAGATTGGCACTTCAAGAGGCACATAGGTGGACTTTCTGCTAAACACAATCCCTTCAACACCATTTGAAATTCGAATTTGCCTTTTTCTCAATATTCTCCCTCCCCCTAGTAGCAGAGCTCCCACCTTAGTACTTTGCATGCTGGTGAAGTGAAAATGGTTTCTCCAGCAGCAACCCATCCAGCTGTGGTAACAGGCCCTTTCTCACCACCCTCCTCTTTCCCCATGAGAGAGATTGCCTCTGCCAGATAAATCAGCCTCAATCAGTGCCTTTTTGTGAGTAGGGAAGCACCAGGAAAGTTTTTTCTCCCAGCTATACTGCGATCAAACATATTTTTCTATTTTATTCCCAATATTGTGTTGGATTTTCCCTTCAGGAGGCTGGTCTCCTGTAAGTTCTCTCTTGTGGGTGACTGTCTGCCCAATTCTGCACTTACCCAATTCTTGCCTGACAGCCCCAAAAGGGATCCAGGCAGTCCTGCTGGCTCTGCTGGTTCTACAGCCCATATGAAGATTTGTCTATCTCCAAATGTTTGACCTGGTAGGCATGATTCCTCTTGGGTACATTGGAGTAAGGTATAAAGTCCAGAAACTTCCACAAGGACACCCTTGTTGGTATATGGATGCATAATTTATTGATTAAAAGGGTGAATAAAAAGGAGGAACATTTTATGTTGCCATGTTGCTGATGTCATTCTACCAAAATATATTTGAGTGTCTACTATTCTGCAGGTAATGAGGTAGGCATTGAGACACAAAAGTGAACAAATCTTAAACAATGAAGAAATAAATAAAATGTAAATTATAAGAAGTCATGAGGAAAAAAATCAAGGTAACTTATTAGAAATAAACTTATGTCTGGAGGGTGGGAGCTCTTTAGCTAAGATGATCAACTTTGAGAACTGAAGGAATTTAACTGAAGGAACAAGATAGTTGTTGGAAGAACATCTAGACAAAGAAAACAGACACCACAAAGCATTTTTTTGAAGAGATTTTTAATTCCTTGGACTAATCAGTTTTGAGGAAAAGCCTGTGCTCTTCACCTGAATTGATTCATCCATGGAAGGTCAGAAAAGGGAAGTGTTGCTTTCTCTCTACGAACAAGATAAAGAAAGTATAAGGTGGGACACTGACCAATGCAATCACTTCCCATGTCCTCTTGTTTTATCCCCTGTGTTGCAGGTGTTAAGCCTTGTCCATACACTCCCAGAGGACCATCACCATAACTTTTTGTAGAGGCTGATACTCCCTTTGCTATAGGTATATGTGTCATTGGATGGTTTAAATAACCCCAAATGGGGAAGAGAAGATGCTGCTCTGCTGGAGGGAGGTGATGGTTTTATAAAATGGATGAACACGCAAGAGACTGCTGGGGTTTATGGTTTATATGGAACACTTAGGGCAAAATGGCATCAGTAGTACGTCTGATATCCATGGGATAATAGAGCATATATATTTTCCCCACTTTGTTTTTTCATGCTTTTCATAATAAAATAATTCTTAGCTTAGAATATGGCAACCCAGAATAATGATTACACTTTCTGCCTTCCTTGCAGTTTGGCAGGGCCATGTAGCTAATTTCTAGCCAAGGGTTGCAATTAGAAAGGATTTCACAATTTCCAGCCATCCCCTTAAAAGAAAAAGTCATGTCTCCCCTTCCCAATTTCCCCAATCCTACTAGCTATAATGTACATGTGGTAAGAAATTGTGCAACATTTAGATTAGGGAAATGCCTAAGAAATGTTGGAGTTACAAGACAGGGACCTGGAAATCTAAATATCTTGCCAAAAAAATCTACCCACTGGCTAAGACTTTTACATGAGAAAACTACATTTCTATCTAGTTTAAGCCACAGTGCTACCATGTTTCCCCGAAATTAAGACCTAGCTGGACAATCAGCTCTAACATGTCTTTTGGAGCAAAAATTAATATAAGACCTGGTCTTATTTTACTATGATATGAGACGGGGTCTTATCTAACATAATATAAGACGGGGTATTATATTAATTTTTGCTCCAAAGGATGCGTTAGAACTGATTGTCCGGCTAGGTCTAATTTTCGAGGAAACACAGTATTAACCACAGCTGAACCCATAACCTAACTAATATAGCTTGTTAGGACACACTCAAAAGAAGAAAGTATGAAATGTCCAAGGGAAAATTTTAGAGAAATCAAGCTACCAAACTAAGAGAAGTATTCAGAGTTCACATAACTAAGACATAGGTCTCAGAAAAATTCCACGATATTTATTTACATAGATGCATTCTAATACTGCTCTAGGAGTACTGTTTAGTGAAACATTTTGACCAAATGTATAAATTCAAGCTGTCAGCAGTGGTATTTTTACATTCAGTGGAGCTTAATGTACTGGATTCTTTCCCATGGGAACCATAATATTTTGGACCAAGGAATCCCTGAACTAAATTCAACATGAATTTTCATCACATTTCTGCGGTAGAAGGAAGGCTCATTTAAGAAAAATAGAGTCAGGTTAATAGATATTTTTATCTAAGTTGGGACTTGTTCAGACTGATCAAAAGAAAATTTTTATTGGAAAATTCCTGTTGGAATTTAGAGTTTGAGGTCGTTACTGAAAAACATGTAAAATTAGTTCTTATTCCTTACACCTTTTTTATCATATGGTGAACAGTTCCTTTAAATGGTACAATAATTTATTAAAATACTTAAAGATGGAATTATATAAGATATACAATGTACTTTAATATAATCTGGCATAAGGAGAGTGTGTGCAGGCATAGAGGAAAGATTGGCCATGTGTTGATGTTGATTGAATCTGACTAATGGGTAAATGAGGGTTCATTATACTAATTATTATACTAATTACTCTTTTTTAGAATATATCCTTATATGCATCTGAGTGAAAACGTTAAACTTATTTAATGACATAGGATACTTCACACCATTTTTAACCAGTATTACTTGTTTTACTTTAAACATGTGTGGGGAGTTTATAGTAAGACCAATTACTTCATGCTCTCATTCCCTGAGCCAAAACTTGGATTTTTATTGTTGTAAGTTGCCTTGTTTATTTTTTCCTCCCTATTAGATTAACATTTAAAATCCATGAAGTATGCTGCTCTTTGTACAAGTTGTGGATATTCGACAGGTTTTAGAAAAGGTTGAAAAAAAATCTCTCCATTATGGGCCAGAATCAAACTTGAAGAGCAAAGATCCTACGTCTGCCTCTCAGCTCTGCTTCTGAAGCTCCTGCAAAAAAAGAATACACTGGGGTCAGGGCAATAGGCCTAATGACAGACATCCCCCCATCTCCAAGAGTACCATATTTCCCAGAATATAAGACCAGGTCTTATATCAATTTTTGCTCCAAAAGACGCATTAGGGCTTATGTTTAGGGGATGTCATTCTGAAAAAATCATGCTAGGGCTTATTTTCCAGTTAGGTCTTATTTTCAGTAGTTGCTCTATTATTCTTTGAAGAAATCCAAGAAGGCAAATATAAGGCTTTAAATAAGGGCTATGCCTATAGATGAATCAGCAGATATATTGTAGGGAGTTAGATGATGAGAACTTAGTCAACAAACAACAGAAGAAATATGGTCTTGGCAAAAAATATGGTCTTGGCAAAATCAAATAAGTGGTTAAGGCTGAGGAATTTCTGTTGAATAAATGGTCTATAAAGTTCAAGAAAGTTACAACTCACTACCTATTCCAAAACACACAACACATTCTTTGATAACTGAGGAATAAGTGAGTTAAAATAGCCACATTTTCTTGACAGTTTATCTCTCCTCCCCTCAAGAAAATATGGTAGTGAAGATAGGTTACTTCGGGGCTGGCTTCAGGGAGGCACAGAGGAAGCATACATACCAGGGGTGCCAAAATAATGTATAGAAGTGGACACTTTGGTCAGTGTTGCTCAAGCCATAGTTCACCATAATCAGAAGTGTCTGGACACTGATGGTAACCATTTTGAGCACTTCTTGTAATTGCAAAAGTCAAATGTGACTTATATTCATCTTTTGTTATTGGTATACATTGAGTATTACAACTGTAATACAGTTTTTTTTTTCTTTTCTTAAAATGTGTATACATTTTTTGGCATCTTCTGTATATGATTTGATGATATTTGAAGTATGGAACAGATCCCATATTTATATCCCATTATTTTCTTCAAGTCTACCAAAACATCATAAATTTCTCCTTAGGAAAGCCTTTACCACTTCCTAGGAAAATCTTTCTGAAGCAGCCCAAATGTGTAATTCCTAACAATACCTGGGCTTCCTGAAAGCAATAGGGGTGTAGCTGGGATGAGGAGGGAGTTGCTAAAGTGCTAAGTAAATAAATGGATGGATGAATTAATGCCAGAGACAATGGTCCTGATTTCACTTTGTTGTTGTTGTTTGTTTGTTTGTTTGTTTGTTTGTTTGTTTAAGTAGATATGTTTTGGGAAGAACAGGGGGACAGTAGAGGATGGATTATTTTCCCTGCCAATCCAGAGGAAAAATCAGACTGTCGGTTCTTTACAACCTTCAAGACTAAAGAGAAAACATTTCCCTTGTCACCTTATCTCCTTTTCTACCCACAGATTATACTCCAGAAAATGCAGGGCTTTAAGTCATTCAGATAACCTTGGTCAACAAGTGATGGTGGGGAATAATCTTAATAAGGTATGGATAGTATAGAATTTATCTATAGGAGGAGAGGATGGGGGTGGTGTAGGATGGCGGAAGTGGCTAGTCTTTCCATTTGAGAATGGCATGCACCTCTCCAGGGAGAGAAAGAGTAGAATTTCATAGGACTTTTATCTATGTGTGTAAGAACAAAGATAAAGATCCTCAAGTATATCCATTTGCTTAAAAATTGATAACTAAATACACACTGACTTCTGGAGGCAGAAAAGTGCTATGTAATTACAGAGACCATCTTTATTAAAATGTATATTATAAATTATAAAAGTAAATAAATTCCAAGTGCAACATTTTCACAGTGTCTTGGGAGTAAAAACAAAAAGATGAAATAAAAATGAAGTTGCACAAGAGTTTCACTTATGCACACTTTCAGACCAAGTTTGCTTGATTTGTTGTTCCTATGGTAGATGGCTCGTTTTCGTGGAATTACAGGTTAAAAGAAATAGCTGCTTAACTGTGTGAAAATGAAAACATAAAACATTTGAATATCATAATAATAACAATAGTGAGTATCATAATAACATGGAAGTCACTCCATATTCAAAATCTCTCTTGTTGGAATAATTATGTGTATTTTGTAATCAGAACTCATAACTTTATATAGAAAATGTGAGCTTATTTATCTTGAATTGTACTTTACTGTAGTTAAGTGTGTTTACTTTTTGTTCCCTGATTTTATTGAACCCAGAGAGTGATAGATGGGAGGTTTGGAGAAAAACTTCTCCAAGGAAAGGAGAAGCTCAGATAGAAGGCTGCTGTCTAGATGGCAACTGCAGCAATACTTCTCCCCTAGTTCAGATTTTTCCACGAAAATCAGGTCCTGAGTTAGAAGGGGAAAATCAAAAAGAAAAAGAAAACAAGTAGAGATCTCAGAAACAGATAACCACGCTTGTGGATACATGTCTTTTAACATCTCCATTATAGTAAGCAGTGTAGGTGATCACTTACTATGTGTAATCTGAAAAACAATGCTATAAAACCCACTTTCTTCAAAATATCTTCTCCTCCAGTCTGCTTCAATGTCTTTAATTCCTCCATTAAAAGTTAGTGATTAGCACTTTGAATTAAGGTTTATCCCTAAGGCCTAGAATTCAGATATCCCTGGGCCAATTAATATTAAGCTAATATTAGTCAATAGTACTTCAGTGTGAGTAAATTGATCAGATTAGTGACTAGAAGAACAAAGGAATAGGACAGAAGACAAAACATACTGATGGGGAAGAGGGGTAGGTAAAGTAAATCACAGCACTGAATACAAACCCAGGTGGACAGGCCTGGGGAGAAGGGGTGGTCTTAGCTAAGCAGCATAAGAATACTGAATACCTATTCTCTCCTCAAATGATGTAAATGAGCTGCAAGGGCTTCTGGGCTGCCTAATAAATAGGCTCTAACTTCAACCAAACATTTCTGTTAAAAGTTCAATAATCTCCTAGAAATACTTCCCTCCCCTTTAAAAAAAGATATGTTTAAAGTGAAATTAATATGTTAATAAAATTGAATCACGGGTCTCCCAAAATGAAGTGTAATTCATGCTTATGTAGACAATAGTAAACACATATAGTGTAGACAAGACTCTTCCATTACAAGTACCCACAAAATTATTACTAGTGATCCCATTACAACACTAAATTATATTAAAACACAAATCACTTTAAAGCAAAGAGACCAGATATAGTTACAGTTACCCTTTTTAAAAACACAATTTAACACATCAAAATATGTATCTTACAGTGAATAATTAGGAGATTAATAGATATACTATTGCTAGCAGCACAAAGTCAGTCTTCTAATAGGATGTTATTTTAATAACAAAGTACAAGCAAAATCAACACTTGCCCGGAGAAAACATTAGAAAATTTTCCATTCATCTTAGATATTAGAATCCATTTTGATTTCACCAGTTTTCCCCCAAAACATATTAGTATCATAATCGTGTGCCTAAAACAACTCCTTTCATCTAATTATGGCGGAATCCTTGGTTTATTTCCACATTCTTTCCAGATTAGAAGTACTATGTGTCTTCATTGTATAGCACACACATTTTAGGTAGATTATTTTTTTAAGTTAGAGCTTTTTGCTAAAATATGTTTCAAAGTATTATAAATATGTAATACTTCATATTTCATTAATATTCATATCCTCAGTCCATTTCCTGAATACTAGTACCAAACAGGTAGCAAACAAGGCATTGTAAGGGTGTTAAACGCTGCCAAAATTTGTCTTCTGCACTTTTTTAAAAGGTGAAAGAATTGTCTTCTCCAGCTGCTGGGATGTAGGCTTTGCAGACCTCAGAATAGTATGACTGGGGCAAAACTGGACCAGACAAATTACTGAAGACTAGGATCCACATGCCTGGCTGCCTCCAAACATTACTCTGACTTGTAAATGTAGCTTGACAGCTGCCACCTAACTTAAAATAAGAAGTACAATGTGGTGAGGCTTTTAAGAGATGTACCCAACTCTACTTCATCTTTTGCTCTGGCCTAAGCTTAGTGATTAGTTAGTGTACTACTTCTTCCATAGGCTCAGAAAATGCAGTAACCTGTCAGAGTACCTCAAAGTCACTCTGGAAGCATAATGAAAACTCCTTTTACTAGGCAGATCCATACATCTCCAAATGTGTTCTTTGGAAATAGTTTAAGAAAACCAAAACTGTGAATGTCACCTATGTGCTGTCTCCTGGACCTATAAAGGCAATTTGGGTCACATTGTATGAACTTTGATAACCTATCTGCCCTGGGTAGATTCAATATGGCAGCTTATACAGTTGTATCAAGGAATTGTATGTGAATCTGTTTCTTGTTCTTATTTTTAACATACCAAAGGCCTAAGTTCAGTTTTTCCTTCTATGAATAGGTGTAACAGATGATGTTTCATATCGACACTGAAATGAAGGGAATAGCTATTTAAGTCTTCAAACCCCAGACTGTAATCACACATGGGAGATAAAAATGGTCCCACGTTTATAACACTTTATTTTCACAGAAAGATATATTGGCCATCCTACTTAAAATACAACCAAAAATATGATGTTGGAATGCAAACTATGATTACCAATATAAGTAGACAACTACATTGCCTCTAAATACTCAGTGTCCATTGTAACAAAACTAAGTGCTAATGATGACCCCAATCTAAATGTCTCTTTGTGTCTTAGGTTCACAGATAAAACAGCTGATTCTAGTTGAGAGAATATGTGTATAGGATGTCACTGAAGTTTTATAGTTCAGGTCTTAAAGACTTGGTAACAAATTACTACACAGACATGTCAACATCAGGGATGGTGGAGTATAACTCCCTAAATAAGTTCTATTATAAAGATGTTAGGTAACATAGAGCATGACTGAAAAGCTGTGGGTACTTCCTGTAACTTCCCAGTAGCTTGGGGTATTGCAAATGTGTTCTAATATATTTGCATTTCAGGCCACATCAAGTTTTTTTTTTAATTATTTTATTTTATTTTTTTAGCGTAATTCAGTTGTCAAGGTAGAAACAATATGGTTGCTCACAAAGGATTTCTCATGGAGTTGGATGCTATCATGCAAATCTTGTCTTGAAAGCCGTCTTCTGAACTCATTGGTGGTGAAATAATATATAACTGGATCAAGGCAAGAATTCAGACTAGCAAGACACAGAGCAACAGAATGAAATATCAGAATCACCCTTCTGGCTAGGCAGCTTTTAATTTTGTTGGACTTGACCAGGAAATCTAAAGGAAAACTAAAATGGTAAGGTGCAAAGCATATTAGGAATACTCCTGCACAGGTTAGGATCATCTTCAAGGCTTTCTTTTTCTCTCCAAGGTCTTGGGTCATAGGATATTTATCTTGCAGTGATAAAACAGCCTTCCAGGTACAATATAGAACTATCAGAAGAGGAGAGACAAACCCGATCAACTCGCCAATGGTCATCATGGCAATAGACTGGGCCAGATTGACATTCCTGGTAGGAAGATCCACAAAACATTTGGCTCTGTTGCCTGGGGTGTCATCACTTGTTCTCAGGAGAGGAAAGAGCAGACAGGCAAGGCAGATGACCAGCCAGCCAGTAATGCTGATGTATAGGTCATATTTCTGTTTGCAGTCATGGAAGCGAAAAGGGTACATGAGAAACCAAAATCGTCGTACACTAATGCAGACCAAGAAGTAGATGCTTGCATACATGTTGACATACTTCAGATAGAAACAGAACATGCATAGGCCAGTCCCAAATGGCCAGTCATGATTCAAGTAGTAAAAGATCCTCAGTGGCAGGGAGAGAACTTGTAGTAAGTCAGCAATGGCTAAGTTTATCATGAATATCACAGCTCGTTTTGTTTCTTTCATATAGCCATAAAATACCCACAAGGCTAATATGTTCCCTATGAAACCCGGCACAAGAATGACAGTGTATGTCACTGCATAGATAAAGTATCGAAAATCTGTATTGTCTCCCTCTGGCCCAGCACATGTGTCATTTGCAGTCATGTTTCTTCCTAAAGAAACTGTCTTTGCCAAATGGTGGTTCAAAACCTAAATTCACAATTAACTGCTCTTCTCAGAGACAGATCATCCATGGGTTAGAGAGAATGAGTATAAAATAACCTCCTTTTTACTGCATCAGTCTGAGCTTCCACACATGATTTTCAAAGAACTATCTGCATGTTTGCTTTGGATTTGTCTATAGTAACTACCTGGAAATCTAGTGTGCAAGCACAGATGACAAGCCGTTATATGTTTCTCTTCTTGTTTACACTGCTATAAGGTCTTCTGAGACATCACAACAGTTGATCCTCTCCCATTTGGATCATGAATATGCCATAAACAAATTCTTCAAATTCCCATGTGATGATAGTCGTCACTTTACAGGTGTTTCAGAGATGATCAATGGATAGATCAACTTTTCTGGGACTTTTTCAGTTATACGTTGAAAGCTAAAAACTGGGAAACAAAGGTGGAGCTGCAAGTGAAGAAAAAATATTATTATCTGGCATTTTTTGCAAAGAAAAAGAAAAGCCTATGTGTAAATAAATCTATTAGTTTGAATGAAAAGGTCTGATGCAAGTGAGGGTGATAATCCACACTTTTGATAAGACACTTTAGAATCACAGGAAAGTATAGCTAGAAGGAGTCTGAGAGGTAATTGAGCCCCTTGCTACTCAAAGTGTGATTTTGAACCAGCATTACTTGAGAGATTTTGAACCAACATTACTTGAGATTACAGAAGAATCTCCTGCCCCACCTGACACCTACTGAATCATTATCTGCAGTTTAACAATAACCACAAGTGATACTTATGCATAACAACATTTAAGGGGCTCTGACTTAGAGCATTGCTTCAGAAACTTCACTGATTGTTAGACTCTTCTGGGGGAGTTTTTTGTTTTGTTTTGTTTTGAAACTGCTTTCCATAGCTTTCTTAGTGTATCCTCCGGAGATTCTGATTTAATACATAAGGCCCATAATTTGTATTTTTGAAAAGCTCCCCATGTGATTCAGATACAGCCAACGCAGCTTTTGTCCTTGAGCCATAATTTAGGAGCCACTGATTTGGTCCAAATCCTTCCCAGATGTGTAAGAAGAAATGGGCAATCAGCCTCTCTTTAAATACTTCAATTTACATGGGTCATTTAGTCACCTCTCAATTATACAAGACAACAGACCATAGCACCAGTACAGAGAATCAAAATTCCCCAAAAGTTGATTCAGCTGGGTCCATGACTTTTGTTCTGAGGTAAACAAATTTTAGCTTAGGGACCTGGATAGTTGCCTCAAGGCTGCTGAAATCCAGGAGGACTTAACTGACTTTAAAGATATGTGGGAAGAATAAAAATGAAACAGGAATTAGGAAACATCCTGCTTTGGATTATCAAATCCATGTGGATTATCAAATCCATGTGGTTGGAAGTGTGCTTTATTCAGCCCCTGAAGGAATTGTTGTTGTTATTGTTTTGACTCAAGTGCCTGGAAAGTAAAATAGCACTTTTTGTTCAAAGGTATGGTTCTCACTCTAATTAAAAGGCCTGATGAATGATATGAATTATGCATTCAGGTTGAAGAAGTTAAAAACTTGAGATTTCTAAGATAAGTAGAGAGATGGGGTTATAAAATACAGGGAAGCACAACTGTAAAGAGCAACATCAATATTGAAAGTGAGGTTAAAGTTATAGGATTTTCAGCTCCCAAACTGAAATACATTTTTGAAATATTTTCTCAGGTAGTGATTTTGATTAGGTGACAGGAGTAATTAGGTGTCAGATCAAAAAGTCAAAAGCCCTGGGTTTTGAACTTTCTTTTAACTATTTGTATAAAAGGCATTGCCTACTAATGTCACTGATTACACATTAGAAGTTTACAAATATATAACCAGTCGATGTCTACTGAACATTCATTCACCTCTCTTATCACAGCCAGTGACTCTTAAATCTATATCTCATTTGAGTTATAGCTCTCTTTCCAACTATATTTAATACCAGTTCTTTTGGATGTTTCATCATCACCTCAAATTCACCATAAGTATTAAAATGAACTCAACTTGTATATTTACTTAAAATGTGTCATATCTTGTCAAATAATATCATCTCTCTGATAAAAAAATATCCTAATGACTTTTTATCTTAAAGGAAAAATCAAAGTCCTTACAATGGCTTATATCATCCTACATGATCTGACTCCCAGTTACTCCTCTGACCTCACTTCCAGAGATTCTCTCCCTTGAACTCTGCACCAGCACTTTGTCATTTTTGCAGTTAGATGAAAAGACCAGGTACACTACTCCTCAAAGCCTTTGAATTGGTAGTTCCCTGTGCCTGAAATGCTTTAGCGAAGTTATTTTCCTGTTTGACACCCTCATCTCTTTCTGATCTTTACCCAAATGTCACCTTTTTTTGAGACTTTCACTGATCTTCCTATTTAAAGCACTCCGCCCAGCACTCCCCATCTCCCTTTAGCAATTATTTTATGCATTATCAATCATAACTAACATACTATATATTTTTAGTTATTTATTTTGTTTTTTATATATTTATCTCTAGTAGGATGTAAAGTTTATAAAAACAGGTATTCTTCTGTGTGATTTTTACTTGCTGTATACCAGAACAAATGAATGTACAAGACAAAAAGTAAGTGCTCAGTATTTGGTGAATGAAATAATTTCAGTAAATAAAAAATTATTTGGCTATAAAAATAAACATCTCAAAAAAATTTTTATCTCTCAGACTTCAAACCAGATTCTGCTCTAGACTTCTATATCGCTGTTAAGTTAACCACTATTTTCTCAGGTTATCTCAAACTCTTGGAGACTTTGACTCTTTGAAACTTATTCTCCACTTCCAAACAAGTTCTTATGGGGGTGATAGCATACTATAGGAGAAATAATGCATGTTTGGGTGTCAGAATGACTTGGGTTTAAATTCTTTCTCTTTCAATTAATAGCTGTGTGACTTTGGGTATATTACTAAAACTCTCTGATCCTTGTCTCATTGGTAAAATGAGAATAATCATACCGTGTTTCCCCGAAAATAAGACCTAGCCAGACAGTCATCTATAATGCATTTTTTGGAGCAAAAATTAATATAAGACCCAGTATTATAGTATAGTATAGTATAGTATAGTATAGTATAGTATAGTATAGTATAGTATAGTATAGTATAGATCCGGTCTTATGTTATAGCAAAATAAGACCGGGTCTTATATTAATTTTTGCTCCAAAAGACACATTAGAGTTGATTGTCTGGCTAGGTCTTATTTTTGGGGAAATACGGTAGTATCTAACCAATAGAGTCAGAGTAAGAATTAATTGAGCTGCTGTACGTAATCCATTTAGCATAGTGTCTGGTACATAACAAGTGCTCAATAAACATTAGTTATTACAGCTATTATTATTACAATTTTCTGCAATTGCATTATTTCTCGTAAGTATCAAATTTTTAAAAATTGATTGTTTCTACTCTAGTTCAGGCCCTTACTACTTAATTTGTCTCCCTATCCCTTATCTTTTTCTACTATATTCTACATGATGCTGTCACATATATCTTTTTTCTAAGATGAGCTCTTTAAAAAGCATTAATGAGAAAAAACAAGAGGACCCAGATAAATAAAATTAGAAATGAAAGAGGAGAAGTGACAATGGACACCACAGAAATATGAATATGAGGAAATATTACAAACAATTATACACCAACAAATTGGACAACTAAAGGATATGGATAAATTCCCAGAAGCATACAATCTTCCAAAATTGAATCAAGAAGAAACAGAAAATCTGAACTGATTACTACTCATGAAATCAAATTGGTAATCAAAAAACTACCAACAGGGCCAGCCCGGTGGCTCAGGCGGTTGGAGGTCCATGCTCCCAACTCTGAAGGATGTCAGTTCAATTTTCACATGGGCCAGTGGGCTCTCAACAACAAGGTTGCCAGTTCAACTCATCGAGTCCCGCAAGGGATGGTGGGCTCTGCCCCCTGCAGCTAAGATTGAACACGGTTGGCTCAGTTGGTTGGAGTGCGGGCTCTCAACCACAAGGTTGCCTCCAAGAGATGGTGGGCTGTGCCCCCTGCAACTAACAATGGCAACTGGATCTGGAGATGAGCTGCGCCCTCCAAAACTAAGATTGAAAGGACAACAAGAGACTTCTGGAAAAATGGCTGCGTGAGGTGAGCCTCTGTAAAGCTCCCCCGGAATTTACAAAGAATCGAACAACAAAAACTCCACAAAGGACTCCCTGCACAGCAGACAGGCAACATGAAGAGGCCCACTACCGACTGAAATCACCTACAGGTGGGAGATTCGCGCGAGTGGAGGGAGGAGGAGGAAAGGGAGAAGCGCGCGGAGACGGAGCCGCGCGGGCGCAGGACGCAGACCTAGCTCAGTGCTCCGAGCTTGCTGCTTCCCGGAACTACCGCAGCTGCGGGAGAGGGAAGAACTCGGACTGCTAGGGCTCCGCCAGGGCTCCACAGGGCTGAGGGGACAGCATATACCACGGCTGAACCCAACGCTCACGGCAGAGACCTCGGAGAAAAGACTGAGGGAAAAAGGCTGAAAACGGTGGTTTAAGCCCGCACTGCCGAGCAGAGAACAGAGCCTTAGGCACTGAGACTAGCCGCCCCCTCCCTACCCTCCCAGAGCTCGCCCCGCCCCCACCTGCCCGGTGCTAGAAGAGAAACAGTAGCAGTGTCAGATCAAAACAACAGAAAATTTGCTGTTTTGAGATCTGTGGACCGCAAACACAAATTCACAGCCCAACTAGTTCCAGCAAAGGGGAGAGACCTGTGGAAGCAGGACCGGCTGTGGTGGTGGTCGCCGCCATTGCTCTGGGCCACCTCTCACACCTCACCCCGCCCCTGACCCCACCTATCTGGGCGGATCCCTGCAGGAGTAAACAGAACTGCTGAAATATACGGGCTCTGAATCAGCAGCTGGAAGAGCTTTCGAACATCAAAAGCTCTCCGCATACCCACCGGGACACTGCGCCCTGTGACCTAGACGAACTATTAACAGAGGAGAAGCCCGTCTCCCAGGAATCCCCCCATTGTGTGAGAAGCAGGAATAGTGCAGAGAAAACAGCACTACCGTGTGGGAGAAGAAAAATAAATTGCAGTTGGAGAAATAATAAAACATTCTACCAACAAGTACTGGCAAACAAAAGAAAGACCGCTTTCTATCAACCTGTTGCAGAAGTCACTCCTGTAGATGTCTAGGAAGAGAAATAGTAAACCAGTAATCACCATGAATAACCAAGACAACAAGATAGCTCAGAAAGAAAGTGAAAAATCTCCAGAGAAGGCACTTAAAGATACAGAAATATGTGACTTAAATGACAGAGAATTCAAGATTGCAGTTCTGAAAAAACTCAACGAGATACAAGAAAACACAGATAGGCAGTTAAAGGAACTCAGAAACTCAATCAAAGAACAGCATGAGCATTTTACGAAAGAGATTGAAATCTTAAAAAAGAACCAAATAGAATTTCTGGAGATTAAGAAATCAATAGAAGAAATTAAGAATGAAATAACCAGCTTAGGTAGTAGAGTTGACCAGATGGAGCAAAGAATCAGTGACATCGAAGATAGAAACCTGGAAATGACACAAATTAAAGAAGAAAGAGACTTGAGACTTAAAAGAAATGAAAGAACTCTACAAGAACTTTCTGACTCCATCAGAAAGAGCAATATAAGAATAATGGGCATACCAGAAGGAGAAGAAAGAGAGAAGGGAACAGAGAATATATTCAAACAAATTGTCGATGAGAACTTCCCAAATTTGTGGACAGAACTGGACCCTCGAATCCAAGAAGCAAACAGAACACCTAGTTACCTCAATCCCAACAGACCTTCTCCAAGGCACATTGTATTGAAGCTGTCTAAAATCAACAACAAAGAAAGAATCCTCAAGGCAGCTAGGGAAAAGAAGACGGTAACTTACAAAGGAAAGCCCATTAGATTATCATCAGATTTTTCAGCAGAAACTCTACAAGCCAGGAGGGAGTGGAACCAAATATTCAAACTATTGAAAGAGAGAAACCATGAGCCAAGAATAATATATCCAGCAAAGATATCCTTTAGATATGAAGGAGGAATAAAGACCTTTCCAGACATACAGAAGCTGAGGGAATTTTCTAATACACGACCTGCACTACAAGAAATACTAAAGGAGGCTATTCGACCACCATCAACAGGGACAATTTGTGGCAACCACAACTCAAAAAGGGGGAGAGTAAAGGCCTGAACCGAAATATGGCAATGGAGAAAGTAAGCGTGCTGAAGAAAATGGAATACTCTAAATATCAAACTTTCTTTTACATAAACTTAAGGGTAACCACTCAAAATAAATCCAGAACTGAAATATATACTGAAATAAAAAAAGAAACAGAGGGAAACATCATAGAATACCACCACACAGAAATAATAGACAACAACAAAAAGGCAAAGAAACAATGGAGACACAACCTTACCAGAAAACTAAGGATAGAATGACAGGAAATACTCACATATCAATAATCACCCTAAATGTAAATGGACTGAACTCACCAATAAAAAGGCACAGAGTAGCAGATTGGATCAAAAAACTAAACCCAACCATATGCTGTCTCCAAGAGACACATCTCAGCTACAAGGACAAGCATAGACTCAAAGTGAAAGGGTGGAAATTGACACTCCAAGCAAATGGTACCCAGAGAAAATCAGGTGTAGCCATAATGATATCAGATGAAACAGACTTCAAGGTGAAAAAGATAACAAGAGACAAAGATGGACATTTCATAATGGTGAAGGGGACTGTACAACAAGAAGACATAACAGTCATCAATATTTATGCCCCGAATCAGGGAGCACCGAAATACACCAAGCAACTACTAACAGAACTAAAGGGAGAAATTGACCAAAACACAATTATACTAGGGGACTTAAATACATCATTGACAGCTATGGATAGATCATTGAAAACAGAAAATAAATAACGAAATAGTAGCCCTAAATGACACATTAGATGAAATGGACATAATTGACATTTATAGAGCACTTCATCCTAAAACATCAGACTATACATTCTTTTCTAGTGTACATGGAACATTCTCAAGGATAGACCATATATTGGGACATAAAATCAGTCTCAACAAATTTAAGAAGATTGAAATCATACCAAGCATATTCTCTGATCACAAGGCTTTGAAATTGGATATCAACTGTAAAAAGAAAGCGGGAAAAAACATAAATACATGGAGATTAAATAACATACTTTTAAAGAAGGACTGGGTCAAAGAAGAAATTAGAGGAGAGATCAAAAGATACATAGAAACAAATGACAATGAAAATACATCCTACCAAAATTTTTGGGATGCAGCGAAAGCAGTTTTAAGAGGGAAATTTATCTCACTACAGGCCTATCTCAAGAAACAAGAAAACTCCCAAATAAATAACCTCATGTTACACCTTAAAGAACTAGAAAAAGAAGAACAAGTAAAACCCAAGGTCAGCAGAAGAAAGGAAATAACAAAAATTAGAGCAGAACTAAATGAAATAGAGAACAAAAAGACAATAGAAAAAAGTAATGTGACAAAGAGCTGGTTCTTTGAAAAGATTAACAAAATTGACAAACCCTTGGCTAGACTTACTAAGATAAAAAGAGAGAAGACACTGATTAACAAAATCAGAAACGTAAAAGGGGAAGTTATCACGGACACCACAGAAATACAAAGGATCATCCAAGAATACTATGAAGGACTATATGCCACCAAATTCAACAACCTAGAAGAAATGGACAAGTTCTTAGAAACATATAGCCTTCCAAGGCTGAACCATGAAGAACTGGAAAATCTAAACAGACCGATCACCAGTAACGAAATTGAATCAGTCATCCAAAACCTTCCCAAAAGCAAAAGTCCGGGACCAGATGGCTTCACTAGTGAATTCTACCAAACCTTCAAAGAGGATCTAATACCAATTCTGCACAAACTCTTCCAAAAAATTGAAGAAGAGACAGTACTCCCTAACTCATTCTATGAGGCCAACATTACCCTGATACCAAAACCTGGTAAGGATCACACAAAAAAAGAAAACTACAGACCAATATCTCTAATGAATACCGATGCAAAAATCCTAAATAAAATTCTAGCAAATCGAATACAACAATGCATTAAAAAGATTATTCATCACGACCAAGTGGGGTTCATCCCCGGGGCACAAGGATGGTTCAACATACGCAAATCCATCAATGTGATACATCACATAAACAAAATAAAGGACAAAAATCATATGATTATATCAATTGATGCAGAAAAAGCATTTGACAAGATACAACATCCATTTATGATTAAAACACTTAATAAAATGGGTATAGAAGGAAAATACCTTAACATAATATAGGCCATATATGACAAACCCTCTGCTAATCTCATAATTAATGGAGAAAAACTGAAGCCCTTTGCTCTACGTTCAGGAACACGACAGGGATGTCCCCTATCACCTCTGCTTTTCAACATAGTGTTGGAAGTCCTTGCCAGAGCAATCAGGCAAGAGAAAGAAATAAAAGGCATCCAAATTGGGAATGAAGAAGTTAAATTATCACTCTTTGCAGATGACATGATGCTATATATAGAAAACCCTAAAGACTCCACCAAAAAGCTATTAGAAACAATCAACGAATACAGTAAAGTTGCCGGCTACAAAATCAACGCACAAAAGTCCATTGCCTTCCTATATACTAACAATGAAATCTCAGAAAAAGAAATACAAAAAACAATTCCTTTTGCAATTGCAGCAAAAAGAATAAAATACCTAGGAATAAACATAACCAAGGATGTGAAAGACCTATATGCTGAAAACTATAAGACATTTTTGAAAGAAATTGAAGAAGACACAAAGAAATGGAAAGACATTCCGTGCTCATGGATTGGAAGAATCAACATAGTTAAAATGGCCATATTACCCAAAGCAATATACATATTCAATGCAATCCCCATCAAAATCCCAATGGCATATTTTAAAGAAATAGAACAAAAAATCATCAGATTTGTTTGGAACCACAAAAGACCCCGAATAGCCAAAGCAATCTTAAGGAAAAAGAACAATAATGGAGGTATCACACTTCCTGACTTTGGCTTGTACTACAGGGCTACAATAATCAAAACAGCATGGTATTGGCAGAAAAACAGACACATAGACCAATGGAATAGAATTGAGAACCCAGAAATAAAACCACATAAATATGGACAGATAATTTTTGACAAAGAAGCTAAAAACATACAATGGAGCAAAGACAGCCTCTTGAATAAATGGTGCTGGGAGAATTGGATAGCCACGTGCAAAAGAATGAAACTGGACTGCTATTTGTCACCATGTACCAAAGTTAATTCAAAATGGATGAAAGACTTAAGCATAAGACCTGACACAATAAACTGCATAGAAGAAAACATAGGTACTAAACTTATGGACCTTGGGTTCAAAGAGCATTTTATGAACTTGACTCCAAAGGCAATGGAAGTAAAAGCTAAAATAAACAAATGGGACTATATGAAACTTAAAAGCTTCTGCACAGCAAAAGAAACCATTGACAAAATAAAGAGGCCACCAACTGAATGGGAGAAGATTTTTGCAAACAGTGCCTCCGATAAGGGGCTAGTATCCAGAATATACAAGGAACTCATGCAACTCAACAACAAAAAAACAAACAACCCAATTGAAAAATGGGCAGAGGACTTGAAGAGACATTTCTCCAAAGAGGATATACAAATGGCAAATAGACATATGAAAAAATGCTCAACATCACTAATCATCAGAGAAATGCAAATCAAAACCACAATGAGATATCACCTCACCCCAGTCAGAATGGCTATCATCAACAAGACAAATAGCAACAAATGTTGGAGAGGCTGTGGAGAAAAAGGAACCCTCATACACTGTTGGTGGGAATGCAGACTGGTGCAGCCGTTATGGAAGGCAGTGTGGAGGTTTCTCAAAGAATTACGAACAGAATTGCCATATGACCCAGCAATCCCTCTTCTGGGTATCTACCCAAAAAATCTGAAAACATTTAGAGATAAAGACACGTGTGCTCCAATGTTCATTGCAGCTTTGTTTACGGTGGCCAAGACATGGAAACAACCAAAATGTCCTTCGATAGATGAATGGATAAAGAAGTTGTGGTATATATACACAATGGAATACTATTTGGCAGTAAGAAAAGATGATATAGGAACATTTGTGACAACATGGATGGATCTTGAGAGAGTAATGCTGAGCAAAACAAGTCAGACAGAAAAAGCAGAGAACCATGTGATTTCACTGATATGTGGTATATAAACCAAAAACAACAAAAGAACAAGACAAACAAATGAGAAACAGAAACTCATAGACACAGACAATAGTTTAGTGGTTGCCAGAGGGTAAGGGGGCGGGGGATGGGGGGTGGGAGATGAGGGTAAGGGGGATCGAATATATGGTGATGGAAGGAGAACTGACTCTGGGTGATGAACACACAGTGGGATTTATAGATGATGTAATACAGAATTGTACACCTGAAATCTATGTAATTTTACTAACAATTGTCACCCCAATAAATTTAATAAAAAAAAAAAAAGAAAGGACAACAACTTGACTTGGAAAAAAGTCCTGGAAGTACACACTGTTCCCCAATAAAGTCCTGTTCCCCTTCCCCAATAAAATATTTAAAAAACAAACAATCAAACAAAAAAAAACTACCAACAAATGAAAGTACTGGACCAACTGGCTTCACAGGTAAATTTTACCAAACATTCAAAGAATTAATACCTATTCTCCTCAAAGTATTGCAAAAAATTCAATACTTTTTTTGGGAGGAGGGGAGACTCCCAAGATCATTCTGCATGGCCACAATTACCCTGATTCCAAAACCAGACAAACACATCATAGAAAAAGAACACTATAGGCAGATATCCCTGATGAACATAGATGCAAAAATTCTCAACAAAATATTAGCGCACTTAATTCAGCAATACATTAAAAAGATAATACACTATGATCAAGTGGGATTTATTCCTAGGATGTAAGTTTGGTTCATTATCCACAAATCAATTAATGTGATATACCACATAAGCAATGAAAGATAAAAATCATACAATCATATCAATAGATGAAGGAAAAGGACTTGACAAAATCCAGCATCCATTTATGATACAAACTCTCAGCAAAGTGGGAATAAAGAAACATATCTCAGCATAATAAAGACCATATATGACAAATCCACAGCTAATATCATACTCAATGGGGAAAGCTAAAAGGATTCTCCTTAAGACCAGGAACAAGACAAAGATTTTCACTTTCACCACTTTTATGCAACATAGTATTGGAAGTCCTTGCCACAGCAATCAGACAAGAAAAAGAAATAAAAGACATCCAAATTGGAAAGGAAGAAGTAAAACTCATTTGCAGAAGGTATCATACTATATATAGGAAGCCCCAAAGATTCCACCAGAAAGCTGTTAGAACTGATAAATGTATTTAATAAAATAGCAGGATACAAAATTATTATTCAGAAATCAGTTGCACTTTATACACCAATAGTGAATGATCAGAAAGTTAAATTAAGAAAACAATCCATTTACAATTACATTAAAAATAAAATACCTAGGAATAAATTTACCACGGAGGTAATTGAAATTTTTAAAAACATAAATGAAAAGCATTAATGACTTTCTATTGCCCAATAAATCACAAAGTACATAGTTTGGCAGTCAATGGCTTTCTTAAATATACTGTTATCTGCATTTACAGCTTTGTCTCCTACTATTCCCCTAATATGTCTGGCACTCAAGACACACTGAGCTCCCTAATGTTCAAAAGGAATTTTTTTCCACAAACAGTATTTGCAGATAGATATAGATACAGATATATAGATATATAGATATAGATATATAGCATATCAGCCCTATCTATTTGTAAAGGCCTTTCTCAGATTTCTTGTTCTTCATGAAAACTTTTGTGGTGAACTCGACACTGTTATCCTGGCCCCTTTTTTAAAAATCCCAATTTATACCTCTCTTAAAGCACTTAACTTCCTCTCCTTTTTGAAGGTAATTTGTGTCTGTGTCTTATTTATTGCCCCTGCTTCCCTACACACTCCACTCTCCAATAACTAAGACCAGAAACTTCTTGAAGTCAGAGGCTGGGTATTATATACATCTATAGCCCCTAGAGCACCTAGAGCTATGTATGGAATGTGATGTGTTCATCCAATATTTATTCAACAACTATTTATTCAGCATCTACCATTTGCCAGGCACCATGCTTAGTACTGAGGATCTAAGATAGTGTAAAAAGCCACATGATCTCTGTCTTCTTGGACCTTACAGTCTAGGGAGGAAGAATGATAGTTGTCATAAAATATGAAAAATAAGATCATAGGCAATATATAGTGTACTCTATAAACACAAAAGAGGAGAACAAATGAAAGTATTAAGAACATATTTGCTTAAGAGAAGTGAACTTAAAGTCAAGACTACCCTCATGAAGTCTGTACTTTTCCTGTTGGTCATACCCTTATTGGCCACATTTTACTGCATTTTCATTAGTATGTGTTAGCTTGTAACTTTGAAATGCTCGTGAATACAGCATCTCCCTTAAGATTCCTATGGTGTCCTTCTGGGAGACCTTATGATGCTTTTCCTTTGTTTATATAACATAATTTTCTAGCAGAAAAACTCATAGATAATTTGAAAGTTTTTCAAAAATGAAAAACTCCCTAGTTGGCTGTGCTATAATGACCATAAACACTTTTTTATCTAAGAGTGGTGGAGACAAAAGATGAAGGAGGTATTTTTTGAGAGCATACCACTATTTGTTTTGAGATTTTCCTTCCTAAGTAAGAATCCATATTGGGTTTCTTTTGCCTTTTAAAAAAGTTTTTGTTAAATTTATTGGGATGACATTCGTTATTAAAATTATACAGGTTTAAAGTGTACATTTCTATAATACATCTTCTATATAGTACATTGTGTGTTCACCAAAGTCAATACTTCTATCACCATATATTTGATGCCCTTTCCCTCTTCTACCACCCCACATCCCTTCTTACCCTCTGATAACCACTAACCTGTGGTCTGTATCTATGAGTTTTTGTTTCTTTGTTTGCCTTGTTTGTTTGTTTCTTTCAGTTTTATGTCTCACGTATGAGCGAAGTCATATGGTTCTCAACTTTTTCTGTCTGACTAATTTTGCTTAGCATGATAATCTCAAAATCCATCCATGTTGTCATAAATGGAAGTATTTCAAGAAAGAATCCATATTGTAATAGACAGGAACAGACTTCACTTTTGAATGAGATATTTATTTGAAGGGACAGGTCACACACCTTGAGTAATTTTTATCTTGCTTCAAGATCCTGTTCTTTAATTTTATTTACTTACTTGGCAAGTGTAAAAAAGAAGAGAAAAAATAAAACTGATGGCCGGCTGAATTTAGCCTTATTTCCATCAATCTACAGGTCAAAAACTGTTTCATATGAAGTTTTCCCAGGGAGATTTTCCTTTTATTTATAAATACGTATTTTTCCAAACTTGAAGCTTCACTAAATTTTACTCTTGATGTGGTTGAAGACTGTTTTCTAGCAGTATTATGTCTTTGGTTGCTTATCCAGAAAAAACCTGGTTCAAATGAGGATCAGGTGTAACTTCCATGTCATTTTACTGAGACATCCTCTGTGCATGACGTTGTAATCTATAAAGATGTCATACTTTCCCCCATAAAATGTGTTTCAGGGGTGGCCGATTAGCTCAGTTGGTTACAATGTGGTGCTACTAACACCAAGGTTGCCAGTTCGATTCCCACCTGGGCCACTGTGAGGTGTGCCCTCCTTAAAAAAAAAAAATGTTTCTGTATTTCAATAAAGGAAAGAGAATTATTAAAAACATTACATCAGAGATGTCATCAAAATGGCGGCATGAGGTGAGCCTCAGTAAATCTCCCCTGGAATTTACAACAAATCGAACAACAATAACTCCACAAAGGACTCCCTGCACAGCAGATAGGCAAGACGAAGAGGCCCACTACTGAATTAACATAAAGGTGGGTGAATTGCGTGAGTGGGGGAGGAGGGAAGGGAGAAGTATGGAAACAAAGCCGCGCAGGCATAAGACACAGACCTAGCTCAGTGCTCCGAGTTCGCTGCTTCCCGGAAATACCGCAGCTGTGGGAGAGGGAAGAACTCGGACAGCTAGGGATCTGTTTATGGCCCACAGGGCTGAGGGGACAGGATATAACATAGTTGAACCCAACGGTCACAGCAGAGACCTCGGAGAAAAGACTGAGGGAAGAAGGCTCAAAACGGTGGTTTAAGCCCTCACTGCTGAGCAGAGAACGGAATCCTTAGGCACTAGACAAGCCGACCCCTTCCTACCCTCCCAGAGCTCGCCCCGCCCCCACCTGCCCAGTGCTAGAAGCAGAACAGTAGAAGAGTCAGATCAAAAGAACAGAATATTTGCTATTCTGAAAACTGTGGAATGCAGAAACAGATTCACAGGAAAACAAGTTCTGGCAAAGGGGAGGGAGCTGTGGCAGCAGGACCAGCTGTGGTGGTTGGTCACCACCATTGCACTGGGTCACCTATCACAACTCACCCCACCCCAAGCCCCAGGTATATTGGGTGATCCCTGAACGAATAAACAGAACTGCTGAAACATACGGGCTCTGAATCTGGTGCAGGAAGAGCTTTGGAACTTCAAAAGCTCTCCGCATACCCACACGGACACTGTGCCCTGTGACCCAGGCGAACTATTAACATAGGGGAAGCCTGTCACCCAGAGTATCCCCCCATTGTGCGAGAAGCTGGAATACTGCAGAGAAAACATAGCACTACCGTGTGAGAGAGAAAAAAAAGGCTGCAGTCCGAGAAAAAATAAAACATTACACCAACAAGTACTGGAAAACAGGAAAGACCTCTTCCTATCAACCTGCAGCAGAAACCACTCCTGTAGATGTCTAGGAAGAGAAATAATAAATCAGTAATTGCATAAATAACTAAGGCAATAAGACAGCTCAGAAAGAAAGTGAAAAGTATCCAGAAAAGGAACTATAAAGATATGGAAATATGTGACTTAAATGACAGAGAATTCAAGATTGCAGTTCTGAAAAAACTCCACAAGATGCAAGAAAACACAGAAAGACAGTTTAATGAACTCAGAAACACAATGAAAGAACAACATGAGCATTTTACAAAAGAGATTGGAATTTTAAACAGAACCAAATAGAATCTGGAGATTAAGAACTCAATAGAAGAAATTAAGAATGAAATAGCCAGCTTAGGTAGTAGAGTTGACCAGAAGGAGGAAAGAATCAGTGACATCGAGCATAGAAACCTGGAAATGCCATGGATGGAAGAAGAAAGAGACTTGAGATTTAAAAGAAATGAAAGAACGCCACAAGAAATTAATGACTCCGTCAGAAAGAACAATATAAGAATAATGGGCATACCAGTAGGAGGAGAAAGAGAGAAGGGAACAGAGAATACATACAAAAAAATTGTCGATGAGAACTTTCCAAACTTGTGGACAGAACAGAATCCTTGAATCCAAGAAGCTAATAGAACACCTAATTACCTCAACTGCAACAGGACTTCTCCAAGGCACATTGTATTGAAGCTATCTAAAATCAACGACAAAGAAAGAATCCTCCAAGCAGCCAGGGAAAAGAAGATGGTAACCTACAAAGCAAAGCCCATTAGACTATCATCAGATTTTTCAGCAGAAACTCTACAAGCCAGGAGGGAATGGAACCAAATATTCAAACTATTGAAAGAGAGAAATTATGAGCCAAGAATAATATATCCAGCAAAGATATCCTTTAGATAGGAAGGAGGAATAAAAACCTTTCCAGACATAGAGAAGCTGAGGGAATTCTCTAATACACGACCTGCACTACAAGAAATACTAAAGGAGGCTATTCGACCGCCATCAACAGGGATAATTCATGGCAACAAAAACATAAAAAGGGGAAGAATAAAGGCCTGAATTGGAATATGGGAATGGAGAAAGTAAGTGAGCAGAAGAAAATGGAATACTCTAAATATCAAACTTTCTTTTACATAAACTTAAGGGTAACCACTCAAAAAAAAAATCCAGAACTGAAATATATACTCTAATAAAAGAAGAAACAGAGGGAAACATCATAGAATACCACCCCACAGAAATAATAGACAACAACAAAAAGGCAAAGAAACATAGAAAACACAGCTTTACCAGAAAACTAAAGATAGAATGACAGGAAATCCTCACATATCAATAATCACCCTAAATGTAAATGGACTGAACTCACCAATAAAAAGACACAGAGTAGCAGATTGGATTAAAAAACTAAACCCAACCATATTCTGTCTTCAAGAGACACATCTCAGCTACAAGGACAAGCATAGACTCAAAGCGAAAGGGTGGAAATTGACACTCCAAGTAAATGGTATCTAGAGAAAATCAGGTGTAGCATACTGATATCAGATGAAACAGACTTCAGGGTGAAAAAGGTAACAAGAGACAAAGACGGACATTTCGTAATGGTAAAGGGGACTATACAACAAGAGGAAATAAAAGTCATCAATATTTATGCCCGCAATAAGGGAGCATTGAAATATACCAAGCAACTACTAACAGAACTAAAGGGAGAAATTGACCAAAACACAATTATACTAGGGGACTTAAATACATCATTGCCAGCTATGGATAGATCATCCAAACAGAAAATAAATAATGAAATAGAAGCCCTAAATGACACATTAGATAAAATGTACATAATTGACAAAGAGCACTTCATCCTAAAACAGACTACACATTTTTTTTCTAGTGTACATGGAACATTCTCAAGGATAGACCATGTTTTGGGACATAAAATCAGCCTCAGCAAATTTAAGAAGACGGAAATCATACCAAGCATATTCCCTGATCACAAGGCTTTGAAATTGGATATCAACTGCAAAAAGAAAGCAGGAAAAAACACAAATACATGGAGATTAAACAACATACTTTTAAAGAACGACTGGATAAAAGAAGAAGTTAGAGGAGAGATCAAAAGATACATAGAAACAAATGACAATGAAAATACATCCTACCAAAATTTTGGGGATGCAGCCAAAGCAGTTTTAAGAGGGAAATTTACATCATTACCGGACAATCTCAAGAAACAAGAAAAATCCCAAATAAATAACCTCATGTTACACCTTAAAGAACTAGAAAAAGAAGAACAAGTGAAACCCAATGTCCGCAGAAGAAAGGAAATAACAAAAATCAGAGCAGAACTAAATGAAATGGAGGACGAAAAGACAATAGAAAAAGTTAATGTGACAAAGAGCTGGTTCTCGGAAAAGATTAACAAAATTGACAAACCCTTGGCTAGACTCATTAAGATAAAAAGAGAGAAGACACTAATTAACAAAATCAGAACTGAAAAAGGGGAAGTTATCACAGAAACCACAAAAATACAAAGGATCACCCAAGAAAACTATGAAGGACTATATGCCACCAAATTCAATAACCTAGAAGAAATGGACAATTTCTTAGAAACATATAGCCTTCCTAGGCTGAACCATGAAGAACTGGAAAATCTAAACAGACCGATCACCAGTAACGAAATTGAATCAGTCATCCAAAACTTTCCCAAAAGCAAAAATCCTGGACCAGATGGCTTCACTAGTGTATTCTACCAAACCTTCAAAGAGGATCTAATACCAATCCTGCTCAAACTGTTACAAAAATTTGAAGGAGAGACAGTACTCTCTAACTCATTTTATGAGGCCAACACTACTCTGATACCAAAACCTGGTAAGGGCAGCACAAAAAAGGAAAACTACAGACCAATATCTCTGATGAATACCGATGCAAAAATCCTAAATAAAATTCTAGGAAATCGAACACAGCAATGCATTAAAAAATTGTTCATGAAGAACAAGTGGGGTTCATCCCAAGGGCACAAGAATGGTTCATTGTACGCAAATCCATCAATGTGATACACCACGTAAACAAAATAAAGGATAAGAATTATATGGATATATCAATTGATGCAGAAAAATCATTTGAAAAGACAAAACTTCCATTTATCATTAAAACACTTAATAAAATAGGAATAGAAGGAAAATATCTTTACATAATAAAGGCCATATATGACAAACCCTCAGCTAATCTCATAATTAATGATGAAAAACTGAAGCCACTTGCTCCACGTTCAGGAACACGACACGGCTGTCCCATATCACCTCTGCTTTTCAACATAGTGTTGGAAGTCCTTGCCAGAGCAATCAGGCAAGAGAAAGAAATAAAAGGAATCATAATTGGGAATGAAGAAGTTAAATTATCACTCTTTGCAGATGACATGATGCTATATATAGAAAACCCTAAAGACTCCACCAAAAAGCTATTAGAAACAATCAAAGACCACAGTAAAGTTGCTGGCTACAAAATCAACGTACAAAAATCCATTGCTTTCCTGTATACTAACAATGAAATCTCAGAAAAAGAAATACAAAAAACAATTCCTTTTGCAACTGCAGTAAAAAAATAAAATACCAAGGAATACTTAACCAAGGACGTGAAAGACCTATGTGCTGAAAACTCTAAGACATTTTTGAAAGACATTGAAGAAGACACAAAGAAATGGAAAGACATTCCATGCTCATGCATTGGAAGAATCAACATAGTTAAAATGGTCATATTACCCAAAGCAATATACAGATTCAATGCAATCCCCATCAAAATCTCAATGGCATATTTTAAGGAAATAGAACAAAAAATCATCAGATTTTTTGGAACCACAAAAGATCCCAAATAGCCAAAGCAATCTTAAGAAAAAAGAACAATAATGGAGGTATCTCACTTCCTGACTTTGGCTTGTACTACAGGGCTACAGTAATCAAAACAGCATGGTATTTGCAGAAAAACAGACACATAGACCAATGGAATAGAATTGAGAACCCAGTAATAAAACCACACAAATATGGACAGATAATTTTTGACAAAGAAGCAAAAAACATACAATGGAGAAATGACAGCCTCTTCAATAAATGGTGCTGACAGAATTGGATAGCCACGTGCAAATGAATGAAACTGGACTGCTATCTGTCACCATGCACCAAAATTAATTCAAAATGGATCAAAGAATTAAGCATAAGACCTGACACAATAAACTGCATAGAAGAAAACATAGATACTAAACTTATGGACCTTGGGTTCAAAGAGCATTTTATGAACTTGACTCCAAAGGCAATGGAAGTAAAAGCTAAAATAAACGAATGGGACTATGTGAAACTTAAAAGCTTCTGCACAGCAAAAGAAACCATTGACAAAATAAAGAGGCCACCAACTGAATGGGAGAAGATTTTTGCAAACAGTGCCTCCGATAAGGGGCTAGTATCCAGAATATACAAGGAACTCATGCAACTCAACAACAAAAAAACAAACAACCCAATTGAAAAATGGGCAGAGGACTTGAAGAGACATTTCTCCAAAGAGGACATACAAATGGCAAATAGACATATGAAAAAATGCTCAACATCACTAATCATCAGAGAAATGCAAATAAAAACCACAATGAGATATCACCTCACCCCAGTCAGAATGGCTATCATCAACCAGACAAATAGTAACAAATGTTGGAGAGGCTGTGGAGAAAAAGAAACCTTCATACTCTGTTGGTGGGAATGCAGACTGGTGCAGCCGTTATGGAAGGCAGTGTGGAGGTTCCTCAAAAAATTACGAATAGAATTGCCATATGACCCAGCAATCCTTCTCCTGTGTATCTACCCAAAAAATCTGAAAACATTTAGAGATAAAGACACATGTGCTCCAATGTTCATTGCAGCTTTGTTTACAGTGGCCAAGACATGGAAACAACCAAAATGTCCTTCGATAGATGAATGGATAAAGAAGTTGTTGTATATATACACAATGGAATACTATTCACCGGTAAGAAAAAATGATATAGGAACATTTGTGACAACATGGATGGATCTTGAGAGAATAATGCTGAGCGAAATAAGTCAGACAGAAAAAGCAGAGAACCATGTGATTTCACTGATATGTGGTATATAAACCAAAAGCAACAAAAGAACAAGACAAACAAATGAGAAACAGAAACTCATAGACACAAAGAATGGTTTAGTTGTTGCCAGAGGGTAAGCGGGGTGGGGGGTGGGGGGTGGGAGATGAGGGTAAGGGGGATCGAATATATGGTGATAGAAGGAGAACTGACTCTGGGTGATGAACACACAATGGGATTTATAGATGATGTAATACAGAATTGTACACCTGAAATCTATGTAATTTTACTAACAATTGTCACCCCAATAAATTTAATAAAATAAAATTTAAAAAATAAAAAAATAAAGAATAAAATAAAATAAACAAATGGGACTATATGAAACTTAAAAGCTTCTGCATAGCAAAAGAAACCATTGACAAAATAAAGAGGAACTAACTGAATGGGAGAAGATTTTTGCAAACAGTGGCTCCCATAAGGGACTAATATCTAAAATATAGAAGGAACTCATGCAACTCAGCAACAAAAAAAGAAAAAAACCAATTGAAAAATGGGCACACGACCTGAGGAGACATTTCTCCAAAGAGGACATACAAATGGCAAATAGAAATATGAAAAAATGCTCTACATCACTAATTATCAGAGAAATACTTTAGTGGTTACCAGAGGGTAAGGGGGGTGGAATGTGGGAGATGAGGGTAAGAGGGATCAAATATATGGTGATGGAATGAGAACTGACTCTGGGTGGTGAACACACAATGGGAATTATAGATGATGTAATACAGAATTGTACACCTGAAATCTATGTAATTTTACTAACAATTGTCACCCCAATAATTTTTAAAAATTACTAGATCATTCATTAGAGAAATGCATGTAAAGACCACAATGAGATACCACCTCACTACAGTCAGAATGAACTATCATCAGTTAATCAACAAACGCCAAGTGCTGGCAAAGTTGTGGAGAAAAGTGAACTCTTGTGCACTGTTAATGGGATTGCAGATTGGTGCAGCCACTATGGAAATCAGTATGGGGGTGTCTCAAATACTTGAAATGGAACTATTTTATGACCCAGCAATTCCATTCTTAGGCATGTATCCTGAGAAATCCAAAATGCTGATTCAAAAAAATATATGCATCCCTTTGTTTTTTGCAGTGTTATTCACAATAGCGAAGACATGGAAACAACCGACATGCCTTTCAGTAAACGACTGGATTAAGAAACTGTGGTACATTTATACAATGGAGTATTGCTTGGCCGTAAAGAAGAATGAAATCTTACCATTTGCAATGATATGGATGGACCTAGAGAACATTATACTGAGTTAAATAAGTCAGTCGGAGAAAGGCAAATACCATATGATCTCACTTATATGTGGAATCTTAAAAATAGAAAAAAATGAGCAAACTAATTAGAAAGTCTCAGAGATATAAAGGAAAAACTCAGGGTTGCTAGATGGGAGGTGGGTGGGGATGAGGGAGAAGGTGAGGCGATTAGAAAGCACAGTTGGTAACCACAAGATTGCCATGGGGATACAAAAGACAGTTTGGGGAATATATCAATAATTTTGTAAAGATTTTGTAGGGTACCTTATGGGCACTTGTCTTATTAGGGAGATCACTTCATGGACTGTGTAGATGCCTGACCACTGCAGTGTACACCTAAATCTGAAGCTGAATAATACTGAATGTCAACTATAATTTAATATATATATATATATACACACACATACGTGCACGCGCGCACACACACACACACACACACAGGATGTGGAGTACAGCATAGGGAGTCAATGAACTTGTAATAGCTGAATACAATGTCAGAGGGTTAGTAGATTGGGGGAGAGGGGTTATCACTTTGAGAAGGTTGTGTCTAACTATTACATTGTTGTGTACACCTGAAACTAATTTTTTTAAAAAGTTAGGAGAGAAAGCTTATACCTGGCATATAGTAGGTGGTCAATGAATGGTATTTTTTAATTTAAAAAAAATTCCAGATCATTAAATGACCTAATTTCAAATGGTGGTCATTGTGACACATTAGTGGCAAGTAGAGATTATATTTTGGGATACAGAGCCCTGCCGAGCAGCCATCCAATCACAGGTCCTTGACAACCACTTGCTCAAACACCAACTTTATTTTAGAGTTCTAGTTAGAAAAATATTTTAATAAGCTAAGAAAAAGTAGACCTAGTAGTGCAAGTGATTGTAAATCATGTGGGGCTGAACAAGGTGTGTACAGGTATATGGAGGGGCAATTGTACCATTACGATACATGAGTAATCACAAATATTGCATAGAAGAGAGCTGGACAATTTCTTCCTGACTATGATCAGCAGACATAGATAATCTCAAAACTTCTTTTTCACTTTTGAAAATCTTCAGTTAAATAGCTTACAGTCTTCCCAGGAAACCTGTCCAGCAACTGCATCTAGGTAAAAAGCTGACTAAAGCACAGTAATAAAATACTAGAGAAAGTCTTTGCCTGGTTAATTCTCCTAGGGAATTCACCAGTTCTGACCTACTGAATATTCCATCAGATTTATTTGTTTGTTTTCTTGTTTGTTTATTTATTTTAAAGGAAGGTGTTCTGCCTGGATACTACATCCAATCAGGCTCCCAAATTCTCTTATTTTTGACACCTTCTATGATTTCCCCATAGGCCAATTTCATGAAGGAAGAAAACACCTATATGGGGACAAACAATGCAGTTATTGTGAGCAGAGCCATTGTTCCAGGAAGTTCTTTCACTTAGCTGAGTCTAAATGTCTCTGCTGACATCTGAAGACTATTTCCTTTCCAACAGATAGTGTATTTTGCTCCTCTGCTCTCAGTAGTATTCTTAATTACGTGGAGACGGTAAGATGGTCATCATTCAATCTCACATCACCAGTGAAAAAGGCCCAGTCACACTTCCTTTCCTTGGACATCCTAGTTTGTAACCATTTCATATCCTGGAGACCAGGTCACACCAAACTGGTATTGATTGAGGATGGGTGACCCCAGAGGCTAATGAAATTTGTACTGATAATTAGCAAGTACTTTAGTCACTATCCACTTCCTTGCTCCTACTACTCATTTAAAAAATGTTAGTCAGTTTGTTCTTTCACAGCTCCCAACTCTTGCAGTCTGTCTCTTATCCACATGATTTATAGGTTTTTGTTTTTATTATTTCCCTTTTTGTTAAGAAGGGTTTCTCAAAACGTGGTCTCTGGACTAGCCAGAGTGCATGTTAAATGAACATTCCCAGATGGACTAAATCTTAAATACCAAAGGATAGAACTAAGGTATCTACATTTTAACAATCTTCCTAGAGAACCAAATCAGGGAATCTTCAAATATGAAGACTTCCTTGAGACATAAAGGGCAGTACCAATATCAATTCAGTAATTTTGTTAAACTCCATAGTCAAATTAAGTCCTTGCAGGCATTCACTATGCTTTCCTATCTCCATTGCCTCTGTTCTTGATTTTCCCTCTGCTTAACATGTTGCGTACGGCGGGGTTTAAATCCCTCGTGAAGATTCTCGTGATCTGTACGCAACGTGTTAAAATGTTCTATCCCATCTTTACCTATTGAAATCCTGCCTATCATCCAAGGCCACTATAAACAAAAATCTGACCTTCTTCATGAAGCCTTTAATTTTCCTCTGCCTAGTTATGATCATACCTACCTGTGAACTCCCATAGTACTTTCTTTGGATTAGAAATATGCTTCCTTCTTATCCATTCCACAGAATTGTGAGCTCCATACCAACAAAGACCATGTTCTATGTTTTATTGACTTATAATCTTCCACCCCTAAAGTGTCCAGCTGCTTTTCATGTAGTAGCAACTCTATTAGATTCAAATAAGTTTATTGAACATCTAGGTCAGAGCTTAATATAATGGAAAGTTCCCTTTATGTCTTATATGCTATGTTCTTTTTTTAGCATTTTGACTATAGCTCCATTTTGTTGACTATTATTTAAATTGTGATTCATATTGGATCTCAAATCTTTATTTACACATGGTTAACTCCTTGAGAAAGTACTAAATCACTTTTGATAGGTGCTATAAAACACTGAGCACAGTTTAGAATTAAATGTAGCCAAATATCTGGCTAATAGTATCTGCTGTTTTTACCAATCTGGGTATGTGTGTCCTAACTTTCTATTTAAAACACAAGTCAGCATTTTACAAAGTTCCATTTTACACGTTAAGTTTCAAATGTTTTCACTTTGTAGAAGTGATGAGAAGATCACAAGGTATACTACAGTGGGAAAACGGCACAAAGTATTTCCTGTTCTCAGGGCTGACATGGCTGTGGGGATTTTCCTCAGCTCTTCTGAATGTTCACCTTGTGCCTCAGACCAGACATGAACATTGGAAAAGAAAAGTTTTTGTTTTTTTTAAAGGAAAGTTATAAGCTTCCAAGCTTACATAAAATAAACTAAGGTCCAAGATAATCAGATCCTTCTGGCCCTTTTCACTGTTTTGCAGTCCTTTTCTTGCAATTTTTTCTTTGAGCATGTGCCCTACACACTTCCTCATAGGATTAATAGGCTGCAAAAGTGGAGCTATAAACCAAACTTATGGGGTCTAGTAAAAAGAGCAAGAGTGGTTTGGAAAATTACACCACTCTCCAGGGCCTCACCCCAGTGTTGGCCTTGACTTGGGGTATAGGTAGCTACGTAATATGGTGGGATTTCAAGAATTGCCAAAGAAAACCTCCTTTAAGGAAAAAGAAAGAAAAAAATCCCTTCCCAGTTATTGGCTGGGGTCCAAACTCCTCTGTCTTAGGTATAAGCCTTTTGCTTTATACACTGAGTTTAGGTTTGGAATGCCAGACTCCCACATTTAAAGATGGAGTCCAGCAACTTAAACATGGCAAATTTTCCTGGGTAATGTCACTACCTCACACAAACTCAGAATTTCTGAATCACGTGCAATAGATCCCAGAGTTTTTGCATACTTTGCCTTTCAGCTCAGTAAGTGTATCAGCTTTTTCTAGTCTTGGTGCTTAATAGTTCACGCCCCACACCACATAGTTACTTGTATTTTACTTACATATTTGGGCCATTTTCTCCACACTATATTATCAAAATCTATAACATTTGGTTTGAAAGAACAAAAGGTTAATATAGAAACCTCTCAGGAGACACTAGATCTGCAGAAACTGAATACATAATCCTGATGGACAATGATTTAAAATTTAAGATTTTAGAGGAGATGTCATCAAAATAGCAGTGTGAGGTGAGCCTCTGGAAATCTCCCCTGGAATTTACAACAAATTGAAAAACTGTAACTCCACAAAGGACTCCCTGCACAGCAGACAGGCAAAATGAATAGTCTCAGTACTGAATTCACCTAAAGGTGGGCAAATTGTGCGAGCAAGGGAGGAAGGAAGGGAGAAGTGTGGAGACGGAGCCTCGTGGGCGCAGTACACAGACCTAGCTCAGTGCTCCAAGATCGCTGCATCCTGAAACTACTGAAGCTGTGGGAGAGGGAAGAACTCGGACTGCTAGGGCTCCATTTATGGCCCACAGGGCTGAGGGGACAGCATATAACATAGTTGAACCCAAAGCTCACGGCAGAAACCTCAGAGCAAAGAGTGAGGGAAGAAAGCTGAAAATGGTGGTTTAAGCCCTCACTGCATCAGAGAACACAAGCCTTAAGCACTGAGACTAGCCACCAGCTACATACATTCACAGAACTTGCACCGCCTCCACCTGCCAGAGCTAGAAGCAGAACAGTAGCAGTGTCAGATCAAAAGAACAGAATATTTGCAGTACTGAGAACTGTGGTCCAAAGACATAGATTCACAGACCAACTAGTTCCTGCAAAGAGGAAGGAGCTTTGGAAGCAGGACTGGCTGTGGTGGTGGTCGCCACCATTGCTCTGAGCACCTCTCACAACTCATCCCACCCCTGTCCCCACCTACGTGGGCTGATCCCTGCAGGAGAAAACAGAACTGCTGAAACACACGGATTCTGCATCTGGTGCAGGAACAGCTTTGGAAATTAAAAAGCTCTCTACATCACCAAGGGACGTGGTGCCTTATAACCCAGGTGAACGGTTAACAGAGGAGAAGCCCGCATTCCAGGGAATCCCACAACTGTGTGAGAAGCTGGAGTAGTGCAGAGAAAACATAACACTACAGTGTGAGAGAGAAAAAAAGGCTGCAGTCGGAGAAAATTAAACAGCCTACAAACACGTACTAGAAAACAAAAGAAAGACCTCTTCTTATCAACCTGTTACAGAACCCACTCCGGTAGATGTCTAGCAAGAGAAATAATAAAGCATTGATTGCCATGAATAACCAAGGCAACAAGACAGCTCAGAAAGAAAGTGAAAACTCTCCAAAAAACGAACTTAAAGATATGGAAATATGTGACTTAAATGACAGAGAACTCAAGATTGCAGTTCTGAAAAAACTCAAGGAGATGCAAGAAAACACAGATAGGCAGTTTAATGAACTCAGAAATACAATCAAAGAACAACATGAGCATTTTACGAAAGAGATTGAAATTTTTAAAAAGAACCAAACAGAATTTCGGCAGATGAAGAACTCAATAGAAGAAATGAAGAATGAAAGAGCCAGCTTAGGTTGTAGAGTTGACCAGATGTAGGGAAGAATCAGTGACATCAAAGATAGAAACCTGGAAATGACACGGATGGAAGAAGAAAGAGACTGGGGATTTAAAAGAAATGGAAGAACTCTAAAAGAACTTTCTGACTCCAACAGAAAGAGCAATTGTCACCCCAATAAAAAGAAAAAAAGAATAATGGTCATACCAGATGGAGAAGAAAGAGAGAAGGGAACACAAAGTATATTCCAACAACAATCAATGAAAACTTCCCAAACTTGTGGAAAGCACTGGATTCTTGAATACAAGAAACAAATAGAACACCTAACTACCTGAATCCCAACAGGCCTTCTCCAAGGCACGTTGTATTGAAGCTGTCTAATCAATGACAAAGAAAGAATCCTCAAGGCAGCCAGGGAAAAGAAGACGGTAACCTACAAAGCAAAGCCCATTAGATTATCATCAGATTTCTCAGCAGAAACTCTACAAGCCAGGAGGGAGTGGAAACAAATATTCAAACTATGGAAAGAGAGAAATTTTGAGACAAGAATAATATACCCAGCAAAGATATCCTTTAGATATGAAGGAGGAATAAAGACCTTTCCTGACATACAGAAGCTGAGGGAATTTTCTAATACATGACCTGCACTACAAGAAATACTAAAGGAGGCTATTCGACCAACATCAACAGGGACAATGTGTGGCAACCAAAACATAAAAAGGGGGAGAATAAAGGCCTAAACCAGAATACAGGATTGGAGAAAGTAGGCACGTTGAAGAAAAGAGAATACTCTAAATATCAAACTTTCTTTTACATAAACTTAAGGGTAACCACGCAAAAGAAATCCAGAACTTAAATATATACTGCAATAAAAGAAGAAACAGAGGGAAACATCATAGAATACCACCACACAGAAATAATAGACAACAATAAAAAGGCAAACAAACAATGGAGTCACAGTCTTACCAGAAAACTAAAGATAGAATGAGAGGAAATCCTCACATATCCATAATCACACTAAATGTATATGGACTGACCTCACCAATAAAAAGGCACAGAGTAGCAGATTGGATAAAAAAAAACTAAACCTAACCATATGCTATCTCCAAGAGACACATCTCAGCTACAAGGACAAGCATAGATTAAAGTGAAAGGGTAGAAATTGACACTCCAAGCAGATTGTATCCAGAGAATATCAGGTGTAGCTATACTTATATCACATGAAACAGACTTCAGGGTGAAAAAGGTAACAAGAGATAAACATGGACATTTCATAACGGTAAAGGGGACTATACAACAAGAAGACACAAAAGTCATCAATATTTATGCCCCCAAACTGGGAGCACCGAAATATACTAAGCAACTACTAACAGAACTAAAGGGAGAAATTTACAAAACACAATTCTACTAGGGGACCTGAATACATCATTGACAGCTATGAATAGATCATCCGAACAGAAAACAAATGATGAAATAGCAGCCCTGAATGACACATTAGATGACATGGACATAATTGACATTTATAGAGCACTTCATCCTGAAAAATCAGGCTATACATTTTTTCTAGTGTGCATGGAACATTCTAGAGGATAGACCATATATTGGGACATAAAACTAACCTCAGCAAATTTAAGAAGATTGAAATCATACCACACATATTCTCTGATCACAAGGCTTTGAAACTGGATATAAACTGCAAAAAGAAAGCAGTAAAAACTACAAATACTTGGAGATTAAACAACATGCTTTCAAAGACTGACTGGGTCAAAGAAGAAATTAGAGGAGAGATCAAAAGATACATAGAAACAAATGACAATGAAAACACATCCTACCAAAATTTTGGAGATGCAGTGAAAGCAGTTTTAAGAGGGAAATTTATATCGTTACAGCCTATCTCAGAAACAAGAAAAAATCCCAAAAATAACCTCACGTTACACCTTCAAGACCTACAAAAAGAACAACAAATGAAACCCAAGGTCAGCAGAAGAAAGGAAATAATAAAAATCAGAGCAGAACTAAATGAAATAGATAACAAAAAGACAATAAAGAAAATTAATGTGACAAAGAGCAGGTACCTTGAAAAGATTAACAAAATTCAAAAACCCTTGGATAGACTAACTAAGAAAAAAAGAGAGAAGACACTAATAAACAAAATCAGAAATGAACAACGGGTAGTTATCAGGATGCCACAGAAATACAAAGGATCATGCAAAAATACTAGGAAGGACTATATGCAACCAAATTCAATAAAGTAGAAGAGAAAGAAATAAAGGGCATCCAAATTGGGAATGAAGAAGTTAACTTGTCACTCTTAGCAGATGACATGATGCTATATACAGAAAACCCTAAAGATTCCACCAAAAAGCTACGAGAAACAATCAATGAATACAGTAAAGTTGCGGGGTACAAAATCAACATACAAAAGTCCATTGCATTCCTAAATGCTAAAAATAAAATCTCAGAAAAAGAAGTAAAAAAACAATTCCTTTTCCAATGGCAGCAAAAAGAAGAAAATACCTAGAAATAAACTTAACCAAGGATGTGAAAGACCTACATGCTGAAAACTACAAGACATTTTTTAAAGAAATTTAAGAAGACACAAAGAAATGGGAAGACATCCCGTGCTCATGGATTGGCAGAACCAACATACTTAAAATGGCCATATTACCCAAAGCAATATACAGATTTAATGCAATCCCCATCAAAATCCCAATGGCATTTTTTTAAATAAATAGAACAAAAATAATCAGAATTTTTGGAACCATGAAAGACCCTGGATAGCCAAAGCAATCTTAAGAAAAAAGAACAATGCTGGAGGTATCACATTCCCTGACTTTAGCTTCTACTGCAGGGCAACAATAATCGAAACAGCATGGTATTGGTAGAAAAACAGACACGTAGACCAATGGAATAGAATTGAGAACTCAGAAACAAAACCACATAAATATGGACAGATAATTTTTGACAAAGAAGCTAAAAACATACAATGGAGAAAAGACAGCCTTTTCAATAAATGGTGCTGGGAGAATTGGAAAGCCACGTGCAAAAGAATGAAACTGGACTGCTCTCGGTCACCATGCACCAAAATTAATTCAAAATGGATCAAAGACTTAAGCATAAGACCTGAAACAATAAACTGCATAGAAGAAAACATAGGTACTAAACTTATGGACCTTGCGTTCAAAGAGCAATTCATGAACATGATTCCAAAGGCGAGGGAAGTAAAAGCTAAAATAAATGAATGGGACTGTATTCAACTTAAAAGCTTCTGCACAGCAAAAGAAACCATCTATAAAATAAAAAGGCAACCAACTGAATGCGATGAGATTTTCACAAACAGTGCCTCTGAAAAGCGGCTAATATCCAAAATATACAAGGAACTCATGCAACTCAACAACAAAAAACGAACAAACAACCCAATAGAAAAATGGGCAGAGTTTTTATATACCACATATCAGTGAAATCACATGGTTCTCTGCTTTTTCTGTATGACTTATTTCGCTTAGCATTATACTCTCAAGATCCATCCATGTTGTCACAAAGGTTCCTATATCATCTTTTCTTACCGCCGAATAGTACTCCATTGTGTATATATACCACAACTTTTTTATCCATTCATCTATCGAAGGACATTTTGGTTGCTTCCACGTCTTGACCACCGTAAACAAAGTTGCAATGAACGTTGGAGCACACATGTCTTTATCTCTAAATGTTCTCAGATTTTTTGGGTAGATACCCAGGAGAGAGATTGCTGGGTCATATGGTAATTCTATTTGTAATTATTTTGAGGAACCTCCACACTGTCATCCATAACGGCTGGACCAGTCTACATTCCCACCAACAGTGTATGAGGGTTCCTTTTTCTCCACAGCCTCTCCAACACTTGTTACTATTTGTCTTGTTGATGATAGCCATTCTGACTGGGGTAAGGTGATATCTCATTGTGGTTTTGATATGCATTTCTCTGATGATTACACATGTTGGACATTTTTGCATATGTCTATTTGCTATTTGTATGTCCTCTTTGGAGAAATGTCTCTCCAGGTCCTCTGCACATTTTTCAATTGGGTTGTTTGTTTTTTTGTTGTTGAGTTGCAAGAGTTCCTTGTATATTTTGGATATTAGCCACTTATCAGAGGCACTGTTTGCAAAAATCTTATCCCATTCAGTTGGTTTTCTCTTTATTTTGTCGATGGTTTCTTTTGCTGTGCAGAAGCTTTTGTTTCATATAGTCCCATTGTTTACTATACCTTTTACCTCCATTGCCTTTGGAGTCAAATTCATAAAATGCTCTTTGAACCAAAGGTTCATAAGTTTAGTAGCTATATTTTCTTCTATGCTGTTTATTGTGTCAGGTCTTAAGCTTAAGTCTTTGATCCATTTCGAATTAATTTTGGTACATGGTGACAAACAGCAATCCAGTTTCATTCTTTTGCACGTGGCTATCCAATTCTCCCAGCACCATTTATTCAAGAGGCTGTCTTTGCTCCATTGTATGTTTTTAGCTTCTTTGTCAAAAATTATCTGTCCATATTTATGTGGTTTTATTTCTGGGTTCTCAATTCTATTCCATTGGTCTATGTGTCTGTTTTTCTGCCAATACCATGCTGTTTTGATCACTGTAGCCCAATAGTACAAGATAAAGTCAGGAAGTGTTATACCTTCATTACTGTTCTTTTTTCTTAAGATTGCTTTGGCTATTCGGGGTCTTTTGTGGTTCCAAACAAATCTGATGATTTTTTGTTGTATTTCTTTTAAAAATGCCATTGAGATTTTGACGGGGATTGCATTAAATCTGTATATTACTTTGGGTAATATCGCCATTTAACTATGTTGATTCTTCCAATCCATGAGCATGGAATGTCTTTCTATTTCTTTGTGTCTTCTTCAATTTCTTTCAAAGACGTCTTATAGATTTCAGCATATAGGTCTTTCACATCCTTGGTTAAGTTTATTCCTAGGTATTTTATTCTTTTTGCTGCAAATGCAAAAGGAATTGTTTTTTGTATTTCTTTTTCTGAGATTTCATTGTTAGTATATAGGAAGGCAATGGACATTTGTGCGTTGATTTTGTAGCCGGCAACTTTACTGTATTCGTTGATTGTTTCTAATAGCTTTTTGGTGGAGTCTTTAAGGTTTTCTATATATAGCATCATGTCGTTGGCAAAGAGTGATAATTTAACTTCTTCATTCCCAATTTGGATGCCTTTTATTTCTTTCTCTTGCCTGATTGCTCTGGCAAGGACTTCCAACACTATGTTGAAAAGCAGAGGTGATAGGGGACATCCCTGTCGTGTTCCTGAACGTAGAGCAAAGGGCTTCAGTTTTTCTCCATTAATTATGAGATTAGCAGAGGGCTTGTCATATATGGCCTTTATTATGTTAAGGTATTTTCCTTCTATACCCATTTTATTAAGTGTTTTAATCATAAATGGATGTTGTGTCTTGTCAAATGCTTTTTCTGTATCAATTGATATAATCATATGATTTTTGTCCTTTATTTTGTTTATGTGATGTATCACATTGATGGATTTTCGTATGTTGAACCATCCTTGTGCCCCGGGGATTAACCCCACTTGGTCGTGATGAATAATCTTTTTAATGCATTGTTTATTCGATTTGCTAGAATTCTACTTAGGATTTTTGCATCTGTATTCATCAGAGATATTGGTCTGTAGTTCTCTTTTTTGTGCTGTCCTACCAGATTTTGGTATCAGGATAATGTTTTCCTCATAAAATGAGTTAGGGAGTACTGTCTGTTCTTCAATTTTTTTGGAAGAGTTTGAGCAGGATTGGTATTAGATCCTCTTTAAAGGTTTGGTAGAATTCACTAGTGAAGCCATCTGGTCCCGGACTTTTGCTTTTGGGAAGGTTTTGGATGACTGATACGATTTCGTTACTGGTGATCGTTCTGTTTAGATTTTCTAGTTCTTCACGGTTCAGCCTTGTAAGACTATATGTTTCTAAGAACTTGTCCATTTCTTCTAGGTTATTCAATTTGGTGGCATATAGTCCTTCATAGTATTCTTGGATGATCCTTTGTATTTCTGTGGTTTCCGTGATAACTTCCCCTTTTTCGTTTCTGATTTTGTTAATTAGTGTCTTCTCTCTTTTTATCTTAATGAATCTAGCCATGGGTATGTCAATTTTGTTAATCTTTTCAAAGAACCAGCTCTTTGTCACATTAATTTTTTCTATTGTCTCTTTGTTCTCTATTTTATTTAGTTCTGCTCTGATTTTTTCTATTTCCTTTCTTCTGCTGACATTGGGTTTCACTTGTTCTTCTTTTTCTAGTGATATGTGGTATATAAACCAAAAACAGTAAAAGATCAAGACAAACAAATGAGAAACAAAACTCATAGACACAGACAATAGTTTAGATGTTACCAGAGGGTAAGGGGGTGGGGGGTGGGAGATCAGGGTAAGGTGGATCAAATATATGGTGATGGAAGGAGAACTGACTCTGGGTGGTGAACACAAAATGGGATTTATAGATGATGTAATACAGAATTGTACACCTGAAATCTATGTAATTTTACTAACAATTGTCACCCCAATAAATTAAATTAAAAAAAAGCAAAATGGGCAGAGGACCTGAAGAGACATTTCTCCAAAGGGGACATACAAATGGCAAATAGACATATGAAAAAATGGTCAACATCACTAATTATCAGAGAAATGCAAATAAAACCCACAAGGAGATATCACCTCACCCCAGTTCGAATGGCTCTCATCAGCAAGACAAATAGTAACAAGTGTTGGAGAGGCTGTGGAGAGAAAGGAACCCTCATACACTGTTGGTGGGAATGTAGACTTGTGCAGCCACTATGGAAGGCAGTGTGGATGTTCCTCAAAAAATTACCAGTATTCTTCCCATACGACCCAGCAATCCCTCTCCTGAGTATCTACCAAAAAAATCTGAAAATATTTATCCATAAAGACATGTGTGCTCCCATGTTCATTGCAGCTTTATTTATGGTGGCCAAGACATGGAAACAACCAAAATGTCCTTCTATGGATGAATAAATAAAGAAGTTTTGGTATATCTACACAATGGAATACTATTCAGCTGTAAGAAACGATGAAATTGGATCATTTGTGACCACATGGGTGGATCTTGAGATTATAATGCTAAACGAAATTAGTCAGAGAGAAAAAGCAGAGAACAATATGATTTCACTGATATGTGGTATATGAACCAAAACCAACAAAAGAAGAATAAAAAGAAATGAGAAACAAAAATTCATAGACACAGACAATAGTTTAGTGGTTACCAGAGGGTAAGCGGGGGGGAGATGAGGGTAAGGGGGATCAAATGTATGGTGATGGAAGGAGAACTGCCTGGGTGGTGAACACACAATGGTATTTATAGATGATGTAATACAGAATTGTACACCTGAAATCTATGTAAGTTTGCTAACAATTGTCACCCCGATAAACTTTAATTTAAAAAAATCTAATTAGGCACTATTAACAACTCATATGTCTTTAAATAAAATGATGAGAAGAAATCCAGGCTTTAGAACAATTCAGGAAGAGCTCGTATTGTATCATTTTGCTGTTCTCTTGTGAGAACTATTCAAACTATATTAAAGATAGCTACATACACAATAAAAAAAAAGATTTTGTATAGTAAAATGCAAGTGGCAAAAATGAATAGTGTAGCCCTTAGTAATAACCCCCAAAAGTACCCATAAAACCCTCAGTAGTTACTCTAAAAATGCCCATAGAACTATTGATATCCCAAGAGCAAGATAATAACTCTAAAATATGGGGAATTCCATTCATAGCTTTTAAATGACCAATAATAAATCTTATTCTTAGATTAGGCTTTGAGGCAGGTTTGGGGGAGGGATACAAGACATTGAACATGGCTGTCCCAGGTGATTGAATATAAGCCTCTTCTAGTGGCTTTTCTGTCTTTGTCGAACCTGTCTTATTTTCTTGTTCTTTACAGCATGTCTTCTTTAGTTCTCCAATTGAACAGGATTCTAGTTGGTTAATTCTCAATCTTCTACCATGTTTTCTATGCTTAGAAAGTAGATCCTATAATTTAAGCAAACTTTAAAGAAATTTACTTTGTCCCTAACTTCAAAAAATAAGCCTCCAAAAAAAAAATAATTAAAAAAAAAAAATAAGCCTCCCACGTGCTTGAATCACTGGTCAAGGAGAGACCACATGCCTAGAACCATTACTGTAATCCTATAGTTCTCCTTCCAGCAGCACAACCCTCCTGATGAGAAGCAAACTGAGTCTTCTGGAAACTCTTGGCTCTTAGAGGTATCTTTTTTGTTACTGACACTGAGCTGTCATCAAAAAAGGTGACTGCATTCCTTGACAATCTTCCACCAGTGATGGGAACATTATGACAGGTACATGCCCTCTAGCTTATGTGGAAGCAGAGAAGGTGCCACACCATTTTTAGTGCATCTCCTTTCCAGACTCTACTACATTTGTAAGCTACCAAATTTGAGAAAAGAGTTATATCTATGAAGTGTTAGAGGAATGTCTGTAGCTCTGGAACTGTCTCCAAAAGGAGGGTTACAAGGATGAAATGGGGAAAGTCCTAGACTAACCTCAAAGATCTTGTTGCCAAATCTACTTTACCCATGATCCAAGAACCCACACAATGACATATTCACTTGGAGATCTCTCTAGACTATGTATGGAATAAGGATACCCATGGTATGAAACATCAAACATCAAATTATATTGTAGGTTCTCACCAGAACTCTTGTCATGTTTGTCTGAGATGTCATCAAATGTATTGATTGAAAGGAGGTAGTGAAAACTAAGCCAGATGGGACCCTTTCATATGACAACCTCTCTTCTTCCCACACAAATTTTTAGGTACTAGATTCACAAAGACCCAGAAATTTTACTCTTCTCTAGGAAAGAGCTAAAGTGTTCTAAAGGATCACAGATGCAATCTGAAGTCAAGCCTGGGATCACATCAAGCCCAGGAGCTTTGTACATGGGCAATATTTGAGTGTAATTGTGCATAGCTTGTGTTTACAGCATAGCATCATGCTCTGTTACTTAATAGAGTAATTTTTCAGCAAGTGGCATTATTTGCAATATTTGGTTCATTTTTGATGATTCCTTATTTCACTGGAGTGAATAGTAATATAATTCAAGATTGAGATATAGTGAAGCAAGACTGGAAAGGACAATGTTGTGTGGTCTTGTTTTTTTGGATTTAAAAGCAACATATATATCATGCATTATTCTCTGTAGTATGAGTTGAAAAGTATCTAAGAAGCTCAGAAAAATCCTTTTTCCAAAATCTTTTGCAGACATTCCTACAAAAATACTATGAGTTTCTATTTTGGGTTGACTCAAAAGACAGAGTTGCAACTTCTAGCTAAAATAAATAGGCAAGTAAATAAGGAGTCTCCTCTGGTGAATGCAAACTTTTTATACCTTTCCAGCACAGTATTAGTAACACCCAGCAGTATTTCAGAAGGAGGAACAAGCATTCGCATTTTATCTCTATTTACAATATTTTGACATGAGTAATAGCCCTACTTCCTGTTTGATTGTTAAATAGCATAACTTTCTTATTTTAGACTAAAATAGTTCTGCAGATGTCTTTACCAAATATGAGTTGAAGCATATCATTCACTTGTGCAAAAATTATTCAAGTGTCCACATTCTGGTGGCCTAAAAATCTGACATTCAAAGTTCTATTTTCTCTTTTTAGCCTGATCTCTTATTATATTGTTCCAAATGCTCTAAACATCATGATGCCAGGCTTTACTTGAATACATCATGTACCTTGATGTCTCTGTCTTTTAATTTAGCCTGAATGTTTTTATGTTCCACTACCCCATCTCTACCTTCCCACTTTGGCAGGAAAATTCTTTATAGAAAAGAGTATTTTGATTATCTAATATCCTCCTCTGAGTCTTCCTTGATTCAGTCAAATTGGAATTACCTCTTTCCTTTGACTTTCCACAGCATATTGCTTGTATCTCTATTATAGCCTGATGTGTTTCATCCTGTCTGATGGCATAGTTAGTTGTCTATATTTTCACTAGGTTGTAAGCTCTTTGAGAGTGTGGACTTTGTCCTAATAATCTGTGCATCTCTCACAACATTTATAATAGAACTGTACTAAACAATTGTCCATTAGCTGATGGTTAGGAAATATCTCTTAAATGAATAATACAAATGCCCCTGCATGTTTGCAGAACCATTTTTTCTTTCAGTTATAAAGTTCTGTGTAATTTTTGTAGCATGCCATTTAAAGGCTCTTCATGTTGTAAAACCTACTCACATTTAATAATTCCTAGCTATTATTTTAATTATTGATATTGGCCACTGCAAAGCATTTGGAGATCACAAAGGACACTTTTTAAAGAACTTTCCTTTTTTCCATTTACTGAGAATTACATCTAATTGTTTTTCTTTATAGAATTTTTTTCCCAACAGTAAAATTTGCCCTTCCTTATTAGTAATCTGCCAATGAATAAAATAAATGGTCTGTATGCTATCCCACTGAACTAATTAGAATTTCCTCCTTAGTTTCCCCAAAATAATCAAAATGTATTCCCTTAAGTGTTTGGGAATCAAATTGAAGAAACTTCAAAAACAGTTAAAGATAAAACACATCCTTCACAGCAACAGCGGCCCCCAAAAGGTCAATGTCCATTTAACATTTCAAAAATCATCCTACTACAAATTTACCATATTATCTGCAATCTATGATCTAAGGGATAGTATAAGACTCAAAACACATTATTGCTTTTTTAAAAAATCTAAACTCTTGAGAATATACATTTAAGCAGCCACATTGTATTGTGATCAAAAGAAGTACAAATAAACGGAAATCAGGTTAAAAAAGTATCAGCTCCCCAACACACACACACACACACACACACACACACACACACACACACACACACAAGAATGGAGTACAATACACTTCTTTGTAGCAACGTGATACTATTTTTACTTTTTCTTTCTTTTTTTTTTTTTTTAACCACAGCCTGCTGCCTTCAATGCAGGAAATGACAAGCCCTTCCTCCACCATAGCCAGGGGACTCACCAAGCACCCGAAAGTTTGTTGAACAGGAACTGATCCCAAAACCTGCAATTATAAAAAGATAATATATATATTTTCTTATTAAACTTACCTTCTGGTTTGCTCACTTTTATTTCTCACATAGGTCAATTGCTTATCTCTTTATGTCATTATCTACTTGGAAAGTTAAGCTGGACATATGACCACCTGTAGGCCTAGGGAATTAATTAGGCCTAGGCTGAATTTACTTCTAATCCCTTTCCCTTAAATGCACCTTGTGAAAGACTAAAGAAACAAGGTGTTTTTAAACCCAAACTGGTGACAAAAAATAAAAGGATTTTTTTCAGTGAATGGTACTATTATTTTATTTATTTATTTTTCAATTATAGTTGATATACAATATTAGTGTCAGGTGAATAGCATAGTAATTATACATTTATGTCCCTTTCGAAGTGATCATCCCGATAATTCTACTACCTATCTGGCACCATATCATTACCACAATATTGACTATATTCCCTAAACTGTACTTTAGATCTCCATTACAATTTTTATAACTAGCAATTTATACATCTTAATCTCTTTACTCTTTTCACTCACTCCCCAAACTCCTCTCCCATCTGGTGCCCATCATTTGTTCTCTCATCGATAAGTGTGTTTCTTTTTGTTTGTTCATTTATTTTGTTTTTTAGATTCCACATATAAGTGAAATTATATGGCATTTGTCTTTATCTGTCTGATTTATTTCACTTAGCATAATACCCTCTAGGTCCATCCACGTTGTCGCAAGTGGTAAGATTTCATTCTTTTTTATAGCCAAGTAATATTCCATTGTGTATACCATATGTACCACGTCTAGATAAAGAATGGCATTATTTGCAATATCTGGTTGGTTTTTTATTGCACTTTATTTCACTGGAATGAAAATTAAATGACTAGCCACTTCTCAAGAGGTTTTTTGTTTGTTTGTTTAATTTCCATTTTCATGAAATATCTTTTTCCATCTCTTTACTTTTTGTCTGTGTGTGTCTTTCAATCTGAAGTGAGTCTCTTGTATGCAGCACATTTAAGGGTTTTGTTTTTTCATGCATACAGCCCTCCTATGTATTTTGATTGAAGCATTTAATCCATTTACTTTGAAAGTAATTGTTGATGGATATGAAGTTATTGCCATTTTATTGTTCATATTTCTGAGATTTTCCCATCTCAAATAAGTCCCTGTAACATTCGTTGTAATACTGGTTTTATGGTGATGAACTCCTTTAGCTTTACCTTGTCTGGGAAGCTTTTTTTTTTTTTTTTTTTTAATTTATTGGAGTGACAATTGTTAGTAAAATTACATAGATTTCAGGTGTACAATTCTGTATTACATCATCTATAAATCCCATTGTGTGCTCACCACCCAGAGTCAGTTCTCCTTCCATCACCATATATTTGATACCCCTTACCCTCATCTCCCACCCCCCACCCCCTTACCCTCTGACTTTTTTTTTTTTAAATTAGTTTCTTTATCTCTCCTTCAATGTTAAATGATAGCCTTGCTGAGTAGAGTATTCTTGGTTGTAAGTCCTTGCTTTCCTTTCCTTTTTTAAAAAAATTAAACTTATTGGGATGACAATGGTTAATAAAATTATATAGGTTTCAAGTGCACAGTTTTATAATACATCATCTATATATCACATTGTGTTCACCACCCAAATTCAGTGGTAAAAGTGGAAAAAAGGGATCGACTATATGGTGACGGAGGGAGAACTCATTCTGGGTCCTTGGTTTTTATCACCTTGAATATTTTGTGCCAATCCCTCTGGCCTGCAAAGTTTCTGCTGAAAAATCAGCTGACAATCTTATGGGAACTTCCTTATAAATTACTACTTGCCTTTCTCTTGTTGCTTTTAGGATTCTCTCTTTGTCTTTAACCTTTGCCATTTTAATTATGATGTGTCTTGGTGTGGGACTCTTTGGGTTCATCTTGTTTGGGAGTCTCTGCACTTCCTGGACGTGTATGTTATTTCCTTCACCAGGTTACAAAGTTTTCGGTAATTATTTCTTCAAGTGGGTTCTCAATCCCTTGCTTTCCCTCTTCTCCATGGGTACCTCTATGATGTGAAACTTGTTATGCTTGATGTTGTCCCAGAAATCTCTTAAACTATTCTCATTTTTTTAATTCTTTTTTTTTTTCTTTTTGCTGTTCCAATTGGGTGTTTTCTGTTCCTTGGCTTCCAAATCACTGATTCAATCCTCTTCTTCATCCAGTCTGCTGGTGATTCCTTCTAGTACATTATTCATTTCAGTTACTGCATTCTTCACTTCTCACTGGTTCTTTTCTACGGTTTATACCGTGTTTCTCCAAAAATAAGACCTAGCCAAACCATCAGCTCTAATGCATCTTTTAGAGCAAAAATTAATATAAGGCCCCGTCTTATTTTACTATATAAGACTTGGTCTTATATGATATGCTATAATATAATATGTTATATTAATTTTTGCTCCAAAAGATGCATTAGAGCTGATGGTCCAGCTAGGTCTTATTTTGGGGGAAACACTGTATGTCCTTTTTTATGCTTGCTATCTCTTTGTTGAAGTTCTCACTAAGTTCCTTGAGCATCCTTATAACCATTTTTTAACTCTGTCTCTGGTAGGTTGCTTGCCTCCATTTTGTTTAGATCTTTTTCTGGAGTTTTCTCCTGTTCTCTCATTTGGGATACATTTCTTTGTTTCCTCATTTTGGCTGCCTCTCTGTGTTTGTATGTATTAGGTAGGGTTCTATGTGTTCCAGTCTTGGCCAGGTGGATTTATGTATTAGGTGTTCTGTGTGACCCAGTGGCATAGTCTCCCTGATCACCTGAGCTAGGTGTTCCAGGAGTGTCCCTTGTGTGGGTTGTGTGTGTTCTCCTGTTATAGTTGAGCCTTGAGTGCTATTGGCATGTCAGTAGGTGGTATTGACCCTCAGGCTGATTGGTTGTGGGGTTTGGCCATGTCCACAGCTTATGGGCAACTCTGTGGGAGGCTTACCCCACTGAGTGGGATTTGCCGCATTGGTCTCTGGTGCCTGTTGAGACCACCCTTTGTGTGTGCCACTTGTGGGGCTAACTGGGCAGTGCTTTGCTATGTTCTGAAGCCAACCTCCAAGTATGTTGGTTCTGGGGCTTCTTGGGAGGGGCTCCTATTCAAGCGCAGGTCAACCACTGCTTGAGACTGACTGGGGTCTATCTGGTAGGAGCTACAAAGCAATCCATGGTTGTTTGCTGCCTGTGCTAACCCTGGAATCACATGGGAAAGGCCATGCTGCAAACCAAGGGCAGGTGCTACCAATACCAGTCCTGGGTAACTGCAAAAATTTAGGACACCTGGAGGCCTACTGCCACCTGCTGGCACCGTTAAGGTTCAGCTTCTGATAAATCCTTGTGGAGATGTGAGTTGGGTGAGGCAGGATCTCAAGGAGTCATTAGAGTGGGAAGAGTTGTGGTCTCCAGGTTAATGTAAATTCTGGTTCAGTGCCAGTGCTGAGCCTGGAGTGACTCAGCAAAAGTCTTAGAGTATACCGAGACCAGTGTATGCCTGCCTGGGGCCCCTTGGAGTCTGGTAGGTTTCCAAGAGGAGTGCAATGTGGGAGGGGCTGGCTGCTTGTAGAGAAAGTGCCTCTGGTGGTGCAGGAGTTGGTGGAGCAGGCTCCCAGCTGAGTCAGGAAAGCGGAAAAGTGGAGCTCACCAGGCCAGTCACATTCATATTTGGCCTGTGGGGCTGCGCTCAACCCAGGAAACATGGTGCCTCCCTGCTGGCTATACAGGAGAAAGACCCCTTACTGGGAAAATGCTGGGAAATGCCAACTGTCCTCCAGTCTTCCCCATGAAGCCACACACCTCATTCTGCCCCCATATGTCTCTGAGGCCCCCCAAGTCAAGGTTCTTCCACTGGAGCCCAAGGTGAGTGCTTGCGAGCGAGTGAGTCTGTGTGTGGGACGTTTAAGAGGAAGTCTGGGTTTCCCACACCTTCCAATGGAATCCCCACTGTTTTCCACAGCCAGGCATTGTGGGGACTCCTCTTCCTGGCACCAGTACTCCAGGCTGGGGAGCCTGGTGTAGGGGGCTAGGGTCCCTCACTCCTCCAGGGGAGGTCTTCCCAGGTAAGATATCCCTCCTGAGTCTCAACCACCACAGGGAAGTTTGGGGCCCATTCCACATCTCCGCCCCTCTTACCAGTCTTGGCATGGCTGCTTCTTTATATTTTTAGTTATACGACTTCTGTTTCACTAGACTTGAGATGGTTGTCCAGGTTGATTGTTCTAGAATTTGGTTGTAATTTTAATGTGTTCATGAAAGGACACAGGCACAGTGTTCATCTACTCTGCCATGTTGGAAGAAAAGCTTTAATTTTTTCATTATTAAATATGGTGTTACCTGAGTGTTTGGCATATATGCTCTTTATTATGTTGAGGTACTTTTCTTCTATACCCATTTCATTAAGTGTTTTAATTACAAATGGATGTTGTATCTTGTCAAATGCTTTTTCTGCATCTATTGATATAATCATATGATTTTTATCCTTTATTTTGCTTATATGGTGTGTCACATTGATCAATTTACATATGTTGAGCTATCCTTGTGCCCCTGCAATGAACCCACTGGATTGTGATGTATACTCTTTTTTAATGTATTGTATTCAATTTGCTAATATTTTGTTTAGAATTTTTTTGTCTGTATTCACCAGAGATATTGGTCTGTAGCTCTCTCTCTCTCTCTCTCTCTCTCTCTCTCTCTCTCTCTCTCTCTCTCTCTCTCTCTCTCTCTCTGTTCTCCTTACCAGGTTTTGGTATCAGGGTAATGTTGGCCTCACAAAATGAGTTAGGAAGTATTGCCTCTTCTTCAATTGATTGGAAGAGCTTGAAGAAGACAGGTGTTAAATCATCTTTGAATATCAGATAGAATTCACTGGTGAAGCCATCGGGTCCTGGACTTTTGCTTTGGGAGATGTTTTGATGATGTTTCAATTTCCTTACCATTGATAGGTCTATTTAGATTGTCTTGTTTTTCATGATTCACTCGAGGAAGGTCATATGTTTCTAAGAACTTGTCCATTACTTCTAGGTTATTTAATTTGGTGGCATACACTCCATAATATTCTTGTATGATCCTTTGTATTTCTGTGGTACCGGTAGTAACTTCTCCTCTTCCATTTATGATTTTGTTTATTTGTGTCTTTTGTCTTTTTTTCTTAGTGAATCTAGCCAGAGGTCTGTCAATTTTATTAAGCTTTTCAAAGAATCAGTGCTTTCTTGCATTATGTTTTTCTATTGTCTTCTTGTTCCGTATTTCATTTAATTCTGCTGTATTTTTTATTATTTCCTTCCTTCTACTGACTTCAAATTTCATTTGTTTTTCTTTTTCTAGTTCTTTAAGATGTAATGTTAGGTTGTTTATTTGGAATTTTTCTTGTTTCTGGAGATAAGCCTGTAAAGATAGAAATTTCCCTCTTAATACTGCTTTTGCAGCATGCCAACAATTTTGCTATGATGTATTTTCATTCCTACTCGTTTCTATGTATCTTTTGATCTCTCCTTTTATTTCTTCTTTGACCTGGTCATTCTTTTTTCTTTTTATTGGGGTGACAATTGATAGTGAAATTACATAGATTTCAGGTGTACAATTCTGTAATACATCATCTATATATCACATTGTGTGTTCAACACCCAGAGACTGTTCTCCTTCCACCGCCATATATTTGATCCCCCTTACCCTCATCTCCCACCCCCCACCCCCCTTACCCACTGGTAACCACTAAACTATTGTCTGTGTCTATGAGTTTTTGTTTCTCCTTTGTTTGTCTTGTTCTTTTGTTGTTTTTGGTTTATATACCACATATCAGTGAAATCATATGGTTCTCTGCTTTTTCTGTCTGACTTATTTTGCTTAGCATTATAATATCAAGATCCATCCATGTTGTCATAAATGTTCCTATTGAAAAGTGGACAGAGGACCTGAAGAGACATTTTTCCAAAGAGGACATACAAACGGCAAATAGACATATGAAAAATGCTCAACATCACTAACCATCAGAGAAATGCAAATAAAAACCACAATGAGATATCAACTCACCCCAATCAGAATGGCTATCATCAACAAGACAAATTCTAACAAGTGTTGGAGAGGCTGTGGAGAAAAAGGAACCCTCATACACTGTTGGTGGGAATGCAGACTGGTGCAGCAGCTATGGAAGGCAGTGTGGAGGTTCCTCAAAAAATTATGAATAGAATTACCATATGACCCAGCAATCCCTCTCCTGGGTATCTACCAAAAAAATCTGAAAACATTTATACATAAAGACATGTGTGCTCCAATGTTCATTGCAGCTTCGTGTACGGTGGCCAAGACATGGAAACAACCAAAATGTCCTTCGATACATGAATAGATAAAGATGTTGTGGTATATATACACAATGGAATACTATTCAGTGGTAAGAAAAGATGATATAGGAACATTTGTGACCTGGTCATTCTTTAGTAGCAATTGTTTTGTTTTGTTTTCCTGCTTTCTTTTTGCAATCAAGCTCCAATTTCTAAGCATTGTGGTTGGAAAATATGTTTGGTTTGATTTCAGTCTTCTTAAATTTGTTGGGGCTAGTTTTGTGTCCCAAATTTGGTTTTAAATAGCCCTGGTATTCCATGACATATACATGTGTTCTTTGCATGCATATATAGTTTCTGCATAATACACAAATGTTTTAAAAATAAGGAGGCATCGTTTGTACTTAGTAACAGCATGGACTATGGAGCCAATCTTCCTGGATTCAAATTCAGGCTCTGCCACTGACTAGCTGTGTGACTTTGAGCAAGCTACTTAAACATTTTTGTATCTCAGTTTCCTCTTCTGCAAAATGAGGTAATAACAGTGCCTACCTCTATGAGTATTTAATAAGTTAATATTTTTAAGTTTCTATAGTAATGATATATAAATATATTAAATAAAAGTAACAAATTCTTAACATTTTAAACAGTGTAAAAAAACTATATGCATACATAAATGCTGTGATTAAAAATTGAATGCCAGCTAATGTCTCCAGGAGGAAATAATTTAAACAAATTACATAGATATCTTTATACACCTATTAATAAAACGTTTTTGTTCTTATTTTGTTTTGCTTCATGTTTGTTTGCTAGTAGTAGTAGTTCACTATATCTCTTTCTATCAAGCCTGAGGTTGAATCTTGAATAGGGACTTTCCTGGTTATTAATAAATTAAAATGCATTTGAATTTTCTCCAGTTAATTTGAATTTCATATCACAACAGGGATTCAGGCTCAACCAGCACTTTCATTTGTTAATACCTCCAAAAGAGTTATAGTATTTTACTTGAGCCAACAGATAATTGTTTCTGACAATAGAAGTATGTCATTAGTGTAGTCTACTTCACCTACAATTAATCACTAATTTATGAGTGTTACAAGCATAATATGCATCTGATATTTTTCTCCTTCTCTCACGGAGCTCTCCAACTATACTTGTGTTGATTATATCGGGGAAAAGTCCCAAGTGGTCTTGAACAGCAGCTTTTTTTATTTTTATGAGAAAATGCAACTAAAAAGAAATGATGGAGTTGTTTCAATTTGGTTTCCAGATATACATAAACCATTATATTAAATACTTAAATTAAACATTTACATAAAGAGAATATGTGCACTACAAGGAGTTGTATTAATTATTAAAACCCTGATCTCCTGGTTAGGTATATAAATGAATGTGACTATTTTCTCCATGTTTAAATGATCAATGGAGTCATTCTTTCTCATGATTATTTAAACTGAGCTTACTTATTAGACATTTCCCGTTACAATGGTTCAATACCTAGGCTGGTGCATGATAAGACACTTCTTCTAAGAATAGGTATCCATACAAAGAACCCAAAAGCAAACATGACAAAAAATTACTCTTCTCCAAAATCTACATCTTTCAAATCTGTTCTTAACCTAAGATTCATTGACTTTTTATCTTACTAATCAGTGAATAGACACGTGCCTAATATTCATGTGGTTTACCTACAACTACTGTAATCTTTATTCTGAGCTAATGGCATCCCCCTTTTCAACACACTCATATCACTCTCTACTTTATAACTAGAGTGACCAATGTGTGTGTGTGTGTGTATAAGTTTACCATTGAAATCATTTGTGTAATCTGTACATAGACTTACTTCCAAAATGGGAACAAGCAGTTAAGGTGAGGTAAGTGACACAAAATTTGAAGAGTTGCCAAAGAACTCAGTAATCAAAATACCTAATATTTAGTACAATATTTTTAAAAAATCAAAATGAATACAAGTCCATGATGGACATAATATCAAAATAGTAAGTAAAGACAATATCAGTATGATTTTTCCGTTGCCTCAGGCTCCAATATGACTCACAGAGCACTATTAAAAAGAATATCACATTCTACCAAATACTCAATTAACCACTGCCTTTCATGTTCTATAACATTGCATTCATAGTTTGTGAGAACCTGGTAATCAACCAAGTGGATAATCAAACGTGGCACAAGTGACTAGTGAGGGCTCTCATTATCTACCCAGGGCCCGCAGAGTGAAAATCACTCTTTTAAGGATGATGCAAAAACAGAAGTCAAGACCATATTTGAGTACCTACTGTGCTCTCTAGTGCTGGTTGAATTCCTTAATCAAAGCAATAGGGTCTCCTGAGGAAGCCATGGGTAATCATGCTGGAGTAATTTATTCATGCCTGAAAGAACATAGAAGAACAGTGACCAAGTGCAGCTTGAAGAAGATGCTCGCAAATGGCTCAGAAATTACAAAAGATGGAAGCTGAGACCCCCCCAAATGAATGACCATGGGCAAAGGAAAGTATGGAAAGGTTTACACTTAGCCTTTAGTGGTAGCAAAGTAGAGTGAGTGGGAATCTCTTTACCATTTGACATTTCTTTTTTACTTGGCAGGCTTTGGAATGGATGAGAGAAGTTTGGGATGTCAATGGCAGGGTTCACAAGCCACTCCCTGGTCACAAAGAGCTCTTAACTATGATGACCTATCTAAGAAAAATCCCACAGCTTCTAGTCAAACTAACAACACAGTAGGACGGCAAATACTGACTTTTATCAGTTGGGGATCTTTTCTGAGTTCTCACAGCCACACCTGTTTCATTGGTTAGTGAATATACATAGAGGGAGACACAGTTGGCCACTGGGTGTCAGCACGGCTGGTGCTAAGAGATAAATTATCTTCTATGAAAAACTGCACTATAGGTACACTTGCAGTGTTTGTAGATGGCTTCTTATGTGGGGTGATTTAGGGGCATCAAAAACCACACCCCACTCCTCTCTGCTCAACTTTATCCAATGATCTTCTGTCCAGGCTTATCATCTTGCCTGAAATATCCCCTTATAAATACAACAATTTAAGGTACTTTGTCTCCAAGAATCTCCTAATAAAATGAAAATAGTACGATGATGTTTACATTAATCCATTAAAAGTAATCAATCTGAAAACCTAGTTTTGACCTTACAAAGTGGGCAGGATAGAATACAAAGGGAGATACATTTTACTTTGTAGAAGAAGGGAGTAAAGGAACCTAGAAAAAACTGTTGCAGATACTACAACATAGTAGGATGACATAAAAAGCCATATTTCATCATAAGTGTTGGCAGGGAATTCTACAAAGGGGAAGAGAGGGCAGGTAAAATAGAAGGGAGGCAATCAATATAACAGCTGCCATCTAAACAAATTCAAATTTGGTTCAAGTTAATCCTTTCAACGATCTTTATATTAAATCATTTCATTTATTATATTTCATGGGCAAGAGTCAAGCAAGATATCAAAAATGGGTATTTGAGAGACGTCATCCAAAAGTCAGCATGAGGTGAGCTTCTGGAAATCTCCCCTGGAATTTACAACTGATCGAACAACGAAAACTCCACAAATGACTCCCTACACAACAGACAGGCAAGACAAAGAGTCTCACTGCTGAATTCACCTAAAGAGCTGAGGGGACAGGATATAACACAGCTGAACCCACACTCACAGCAGAGACCTTGGAGTAAAGACTGAGGGAAGAAGGCTGAAAACGGTGGTTTAAGCCCTCACTGCCGACAGGAGGACAGAAGCCGGAAGCCATAGGCACTGAGACTAGCCGCCCCCTCAATACCATCCCAGAGCTCACCCTGCCCCCACCTACCCAGTGCTAGAAGCAGAACAGTAGCAGTACAAGATGAAAAGAACAGAATATTTGCAGTTCTGAGAACTGTGGTCCGCAGACACAGATTCGCACCCCAACTAGTTCCGGCAAAGGGGAGGGAGCAGTGGAAGCAGGACTGGCTGTGGTGGTGGTTGCTGCAATTGCTCTAGGCTATCTCTCACAAATCACCCCGCCAATGTCATCACCTATGTGGGCGGATCCCTGCAGGAGTAAACAGAACTGCTGAAACACACGGATTCTGAATCTGGTGCAGGAAGAGCTTTGGCACTTCAAAAGCTCTCCGCATCCCCACAGGGACGCAGCGCCCTGTGACCCAGGCAAACTGTTAACAGAGGAGAAGCCCACCTTCCAGGGAATCCCCCCCATTGTGTGAGAAGCTGGAATAGTGCAGAGAAAACATAACACTAAAGTGTGAGAGAGAAAAAAGAGCTGTAGTCAGAGAGAAAATAAAACATTCTACCAACACATACTGGAAAACAAAAGAAAGACCTGTTCCTATCAACCTGTTGCAGAACCCACTCCTGCAGATGTCTAAGAAGAGAAATAATAAGTAATTAATTGCCATGAATAACCAAAGCAACAAGACAGCTCAGAAAGAAAGTGAAAAGTCTCCAGAAAATGAAGTCAAAGATATGAAAATATGTAAATTACATCACAGAAAATTCAAGATTGCAGTTCTGAAAAAACTCAACAAGATGTAAGAAAACACAGAAAGGAAGTTTAATGAACTCAGAAACACAATCAAAGAACAACATGAGCATTTTACGAAAGAGACTAAAATTTTAAAAAAGAACCAAATAGAATTTCTGGAGATTAAGACCTCAATAGAAAAAATTAAGAATGAAATAGCCAGCTTAGGAAGTAGAGTTGACCAGAAGGAGGAAAGAATCAGTGACATCGAAGATAGAAACCTGGAAATGACATGGATGGAAGAAGAAAGAGACTTGAGACTTCAAAGAAATGAAAGAACTCTTCAAGAACTTTCTGACCCCATCAGAAAGAGCAATATAAGAATAATGGGCATACTAGAAGGAGAAGAAAGAGAGAAGGGAACAGAGGATATATTCAAACAAATAGTCGATGAGAACTTCCCAAACTTGTGAACAGAACTGGACCCTCGAATCTAAGAAGCAATTAAGAACACCTAATTACTTACATACAGAAGCTGAGGGAATTTTCTAATACACGACTTGCACTACAAGAAATACTAAAGGAGGCTATTCAACCACTATCAACAGGGACAATTTGTGGCAACCAAAACATAAAAAGGGGGAAAGTAAAGGCCTGAATATGGGAACAGAGAAAGTAAGCATGCTGAAGAAAATGGAATACTCTAAATTTCAAACTTTCTTTTACATAAACTTAAGGGTAACCACTCAAAAAAAAAAAAAAAATCCAGAACTGAAATATATACTCTAATAAAAGAAGAAACAAGGGAAACATCATAGAATACCACCACACAGAAATAACAGACAACAACAAAAAGGCAAAGAACAATGGAAACACAATCTTACCAGAAAACTAAAGACAGAATAATAGAAAATCCTCATATATCAATAATCCCCCTTAGTGTAAATGGTCTGAACTCACGAATAAAAAGGCACAAAGTAGCACGTTGGATCAAAAAACTAAACCCAACCATATGCTGTCTCCAAGAGACACATCTCAGCTACAAGCACAAGCATAGACTCAAAGTGAAAGCATGGAAATTGACACTCCAAGCAAATGGATCCAGAGAAAATAAGGTGTAGCCATACTGATATCAGATGAAAGAGACTTCAGGGTGAAAAAGGTAATAAGAGACAAAGTTGGACATTTCATAATGGTGAAGGGGACTGTACAACAAGAAGACATAACAGTCATCAATATTTATGCCCCCAATCAGGGAGCACCGAAATATACCAACCAACTACTAACAGAACTAAAGGGAGAAATTAACCAAAACACAACTGTACTAGGGGACTTAAATACATCATTGACAGCAGTGGCTAGATCATCCAAACAGAAAATAAATAATGAAATAGCAGCCCTAAATGACACATTAGATGAAATGGACATACTTGACATTTATAGAGCACTTCATTCTAAAACATCAGACTATACATTATTTTCTAGTGCACATGGAACATTCTCAAGGATAGACCATATATTGGGACATAAAACTAACCTCAGCAAATTTAAGAAGATTGAAATCATCCCAAGCATATTCTCTGATCACAAGGCTTTGAAATTCTATATCAACTGCAAAAAGAAAGCGGGAAAAACCACAAATACATGGAGATTAAACAACATACTTATAAAGAACGACTGAGTCAAAGAAGAAATTAGAGGAGAGATCAAAAGATTCATAGAAACAAATGACAATGAAAATACATCCTACCAAAATTTTGGGGATGCAGCGAAAGCAGTTTTAAGAGGGAAATTTATATCATTACAGGCCTATCTCAAGAAACAAGAAAAATCCCCAATAAATAACCTCCCGTTACAGCTTACAGAACTAGAAAAAGAAGAACAAATGAAACCCAAGGTCAGCAAAAGAAAGGAAAGAGTAAAAATCAGAGCAGAACTAATTGAAATAGAGAACAAAACGACAATAGAAAAAATTAATGTGACAAAGAGCTGGTTCTTTGAAAAGATTAACAAAATTGACAAACCCTTGGCTAGGCTCACTAAGATAAAAAGAGAGAAGACACTAATTAACAAAATCAGAAACGGAAAAGGGGAAGTTATCACGGATGCCACAGAAATATAAAGAATCATCCAAGAATACTATGAAGGACTCTATGCCACCAAATTCAATAACCTAGAAGAAATGGACAATTTCTTAGAAACATGTAGCCTTCCTAGGCTGAACCATGAAGAACTGGAAAATGTAAACAGACCAATCACCACTAAGGAAATTGAATCAGTCATCCAAAACATTCCCAAAAGCAAGAGTCTGGGACCAGATTGCTTCCCTACTGAATTCTACCAAACGTTCAAAGAGGATCTAATACCAATCCTGCTCAAACTCTTCCAAAAAATTGAAGAAGAGACAGTACTCCCTAACTCATTTTATGAGGCCAACATTACCCTGATTCCAAAACCTGGCAGGGACAACACAAAAAAAGAGAACTACAGACCAATATCTCTGATGAATACAGATGCAAAAATCCTAAACAAAATTCTAGCAAATAGAATGCAACAATGCATTAAAAAGATTATTCATCACGATCAAGTGGGGTTCATCCCAGGGGCACAAGGATGGTTTAACATCCGCAAATCCAGCAATTTGATACATCACATAAACAAAATAAATGACAAAAATCCTATAATTATATCAATTGATGCAGAAAAAGCATTTGACAAGATGCAACATCCATTTATGATTAAAACACTTAATAAAATAGGTATAGAAGGAAAATAACTTTACATAATATAGGCCATATATGACAAACCGTCAGCTAATCTCATGATTAACGGTGAAAAAGTGAAGCCCTTTTCTCTATGTTCAGGAACACAACAGGGCTGTCCCCTATCACCTCTGCTTTTCAGCATAGTGTTGGAAATCCTCGCCAGAGCAATCAGGCAAGAGAAAGAAATAAAATACATCCAAATTGGAAATGAAGAAGGTAAATTATCACTCTTTGCAGATGGCATGATGCCGTATATAGAAAACCCAAAGACTCCCAAAAAGCTATTAGAAATAATCAACGAATACAGTAATGTGGCCGTCTACAATATCAATGTACAAAAGTCCCTTGCATTCCTATATACTAACAATGAAATCTCAGAAAAAGAAATTAAAAAAAATACAATCCCTTTTGCAATTGCAGCAAAAAGAATAAAATATAGGAATAAACTTAACCAAGGATGTGAAAGACCTGTATACTTAAAACCACAAGACATTTTTAAAAGAAATTGAAAAACATTCCATGCTCATGGATTGGAATAATCAACATAATTAAAATGGTCATATTACCCAAAGCAATATACAGATTTAATGCAATCCCCATCAAAATTCCAATGGCATTTTTAAAAAAGAAATAGAACAAAAAATCATCAGAAATTTTTGGAATTACAAAAGACCCCGAATAGCCAAAGCAATCTTAAGAAAAAAGAACAGTAATGAAGGTATCACACTCCCTGACTTTAGCTTGTACTACAGGGCAACAATAATCAAAACAGCATGGTATTGGCAGAAAAACAGACACATAGACCAATTAAATAGAATTGAGATCCCAGAAATAAACCCCCATAAATATGGACAGATAATTTTTGACAAACAAGCTAAAAACATACAATGGAGAAATGACAGCCTCTTCAATAAATGGTGCTGACAGAATTGGAAACCTACGTGCAAAAGAATGAAACTGGACTGCTATCTGTCACCATGTACCAAAATTAATTCAAAATGGATCAAAGACTTAAGCATAAGACCTGAAACAATAAACTGCATAGAAGAAATCATAGGTACTAAACTTATGGATCTTGGGTTCAAAGAACATTTTATTAATTTGACCCCAAAGGCAAGGGAAGTAAAAGCTAAAATAAATGTATCAAACTTAAAAGCTTCTGCACTGCCAAAGAAACCATCAACAAAATAAAGAGTCAACAAACTGAATGGGAAATGTTTGCAAACAGTGCCTCCAATAAGGGGCTAATATCCAAAATATACAAGGAAGTCATGAAACTCAACACCAATCCTAGACCCACAGTCTTAGGAGGGCTTTCCTGGTTGGTACAGACTTTTTCCTGTCATGTCCCCATCAAAATATTCCTTAGGACCATTATTTCTACTTATAAGCTCAAAACCACTGAGATTTGATAAGTGAATTTAAGCTCATACGTTAATAACAGTGAACTACCGGGTATTATCCAGGACTTTCAAAGAGAATGTGCAGGGATTTTCCCTGCAGCTTTATTTTAAGAATTCATGGCAACCATTGCAGACCCAAGCGAAAAGGATCACAGCACCATGGGAGGATAGTAGGGGAGAGGTTTTAAACAGGTTGGACCCCTCATATCATACATTGAAGCCTGCTCAGCAGCCTACACATGGAGTAAGTCAACAAGTTCAGCCAGCACATACTACCTGGGGCAACATGCTGTTTTCATTGATGAGCCCAACTTTACATAGATAATGATTCAATGATCCTTATTATAATGTTTCAATTACTAACAGAACTGATTCAGCATTTTAAACACAAATTAGAGTTTATTAGTTTTTATTAAATCTTTATTAATAATCTATTAATCTTTATTGATGTTTTATTTTTTACAAACAAGGTTAATTGTGGACTAGAGAAAGGAAGGGATTCATCCTGGGTTACATACCAATTTAATGGCAGTGAGGACTAGAACCTAAATTTTAATCCAAAAACTTCTGTTCTTTTATTCACATCACACTTCCTCGTAACTAATATGTGCGCGGTTATTTCTCTTCCCCTCATAAAGTCATACCGTTTAGATGTAAGCTTTGTTCGTGTTATTAAGGGCTGTCAAATTTATAAATCAACACCAGTGTACAAATCCCTGGAAATACGTCTCTCATTTTTCTATCTGCAATGGCATGGAAGCTAGTGTTCTTTACTATGCGCAGAAAAAAAATCGACACCTATTCCTGCCTCTTAGCCATCGGTCTTCCTGACTGCCCTCCTCACATACAGAAATACACAAACATCCATTTCTGCTGCTATGCAAGACTGGGAGGAAAATAAATAAATCAGGATAAATGTTCTCTTTCTTCCTTGGCCCCTTTCCTGCTGCTACAGTTTCCTTAAATTATCGATCTAGGAAAAAGGAATGAAGTCATGAGATGAGCAATGCCTTCCTGTAAATCAAGTCACCATGCTAGATGTCACTGGAGATAAAAAAGAGATATGGCCTCTCTACTTGAAAACCTGTAGTCTGGTAGCAGTGACACAACAGATAAAGCAAGAGAAAAACAAGTACAGTCATTTGCTAAATTGAGCAAGTCAACAGCTAAGCTCTATAGAAAGCTGCCATATATGTAGGATACACACCTTAATGTGGGTGTGCCATTACATGTGCCATTTCTAAAAGCAGTGATTTCATTAATCCCTAAAACTCATACTTCTCTTTCTCATCTATTCAGCTGCAAGCCTTATAACTATTCTGCTCTTCATAAGCATTTAAGCTGCAAGCTTGACCAATCATAATGCTCTCATGTGCTGAAGAAAATCCGTCAGGCGTAAGGCAAGTGCAACTTAATTTTCCCAGTGTGATTTCAAGCTAGTTGCATATGGCATTTTTTAAAATTATACAGAGGAACTCTGTACAAAGGAATGTAAAGTACCCATTAGGCATTAGCATGGTGATCCATATCCTTGAGAGAGAGATGTTCTCAATCACACCGTTTTCACAGCTAGAGACACTGAAAAATTCAGAGGCTTACTGCCTTGTTTAGGTTTTTACCCATAGCCATTCCCAGAGGAGCACAACTTGAAGCTCAAGCTTGTGACTGGTGCCTGCTAAAAGTATTATTTAGAACAGAGTCAGGAATGGATGTCCCAAGGCCCTTCCTCTACTTCCTATTGGACAAGGAAGTATAAACTTGAAGTGGGAGGATTGCAGAAAGTAGGAGGACATGGGGAATAACCAACATTATCAGGAAATGAACTATCTGAAAATCTTTTCTCTGTATTTTTGTTTGTTTTGGTTTTATTTTGTTTACCCAGATTTCCGTAGCCAGTTGGGTCAGCTGGTTATAACACTGAGCTCCTAAACTTCAGTATGTGAGTTAGATTCCAGTTAATTCTCTGTAATATAGCCACAGATTATACTCTGAACCTGGAACAAGTATCCTATATCTCCAAGTCCTTGGTCTTAAAGAAAAAATGACTCACAAATATGAATATATCTCTTCTTATGTTGATTTGCAACACCAATTTTGTATATGAAAGATCTCATAATTTTCCCTCCAATTGTGGCACTGTATAGTTAATATAGAGTGAAGTAGGAGGCCAGTAGACAAGTATACATGTAAATAAATCTATTTCTCCAGAGCTGTTTAGGCGAGTCTCTATTTACAAGTTTTTTCTGAGCCCTTTCCTTGTGTTGATTTTAACTTGCATCTAAAACCACTTATTTTGTCCTAGTCTCTGATATAGCATTCTATCTGAAATTCAGAACCTTTAATCTTAACATAGCATAGATTAAGTTAGGAATAAGAAAACATATTTTTTTGTAAAAGCTCTAATATGATTTCCTTTTTGCATCACATGAACTTAGTGTGAATGGGTATAGTGATTCACTGTTTTAAGGCAAAATAAGTTGTGAAGTCCCATACCCTCTTCTAAATCCCTATTGTATAGTCAGATTTAATATGTGCTAATTTATCCTCCCAAGTCAATAAACTCCATGAGGGCAGGGGCTATATCTTATATGACTCCTATTATTGCCCATACTACACTGGGAAATTAGTAAATATACCATAAATATTGGTTAAAGATAATTGAAATATTTCATCTATGTTTTCTAGGATCTCCTATTTTTATCCATTTTATTCTATATTTTATGTGTTTTGTTCGCCCCCATTTCCTAGGTCACCTAGCCTAAGTCTAATAAAAACAAAACTTATTTTTAACCTATTTTTAATTTTTATTGAAATTATTGGGGTGAAATTGGTTAGGAAGCAAATATATAGGTTTCAAGGGCACAATTCTATGGTACATTATCTATATATTGCATTATGTGTTCACCACCCAGTGTCAGTTCTCTTTCCGTCATCATATATTTGACCCCTTTACTCTCTTCTACCAACCCCCCCTTTCCTTCCTTACCCTCTGGTAACAAAACCTATTTTTACATTGGTGAATGTTGACTCTTTCTATTATGAACTGTCTTGAATCTCAAATGGAAAAGGACAAAAATAGTGATAAATGGCTTTATCATATAGAGACAGCATAGCATGATGGAAAGAGCTTTGGCAACGAACAGAACTGGGTTTGAAAGTCAACCAAGATAGGTGTACAACTTTGGGAGAGTTATTAATTTCTTTAACATTGCTTTTCTCATCTATAAAACAGGGAAGTAATGGAGTTATTGTGAATATTTGATAGATCTTGCTTAATACTTAGTATATCATAAGTATGCAATAAATAAGAATCATTATTTTTTACTTATAATATTAATAGTATTTATTGAAAATTTTCCATATAGATTCAGGGAAAATATATTACAAATAAAATTTTTGTACACTCTACATTTAACCTTTCATTTCTGAGAGACTGTCAATTTTATTAATAATTTTTAAAGTAACTTGTTTGAGCATACAGTTCTTTTCCGTGGGTTACCATAATTATCCTATTATGAGATATGAGTATCTTATATTGGTTGAATTTTTATATACCAATAACAATCTATCAGAAAGAGAAATTAAGAAAATAACCCCATTTATAATTGCATCAGAAATAAATAAAATACCTAGAAATAAGTTTACCCAAGGAGGTAAATTTAAAAAAAAAAAAAATACCTGTACTCGGAAAAGTATAACACACTGAAGAAAGAAATTGAAGAAGATACAAATAAACAGAAGAATCATTATTTTTGATGGTAGAAAACCCAAAAATCAAAATTAGAGTTAGTATTAGATTCACTCCAAAAACCTGGTGAATCATAAGCTCTTTGTAGCAGCTTAGATATTTAAAAGCTTTTTCTGGAGTCATTACTAGGATACTCAATTTAGAATAGAGCATAAGTTCCTGGTGGGAGGAAATCAACAGCTCAGAGATGGCCTGAATCTGATGTTGACCTTTAGTCCATGGTGAGGAATTTGGCCCTGGTTTGAAGTTCACACCTTGAGGTTTTAGGAGGATTTTGTAACAACAAAATATACTTCTAAACCCCTAAATCACATTGGAGAATTATTATTATTTTCCCTTTTCTACAAAAACCAAACTGACCTTCCAGAGCAGTGAGAATAGAACAAGACCATAGGCTCAGAATTCTCCATGAAGAAAATGAAGTCAGCATGCTTAAGAGTGAGCCCAAGCAAATCAAAACTAATTTACATTCCAAAATGAATTTTTAAAACCTAAAAACAATTCCATATCTACAAAAGGATTATGTGAAATTAAAAGTTTATTTTAAAAACACATTTTTAGATATTAAAATAAATAAATTTCATCTTTTCAATAAACATGCTGAAATTTTACAGAAAAAGTAATGAACTGATCACCACTTCTCAGAAGTATTTCATATTCTTTGGCTCAATATGACAAGAGGGTTAATGTATAAAAATATTATTAGATTAGACTTAAAATTTCCAAATTAACATCATACAGTATTTGGAAAGGAGTTATTGATGGTTCACCATCAATTTTCATTTTATCTGTATCCAACATATTTTCAACAATTTTCCAAATGTGTCACTAAATGAAAAGGCTGGGGAAAAGACTGTATCTCTATCCACTGTATTAAAATAGCCCATATATTGGAGATCCCATGGCATTTGGGGAGCAGTCAGCATGATTAACCATCATGCCCATATTCTCCAGATATTTGTTTAATGTAGGTTTTTACTCTGGTTGTATATGTTTAGCCAAAGTTCCAGTAAGGGAGTAACTTACAACCCAGGATAATCAACCTTAATATCTTTTCTCTCTTGGACCACGTCACAGGGATTTTCAAATTTAGTGATTCCTAGAGGTCAGTCAATTTTAAATTTCCTGAGTGATTTTCCCCCCTAGAAAAGACTCAAACAGACACATAGATAGTATTTTTCAAGGTTTAATTGTTACAACTTTAACTTAAAACCAAGATGGTTATTAATAAGTACTTCTATGTCAAATATAATTTGGGTTATACTCTCTGAATTCTGAGAAACAGCACTGTTCTCTCTGCAGATTGCAAAACGTCTTCATAGTGCTTTGCTTAATCAAATTTTGTGGTCCAAAATTGAGGGAAGTTTACTGTATCCTCTGTGACCAAAAGGACCTTTCAGCAAGTGGCAAGAGCTAAGCTAAGTAGCCCAAAATTCAATGGATGATATCCGACTCTCAATAACTTGGGCCCCAAATCTTCTTTCCACAATTATTCTGGGTTGGTTATCTAGACTGGCCACTTCACAGTCTGTCATATTCATATTCATACTGTTTCAGCTAGGTATACCACCATCAGCATCAGGGTAGCTTTATTATATCCTTTGAGGTGAAATTAATCACGAGCCTTATTTTTTTTTTATTTTTAGTTTTGATAGGCTTTTGGGGGTCATAGACCTTCAGAGAGAAAGGCGTTACTGTACCGGATGCTTTGATATGGACTGTGCCTCCTTTTGATAAAAAACAGATATTTCTATTGTTACTGGTTTTCCTCCAGAGAAACTAATGCTAGTTTAATGAACTTTCCTTTACTATATCAAATTTGTTTTATGAAGTATTAAAAATCAGTAGCACTTCGGTTTAACTCTCACATTCCTAGAAAAAAGAGTCTAGTACCTTCATAATTAAAAGATGTTAGGATAAAAGAGAAACAAGCTTTTAAAAACATTTTAGAGTCAAGTCCCCTTCTATCACCATATTGTTGATCCCATTTACCCTCATCTACCAACCTCCTCCCCCCTTACTCTCTGGTAACCACTAAACTATTGTCTGTGTCTATGAGTTTTTGTTTCTTTATTTGTTTGTCTTGTTCCTTTGTTGCTTTCAGTTTTATATCCCACAAATCGGTGATATATAGATAATGTATTGAAGAACTGTACATTTGAAACCTATGTAACCTTACTAGCAATTGTCACCCAAATAAATAATTTTTTAAAAAAAGAGTTACTAAAACAAAACAATAGTTGTTTTGATTTTCATATAGTCTAGTACCAATAAAAAACCTTACTTGTGAAAAAAATATTTTAGAACACCAAAACAAAATACAACAACAAAATAATCAGACCCTGACCAAAAATGGACTCAAGTAGATAGAAGGAGGATGCTATTATTATTATTAGAATGTGGGGAGAAGAAGCCAAATAAATATATATTTAGTATATTAAATGAGTAAAATCTTTGGTATAAAAATTAATAAGGGACAGGAAAATATAGATTTATAAAGCACCTTTGCAGGTCCCTACTACCCAAGCAAAAAATATATATTTATATACTTACAAATTTAAACTACTCATGTAAGTTGGGCAAAACAGTAAGAGAACAACATGATGCCTACTGAAGAAAAGTTTATTTATTGGACCTAACTTATACTCTTCCTCTATCTACATTAACTGAATTATTTGGATAATCATTTAACTTTCCACTGTGGGAGCCACGTGTAAACATAATTTCATATCTTATAGCAATTCTGATAGAATTATTTTATAAAATTTATCCAGCTTTGTTGTATCATTGTGTTTAAAGACAACACCATTATTTTGCTTTAGACTCTATGAGTATGTGTAGTACATATCCTTGATTCTTTAATATACACAATATATGTCAAATTGCCAAATGCACATTAGTCTTGACAACTTTAATTTTCCTGGAAGAAGAAAAAGAACTCTTCAACTTTTTATAGTTAATTTGGGACAGAAATTGTTTCTGTACTTTAGAACTACTGTTTTATTACTTAATTTGCCTCTGTAATCAGGGTGGCTTTATTATATCTGTTGATGTGATATTAATCACAAAAAAACAAGAAAAAATTTCCTTTTGCATTTTTGGCATCAAATGGCTTTAAAAAACACATCTGATAAATAATAAATCACTGTGTCTTCTATATGCCATTCATTTTTCAGCACATCATTTGGTCTGACACTTCAAAATAGGGTAGCCACACAGGATAAGAAATTTTTAGTTTTAAAGAACCAACTCACAGGTCACTTTGCATCACTTAAAAATGGTTAAATGCTCCAAAGAGTAAATAAGTATAATTACTGTTACCCTATAAATAACTTGTAAAAATTATTTTATCATATAAAATAAGTCATCCACTTATAAGAAATATCTGCTAACATGTTATTAGCTTACAAGAAATACCCGAATATGATCTGCCAAGTGAAGCTGAAAAGAATTTTAGCTAACTAATTACAATTATAACAATTTTAAAGCCTTTCTTCTGTTGATGAGAATGTGGATAAAACCTTGTCATTGTCTGCCATAAGTAGTGTGAGATGGAGCAAAAAATTTTGGAAGAACAAATATAGTGCCAGGAAGTAAGGAAGGAGTTGAGGGGCTTTAGACTTGGTGGTAGACATTTGCATATATTTTGAGTATCTACTGAGATACTTATTATGCTGTCCGAGATACAACTGAGCCTGAATGGGCAGCCTTGACTCATGCTTTGGACACAAATCATGCTTCTATGTGACCCACATACTGATATGGCCAATGGTTTAAACTTTGGTTTCCTCACTAGGTAATGAGAGTCAGCAAAGTTTCTGGTCCATACCCAAATCTCCAGAGTCTATACAGACTTGATTTTGGTTAATATCCTGCACTTCTGATTATTTCTCAGGAGCTCTGTCTGTGTCTTGATTCCTGGCTGATGCTAATGCAGCCATTGCTGCAAATTAAAGTAGTGTCTCCGAAGCACACTCTCCACTCCCAATTGCCTTCCATGACTGTACCAAGAAAACCCACTTTACTTTTCTAATCCCAGATATCACTCTGTTGTATGATAAACATTAGTAATAGTCAAGCTACTAATTGCTACATCCTCTTCGGGATTCACATACCACCAATTATTATATATTTAGCTTTCTCACACTTTATCCTATTCATACCTGTTTTTGCCAGGCAGATACCCAGTAATGTTGACTGCCTTCTCAAGTCTGGAATCTCCTATACCTCCGGACTTCCTGAATACTTTCTCTTATCTTATAGCTTGGCCAAACTGTATCCCTGGCACTCAATATAGTACATAAGCATCCAGTATATTACCAGGTTTGTGTTAACATTGCATTACAGCACTTGGACCTAACTTATATTCTTGTGTATTGATTTGCATTTTGTGATTTTTTTCTGTAGGCACAGTAGGGATAATTCTCTGCTATTCTTGCAAGGAAACAGTGGTAAAGGCCAAAACTCAGGGTTTGTTATATTATCAGGGGCGTTGGGGAAAGCCTGAGGTGTGTCCCTGCTATTGAGAGGTTTTTGAGTGATTTCAAAATGACATATTTTAACATTTCCCAAATGAATAATGCACGTGTCTCGTAATTCTCAAGCTCTGTTAGACAATAAGAAGAAGTGATAGGAACACTGGACAAGGCATCAAGAAATCTAGGTTCTAGCCTTTTTTCTGCCACAGACTCACAGATGTACGTGACCCAGTCACTTCAACTCTCTGAGCCTCAGTTTTTCCAATTGTAAAATGCAAACTGTCAATCTATGTCACTTCCCAAAGCATAAAAGAGTCTCAGATGTTTGCCATCGCTCCTGTGAGTGATAGGATTTGAATTGTTTCTGATCATTTCTTATTCTCTGACTAGGATTCTGCAGACTGATTCTTGAGACATATGGCACATAAGGAAGACTTTTGGGAGGTCACTTTAATGGACAAGGGAAATGTTATTTACTATCTGTGGTCCCTCCTCTCAGAAATAGGTAGGGCTGAGAAGAAGGAATTAAATTCCCTTTCTGGTTTAGGGTATCTGATTTGTGCCTAAATTGCCTATGAAAATAAGGCATTCTTCTTTCTCCTCTTCATTTCAGTTAGCTAGTGCAAAGGTGGATAATTGAATTCATTCATTCCTAAGAATCTCTAGGTGGCAATTCAATGAAGTTTTTGGAGGAGTCATTGTCCTACTTTGTGTTTATTCACCTTTACAATATTCAGGACCATATTACACTGCCCCCAACAGAATACACAAATTAGACGGTTCCTGCCTCACAGAAATATTACTGCAAACATATAGCAAGGTAAAGTAGTGAATGTATTCATAAGTCCAAAGAACATTTTCTGTAATAAAAAAAAAAAAAAGATCTGCCTCTGACACAAACTTCTTGGAGGACGGCTTTTATGTGATCCAAATATTTGATAGTATGGCTGGTGGAATATTTCCATGGGCCAAAAAACTTGAATCATATCTATAAAATCGATGCCTTTTCCAGCATACTTGAGATTTACAGTAGCTACAGGAAAGAAATATTCCTTGGTGAATGACCCAAAGCTCTCTAACAAATAGTAGCTCTGCTAATTGAATAAAATTGTAACTTTTTTCTTCCCTGGAAAGATTAGAGCAATATAAAATGAAGTTGATGCACACCACTGTTGACAGCAGAGAAAGGAGCAGGAAAGCCATTTGAGATTTAATCCTGGGTTATGTTGCACTGTGGAAATACATCCTTTCTTTTAATCTCTGAATGCAACTCTTAGCAGTGACATGCCATTGATAGTCTCATCATTTGGTTTAAAGTTAGAAGACACCTTCCTTAATATTTTCTCTTTGAGCACAAAAGAGAAACGACATGCAAGTCAGGGACAATTTCACTTATATTTTGTTAAAATAAACTAAGTCTGTTATAAGTATTTCAAAATCATTTTGAAAACAACGTAAATATAACTATTTTAATCATCCAGAAAATGAAAATATTATATCTAAAGAGTTATAGCCCTGTAAATAAAAACCATCCGGCATATTCATGCAAGTAACTCAATAGAGTTGGTTAAATGACAAATGTTCACGGGGCTATTTTACTCAATATCAATTGAACAAAACACATTATGAAAAACCTCTCCATATAAAACTTACATTTCTCCAGGTTCAAAGTTACCTCCCCCTCCCACCTCAGGCAGCCAACCATATAATTATTTTTGTTTGTGCAAATACCAAGGAAATGACATACGAGGATGGTCCAAGTTTATTATACTCATACCACTCTTAGATCTGACAGGTTATCCAGAACCTGGTGTGAAGAGGACAATTCCAGATGTCAAGGGTGAAAAGCACAGACAAAGAACTAATTAAGCATTAAAAAACTGGAGCCTACCGTTTCAGTTTATTTCTGTTTTCTCCAGAGAGCTCCAAAGAATTCATGCCACAGCCACTGCAACAAGGATGCTACTGATCTGTGCTTCAATTCCAGCACCCTGTTCTGAGAACAACCAATCCAATCCCCCTTCATTACCAGAAGAAAAAAAAAAGAGAAAGAAAGAAAGGAAGGAAGGAAGGAAAGAAGGAAAGAAGGAAAGAAAGAGAAAAGGAAAGGAGAGAGAAAGGGAAAAAAATAAAAGAGAGGAGGGAAAGAGGGAGCGAAGAAAGAATAAAACAAAACAAAACCAAAAAAGAAAGCCAAAAGAAAAATGAAGAAAGCAGAAGTTAAAGAAAGACAGAAAATCATCAGCATTACCTAACCACTACCATGTTGGAAAACATAGTAGTGAGATGTCAGAGTGAAATATGCAAGGCACTCTGTGCACACTGAACATTTCCGTTTTCCAGGGGGCAGCGCTCTCTCTCTCTCTCTCTCTCTCTCTCTCTCCTTCCCTCCCTCTCTCTCTCTCTCATTAACATGCAGGGTGCAGTGACATGCTATGGGCTGTACGTAGAGCTTGCAAAGCTTTACACTTAGCAAAGAAACTCTCGTTTCTATTTATAGGACTACAGTGCATTGTCTTCTAATCCTGTGGTTGCACTCAGCTTTGAGTTTGTGATAATACACAGCCTATTTATTTTTGGAGCCCTTTGCTTAAGCTAGGTACCCTCTGGCCCCTTCCATAGTTAGTGGACTACTGCAGTCTTCACTGTGATCCTTTCTATAGCCCCTCAGTTGTTGTGTTCAGGTACCAAAGTGGACACTCCTTTTCTAAGGATATCCCTAAGGTAACTCCGAATACAAGAAGTCAAAGTGGAGTTGACCTTTGCCTAAGGTATTCTTGGATGTACAAACCTCCAAATTTCTGCCATTGAAATAAATACTCTTTAGGAGCAATTTGGAGATACTTAACTCACCTCCCACTTCCTGTCCACCCACTCTACATTCCCCTCAGAGTCCCTGTGACCAGGGAGTGCAGGTAAACTCCCATTTCCTCTCAGTGATTAGGAAGTATTGGGTGAAAAGAGGCTGGTTTCCTGTAACCCAGACCCATAGTGACAGCCCCTTGAAGATAATGTTTCAAGGAACCTCGGAGCCTGAGAGCCCGGGCGGTGCCATACTGTATCAGGCACTTAACACCCCACCACTACTACCACAACCAGCACCGCCAGAAGGTGAATAGAAGGCAGCTGAAGACAATCCTCAAGATATCTAGCTCAGAGCAAGAGAATTTTTCACTTAAGCTACTGGAGAAGGAAGTATGATAGTGCAGGACATACCTGTGTGGTATATTATAGAGAGTACCTGTAAGGCTTTCTGCCTCAAAATATTTCCTTCACTAATACCTGAAACATCAGTCATTTGGAGGTAAGCATTTCCTTCTTCCTGAAGTCTTGATTTTCAAATCCTTATGCTCCTAGAAATATATTTACTTGAAAACCTTGATGTGAATGAATTTATTATAATTGGAAAAATAAGATATAAAGGAAAACTGGAGATATTCCAGGATTGGAAAACTGAACTGCCAAAGCAATCTGTAATGATTTTGTACTACGCAAGCCGTGGTGAGAATAGTTCTGAGCAGGGGTGGAGGAAATAAAATAAGAAAAAAAGTAAATTAATCTAAATTTGCATTAGGTCAAATATGTTGACAACAGGCTAAAATATATTGCCTCTGCTTTGTCTTTTTATTCTGTACTCCAGCATCTGGCAGAATATGGAGGTGAGACTTTGTTTATTCAAAAAAAAATCCTACTTGCTTTTAGTGTGTCTAGAGTTTATTGTGCTGTTCTCTCCCCTCCACAGCCTTAGTTCCATTCAGCACACATCTATTGAATAACTGCTAAAAGCAGACCAGTGAATCAAATACAGCTGGGGAGGAGAGAATGCAGGAAAAAAAATGGGAGGGGATTGATGGTAAAAGAAAGAGTGCCACCTCCTAGCAGTTTTTTAGAATATAGATAAGCAGATAAGACATTATGCAACTGCCACAAATATAAGGCAAGACATATGTGATAAGGGCCTAAGAGTGTCATATATAGTGATGTAAGATTTCACAGAGGAAGTCAGGGATCCTGGAGGACTGTGATAAGGAGTGGAATTTCAGGACGGAAGTCAGGCAAGCCTTCCAGGAGAAGGAGAGTTTGGGCTGGGCCTATTAAGAATAGCAGGATTTCAGTAAGTAAAGAACAAAAAGATATTCAGATTTTTAAAAACCCAAACAATTTGCTACTTTGTATAAGCTCACCATTTAGTATTTTCATTTTCCTTCTGTCTGCTTTCACCAAATAAGCTTTGGGTGCAGGTGTGTAAGTCTTGATTTTTTTAGCCTGCTGCCTCGAATAGAACTCATAGGAAACAATCTTCATGTATTTGGAAATCAAACACCTAGTGGTGAAATTTCCTGAGCTATACTGCATTTATCTTTCCTTTTTAAGTCAGAGAACTTTAGCCTGATTAGAATCAAAGGGATACCCCAGTAGGAACATTGTTATTTCTGCTTCAAATTGGCCAAATAATAATAGAATATCAGAGCTGAAGCGGATATGAGTGATGATTTAGTCTTAAATTCTCGTTTTAAAGATGAAGAAGGTAAGAGAGAAGGAACCAGGTTGTTGTCTTATAGTGAATTAATATAAAGCTGAGATCTAAACCCCAATTTCTTGAATTTTAAGACAATATCCTCACCAAAGTCTTTTCCATCTGGCCAAAGACTTATGGCATCTATGAAATACCAGTAGGTGATTTATTTGCAGTTATATCATCTGTGGCAAGAATTTGTCTAGTTAGTTACAGAGAAAAAGTCAAACATAAAATAGACTCAAAAGGTAAGTTGTATGGCTCTCTATACCTAAAAAGGGTGTACATTTTGTCTCTGTTAGATCTACTTAAAAAAGAAGGTCAAGCCCATTCAAATTAAGAATAAAGACCAAGATGATTCTTTTAACCTTTCTCAGTAGTGTACTGAAATATTACAAAAAATTAAAGTGGAAATAAAGGAAAGGTTTGAGCTTTTATTATTGGTTTGAGGAGACAATTTTCTTTTTAATAAATGTTTCATTATCATCCAATGTTTACCATATGATTCTGAAATTACTGTTTCAGCTTAGCTTTTTTTGTTGTTTTATATATAAAATATCACATGGTACAATATAGATGATCATTAACATCATTTTCTAAACATACTCACATCAGCAGACTTGCAATTTTAAATACCAGGGTGTGGGGACAGAGCCCCAAAGAGCAGTTTCCAGGCTCTCGGCCTCACATAGAAAGGTGCTGGCTCAGGTAGTAAATGGTCATCAACTGTGATTGCATGTCCATCAGCTGTGGCTAGTTGGCCGTCAGCTGTAACCAGTGAGCCATTGGTCACTAATATAACTTCTGTGGCTACACTAGCAGAAAATGGGGGCTAGCAAGAGGATGGTGGCTGAGCCTGCAAGTGGTGCAGTGAGGGTTGAGAATTGTGTGGCTCCTGCTTCCGGTTTCTCCAACCCAGCCGCCAGCGAGAATATAGTAGTATGATTTCCCTATCTATGGCTCCGTGGGTGTTCCTTTTTGGGCCTAGCCACATCCTGCATTCTTATGTGGGGAGTGGGAGTAGAGACCCCACAGGCCGCCCTGCAGGACACCTGTGTTCTTGTGCAGGGAGCGGGAGCAGAGACCCCGCATGACACCCTGCACGACACATGGCACAGCGAGTAGGGTAACGTGCTGGCCAAAGTCCTCCGAAGGGCGGTGGAGCAGTTTGTGCGTATGAACAGTCAGTCTCAGGAAGACCAGGAGGAGCAGCTGCCGGAGAGCTGGACCCCCGTGGAGGGGTGGGAAGACATGGACGGTTCTCCAACCAGCATAGGCCAGAGAAAGTGCAGGTGGTTGCTGTCCTGTGGGCTGGGAAGTTCTTGCTCAGGCAGCCCGGATGCAGGACTTGTAGTCCCAGGAGGAAACGCTTGCTGAGTCCTCCCTGGGAGATGAGGCTGAGGTCAAGGTCGTTCCTCACCCCCAGGACAGTCCTGGCGAATGACTATGGACTATGGAGAATTGCCTTCCATCCCTAATTTAATGGATCGCTTAAGTGTTTGCTTATGAACGTGCCACCATGCAGTGGAACTGGCAGATATTTGCTTTTGTGTCTTGACTGGCTGCCATCGAGAATATGTAAACACCTTGACTGTGAGCCGCTGTTGTTCCAGCACGGTACACTGAGAGGCCCAGAGAGAGAGAGTGGCAGTGCCCTGAGAGCCCTGACTGAGCCCAGGAAGTCTGGCTGAGCCCAGAGAGAGTGGCAGTACCCTGAGAAGCCCTGGCTGAGTCCAGGAAGTCTGGCTGTGTCCAAAGAGAGTGGCAGTGCCCTGAGAGGCCCTGGCTGTGCTCAGGGAGACTGGTGGTACCCTAAGAAGCCCAGGAAGTCTGGCTGTGCCCAGAAAGCCTGGTTGTATCCAGGATATTGCCTTTACCTCCAGGCTCCTCGCACAGGGCCCCTCGCGGAAGATGCTTGTCACGTAGATTGTGAGGCGAGAGCCTGTAGGGGTGGAGTGTGGGGACAGAGCCCCAAAGAGCAGTTTCCAGGCTCTCGGCCTCACATAGAAAGGTGCTGGCTCAGGTAGTAAATGGCCGTCAATTGTGGTTGCATGTCCATCAGCTGTGGCTAGTTGGCTGTCAGCTGTAACCAGTGAGCCATTGGCCACTAATATAACTGCTAAGGCTATGCTAGCAGAAAATGGGGGCTAGCAAGAAGATGGTGGCTGAGCCTGCAAGCAGCACAGTGAGGGTTGAGAATTGTGTGGCTCCTGCTTCCTGTTTCTCCAACTCAGCAGCCAGCGAGAATATAGTAGTATGACTCCCCTACCTATGGCTCCGTGGGTGTTCCTTTTATGGCCTAGCCATATCCTGCATTCTTGTGCGGTGAGCCGGAGCAGAGACCCCGTCTGTCACCCTGCATGACACATGGGTTCTACCTTTTCAAGAATTTTATATAGTTTAAACTTTTATTGGTTTGTGATTTAATCATGATTTGTATTTTTTAGCACCCTATAATCTGCAAAGTGTTTTATGCTTGGTTCTTTAATTATGTAGAATCAACACTTCATCATCAATAAAACATCAGAGTGGTGCAATTAACAGATTAAAAAACATTTGAAAATAGGTTACCTAAATTATTTTCTTTGGGGAGTTACTAGTTAAAGTATTAATTATACTCATCCCTTGTTTAAGTAAAATATGTTTTTGTGTGTGGGAGGGGAGGGTATTTTATGGCCTGTGAGTTGGCAAAGTGTCAGGTATTGTACTACTGGTTTACATTCTTTATCTTATTTACTCATAAAAATAACCCTATGTTTTAGGTACTATTTGTCCCCAGTTTACAATTGAAAAAACAAGCTCAGAAATGTTAAGTACCTTTCCTCAAGTTACACAGCTTTTTTTTTTTTTTTTAATTAAATTTATTGGGGTGACAATTGTTAGTAAAATTACATAGATTTCAGGTGTACAATTCTGTATTACATCATCTATAAATCCCATTGTGTGTTCATCACCCAGAGTCAGTTCTCCTTCCATCACCATATATTCGATCCCCCTTACCCTCATCTCCCACCCCCCACCCCCCGCCCCCCTTACCCTCTGGCAACCACTAAACTATTGTCACACAGCTTTGACAGTTAAGAAATGTTGAGAATTGATTTGGAGTTTTGAAATTGAGTTTTTTAAGACAGAGAATATCAAGGTCGATTCTCAGACCCTAGTTACTTATTGGTAAAGTATAATATTGCAACCAAATTATGTTAATCATTATAAATATATGACAATAAAAGAAGAACCTATAAGTGTAGATTCAAGAGATACACAGGGCCACAAGAAAAATTCTCACAGTCTTGGTATTATGAGAATATGGCATAAGGGAGATTCTGTACTTAGGGAACTCCCACATAAGTCCTGAACAGACTGCAAAATAGCTCTCAGTAACAAAATTTCAAGCAGTCCCAGGATAGATAACCTGTTCCACTCCTTTCCTTGCCAAACTTTTATTGTATCTGATATCTGTATGCTTTGCCTTTCTTTGGGAGAGAGTCTCTGACTTGATCATAGGAGAAGGTAGAAAAACAGAATTCACTTTACAGAAATTCACTGAATTCAGGAAGTAAAGGACGGGGTGGTGGTGGAAAGTTGTTTTTCCTATCTCAGACAAATAAACCAGTGGCCAAATGCAAAGACCACGATTATTTGTAAAACCAATATAATGAAGTTTAATCATTGAACGTTTATTCTTTATCTAGAAAATAAAGGAAAAAAATAAGTGGTCTAGACCACAGTGTCCAAAAGAAGAAATAATGGTGTTATCATATATTGGAAAAAGTTTGGGGCCTGAAGGGAGCTTAACTGTTTATTTCTAAAACGTCCAGAGAACATTAAACTAAAAGTCTCAGTGTAAGTGTAAATCAGCACTGGATTTCCCAATAAAAAAATACCACTCAAGGGAATAGAGAAAAGGGGTACTACTATTTGAATCTATATGCTCAGGTAAGACTACAAGGCTGAAATGGTTTTATTGTTATTGATTTTAAGTCCTTATAATTAGCAATAAACAGGTAAAGAGGGATCTACTGTATTATACCCTTGGTGATAAGGGAGCCCACGACATCACTTGACACACACTGTAGTCAGATGTACACATGCGGACAAAACCCTACAGAGAAAGAAATACTTATTTTCAAAGACAGACTAGAGGGTCACTTATCCCATGCAATACAATACTCAATACAAGTGTTATACCCCACCAAAAGCCTACTCATATACCTGACACACCAGGTCTGAAAAGTCAGTATTCCTGGTATGTTCTTTTCTGTTCTTCCCCTTCGGTGTCCTTTTTGCAAAAGCAAACACTGTTGAGAAGGGCAATATGTATAGCCTCAAATTCAAATTCCTTGCTTAGTGTAAGTTTATCAGGTAAATCTAATCTCAGTAGAGACCTGGGGAGTTTCAGGGCAAGTAACAAGAGAAGGGATTCTGAAGAACAATGGGAAGGATGTGGGGAAGTGTTCACCACAGTTTTGCCATGGGCCTAACGTGCTGACCACAGGAGAGACTCACAGAATTTTGCAAGTAAAAGGATTCTTAGACATCTTCCTGTGCATGAGTTTTTACTGATGAGCTATGCATGGACTTCAGAAGGTTTTGGAATCTCTGAAAGCATTTATGAAATTTCAGTGTGCACTCATATGTGTACTTTTTGGGGAGAAGGTCTATATTTTAGTTTGATTATTGAAAGGGACTGGAACCTAAACATGTTAAGAACCACTGGACTAATGAGCATTGCTACATCAGACTGTCTGCTATCAGGAAGTGCAATCTGGCAGGAAGGGTACAGCAAGAGAAGGTTTTCAAATAGTGATTACCCAAATGGTTACAAACCACTGATCTGTCCAACTTCCTCATTTTACAGGTGAGGAAATTAAAGCCCAGAGAGTTACAATTCTTGTCCAGTATAGTATAATCAGAATGATCTCAGTGCAAATTATTTCAAGTCTAGGGAGAGATGATCTTTCTTATCCTGTCTTAATTTTCCTTGACGTTTCCTTTCTGAGGGTCACTGTGGGTGGAAAACAGGGTGCTCAGAGTGTTGGATGCAGGCTTATGCTGGTATTTTCAGTAATGGCAGAAGAGGAGAGTGGTAAAAAGGGTAAGGAAATGGTGGATATTAGGGCTATTGCCACAATATTTGATGAAATCTTAAAGCACAGGTTCTTCAGCCTAGAGAATCTCTGAAATTGTGTTTGTGTGTGTGTGTGTGTGTGTGTGAGAGAGAGAGAGAGAGAGAGAGAGAGAGAGAGAGAGAGAGAGAGAGAGAGAGAGAGATTGATTCCGTGGCTATATTTTACTTTGAAAAAGTTCCATAATTTTTCATAAGCTTCTTAAGAGTCTATGACTCCCAAAAATGTTAAAATCACTGACTTCATTTTTTTCAGTTAAGGAAACTAAGGCCCAGAGAGGGTGAGGGACTTGCACATGTTCGCATAATTAGGAAGTAGAAAAGCCAAAACTAGAACATGGTCTCTCAACTCTGGTTCAGTGTTTTTAACATATCTCCAAGCAATGTCTTTGTCCATCATCTTAGCTTTCTAAATAAGACAGATTTTTGTCTTTCTCCAGAATTTACTAACTGTGGTAAAGGCCTGATGAGATATAATCAAGACCAGGGACACTGTAGACTCAATAGAAATGAAGACAAGGAAGTCTTCTGGGCCTTAAATCATTCAACTAGTATATTTTCAAGTGGATCTAGCTATTTTGTTTGGGGTAAGATGTTTAAGCTATATGGGTTATGGTATTAGTTATAGACACTCTAAAATCAACTCTACTTAATTTAGACAGAAATAGATTCATTAAAGACTGTTAGATAAATCACTGGATCTCAAGGAGAGACAAAAAATCATGGTTAGATACCACACAGCCAGGGACAATTCAGCCAAGAGAAATGCCCAGTCACACCTTGGGCATAATTTAGCAGAAACACGAGTGTGGTCACCATCCACCACCGTATTTATGACATTAGGGACTGCATGTGGCACTTTGCCCAGATTCTCTAAAAGAATCAGATGACTCTGCCATATAATTTCCAGAAGATCCACACTCAATATGGCTAAAGCCTCACATATTGCTTTCTTCTACTTCCAAGTATCATGAAGTTTCATATGCTTAACCAAACCTGGGTCACATACCTGTACACCAGCTGCCAAAAAACTAATTTAAATGAAGATTTTAGTTTTCCAGACTTAACAGTACAAGAAACCAAACTAGGGGTTAGAATGGGTATTATGAGACCCAACATAGACCATCTTCAATGGGGAGGTAAGATTGGTCAACTATGTTATATCGCAATATGCAAAGGGGGATATAATTGTTTTGAAAATAAACGTCACTCAAGGAAAAATTAAAAATTGAAACTGACATGCTGAGACCTCTTAGGACACTCCCAAACCATCTAACTTCATAGTGAATTGGTGTGATACAAAACTCTTTGGAATTTTGGTTTAGGCCAAACAAGATTAAGAAGACAAATATTCAAAAAGGTAAAATACCCTAAAACCATGTCTGCAATCCTTAAACTGGAATCTCTGATTTTAGGAATTGTCTTTGATTCCTTCTGCATGTTCCCATAGATAATTTACCATACCAGGAGTTGGAAATAACTAAGGGATGGGACCCTGCCAGCTCAGGACAGCGAGGTAAACAGCACAATGAGGTAAAAATAAATTAACAACAGATTAAATGAAATGGGAATACACAGTTGGGTGCTAGCTGTACAGGAAATACAAAAAGGCTGATAGTTAAGGGGAAATGTAGACAGAAAGATGGATTAAAGGTGAAGGTGGTGAGGAAGCATGTTTCAGCCAAAGTGAAGTATGAGTAGGTCATAGGCAACATTCTCTGTGTCTGTGCTGAGCTCTGGATGAAGACCCTTAGTCTTAGGAGACCAAGGAGGTGTGGCCAGCTGGAGACCACAGTATGTTGATTTTCCTGCCCTGCATTTCAGCTCTCACTTTAAAAGACAGAGGCTGGGCATTTATATAATTTATGAAGTGATGCCCCAATAAGTCTAGTACTCATCTGACACTATACATACTTTTTATAATATTATTGACTATATTCCCCATACTATATTTCACATCTCTGTGACTATTTTGTAACTATCAATTTGTACTTCCTAATCCCTTCACTTTTCTCATCCATCCCTCCAAACTCCCATCTAGCAACCATCAGTTTGTTCTCTGCATCTATGAGTCTATTTCTGTTTTGTTTGTTCATTTACTCTGTTCTTTAGATTACACATATAAGTGAGATCACATGGTATTTGTCTTTCTCTGTCTGAGATATTTCACTTAGCATAATGCACTCTAGGTCCACCCATATTGTCACAAATGGCAAGGTTTCATTTTCATGGCTGTGTGATATGCCATTGTATACATGTACCACATCTTCTTTATCCAATTGTCTATTGATAGGCTCTTAGGTTGCTTCCATATCTCAGCTAATATAAACAGTGCTGCAATGCATGTATCTTTTTGAATTAGTGTTTTGGATTTCTTTGAATAAATAACAAGAAGTGGAATGGCTGGGTCATTAGGTAGTTATATTTTTAATTCTTTAATTTTTTGAGGAACTTACAAACTGTTTTCCATAGTGGCTGCACCAATTTGCAATCCCACCAACAGTGTACAAGGCTGCCGTTTTCTACACATCCTCACCAACACTTATTTTGATTTATTGATGATAGCCATTCTGACAGGTATGAGGTGATATCTCATTGTGGTTTTAATTTGCATTTCTCTGATGATTAGTGATGTTGACCATCTTTTCATGTGTCCTTTGGCCATCTGTATGTACTCTTTGGAGAAATGTCTATTCAGGTCATCTGCCTATTTTTAATTATATAAATGTCTAACCACTATGCTGTACACCTGAAGCTAATATAAAATAATATATTAAAAAAGCACTTTATACAAAGAAGCTAAAAACATACAATGGAGCAAAGACAGCCTCTTCAATAAATGGTGCTGGGAGAATTGGATAGCCACGTGCAAAATAATGAAACTGGACTGCTATCTGTCACCATGTACCAAAATTAATTCAAAATGGATCAAAGACTTAAGCATAAGACCTGACACAATAAACTGCATAGAAGAAAACATAGGTACTAAACTTATGGACCTTGGGTTCAAAGAGCATTTTATGAATTTGACTCCAAAGGCAATGGAAGTAAAAGCTAAAATAAACGAATGGGACTATATGAAACTTAAAAGCTTCTGCACAGCAAAAGAAAACATTGACAAAATAAAGAGGCCACCAACTGAATGAGAGAAGATTTTTGCAAACAGTGCCTCCGATAAGGGGCTAGTATCCAGAATATACAAGGAACTCTTGCAACTCAACAACAAAAAAACAAACAACCCAATTGAAAAATGTGCAGAGGACCTGGAGAGACATTTCTCCAAAGAGGACATACAAATGGCAAATAGACATATGAAAAAATGCTCCACATCACTGATCATCAGAGAATTGCAAATCAAAACCACAATGAGATATCACCTCACCCCAGTCAGAATGGCGATCATCAACAAGACAAATAGTAACAAATGTTGTAGAGGCTGTGGAGAAAAAGGAACCCTCATACACTGTTGGTGGGAATGCAGACTGGTGCAGCCATTATGGAAGGCAGTGTGGAGGTACCTCAAAAAATTACGAATAGAATTGCCATATGACCCAGCAATCCCTCTCCTGGGTATCCACCCAAAAAATCTGAAAACATTTAGAGATAAAGACACGTGTGCTCCAATGTTCATTGCAGCTTTGTTTACGGTGGCCAAGACATGGAAACAACCAAAATGTCCTTCGATAGATGAATGGATGAAGAAGTTGTGGTATATATACACAATGGAATGCTATTCGGCAGTAAGAAAAGATGATATAGGAACATTTGTGACAACATGGATGGATATTGAGAGTGTAATGCTGAGCGAAATAAGTCAGACAGAAAAAGCAGAGAACCATGTGATTTCACTGATATGTGGTATATAAACCAAAAGCAACAAAAGAACAAGACAAACAAATGAGAAACAGAAACTGATAGACACAGACAATGGTTTTGTTGTTGCCAGAGGGTAAGGGGGGTGGGGGGTGGGGGGTGGGAGATGTGGGTAAGGGGGATCGAATATATGGTGATGGAAGGAGAACTGACTCTGGGTGATGAACACACAATGGGATTTATAGATGATGTAATACAGAATTGTACACCTGAAATCTATGTAATTTTACTAACAATTGTCACCCCAATAAATTTAATAAAATTAAATTTAAAAAAAAAGCACTTTATATACTTGGGATACAAAATGTTTACAGATATATAATTTGCACATGTGTCCCCTCAGTGTATGGATTGTCTTTTCACTTTCCTGGTGGTGTCCCTTAAAAAACAAAAGCTGTTAATATTGATAAAGACCAACTTGTCAATATTCTTTTATTACAATTATTGTAACCAAAAAACATTGCTTAATTTAAAGTCATGAAAATTTATTGCTATGGTTCATGCTAAAATTTTATAGTGTTTGGTTGCCAGACGGTAAGGGGGGAGGGGGGTGGGGGGTGGGAGATGAGGGTAAGGGAGATCGAATATATGGTGATGGAAGAACTGACTCTGGGTGATGAACACACAATGGGATTTATAGATTATGTAATACAGAATTGTACACCTGAAATCTATGTAATTTTACTAACAATTGTCACCCCAATAAATTTAATAAAATTAAAAAAAATAAAAATAAAAATAAGAATAAAAAAAAAAAAAAAAAAATTTATAGTGTTAGCTTGTACATTTAGGTATACAGTCTATTTTGAATAAATTTGTGTATAGGGTGTGAGATAAGAGTCCACTTTCATTTGCCTGTGGATATCCAGTTCTCCCAGCCCCATTTGTTTAAAAAAACTGTTCTTTTTCCAATTCTTGACCATAAACATATGGGTTTATATTTGAACTCTCAAATCTATTTCACTTATCAATAAGTCTGTCTTTATGCCAGTACCACACTATTTTGCTTATGTTGCTTTGTATTAAATTTTGAATTAGTGAATTGTGACTTCTCCAGATGTGTTCTATATTGTCAAGAACATGGATATCTTTCCATTATTAGCTCATCTTTAATTTCTTTCAATGATATTTTGAAGTTTTCAATGTACAAGTTTTACAATTCTTCATTAAATTTATTCACCTTTATAGTATTATAAGGTATTATAAATTAAATTGTATTAATTTCATTTTCATGTACTTCATCCTAAGGTATAGAAATTGAATTGATTTTTGTATCTTGATCTTATATGCTGTAATCTTGATGAACTTGTTTCTTAGTTTTATTGGAACAATTATTTCTAAGATTAGTACTTACAGCTTTTTAATAGATTTCTTATGGTTTTCTTTACACAAGATTATGTCATCTCTAAATATAGGTAGTTTACTTCCTCCTTTTTAATTTAGATGAGTTTTATTTCTTTTTCTTATCTATTCACCCTGGCTAGTACAATGTTGAATAGATGTTGTGAGAATGGGCACCTATGTCTTGTTCCCAATACTAGGGCAAACACACTTCATATTTTCACGCTTTCACCATAAATATCATGTTTTGGGGTTTTGATAGGTGTGCTTTAACAGATTAAAGAAATTCCCTTCTCTTATTACTTTGTTGAGCATTTTTATTATTGTAGGGTGTTGCATTTCATCAATTGATTCTTCTGTGTTTATTGAAATAATCAAGTATTTCCCCTTTAGTTTATACAATATATGACATTGACATTTGGATGTTCAAACAAACTTGCATTCCTGGGATAAGATCTACTTGTTAATATTTTTGTTAAAGATATGTAATATATTTTACTTTTCACTATATTAAGTTTAGTGTTTTATTTATTTTATTTTATTTTTTAATTAAAGGTTATTGGGGTGACTATTGTTAGTAAAGTTACATAGATTTCAGGTGTACCATTCGGTATTACATCATCTATAAGTCCCATTGTGTGTTCACCACCCAGAGTCAGTTCTCCTTCCATCACCATATATTTGATCCCCCTTACCCTCATTTCCCACCCCCCACCCCCCTTACCCTCTGGTAACCACTAAACTATTGTCTGTGTCTATGAGTTTCTGTTTCTCATTTGTTTGTCTTGTTTTTTGTAGTTTTTGGTTTATATACCACATATCAGTGAAATCACATAGTTCTCTGCTTTTTCTGTCTGACTTATTTCGCTCAGCATTACACTCTCAAGATCCATCCATGTTGTCACAAATGTTCCTATATCATCTTTTCTTACCGCCGAATAGTATTTCATTGTGTACATATACCACAACTTCTTTATCCATTTATCTATCGAAGGACATTTTGGTTGTTTCCATGTCTTGGCCACCGTAATCAAAGCTGCAATGAACATTGGCGCACACGTGTCTTTATCTCTAAATGTTTTCAGATTTTTGGGGTAGATACCCAGGAAAGGGATTGCTGGGTCATATGGCAATTCTTTTCGTAATTTTTTGAGGAACCCCCACACTGCCTTCCATAACGGCTGCACCAGTCTGCATTCCCACCAACAGTGTATGAGGGTTCCTTTTTCTCCACAGCCTCTCCAACACTTGTTACTATTTGTCTTATTGATGATCACCATTCTGACTGGGGTGAGGTGATATCTCATTGTGGTTTTGATTTGCATTTCTCTGATGATTAGTGATGTTGAGCATTTTTTCATATCTCTATTTGCCATTTGTATGTCCTCTTTGGAGAAATGTCTCTTCAGGTCCTCTGCCCATTTTCCAATTGGCTTGTTTGTTTTTTTTGTTATTGAGTTGCATGAGTTCCTGGTATATTTTGGATATTAGCCCCTTACCATAGGCACTGTTTGCAAAAGTCTTCTCCCAATTAGTTGGTTGCCTCTTTATTTTGTCGATGGTTTCTTTTGCTATGCAGAAGCTTTTAAGTTTCATATATTCCCATTAATTTATTTCAGCTTTTACTTGCCTTGCCTTTGGAGTTAAATTCATAAAATGCTCTTTGAACCCAAGGTCCATAAGATTAGTTCCTATGATTTCTTCTATGCAGTTCATTTTTTCACGTCTTATGCTTAAGTCTTGATCAATTTTCAGTTAATTTTGCCTTGAGGATTCTTTCTTTGTCATTGATTTTTGACAGCTTCAATACAATGTTCCTTGGAGAAGGCCTGTTGGGGTTGAGATAATTAGGTCTTCTATTTGCTTCTGGGATTCGAGGATCCAGTTCGTTCCACAAGTTTGGGAAGTTCTCATATACTATTTGTTTGAATATACTCTCTGTTCCCTTCTCTCTTTCTTCTCCTTCTGGTATGCCCATTATTCTTATATTGCTATTTCTGATGGAGTCAGAAAGTTCCTGTAGAGTCCTTTCATTTCTTTTAAGTCTCAAGTCCATTTCTTCTTCAATCTGTGTCATTTCCAGGTTTCTATCTTCGATGTCACTGATTCTTTCCTCCATCTGGTCAACTGTACTACCTATGCTGGCTATTTCATTCTTCATTTCTTCTATTGAGTTCTTATTCTCCAGATATTCTATTTGGTTCTTTTTTAAAATTTCAGTCTCATTGGTAAAATGTTCAAGTTCTTCTTTGATTGTGTTTCTGTGTTCATCAAATTGCCTTTCTGTGTTTTCTTGCATCTCGTTGAGTTTTTTCAGAACTGCAATCTTGAATTCTCTGTCATTTAACTAACATATTTCCATATCTTTAAGATCATTTTATGGAGACTTCAGTTTCTTTCTGAACTGTCTTGTTGCCTTGCTTATTCATGGCAATTAATGATTTATTATTTCTCTTCCTTGACATCTGCAGGAGTGGGTTCTGCAACAGGTTGATAGGAACAGGTGTTTCTTTTGTTTTCCAGTACGTGTTGGTAGAATATTTTATTTTCTCTCCGACTGCAGCCTTTTTTTCTCTCTCTCACACTATCGTGTTATGTTTTCTCTCCACTATTCCAGCTTCTTTCACAATGGGGGGATTCCCTGGAAGACGTGCTTCTTCTCTGTTAACAGTTCGCCTGGGTCATAGGATACCATGTCCCTTTGAGGATGTGGAGAGCTTTTGAAGTTCCAAAGTTCTTCCTGCACCAGATTCAGAGCTCCTGTGTTTCAGCTGCTCTGTTTACTCCTGCAGGGATCCGCCCTGATAGGTGGGGACAGGGGCGGAGTAAGTTGTGAGAGGTGGCCCAGAGCAATGGTGGTGTCTACCACCACAGCCTGCTTCCACAGCTCCCTCCCCTTTGCCGGAACTAGTTGGGCTGCGAATTTGTGTCTGCAGACCACAGTTCTCAGAACTGCAAATATCCTGTTATTTTGATCTGACACTGCTATTGTTCTGCTTCTAGCACTGGGCAGGTGGGGGCAGGGTGAGCTCTGGGCGGGTAAGGAGGGGGCAGCTAGTCTCAGTGCCTAAGGCTCCCGTTCTCTGTGGCAGTGATGGCTTAAACCACAGTTTTCATCCTTCTTCCCTCAGTCTTTGTTCCGAGGTCTCTGTCGTGAGCATTGTGTTCAGCTGTGTTATATGCTGTCCCCTCAGCCCTGTGGGCTATAAACAGAACCCCAGCAGTCTGAGTTCTTCCCTCCCTAGCAGCTGCGGTAGTTGAGGGATGCAGCGAGCTCAGAGCACTGAGCTGGGTCAGCGCCCTGCCCCCGTGCAGCTCTGTCTCTGTACTTCTCCCTTCCTCCTCCCCTGCTCATGCAATTTCTGCACTGTGGGGACAGAGCCCCAGAAAGCAGTTTCCAGGCTCTCGGCCTCGCATAGAAAGCTGCTGGCTCAGGTAGTAAATGGCCATCAGCTGTGATTGGATGGCCATCAGTTGTGGCTAGTTGGCCGTCAGCTGTAACCATTGAGCCATTGACCACTAATATAACTGCTGTGGCTACGCTAGCAGAAAATGGGGGCTAGCAAGAAGATGGTGGCTGAGCTAGCAAGAGCAGATTGCAGAAAGGCGGATGCCACCAGCGAGAATATAGTGGTATCACTCCCCTACTTATGGCTCCGCGGGTGTTCCTTTTTGGCCTCACCATATCCTGCGTTCTTATGTGGGGAGCAGGAGCAGAGACCCCGCATGACACCCCGTGTGACAAATGGCACAGTGAGCAGGGTCTCCTGCATGACTCCCCACACGACACCCACCTTTAGGTGAGTTCAGTAGTGAGCCTCTTTGTCTTGCCTGTCTGCTGTGCAGGGAGTCCTTTGTGGAGTTGTAGTTGTTCAATTAGTTGTAATTCCAGGGGAGATTTCCAGAGGCTCCCCTCACGCCACTATTTTGATGATGTTGATTGAGTTTGTTTTTTTAAAGACATTAATTTTCTTTTTTTAATTATCTCTTAATCTCATCATTTCTTCCTGTGGATTCACATGACCACCTAGTGTAATTTTCCTACCCTAATAATGTTATTGTCAATATGTTAAATATGTATATGCTATAGTCCCATAATACAGTTATAAGCAAATCATTTTATATACTTGCTTTTTAAATTAGTTTAGAGAAGAAAAGTAAAGATATGTGTAATAACGTATGTTGTCTTGTATCATTACTTGTATAATAATCTTTACTTGAATTATTTCTTTTTTTTTCTTGTGGATTTGAATTATAGTGTAGTGTCACTTCCATTCAGCCTGAAGAACTTCATTTAGTATTTCTTATACGGCATGTCTGCCAGCCAGAAAATCTCTATTTTCATGAGATATCACCTCACATCAGTTAGAACGGCTATCACCAACAAGATAAATAATAAAAAGTGTTGGAGAGGCTGTGGAGGAAAAGGAACCCCCGTACACTCTCAGTGGGAATGCAGATTTGTGCAGCCGCTATGAAAGGCAGTGTGGAGATTCCTCAAAAAATTAAGAATAGAAATACCATATGACCCAGTAATCCTTCTCCTGGGTATCTACCCAAAAGACCTGAAAACATTTATCTGTAAAGATATATGTTCTCCGATGTTCATTGCAGCTTTATTTACAGTGGCCAAGACATGGAAACAACCAAAGTGTCCTTCCATAGATGATTGGATAAAGAAGTCGTGGTATATATACACAATGGAATAGTATTGTGCCATAAGAAAAGATGAAATAGTGCCATTTGAGACAACATGGATGGATCTTGAGATTATAATGCTAAGTGAAATAAGTCAGACAGAAAAAGTGAAGAACGATATGATTTCACTGATATGTAGTATATAAAACTGAAAACAACAAAGGAACAAGACAAACAAATGAAGAAACAAGAACTCATAGACACAGACAATAGTTTAGTGGTTACCAGAGGTTGTAGGGGAGGAGGGTGGTAGATTAAGGTAAAAGGGATCAAATATGTAGTGATGGAAGGAAAACTGACTCTGGGTGGTGAACACACAATGTGATATATAGATGATGTATTACAGAATTGTACACCTGAAATCAATGTAACTTTGCTAACAATCATCACCCCAATGAACTTTAATTTAAACAAAGACAAAAATTAAAAAAAAAAGAAAATCTCTGCTTTAGTTTATCTGAGAATGTGTTAATTTCTCCTTTATTTTTGAAAGATATTCCATCTGGATACATAATACTTGGTTGATGTATATATACAGTTGACAAATATATGTTGATATACATATATATGTATATATATATATACATACATATATATATATATATATATATATATATATATATATATATATATATAATATATATATATTCCCTGGAAATGATTGTTTTTCACTTGCTGCTTTCATGATTTTGTTTTTATCTTTGGCTTTCAACATTTTGACTATGTGTCTGTTTGTGGACTTCGTTGTGTTAATCTGGTTTTGAGGTTTTTTTAACATTTCTTTGTCTGTGAAGATTAGTGTTTTTCACCAAATTGGTCAAGTTTGTAAGCCATCACTTCTTTAAATATTTTTTATGTCTCTTTATTCCTTTCCACTCCTTCTGGTATTCCCATTATACATATGTTAATCTGCTTCATCATGCCCTACTCTTCTCTGAGACTGTTCATTTTTCTTTACTCATTTTCTTTCTGTTCTTCAGATTGCATAATCTGTACTAATCTATCTTCAAGTTTACTGATTCTTTAATCTAAAATCTACATGTACTCTTGAACACTTCCAGTGAAATTTTTACTTTGCTTATTGTATTTCTCATCTCCAGATTTCCATTTTTTTCATCTCTGTCCCTTTAGTGACATTATTTATTTGATGGTATATCATTTTCATACCTTCCTTTAACTCATTAAAATGATTTTTTTCTAGTTCGTTGTGCATATTTATAGTAGCTGCTTTAACAGCTTTGTTTGCTAAGTCAAACTTCTGTGTCCTCTCAGAGGTCCTTTCTATTGCTTGTTTTTTTTGTTTTTTTTTTTTTTCCCTATGTATAGGTCACATTTTCCTATTTATCTATATATTTTGTATTTTTGTTGAAAACTGGACAAATAATATATTGTAGAAACTCTAGATACTGATCCTCTTCCTTTGTTGGGGCTTGTTATTTTCGTTGCTTATTTGGTCATTTGCTTATTTGTTTAATGACTTGGCTGGACTACGTCTGTGAAGTCTATTTCTTCTGCATTGCATAGCCTCTGATGTCTTTGCTCAGATTACTTTCCCTGTTTTTAAATATTTTAATTGGTTTCTCTGGTTCACCCCTGATTCATCATAAATCACTCATTGGTCAAAGATTGTGTTAAAGCACATTAAACCAGTTAGGTTTTCCCCTGTTACCATGTGTGTGTGGCTTAGAGACTGTTTCTACAGTTCAGGAAACCTGGATTTTCCTTCAAGTTCAGCCTGGGATGAGTGTATTAGATGTTCTCTTTACGGCTGTTCCTCAAAGAAATTCTCTGTTTGCTCACACAACTTTGGGTATGTGCAGTTTTCCAGTCCACCAGAGTTGAATGTGATTTATTTTTCATAAAAAATATGTATTTTTATTCTTGTTAATTAGTTCCAGCTGTACAAAACAACATAGTGATTAGACATTTATATGTCTTACATAGTGATAATCCAATAAGTCTATTACCTATCTCACACTGTACATAGTTATTACTATGCTATTGACTATATTCCCTATGTTGTAGTTTATATCCCCATGACTATTTTTTATAGTTGCCACTCAATATTATTTTATATTAGTTTCAGGTGTACAGTGTATTGCTTAGACATTTATATAATTTATGAAGTGATCCCCCTGATAAGTCTAGTAGTACTCACCTGACACTATACATAATTTAAAAAATATTATTGACTATATTCCACATACTGTACTTTACATCCCAATGACTGTTTTGTTACTACCAATTTGTACTTCTTAATCCCTTCACCTTTCTCACCCAGCCCCCTCAACCTCCCTCCAATCTAGTAACCATCAGTTTGTTCTCTGTATCTATGAGTCTGTTTCTGTTCTCTTTGTTCATTTATTTTGTGTGTGTGTGTTTTTTTTCTCTTTTTTTTATGCCTAGATTCTTAAGAGTCACTCTGGGGTCATAATAGTTTATTGTTTCACCAATGTTTGGTCAGAGGCTGTGCTTAAGTCTCTTGAGCCAATAAGGCTTTCATCTTTTGCTGACCGATCTGTATGTAGCTTGGGAAGTGCTTTCAAGTCTGTCCCATGTCTTTCTCTGATTGCTCATGAGTAGTACAAGCACATAGCCTTCACAACCCCTAGGATTGACTATGATCCCAAAGGGTTTCTTTTTAGCTGTCTGTTTCTCTAGTTATCTCTATTAAACTTCTGGCACCTCTGCTTTTTTTTTCTTTTGTCAGAGATACTGGCTGCCTATTAACTGTTCTCCACCAAAATCTCCATGGTTTTGCCAAGGCCTTTAGGCATGGAGTTCTCCACTCTCTGTTCCAAAAAGTCAATCCCCTCAGACATAGATGTCCTTGTAGCTTGACTCTTCCTTTTGGTCAGATCTTCTATGCCATTGCATGGGAGCTGAGGGTGGAGACAACATGTTATTTCTCTTGGAGTGATGTCCCTGTTCTACCTGTGGGTTCTGGAGGGGGGAAGTAAGGTAGCCCTTGATTTTCTCATCTTGCTTCTCCCAGAGCGGAATCTGTACCCTGGGGTGGGGTCAATCATGCTGCAGTATTCTATGTCACTGCTAGGGCAAGATCCTAGTCCTGTGAGTAGGAGCTGGGTGACAGTAAGGACCTCCAGCTCTTTCAGCCACATCTGCTGGTAATAGAGTTTAAGCAGTATAGATCTGAGAGAGGGCAAGAGATAAGCATGTATCCTATCCCTGTCAGGTAAAGCTGTAGAGAGCTCAGTGTAAGGCTCCTATAACACACAGCTGGGGAGGGCAGAAAATAAGAAAATTTATGGCTCAAATGCCACAGACTCTGACTCTTATTGCTGAGATTTACTAGACTTAGTAGATTTCCTTGGATAAATGTTTTACCATTTTCTATGTGCTTCTTAAGTCACTTTTCAGATAATGTAAATGTTTCTTTTAAAATAATTTTCATAAGTTAAATGCTTGTAGCTCTGAGGAGAAAGTTTGCTGAGCTCCTCACACTACCAGCCTATTTTATAAATAAAGTTTTATTCCTATACAGCTATGCTCATTCATGTGTGAGCTCATTCATTAATGTGTGTATGAGTATGCCTGCTTTAGAACTCAAAGGTAGGGTTGAGTAGTTGCAACTCTTTGCAGTCCAGAGATCATATGGACTGCAAAACCTAAAGTATTTACTATCTGTCTCTACAGAAAAATTTTGCCAACTCCTCACTTAAATAGGCATTGCTTTGAGTCAATAATCCTCTTTTAAGATGCAAGCCAGTTCAGAGGGCTGTGGGGGTATAGTTGGTTTGGCCAGTAATCTAAATTTTGTTATAAATTAATGGGAAAATTCTAATTTAGGAGCAGGTGGCTATGATCTGAGAAATATCTAGGAATCCTGGGGATTTTAGAGAAGTGTAGGCCTGGATGGAGGACTGAGGAAGGAAAATTTGACTAGTGAAAAGGCAAAATGAGAATATAGAGTGTGAGTGGAATAAAGGAAGAGAAGATTTACTGAAATGCTAAAAGGATGTTGAGAAGTACCTGCACCCAGTTTTTCTTGATGCATTTTGAATCACTCTTTTTTTAAAATTTTATTAAATGTATTGGGGTGAATCACTCTTGATTGCTGACTTTCATATTTTCAATATTATGCTTCCTGCTTTCAGATAATTTGCAAGAAAATGCACGTTTTAATTATCTGAGACTGGTAAACTATCAAACACTGCAGAGGCAGATATTTATTACCCTTTTGGAAGCCCTCCCCCTTGAAACTCTTAGCCCTCTCCTCCTTGGAGCTCCAGGCACACAGGGATAAATGTTTCCCATGCTCTGCTCACTGTTTCCAGGATGGGATACAGCTCTTGCAAATTTGGCCCCGAAGCTGTGAAATTCCAAGCATGATTTGTAAATCTTCTGTTATCCCACAGCTGGGTCCTGCTGTTTCCCCTATAATGGAAAGTTCTCGTCTTCCTCCTAGGTATTTGCATTTTGTCCATGACCAATCCCTTCTGCAAACAAGCACACCTATGTCATTCACTTTTCAAGCAACTGGAGAGTAGGGAAGCACATTTTTTGGATAATCTGTAAACTGAAATCAGACTGTAGTCTTTTCTAATGGAGTCTCCCTTTAACTGCAAAGTGCCTCTGCTCAGACTGCTGTTTTCTTGCTACAAGGCTATAGTTGGAGTGCTGAGCTGGGCTCTTTCCCCAGCTCTTCTCCTAACTCAGTGTGTAACCTTATTACCCTTACCTCCATCCACGTACGCCTGTTTCTTTCTCTATAAAAAGGTGTTAGATTAGATGAGTTCTGAGGCCACTTTCAACTCCACAAATTTCTGGAATCTACTAAATATTAGAGGTTGTTTTTTTCCATCTGTGTTCTCTGGGTGGAAAGAGTTTGGAAGGGCTTCCCACCTGGGGCAGATTTTCCCAGTAACACATAGACCCCAAGGCATACATCCCCCATGTTTCACTCCATTTACCCAGTTTGGGCCACAGTCTCTGCAAATTTGGCCCCAGAGCTGCGAAATTCCAAGCTTGATGCATAACCCTGAATTTCTCCCAACAGCTGTGAGCTACTCTCTTTTTCCACTCTTCCAAGTCTTCATAAGCTCTTCCTTTCCACTTCACAATTTACATTTTTGGGAGGATAAAAACCTCATGTATACCACTAGCTCAGCACCTCCTTCCTTCAACTGTACAACAAGCATTATTTTAAAGCAAAATATGTGGTTTTGGGGTCTTGCCTATTGAGTAACTGCGGAAATTACAGACAATACATACATTTAATTCTAATACAAGTAATATTTAAGATAGTATGTAAAGGGCTAAGCTATTGAGCTATGTGCAAATGTCTCAGATATGACACATTTAATTCATGGAATTGAAAAAATAAATGAGATTTTCTGGACATTTTTTTCTCATCTGTCAATTCAATGTAATAGTATCTGCTGCACTCACTCCATAGCTGTGGGTGCTCACCTTAGTTAATGATGTGAATGGAAATTTAAATGTATTCAGTACTGTACCCTACATGTAGTAAATGCTTTCAACATGTTTGTCAGTGGTTTTATAACATGGATTTTTGCTATTGTTGTTAAAAGTATTTTAAAGGTATTGTCTTGACCCATATTGTGCATGTAAGCACAGATAACTCTGGCCACCTCAAATCGTTACTAATTATCATGATGGAGAGAGGACTCCTTTTAGCAGAGAAGCCAATTTATCAGCACACACACACACACACACACACACACACAAAAGGCTTACTTTACAACCTCAACACATCCTCATAGTGATTGATGAGAGAAAAACCTTAATACTTAGAGACACAAATATTGGATTTTCAATCTTTCCAATGTAGATCTCTTTTAGAACTACCAAGGTGTGTGGCCAAATTCACCAAAAAGAAACTACAACGTGTATCTCTTCAACTTGCCTTAAATACTTGAAATATCCTCAAGTAAAACTTTCTATATGTGTGCCCACATTTGCCTACCTGTGTACACACACACACACACACACACACAGACACACCTGTGCCTTTGTTTAAAGCCTTTTTTCCAGTTCAAATAAAGCAAGAAACCTTACACGTAATGGATGTTAAATAGAAAATGTTTTAGTATATTAAAATGATAGTCCCTTTGATGGGCAAGCTATTGTTCAACAGCATCTTAGGGGAAAGTATGGAGCTGAAGTCAGAATAGGAGAAGGGCAAGAATACCTTAGTGGGAAGAAGAAAGAAGCATTAAAAATCAGAAAATTGGTGGAAAGTGAAACCATATTTTTGCGTGGTTTTCTAGAACTCACCCGAGCAAAGATATATGTGTAGCTGTCTGAGATTAGGTTTGTAGTGACCTGAAAGATAACTGTGGGGACAGAGACAGGAGTGCAGTTTCCAGGCTCTCGGCCTCACATGGAAAGGTGCTGGTTCAGGTAGTAAATGGCCATCAACTGTGATTGCATGGCCATCAGTTGTGGCTAGTTGGCCATCAGCTGTAACCAGTGAGCCACTGGCCACTAATATAACTGCTGTGTCTACGCTAGCAAAAAATGGGGGCTGGCAAGAAGATGGTGGCTGGCAAGCATGGACTGCAGTTAGCACGGCAGAGTGCCGGTTGCAGATTGCAGAGAAGTAGACAGCAGGATGCAGATAGCGTGGCTCCTGCTTCCTGTGTCTCCAACCCAGCTGCCAGTGAGACTATAGTGGTGTGACTCCCCTATCTATGGCTCTGTGGGTGTTCCTTTTTGGCCTCACCATGTCCTGAATTCTTATATGGGGAGCAGGAGCAGAGACCCCGCATGACACCCCGCATGACAGTAACATGTCTCAAATGTCAGGGTTTTTGCCCCCATGTGAAAGTAGAGTTAATGTAAATATTTGTTTTCTGGGTTGTTTATTTTTGTTTAAAAAAAAAATTGGAACAGATTTAGAACTCAGAGAAAAGACCTTGACTTTATTTTTCTAAAATTTTCTTCCTGTCTAATGATGGCTCGTTGAGGGAAACGGAATTCTTGTCAGAGTGACTGTAACCATTAGGATAAGTTTTATTGGATTTCTTAAACTCAATTTTCAGAAATTTACAGAAAGTCCATTATCATGGAATTTACTTTGTTTCTCTTTAATACCCACACATATAGTTTCCCTTTGAGTTACTGTATTTGAAACCTTTAAATTTCAAGGTTTTAAAATTGATATTTAAAGCATTTACTGGGTTTCATATTTTGGCCTGAACTCTCATATTCTCTCTGAGAGAGCTCAGTTGGTTGATTGCTCAGAGTTCTCTAATTGCAAGCTTGAACTTCTGAGAAACAAAATTTGAACCATTGCAGCTTCTCAAATTGCAATCAGGTCTTTCTGAGTGCTCAATCTACTGCTAAATTTAATATTAAAGAGGCAATTGTTTCTGCATTTAAGCTGTCTGCCCAGGTTGAAGATTGTTTCGTAGAGGACCTGGCTGTGCTTGAGGAAGAGACTGCTATAAATGCAGGTGGTGATGAGTGCTATAGAGAACATTTTCAAGTGGTTCCATATCAAAGATTAAAACATAATAAATTAAACTCATTGCTTTAGACAAAGTGGTCAAGTTTTCTTTGTTCAGTTTTGTATGTGTTTGGAGTTGTATTTCAACATAAGTTGATTTTAGTTCACAAACTTTTATGGCTTAGAAGGTAACATTTTTCATTTGTCTATTAGGCTTATATGTTTAGATTATGAAGTGGGTACAAGATAAGTGATGAGACATGGGGGGAAAAAAACAGCTGGTGTATGCACAACACGTTGATCAAGTAATCCTAATAGGAATACCTAAATAGTCTGTGAAATGGGAAAAGATAATGCTTTTCTGATCATCCAAATCATAACTGTCCATTATCCTTCAAAAGCTCTTTCTCATTTACACTGGATCCAACAACTATCAATCTCCTAAACCTTGGGATTATCTTATCCTCATTTGCAATGTTTGTAGTGTTCATTATTTTTTCCTGGCTATTCTCCCCTTCCTAATTAGACGGTAATTAAGTTACTGGAGAACACACAGAGTCCCTAATAAACTCATTTACAGCCTATCCATTTACTAAATGGCATAACAAAGCAATGAGGTCTTAGAAATGAGTAAAAAGCAAGAAGGAAACTCCTTTGGGGGAAGGAAGTTACAGGCCCCAAATATCATAGCACACATTTATCCCAGTGGCCTGCATGCCAACCTGTATATAAGCTTTAACATGTATAAAGTGGGGTTTGTTTTGCCTTCCCTGTTCACTTTACCCATTCTCTCAAAAGTGGTGTCAAAGTCTTACTTTGAATAGGACAGGTTGGCCCAGTAGAATAGGCTTGAGTGATCTGGATTATCTCTTCATGATATCATGCTTCTTTGGTAAATTTATTACCCAGTAAATCCCCAGACTTGTACTTTTCTTCATTAACAGCTAAATATTAATGAGTTTTAAGTGTCTGATCTCACATATTCATTTTGATTGTACTAGTTACTCTTGTAGGGGATTTTTGTTTTAAACCCAAGGAAATGATGTTATATCCTGTTTTTGCCAGTGGTTTATGAATAGCAACCAAAGTTCATTGCTCAGCCAAATAATGAGTCCATAACCTGAAACAAGCAAAATAATTAATTCAGAACTTCTTCCATGTAGTGTCACTGACTTAATTATAAGAAATGCAGAATACATGTCATCCTGAACCCAAGAGATTTGAAATAATGCAAAATAAAATATTTTAGGAATAGGCTGTCATCCTAATAATGTTGTAATGGCCATGATTTTAATAATCACACTGATAATGATGCCAAAATACAGAGAAATAAAGAATCTTCACCTCGAAACATTCATATGGTTATTATTAATATTTTAGAATGTTTGAATTAGATTAATCTATCATGTCTTTATTGATAACTGAACTTAATACAAATGATAACTCCATTTTTAAACACAATATATTGGTCACTGTGCTAGATACATTATATGCATTATACCATTTGATCTAATGAGGTGGGTATTACAGTATCATCACCATTTTAAAAATGGGGAAATAGACAGAAATGTTAAGTGATTTGCTTAAGATCATATAGTCAACAGAAATAGTAGCAGCACCCTTTACGTCTCCTTTGCCTGTAACCATTATGCTATATTCCCAACCCTGTATCAAGTTCCAGGTAGAATTCAAAGAAGCACAAGACAAAAATTTGCTCTCTAGGAGCTTGTAGGCTATTTGGTGAGGCATAACTTACAACCAGAAACATTTTGTAGACACTATATTAAGTACTCTGATGCAGGGCTCTAGCTTTAAATTCTATAAGTATCCAGATATTCTAATTCAGTCCAAGGCACTTCTCAAAAATCATGTGAATGGAATTTTAACTATTTTAATTGCACCAAAGAGTCACATAGGAATAGCAGAGACAAAGAGGAAAGCCACTAACATTTATTGCCACCTTAACTATTTTACAGACACTCAGTATCAATTCAACCATAATAATCTTTTTTTAAAAAAATATTTTACAAGGGAAGAAATGTAAATTTAAAGAACTTAATTTCCCAGGATATCCCAGCAGAAAATGGTAAAGCTAAAATTTGGATCTAGGTGTGTCTGATTCCCACATTCAGGAAACAAATATTTTACAGTTTTAAGAGCATAGACATGGAGCCTCAATATTCCCATTAGTAAAAGTAGAATAATAATACCAACCACCTTATAGTTATAACATTGAATCACAGAGTTAGAATATCATTGCATATTCAACTATTTTTCAACCTTTCAGATAGGTTGTTATATCAGTAAATGAAATGAGGTATGAAAATTCTCTGGCATATACTAGGCAATTGATGAATTAAAGTTATTGTTATTTTTGTTATTATAATACATCAAGAACATATACAGTGATACATTGATTATGAAGCATTTGGATCATGATTCTTTTTAAATATTGAAGATGAAAGAGCTGAAACAAATCTTCAGATGATTCTTGGTTATGTCTATACAGAGATAATTACTTTTATAAATTGGAGGGTTTTGCAGATAAAATTCCAGGCAGAAAAGTGGGCCAGTCAGGCCTTGATTTAACAAGAATAACTCTGCTTGCAAATTGGTATTATCAACTGCTTATTGTCCATTATGTTCCATTAGTTATAATAGTACTTACTGCCTTAAGCCATGCTGAGTCTAATACTGAAACCCTAAGCAAGAAGGGGTTTATGTAACCCTGTCCATGATTTCTTTGTAGCAGTGGAATAGCGTACTCCTTATCCCAACTGTAGTATGCTTGGGTCCTAGGGAAGAAAATCAATTATCTACAGATTCTCTCTGTTGGCACTGTTCTATAAGACATGGGTATGCTATTCTGCAGCTAGACATAAGTTACAGAAGAAATTATGAGTGTTTACTAAAATGTGAAATTATGAGGTGTGACATAACCTCAGTATTAAGTATATTGAATCACAGAGTTAGGAAAGCGTGTCTTTCAATACTTCTGATTATATCAAATACAAAGTATCTGCTTTTAGTCTTTAGTGTCTAAATAACAGTTGATAATTTCCCTTTTTGTCATACAGTGGACCACAGGTTCAGAGACTTGAGCAAGCACAATGTCTGGAAAGACATTTTAATTTCAATGTTTTGATTTTACTACATTTATTTTTAATGCTCCATTCTATTTTTGGTAAATGATACTGATTTTCCATTTATGGTACTAATATAAAGTTTTAAAAATTAAACTTATTTAAGAAATAACAAGGTGCAAGTCAATTTAGAGAAAAATGAACTAAATTATAACTCATGGTAACCAGGTGTGGCAAACATTTTTAAAAAGATGGTAAGTAATGTGGTAAACACATACCAAAATAGTTTATCATATATAGAAACAAGATCTTAAGCTCAAAAGAATCAGGAGGATTGATTTTTTAAAAATTTCTGTGATTATCAGGTTAATATAGAGTTATATAGACAAAAGAAGTATAGGTTGTTTGATCAAAATTATTACTTATGAGTGTTTGTTTCTCATTTGTCTTGTTCTTTTGTTGTTTTTGGTTCATATACCACATATCCCAGTAAACTTTAGTTAAAAGAAATTATCACTTATTTTTTAATGTAGTCAAACTTCTTTTTATGTGCTTAGACTTCTGCAGCAAAATAAATGGACCCAAGATGTCTGGGTGAGAACAAAGTTGCTCATTAAAAAGTTGTCCATTGAAAATTAAAGTTGCTTGATAACATTACTCATTTACCTCCACAGAACCAACTTTCAGCTAGCTATACATTTGGTTATTCTAGGGAAGAATGACAAACTCAAGCACGTATACAAACTACATATATACACCATGCTGCACTACACACACACACACACACACACACACACACACACACACACACATCCATTTAGAACATGCTAATTTGTACCTGAAATTCATATGTTCAATTCATAGTTTTTATTATGTTAGAATGGTATTTCTACTCTTTTTCTGTTATGAGCTGAACCATGACCAAAACAATTTAGACTTTCCAACTAGGCAGTACTATCTCTAAAGTTCTAAAGTTAAGTGAGTGTTAAGTGAGGCTAAAAAATAAAAAGGGTATGATAAGAAAATGGGTATGGAGGATAAGATACTAAAAATAAGATGAGGCTGTCATGGAAGTGTGCTCTGTCATTGGACTTTGTAGAGACAATGTTGTATAGCAGAAATCCCAATAGGTAGCATTTATTGAATATTTACCATGTGACAGGTACGCTGTACATTGGGAATACAAGTTAAAGAATGAGATGTGATCCCTGTTCTCAAGATCTCAGTAGCTAAGAAAAACTGGTCCTCAAATTAATTAATAAGACTTTAAAAAATACTGAATGGAACATTACATTTCCAGGTAGTAAGTTTGGGGCCTAGAGAGTTACATTAATTCTCTTGGGTCAAAAAAATCTTCACTTAGGGCATCAACATTCACTGGGACTTATTTATTAAGCAGTATGTGGCAATCTATTCATCCAGACAGTTGGATCACATTGAAATGAATTGTCCATTTTCTAATTGGAAATCTCCATTTTCAGGCCCTCATGAGTGTTGGGTACCTACCTTCAGACCAATTAGTCATAACTTCAGTGTAACCTGAAGCAGAGCCTTGAAGGTTTGAGTACAGGGGCTTTAAAATCAAGAAGATTTGGAATTGATTCTTATCTTCACAATTTCTAAACTGTGTAGCCTTTAACTTTTCAGAACTTGCTTTTCTCATTTAAAAATTTGAAATAACATTACAGTAATGAAATCCATATAAGGTTTTGATGAGGATTTCGTGAGATAAGCCATGAAAAGTGCTTAGTGCAGTGTCTTAAGTATAACACTTGATAATTGGTAGTTTTGATATTATTATTAAGCAGCATTTTCAAGAACTACTTTCCCTGAATATTAATCTGAAAGCTAGTCAACATAAATAAATGCATAAACAAGTTACTCATTATTTTTCTAAAAGAGCCCTGTAGACAAATACTTTTGGGAAATGCTGCCAGATAATAGCATCCGTTGACAGATTAACAATGCAATTAGCATATTAAAGCCTCTGAAAACTTCTACAGTAAAGAATCTAACTTTTGTTTAACTCAGTCAGGATTTTAGAGGGAATAGAGTTCACCTCAAGTGGTTTGCATAAAGATATTTTAATCATTTAATGCCTCACAGAGTCCTTTGCAGGGTTAATGAAGCTAACAAGGAATGTTGAGGCATGCAAAGACTATCAACAAGCAATTTTTACTCCTAGGACTAAAGGGATCAGGGTAGTTAATAGTGTTTCCTTCCTCTTTGAGAGGCAAATTCCTAAACATTCTTCAAGACTCTGCTCAAATGTAACTTCCTAGTGAAGTAGGAGTATTTTTCTGTGATTCCCCAAATGATGTAAATGATGTTGGATCTGCAGGCAGTTTCTGGGTGTGGGCCGGGATCCTGTCTCGTGAGACCAGAGAATGGACACACGGACCAGGGAGAGGCAAAAAGTTGTAAAGGAAGATAGTTTGTTAGAGGCAGGAGAAGAGGTCGCAGCACCCCAGCGGGAGGAGGTCCTGAATGGGGGTGACCAGTGACTGAGGCAAAAGCTCTTACTTTTATACCTTCTGTTGTATGTTTGGGGAAGGGGGCTGGTGCCTTCTAATGGAATTCATCTATTAGTTCTGTCCTGTTTGCTCATCCTGAAGGGTGAACCAACCCATTCCTATCTATCAGATCTGCTCCTTTGTCTGGCCAGAAGAGATTTGAGATAATCTATTAACCTCAAGGCATATTCTCATGTCTCTGTCCTGGAGTGAAGGAGACATTCCAGGGCCTGGAGTTTCAGGATATGGCTGTTTATTTTTTTTGTTTATCCTATCAGGGACACTCCTGTCTACCTAGCAACATACTAAGTATCCTATCTCACTAGGTGAAGTCTTCAATTCTCTCCACCAATACTCTGATATCTGACAGATATCTCTAATTAGCCAGAGGAGAAGAGACCCCAGGTAATACAATCCTTGGGAGTTATCTTTCAGACACAGTGCAAGACAAAGGAGGTTAGAAGAATGGTAGAGATTGTGACCAAAAAGAGAATATCTAATGCTGTCAAGTGTTTCCTAAATATATTGGACTAGTGATCCCTTTCCAGGAAAGTTGTGGAATATCTTGTAGCATACTAGCTTTCTGTGAAACAAACTTTAAGAAATACTATTATAAGGACCATGACCTTCTGTAAGATCTGACTTGTACTAGTAGCTGCAATGTAGTGGGGTTCTGTCAGAATACATGGATTCAGTGAATAACTTTGAAGGATAGCTCTTATGTATTAAGTGAAACAGATTTTAAGCTACTAAGTACAGTGTATTATAATTTCCATAATAACTGTACATACATTTACATGGAAATGTCAAAAAACAACCAGACAGGCTAAAATAACTTTATAGGTGCTCAGAAAAGCAGTCAAAGATCTATAGCAATAAAGCAAATGCCCAGTCAAGAAAAAGCCAAATTAAAAATTGTAAGAAATGTCATGGTGTTTTTACTCACTCTTATCCCACTACCTCACTTTATCCTATACATGGCATGGTGTGATTTTGGTCTGGAGGAGGTAGCAGCCCAGTTCTTGATTTACTCCCTGGAACCAGATAGAGCAGAATAGATATTATTTGCAAATTTTAACCAGTCTATGGACTGTCTGAAGGACTAGTATTTCTTTTTCCAAACTCAAACCTCAGGCAAGCATAAGCAGAAAAGCTCAGTTCACAAATGAGGAAAGTGGTAGAAAGCAGAAGGCACTGCTCAGAAAAGATGAAGTTAAAGAGTGTTTTATATATACTTCAGATTGCTGCAACAATGGATTATGAGTGGAGACATGATAGACCATCTAAGGACCTGAGGAGAAACTGCAATGAAATTGTTTGGGAAATAAAGATATTCAAAATCAGCTGCCTATATAGTGGAATATATATATATATATATATATACAGGACTCAACAAGATGCACACTCAGACAAGACTTGAGAAGACCTTAAACCTTTATTTCAGGTTGATCCTAATGCGTAAAGCATGCCCAGCTACTCAGTAGATGTTTAAGGAGTCTCTGTAAAAACAATACTTCACACTAAGCTAATGGAGCACAAACTTCAGTAGCCACACTGAAAAATAACATAAACAAACATTACAAAAATTATTGATAAAAATACACTAAACAAACCAAAACAACAACCTACAACAAGTAACAACAACAAAAAAATCCCGAAGAAGAGGAAATCTTTATTTCCAGAAGCTGATTACCAAAAATTGCTACATTATAGTATTTAAAATGCCCAGTTTTCAAGAAAAAATATTACAAAGCTTACTAAGTCAGTCTCATTCAGAGGAAATTTAAAAAGGGAGAGAGAGACAAAAGAGCAGAAACTGTCTTTGAAGAAGCACAGGCATTGGACTTAATAGATAAAGACATTATCAACTGCCATGAATATGCTCAAATAGCTAAAGGAAACCTTGGTCAAGCAACTAAAGAACCAGAAGAAAAAATACCTCCCCAAATAGGGAATATCAATAAAGAGATAAAAATTATAACAAGAATCAAATAGAATTTTTCAAGCTGAAAAAAATTACTGCTAAAAAAAAATTACTGGACATATTCAACAGATTCAAGTAGACAGATGAAACACTCAATTACCTTGAAGACAGATCAATTTAGGTTACTCAGTCTGAAGGAACAGAAAGAGAAAATAGTGAAAAACAATGAAAAGAGACTAAGACATGTAGGATATCATCACCTGTACCAACATACACATAATGGGATTCCCAGAAGGAGAGGAGGGAGAGAAAGAGGCTAAAAGATAATTTGAAGAAATTATGGCAAAAAAAAAAAAAACTTCCCAAATTTAATGACATATATGAATAAACACATCTTAGAAGCTCAAAAAAATTCCAAGATGGAAAAACATAAAGAGATCCACACTGAGATACGTTATAGTCAAATTATTGAAAGACAAAGACACAGAGAATCTTGGAAGCAGAAAGATTGCTATGACATATCACTTAAAAGAAATTCTCAATAACATTCACAGACAATTTCTCCTCAGAAAAATATGGGGGGTGGGCAGAAGATAATGGGATGACATATCTTACCTTTTGAAAGGAAAAATACTGTCAACCAAGAATTTTACATCTGGCAAAACTATCCTTCAAAAGTGAAGAAATTAATGAAGACATTCTCAGATAAAGAGAAGTTGTCACCAGTACACCTGTCCTAAAAGAAATTCTAAAGGGAGTCCTTAAGACTGAAATGAAAGGACATTATACAGTAATTTTAAGTCATGCCAAGAAATAAAGAACAATGCTAAAGGTAACTACATAGGCAAATATAAAAGCCAATATTATTGCATTATTGGCTTGAAACTCTTCTCATTTTTTTCTATATGATTTAAGACACAAATGCATAAAACTACAATTACACATCTATGCTAATGGTCTCAGAATGTATAAAAATTTAATCTGTAACAAAAACATAAGAGAGGAGGTGGAGATAGAAAGTAATAGAGTTATTGTATACTATTGAAACTAAGGTGATATTCATTCAAACTTCAATGTTATAAAGTTAAGATATTAATTGTAATCCCCAGAGTAACTACAGCAGGTCCTCAAATGACATTGTTTTGTTCAATGTTATTTCATTGCAACATTATTTCATTATAACCTTGATGAAATGCCATAGGAATTTAACTTTTGTTTGTATCAATTAGTCTATGGTAATATTGTTTTTTTATACATCATTTTTTTGGGGGTGGGGAAGGAGAACAGGACTTTATTGGGGAACAGTGTGTACTTCCAGGACTTTTTCCAAGTCAAGTTGTTGTCCTTTTCAATCTTGGTTGTTGAGGGCGCAGCTCAGCTCCAGATCCAGTTGTCATTGTTAGTTGCAGGGGGCGCAGCCCACCATCCCTTGCGGGAGTCGAGGAATCGAACCGGCAACCTTGTGGTTCAGAGGACCCACTCCAACCAACTGAGCCATCCGGGAGCTCAGTGGCAGTTCAGCTCAAGGTGTCGTGTTCAATCTTAGTTGCAGGGGGCGGAGCCCACCATCCCTTGAGGTAGTCAAGGAATTGAACCAGAAACGTTGTGGATGAGAGCCCACTGACCCATGTTGGAATAGAACTGGCAGCCTTTCACATTAGGAGCATGGAGCTCCGACTGCCTAAGCCACCGGGCCGGACTGCTTATACATCATTTTATTTAAAGTTGAAGAACCTATGGGTGACATTAAGGAAAAAACAAGAAATGCAGAAAAAATCTAGAAAGCAATCAAAATAGTAAACTAGAAAAAAATTACAAAGGAGGTTGTAATGAGGGAATTTGGGGGGAAGAGACAGAAAACAAAATAGCAAAATGGAAGTAGTCATTCTGACTTATTCAGAATTACCGTAAATATAAATGATAATTTATTAATTGAATAAAAGAAATGCAAAAGGTAATTAATTTAAATGTAAATACAAAAATTTAGGTTGATTGACCAAGGGAGAAAAGAGAAGACTCAAATTATTAAAATAATAAATGGAAGTGAAGACATTAATCCAGGCCTTCTGGAAATAGAAAGCATTACAAGAGAATGCTAGTATTCTCTATACCAATAAGAGAATTCCACACCAATAAGATAACTTAGATGAAACAAACAATTCACTAGAAACACAAAAACTATCAAAACTGACTAAAGAAAAAAGATGACTAGATCTAGAAAACAGTAGAGAGATAGAATCAGTACTCAAAACATCCCACAAAAACAAACAAACAAAAGAAAACAACAAAAAACACCACAAGACCAGATAACTTCACAGGTGAATTCTACCAAACATTTCAAAAGAATTAACAATTGTGATTTTCAACTTATTCCAAAAAATAGAAGTGGAAAGAATACTTCTTAACTTATTATCCAAGGCCATCATTATGTTGATACAAAAACCAAATAAAGAAATAACAAGAAAAGACAGCTTTAGACCAATAAGCTTGTGAGTATGAATCCAAAAATCTTCAACAAAATTCCAACAAACTAAATCCACCAGCATATGAAGAGGATTGTACACAATGATCAGTGGGATTTTTCCCAAGAATGCAAGGTTTGTTCAAAATAAGAAAATCAGTGAATGTAATAAACCACATTAATAGAAGGAAGAAAAATTAAAACAAATGATAACGATTGATGCAGAAAAAACATTTGAAAAAATCCAACATGTTTTCATAATAAAAACACTCAGCAGATGAGGACTGGAAGGGAATTTCCTAAACATGAGAAAGAGAATGTATGAAAAAACCCACAGTTAGCATTATAATCTAATAGTGAAAGAATAAAGCTTTTCCTCCAAGATCAGAAACAAGGCCAAGGATGCCTGCTTTTACCACTTCTATTCAACATTGTACTTGAAGCTCTACTCAGAAAAATTAGGGAAGGAAAAAAATGGCATGCAAATTGAAAAAGAAGAAGAAAAATGATCTCTATTCTTAGATGACATGTTCTTATGTAGAGAAAATCTTAAATAATTCACAAGAAAACTGAATAAATTGACCAAAGTTGCAGGATACAAGATCAACATGAAAAACTCAATTACATTTCTACACAATAGCAATGAAAAAAATTGAAAATGGAATTCAGAAAACAATTTAATTTATAAGAGCATTAACATAGTAAAATATTTAGGAATATATTTAACCAAGGAGATTCAAGACTTGTACATTAAACACGACAAAACATTGCTGAAAGAAATTTTGGAAAAGACATAAAGAAATGGAAAGGCATCCTGCATTCGTGGGTTGTAAGACATAATATTGTTAATATGGCAATATGCCACAAAACAATGTACACATTCAATGTAATTCCTATCAAAATCCCCCTGACCTTTTTTTTTTCTCTCAGAAATGGATAAGCTGATCCTACAATTTATATGGTTTTGCAAGTGACACTGAATAGTCAAAACAACCTTGGAAAAGAAGAACAAATTTGGAGGATTCACACTTCTCAACTTCCAATCTTATGACAAATCTACAGTTATCAAAACAGTGTGGTATTGGCATAAGGATACACACATAGATCAATGGCATGAAATTGAGAGTTCAGAAATAAAACTCTGTGTCTATGATCAATTTATTTTTGAACAAGGGTGCCAAGATCATTCAATGGGGGAAAAATAGTTTTTTTCAACAAATCGTTCTGGGAAATTTGCTATCCACACTCAAAAGAATGAAGTTAAATTTCTACCTTATATCATATACAAAAGTTAACTTAAATGGATCAAATAATTAAATGTAAGGGTTAAAAATCTTGAAAGAAAACATAGGATAAACTTTCATGACCTTGGATTTAACAACAGATTCTTATATATGACACCAAAAGCTTGTGGAACAAAAGAGATATAGATAAATTGAACTTCATCAAAATTAACATTCTTGTGCATCAGAGGACAGTTTAAAGAGAGTGAAAAACAGCATACAGAATGGGATAAATATTCACAAGTACCATCTGATGAGGAACTTGCCTTTAGAATGTATAAGAACTTGTACAACTCAGTAATAAAGGCACACATAACCCAATTTAAAAATGGCCAAAGAATCCAAATAAACATTTCTCCAAAGACGATACATAAATGGCCAATAAACACATGAAATAATGCTCAACATCATTAGCCATCAGGGAAATGGAAACCAAAACCACAATAAGGAGCTACTTGATACCCACTAAGATGACTATACTAAAAAAATAATAATAATAATAATAATTAAAAAAAGTGTTGAGGAGGATGTGGAGAAATTGAAACCTACATAGATTGCTGGTGGGGGATGTAAAACGATGTAGCTAGAGTGGAAAATAGTCTGGCTATTCCTCAAAAAGTTTAACATAGAATTTCATATGACCCAGAAATTCCACTCTTATTGTATACCCCCAAAATGGAAAATCGGTGTTCAAACAAAAACATATACATGAGTGTTCATAGAAGCATATTCACCATAGCCCAGAATGGAAACAACCAAAATTTCATCGAATGCTGAATAAATAAACAATTTGTGGCATTTCCATGCAATGGAATATTGTTTAACTGTAAAAAAGAATGAAATGCTACAACATACATAAACATAGGAAACCTTACGGCAAATGAATGCAGCCAGACACAAAATGTCATATATTGTATTATTTCATTTATATGACATATCAAGATCAGATAAATCCATAGAGATATAAAATAGATTAAATGGTTGCCAGGACTGGGGAGTAAGAGGAAGGGAGAGTGACAGCTTAATGAATATGGATTTTGCTTTTGGATGATAAAAATATTTTGGAACTAGATAGAGGTAATGGTTGCTCAACATTGTGGATATACTAAATGCCTTTGAATTATACGTATTAGAATGGTTAATTTTACATGATGTAATGATTTTTAAATCAATTAAAAACTTATTATTAGGCTCTACCCAAGGCTGTTTAAATTAGAGCACCTGGTCTGTGATGCCAAGCCTCAATTATAAGAACAATAAAACTAAACAATTCACCAAATAATTCTAAAGGTACAGCCAGCGTTAATAACCACTTTGACTAACAGAGCTGAGAAAAAAATGGATCTTTAGATGACATTTACAGGTGATTTTAAAGGTGACATATGATTAATCACCCCAACCTCAAGATGTTTTCCCAGGGGCGGCCAGATGGCTCAGTAGGTTAAGTGTGAGCTCTGAACAATAGGGTTGCCAGTTCGATTTCCACATGGGCCTATGAGTTGCGCCCTCCATAAGAAGATTGAAGAGCTACTGGAGGGGCGGCAGGATGTCTCAGTTGGTGAGACTGCAAGCTCTTAACAACAAGATTGCCAGTTCAATTCCCACATGGGATGGTGGGCTGCACACCCTACAACTAAAGATTGAAAACAGTGACTAGACTTGGAGATGAGCTGTGCCCTCCACAACTAGATTGAAGGACAACTTGACTTGGAGCTGATGGGCCATGGAAAAACATACTGTTCACCAACATTCCCCAATAAAACAAAAACAAAAACAAAAAACAGTTAATTGTCACTGTCTTGCATTAAAAAAAAACATATATATTTCCATATAGGGAGATATCACATCAAAACAAACCTTGTGATAAGGGAATTAAAAACAAAATAACACTATAAAACTTGTGCTCCTTAGCACTGTTGAATTCATACTGTAATTCAAACACTATGAGCATATAATTTTCTTCAGTACTACCATATTTTCCTGAAAATAAGACCAGGTCTTATATTAATTTTTGCTCCAAAAGACACATTAGGGCTTATTTTCAGGGGATGTCTTATTTTTTCATGTACAACAATCTACATTTATTCATGTAAAACAACCTACATTTATTCATTTATTCATGTACAAAAATCTATGTTTATTCAAATGTAGTCATGTCATCTTCTTCTGGAACATTGTCATAACTCTCCAAACCCTGAATTCTGGCTTGAATTTCTTGCAGCTCCATTTCCTGTAGCACCATTGGCCCCAATCTCTCATGTCCAGCAATAGAGCTTTCCTTAAAAGAGCACTTCTTATGCATGTAGCCTGCATTGGCAACACAGCTGTCAGTGATTTTATCCCTTGAATTCTTCACCCAAGTCACGACCACTTGCAGGCTAGGCTTCACAAAGTTTCCACACTGATTTCTCTCCATTGTATATTTTCAGTGTAGTCATTGATTTTCATGCGCAAATTGTCCTTGAATGGCTTGTTTATTGCAATATCAAGAGTCTGGAGATAGGCAGTCATTCTTACGGGAATCATTATTTGATCTATTTTTCTCCCTGCAAGGAAGTTCTTCATGTCTTTAGAACAATGAGTGCTGGCTGAATCCCAGGTTAGCAGACCTCTTTGGCCACCTCACAAAACAAGTGGCAGCATTAAATTGACCCACTTCCTTTTTACTGCTTGTGTGCACCAGGCTTTTTTGGTTTCAAAAACATAAATGCCTGAAATATGTTCAACTTTATCTTTCTAGCCCTTAGTGATGATTAGAGGTGGGGCTGACTTTCCATCCAGATGAACTGCCAAAATACAGGTAACATGTGCACTTTCATAACCAGTAGAGGGAATATAGATTAACGAGGCACCCCTATGATCAATTGTCATTTGAGATCCTTGGCCCATAAACACTGCAGTTTCATCCATAGCAATCATGTACGAGAGTTGGTATTTTAAAAAGTTGACGCCATCAACAAAGGACTTGAATGCAAATGCATGTTTAACAACTTTAGTATATTCCAGCTTGAACAGTGTTGTCGATCTTAGAGACAGTTCATATCGCGTGAAGAAAGCCATCCAGCCAGTGTTGTAAGCTTTTAATTCTTCTGGGGATATTTCTAACCGTGGTGCCATTGCAAGGGCAAATGCTTGAATACCAGCCCTGTGCACAACAAAGCCTTTGCTCTCCTGTCAGCAATCCATTCACAGATGATGTCTTCCAGCTCAGGAAATAATGGTTGCTGAACTGATCCACACTTGCACTTCTTAGCATTTCCCTTGTCCACCTGTTAACTGATGCTGTCTACTCTGCTCACCATTTTTGGACCATTTGGAGCTCCAACTTCTTCTCTTTGCAGAAAGCCATAAGACTCTTGCCCCAGGAGTCCTGCACACTTCCTTTCTTGTACTGGACAGAATAGCTCTTTCTTTTATGCACTCATTTTGTCTGTGGGTCAAAATGTTATTCCCTTTAAACCTTCTATTAAATCAAGTATTAATTGAAGACTTACAAGACAGGAGTAGCGACAAAAATTATGATACTTAAGAATGATGGTCCACACAAAAGCGACGAAAAATGGCAGGCACCAAAATTCAGAAAAAGTTTATTTATTACACATGAGTGCATTAAGTACATCCATTACAACACACAACGTATTGAATTATGAAAATTCATATTAGACACAACCATGTCCGTTCATTATCAAGTGTGCACGTTATTCATGTCATGTGTCTGTACTCCGATTGGTCATTGGGCAATAAGTCTCGAGTTCATCTGTTCACATAGGCGTTTACATCTCGTCCAAAGTTGCCCGCTTGGGTATTTACAAATACTTAATTATAATTTACATTATCATTTATTTTCAGTATTAATGTCAATAATAGTATTTATATTTAATTACATATTAACCTTATTATTTTATAATTCAATATGTCCATCTTGTGTTGCAACGGATGCACTAAATGCATCCGTCTGGATGATGATCTTAACTGGGGCCTATTTTTGGGGTAGGGCTTATATTACAAGCTTCCTGAAAAATCATGCTAGGGCATATTTTCCAGTGAAGTCTTATTTTCGGGGCAATGTGGTAGTCAACAAATGAACTGTTCTGGCAAATGCAGAGGGAATTGCTGTATGCACTTTACATGACAGCTGGTTATAGAATGTAAGAGAAGTGCTATAATTAATAGTTCCCAAGGAATTAATTTGTCAGACATGCTGATATTAAAAAGTCATCATTTCCACTCAATTTTTCAGTCAAAGACAGGTAGAGCAGAGTCAATACTCACCACTTTTTTCCTCCTTTGTACAAGTATTTATATTAATTTCTTATTTAAAGACAGCAATACTACATAGACATACTCAAATGGTGCTCTCATTGTCTTCTCACATTAGGGAAATTGAGAAGCCGCTTTACTAGAATTTTTTTTTAATTAAAGTTTATTGGGGTGACAAATGTTAGTAAAGCTACTAGATTACAGGTGTACAATTCTGTTATACATCATCTATAACTCACATTATGTGTTCACCACCCAGAATCAGTTATCCTTCCATCACCATATGTTTGACCCCATTTACACTCTTCTAGAACAGCCCTCCACCCTTAGCTTCTGATAACCACTAAATTGTTGTCTATGACTATGACTTTTTGTTTCTTCATTTGTTTATCTTGTTCTTTTGTTGCTTTCACTTTTGTGTATCACTTATCAGCGCAATCACATGGTTCTCTACTTTTTCTGTGTGACTTATTTCGCTTAGCATTATAATCTCAAGATCCATCCATGTTGTTGCAAATGGTACTATTTCATCTTTCCTTATGGCACAATACTATTCCATTGTGTACGTATATCACAACTTCTTGATCCAATCATCTATCGAAGGACACTTTGGTTGTTTCCATGTCTTGGCCACAATAAATAAAGCAGCAATGAAAATAGGAACACATACATCTTTACAGATAAATGTTTTCAGATTTTTTTGGGCAGATACCCAGGAGAGGGATTGCTGGGTCATATGGTAAGTCTATTTTTATTTTTTGAGGAAACCCCACACTGCCTTCCATAGCAGCTGCACCAGTCTGCATTCCCACCAACAGTGTATGAGGGTTCCTTTTTCTCCACAGCCTCTCCAACATTTGTTACTATTTGTCTTGTTGACCATAGCCATTCTAACTGGGGTAGGTGATATCTCATTGTGGTTTTTATTTGCATTGCTCTGATGATTAGTGATGTTGAGCATTTTTTGATATGTCTATTTGCCATTTGTATGTCCTCTTTAGAGAAATGTCTCCTCAGGTCCTCTGCCCATATTTCAATTGGGTTGTTTGTTTTCTTGTTGTTGAGTTATATGAGTTCCTCATATATTTTGGATATTAGCCCCCAATCAGAGATATTGTTTGCAAAAATCTTCTCCCATTAGGTTGGTTTCTTTCGCTCTGCAGAAGCTTTTTAGTTTGATATAGTCCCATTCATTTATTTTTTGCTTTTACTTCCCTTGCCTTTGGAGTCAAATTCATAAAATGATCTTTGAACCCAACGTCAATAAGTTTAGCACCTATGGTTTCTTCTATGCAATTTATTGTTTCAGGTCTTATGTTTAGGTCATTGATCCATTTTGAGTTAATTTTGGTACATGTTCACAGATAACAATCTATTTTCTTCTTTTGTACGTGGCTTTCTAATTCTCCCAGCACTATTTATTGAAGAGGCTGTATTTTCTCCATTGTATGTTTTCTGCTTCTATGTCAAAAATTATCTGTCCATATTTATGTGGGTTTACTTCTGGATTCTCAGTTCTATTCCATTCGTCAGTATGTCTGTTTTTCTGCCAATATCATACTGTTTTCATTATTGTTGCTCTGCAGTACAAGCTGAGTCAGGGAATGTGATACCTCCAGCATTGTTCTTTTTTCTTAGGATTGCTATGGCTATTCGGTGTCTCTTTTGGTTGCATACAAATCTGATGATTTTTTGTTCTATTTCTTTAAAAAATTCCATTGGGATGTTGATGGGGATTGCATTAAATCTGTATATCAATTTGGGTAATATGACCATTGTAACTATGTTGATTCTTCCAATCCATGAACACGGAATGTCTTTCCATTTCTTTGTGTCATCTGCAGTTTCTTTTAAAAATGTATTATAGTGACGTCACAAAAATGGCAGCGTGTATTTATTCACAATAGTGAGCCTCTGGAAATCTCCCCTGGAATTTACAACAAATTGAACAACTATCACTCCACAAAGGACTCCCTGTGCAACGGACAGGCAAGACTAAGAGGCTCACTGCTGAATTCACCTAAAGGTGCCCAAATTGTGGCAGTGGGGGAGGAGGAAAGGGAGAAGTGTGGAGATGGGGCCGCAAGGGAGCAGGATGCACACCTGGTTTGGTGCTCCAAGCGCCCTGCATCCCTGAACTACTGCAGCTGAGGGATGGGTAGAACTTGGACAGCTAGGGCTCCGCTTATGGCCCACAGGGCTGTGGGGACAGCATATAACACAGCTGAACTAAACGCTCATCACAGACACAAGGGAGCAAAGAGTGAGGGAAGAAGGCTGTAAACAGTGGTTTAAGCTCTCACTACTGAGCAGAGAATGGAAGCCTGAGGCACTGAGACTAGCCGCCCCCTCCCTACCCTCCCAGAGCTCGCCCCAACCCCACCTGCCCAGAGCTAGAAGAACAGTAGCAGTGTCAGATCAAAAGAACAGAATATTTGCTGTCCTAAGAACTGTGGTCCACAGACAGAGACTCGCAGACCAACTACTTCTGGCAAAGGGGAGGGAACTGTGGAAGCAGGACTGGCTGTGGTGGTGATCGCCGCTGTTGTCCTGGGCTAACTCTCACAACTCAACCAGATCTGGTTCCCATGTATCTGAGCGGATCCCTGCAGGAGTAAACAGAGCTGCTGAAACACACGGGCTCTGATTTGGTGCAGAAAGAGCTTTGGAATTTCAGACGTTCTCCACATCCACACACTGAGGCAATCCAGGAGAACTGTTCACAGAGAGAAGCTCGCCTTCCAGGGTATCCCCCCATTGTGTGAGAAGCTGGAATAGTGCAGAGGAAACATAACACTACACTGTGTGAGAGAAAAGAAGGCTGCACTTGGAGAGAAAATAAACACATTATCAACAATTACTGGAAAACCAAAGAGAGACTTCTTCCTATAGATGCCCACTCCTATAGATGCTTAGGAAGAGAAATAATAAATCATTAATTGTCACAAATAACAATGGCAAGAAGACAGCTCAGAAAGAAAATGAAAAGTCTCCAGAAAATGAACTTAAAGATATGGAAATATGTGACTTAAATGACACAAAATTCAAAATTGCAGTTCTGAAAAGCTCAACAAGTTGCAAGACAACACAGAAAGGCAGTTTAGTGAACTCAGAAACACAATTAAAGAATAAAATGAACATTTTACCAAAGACATTGAAATTTTAAAAAATAAATAAATAGAATTTCTGAAGATTAACAACTCAATAGAAGAAATGAAGAATGAAATAGCCAGCATAGGTAGTACAGTTGACCATGTGCAGGATAGAATCAGTGACATCGAAGATAGAAACCTGGAAATGACACGGATGGAAGAAGAAAGCGATTTGAGACTTATAAGGAATGAAAGAACTCTTCAGGAACTTTCTAACTCCATAAGAAAGAGCAATATGAGACTAATGGGCACACCAGAAGGAGAAGAAAGGGAGAAGGGAACTGAGAGTATATCCAAGCAAATAGTATATGAGAACTTCCCAAACTTGTGGGAAGAACTGGATCCTCAAATCAAAGAAGCAAATAGAGCACCTCAACCCCAACAGGCCTTCTCCAAGGCACATTGTATTGAAGCTGTCAAAAATCAATGACAAAGTAACAATCCTCAAGGCAGCCAGGGAAAAGAAGATGGTAACCTGCAAAGGAAAGCCCATGAGATTATCATCAGATTTTTCAGCAGAAACTCTACAAGCCGGGAGGGATTGGAACCAAATATTCAAACTGTTGAAAGAGAGAAATTATGTGCCAAGAAGAATATACCCAGCAAACATATCCTTTAGATATGAAGGAGCAATAAACACCTTTCCAGACATACAGAAGCTGAGGGAATTTTCTAATACATTACCTGCACTAAAAGAAACACTATAGGAGGCTATTCGACCACCATCAAGAAAGAAAATTTGTTGCAACCGAAACATAAAAAGGGGGACAGATACAAAAATCTTAAACAAAATTCTAGCAAATCGAATGCAACAATGCATTACAAAGATTATTCATCATGACCACGTGGGGTTCATCCCGGAGGCACAAGATCGTGCAGAGTACGTAAATCCATCAATGTGATACATCACATACACAAAATTCAGTCCAAAAATCATACGATTATATCTATTGATGCAGAAAAAGCGTTTGACAAGATACAACATCCATTTATGACTAAAACACTTAATAAAACAGGTATAGAAGGAAAATACATTAATATAATAAAGGCCATATATGACATAACCTCAGCTAATCTCATAATTAACGCTGAAAAACTGTAGCCCTTTGCTCTCTGTTCAGGAGCACGACAGGGCTGTCCCCTATTACCTGTGATTTTCAACATAGTGTTGGAAGTCCTCGCCAGAGTAATCAGGCAGGAGGAAGAAATAAAAGGCATGCAAATTGGGAATCAAGATGTTAAATTATCACTCTTTGCAGATGACATGATGGTATGTATAGAAAACCCTAAAGACTCCACCAAAAAGCTATTAGAAACAATCAACGAATACAGTCAATTTGCCAGCTACAATATCAACGTACAAAAGTCCATTGCATTCTATACACTAACAATGAAATCTCAGAAAGAGAAAAAAAAAAATCAACTCCTTTTGTGATTGCAACAAAAAGAATAAAATACCTAGTTATAAACTTAACCAAGAATGTGAAAGACCTATATGCTGAAAACTATAAGACATTTTTAAAAGTAATTGAAGAAGACAGAAAGAAATTGAAAGACATTCCATGTTCATGGACAAGAGGAATCAACAGAGTTATAATGGCAGTATTACCCAAAGCAATCTACAGATTTAATGCAATCCCCATAAAAATCCCAATGGCATTTTTTAAAGAAATTGAACAAAAAATTATCAGATTTTTTGGAATCTAAAAGACCACAAATAGCAAAAGTAATCCTAAGAATAAAAAAACAATGCTGGAGGTATCACACTCCCTGACTTTAGCTTGTACTACATGGCAACAATAATCAAAACAACATGGTATTGGCAGAAAAACAGACATATAGACCAATGGAATAGAATTGAGAATTCAGAAATAAACCCACATAAATATGGACAGATAATTTTTGAGAAAGAAGCAAAAAACATACAATGGAGAAAAGACAGGATCTTCAGTAAATGGTGCTAGGAGAATTGGAAAGCCACGTGCAAAAGAATGAAACTGGACACTCTCTGTCACCATGTACCAAAATTAATTCAAAATGGATCAAAGACTTAAGCATAAGACCTGAAACAACAAACTGCATAGAAGAAAACATAGGTACTAAACTTATGCACCTTGGGTTCAAAGAGCATTTTATGAATTTGACTCCAAAGGCAAGGGAAGTAAAAGCTAAAATAAACGAATGGCACTATATCAAACTTAAAAGCTTTTGAACAGCAAAAGAAACCATCGACAAAATAAAGAGGCAACCAAGTGAATGGGAGAAGATTTTTGCAAACAGTGCCTCCGATAAGTGGCTAATATCCAAAATATACAAGAACTCATGCAACTCAACAACAAAAAAACAAACAACCCAATTGAAAAATTGGCAGAGAACCTGAAGAGACATTTCTCCAAAGAGGACATACAAATGGCAAATAGACATATGAAAAAATGTTCAACATCACTAATTATCAGAGAAATGCAAACAAAAACCACAATGGGATATCACCTCACACCAGTTAGAATGGCTATCATCAACAAATGTTGGAGAGGCTGTGGAGAAAATGGAACCCTCATACACTGTTGGTGGGAATGCAGACTGGTGTAGCTGCAATGGAAGGCAGTGTGGATGTTCCTCAAAAAATTACGAATAGAATTGCCATATGACCCAGCAATCCCTCTCCTGGATATCTACCCCAAAAATCTGAAAACATTTAGAGATAAAGACACGTGTGCTCCAATGTTCATTGAAGTTTTGTTTACGGTGGCCAAGACATGGAAACAACCAAAATGTCCTTCGATAGATAAATGGATAAAGAAGTTGTGGTATATGTACACAATGGAATACTATTCGGCAGTAAGAAAAGATGATATAGGAACATTTGTGACAACATGGATGGATCTTGAGAGTGTAATGCTGAGCGAAATAAGTCAGACAGAAAAAGCAGAGAACCATGTGATTTCACTGATATGTGGTATATAAACCAAAAACTACAAAAGAACAAGACAAACAAATGAGAAACAGAAACTCAGACACAGACAATAGTTTAATGGTTACCAGAGGTTAAGGGGGGTGGGGGGTGGGAGATGAGGGTAAGGGGGATCAAATATATGGTGATGGAAGGAGAACTGACTCTGGATGGTGAACACACAATGGGATTTATAGATGATGTAATACAGAATTGTACACCTGAAATCTATGTAATTTTACTAACAATTGTCACCCCAATGAATTAAAAAAAAAAACGAATGAAAGTGAATTAATTGTGTGAAAATTTGCAGGAAGTGCATTTCAGGCAAGGTTTTGAGGCAGGATTGGGCTTCAGTACAAAGAGCTTAAGTAGAGTAGGCCATGAAAAGAAAGTGATATAAAATTAGTTCCTAGAAGTCAGGGGCTAACCACTATGCTGTACACCTGAAACTAATATAAAATAATACTGAATGTCAACTATAATTTAAAAATATATGGTCATGCAATGTACAGTACAGTATAAGGTATATAGTCACTGGTATTGTAACAGCTATGTACAGTATAAGATGGGTAGTAGACTTGCTGGGGTTATCACTTTGTGAAGGATGTAAATGTCTAATCACTATGCTGTTTTGTATACCTGAAACTCATAAAAAATATGGATAAAGGAAAAAATGGATATAAATTTCCTCATTTATTCTTGAAAAAAAAGAAGTCAGAGGCCAAACCATAACTTTAAGAAACAATGTATAGATGGCATACAATACTATATTAGTTTCAGGTGTACAACATAGTGATTCAACATTTATGTACCTTATGATATGATCACCACAGGAAGTGTAGTACTATCTGTCATTGTGAAAACTCATCACAATATTATTAATTATATTGCGCTTCAGCTTTTTATCCCATCCCCACCCTGGCATCCATCAGTTTGATCTCTGTTTCTATGAGTATTTTTTCCTCTATGTGTTTCTGTTTTGTTTGTTTATTTTGTTCTTTAGATTCCACATATAAGTGAAATCACATTGCATCTGTCTTTCTCTGTCTGATATACTCCACTCAGCACAATATCCTCCAGGTCCATCCGTGCTACAGTAGATGGCAAGAAATCATTCCCTTCCCTGGCCAAGCAATATTCCATTATATATAAGTACCACCTCCTCTTTATCCATTTATCCATCGAGGGACACCCAAGCTGCCCCCACATCTTGGCTGTTATAAATAATGCTGCAGTGAATATATGGATGCACAGGTTCCCTTGATGTCATGTTTTGGGATTCTTCGGATAAATACCCAGAAGTGGGATTACTGGGTCCTTCTTTATCTCTTCTTATAGCCTTTGTTTTAAAGTTTGTTTTGTCTAGTACAAGTATTGCTACCACAGCTTTTTTTTTGTCTTTTTTTGTTTTCCATTTTCATGAAATAACTTTTTCTATCCCTTCACTTTCCATCTCTGTGTATCTTTCAATCTGAAGTGAGTCTCTTCTAGGAAGCATGTGTAAGGGTTTTGTTTTCATATCCATTCATCCACCCTATATTTTTGATTGGAGCATTTAATCCATTTACATTGAAATAAATTGTTGATAGATATGTAACTATTGCCATTTATTATTCATATTTTTATCAGTTATTTGTTTTGTTTTGTTTTGTCTTAAAGTAATCCCTCTAACATTCTTTATAATACTGGTTTGGTGGTGATGAACTCCTTTAGCTTTTTTTTCTCTGGGAAGCTATTTACCTGTCCAATTTTAAATGATAGCCTTGCTGGGTAGAGTAGTCTTGGTTGCAGACCCTTGCTTTTCTTCACTTTGAATATTTCCTGCCAATCCCTTCTGGCCTGCAAAGTTTCTGTTCAGAAATCAGCTGACTGACAATCTTATGGGAGCTCCCTTATAAGTTACTAGTTGCCTTTCTCTTGCTGCTTTTAGGATTCTCTCTTTGTCTTTAACTTTTTTCATTTTAATTATAATGTGTCTTGGTGTGGGTTTGTGTGGGTTCATCTTGTTTAGCACTCTCTGAACTTCCTGTGCTTGTATATCCATTTACTTTGCCAGGTTAGGAAAATTTTCAGTTATTATTACTTCAAACAATTCTCAATCCCTTGCTTTCTCTCTTCTCTTTCACGTACTTCTATGATGTGAATTTTGTTATGCTTGATGTTGTCCCAGAGGTCTCTTAAACTATCCTCATCTTTTATTTTTTTTTTCATTTTGCTGTTCTGATTCAGTACTTCTGACTGGTTCTTTTTTATGTTTTCTATGTCTTTTTTTTAATGCTTGCTATCTCTTTGTAGAAGTTTTCACTAACTTTCTTGAACATCCTTATAACCAGTGTTTTGTACTCTGTCTCCGGTTGCTTGCCTCCATTTCATTTGATTTGTTTTCTGGAATTTTCTCCTGTTCTTTCATTTGGAATGTATTTCTTTCTTTCCTCATTTTGGCTGCCTCTCTGTGTTTGTTTCTATGTATTAGGTAAATCTGCTACATCTCCCAATCTTGCAGGTGGCCTTATGTAATAGATGTCCTGTGGGGCCTAGTTGCACAGTCTTCCTGGTCACCTGCACTGGGTGCTCCAGGAGTGTTCTTTACAAATGCTGTGTGTGCTGTCCTGTTATATTTGAGCCTTGATTGCTATTAGGATGTCAGTGATCCTCTGGCTGACTGGCTGTGTGGCTTGGCCCCATCTACAACTTACAGGCTGCTTTCTGGGGGGCTTACCCCATGGGGCTGGATTTGCCCCAGTGGGCTCTGGTGCCTGTTGAGACCACCTTTTGGGTGTGCCACTTGTGGGGCTAATTGGGTGGTGCTCTGCTGTGGTCTGAAGTCAACCTCCAAGTATTTTGGTTCTAGGGCCTCTTGGGAGGGGCTCTGTTGCAAGCCCAGGTCAGCCACTGCCTGTGACTGGCCAGGGACTACCTGGTAGGAGCTATGAAGTGATCTATAGTTGGTTGCTGCCTCTGCTATACCTGGAAGTGTGTGGGAGAGGCCACCCTGTGAACTGAGGATGGGTGCCACCAGTACCAGGTCTGAGGTAGCTCACAAAGCCAGAACACCCCAGGTCTGCTGCCAGTTGCCAGCTCCTGTAAGGTTCAGCTGCTGATAAAATCTCATGTGGTACAGAGTTGGGTGTGGCAGGGTCTCAGTTACTCACCAGAGAAGAGCAAGCGGAGCTCACCATACCAATTCAGATTCAGATTTTACCATGGGCATGAGGGAGGGCTCAACATAGAAAAGATGGCACTGTCTGCTGGCTGCCTGGGAGGAGGAACCTACACAAAGCAAATGGTGACCGTCCTTTGGCCCTTGCTTCTAAGCCACACAACTCAGTCTTTCCCTGTATGTCTCTGACACCCCGCAAGTCACTGTCTCTCCACTGGAGCCCAGGGTGAGTGCCTGCAAGTGAGTCTGTATGGACATGTAGGTTTCCCACAGCCTTTCATCACACCCAGACAATCAGAATCCCCACTGCTTTTTACAGCCAGATGTTGTACGGGCTCCTCTTCTCAATACCAGTACTCTGGGCTGGGGAGCCTGGTGTTGGGCTGGGGTCCTTTTCTCCTCCATGGGGAACCACTGTGGCTGAGATAACCCTCCAAATTTTCATCTGCCACATGGAGGTGGTGTCAGCCTGTTTCATGTCTCTGCCCCTCCTACCAGTCTTTATGTGGCTTCTTCTTTATATCCTGAGTTATAAAACTTCTGTTTAGCTGGACTTCAGATGGTTCTTTACATTAATTGATCTATAATTTAATTGTAATTTTGATGTGTTCATGGGATGAAGCAAGCAGAGCATTTATCTACTCTGCCATCTTGGATCTCTTCTGTCTATGAGTCTGTTTTTGTTTTTTAGATTCCATATATAAGTGAAATCTTACAGTATTTTTTTTATGTGTGACTTATTTTACTAAGCCTAATAATACCCTCTAGGCCCATCCATATTGTCCCAAATGGCAATATTTCATAGTTTTTTTTATTGCTGAATAATATTCTATTATATATATATATATATATATATATATATATATATATATATATATATATATATATATATATATATCACATCTTCTTTATCTACTCATTTGCCAGTGGACACCTAGGTTGCTTCCATATTGTAATAATACTATTATAAATAATACTGCAATTAACATTGGAGTGCATATTTCTTTTCAAATTAGTATTTTCATTTTCTTTGGATAACAAGAAGTGCAATTGTTCGATTATATAGTAGTTCTATTTTTTTGTGTTTTGCAGTATCCCCATGCTATTTTCCATAGTGGCTGCACCAATTTACAATCCCACCAACAGTGCATGTGGGTTCCCTTTTCTCTACATCCTGGCCAACACTTGTTATTTGTTGACTTTTTGATAATAGCCACTCTGACAGTGTGAGGTGATATTTCATTGTGATTGTGATTTGCATTCTCCTGATAATGAGTGATGTTGAGCATTGTTTCATGTACCTGTCAGCCATCTGTATGTCTTCTTTGGAGAAATGTCTATTCATATCTTCTGTCCATTTTTTGACTATAGTAAAGAGCTTGGCTTATATTACTAGTGTGATAGGAATCCACTCCTGGCTTTTAAGCTACAGATATACATGACATGATTCTTTTTTTTTTCTTTTTTTTTTTTTTAGGAAAAGATATTCTGAAATCTCAATGAAGAATGTGTTTTAGGGATCAAAGGTGGAAAGAGGAGTCCATTACGAAGGTTAGAGTAAAACAATTTGGGAAATGTGTAAAAGCACAGAAAAGAAAATTATATTTGCTCTGATATAACCATTATTACTATGACTCTAGTGAGTTTGCTTCCAATTATTTATATAAACAAAAAATAAATTATATAGCATAGGTAATATACCGTGTTTCCCCCAAAATAAGATCTAGCCAGACCGTCAGCTCTAATGCATCTTTTGGAGCAAAAATTAATATAACACCCAGTCTTTTATTGTATTATATAAGACCCCATCTTATATTACATTAATATAAGGGGTCTAAAACACGGTAGTCAATAATATTGTAATGAGTATATATAGTGACAGGTGGGTACTAGGCTAATTGAGGGGATCACATCATAAACTATATAAATGTCTAACTACTATGCTGTACCCCTGAAACTAATATGAAATAATATTGAATGTCAAGTGTAATTGAATATTTAAAACAGCACAAAAATTATAATGTGCACATTGTTTTGCAACTTGCTTTTTGTGTTAATGTTTTGAAGCTACTTTTAATAGAACTTCATGGAAAGAGAAATAGAAGAGGGTATGTAAGTATTTTCTATTTCCCAGTTTAATTGGACATGGGTCTGTTTCTTGTTTGCATCACATTAGCAGTCCTGACACTACAGCGTTACTCTTTATGGTCCATACGGGTCCAGATAAATGGACAATAAAATAAGGGGCCTGTCTGTAGTAGTAGTAGCAGCCATAAAATATATCACCCTTTAATCTTTGTTTCTCTGAAATTGTAACTTTCTGTAACCTTCACTGTTCTATCCCAGAGACTTTGTGCCTTGCTGCTCCCTCATGCCCTACGTAGTTGCATCAGTTCACCTGGACTTTTCTGAAAATGTCTGATATTGCTTTTTGGAGCCACTGAATGGCATAACTATAAAAAAACCTCAGAGGGGCCGGCCCGGTGGCTCAGGCGGTTAGAGCTCCGTGCTCCTAACTCCGAAGGCTGCCGGTTCAATTCCCACGTGGGCCAGTGGGCTCTCAACCACAAGGTTGCCAGTTCAATTCCTCGAGTCCCGCAAGGGATGGTGGGCTCTGCCCCCTGCAACTAAGATTGAACACGGCACCTTGAGCTGAGCTGCCTCCTGGATGGCTCAGTTGTTGGTTGGAGCGTGGGCTCTCAACCACAAGGTTGCCATTTCAATTCCTCGACTCCCGCAAGGGATGGTGGGCAGCGCCCCCTGCAACTAAGATTGAACACGGCACCTTGAGCTGAGCTGCCTCCTGGATGGCTCAGTTGTTGGTTGGAGCGTGGGCTCTCAACCACAAGGTTGCCATTTCAATTCCTCGACTCCCGCAAGGGATGGTGGGCTGCGCCCCCTGCAACTAACAATGACAACTGGACCTGGAGCTGAGCTGTGCCCTCCACAACTAAGACTGAAAGAACAACAACTTGAAGCTGAACAGAACCCTCCACAACTAAGATTGAAAGGACAACAATTTGACCATTGTTCCCCAACAAAGTCCTGTTCCCCTTCCCCAATAAAATCTTTAAAAAAAAAAAAAAAAAAAAAAAAAACAAAAAACCTCAGAGAACATAAAGCCCAACCTTCTCATTCAACAGAAGAGAACACTGAGGCTCAGAAAAGGCTAATGATTTGTGTCAGGTCACAACAAATGAGCAGCAGAGCATGGACTAGACCTTGGGTCTTGTAACTCCCAGGCCAGTGTTCTTCTTCTATAGCAGCAATACTTTCCCTCATAATTATCAGTAAATCCAGCTACCAGAACATGTTCATCAATAATAGAATCAGGGCCAGAGAGGCAACAGAAACAGGACAGAATGCAAGTTTGAGGGACTATAAACAATTCATATTCTCACTGGGGTAATTATTGTTATTTTGCTAACTCAAAACTCAAGGTTAGTTTGGACTCAAGGTTTGGGTGTAGGGAGCTCTGGTGAATTGCTTTCTTTCTACAACTTTATTATTTATTTTCCTCTCAAGTTTCTCTCTCTCTCTCTCTTTATCTCTCTCTCTCTCTCTCTCTCTCTCTCTCTCTCTCTCTCTCTCTCTCTCTATTCTTTTATGTAAACTTGACTCATGCCAGCTGTCTATGGCCACCCTGAGTCAAATTTTGAATGTTAGTTAAAGATCAAATTTATAAATTGAGTCAACCAAGACATGAAGACATAATCACTGGTAGTAGAATTCAGAGATTTAAATGAGAGTGAGTTACAATTTCCATGGAAATAGTTATCTCACCAAGGGCTTATTTGTATATGACCAAGATTAGATGTGTCCGTGAATCAGCATCTGCTATTAGATATTGAGAGTTCTATTTTTATGCAGAGAAGTAGAGGGTCTGCTCGTGTTGGGAGCCAGCTCATACAAATTCTTTTGATTGCTTACAATTTTGTCACATGCTTTTGTTTCATTTAAGCCACTTCTAAACACTCCTCATGCCATGTATTTCTCATGTAGATCTTAAACCTGAATTGATAGGCTGTATGCTGAAGAGGATGTCAGAGGAAAAGATTATTCAATGTTCTTTCACCATTTCCATTTTTTAACCTACAAGCTTAACTGAAGATTAACGAAATGCAGTATTAGAATCACAGAAAAGATGCACTAAAAAACCAACTCTTTAGTAGTACCAATTACACACAATATACATTGCTATCACTATGATGTTTTGCACACCTATTAGGTGCCATTCACCGTACTAAGAGTTTTCATGTACTTGTATATGTTCCCTTTATCTTCATTGCAATCCTGTAAGGTCAAGTAACTCATGCAAAATCAAATAGTTAATGGTGAAGTTGATATTTAAGCACAGAATTGACCAACTTTAATGCCCAAAGAAAGGTAGAAATAAATAATTCCCCATTATTAAAAATAAAAATCGTAGAGATAAAGTAATATTAACCTGTTTGGGAAAGTGAGATTTGATTCACCATTCTGGTGTTCAATCATCTAAAATTGATCTAATGTGAACTTCTGGGTTTGCTTCTTGTTAAGATAGTAATTATGCCATATCTTGCTGATGTGAAGTATTAAATTTTTAAGCTAATGAGATTTTTATAAACAATTTTAAAATGAGAAATTAACTTCATTGGAATATTAGAGCTGAAAGGGAGTCTAGAAAGCATGTATCACATCTCCCTGGTTATAAAAATGAGGAAATCAAACTCCTGAGAAAGACAGTGACTTACTCAAGGTTTCAAAGATACCATGTTTCCCCGAAAATAAGACCTAGCTGGACAATCAGCTCTAATGCATATTTTGGAGCAAAATTAATATAAGACCCAGTCTTATTATACTATAAGACCGGGTCTTATAATATAATATAATATAATATAATGTAATGTAATGTAATGTAATGTAACGTAACGTAACGTAACGTAACGTAACGTAACGTAACGTAACGTAACATAATATAAAACCAGGTCTTATAGTAATTTTTGCTGCGAAAGACGCATTAGAGCTGATTGTCCGGCTAGGTCTTATTTTTGGGGAAACACGATAGTAACTATCTCTGCTTCACAACGCTGATATAGATACATTGGAGAACACTCCATTTTTCTTCCTGGGGCTTTGTTGTTATTTAATATGATTTGAATAATTGTAAAGAAAAAATATGAACAAGTTAAACATCCATAAAATAAATCAATTAATCAGCAACTATTTATAGATTGTTTACCTGATGCCCACGTCCTGTGCTAAACTACGTTGTATGAAATAGAAATGAATATGACTATCCCTGCCTCTAGGGAACTCAGAATTTAGGTAATAAAATAACATGTATAAGGTTGAAAAAATAACTCAAAAGGTAGCATAAGGTAGTGGAAAGAGATTAGGACTGCGAATCAGGATATCTGAATCTGAGTTCCTATTCTAACACCATTTACTGTGGGATCATTTACTATAAGACTCTGGCAGTTCTTTGGCTCTGTTTTTTTTCCCCTTGAAATGAAGACATTTGATAGTGGCTACATCAAGGAATGGTATGGGGTAAGGGGAAGGAAAAGGTATTCAGTTCTGTCTCTTTTCATCTTTCATTCTATAATATTGACAAATACCATTTTCTTGATTCTGCATTTGTATGTCTCCTGAGAAACTCCCCTCTAGTCCCTGATTCTTTTCACCTGGATTGACACTCTTAAACTCTTATTATATTGAGGCAATTTCTAAGTATCCTTTCTTTCTATTTGATTTAATATTTTTTCAGTCACAGTTGACATTCAATATTATTTTATATCAGTTTCAGGCGTACAGTATATATATATATATATATATATATATATATATATATATATATATATAGTTAGACATTTGTGTAATTTATGCAGTGATCTCTCCGATCAGTCTAGTACCCACCTGGCACTATACATAGTTACAAAATTACTGACTATATTCTCTATGTTGTACTTTACATCCCTGTGACTATTTTGTAACTACCAATTTGTACTTCTTAATCCCTTCATCCTTTTCACCCAGCTCCCTTTTCTATTAGGTTGGTGCAAAAGTTATTGCAGTTTAAAAGGTTGAAAATAATTGCAAAAATCACAATTACTTTCGCACCAACCTAATACTACCCTAAGTTGAGCATAACAGGTGTGGCCTAGCCAATTGGTGCTACAGGAGCACAAAAGTAAAGATACATAACTGAGTGTGATAAGAATAGAGATATATTCCTGAATCAGGTGGGATCTAAGGTAAATGATGCTGGGATTTTTTTAAAGATTTTATTGGGGAAGGGGAACAGGACGTTTTTGGGGAACAGTGTGTACTTCCAGGACTTTTCCACGTCAAGTTGTTGTCCTTTCAATCTTAGTTGTGGAGGGCGCAGCTAAGCTCCAGTTCCAGTTGCCATTGATAGTTGCAGGGGATGCAGCCCACCATCCCTTGTGGGAGTCGAGGAGTCGAACCAGCAACCTTGTGGTTGAGAGCCTGCACTCCAACCAACCGAGCGATCTGGCCACCCGGAAGCTGAACAGCAGCTCATTGACTTTATGCTAGTTGCAGAGGGTGCAGTTCACTGGCCCATGTGGGAATCGAACCGACAGCCCCATTGCCCAGAGCTCGTGCTCTAACCAACTGAGCCACCCATCTTCCCCAAGAATGTTGGGATTTTAATGGGCTGAGGAGTATAAGGTGTCTTCTGGAAAGAGGGGTCAGGAGGTGAGATGGAAAAGCCTGGAAGAGAGTGAAAAAACTAATTTGTCTGGAGTGGAGAAGTGGATGAAGTTGGGGGTGCATAAAGGAGGCTGGTTCTAGACTTGATCACGTTCTAGGGCCCAACATTTTTGAAACTGGTTTAATAGAAGAGTAACTATGCGAGGGAGGAGAAGGCCATAAAAGGACCACGTCAGCCTAGCACCAGAATAGGATAGGGCATACAAGGAAACTTAACCATTGTATTGGTTATTGGTAGCATATTGGCAGGTCAAGGACTCTGGGTTTTTCTACTATTAGCAGTGGATATCAAAGGAGACACATATATTGGGGTAAGAAACTAAGAAGTGATACTAAATACAGTTTGAAGTGTATATGCCTATAAGCTGTTTCAAAAATGTTGGGTCCTAGAATGTGATCAACCAGTAACTTCTCATTGACTTACAGGTAGGACAAACCCACAGATATACAATAAGAATCTAACTGGGCAGTCACAACTAGCCAAGGAGAAGAATGGCCCAGAGAAGACAGAGTGACTACATAATGGCAAGGTAGAAGTAGACCTGTAGAGGAAGCAAGAACAGGACCAGGTTTCTGGCTACTAGAGGAAACACAAAAAGGTGACATCATAAGCAACTTGGATGAAGCTCGCACAGGTCTGATTTTATGAATACTTTATTGAATCCATTGGAAATAAAGATTTAGGAATATAGGTGAGAGATGGAAAGAGTAACTTATCATGTGAGCTATTATCATTATTCTGCACCTACTCCTTTACACATCCACTTCCCTACTGAGAAAAGAAGACATATGCAGTCCTTTGTTAATAGCAACAACCACAACATCAAAACAAAACTAAATCAAATTTTAAGAAATATTTTAATGTTTCAATAGTTAACGTGCAGCTTACAAACACATTTTACATAACTACAAAAATCAGAGTCTACTGTAATATGGTTACCTAGTTAACCGAGAGTGAGCCAGAGTTTGGCCCAATTTGTATTCAGTTAATTCAACTAACCTGCAAAGATACAAAGACTTTAGTGGCAGGTATGCATTTAATATGTATATCAAATAATCATGTTTTATAATTTAAATATATACAATTAAGTGTGTTAGTTATTCCTCAGTAAAGTTGGGAAAAAGAATCTCTTCTCAGGTCTTTAGCTCCTAGTGGTTATGGTAATTAAAGGCAGAGAGAATGAGTACATAAATCTTGTGAAATTTATTAATGTCAGCTTTATAGGGACTATTCTCCTAGCTATCTAACTAATCACTCCACATTTTCTTTTAAATCACTCAACAAGCATTTATTGAGCACCTACAATTTGTATGTTGCTGATAGAATTAGATTAACTATATGATTACCATATATCAATAGATTCTCTAGTTTATACCCAGAATGCAGTCTTCCATAATGAGAGAAATATGCAAGCCTTAATTAACCTAGTAATGAAAACTTACTACCAAAGTCTTAAAATCCCTATAAGAAATTGGGTTCATTTTCAATGTTATAGAGTACAACATATGACGTTTGACAATTAAGTTCACGAACTCATCCTAGAAAAAGTGCTACATACCTAAGTGTTGAATATCACTATGGTCACCTTCGAAGTAATCTCCTTGGGAAGCTATGCACCGATGCCAGTGCCTAGTCTACCCTTCAAAGCTATTTTGGAACTCTTTTTCTGGAATGGCCATCAGTGCTGTCGTCACATTACCCTTGATGTCCTGAACATCATCAAAATGTCTTCCTTTCAATATTTCCTTTATTTTCAGGTAAAGAAAGAAGTCATTGGGGGTCAGATCATGTGATTAGGGAGGGTGTTCCAATAAACTTATTTGTTTACTGGCTAAAAACTCCCCCACAGACAGTGCCTTATGAGCTGATGCATTGTCGTGATGCAACAGCCATGACTTGGTGGCAAAAAGTTCAGGTCATTTAACTTTTCTATGCAACATTTTTAGCACTTCCAAATGGTAAACTTGGTTAACTGTTTGTCAGGTTGGTACAAATTCATAATGAATAATCCCTCTCATATCAAAAAAAGTTATCAACATTGTTGCAACAAGTTCTCACATTCAATGGTCAGACCTCATATTATACTGTCCTTGGTTGTGTACTCACAAGGACTTTACTGTGTAAATGAGACTATGTGGTATTACAGTGAAGTAAGATTTAATCTGAATCTTAAATAATTTGTAAGACTAGATAGATAAAGAGGGGAAACAAAGGCATATACGATAGAGAAACAATATAAGCAAAAGCAAAAGTGTGTATATTGGATGATTCTTCAGGAGCCTTTGGGTTTTTGCATATTTCATATTTATGCAGATTTGATTATTCGATATGTTTAACCAGATCAGTGATTGTAGAGCTGCACTGAATGAAGGAAGTAATTTGAACATTTAAGTGCCCTTCAACAAATGTATTCATGTCCAAACAGTGCTGCTAAGTAACCTATTCCTGCCCTCAGCTCTCCCGTTTATTACTGTAGATTCCTCTAAGTTTGTTTCAAATCCATTCCTTCCCGAAGTTCTGAAGACCTTGCCTTCCTACTGAATTCATCCACAGGAGACATGACTGTGCTCTATTGTTTTTTCATTGTTTCCCTAAGGCTATGGCCAATCTCTGATATTTGATTTCTTCAGAGATCCTTAACCCTAATCATAACTCACTGCTCTGAAAGACTGAACCTAACTAACTCATGGTGGGGGACACGGGAAATGGCTTCTTTTGTTACTCTTACAGGCCTCAGCTAGTATTGCTTTAACCCTGGGAAGTACTTCAAACCTTCATGTTTTCTATTCTAATAGGTTGTTTAAAATAATTAATAATACCCTCTATGTTGTTATGGGTTTGAGGGGATACTTTATCTCCCTTCCCTGATTCCTTTCTTAATACTACTTCTTCCTGTGTCCTTATGTTTAAGTAATCATTATAGTTTAAAAATAATTCTCATCTACATTTCTTATTGGATCTTTACAAGAGTCTTGTGAGTCAGAAAAGGTAGAGATTATTAGCACTACATTGCAGATGAGGAAATAGCTTCAAAGAGGTAAAGTATTTTGCGCAAGATCACACAATTAAGAAAAGGGCAGATATAGTACTAGAACCCAAGTCTATCTAATTATTATCAATTAGTTATAGCTGCAGACACAAGCTTTCCATTCTTGGAACTCCTGCATTACAGTATTTTGGGGGACAAGGAGAAGAGGGATGGGGTTGGCTATTTGCCTGTCCCCAGAAATACTGGATCAGTATGACTGCATATAGCCCTTCCTATAGAAGTAGGAGTAAATTGGAGCTTTCTAGAGAATTTTGATAACTTCAAGAGAGTTGGTAACCCAGTCTGTTTTATTTACTTCTCCAAATATTTTGGATAATGTTTATTACTCATGATAACAACAGGCCAACTTCAAAAAAACAGAAATATTATATTTCAAATAAGACTTCAAATACATAGGGAATTTCTACCCAATACCCTTACAGTACCACGTTTCCCCTAAAATAAGTCCTAACTGGAAAATAAGCCCTAGCATGATTTTTCAGGATGATATCCCCTGAACATAAGCTCTAATGCATCTTTTGGAGCAAAAATTAATATAAGACGTGGTCTTATTTTCAGGGAAACATGATAAAAGGGAGCAAGGGCCAGAGTGAGCAGGTGTTTTCTTAAGAGAATTATGGAAAACAGAAACCTCCAGAAGAGAAACAAGTAATGATTTTGGAAATTTAAATTACACACACACACACACACACACACACACACACACACACACACACTGGTGATATTTATATTCCAGAAATTTTTGGTGTCATAAATAGCTAGCCACACCTCGGCCAACTGGAACTCAAATGTCTGGCAACCTCAGCTATCCAAACACAGCTGACAGAACCAGAAAGGAAGCAAAATAGTCTGCATAGCCAAAATAGTTGTCATAAAGTCCATAAACTAAAACCCATATACTTTGTTCCATAGGAGATTTTCCCTTTTCCACACACACCCTATCCAAATAAAATAAAATAAGCAGGCTTTACTCATTTTTGTTAAATTGAAATTGTCACAACTAGCTTGATTACTGTATTTTCAAAGCCATAATATATTGGAAAGCATTAAATAAAATTATAGGGACTTCATTAGATATTCCTACTGATAATGGCAAGAAGTAAGAACAGATAGCCTGAAAAGGTGGAGAAAGACACACTTATACCACCAAATACATAAGAACTAAAAGTTCATAAGGCCATTTTGGTGTAGGTACAAGCAATTCTACAAATTTCAATAGCTCTGAGAGAAGCAAATGTGTGTGTGTACGGTATAATAACTGATGTTTCTAATAATGACCCTCAGTCATCCTGAAAAGATTACATTAAATGTTAGAGTTGAAGCTCTTTTTAAATAAGAACAATATTAATACTAATAATAACAAAAACACTCATTTGTAAAGTACTTAAGGTTTAGAAAGCACATTCCAAAAAGTATGCCTCATATTGACATCATCTAGTCTAGCTCCCTTATGGACAGGTGATAAAAATGAAACCCAAAGAGAAGCAACTTGCTCAAAGTCACATAGCTTTTCAGTGACAGATGTGAAACTAGGATCCTGGTCCTCTGAAACTGGATTCATGTTTCTTCAATATACCATGTCCTCATGTTAAAAACAAACTGCTTAAGTGGGTAGGGAAGAATATAATTTAGAAACATTTCCACCTAAAATGGTGTTTTAAATATTTAGGTACTTAAAGAGCTACTCAATCATTTCTACAGTATACAACTGTCTAAAATACAGAGAACTTAGGTTTTACTGTGTTTTTTTTAACCCCCTGTGGTAGATGTTATCCATTTTGGTTTTGATAGGCAATCACTATTATAAAAATAAATTAACTAGAATAAAACATTTTGTGAATTTTCAATCATATAAAGATAAGAAAATAAATACCTATGCCATCATGCACTCTTAATAATGGGGATATGTTTTGAGAAATGCATCATTAAGCAATTTCATAGTTGTACAAACATCATAGAGTGCAGTTACACAAACCTAGATGATATAGCCCATCACACACTTAAGCTATATGGTATGGTGTATTGCTCCCAGGCTATAAGTTTATACAGCATGTTACAACACAACTACAACACAGAACAACACAAGATTAAATCAAGCACAAAAGAAAATGATGCAATCAAGAGATGCAGTAAACATGAGATGTATAAGCCTGCTGCTGGTGTTAGACAGCAAACTGTTTTACAGTAAACTTTTTTTTTATAAATATAAAGATTACACTCTAAAAAATAATAAAGACATAGTATAGTAAATACATAAACCAGTAACATAGTCACTTATTATCATTATCAAACATTATGTACTGTACAGAATTGTATGCACTATACTTTTATATGACTGACAGCATAGTAGGTTTGTTTACACCAGCATCACCACAAAAATGTGAGTAATGCATTTCACTATGATGTTATAATGGCCATGACATCACGAGGAGATAACAATATTTTGACTTTCTAATCTTATGGGACCACCATCATATATGTGGTCTAGCACTGACTGAAACATTATTTGGTGCATGACTGTATTTTTATAAAAGTAACCAGTGCTTTTTAAAATACTGTTTTAATAAAATCCAATATATGAAAATTTAAGCTTCAAATTTTCCAATGTGTATGATTTGCATTACAAAATGATTTAAACACTGAAAATTATAAAATAGCAAATTTTCATTTTATGTTTATAATACATTCAATCCACCAATGTTCTCCTTACATACATCTTTACCTGTGAGAAATGAGATCCACCTGAAAAATTATGTGCATGTGTATGAGTCTTCATTAACTCATTGTTTAAATCTATCAAGAAAAATTTTGACTGAAGTTGTATATAGACAAATTGATATAGTCAGACCATGGCATGCTTGATTTTAATAAACAAATATAGCAAAACATTTTCTGAATGAGTGCTAATATATAAAAGCATGCATCATATGCTTTTCTCATAACTCCTATTAATATTAATAAACTTTTCCTCTTTAGTCTACGTTCTTCAAGTAGTGTATATTTTCTAAATAAAACTAGGATACTATTGCTCTTCTGTACATTTTGAAATGTTGGAAAATTCACCTATGTCCACCTGTTTCCAATTTACTTTTGTGTGTGTGTGTGTGTGCAAAAGAGGATGAAAAGACTGGAACCATTGCTGAGGAACAGGTGCACAATTCATTCCGTTGTTAATCACTTTCTGTAAAGAAAAATATTTTCTTATGTTCCCCATAGAACAATATGTTTCCATTTGGACAGAAAATGTAGACATGTATAGTTCCTTCAGGAGGATCATTTTGTGAATGACGGAAGCGGACCATATTTTATTAAGGCACTCAACAACACCATTTTTTAAGAAAAGTCTTAAAGGCAACATAGCTAAACTGATAGAGCATATAGATTGTTCTAGCTAATTGTTTGATTACATTGCCTTGGAATCATTCAAAAATTCAAGAGAGATAGCTTGAAGATCCTCCCTCCTGCGATGAATTTCCAAAACACTATCCTCACATACCACACATGACTGAAGAACCAGGCCACCATGTTGTGAAAATCTATCACGAAATTCTGAGATCATAAAATAATATACAACTGAATCAAGACAGCAATTCAGATTTGCAAGACACAGGGAAGTGATGTGGAAACATAGAGTACTCTTAATAAAGGAGCAGTTTGAAAAGACATGTTGCTTCACCATCATAAAGAGTGGGAAGTTGAAGTGGTAGGGGGTAAAACACACAATGAACACCACTGCACACATCAGGACCATCCACAAAGCCTTTTTCCTCTCTTTGGTATTTTGAGGGGGAACTTGAAATTCCCGTAAAGACTTTCTCGTTTTCCATTTGCAATAAGTAATAATTATAACAGGTAATACAAACCCCCAAGTTCAGCTACAGTTATCATGCCAGAAGAGGAAGCCATGCTGATGTGTGGAACACCTAAATCGGCAAAGAAGGATTCAGTGTTGTTGGCTAAGCCAGCACTTCTCAGAATTGGAAGTGGCAAACAAGCAGTGCTCATGATGACCCAGATGGCAGCACTGATGCCCACATCATACCTACGCTTCCAGTCTCTGGCCCTGAAGGGCTTGAGGAGAAAGAAGCACCTCTGAAGGCTGATGAATGTCAGGAAGCAAATGCTGGCATACATGTTGAGATACTTCAGGTAGAAGCACAGCAGGCAAAGGGTCCTTGGAAAGGCCAGTGGTGGCTGATGTAATAGTAAATCCGGAGGGGTAAGGACAGCACATGGGCAAGGTCAGCCACAGAGAGGTTGATCATAAAAATGATGGCTTTATTTTTCTTGTTAATGAAGCGGCACAGAACCCACAAGGCTGCACTGTTGGCCAGAAGACCAGGGATGAATATAAGGATGTAGGTGGTTGCATAGAGAGAGTACTGAAATGACATTTGAAGATCAGTGCACTTTGTTCTTGTACTGTTTGTGCTGTTACTTCCCATCTTGAAGACATAGGTTCCTTCCTTAAGGAAAGTATGAGAGTGATGATTTCTGCAGAAAATAGAGTAAAAATAGCATCAAGGGCATGTCAATCCATATTTGGTTATATAAATATATTTACTTCCTACCAAAAAGTATTCAAGTGTGAACTTTCATAAATTCAAAAGGTCTTTTCTGTGTAAATTGAAAATATCATGCCAATCTACCAATGGATAACAGTATTCTGGAAGATATTTTCAGGAATCAAAAAGATCACTATTTTAGCAATGATCACAGTCAGGTTTTTCCCTTAGTAGTCAGAGAGAGTAATCAAACTTGCAGAGATAACCAACAAGCAAGAACTCACTAGAAAATAGCCCCCAAACATACATTCCAACATTCTTGAGAGTTTCCACATTTCTGCTTTTCAGTTGTCTCCATATGTATTTTAAGTTTGGAATCTAGCTGATTTTCCTATTCTCAACCCTGGGAGAGGGAAAGTTTTAATCCCTTTTCAATTACAACCTTATAAGTGTTTAGCTGAGGTGAGGCTATGAACATTTGGGAATGAAACATTGGATAAGGGCCTGGGGAAGGGCTAGCAGGTCACCAGGCCTTGGGAGCATAGGGGCTTGGAAAAGATGGTGCAACTTAGATAACATTTGTCACCTTCAGAATTTTGCTAAGGGCAAAATTAGTCCTATTTATATGTCGTGGCACTTTCCAGAAGTTTCTATAACTTTAAGAATCTGTGTTTAAACTGTTGGAAAGGCTGTGGAGAAAAAGGAACCCTCATACACTGTTGGTGGGAATGCAGATTGGTGCAGCCACTACGGAAGACAGTGTAGAGGTTCCTCAAAAAATTAAGAATAGAATTACCATATGACCCGGCAATCCCTCTCCTGGGTATCTACCCAAAAAATATGAAAACATTTATCCGTGAAGATATGTTCATTGCAGCTTTATTTATGATGGCCAAGGCATGGAAACAACCAAAGTGCCCTTCCATAGATGATTGGATAAAGAAGTTGTGGAATATATATACACAACGGATTACTATTCTACTATCAGAAAAGATGAAATAGTGCCATTTGTGACAACATGGATGGATCTTGAGATTATTATGCTGAGCGAAGTAAGTCAGACAGAAAAAGTTGAGAACCATGATTTCACTGATAGGTGGTATATAAAACTGAAAACAACAAAAGAACATGACAAACAAATGAAGAAACAAAAACTCGTAGACACAGACAATAGATTAGTGGTTACCAGAGGGTAAGGGGGTTGGGGGGTGGTAGTTGAGGGTAAAGGGGATCCAATATATGGTGATGGAAAGAGAACTGACTCTGGGTGGTGAGTACACAATGTGATATACAGATAATGTATTAAGGAATTGTACACCTGAAATCTATGTAACTTCATTAACAATTGTCACCCCAATGAACTAATTAAAAATATCTGTGTTTATTTAGAAAATTATAATAGTTTCAGACATTCACATTTATTGAGACTATCCTTGCAATTATTTCAAGAAACTACTAGAGTAGGTGAAGAACTAGAGGGTATCTGGTGGTAGATACAGCAAAAGGGGTTATCTCTACTTCAGTTCTCAGGGCAAGCTCAGTGAAAAGTTATTAATGGGAATGATCACATTTTAAAAATATTTTTAAAAGTATAGTTGGCATACAATATTGCATTAGTTTCAGGTGTACAACATAGTGATTAGTCATTTATGCACCTTTAGAAGTGATCACCCTGGTAAGTTTAGTACACATCAGATATCATATATGGTTATTACAATATTATTGACTGCATTCCCTATGCGGTACTTTACATCCTTGTGACTATTTTTATAACTGGCAATTTGTATTTCTTAATCCTTTTCACCTTTTTTGCCCAACCCCCTCCAATCTGTCTCCCACCTGGTGATCATCAGTTTGTTTTCTGTATCTATGAGTTTCTGTTTTCTTTGTTCATTAGTTTTTTAGATTCCATATATAAGTAAAATCATATGGTATTTTTCTTTCTCTGTCTGACTTATTTCACTTAGCATAACAGCCTCTAGGTCCATCCATGTTGTAAATGGTAAGATTTCATTCATTTTTTATGGCTGAGTAATATTCCATTTTATATAAATACCATATGTTCTTTATCCATTCATATATCTGTGGACACCTAGGCTGCTTTCATATCTTGGCTATTGTAAATAATGCTAAAATGAACATAAAGGTGTATATAACTTTTTTTTAATTAGTGCATTTGTTTTCTTTGAATAAATACCCATAAATAGAATTGCTGGGTCATATGGTAGTTCTATTTTTAATATTTTGAGGCATCTCCTTACTGTTTCCAATATTGGCTGCACCAACATACAATCCCACCAAAAGTGCATGAGGCTTCCCTCATCTCCGTATCCTCACCAACACTTGCTATTTGTTGACTTTTTGGTTCATATCCATTTTGACAGCTGTGAGGTGATATCTCCTTGTGGTATTGATTTACATTTCCATGATGATTAGTAATGTTGAGCATCTTTTCATATGTCTGTTTGACATCTGTATGTTTTCTTTGGGAAAATATCTATTTTTAATAATCATACTAGAAAGTTCTTACCTCTAGTGACTGGAAATTTATATCCCTGTTGACTTCTGGTCAAGATGGCAAAGTGGGTAAACACTGTGCTTTCCCCCTCCCATGACTATATTATTACAACTAAATTATTGAACAACAACCCTTGAGAACCACATGAAGACTAGCTGAACAGAACTGTTATAACTAAGGATGTAAAGAAGAAACCACATAGAGACTTGTAGGAGGGGCAGAGATGCAAAATGAGCTGATCTCACACTTGTGTGTGATGGTTAAAAATTGGGAAGGATATCTTGGCTGCAGAGGTCCCACCTGAGGAGCAAGAATTTCTAGCCCCACACTGGGACCCCCAGCCTGGAGAACCAGTGCTGAGAACAGGAGTCCCCATGACCTCTGACTGTGAAAATCAGTGGGCATTCTGTCCAGATGGGATGGAGGGTTGTTGTAGACCCAAGCATCCTCATAAAGGGCCTGAGCACAGGCACACTGGCTCACAAACACTCACCCTAAGCTCCAGCAAATGGGCAGCAGCTCAAAAAGTGCCAGGGACATATAAGGAGAAAGTGACTTGTCTGATTCAGAGAAAAGGCTAGAGGGGCAGCTCTCTCTCCAGACATAAAGTGCAAGCAGGTGCCATTGTTCCTTTGTAGAGCCCTCCTTCTACACAGCCTATAGGCACAGGCAGGTGCCAAGTCTGAGTCTGCATTCAACTGGCTAACATTGTTCTCACCCTACCTTGGTGATTCTCTGAGACCCCACTTTTCCCAATTTACATGCAGTGCCTGAACCTCTTTCAGAGGTTAATCCACAAAAACAGCTGGCCTGGGCCTGAATTGTGGAATTTCCTAAAATCTATCAAAGTGCTGCAAACCCCAAACAAGCAGCAGCTGGCCTTGGTATGCCCTGTGCCTTCTGCTAAGCCAACCCAAGAACAGCACTAATGGTAGAAGGCCTCGGTTTACAGCATAACCACTCCCAGGTGCCTCCATGCCCAGTGCAGGCAGCTACCAATTTCAGATCACTTTGTAGCTCATGCCAGATTGCCCCAGGACAAACACAAGCAGCTGCTGACCTTGGCCTGCAATGGAGCCTCTTCCAAGAGCCCCAGAATCAACAGACCTGGCTAGCTTCAGGTCAGACCAGACCACCACCCAATTAGCACCACAAGCAACACACCCAAATGGTGGACTCAGCAGGCACCAGGACCCCGCTAAAGTGAATCCCGCTCCATGGGGTTACACCCCACACAATAGTGTGTCCACTGTAGTCAAGGCCCAATCCTCACTGCCAGTCAGCCTGAGGGTCAATACCACCCACTGACTTGCCAACAACAATCAATGCTCAACTATAGCAGGAGGGCACAAACATCCCACACAAGACATACCCCTGGAACACCTGGCACAGGTGAACAGGAAAACTGTGCCACTGGTCCTCACAGGATACCTACTATGTAAGGCCACTATGCCAAGACTGGAAGACATAGCAGATTTACTGAATATATGGAAACAAACACAAGGAGGCAGCCAAAATGAGACCATGAAATATATCCCAAATGAAAAAACAGGAGAAATCTCTAGAAAAAGAACTAAATGAAAGGAAATAAAGCAATCTACCAGATGCAGAGTTCAAAACACTGGTTATAAGGATGCTCAATTAACTTAGGGGAAGAATAGATGATCTCAGTGAGAACTTGAACAAAAAGACAGTAAATAAAAAAAGGTAGATAGACAGCATAAAAAATAACTAGTCAGAAATGAAGAGTACAATAACTTAAATGAGTAATACATTAGAGGGAATCAACAGCAGGTTAGATAAAACAGAGTACCGAATCAGCAATTTGGAAGACAACATAGCAGAAAATACCCAATTGGAATAGCAAAAAAGAAAAAAAAATAAAGATATTAATAATTTAAGGGACATCTGGGACAACATGAAACATAACCACATTAGCATTATACAAGTACCAGAATGAGATGAGAGAGAGCAAGGAATTGAAAAGTTATTCGAAGAAATAATGAGTAAAAACTTTTCTACCTTGGTGAAGGAAATAGGCATACAAGTCCAGGAAGTTCAGAGAGTCCCAAAAAAGATAAACTCAAAGAGGTCCACATGAAGACACGTTATAATTAAAATGCCAAAGGTTAAAAAGAGAGAGAGAGAGAGAGAGAGAGAGAGAGAGAGAGAGAGAGAGAGAGAGAGAGAATCTTAAAAGCAGCATGAGAAAAGCAGTTGGTTACCTACAAGGGAGCTCCCAGAAAATGGTCATCTGATTTCTGAACGGAAACTTTGCAGGCCAGAAGGGACTAGCATGAAATATTCAAAGTGATGAAAAGCAAGGATCTACAGTCAAGATTGCTCTACCCAGCAAAGCTATCATTTAGAATCTAAAGAGACATAAAGAACTTCCCAGATAATAAAAAACTGAAGGAGTTTATCACTACTAAACCACTATTACAAGATACATTACAGAGACTTCTTTAAGAAGAAAAAATAATAAAAAATATGAATAAGAAAATATTGCAAAGTAGAATTCTACCTCACAAAGGCAAACACATAATAAAAGCAGTGAATCAACCAACACTGAAACTAGTACAAAGGTTAAAAAGCAAAAGTAGGAAGATTATGTGTAATTACAACAGTAAATTAATGGATACACACAAACACACATACAAAAGAATTAAAAAATAATGACAAAATGTGTGGAGTGGGTGAGTAAAAATGGTAGTGACTTTAGAATATGTTCCAATTTAAGTGACCATCAATGTAAAATACAGTGCTATGAAACATATTTTGGTATATATGAAGCACATGGAAACCATAAACCAAAATCTACAAAATATATACAAGAAATAAAGAGAAAATAATCCAAATTCAACACTACAGAAAGTCATCATCATACAAGAGAAGAAAGCAAGAAAATAAAAAAGGAACAGAAAAACTACACGAATAATCAGAAAACAAAATGGAAATAACTACATACGAGATGTGATCAAAATATATGGTGAATGCTGCTGCTGAGTGCCATGCAACGGAAAGGCAGGGATCTTCAGTATGAGAAGAGGCATGTCTAATCTTAGTAAAGTATGTGACAAGTTTCAGCTTGTTCTGTGCAGTCAGTCAGGTGTGAGCTATGGTTGAGAGAAGGTGTGTTTTAAAGTGTGCCATAAATCATGGATCATGAACAATGCCTTAACATGAAATTTTGTTTCAAACTGCAGAAGAGTGTGAAAGGAATACATGAAATGTTAAAAACTAGTTTATGGTGATTCTGCAGTCACCATGAAGATGGTTTATAAGTGGTTCCAGTGATTTCGTAATGGTTGTGAATCAACTGTAAATGAGGAGAGATCGGGATGTCCTTCAACATCAAAAACCCAAGAGAATGTTGAAAAAGTAAGTGAAATGATTCAATCAAACAGGCGATTGGCTATTAGGGAAATTTCTGAGGATCTGAACGTCTCTTATGGTTCCCTTTAAAGCATTTTAACAACAGATTTGAATATGAGGGAGTAAGTGCAAAATTTGTTCCATGCATTTTCACTGTCAAACAAAAGCAACAGCATTTTCGTTGGAGTTGCACAATTGTGCCACTTCAGATTCCAGCTATTTAAGACATGTCATCTTGGGAGATAAAACTTGGGTCTATGGTTATGATCCTGAGACCAAGGTTCAGAGTTCTCAATGTAAATCACCCTGTTCTCCCTGTGTGGAAAAGAAAAAGCACATCAATCAAGATCGCAACATCAAGGTGATATTAATTGTGGTTTTTGACCTTGATGGAATTGTGTGAGCTGAGTTTGTACCCAAGAACCCTACGGTGAACTGTTAATATTATAAGTGCGTATTAGAGCATTTAAGAAATGATGTGCATAGAAAATGGCCTCCCGTAAACAAAGCTGCAATGAACATTGGAGCACACGTGTCTTTCAATTGTCACCCCAATAAATTTAATTTTAAAAAAAAGAAAATGGCCTGAGAAATGGGCAAACGGTTTTATCCTCCATCATGACAATGCTCTGCGTCACACATTGCTTCTGGTATGGCAATGTCTGTTAAAAACATTATGGTGTGTCCTCATCCACCTTATTCACTGGATCTGACACTGTGTGATTTCTGGCTCTTCCCCAAAGTCAAAATGACCGTGAAAGGTAAATATTTTACATTGATTCAGAACACTGAAGCAGCCACAACAGTGCAACTGAAAACACTCACAAAAGAGGACTTCCAGAATTGCTTCAGAAAGTGGCAAGAATGATGGGATAAATGTGTTTGAAGCAAGGGGGAGTATTCTGAGGGGGATTAATGGCAATGTATTTTTTACTGTAATGTTTTTTTATTTAAATATTCACTGTATTGTTTGATCACACCTTGTATATACAATGGAATATTACTTGGCCTTAAAAAAGAATGAAACCTCACCATTTGTGACAACATGGATAGGCCTAGAGGGTATTATGCTAGGTGAAAGAAACCAGACAGAGAAAGATGAACATCATATACTCTCACTTATATGTGGAATCTAAAAAACAAAATAAATGAACAACAACAAAAAACCCTAAAATCACACTCATTAATACAGAATAAACTGATGCTTGCCAGATGAAAGGGAGTTTGGGGGGCTGGTTAAAAAGGTAAAGGGATTGAGAAGTACAACTTGGCAGTCCAAATAATCATGCGGTTATAAAGTACAGTGCAGGGAACATAGTCAATAATAATGTAATAACTATGTATGGTGTTACATGGGTGCAAGACTTATTGGGCAGGACACTTTGTAAGTTATATAAATGTCTAATCACTATGCTGTACACCTGAAACTAATATAATATTGAATGTCAACTGTAATTGAAAAAAAAAAGAATATTTGTATTCCTGTCATTTCAAACTAGTTCTGCCTACCAAAGCCAAATAAAATCTGCCTGTTACAAATGAAACTCTTCAAATATCTAAAGACAGCAATCCTGTTCTCCCTCAAATCTTCCCTTATCCATGTTAGACATTCATTTCTAATATGACATGGTCCTTGTTCTTGGTTTTCTTTTGAATCAGAACATTATTGCTTTTGGCAAAAAGCACTCACACTTTAGCTTATTTTAACCTTGAAAATGATAGTTTAACTACCCAAATGCTTGAAATGTTTAGGAAATTTAAGCATATGTCTGATTGTAAAAACAAATGGACAAATGGGATTTAATGTTTCCTTGTACTTTTAGTTGCTTGCAAAGGCAGTTGTTTCATATTTTATGGAATTAAAGAGAAAGGGAGACAGACTTAACATTAACTATTGAAAGCAATATATGGTCTAAGACAGTGCCTACTCAACCTGAAGCATAACCAATTAAATTTTAAAACTTCAGTTAACCCACACACAGTTCATACAATGCCAAACAGCCTGTTTTATGCTTTTGCACTGACTACATGGGACTTTCAAGTAGACTGTATTTACTGACAGTTCATTACAGTCAATCAATCAACTCATTAAGTAAACAGCTACTTCAAATGTGTTTTGTTTTCACTGAGTTGACTATTTTGCTGAGCTGATCAATTCATCCAGAAAACTGTAAATAGAGCCAACAGTATCTCTTTTTGTGGTTTGTTTGTTTATCCACTGAACTAACTAAAGTAATTGATCTTATGTTCTATACAGTCAGTCTAAATAAAAAACCATATACTTGAACCTGAATTATTTTTTAAATAAAGATTAGGGAACAGTTAATATACATTAAGTCTTCTCTGATCTTTTCTGGTATAGTTATAATAATAAACAATCACTGAATGACTATTTTGGGCAAGGTGCTATACTAAATACTTTTTACACACTCTCTCCATCAATCCTCTTCAACAATCCTATGCAATAATAAAATATTACCACTATTTTACAGATAGGGAAACTGAAGCGCCAAGAAAGGCAAGGCTCACTTTCTCCGAGAAGCCTTCCCTGACCTCTCCAAACCACAGATCACTCCTATAGCCTCATAGTATCCATAGTTCTGATCATTTTCTTTATGGTGAGTGCACTTAACACACCTAGCATGCTGCAGTTACTTTTTTCCCAGGGAGTCTATTTTGTTGTTCTAAATAGGTTGCAATCTCATACACATAAAAAACTCATTCTTACTTATTATTTTCCTCCACAGTAGTGTCTTGAACATAATTACTATCCACTAAGTGTTTGTTGAGTGAATAAGTGAATGCATGATGAATGGATGAATCACAGAGAAAAAGCACCACTGAGAGGAAACTAATGAGTGTCTGGGGAATTAGAATTTAGCTGTGATGTTTGATTTGACCACCAGGTGTCACAAGTATACCAATGTTCAACTATCTTTTGGTATTTAGTAGCACATAATTTGTTTTTAAATTCAATTAAGGGAGAAATGTTAAGGGAGAGAAATATCAACAACCTCCTGTGTAATACCAGAAGAAGAATCCTTTAAAGTACATTTTAGAAAGCTTTTTTTCAGCCTCCATACTTCCTCATATAGTTCTCTGAAAATAGTTTGGTTTCTAAATTTATTATTGATTTCTAGAATATCTAGAATTTCTAGAGCTATTAAAGGTCATTAAGATCTTCTGATCTTGCCATTTTTTATAGATGAGGAAACCAAAGCCAAAAATATGGAGATTAAATTTTCCAAATTCACACAGAATATTAGTGGCAAGGCTGAATCAGAATCTCTTGCTTCCTACTACAAAGCAATTTTTATTTTTCCAAGAACTTCTAATATAAAAACCATATTTTTGTAATTATATAATAGCAATACAAACTTTCAGAAATAAACCTATGCCAGATTTTAGAACACTAACGCTGACAGTAAACTGTTACAGCAAGAAGGATTAGTTGTTTCCAAATATTCCAGGACAAATACAGTGTTTTCAAAAACAGAAAGGGTGTTTCTAGCCTCTAATTATAAGATTTTGTAAAAAGTCTGCTTAAAATTCTTAGATTAAGTTGTTCTTAAGCTTTCACTATTTCTTCACACAAGAATGAAGCTTCACATTAGAAAACAGAGATAAGCAAAGACAAATCTAAATATATACATATCTATCACCAATATTTCTATTGCGAATCTTTTGGTGTATTACTTTCTACTTTTTTAATATGACTACAGACCTATAAATGAATACACGTATAGATATTTTATCTAAACTTGACTTATATACACATATTTTTTTGTAATCGTAGTTTGTATTCAATTATAATTGTTATGAATATAGTGTCTTGTCAATGAATAGGTATCTAGTCATTTTAATGTATACTTAGAATTCCACCAGAATTATGTACCATAATTTAAATAGCTAGTAGACATGGAGTTGGTTCTCATTTTTTCACTATTAGAAACAATGCTTTGATAAACATTCTTGTACACCCAACTTAGTACATTTGAGCAACTATTTCTATTGAATAAATTTTAAAAAGCAGAATTGCTAGGAGTTTGCTGTGTAATGCCAGATTATCCCCCAGGAAGGCATCCTATATGAAAGTCTAAAGTGATACTCTTTCCCATAACATCACATTGTCAGACCTATTGGTTTTTCAAATATATAAAATTATTTTTAACTAAAAGAAGAAGTATGGTGTACAAAATTCTGACTCATTCTTTAAGGCCTAGCTAAAAGTAACTTCCTCTACCTAGTCACAAATCAATCCAGACAGAATTTATTATTTCTAACTTAACACAGTGGTTCTCAAACTTGAGCATGTTTTAGAAACATCTGGGAGGCTGTCCCACCTACAGAGTTTCTGATTAAGTAGGTCGGGGTTAGGACCCAATAATTTGCATTCCTAATAAGTTCCCATGTGATCCAGAGACCACATGTTGAAGAACACTTCCATAAAGCACGGTTTATACCAGAAAGGAGTCTTTGTTATCTGAGAAACCATGTATTAGCTCCTCGAAAATATTGTGAATCATTTAATTAATGTTATAGACTGAATGTTAGAATATTTACGTGCACCGCAAATTCATATGTTGAAACTTAATCCCCAGTGTGATGGTATTTAGACATATGGCCTTTGGGAGGTGATTAGGTCATTAGGGGATTAGTGTCCTTACAAAAATGAGACCCCAGAGAGCTTTACCAGTGAGCAGAACACTGTCTATGGACTTCTCAGCCTCCAGAACTGTGAGAAATAAATGTTCTTTATGCAATCCAGTCAATGGTATTTTTTTTGTTATAAGAGCCCAAAGAGACTAAGAAAATTAATCATATATTCTTTTCCATCCTAGATGAGGAAGCTCACACAGAAGTTTGTGACCTAACTTTCATAGCTGTGTAGCATAATCTGGCCTATTTGCCTACACTATTCATTCTGTATTGCCCATGTGGAAGAGAAGTGATAATAAAACAAAAGAAAAATGAGGACAAAAATTTTGCACTGAGTATAGGTTTTAGAAAACAATAAGGATTTCTATGTGTTTTTTTTTAAATCTGCAGTTGTCTCAATGCTATAATGAAAGGTTAAGCTTGTAATACTTTTTTTTTTTTTTTGCCACAATGAATCTTTGAGAAAAGCCTAATAAACTTATTCCTGAGACATTCGTATCCAACTGATTAAATTTTAAAATCTCTGGAAAGCCACGTGCAAAAGAAACTAGATAGCTACCTGTCACCATGTACCAACATCAACTCAAAATGAATCAAAGACCTAAACATAAGACCTGAAACAATAATTGCACAGAAGAAAGCATAGGTGTTAAACTAATGGACGTTGGGTTCAGAGAGGATTTCATGACTTTGACCCCAAAGGCAAGGCAAGTAAAAGCAAATATAAATGAATGGGATTACTTAAACTAAAAGGCTTCTGCACAGCAAAAAAGACCTTAAATAAAACAAAGAGGAAACCAACCAAATGGGAGAAGATATATGCAAATAACACCTCTGATAAGGGGCTAATATATCTAACAGATATAAAATAAAATAAAACTCATACAATTCAACAACAAAAAAGCAAACAATGCAATTAAAAAATAGAGAAAGAATGTAAACAGACACTTCTCCCAAGAAAACAAACAACTGGCCAGCAGATATAAGAAAAAAATACTCAACTTTACGAGCTATTAGGGAAATGCAAATCAAAACCACTATGAGATACCACCTCACACTTGTTGGAATGGCTATCATCAATAAGACAAGGAATAATGAGTGTTGGAGAGGCTGTGGAGAAAAAGGAATCCTCATACACTGCTGATGGGAATGTAAATTGGTACAGGCACAATGGAAAACAGCACAGATGTTTCTCAGAAAATTAGGAATAGAATTACCATACAACCCACAATCTTTCCTGTGGATATCTAACCCCCAAATATGAAAGTATTTATGCATAAAGATGTACATACCCCTATGTTCACTGAAGCACTATTCATGGTGGCCAAGATATGGAAACAGCCCAAGTGTTTTTCGATAGATCATTGGGTAAAGAAGATGTGGTACATATATACAATGGTATATTACTCAGATATAAGAAAAGATGAAATATTGTCATTTACAACAACATGGATGGATCTTGGGATTATAATGCTAAGGAAAATAAGTCAGACAAAAAATGTCAAGAACCATATGATTTCACTCATGAGATATAAAACTGAGAGCAACAAACAAACAAACAAAAAATCATAGACACAGACAACAGTTTACTGGTTACCAGAGTGTAAGGGTGAAGAAGGGGTGGTAGAAGAGGGTAAAGGGGGTTAAATATTTGGTGATGGAAGGAGAACTGACTCTGGATGGTGAACACACAATGCAATATATACCTGATGTATTACACTAATGTACACTTAAAACATATAATTTTACTAGCTAATGTCACACCAGTGAATTTAATAAAAATGTAGGAAATAAAAAATAAAATTATTATAATTGAACTTAAAAATCATAAACAATTTTCAGAATAACCACTGTTTTATGGCGTATATAAACAATGTTTCTAAAATCCAAAACTCCTAAAAAATAAAACATGCATTATAGAAAACTTAACTATGTCATTTCAGAATTCCTATGTTTGTCTCTTTCAGTGTCAGAAACTTGAAAACCATAAGTTAAGCAAAAATTCATTTGTCTTAAGAATTTTCATTAGTTTTTAAAATCTAGCTGGTAAGAAGTTTGTTATGACTGGTTTCACTTTTAAAGAGAAAAATATATTTCTGATGTTGTTTTTCCCTAGATTGGAGAGGTTTATAAATTTTCTCCCACACCTACTTATTTAAAATTCTTTTTCATCTTATTCCAATAGGTTTTTAATTCAGATGTCTGGATTTTTTTCCCCCTTAACAGTCAGCACAGTGTAGTGATTCAAACTACAGGTTTTGGAGTCAGACAGACCTGAGTTTGAATCCAAGTTCCTCTGCTTATGAGTTGCATTTCCTAATTTATCTGAATCACAGTTTCCTCCACTGTACAATGTATACCATTTTTGTGTACATTCAAAGAAATAAGATAATATGTGCGATGCATGTGTTTGGTACATAGTAATATTAAAACACATGTTATTATTTTGTTAATTTTGTGTATTTCTTCTGAGTTGTGAAATATAAATACATTTCAAAGCTCTGCTCAACTTCCAGGTACCCCAGGAAGCTACCCCTGACTTCTCTAGTCCTTATTTTTTAACTAAATTTATTGGGGCGACATTGGTTAATAAAATTATGTAGGTTTCAAGTGCACATTTCTACAATACTTCATCTACATATTGCACTGTGTGTTCGCCACCCAGTCAGTTCTCCCTCCATCACCATATATTTGACCCCATTTACCCTCTTCTAGAACCTCCCTCCCCCCTTACCCTCTGGTAACCACTAAACTTGTCTGTGTCTATAGCTTTTTGTTTCTTTGTCTTGTTACTTTGTTGTTTTCAGGTTTATATCCCACATATGAGTGAAGTCATATGGTTCTTGACTTTTTCTGTCTGGCTTATTTTACTTACAATAATAATCTCAGAATCCATCCTTGTTGCTACAAATGACAGTATTTCATCTTTTCTTGTGGCTGAGTAGTATAGCATTTTGTATATTTACCACATCTTTACCCAATCATCTATTGAAGGACACTTTACTTGTTTCCATGTCTTGGCCACTGTGAATAATGCTGCAATGAACATTGGGGTATATACATCTTTATGCATAAATGTTTTTATATTTTGGGGGTAGATACCCAAAAGAGGGATTGCTGGGTCATTGAATTCCACTTTCTTTACATTTCTGAAGTGTCTAGCAACTTATACCACATCTATATTTAATAAAATTAAATTTTCTGAGCATTTACTACATGTCCAATACTTTACATACGTTCTATCATTTAATCCTCATGACAATCCTATAAGAAATGTAAATACTTTCTTTTTTAAGTACTTTTTAAAATCAGTTTCTCGTGTGCAAAGCAACATAATAGTTAGACTTTACACCCCTCACAAAATGAGAACATCCCTCCCCCAAGCTACTACCCCTCTGACATCTTATATAATTGTTACAATACCATTGACTATCTTCCTTATGCTATACTCCACTTCCTGTGGGGGAGGAAATACATACATATATATATATATATATATATATATATATATATATATATATATATATATATATATTTGACATACAATGTTATTCTACTTCAGCTTCAGGTGTATGGTGCATTGGTCAGGCATCTACACAGTCTATGAAGTGACCCCTTGATAAGTCCAGTGCCCATCTGGCACCTTACATAATCTTTACAACATTGTGTATATATTTTCATTATGCTCATTTGACCATTAAGAAATGGTCAAACTTTTTAATGTATGTATTATTACCATACATTATTTGCTATTGTGTCTATGGTGTGAATCATGAGTATAAGTTCCTTGATAAACATCTTCTTTTATCTCCACTGAAACACAGATTACGCCAGAAGTGGACCAAAAACCATACTCTGGAAATCCTACTGCTAGCATCCAAGGCTTGGTCACTGGCCTCTACGTGATTTTCCCAGTTTTCCTTCACAGTCATATAGTTAGACTATATTGTCTAGGAATTGTCTAGGGACTCTGACCTTAAATTCCTTTACAAGTAGAGAGCTCCCCTCATTTCATTTAAAGCTTTCAGCCCTTCCTGAAATACTAGCTCTGCAAATAGATTTTAGGTAGATGGTAATCCATCTAGACTAGAGAACACATCCTCTTTTCTCCAACTGCAGGACAATGAATATTTCCCACCTCTGACTGGCAACACTTGCTAGAGACAGCTGCTGGTTTCAGATAACGAAAGGCTTGGGAACAGAATAGTCTCACCATGATTGTGTTCTTTTGGCTATGTCTGAGTTTCATGTTTCTTACTGGGGACTGAGCAAAGGTGGTTGTAGAACACTACTTCTTCAAAAATATTAGCAACAAGAACTATAATAAGTTGCCCACTTATGTATGGCTCCAGTGATGAAGTGTTCTACTCACAGAAATTTTAAGAAATCATTTGAATCTTCACATTGATGACTCATTTGGTGAGGCACAAGCACAAATTGTGAAGTAACTTGCCTGAGGATAAAGAACCCCATTTATTATATAAACTTTGAAATGTAGCTAGACATCAAACTGTCAATCTAATAATCTTTCCATTTCATCTGGCTGCCTCCTTGATAAGAGAAGAAAGTGCTATATGAAACACCCCAAAGACAGGTGTACTGATGGTAGAGGAAAGCTTGGAACATATGAGTCGTGGTTTGATGTGAAGGAGAGATGGGCATCAATAGGAAATTTTTACTATACTAAATTAGCCTTCCCTATCCTTCTCCATCTATAACAGTCATTCTTTGGAGTACACAATGGGCTTGGGACCCTTTCCCTAGTTATTTCATCTCATGTACCTTTAAGTGCAAATCTTTATCATGGCCGGTCTCCCTCTAAATATAATGGGTATTAATTAACTAATGTAACATTTTTCATGTTTTCAATGTATTAGGCATTGTTTTAAATACTGATGATGGTATACAGACAGACATGGTCTCTGCCTTTATGAAGCTTGCAGTCCATCCCATTTTCCACATCTAATGAAATAATACTCATCCATCAAAGTTATATTTGTCATACCTTCTTAATGAAGGCTTCTCTGAATGCCATTCCACCAGTACTGTCCTTTCATAGCCCTCCTGCTACAGTCTTTCTAGCAATAGAATCAATAATGTAATGAACCAATTGACATTGAATTGTTAGTGATTAGTTATAGCTTAAAATAGTTTTCCTTGCAAGGATATTTGTACTTAAGGAGAAAATTATTTTAAATAGCTTTGCTTAATTGAAATAATTGAATGGTGGAATTTCAAACAGTAGAGCTCCAATTGAAGGGCACTTTGGAGTCAGGGAATTTTCTGCAACTCTGAAATAATAACTATTGGCTAATAACCTATTTAGTACATGTGTAAATCCAGACCTACTATAAGGCTTACTATTCCTTGATGATAGTAACACAAAGGCCTATGTTATCTGTATCCAGTCTTATTATTTCTTTGTTTCCATTTACACTCAAGGCTTGTAATATTTGCAAATGAGTCCCAGGGAAGGAAAGCAGTGACTAACTTTATGTTAAAAACCCAGTGCTCCATACAGAATCCAATAGCCCTATGTTAGCTTTATGTTCTTCATTTACTTATTGTTACATGACTGCAGGAAGACATAATAATCAGAAGTTCAGGCCCACTACATAGAAATAAAGTGTTTTTTTCCTCACTCCAGGTCCACTGCCCTGTGTGGCTCAGGCTACAAGAGTGGCAAAATGTCATCTAATAAGGAACAGAATGGATGACATTCCATTAGCAATTTAACATAGTGGTGAAGAGCATAAAGTTTAGTGGTTGTGAGTGCCTATCGTATAGTAAGTACTTAATTGATATTAGCTACAAAGCCAAAGGAAAAGGTTATGATGTGTGCAAAAGTTACAGGAAACTACAAAAAGGAAAACAAAGGGATTAAGGTGAAAACAGATTGGTCTCTGTTACTGGAGTACTTCTCTGTCCTGGGAAATGCAGAAGTTATATAGTACTTTTGCATTTAGTTAACAACAAGTTACTGCCATGTGTTAAGTTTTCTGTTGTTGTTAAGTTTTCTTTTGTTACATTTTATTAAGCACTTCTTGAGTTAAACTTAACAGTCAAAGAATCATAGCTCTGGAAGAGAACCTAGGGAATACTTAGTCTACCAGTTTTATGCTAAAAATGAGTAATCTTAAGCACTGAAAAGTAAAGGACATTGTCCAAAGACATGCAGAGAATTCCAGAGAAAGCCCGGTATTGAATCCAGATCTTAGTGAATTCACTCTATTAATTGTACACTTTTCACTATATCACACAATTTAACATATAATTATATTTAGATTTGAATGTTGCTATAGTTATTTAACATTTTTCATATGTTCATGTACATTCTTCTCCAAGTCTGAGTGCTGCACATGGGGCACAGAGTATGTATTCAGTAAAGACATGTGAATATGTTGATTATATTTGAGGATAGAGATATGTTACACAAGAAATGTTACCCAGGGGGCCACTGCAAGAGTACCACCATCCTTACCTGGAAGTCTATTTCAGAATATGTAAGAGCACATTCACCATTCAAAAATCCCTTAGGAGAGAGTAAAATTTCTGAATGCATAGATAATAATTTATTATAAAACTTAATATGACAGGCATGCAAAGTTATAAGGATCCTGAGTTGCAACCTAGAGGAAATATACCAAGCGTTTCCCTGAATATGTGTTGCATTCTGTACCTTTATGAATCAGGAAAAGTATTCTCTGTTCCTAGAATTTTCTTTTCCTACTTTTTTATGTGACAAAGTAATTTTCCTTTAGGTCTTAACATAAAATTACCCTCTGGGAAACCCTGACTTCTCTCTAGCACTGCCTTAGGTACTTCTCTGAGCTTCTACAAGACCCTGCACTTCCCTTATAGACTGGATCACCCACTAGATATTATACTCTGGGATGTAGATTGGATTTCCCTTGATCAAGTTAATAAAAAATTTCCTAGCAAGCATTAGATACTAAACATACTTGTTGATTAAATGAATTAAGAAAGTGATAGAAGTTCAAGTACAAGATTAAAAACTAATAGTGTTAGGAATTGGCAGTCAGCATCCCCATTTATCCACCACCCAAAAAACACCAGATAGGCCTACATGTAAGATGGCTCTGAAAAGTTCCAATTCCAGATGAGATAGAGTAAATTCACACCACCCCATTCTTCCTGGTGATTATGGCTGAAATCCCTGGAGAAAATACATAAAATAAATGTCAGAAGACTGTGAAATCTGGAGAAAATAAGAAAGACTAGCTAGAGATCTCAAGACTCAAGGAACTACATGACGCTGGCTTTAGTTTGTGTGTGTGTGTGTGTGTGTGTGTGTGTGTGTGTGTGTGTGTGTGTGTTGCTTCCTATATATCCTGGACTGGACGCTAAATAAGCATTCGAGTGGGGAAAAAAAGATTCCAAGAAAAAGGCTGAGTTTCCCAAATTTTGTGCAAGACATATAGCTATGAATTCAAGAACTGAGTTTATACTAAACAGGATAAATGCAAATAAATACACATAATCAATCTTCTGAAAAGTAAAGACTAAAATAAAATCTCCAAAGGAGCCAGAGAGAAGCAATACATTATTTATAGAGGAACAATTGTTCAAGTGACAGGAGATTACTAGTCTGAAACCATAGAGGCCAGAAAAAATATCCTGTGGGAATACCCAGGTAAGTAAAACTAAGTTGACATGCTCTAAAACAATTGCTAAAGAAAATTATTCAAACACAAAGGAAATGATAACAGAAAAAAAAGTGAACATCAAGAATTAAGAAAGAAAAACCTAAAGAATAATATATCCATAAAAAATTATCTTTCAAAAAAGGAATAATTAAGACAATCCTAAATAAACAAAAAATAATAAAGTCATTAATAGTAGTATTCACCAACAATGAATAGTAAAAGGAGTCCTTTATGATGACTGAAAGGAAATGAGACAGTAACTGGAAGCCAAAACAAGAAGTAAAGCTCACCAGTTCAGGTAGCGACATAAATAAATATAAAAAAGAGCATAAACATGTATTTGTTTGTAGCACTTTTCTTTTACTCTCTGATTTAAAGGAAATTTGTATGAAACATTAATTACAAGCAATTATAAAACTGTGTTAATGGATTTATAGTGTATAAAGATATGACGTATGACAGTAATAGAACCAAAGAAGAAGAAACAAATGGGTCTATCTTTTTTTTTTTTTTTTTTTTTTTTAACATGCCTTTGTTTTTAGTTTATTTCAAAAATCTTTATGCACTCCTATGTTTATTGCAGCACTATATACAATAGCCAAGACCTGGAAACAACCGAAATGCCCATCAGTAGATGACTGGATTAAGAAACTGTGGTACATTTATACAATGGAGTATTACGCAGCCATAAAGAAGAAAGAAATCTTACCATTTGCAAATGGGTCTATCTTGAAACAGGGTTTCAGTATACTATTGAAATTAAGTTGATATTAATCTGTACTAGATTGTTTTAATGTAAGTTGTTAGTTGAAATCCACAAGGAAACCATTAAGAAAATAACTCAAAAACTAAAATAAAAGAAACAACAAAAGAATTAAAAAGGTACACAAAAAAATGTTGATGTAACACAAATGAAGATAGAAATGAATGATTACAGGAGAGTATCATAATGTCATAAGACATTAAAAAAACAAATAGCAAAATAGCAGACCTATAATGAACATTATCTATAATTCCATTAAAATAAATGGATTAAGCACTCCAATAACAAAACAGATTGGTAGAATGGATTAAAATAAACAACTATATGCTTACTACAGAGACGTACATTATATTCAAACACACAGTATGTTGAAAGTACAAAGATGTTAAAAGATATACCATGCATACAGGTATGAAAATAGAGTTGGAAGGGCTAAACTATATCAGAAAACAATACGTTTTAGGCATAATTTGCTATTGGAGACAAAAAGAATATTATTATAAAGGTGTAATTCAATTAAGAACACATAGCAATTAAAAATGTATATGCACTTAAAATACAGCCCTAAAATATATGAAGTTAAAACTGATGGAAATGAAAAAAGAAATAGACAATTCAACAATAACAGTTGGAAACTTCAATACTCTATTTTAAATAATAGATAAAACAGCTTGGTAGAAGATCAACAAGGATAGATAAGATTTGAGCAACACTATAAACCAAGTATAAACCTGACAGGCTGTAATACAATACTCTACCCAATAACAGCAGAATATACATTCTTCTCAAGTAAACATGGACCATTCTCCAAGACAGAACATATATTAAGTCACATAACATTTGAAAACTTTAAAAGGATTAATGTCATACAGAGTATGTTTTCTGCCAACAATGAAATAAAATTAAAAATAGGTACAGGGAAGGAAGGTCAACAAAATGGTAGCATGGGAATTTTTAGAATTTGTCTCCCTCTAGAAATATCAATTTGAACAAATATTCATGCATACACAAAAAACAAACAAACAAACAAAAAACACCTTCCCAAGAGTTAGGGATTCCAGGTACAAGATTACAGCACCTGAGTAAAGCACAAAAATAAGAAAAGACTCTGCCGAATAGTATTCCATTGTGTATATGTACCACAACTTCTTTATCCATTCATCTATCGAAGGACATTTTGGTTGTTTCCATGTCTTGGCCACCGTAAACAAAGCTGCAACATGGATGGATCTTGAGAGAGTAATGCTGAGCGAAACAAGTCAGACAGAAAAAGCAGAGAACCATGTGATTTCACTGATATGTGGTATATAAACCAAAAACAACAAAAGAACAAGACAAACAAATGAGAAACAGAAACTCATAGACACGGACAATAGTTTAGTGGTTGCCAGAGGGTAAGGTGGGTGGGGGGGGAGGTGAGGGTAAGGGGGATCGAATATATGGTGATGGAAGAACTGACTCTGGGTGATGAACATACAATGGGATTTATAGATGATGTAATACAGAATTGTACACCTGAAATCTATGTAATTTTACTAACAATTGTCACCCCAATAAATTTAATTAAAAAAAAAAAAAAAGACTCATTGAGGTGAGTAGGAAAGACAGATTCTCATTGTTTTCATCACCCTTCTACCAAGCCTGGGCAGCTCAGCACTGATAGAGACAAACATCCTATGGGAGAATGAGAATAAAGTGGGTGCCTAACTTCACCATGGACACCAGAGTCAGCATGCCACTGTACCAAGTCCACTACTGCAGCCTCAGGTAGTTCTCTGAGGGCTCCCACAAAACCAGGTCCCCAGCTCATCCTGGTGTCTGCTGACTTCAGAAGTTTCAGGCAACTTCTGCAACTCCAAGCAGTGTCTTGGCACTAAGCTCTCAGTGGACTCCTGAAAATCCAGGTTTCCAGTTTACCATAAAACCTACCAGCTCCAGTGACTCCAGGCACAGTTCATAGCACCTGGGTCCTAGCAGGTTGCCATGAACCCAGAATCCTGGTTCTTCCCAGCACTTGCTTGGGGTCACTTCAGTGACCCCAAGTGTTTCCCAGAGGACCAGGTGGCTTCCATGGCTCCAATCTCCCAGTGGGCTTTGGCAAACCCAGGCCCCTGATTCACCCTGGTGCCTGCTATTTTCTGCAGTCTCAGGCAGCTCATGTGGCTGCAAGTTCCCAACAGAATACGGTGAGCCCATGGTTCTGGGTTACCCTGGTGCCAGCCAACAACTGGGGAACCACACTCCCAAGAGGCTCCCATGAAACCAGGTTACCACTAAATTCCAGGGCCAGCTAGCTGCCATGACCCAGGGTGGATCCTGTGGCCCAGGCTCCCAATAAGCCTCCATAAACCCATTCCAGTACTGGATTGGCCCCTGCACTCAGACAATGGGCCCACCTTAGTGGTCTCCAGAATGTAATTGACCTTTGTGTACCCAGGATCCAAGATCACTTGCACAGACACAAGGCTTAAGCCCACCACCATAGACTTGAGAGCCAGGCCTAACTCACTGAGCCCAGCCTCCAGGACCACTACCCAGACTCAGTCACCAGACTGGTTCCTGTGTAATCAAACACCAACCCTGACTGTTTGCTGACCTAGGTATGAGACTTGCATGGTCAAGAATGCCAGTAGCAAGGACACCGATGGACACCACCAGACAGCACAACCAGAATCTCTGAGAGGGCTGTAGAGTTGGTGAAGAGTTATGTCTGCCAAAGCCAGTCTATAAAGAATGAAAGATGTGCCAACATCCTGAAATGAACAGACACCAATGCAAAATCACAAAGATCATGAATAATCAAGGAAACATGACTGCACAAAAAGAAACTAATAAAACATCAATGACTGCCCCTCTCTAAAAAAAATTCAGAATAATCCTCCTAGCGAAATTCAGTAAACTACAAGAAAGCATAAATATACTAAATGAAACTTTAAAAAATCCACCAACCAATAATAGAAACCATTTTTAAAAATCAGAAATACAACATTTGAAGAATGCATTGACTGAACTGAAGAATTCAATAGGGAGATTCAATATCTCATGTGATCAATCAGAAGAAAGAATTTGTGATCTAGAAGACATGACAGTTGAAATCATCCTGAGAAGAGAGCAAAAAGAATAAAAAGAGTGAAGAAAATCTTTGTGAATTATGAGATATCATTAAAACCAACAATATATGCATAATTGTCATCACAGAAGGAGAAAAGAAATAAAAAGAGAAGAAAGCTTATTTTTAAAATGATGGTTGGGAACTTCACATATCTGGGGAGAGATTTGAACATTGAGTTCAGGAAGTTAATAGGTTACCCCAAAAGATCTTCTCTAAGACACATATAGTAAAATTGTATAAAATCAAAGACAATGAGAAAAATTTAGAAACAGCAAAAAAATAAAATTCTCTATATACAAGAGAACCCCTTTAAGACAGAAACCATGCTGGAAGAGAAAACTGCCAATGAAGAATACCCACCAAAGTTATTTTTCAGGAATGAAGAAGAGATGAAGCATTTCCAAAACAAATAAAACCTGAGGGAGTTCATCACCACTAGACTTTCCTTACAAGAAATGCTGAAAGTAATTATTCAAGTTGATGTAAAAGGATGATAACTAGGAACATGAAAACATAAAATTATAAAACATACTGGTAAAAGTAGATATATAGTCAAATTTAGAATACTATTGTAACATGGTAGTTTGTTAATCACTTAACTCTAGTATAAATTTTAAAAACAGAAGTATTAAAAAACAACTATAGATACAATAATGTGTTAATGGATACATGATATAAAAAGAGGTAAATTATGACATCAAAAATAAAAGTGATGGAAGTAAAAGGATATAGTTTTTATATGCAATCTAAGTTTATTTATTATCAGCTTAAAATATATTTTTACATCTATAAGGTGTTTTATGTAAGCCTCATAACCACAAAGCAAAACTGTACAGTAGATGTACAAAAAAATAAAGAGACGGGAATCAAAGCATACCTCTATTGAAAATAATTCACTAAGAAGGACAGCAAAATAGGAAGAAAGGAACACAAGAACTAGAAAATAACCAGAAAACAATTCACATGATGTCATTTGTAAGTCCATACTTACTTATAATTACTTTAAATATAAATGGATTGAATTCTGTAGTCAAGAGGCAAGGACTAGTTTAAGGGATAACAAAATAATACCCAACTATATGCTTCCTAAAAGAAACTCACTTCAGAATTAGGACACACATAGGCTCAAAGTGAAGGGAAAGAAAAAGACACTGCATGCAAATGGAAAACAAAAGAAAGCAGGGGTAGCTACAATTATATAAGACAATATATACATTAAGTCAAAAACTATAATGAGACAAAAAGGATCATACATAATCAAGAGGACTTAATAATTGTAAATATACAAGAACCCAACATTGGAACAACTAAATATATTAAGCAAACACTAACAGATCTGAAGAGAGAAATAGAAAACAATACAATAATAGTAGGAGACTTCATTACTCCACTTCAAAAATGAATGGAACATCCAGGCAGAAAACCAATGAGGAAATGCTGGTCTTGAGCTATACCTTAGACCAAATGATCCTAAGAGAAATATAGAGAGCATTCCACTCAACAGCAACAGAAAACATATTATGCTTAGATGTATATGGAACATTCTCCAGATTAGATTATATGTTAGGTCACAAAACAAGCCTTAGCAAAAGTCAGAAGTTTGAAATCATACCAAGTATCATTTATGACCATAAAGGCATGAAACTAAAGTCAATAATAGGAGGAAAACTGGACAATTTACAAATGTGTGGAAATTAAACAACACAGTCCTGAACAACCAATGGGTAAAATAATATTTTTTTCCTTTTTCTTTATTCACATTTGTGAATATATACAAAAATTGAAACACAACATCCCAAAACATGTAAAATGCTGCATAAGCAGTAAAAAAAAGTTTATAGTGATAAACTCCTACATTAAGAAAGAAAAAGGAACAATAGGAAAATGTTCAAGATAGCACAATAGGTAAATGGAATGCCTGCCACCTCCTGGAATCACATTAAAATTACAACTAAACTATAGGACAATCAACCTCAAGAATTCTCTGAAGACTAGCTGAACAGAACCAATAACTGAGGACATAAAGAAGATGTCACATCAAGACTGGTAGGAGGGGTAGAGACTTGAATTGGACTGACCCCAAACACATAGGTAGTGATTGAGCACTGGGAGGGACATATTAGCAGCAGAGGGCCCCCTGAAGAGTAAGGGGTTACAGCCCCACATTGGGCTCCCCAGCTTAGGGGGTCCTGTTCTGGGAAGAGGTATCCCCACAACATCTGGTAGTGACAATCAGTGAGGACTCTATCCATCCTGGTGAGACATAAGGCGGCTGCAAACCCAGGTGCCCTCTTAAAGGGCCTGCACACAGACTCACTTCCTTGCAAACATTCACCAGGTCTCTGGTGGAGGTGCAGCAAATTGAGAAGCTCCAGAGACATACAGGGAAAGACTGAATTCTATGGCTTTAGGATGAGGACTAGAGGGACAACTGTCATTATCCCCGTGTGGAGCCTGTCTCATGCGTAGTCTACAAGAGGGCAACATATTTCCTGTCTTGAGCCCTCCTCCAAAGGGCCACATCTGAACTCCCATTTGTCTGGTAAAATCCATATGTGCACTACCTTGGAGATTCCCTGGGACCCCATCCAACTAGTGCTGCATTGCTAGGGGCACTCTAGGCTCCTGGAAAATCAGCCCTGCCCTGCAAGCTGCAGAAGCCTTTTGCAGCAGTAGTAGGCCTGTGGCGGCCTGGGGAACTTCCAGTGGTAGGAGCTCAGGTGGTCAGTCACAGTTTGTGCTGCAACCTCTTTTGGGTAGCTCTCAGGGAACTGCAGGCCAGAGGCAAGTGGTGGCTAGCCACAGTGTTCATTGGGTGTTTTGAGGGGTAACCACAGACTTGGCATTGGCACAATAAGTGAATATGCATTAACTGTGTAAAAAACACCCTCACCACTTCATAACTCCCTGAAACCCTGGCCTGCCCAGCTAGCATGGCATTGACAGGGGCACTCTTGACTCATGTATGGCTGGCCCTTCCACACAAGTTGCTGGAGGCTTGTACAGCAGCAGAGAGCCCATGGTGGCCTGTAAACCATGCGGTTGTCAGCAGTCAGCCCCAGTTCACATTGCAGCTTTTCATGGGTGGCTGTAGGTGTTCTGCAGGTCCAATGCAAGTGACAGCTGGCCATGCAATTCTGGGGATGTTTTCTGGGCTGGACACAGGCTCAACACTGGCACAGGAACTGAATCTGCATTAACTTTGTGAAAACCACCAGTCATACCCCTTGACTCCCTGTGATGCTGCCCCACTTAAATCTGGAGGCATCACCAGGGGCACTGTCAACACCAAGTGAACCAGCCCAGCCTGTGCATCTAAAAAGGCTTTTTCAGTGGCTGAGCCTTACAAGCAGCCAGCAGGTGGCAACAGGTGTTGGGGGCCTTGGACCTTTTGCTAAGCTTCCCCAGGACAAATACTGGTGGTAGGCAGTCTCAGTTCATGGTGAGGAAAGCCACACATGCCTCCAGGTCCAGCAGAAGCAACAACCAATTGGATATAGCTTTGTAGCTCCTACCAGTAGCTCTAAACCAGTCACAGGCAAGGCTGAAATTGGCATGCATGGGAGCCCTTCTCAAGAGGCACCAGAAACAACACACCCAAAGGCCGGCCTCAGACCACACTAAGCATTACTAGATCAACACTATAAGTGGTACCCCCAAATGGTGGTCTCAACAGGCAAAATAACCCACTGGAGCAAATCACCTCTGAGGAATCAGCTCCAACACAGCAGGTCATTTGCTGTGGGCATAGCTAATTCTCACAACCAGTCAGCCTGAGTGTGAATCCCACACACTGATGAGTCAAAAGCAATAAAGGATCAACTACAACAGTCGAACACACACAGAAGGCACACTCCTGGGACACAAGCACAGGTGATCGGGGTGATGGCATCATTTGACCACAAAGGATACCAACTATATAAGGCCATCCAACAAAGAGAAACATAGGACATCTACCTAATACATAGAAGCAAACAGAGAGAGGCAGCCAGAATGAGGAAACAAAGAAATGTGTCCCCAATAAAAGAACAGGAGAAAACTTGAGAAAAAGAACTAAATGAAATGGAGGCAACCAACCTACACAGACAGAGTTTAAACCACTGATTATAAGAATGCTTCAGGAGCTTAGTGGGAACCTCAACAAAGAGCATAAAGAAGCATAAAGAAGGACATAGAAACCATTAAAAAGAACCAGTCAGAAATAAAAAATACAATAACTGAAGTGAAGAATACACTAGAAAGAATCAAAAGCACATTAGAAAAAGCAGATGATAGACTCAGCGATTTAGAAGACAAGGGAGCAGAAAAAACCCAATCAGAACAACAAAAAGGAAAAAGAATTTTAAAAATTGAAAATAGTTTAAGGGACCACTGGGACAACATCAAGGGTAATAGCATTCACATCATAGGAGTTCCAGAAGGAAAAGAGAGGGAGCAAGGGATCAAGAAATTCTTTGAAGAAATAATGACTGAAAAGTTCCCTAACCTGGTGAAGGAAATAGACATAAAAGCCTAGTAAGTGCAGAGTCCCAAACAAGATGAACCCAAAGAGGTGCACACCAAGACACATTATAATTAAAATGGCAAGGAGAGAATCCTAAAAGCAGTGAGAGAAAGGCAACTAATTACTTACAAGGGAGCTCCCATAAGATTGTCAGCTGATTTCTCAACAGAGACTTTGCAGGCCAGAAGGTAGTGGCAAGAAATATTCAAAGTTATGAAAAACAGGGGCCTACAACCAAGACTACTTTACTGAGCAAGGCTATCATTTAAGATTGGAGAGATAAAGAGCTTCCCAGACAAGAAAAAAGCTAAAGGAATTCATTACTACTAAACCAGTATTACAAGAAATGTTAAGGGGACTTCTTTAAGAAGAGGAAGGGGGGAAACAAACAAACAAAAATAAAAAATACGAATAAAAAAATGACAATAACTATGTACCAATCAATAATCACTTTAAATGTTAATGGATTAAATACTCCAATCGAAAGACATAGGGTAGGTGAATGGATAAGAAAACAAGACTCATACATTTGCTGTCTAGAACAGACCGACCTCAGATTGAAAGACACACATAGACTGAAAGTAAAGGAATAAAAAAAAAAAAAGACATTTTACACAAATGGAAACAAACAAAAAATCAGGAATAGCAATACTTATATCAGACATAATAGACTTTAAAACAAAAACTATACTAAGAAACAAAGAAGGACATTACATAATAATAAAGGGAAGAATCCAACAAGAGGACATAATTCTAGGAAACATCTTTGTACCAAAAATATGAGCACATAAATATATAAAACAAATATTGACCAAAATAAAGGGAGAGATGGACAGTAACACAATTCTACTAGGGCCTTTAACACCCCATTGACACCAATGAACAGATCTTCCAGACAGAAAATTAAAAAGGAAAAAAACAAACATCCTTCAATGACAGACTGGACCAGATAGATTTAATTCCTATGTTTAAAAGCAGTTCTCCTCAAAGCAGCAGAATATACCTTCTTTTCAAGTGCACATGGGACATTTTTCAAGATAGACCACATGTTAGGTCACAAAAGAAGTCTCAATAAATTTAAGAAGACAGAAGTCTTATCAATCAAGTGTTTTCGCTGACCACAATGGTATGAAACTAGAAATCATTTACAACGAAAAAATCTGAAAATCACACAAAGACATAGAGGCTAAATAATATGCTAGTAAATAATGAATGGGTCAACAATGAGATCAAGGAAGAAATCAAAAGAAGCCTTGAGACAATAAAAAATGAAAACACAATGACCCCAAATCAATGGGACACATTGAAAGTGGTCCTATTCGTAATTCTTTGAGGAACCTCCACACTGCCTTCCATAACGGCTGCACCAGTCTGCATTCCCACCAACAGTGTATGAGGGTTCCTTTTCTCCACAGCCTCTCCAACACTTGTTACTATTTGTCTTGTTGATGATAGCCATTTTGACTGGGGTGAGGTGATATCCCATTGTAGTTTTTATTTGCATTTCTCTGATGATTAGTGATGTTGAGCATTTCTTCATATGTCTATTTGCCATTTATATGTCCTCTTTGGAGAAATGTCCCTTCAGGTCGCCTGCCCATTTTCCAATTGGGTTGTTTGTTTTTTGTTGTTGAGTTGCATGAGATCCTTGAATATTTTGGATATTAGCTCCTTATCAGAGGCATTGTTTGCAAAAATCTTCTTACATTCAGTTGGTTGCCCTCTTTATTTTGTCGATGGTTTCTTTTGCTCTGCAGAAGCTTTTACGTTTCATATAGTCCCATTAGTTTATTTTAGCTTTTAATTCCCTTTACTTTGGAGTCAAATTCATGGAAAGCTCTTTGAACACAAGGTCCCTAAGTATAGTGCCTATGTTTTCTTCCATGCAGCTTATTCTGTCAGGTCTTATGCTTAAGTTTTTGATCTATTTTGAATTCATTTTGGTAAATGGTGAGAGATAGCAGTCCAGTTTCATTCTTTTGCACGTGGCTATCCAATTCTGCCAGCACCATTTATTGAAGAGGATGTCTTTTCTCCATTGTATGTTTTTTGCTTCTTTATCAAAAATTATCTTTCCATATTTACGTGGTTTTATTTCTGGGTTCTCAATTCTATTCCATTGGTCTATGTGTCTTTTTTTTCTGCCAATACCATGCTGTTTTGACTATTGTAGCCCTGCCGTACAAGCTAAAGTCGGGGAGTGTGATATTTCCAGTATTGTTCTTTTCTCTTAAGATTGCTTTGGCTATTCAGGGTCTTTTGTATTTCCAAACAAATCGGATGATTTTTTGTTTTACATTTAGGGTGATTATTGATATGTGAGGATTTCCTGTCTTTCTGTCTTCAGTTTTCTGGTAAGGCTGTGTCTCCATTGTTTCTTTGCCATTTTGTTGTTGTCTATTATTTCTGTGTGGTGATATTCTATGATGTTTCCCTCTGTTTCTTCTTTTACTACAATATGTATTTCAGTTCTGGATTTTTTTTGAGTGGTTACCCTTAAGTTTATGTAAAAGAAAGTTTGATATTTAGAGTATTCCATTTTCTTCAGCACGCTTACCTTCTCCATTCCCATAGTCCGGTTCAGGCCTTTACTCTCCCTCTTTTTGAGTTTTGGTTGCCACAAATTGTCCTTGTTGATGGTGGTCGAATAGCCTCCTTTAGTATTTCTTGTAGTGCAAGTCATGTATCAGAAAATTCCCTCATCTTCTGTATGTCTGGAAAGGTCTTTATTCCTCCTTCATATCTAAAGGATATCCTTGCTGGATATATTATTCTTGGCTCATAATTTCTCTCTTTCAATAGTTTGAATATTGCATTCCACTCCCTCCTTGCTTGTAGAGTTTCTGCTGAAAAATCTGATGATAATCTAATGGGCTTTCCTTTGTAGGTTACGGTCTTCTTTTCCCTGGCTGTCTTGAGGACCCTTTCTTTGTAATTGATTTTAGACAGCTTCCATACAATGTGTATTGGAGAAGGACTGTTGAGATTGAGGTAATTAGGTGTTCTATTTGCTTCTTGGATTTGAGGATCCAGTTCTGTCCACAAGTTTAGGAAGTTCTCATCGATTATTTGTTTTAATGTACTCTCTGTTCCCTTCTCTCTTTCTTCTCCTTCTGTTATCCCCATTATTCTTATATTGCTCTTTCTGATGGAGTCAGAAAGTTCCTGTGGAGTTCTTTCATTTCTTTTAAGTCTCAAATCTCTTTCTTCTTCTATCCATGTCATTTTCAGGTTTCTACCTTCGATGTCACTGACTCTTTCCTCCATCTGGTCAACTCTACTACCTAAGCTGGTTATTTCATTCTTAGTTTCTTCTATTGAGTTCTTAACCTCCAGTAATAGTATTTGGTTCTTTTTAAAAATTTCAATCTCTTTCGTAAAATGCTCATGTTGTTCTTTCATTGTGTTTCTGAGTTCATTAAACTGCCTTTCTGTGTTTTCTTGCATCTCGTGGAGTTTTTTCAGAACTGATATCTTGAAATCTCTGTCATTTAAGTCACATATTTCCATATCTTTAAGTTCCTTTTCTGGAGACTTTTCACTTTCTTTCTGAGCTGTCTTGTTGCCTTGGTTATTCATGGCTATTAGTGATTTATTATTTCTCTTCCTAGACATCTACTGGTGTGGCTTCTGCAACAGGTTGATAGGAAGAGGTCTTTCTTTTGTTTTCCAATATTGTTGATACAAGGCTTTATTTTCTCTCCGACTGCAGCCTTTTTTTCTCTCTCACATGGTAATACTATGTTTTCTCTGCACTATTCCAGCTCCTCACACAATGGGGGGATTCCCTGGGAGATGGGCTTCTCCTCTGTAATAGGTCGCCTGGGTCACAGGGTGCAGTGTCCGTGTGTGTATGCGGAGAGCTTTTGAAGTTCCAAAGCTCTTCCTGCATCAGATTCAGAGCCCATATGTTTCAGCAGTTCTGTTTATTCCTGCAGGGATCCGCCCAGATAGGTGGGACCCGGGGCGGGGTGAGTTGTGAGAGGTGGCCCACAGCAATGTTGGCGACCAACACCACAGCCGGACCTTCTTCCACAGCTCCCTTCCCTTTGCTGGAACTAGTTGGGCTACAAATCTGTGTCTGCGGTCCACAGTTATCAGAACGGCAAATATTCTGTTCTTTTGATCTGACACTGATATTGTTCCCCTTCTAGCATGGGGCAGGTGGGGCCAGGGTGAGCTCTGGTAGGGTAGGGAGGGAGCATCTAGTCTCAGTGCCTAAGTCTTCCGTTCTCTGCTGGCAGTGAGGGCTTAAACGACCGTTTTCAGCCTTCCTTCCTCAGTCTTTTCTCCGAGGTCCTCGCCGTGTGTGTTGGGTTCAGCCATGTTATATCCTGTCCCCTCAGCCCTTTAGGTGAATACAGTAGTGAGCGTCTTTTCTTGGCTGTCTGCTCTGCAGGGAGTCCTTTGTGGAGATATAGTTATTCGAGTAGTTGTAAATTCCAGTGGAGATTTACAGAGGATCAATATCAACTGCAAAAAGAAAGTAGGAAAAAACAGAAACACATGGAGATTAAACAACATACTTTTAAAGAGCGACTGGGTCAAAGAAGAAATTAGAGGAGAGATCAAAAGCTACATAGAAACAAATGACAATGAAAATACATCCTACCAAAATTTTTGGGATGCAGCGAAAGCAGTTTTAAGCGGGATATTTATATCATTACAGGCCTATCTCAAAAAACAAGCAAAATGCCAAATAAATAACCTTACATTACACCTTAAAGAACAAGAAAAAGAAGAACAAATGAAACCCAAGGTCAGCAGAAGAAAAGACAATTAGAGCAGAACTAAATGAAATAGAGAACAAAATGACAATAGAAAAAATTAATGTGACAGAGCAGGTTCTTTGAAAAGATTAACAAAATTGACAAACCCTTGGCTAGACTCACTAAGATAAAAAGAGAGAAGACACTAATTAACAAAATCAGAAATGAAAAAGGGGAAGTTATCACGCATACCACAGAAGTACAAAGGATAATCCAAGAATACTATGAAGGACTGACTATATGCCACCAAGTTCAATAACCTAGAAGAAATGGACAAGTTCTTAGAAACATATAGCCTTCCAAGGCTGAACCATGGAGAACTGGAAAATCTAAACAGACCGATCACCAGTAATGAAATTGAATCAGTCATCCAAAACCTTCCCAAAAGCAAAAGTCCAGGACCAGATGGCTTCACTAGTGAATTCTACCAAACTTTCAAAGAGGATCTAATACCAATCCTGCTCAAACTCTTCCAAAAAATTGAAGAAGACACAGTACTCCCTAACTCATTTTATGAATCCAACATTACCCTGATACAAAACCTGGTAAAGACAACACAAAAAAAGAATACTACAATACTACAGACCAATATCTCTGATGAATACAGATGCAAAAATCCTAAACAAAATTCTAGCAAATCAAATACAGCAATGCATTAAAAAGATTATTCGTCACGACCAAGTGGGGTTCATCCCTGGGGCAGAAGGATGGTTCAACATCCACAAATCCATCAATGTGATACATCACATAAACAAAATAAAGGAAAAAATCATATGATTATACCAATTGATGCAGAAAAAGCATTTGACAAGATACAACATCCCTTTAAGATTAAAACACTTAGTAAAGTAGGTATAGAAGGAAAACACCTTAACATAATAAAGGCCATATATGACAAGCCCTCAGCTAATCTCATAATTAATAGTGAAAAACTGAAGGTCTTTGCTCTATGTCTAGGAACATGATATGGCTGTCCCCTATCACCTCTGCTTTTCAACATAGTGTTGGAAATCCTTGCTAGAGCAATCAGGCAAGAGAAGGAAATAAAAGGCATCCAAATTGGTAATGAAGAAGTTAAATTGTCACTCTTTGCAGATGACATGATGCTATATATAGAAAACCCTAAAGACTCCACCAAATAGCTATTAGAATCAATCAACGAATACAGTAAATTTGCTGCCTAGAAAATCAACATACAAAAGTCCATTGCATTCTTATACACTAAAAATGAAATCTGAGAAAAAGAAATACAAAAAAACAATTCCTTTTCTAATTGCAGTAAAATACCTAGGAATAAACTTATCCAAGGATGTGAAAGACCTATATGCTGAAAAGTGTAAAACATTTTTAAAAGAAATTGAAGAAGACACAAAGAAATGAAAAGACATTCCATGCTCATGGATTGAAAGAATCAATGTAGTTAAAATGGCCATATTACCCAAAGCAATATACAGCTTTGATGCAATCCCCATCAAAATCCCAATGGGATTTTTTAAAGAAATAGAACAAAAAAATCATCAGATTTGTTTGGAAACACAAAAGACCCCGAATAGCAAAAGCAATCTTCAGAAAAAAGAACAACGCTGGAAGTATCTCACTCCCTGACTTTAGCTTGTACGACAGAGCTACAATAATCAAAACAGCATCGTATTGGCAGAAAAACAGACGCATAGACCAATGGAATAGAATTGAGAACCCAGAGACAAAACCACATAAATATGGAAAGACAATTTTTGACAATGAAGCAAAAAACATACAATGGAGAAAAGACAGCCTCTTTAATAAATGGTGCTGGCAGAATTGGATAGCCACGTGCAAAAGAATGAAACTGGACTGCTATCTGTCACCATGTACCAAAATTAATACAAAATGGATCAAAGACTTAATCGTAAGACCTGACACAATAAACTGCATAGAATTAAACGTAGGTACTAAACTTAGGGACCTTGGGTTCAAAGAGCATTTTATGAATTTGACTCCAGAGTAAAGGGAACTAAAAGCTAAAATAAACGAATGGGACCATATGAAACCTAAAAGCTTCTGCAGAGCAAAAGGAACCATCGACAAAATAAAGAGGGCCACCAACGGAATGGGAGAAGATTTTTGCAAACAGTCCCTCCGATAAGGGGCTGATACCCAAAACATACAAGGAACTCATGAAACTCAACAACAAAAAAACAAAGAACCCAATTGTAAAATGTGCAGGGGACCTGAAGAGACATTTCTCCAAAGAGGACATACAAATGGCACATAGACCTATGAAAAAATGCTCAACATCACTAATCATTAGAGAAATGCAAATAAAAACCACAGTGAGGTATCACCTCACCCCAGTCAAATTGGCTATCATCAACACAACAAATATTAACAAGTGTTGGAGAGTCTGTGGAGAAAAGGAACCCTCATACACTGTTGGTGGGAATGCAGACTGTTCAGCCATTATGGAAGGCAGTGTGGAGGTTCCTCAAAAAATTAGGAATACAGTTACCATATGACCCAGTAATCCCTCTCCTGGGTATCTTCCAAAAACATCTGAAAACTTTTATACATAAAGACACGTGTGCTCCAATATTCATTTCAGCTTTGTTTACGGTGGCCAAGACATGGCAACAACCAAAATGTTCTTTGATAGATGAACGGATAAAGAAGTTGTGGTATATATACACAATGGGATACTATTCGGCGGTATGAAAATATGATATAGGAACATTTGTGACAACATGGATGGATCTTGAGAGTATAATGCTAAACGAAATATGTCAGACAGAAAAATCAGAGAACCATATGAATTCACTGATATGTGTTATGTAAATCAAAAAGAACAAAAGAAGAAAACAAACAATTGAGAAACATAAACTTATAAACACAGACAATAGTTTAGTGTTTACCAGAGGGTAAGTGGGGAGGAGGGTGGGAGATCAGGGTAAGGGGGATCAAATATATGGTGATGGGAGAACTGACTCTGGGTGGTGAACACACCGTGGTATTTATATATGATGTAAAACCGATTTGTACACCTGAAATCTATGTAATTTTACTAACATTTGTCACCCTAATAAATTAAAAAAAAATAATCATAGAGATGTATAGTATAGGGAATGTAGTCAATAATATGTTAAAACTATGCATAGTGTCAGATGGATACTATACTTATCAGGGGGATCATTTAATATATTATATAATAAATTATAAATTATTTAATTTATTAACGGTGCTTTATACCTGAAACTAATGTAAAATAATATTAAATATCAGGTATCATTAAAAGAGAAAGAAGTACTAATTGGTAGTTACAAAATAGTCATGAAGCTGTGAAAGTAAAGTATAGGAAATATAGTCAATATTGCAGTAATAACTGTATATTTCCAGGTGGCTACTTAACTAGCCTTGGGAAACACTTCTTAAATTATATAAATGTCTAACCACTATCTCTACACTTGAAATTAATATAAAATAATATTGAATGCGAACTGTAATTGAAAAAATAAAAGCGGTCAAATGTAAAGGGGAATAAGAGGTTCAAATTTCCATGTATAAAACAGATAAGTCATGGGGATGTAATGTACAGCATAGGCAATACAGTCATTAACAATGCGATAGTGTGGTACAGTGTCAGATGGTTGCTGGATTTATCATGGTGATCACTTCTTTGGGTATATAAATGTTGAATAACTATAGTGTATACCTGAACCTAATATAGTATTGTACGTTAATAAATATCTTTTAAATTTGTAATGTAAAAAAAGTTGCAAAACAACCATTTTACAGAGCATTTCTCAATCTTTGGTAATTAGTATTAATCGTTCCTACCATATAGTAATCCCTTTCTTGTTAACTTAGAAACATGAGGAACATAAAGTGAGCTAGTGGCAGTTTCAACTTTCAGTTCAGTAGAATTATTGTTGTGCCTCACGCTTGAAATATTCTCCCTTTTGGAAGTAAGATCTCTAGACCAGCAGAGCCTAAAATTGCAGGGATAGGAGGTAAAATTTTTGCTAATGTATCACTACAAGTAATAGCGAGAGGTATCACACCCATTTCCACCCCTTGATTACTGGACCCATAAATCCTGGCTAAAACAGTCAGAACACTGATTTAGAGTACCTACAGATTCTTGGACAACATAATCCCAGACTTGAAAGGTACTGTCATCTAGCGGGTGCTGGAACCGAGTCTTCAAAAGGTCGTTCCACCTCAAAAGGTCATCAAACCAGCTGATTTAGGATGATGGGAACATGTTAAGAACAGTGAATTATGTGAGCATGGGCCCTTTTTCCGTTTAATTTTTTGTAATTGGAGTCTCTTGCCCAGAAGTAATGCTGTGTGGAATAACATGACAGCCGATAAGGTATTCTGTAAGTCCACAAATGATCATTTTGAAAGAAGCATTACATGCAGAAAAGGAAAATGCATATCTAGTATAAATGTCCACTCCAGTAGAAAGAAAGTTTTCCCCCATCCATGAAGGTAGTTGTCCTGACTGATCACCCCTAATAATGATGCCATATTAGGCACTTGGTATTGGCCTCTCTTGTAGGCAATTTGGGAATTCAGTACTAGCTATAACCAGATCAGCCTTGGTGACTGGAAACATATGCTGCTGAGCCTATGCATAACCTCAATCCCTGCCACCACGCTTACTTTGTTCACGAGTTTATTGTGCAATGACAGGTGTGGCTGGTGAAAGTAGTTGACTGGTATTCAGAAAATTTGTCATTCTATCTATTTGACTATTAAAATCCTCCCCTAATGAGGTCATCCTTCAATGAACATTCACTTAGGACTTAAATATCTTCATAATCCTTACCCATTCAGAGTTCTATTCATGTATCTCTTCGCTAGAGTTCATTGCCACCAATTTTCCCATTGCATTTTTTCCAAATCCCTGACCACCCATCCAAACCATTAGCCACAGCACATGAATAGATAAGTCAAACGCAAAGCCCAGTTCTCTGAAAAAAGTAATAAAGTTGATAAACCTCCAAAAATACTAAAAAATAAAAAAACACTAATTACCAGTATCAGAAATTTTAAAAAAGAATGCCACTGTAGACCCTGCAGACATCAAAAGATTAATAAGGGAATACTATAAACAATCTATCCACTTAAGTTTCACAACTTAGATCAAATGGACCAATTCATTGAAAACTACAAATGACCAAACTTGTCCAAGATAAAATAGAGAATCTAAATAGCCTTATAACTATTAAAGAAATTTAAATTCAAGGTAAAAAAATTTTAAACAAATAAATCCTCACACCCAGAGGGGTTCACAGTCAATTTCCACTAAACATTTAATAAAGAAATAATACCACTTCTGGTCAAGATGGTGAAATAGGTAAATGTTATATTTACATCCTCTTGTGGACACATCAAAATTACAACTAAACTACAGAATAACCATCATTGACAATATTTTGATGTCTAGCTGAACAGAAGTCCTATAACTATGGATATACAGAAGAAGCCACTTCAAGGTTGGTAAGTCAGGCAGAGATGCGGAACAAGCTGGTCCCACAACCACGTGTGGTGGTTAAAAATCATGATGGATATCTTCTCTGCAGAGGTCAACTCTGAGGAGTGGGGGTGTCTCAGAGCCACACTAAGATCCCCGGACCAGGGTTCCAGTGCTGGAAAGAGAAGCCCCCATATCTTCTGGCTGTGAAAACTAGCAGAGATTGTGACTGAGTGAGACAGAGGGTTGCTGGAGTCTTAGGCATTCTTTTTAAAGGGCCTGCATATAGAATCAGGTGCTGAAACTCACTCACTCTGAGCTCCAGTGCTGGGACAGCAGCTCAAAAGGCACCAGTGCCATAGGGGGAGGACCTGAATTGTCTTGCTTCAGAGTGAAGGCTGGAGGGGCAGCTTTCTTCAAGACAGAAGTGCTGGCAGAAGCCATTGTTCCTCTGTTGAGCTCTCTCCACACTAATTGTGCCAAGGAAGGCAGGTTCCATATCTGACTCTCTATTAACCTAGCCAACACCTTTCTCTGTGCCCTGGTAATTGCCTGACACACTGCCCCACCCAATTTGTAGGCACACTTCCAGTGGCTTTCCGTACAATTACCTTGTTCTGGCTCATGATACAGACTTTTCTAAATTCTCTCAAAAGGTGACAAACCCCAAACAAGCATCATCAGGCTTCAATGTAATCCTTACCTGTTGCTAAACAGCCCCAAGCCTGGCACCAGTGGCTGCTTGACTGGGTTCACAGCTGAGCTTCTTCCAGCCCAGCACAAGTGGCAACCACGTGCAGATCATGTTGTAGCTCATAAGAATTTGCCCTGGGAAAAACACAGGGAGATGCTGACATTGGACTACATCAGAGCACCTCCAAACTGGCCCCAGATCAACACACCTAGCATCCAACTTCAGACCACAAGAAAGAAGCCCCCAATCACCTCCACAAACCAAAGGGAAGACTCAGCACGCATGAGATCTTCACTAAAGTGAATCCTACTCCATAGGGTCAGCCTCTGTACAACAGCTCCTCCACTGTAGTCATGGCCAGTCCTCACAAACAATCAGCCTGAGGGTCAATCCCTCCCACTGATGGGGACACAGCAACCGAGTCTCAACTATAACAGGAGGGCACACACAACACTAACAAGGGACACAGCTGGAGTACCCAGCTCAGGTGACGAGGGAGACTGCACCACTGGGCCCCACAGACATCTACGATATAAGCCCACTCTACTAAAACTGGGAGACATATCAGCCCTACCAAATACACATAAACAAACCCAGGGAAGAAGTCAACATGGGGAGACAAAGAAACATCTTTTAAATAAAAGAACAGAACAAAGGTCCAGAAATAGAACTAAACAAAATGGAGACGAGAAATCTACCAGATGCAGAGTTAAAAACACTGGTTTTATGGATATTCAATGCCTCAGGGAGAACTTCAACAAAGAGATAGAAAACGTAAAAGTGGACATAGAAAACATAAAAAAAAGAACCAGTCGGAAATAAAGATGACAGTAACTGAAATGAAGGATGCACTAGAAGGAATCAACAGCAGATGAGATGAGGCACAGCATTGAATCAGTGATTCAGAATATAAGGTAGCAGAAAATACCCAATCAGAGAAGCAAAAAGAAAAAAGAATCCAAAAAATTAGGATAGTTTAAGGGGCCTCTGATACATCAAGCATACCAACATTATCATCATAGGGGTACAAAGAGAAGAGAGAGCGCAAAAAAATTGAAAACCTATTTGAAGAAATAATGACAGAAAACTTTTCTAACCTGGTGAAGGAAATAGACATACAAGCCCAGGAATTGCAGAGAATCCCAAACAAGATGAACCCAAAGAGACTCACACCAGACACATCATAATTAATATGCCAAAGGTTAAAGACAAATAGAGAATCTTAGAAGCAGAAAGAGAAAAGCAGTTAGTTACCTACAGGGAAGCTCCCTAAAGACTGTCAGCTGCTTTCTCAACAGTAACTTTGCAGGCCAGAGGGATTGGCACAAAATATTCAAAGTGATGAAAAGCAAGAACCTACAACCAAGATTACTCTACCCAGCACCGAATAGTATTCCATTGTGTATATATACCACAACTTCTTTATCCATGATATAGGAACATTTGTGACAACATGGATGGATCTTGAGAGAGTAACGCTGAGCGAAATAAGTCAGACAGAAAAAGCAGAGAACCATGTGATTTCACTGATATGTGGTATATAAACCAAAATCAACAAAAGAACAAGACAAACAAATGAGAAACAGAAACTCATAGACACAGACAATAGTTTAGTGGTTGCCAGAGGGTAAGGGGGGTGGGAGGTGGGGGGTGGGAGATGAGGGTAAGGGGGATCGAATATATGGTGATGGAAGGAGAACTGACTCTGGGTGATGAACACACAATGGGATTTATAGATGATGTAATACAGAATTGTACACCTGAAATCTATGCAATTTTACTAACAATTGTCACCCCAATAAATTTAATAAAATAAAATTTAAAAAAAATGTGAATAATAAAAGGCAATAACTACATATCTATGAACAATTACTTTAAAAGTAGATGAATTAAATGTTCCAATCAAAAGACATAGGGTGGCTGAATGTACACGAAAACAAGACCCTTACATACGCTTTCTACAAGAGACTAACTTCAGACTGGAAGACACACAAAGACTGAAAGTAAATGGATGAAAATAGATGTTTCATGAAAATGGAAATGAACAAACAGACAAAAACCTGGAGTAGCAATACTTATACCAGAAAAATAGACTTTAAAACAAAGGCTATAGCAAGAAACAAAGAAGGACCCAGTAATTCCACTTGTGGGTATTTTTCCAAAAAAACCAAAAACACTACTTTGAAGGGACATGTGCATCCATATATTTTTTGCAGTATTATTTACAATGGCAAGATATGGAGGCACCTGGGTGTCCATCAACAGATGAATGGAGGATATATATATATATATATATATATATATATATATATATATATATATATATATACTGTGGAATATCTCTCAGCCATAACAAGAATGAAATCTTGCCATCTGCAACTACCTGGATTGATCTAGAGGTATTGTAGTGAGTGGAGTAAGTCAGACAGCAAAAGATAAATGTCATATGAATTCGCTCATATGTGGAATCTAAAAAACAAAATAAACAAAACAGAAACAAACTCATAGATACAGAGAACATTTTGATGGTTGCCAGATGAAAAGGGGGGGTGGCGGATGTGTGAAAAAGAGGTAGGGATTAAAAGTTACAAATTGGTAGCTCCAAAATACTCATGCAGTTGTAAAGTACAGCTCATGGAATATAGTTAATAATAACATAATAACTATGTGTGGTGCAGATGGGTACAAGATTTACTGGGGTGATCACTTCGTAAGTTATATAAATGACTAATCACTATGTTGTGCATCTGAAACTAATATAATATTGTATGTCTTTTTTTAATTAGTTTTAAGTGTACAAAACAATGTAACAATTAGACATTTACACCCCTCACAAATTGATAACTTCTCTCCCCCAGTCTACTACCACTCTGACATTGTATATATCTGTTGCAATTCCATTGACTCTATACCTATGCTACACTCCACATCCTCTGAATATATTAAACTATTGTATGTCAACTGTAATTAAAAAATAGATAATTATTTTAAAAAAATAAAATAAAAAAGAAATAACACCAAGTCTACACAATCATTTGCAGAAAACAGAAGGAATACTTCCCAACTCATTTTATGAGGCCAACTTTTCCCTGGTACTAAAATCAGACAAACACAATACAAAAGAAAACAAAAAGAAAACATAAGACGACAGACCAATATCTCTCACAAGTATATATGCAAATATTCTCAATAAAATATTATCAAATTGAATATCAATATATAAAAAGTATACAGCATGAACACATGGAATTTCTTCAATAAATACTCAGTTGTTTCAATATTCTAAAATCAAATAACGTAATCCACTGTATTAACATGAATATATCAACTAATGCAGAAAAAGCATTTGACAAACATCTGACCCCATTCAGTTTAAAACCTCTCAGAAAACTAGGAATAGGGGGAAACTACCTGAACGTCATAGAGAATACTTCTAATAAAACCTATAGTTAACATAATATGTACTGGAGAAGACTAAAAAGCTTTCACTCTAAAATCAGCAACAAGGTCAGGATGTGTACATTTAATTCTCTGATTCAAGATAGTAATGGAGGGGCCGGCCCGGTGGCTCAGGCGGTTAAAGCTCCATGCTCCTAACTCTGAAGGCTGCTGGTTCGATTCCCACATGGGCCAGTGGGCTCTCAACAACAAGGTTGTCAGTTCAATTTCTCGATTCCTGCAAAGGATGGTGGGCTCCCAATTCCTGCAAAGGGTGGTGGGCTCCGCCCCCTGCAACTAAGATTGAACATGGCACCTTGAGCTGAGCTGCCGCTGAGCTCCGGGATGGCTCAGTTGGTTGGAGCACTTCCTTTCAACCACAAGGTTGCCGGTTGGACTCCTGCAAGGGATGGTGGGCTGCGCCCCCTGCAACTAGCAACAGCAACTGGACCTGGAGCTGAGCTGCGCCCTCCACAACTAAGATTGGAAGGACAACAACTTGACTTGGAAAAAAAGTCCTGGAAGTATACACTGTTCCCCAATAAAGTCCTGTTCCCCTTCCCCAATAAAATCTAAAAACAAAAAACAAAAAAAGAAAAAGAAAGATAGTAATGGAAATTCTAGCTAGTGTAATAAGGCAATAGAAGAAAATAAGGGGAATGCAGGTCAAAAAGGGAAAAAAGTATAACTCTCTAGAAATCTACCTTAAAAAAACCAAAATCTCTTAGAACTAATAAGTGAGTTTAACAAGGTCACTAGATACAAAGTTAACACACACAAGTCAATTGTATTTTTACACAAGTAATGAACATGTGGAGAATGAAATTTAAAATACAATTTATAATAGTTGAAAAAAACAAGGAATACTTGGGTATAAATGTAACAAAATATGTTACAAGAACTGTGTGTTGAAAACTACAAAACGTTGATGAAAGAAATCAAAAACCTAAATAAATGGATAGATACAAACTGTACATTAATTGGACAATTCAATATAATAAAGATGGAAATTCTCCCAAAGTTAATAAATAGGTTTAACATTATTATCAAAATCCCAGCATGTATTTTTGTAGATATAGACAAGCTTGTTCTAGCAGTCTCGTGGAAAGACAAAGGAACTTAAACAGCTAAAATAATTATAAAAAACAAAAATAAAGTTTGAGGAACCACGTTACCCAATTTTAAGTTTTAAGACTTACTGTATGGCTAAAGTAATCAAGATTGTGTAGACTGAAGCTGAAACTGAACAATAATGAATGTCAACTACAAATATATATATATGAAGCGGAGTACAGCATTAGAAATAGAGACAGTGGAAATGTAATGGCTGTGTGCACTTGTCAGAGGGGTAGTGGATGGGGCTGTAGTGGATGTCACTGTGTGAGGGATATAAATGATAAATGTCTAACTATTACATTGTTTTGTGCACCTGAAACTAATAAAAAAAGTTTTAAAAAAAGTTTGTGTAGTATTGGTTGAGAATGAGATACATAGATTAATGAAACAATAGAAAATGAAGAAGTAGATCCACACTGGTATTTTTCCAAAGCACACTGATAGTTTTACTAAGGAGCAAAATTCAATAAAGAAAAAATCTTTTGTCAGTAAATAATGTTTGCACAATTAGACATCCATCTATAAACAAACAAAACGTAAACTAATATTGACCTAAGCATTATATCCTATACAAAAATTGATTCAAAAAAAAATTGATTCAAAGTGGATCACATATCTAATTTAAAAACTTAAAACTTTTAGATGAAATATTCTAGAAAATCTTCATGATCTAGGGCTTGGTAAGATGTTTTTAGACATGGCACCAAAGGAATGATCCAAAAAATGAACAAAATTGGCATATTGGACTTCATCAAAAATTAAAACTTTGCTTCATGAAAGACCTTGTTAAGAGGATAAAAAGACAGATCACAGACTTGGAGAATATGTTTGCAAACCACATATCCAAAAATGACTTGTATTTATGTAAAGAATTCTCAAAGTCAACAGTGAGAAAACAATTAAATTAGGAAGTGGGCAAAGGACGTAAACAACGCAATTCACTGAAGAGTACGTGAAAAGATGTTTAACATCACTAGCCTTTAGGAAAATGTGATTTAAAACTACAATAAGATGCCACAACATACCTATTACAGCATTTAAAATAAAAACAAAAATACTGACAATGGCAAGTGCTGACTAGGATTAAGAAATGGATCTCTCATGATTGCTGTTAGGAATGGTAAATGGTACAACTGTTCTGGAAAATACTTTGGCAGATTTTTTATAAAAGTAAATATTCACTTACTGAATAACCTAGATATTCCACTCTGGTATCAAGGTAAATACTGAAGAGAAATAAAATATGTCCATAGAAAAAAGTGTGCATGAATTTTCATAACAGCCTTATTTGTAATATCCAAAAGATGAAAACAACCTAAATGCTCTTCAGTGGGTAAATGAATGTTAAACAAACTGTGGTACTATCCATACAATAGAACAGCAATAAAAATTAACCAACTATTGATACACACCAAAATTAACCAACCATTGCTAACAGAAAAAAACCCAATCTGAAAAGGTTACATTTGTATATCCTCAAAATAACAGAATATAGAGATGGAGAACACAGTAGTTGCCAGAGTGTTAGGGATGGGAGGAATTTGTGATGTAAAGTGTAGCACAAAGATATTTTGTGTGTGTGTGTGGTGGGTGATGGAACAATTCTGAATCTTAATTGTGGTGGTGGTTACACAAATATATACATGTTATTAAAAATAATAGATTTATGCATACACACAAATAAGTGCATGTAAAAATTGTCAGAATCTAAATAAGGTCTGTAGTCTAGCTAATAGTATTATACCAATGTCAGTTTCATGGTTTTGATAATGGGTTTTTTTTTTTATTGGGGAAGGGGAACAGGACTTTATTGGGGAACACTGTGTACTTCCAGGCCTTTTTTTTTCCAAGTCAAGTTGTTCTCCTTTCAATGTTAGTTGTGGAGGGTGCTGTTCAGCTTCAAGTTGTTGTCCTTTCAGTCTTAGTTGTGGAGGGCACAGCTCAGCTCCAGGTCCAGTTGCCGTTACTAGTTGCAGGGGGTGCAGCCCACCATCCCTCGAGGGAGTCGAACCAGCAACCTTGTGGTTGAGAGGACATGCTCCAACCAACTGAGCCATCCCGGAGCTCAGCGGCAGCTCAACTCAAGGTGCCAGTGTTCAATTTTAGTTGCAGGGGGCACTGCCCACCATCCCTTGCGGGAGTCGAGGAATTGAACTGGCAACCTTGTGGTTGAGAGCCCACTGGCCCATGTGGGAATCGAACCGGCAGCCTTCGGAGTTAGGAGCATGGAGCTCTAACCGCCTGAGCCACTGGGCTGGCCCGGTAATGGTTTTGATAATATTGTTTTGTAAGATCTTATTGAGGAAACATGGGTAAAGGGCACGCAGGTGTGCTCTACACTAATTTTGTAACTTTTTGTGAGTCTAAAAATATTTCAAAACAGAAAGTTAACAAAAAGACTTCCTCCTGAGATGCACTGAAGCACAATTGGGTGGCTCCATGAGGAAACCAGAAATGACTTATCTCACGTATTTCATACATAACACGTTTTGGAGGAAATCATCTTATGATCTACCAAATTGTGACTTCCCATGCTATTCATTCTCATGAATGTTGATCCACAATTAAGAAATAGGTTTCTACTTGGTTTTGTTTAACATATAAATTTTTCTCTGACTTTGGTGAGTACAATTACAAATCCTTCAGAAGCCTCTCTGGGGGAAAAAATTGCTCATTCTACAGCCATTGAACTGAATCTCCCATCAGAACCAACTCTCAGGCAAGACATTCAGGAAATTTGATGGTAATTCCAGACCAACTCCATAATCTCTGACTTGCCCACAGATATGCAGCAACACTGTTCTAGTCTAAAGACAGAAAATAAAAGTTAATCCCATGATAGGTACTGCTCACTCTCTGGGCTGCTCATAATTATGTTCAAATGTTGGCTAGGTGTGGAACATGTGCATTATACATTTCTGTTTAATAAGTAGGCATGACATATGAAGTCAGCAAACTTCCCTTCACATTGCCCTGTATTGTGTCCCCTTTTCCTCCCCTTGTCCTCTTTTCAATCATCTACGACCTTTTAAAGTGCCAACCTTCCTTGTTTGAGAAAATCTAGCAGCTGGCTGATAAATCAAGCTCATAAATGCATTTACTGAATTGTCATTAGCTTAACTTTCACCACTGCCAAGAACAATAATATTTCAAAAATAGGAATTTAGAGAAGCAGTAACTTCTGGTAATAGATTACTAATAGTTTCATTTCTGATTGGAGGCAAACACATAGTTAAAGCTCAGAGAAACATCAAGTTCAGGGTGCTTTCTCACAGTCTCAAAATAATAGGCTTAAACTGTTGCCAATTTGTAAATCTAATTCTAGTAGTATGTTATCATTCAATACTCTCAGAAATTATATTCAAGTATTATTTTCCAATCTTGAGCAATAATTTTGACCAAGTGGAAAACTGTCTCAAGCTCTAGTGAATATTTTCTCAGTCTTCTAGGACACTCACATTCACAGCTGCAGAAAGCAAAATCTCAGTGGAGTCAGCCAACAGCAAACCCTCCCTCTCCCTAGGGCTCTACAACTCAGTAAATGCCCACACTCTACTAAGAACCAGCTTTAGGCTAAACTCTGCTATTAGGGGTACATAGATGATTAATTTCCTTCCTCCTCCCACCCAGCCTCAGAAGCTGGTTAAATAATCAGCCTCCTCTGTCAACTTGCTAGGTGGGTGGAGGAAGGGGAGTAAATTGGTTAGAAAAAACACAATCCAGAGCTTCCAAGTCTTCTGAGGAGGTCTTTTCTTCATAGTCCTGCCAACACACAATTTCTGGGGAACATCAGTCCAAGGAACACTGCTGATCTCAGCACTTCTGGAGGTTCCCAAAGCCCTGCAGCTGCCTCGCCTGCCTGGGTTTCACACACTGCCCCAAGTCTCACACACTTTGGAACTGCTTTGATGGAGGAAAAGCCCCACCTATACTTGTGGTCAGAAAGATTAGGCAGAGCTACTTTCAATATCCAAAATTATGGTGCCACTTGGCAACCATAACTTGCAGTTAGTGCCATCCCGTGAGTCATGCTCATGCAGTCTACAGCTCTTAGTTACATTTTGTTTCTGGGAAATAGATCTAGTAGTACAATATTTACCTGATATTTTACCGTAAAAATCTTCATTGAGCCATCTTTTTCTAAAAGGGAATCTAATATCTCCAAGTATTTAATCTGTGGGAATTTAATATATACAAAATGCACTGATTTGTTCATATCATGAAAAGGTATCAATATGACTAGATCTCACTGGTATCTTGGATGACTTGCACTAACTTCTTTAGGGTGTATATGATTTTTACATATCCTGAATAATCTTACATACTTAGGAATCAAACTCCAAGTGTGAAATTAGCAGACTTTTTAAAACGGCAACAGCTATTTTATTATTTCAAGTAAGGAAAATAGAAGAAATTCCTTCTAACAAAGACAGCACAACACTTGGATCCCCTTTCTAAAATATTTCCCATGTTGTCAAATTAAAAATACATCCAAGGAAACATCATAAATTGAGAATCTGCCCCTCTGAGATTTGACAGCTGTGCTGGATTCTAGGGCTTGATGAAAATCCTTTTGTGCTATTTGAAGCTTTCTGTCCCACCCCAGAATGCATGCATGGAAAATGTCTCAATCAAGGGAAACATGTCAAGTCTGATAAAAAGATTTAGGCATTTAAATGTATTTACCATTTGAATGCTGCTGACAAATGGGTTGACAAAAAACTCTGGATTTAAAATTTTAAGATTTTTCCCCCCTCCACTGCTTACACTAACAGAAATCCATTTAATCAACCACTATCCTAATTTTAACATTATTTTTAGGAGCAGTGTTTAATTTAAGTCTATACTCCTGGTTTACGTCAATTGCATATTAAATTGTAGAGAAAGGAGCTTTCTATCTAGACAACCACATTTCCTTACACAAAGTGCGCAGCAGTTTCAGTGAACATTTTAACCACTTAAACTTATAAATAGGTATTACCTCACTGTAGTCTCCATTCTTCATAACAATACAACCCTTAAAAAGTAACATATTAGCAGATTCAGGATTACGTTTTCAATGGAGGCAGCAGAAATTCACATTGTCAGTTTCAATTCACAGAGATTTTTAGGTTCTATTTTCTAATGTATAAAGAGAAAGCCAAGAACCTTACCCTTTCTACCCAGATATCCTGTAGAGAACTGCAGGCTTGTACAGCTACAAGAGGAAACACGTAGTTTATTGAGTAAAACAGGAAAAAAACAAAGTTGTTTACCTCTAATGAGAGGTACAACTGTTCGTCAGCATCACTCAGTTGTTTAGAAAAACATTCTCCTTAGAGGATATTGTGGGCAAAGAAAATTGAAATTTTGGCTTTGATAAATTCAGAGTTTCCATGAGTTGTGCACTTCAATCAGGAACAGAGTATCTGACTTTAATTTGTCACGTATTACCATAGTTTTCTCAGTTTATTCTGAAAGTTTAAATTGCAAAAACCCAGCTTAACTGTTAAAACTTTACATTTTTGTTTAAAAAATAAAATAAAAACTAAGCTGTGATGTCTTTAAAATGCTGATCATTTTTTTAAATTTTATTTTATTAAATTTATTGGGGTGACAATTGTTAGTAAAATTACATAGATTTCAGGTGTACAATTCTGTATTACATCATCTATAAATCCCATTGTGTGTTCACCACCCAGAGTCAGTTCTCCTTCCACCACCATATATTCGATCTCCCTTACCCTCATCTCCCACCCCCCACCCCCTTACCCTCTGGCAACCACCAAACCATTGTGTCTACGAGTTTCTGTTTCTCATTTGTTTGTCTTGTTCTTTTGTTGTTTTGGTTTATATACCACATATCAGTGAAATCACATGGTTCTGTGCGTTTTCTGCCTGACTTATTTCGCTCAGCATTACTCTCTCAAGATCCATCCATGTTGTCACAAATGTTCCTATATCATCTTTTCTTACCGCCGAATAGTATTCCATTGTGTATATATACCACAACTTCTTCATCCATTCATCTATCGAAGAACATTTTGGTTGTTTCCATGTCTTGGCCACCGTAAACAAAGCTGCAATGAACATTGGAGCACACGTGTCTTTATCTCTAAATGTTTTCAGATTTTTTTGGTAGATACCCAGGAGAGGGATTGCTGGGTCTTATGGCAATTCTATTCGTAATTTTTTGAGGAACCTCCACAACGCCTTCCATAACGGCTGCACCAGTCTGCATTCCCACCAACAGTGTATGAGGGTTCCTTTTTCTCCACAGCCTCTCCAACATTTGTTACTATTTGTCTTGTTGATGATCGCCATTCTGACTGGGGTGACGTGATATCTCATTGTGGTTTAGATTTGCATTTCTCTGATGATTAGTGATGTTGAGCATTTTTTCATATGTCTATTTGCCATTTGTATGTCCTCTTTGGAGAAATGTCTCTTCAAGTCCTCTGCCCATTTTTCAATTGCGTTGTTTGTTTTTTTGTTGTTGAGTTGCATGAGTTCCTTTTATATTCTGGATACTAGCCCCTTATCGGAGGCACTGTTTGCAAAAACTTCTCCCATTCAGTTGGTGGCCTCTTTATTTTGTCAATGGTTTCTTTTGCTGTGCAGAAGCTTTTAAGTTTCATATAGTCCCATTCGTTTATTTTAGCTTTTACTTCCATTGCCTTTGGAGTCAAATATCAGACTATACATTCTTTTCTAGTGTACATGGAACATTCTCAAGGATAGACAATATATTGGGACATAAAATCAGTCTCAACAAATTTAAAAAGATTGAAATCATACCATGCATATTCTCTGATCACAAGGCTTTGAAATTGGATATCAACTGCAAAAAGAAAGCGGGAAAAAACACAAATACATGGAGACTAAACAACATACTTTTAAAGAAGGACTGGGTCAAAGAAGAAATTAGAGGAGAGATCAAAAGATACATAGAAACAAATGACAATGAAAATACATCCTACCAAAATTTTGGGGATGCAGCGAAAGCAGTTTTAAGAGGGAAATTTATCTCATTACAGGCCTATCTCAAGAAACAAGAAAACTCCCAAATAAATAACCTCATGTTACACCTTAAAGAACTAGAAAAAGAAGAACAAGTATAACCCAAGGTCAGCAGAAGAAAGGAAATAACAAAAATTAGAGCAGAAATAAATGAAATAGAGAACAAAAAGATTATAGAAAAAATTAATGTGAAAAAGAGCTGGTTCTTTGAGAAGATTAACAAAATTGACAAACCCTTGGCTAGACTTACTAAGATAAAAAGAGAGAAGACACTGATTAACAAAATCAGTAACGTAAAAGGGGAAGTTATCACGGACACCACTGAGATACAAAGGATCATCCAAGAATACTATGAAGGACTATATGCCACAAAATTTAACAACCTAGAAGAAATGGATAAGTTCTTAGAAACATATAGCCTTCCAAGGCTGAACCATGAAGAACTGGAAAATCTCAACAGACCGATCACCAGTAACGAAATTGAATCAGTCATCCCAAGCCTTCCCAAAAGCAAAAGTCCGGGACCAGACGGCTTCACTAGTGAATTCTACCAAACCTTCAAAGAGGATCTAATACCAATTCTGCACAAACTCTTCCAAAAAATTGAAGAAGAAAGAGTACTCCCCAACTCATTTTATGAGGCCAACATTACCCTGATACCAAAACCTGGTAAGGACAGCACAAAAAAAGAAAACTACAGACCAATATCTCTGATGAATACCGATGCAAAAATCCTAAATAAAATTCTAGCAAATCAAATACAACAATGCATTAAAAAGATTATTCATCACGACCAAGTGGGGTTCATCCCCGGGGCACAAGGATGGTTCAACATACGCAAATCCATCAATGTGATACATCATATAAACAAAATAAAGGACAAAAATCATATGATTATATCAATTGATGCAGCAAAAGCATTTGACAAGATACAACATCCATTTATGATTAAAACACTTAATAAAATAGGTATAGAAGGAATAATCTTTTTAATGCATTGTTGTATTCGATTTGCTAGAATTTTATTTTGAATTTTTGCATCGGTATTCATCAGAGATATTGGTCTGTAGTTTTCTTTTTTTGTGTTGTCCTTACCAGGTTTTGGTATTAGGGTAATGTTGGCCTCATAAAATGAGTTTGGGAGTACTGTCTCTTCTTCAATTTTTTGGAAGAGTTTGAGCAGGATTGGTATTAGATCCTCTTTGAAGGTTTGGTAGAATTCACTAGTGAAGCCACCTGGTTCCAGACTTTTGCTTTTGGGAAGGTTTTGGATGACTGATTCAATTTCATTACTGGAGGTTTCTGTTTAGATTTTCCAGTTCGTCATGGTCCAGACTTGGAAGGCTATACGTTTCTAAGAACTTGTCCATTTCTTCTAGGTTATTGCATTTGGTGGCATATATTCCTTCATAGTATTCTAGGATGATCCTTTGTATTTCTGTGGTGTCCGTGATAACTTCCCTTTTTCATTTCTGATTTTGTTAATTAGTGCCTTCTCTCTGTTTATCTTAGTGAGGAGTCTAGCCAAGGGTTTGTCAATTTTGTTAATCTTTTCAAAGAACGTGCTCTTTGCCATATTAATTTTTTCTATTGTCTTTTTGTTCTCTATTTCACTTAGTTCTGCTCTGATTTCTGTTATTTCCTTTCTTCTGCTGAACTTGGGTTTCATTTGTTCTTCTCATCCTTGTTCTTTAAGGTGTAACGTGAGGTTATTTATTTGGGATTTTTCTTGTTTCTTGAGATAGGTCTGTAATGATATAAATTGCCTTCTTAAAACTGCTTTTGCTGCATCCCAAAAATTTTGGTAGGATGTATTTTCATTCTCATTTGTTTCTATGTATCTTTTGATCTCTCCTCTAATTTCTTCTTTGACCCGGTCGTTCTTTAAAAGTATGTTGTTTAATCTCCATGTATTTCTATTTTTTCCTGCTTTCTTTTTGCAGTTGATATCCAATTTCAAAACCTTGTGATCAGAGAATATGCTTGGTATGATTTCAATATTCTTAAATTTGCTGAGGCTGATTTTATGTCCCAATATGGTCTATCCTTGAGAATGTTCTATGTACACTAGAAAAAAAACCGTATAGTCTGATGTTTTAGGATGAAGTGCTCTATAAGTGTTAATGATGTCTATTTCTTCTAATGTGTCATTTAGGGCTGCTATTTTGTTATTTATTTTCTGTTTGGATGATCTATCCATAGCTGGCAATGATGTATTTAGGTGCCCTAGTGTACTTGTGTTTTGGTCAATTTCTCCCTTTAGTTCTGTTAGTAGTTGCTTGGTATATTTCGGTGCTCCCTGATTGAGGGCAAAAATATTGATGACTGTTATGTCTTCTTGTTGTATACTCCCCTATACCATTATGAAATGAACATCTTTGTCTCTTGTTACCTTTTTCACCCTGAAGTCTATTTCATCTGATATCATTATGGCTACACCTGATTTTCTCTTGATTCCATTTGCTTGGAGTGTCAATTTCCACCATTTCACTTTGAGTGAATGCTTGTTCTTGTAGCTGAGATATGTCTCTTGAAGACAGCATATGGTTGGGTTTAGTTTTTTGACCCAATCTTCTACTCTGTGCCTTTATATTGGGGAGTTCAGTCCATTTACATTTAGGGTTATTATTGATATGTGAGGATTTGCTCTCTTTCTGCCTTCAGATTTCTGGTAAGGCTGTGTCTCCATTGTTTCTTTGTCTTTTTGTTGTTGTCTTTATTTCTGTGTGGTGGTATTCTATGATGTTTCCCTCTGTTTCTGCTTTTATTACAGTGGATATTTCAGTTCTAAATTTTTTTGAGTGGTTCCCCTTAAGTTTATGTAAATGAAAGTTTAATATTTAGAGTATTCCATTTTCTTCAGCATGCTTACTTTCTCCATTCCCATATTCTGGTTCAGGCCTTTACTCTCCCCCTTTTTATGTTTTGGTTGCCACCAATTGTCCCTGTTGATGGTAGTCAAATAGCGTCCTTTAGGATTTCTTGTAGTGCAGGTTGTTAATTAGAAAATTCCCGAATTTGGATGAAAATGGCAGAGTAAAGTGAGCCTCTGTAAAGCTCCCCTGGAATTTACAACGAATCGAGCAACAATAACTCCACAAAGACTCCTTGCATAGCGGAAGGCAAGACGGAGAGGCACACTACTGAATTCACCTAAAGGTGGGGGAATCGCGCAAGTGGGGGAGAAGGGAAGGGAGAAGTGCGGCGACATAGTCGCGCAGGCGCAGGACGTAGACCTAACTAAGTGCTCCGAGCACACTGCATCCAAGAAAGACTGCAGCTGCGGGAGAGGGAAGAACTCGGACTGCTAGGGCTCCACTCATGGCCCATTGGGCTGAGGCGGCATCATATAACAAGGCTGAACCCAACACTCAAGGCAGAGACCTCGGAGAAAAGACTGAGGGAAGAAGGCTTAAAACAGTGGTTTAAGCCCTCACTGCTGAGCAGAGAATGGAAGCCTTAGGTACTCAGACTATCCGCCCCCTCCCTACCCTCCCATAGCCAGACCCGCCCCCACCGGCCTGGTGCTAGAAGCGGAACAGTAGCAGTGTCAGATAAAAAGAAGAGGATATTTGCTCTTCTCAGAGCTGTGGACCGCAGACACACATTCACAGCCCAACTAGTTCCGGCAAAGTGGAGGGAGCTGTGGAAGCAGGAACGGCTGTGGTGATGGTCCACGCCATTGCTCTGGGCCAACTCTCACAACTCAACCCGCCCCTGGCCCCACATATCTGGGCAGATCCCTGCAGGATTCAACAGAACTGCTGAAACATTGGCTCTGAATCTGGTGCAGCAAGAGCTTTGGATCTTCAAAAGCTCTCCCCTTTTATGTATTGTCTTTTTATGGTTTTGGAATCAGGGTAATGGTGGCTTCATAAAAGAGCTTGGGAGCATTTCCTTCTCTTGAATTTTCTGGAATAGTTTGAGGAGAATAAGTGTTAATTATTTTGTGAATGTTTGGTAAAATTCACCTGTGAAAAAAACCTGGTCCAGGATTTTTGTTTGTTGGGAACGTTTTGATTACTAATTCGATTTCATTGGTAGGAAGTGGTCTGTTCAGATTTTCTGTTTCTTCTTGACTAAGCCTTAGAAGATTGTATGCTTCTAGCAATTTATCAATTATTTCCAGATTGTCCAATTAGTTGGCATTAGTTGATCATAGTATTTTCTTAAGTTCTTTTCTATTTCTCTGCTGTCAGTTATCCCTTCTTCTCTTTTATTTCTGACTTTATGTATTTGGGTTCTCTCTCTTTTTTTCTTGATGGGTCTGGTTAAAGGTTTGTCAATTCTGTTTATCTTTTCAAAAATCCACCTCTTGGTTTTACTGATCTTTTGTATTGATTTCTTAGTCTCTATTTCACTTATTTCTGCTCTAATCTTCTATTATTATTATTATTATTATTATTATTATTATTATTATTTCTTTCCTTGTACTCACTTTGGGCTTTGTTTGCTCTTCTCTTCCCAGTTCCCTTAGGTGTAAATATAGACAACTGATTTGAGATTTTGCTTGTTTAGGTATGCCTACCTTGCTAAGAATTTACCTCCTACGACTGCTTTCACGGTGTCCCATAATTTTGGATTGTTGCATTTTCATTTTCATTTGTCTCAAGGTAACTTAGGATTACTTCCTTGATCTCATTTTTGACTCACTCATTATTTAGTTGCATGTTATTTCCCCTCCATGCATTTTTGTTTTTCCATTTTTTTCTTGTATTGATTTCTAGTTTTAAACCACTGTGGTGAGAGAAGATGCTTGACATGATTTCAATCTTCTTAAATTTACTGAGACTTATTTTGTGGCCCAACATGTGCTATATCTTGGAAAATGTTCCTTATGCACTCAAAAGGAATGTATATTCTGCTGCTTTGGGGTGAAATGCTCTGAAAACATCAATGAAATTCATTGACTCTAGTGTGTCATTTAAGGCTACAGTTTTTGTGTTGATTTTTTTGTGTGTGGAAGATTTGTCCATTGGTGTCAGTGGGGTGTTAAAGTCCCCTACTATGATTGTGTTACAGTTGATCTCTGCCTCTATATCAGTCAATACTAATAGACCTAAACACACATTGACAGCTATGGATAGATCATCCAAACAGAAAGAAGTAAGAACATATCAACCCTAAATGACATACAAGACCAAATGCACATAACTGACATTTCTAGAGCATTTCATCCTAGAACACCAACCTATACATTCTCTTCTAGTGTACATGGAACATTTTCAAGAATAGACAATATGTTGTGATGCAAAAGTATCCCCAACAAATTTTGGAAGATTGAAATCATACTAAGCATATCCTCTGATCACAAGTTTCTGAAATTAGATATTAACTGCAAAAAGAAAGCAGAGAAAACCACAAATATGTGGAGATTAAACAACATTCTTTTAAAGTATGACTGGGTCAAAGAAGAAATAAGAGGAGAGATCAAAAGATAAATAAAAAATAGAATGAAAATACATCCTATCAAAATAATTGGGATGCCACAAAAGCAGTAATAAGAAATTTTTATCATTACAGGCTTATCTCAAGAAAGAAGAAAAATACCAGATAAACAACCTACATTGCACCTTAATGAACTAGAAAAGAAGAACAAATGAAACCCAAAGTCAGAAGAAGGAAGGAAATAAAAATCAGAGCAGAACAAAATGAAATAGAGAGCAAAGGACAATAGAGGACATGATGTCATATAAATGGCGATGTGAGGTGATCCTCTTGAAATCTCCCCTGGAATTTACAACAAATTGAGCAGCTATAATTCCACAAAGTACTCCCTGCACAGAAGTCAGGCAAAACTAAGAGAGGTGCAACAGAACTCATCTAAAGGTGGGCAAACTGGGCGAACAGAAGAGGAAGGAAGGGTGAAGTGTAGAGACACAGGCAGCATGGGTAGCAGGACGACACGCAACGGAGCTTGGAGCTCCAAGCTCCCTGCATTCCAGAGATACAGCAGTTGAAGGAGAGGGAAGAATTCAGAATGTTAGTACTCCCCTTGTGGCCCACAGTCCTGCCTGAGAGATCAGCATACAATATTGCTGAACCCAACGCTCATGGCAGAGACCTCGAGCAAAGACTGAGGGAAGAAGGGTGAGAAAAGTTTTTCAAGCCCTCACTGCCAAGCAGAGAAGGGAAGGCATAGGAACAGAGCCTAGCTGACCCCTCCCTACCCTCCCAGAGCTCTCACCAACCCCACCTGCCCAGTACTACAAGCAGAACAGTAGCAGTGTCAGATTAAAAAAACAACAATCAACCAACCAAACAAACAACAACAAAAAACACACCAGAATATTTGCATTCCTGAGAACTGCAACCAACAGCCAGGGATTTGCAGTCCAATAAGTTCCAGGGAAGGGGAGGGAGCCTTGGGTGTAGGAATAGCATTTCAGGTGGTCGACGCCATTGCTCAGAACCTCATCTCACATCCTAGGCCACCCCTAATCCCACCTAGAGAGGCAGATTTCTACAGACGCAAACAAAGCCATTGAAACACAAAGGCCCAAAAACTGGTGCAGGAAGAGCTTTGGAACTACAGAAGCCCTCTACATCTCCCCCAGGGAGATGGTGCCCTGAGACACAAGTGACTTCTTCACAGAGGAGAATCCTACCTTCTAGGGAATCTCTCCATTGTGTGAGAAGCCAGAACACTGCAAGAGAAAATATAACATTACAGTGCGCGAGAGAATAAAAGGCTGCAGTCAGAGAGAAAATAAAACGTTCTGCCTTTACCTACTGGAAAGCAAAAGAAAGACCTCTTCCTATCAATATGTTGCAGAACCCACTCCTATAGATTCCTAGGAAAAAAAATAATAATTCATTAATTGCCATAAATAACCAAGGTAACAAGGCAGCTCAGAGAGAAAACAAAAAGTCTCCAGAAAATGAACTTAAAGATTTGGAAATATGTGACTTAAATGACAGAGAATTCAAGAGTGCAGTTCTGAAAAAAACTCAATGAGATGCAAGAAAACACAGACAGGTAGTTTGATGAACTCATAAATACAATAAAGGAACAAAATGAACATTTTACCAAAGATTGAAATTTTTAAAAAGAACCAAATAGAATTTCTGGAGATTAAGAATGCAATAAAAGAAATGAAGAATGAAATAGCCAGCTTAGGTAATATTGCTGACCAAATGGAGGAAAGAATCAGTGACATCGAAGATAGAAATCTGGAAATGACACAGATGGAAGAAGAGGGAGACTTGAGAGTTAAAAGAAATGACAGAACTCTACAAGAACTTCCTGACTCCACCAGAAAGAGCAATTAAAAAATAATGGGCATACCAGAAGGAGAAGAAAAGGAGAAGGGAAGAGAGAGTACATTCAAACAAATAGTCAATGAGAACTTCACAAACCTGTGGAAAGAACTGGATCCTCAAATCCAAGAAGTAAATAGAACACCTAATTTCCTCAGTCTCAACAGGCCTTCTCCAAGGCACATTTTATTGAAGCTGTCAAAAATTAACGACAAGGAAAGAATCCTCATGGCAGCCAGGGAAAAGAATACAGTAACCTACAAAGGAAAGCCCACTAGATTATCATCAGATTTTTCAGCAGAAACTCTACAAGCCAGGAAGGAGTGGAACCACATATTCAAACTATTGAAAGAGAGAAATCATGAGCCAAGAATAATATATCCAGCAAAGATATCCTTTAGATATGAAGGAAGAATAAAGACCTTTCCAGGCATAGAGAAGCTGAGGGAATTTTCTAATACATGACCTGCACTACAAAAAATTCTTAAAGCAGCAATTTGACCTGAAACACAAAAAGCAAAGGAATACAAAACGATGAGTAGTATTATGAACGTACAGAAGCTGGAAATGATAACACCTACACCAAATATGACACTATACATTAAATGTAATATACAGTGTAGAGGAAAAAAAAATGCTTAAAAAAAGGAGGAAAAAGACAACTTGCTACTGCAGGGCAGAAATCAACTCAGCATGAATAGAGATTATTTGTGACAACACAAACAAAAGAGGGGAGGCATTAAAGGCCTGAACCAGTACAAGGGAAAGGAGAAAGTATGCATTCTAATGAAAATGGAATACTCTAAATATGAAACTTTCTTTTGCATAAACTTAATGGTAACCACTCAAAAAAACATATCCAAGCTGAAATACATAACATAAAAAAAGAAAAACAGGGGTGAAAATCATAGACTACAACCACACTGAAATAATAGACAGCAACAAAAAGACAAAGAAACAATGGAGACACCATTCTACCAGAAAACCAAATATAAATTGATAAGAAATCATCATATATCAATAATTACCCTAAATGTAAATGGACGGAACTCACCAATAAAAAGGCACAGAGTAGCAGGTTGGATCAAAAAACTAAACCCAACCATATGCTGCCTCCAAGAGACACACCTCATCTACAAAGACAAATGTAGACTCAACTGAAAGGGAGGACCTTGACACTCCAAGCAAATGGCATTCAGTAAAAATCAGGTGTAGCTGTACTTATATCAGATGAAACAGACTTCAGGATAAAAAAAATAATGAGATAAAGGTGGACATTTCATAATGATAAAGGGGACTATACAAGAAGAAGACATAACAGTCATCAACGTTTATGCCCCAATCAGGGAGCACCGAAATATACTAAGCAACTAGTACTAACAGAACTAAAGGGAGAAATTGACCCAAACACAATTATAGTAGGGGACCTAAATACATCATTGACAGCTATGGTTAGATTATACAAACAGAAATTAAATAAAGAAATATGAGCCCTAAGTGACATATTAGATGAAATGGACATTACTGACATTTATAGAGCACTTCATCCTAGATCATCAGACTATACTTTCCTTTCTAGTGTACATAGAGCACTCTCAAGGATAGACCATATATTGGGACATAAAACTAGCCTCAGCAAATTTAAGAAGACTGAAATCATACCAATCATATTCTCTCATCACAAGGCTTGGAAATTGGATGTCAACTGCAAAACGAAAGCAGGAAAAACCACAAATATGTGGAGATTAAGTAGCATATTTTAAAGAATGACTGGATCAAAGCAGAAATAAGAGGAGAGATCAAAACATACATAGCAACAAATGAGAATGAAAATGCATCCTACAAAAATTTTGGAGATGCAGCAAAAACAGATTTAAGAGGGAAATTAATGTCATTACAGGCCAATTGCAAGAAAGAAGAAAATTCCCAGGTGAATAACCTCACATTACACCTTAAAGAACTAGAAAAAGCAGAGCAAATGAAACCCAAAGTCAGCAGAAGGAAGAAAAATATAAAAATCAGAGTAAACTAAATGAAATAGAGAAAAAATACAATAAAATAAATTAATGCAACAAACAGCTGGTTCTTTGAAAAGATTAATGATTTTGGCCAACCTTTGGCTAGATTCACAAAGATAAAAAGAGAAAAGACACAAATAATCAAAATCAGAAATGAAACATGGAAAGTTACCATGGATGCCACAGAATACAAAGGATTATCCATGAATACTATGAAGGACTATATGCCACAAATTCAATAATCTAGAAGAAATGGACAAGTTCTTAGAAACATGTAGCCTTCCTAGGTCAAGTCACACAAAACTGGAATATCTAAATGTACTGATCGATAGTAAGGAAATTGAATCAATTATCTGAAACCTTCCCAAAGCAAAAGTCCAAGACCAAATGGTTACACTAGTGAACTCTACCAAACATTCAAAGAGGATCTAATACCTGTTCTACTCAAACTCTTCCAAAAAATTGAAGAAGAGACAGTACTCCCTAACTCATTTCATGAGGACAACATTACACTGATACCAAAACGTGGTAGGGATAACACATCAAAAGAATATTACAGACCAATATCTCTGGTAAATACAAATGTAAAACTCCTAAACAAAATTCTAGCAAATCTAATGCAACAACACATTGAAAAGATTATACATCATGACCAAATGGGTTTCATCCCTGGGGCCGAAGGATTGTTCAACATATGCAAATCGATCAATGGGATACACCACATAAAATAAAGGATAAAATCATATGATTATATCAACAGATAGAAAAGGCATTTGACAAGATACAACACTGATTTATGATTAAAACACTTAATAAAATGGTTATATAGAAGGAAAATACCGTATCATAATAATGGCCATATAGGACAAACCCTCAGCTAATATCATAATTAACAGTGAAAAATTCAAGCCCTTTGCTTTACCTTCAGGAATAGGACAAACTGTCCCCTATCACCTCTGCTTTTCAACATAGTATTGGAAGTCCTAGCCACAGTAATCAGGCAAGTAAAGAAATGAAAGGCATCTAAGTTGGGAATGAAGAAGTTAAACTGTCACTTTTTCAGGTGACATGATGCTATATATAGAAAACCCTAAACACTCAACCACAAAGCTGTTAGAAATAATAAATGAATACAGTAAAGCTGCCGGCTACAATATCAATGTGCAACTTTCCATTGCATGCCTATATACTAACAAGGAAACCTTAGAAAAAGAAATTTAAAAAGCAATTCCTTTTGGAAATCACAAGGTATTTCTGCAAAAGAATAAAATACCTTGTGATAAATTAACTAAGGATGTGAAAGACATATACACTGAAAACAATAAGACATTTTAAAAAGAAATTGAAGAAGACACAAAGATTTCGAAAGACATTCCATGTTCATGGATTGGAAGAATCAACATAGTAATAATAAGTGTTGGAGAGGCTGTGGAGAAAAAGGACCCTTCATACATTGTTGGTGTGAATGCAGATTGGTGCAGCTGTTATGGGGTGCATTGTGGAGATTCCTCAAAAAATAAAAAATTAGAATTACCATATGACCCAGCAATCCCTCTTTTGGGGGATCTGAAAACATTTATCTGGAAAGATATATGTGCTCTGATGTTCATTGCAGCTTTATTTATAGTTGCCAAGGCATATATACATACATACATATATATATATATATATATATATATATATATATATATATATATATATATATATATATATATAAAATGGAATACCATTCTGCCATAAGAAAAGATTAAATAGTGCCATTTGCTACAACATGGATGGATTTTGAGATGATAATGCTAACAAAATGAGTCAGACAGAAAGAGTTGAGAACCATATGATTTCACTGATATGTGGTATATAAAACTGAAAACAACAAAAGAAAAAGAAAAACAAATGAAGAAGCCAGACTCATAGACACAGACAATAGTTAGTGGTTACCAGAGGGTAAGGGGGTGGGGGAATGGTAGAAGAGGGAAAAGGGTGTCAAATATATGGTGATAGTAGGAGAACTGACTGTGGGTGGTGAGCACACAATGATCTATTATAGAATTGTACATTTGAAAGCTATGGGATTTTACTAACCATTGTCACCCCAATAAATTTAATTTAAACAAATAATAAAAAAGCTACCCATATTTTCCAGTAGTCCTCCAAATGTGGAGATTATCTTATTTCACTTTACACCCTCAAAGATCTAGAAAGGTGTCTTTCACTTATTATTCTATCAGTAAATAGAATGAACAATAAAACTATGTTAATAGAGGAGATTACAGAGCCCTTCCATAGTCATTATTTATTTAATCTTCACAAAAGTCTTTGGAGACAAATGTTGGTAGGATGTGTTTATACAGAGGGTGCCAAAAATGTAAGGGGGGCGGGGGGTGGGGGGTGGGAGATGAGGGTAAGGGGGATCGAATATATGGTGATGGAAGGAGAACTGACTCTGGGTGATGAACACACAATGGGATTTATAGATGATGTAATACAGAATTGTACACCTGAAATCTATGTAATTTTACTAACAATTGTCACCCCAATAAATTTAATTTAAAAAAATGTATACACGTTTTAAGAAAGGAGTACTATTAAAATTGTAATACTCAATATATACTGATAACAAAAGATGAATACAAGTCACGTTTGACTTCTGCAATTACAAGAGCTGCTCAAAGTGGTTACCACCAGCATCCAGACACTTCTGATGACAGCAAACTACTGCTTGAGCAAGTTGTCCAAAGTCTCCAGTTGTATGTATACATTTGTTTTTGCACACCCAGTATATGAGAAAACTGAGGCTCAGAGACTACCAGCTAAATGGGCTAAAACGACTTGTCCAAAGTCAAACCATCAGTAAGTCAAAGAATTAGGACTTGGAGCAACTCTTATTCCAAATCCATTCTTCTACTTCACTATGGTAACTGAGTGAGTGAAAATGATTGGTACTACATAGACTGTCAAGACAGCAATAGCAAGTTAGGCAGCCTCTGTGCACCCATATTGGGGAACTGAAACACACTCTAAAGGAGGTAAAAGCCAGAAAAAAGCAAGGTAAAACTAAGATTGATTTCTTCTTAGACTCTCCTGCTTCTTTTCCCTCTCTTTTAATGTTTTTTTTCTTTAATTATTATTATTCCGAAGAGTCTCTTCTATGGTTTTTATGTGTTTCTCATCACAAGGAAAACTTAGCCAGTCTTTTTTGGTCTGCGGTTAGAAGTAATCTGTGTCCATGGCATCTTTAGATATACAAGTATGTAAAAAATCCAAGTGTAGCCGCATTGCGTATCAGGAACTAATGATTCATTGTGTGGCTTGCAGATGACATAGAAATAAGTTCAGTAGTACTTGTTTAAAGTAAGTTTGATTTTCCAAAGAAAAACATTGGCTAAATTCCTCTCCCTCAAATACTTCATGTATCTTGAGTAGCAAAAAATAAAGATTTTCTTAAATGCAGTAAAATGAGGGCTTGTGTTTTTGGTGGCTCACTAACTATATTATGAAAGTCTTTATAGTTACCCTTCCAGAAGACATGGTTCTTAGTTTTAAATGTTTGCCAGATGTCCCAAAAATGTAATATGGGCTCGGGTTTTAATGCCTTGTCTTTATTTTGCCTATCTCTGTCTGTGTGTCTCCCATATATATGTGTATGTATGTCTCCCATATATATATGTATATTTATATATGTACACACACACACACACACACAAACACACACACACACACACACACACACACGTATATATATAATCTTGCCATTTAGCCTGAGCAGAGAGTGTTCATAGAGACTGTTAGCAAATCTTCTATCCAAAACCTGGGTGAGATTGTCCATGTATTTTGCAAACCAAAATCTACTGTCTTCCATGGACCAAGCATCTGTAGGTTGCCAAATGATTGAAGACATTCAAAAGGTCAAATTTTCTGGGCTTAGAAGTCAAATCCATTATTGTATTTTATTTCTGATCAAATGGTGATAGTGAAATGGAATATATATGCTTTTTGTTCTCTTTGACCATTTGATAATAGCCAGTTAAAACAACCAGATAATTCACTTTGCTTTATCAGCTGATCCCTCAAAGATTGACGTGTGTTTGGATTTTCCCCTTGAAGTTAGTTTCATTTTCAACTATGGGGAACAGGAAAAAGAAAAAGATTGATTTTGTTAGGTTTATTTATAATTGAAAAAAAACTTACATTGATCATTTCTTGTATTTCTGAAATTGTATTAAAATCATGCTTAAAATATTCTATAAAATTCTTGCTTAAAAATGGTAGTATAGGTTTTTAATTCATTACTGTCAAGATTTAATTTAGCTTTGAGTCTAGATTTATAAATAACATTAACTTATTTTTTATCTGTTTACCTAAATAAGAACATGATTGCATTATGAAATGATTTAGAAGCTTATCTCTGTTTTTATGTTTTAGGAACAATTATGAAAAACAGAAATTATGTACTCATTGGCAATATTAACACTGCATTGTGTACAGTTGCCTTTGGCAGAGATGTGTTTAATACTTCTCTTAAATTCTTATGTAGAAGATGGTTTCAGTTTTCTACTCCTGTTTAATTCTTTATAATTCTTTTAACAGACAATTATCCGTTTCAATAATTTTTTAAATTAATTTTTATTTTTCAATTAGTTGACATTCAATATTATTTTATATTAGTTTCAGGTGTACATCATAGTGGATAGACATTTATATAATTTACAAAGTGATCTCCTAATAATTCTAGCATCCATGTGGCAACATACATAGTTATCACAATATTATTGACTGTATTCCCTATGCATTGCCTTACATCACTGTGACTATTTTGTAGCTATCAATTTGTACTTCTTAATCCCTTCATCTTTTTCACCAGCATCCTAATCCCTACCCCATCTGGTAATCATCACTTTGTTCTCTCTGTCTGTTTCTGTTTTGTTTGTTTGTTTGTTTTGTTCTTTAGATTGCACATATAAGAGAAATCACATGGCATTTGTCTTTCTTTTTCTGATCACTTAGCAAAATGCCCTCTAGGTCCATCCATGTAGGCACAAATGGTAATTATTCATTTTTAGGGGTGAGTAATATTCCATTGTATATATGTGCCACCTCTTCTTTATCCAGTCACCTACTGATGGCACCTAGGTTGCTTCTCTATCTTGGCTATTGTAAATAGTGCTGCAGTGAACATAGGTGTACATATATCTTTTCAAATTAGTGTTTTGGATTTCTTCAAATAAATACCCAGAAGCAGAATTTCTGGGTTATAAGTTAGTTCTATTTTTCATTTTTTGTATAACCTCCATACTGTTTTCCATAGTGGTTGAACCAATTTGCATTCCCCCCAACAGTGTACAAGAGTTCCCTTTTCTCCACATCCTCACCAACACCTGTTGTTTGTTGATTTATTGATGATAGCTATCCTGACAAATGTGAGGTGATAAGTCATTTGGTTTTAATTTGCATTTTTCTGATGATTAGTGATGTTGTGCATCTTTTCATATGTTGATTGGCCATCTGTACGTCCTCTTTGGAGAAATGTCTATTCAGGTTCTCTGACCATTTTTTAATTGGATTGGTTTTTTTTTTGTTTGTTTGTGTGTTGTTGTTGTTTTTGGTTTTTTTGAGGAGGGGTGTTAAGTTGTATTAGTTTTTTTATAAATGTTGCATATTAACCCCTTATGAAATGTATCATTGGTAAATGTCTTCTCCCATTTGGTAGGTTGTCTACTCATTTTGTTGATGGTTTCCTTTGCTAAGCAAAATATTTTGTTTGATGTACTCTCATTTGTCTTTTTTTTTTCTTTTCTTTCCCTGACTAAGGAGTTATAACAGAAAAAATATATTACTAACAGCAATGTCAGAGTTTACTGCCTATGTTTCCTTCTAGGAGTTTTATGGTTTTAGGTATTACATTTAGGCATTTAATCCAGTTTGATTTCATTCTTGTATATTGTGTAAGAAGATGGTCTAGTTTTATTTTTGTAATGTATCTGTCCATTTGTCCCATCACCACTCAATTAATAGACTGACTTTCCCCCACTGTATATTCTTGCCTCTTTTGTCATAGATTAAATGACCATATAGACACAGGTTTATTTCTGGGCTTTTTGTTCTGTCCCATTGATCTGTGTTTCTGTTTTTGTTGCCAAGACCCTGCAGTTTCGATTACTCTAACCGTTTAGCCTAGTTTGAAATCTAGTCACCTGATACCTCCAATTTTGTTCTTCTTTCTCAAGTTTACTGTAGCTATTCAGGGTCCTTTGTGGTTCCACATAAATTTTAAGATTACTAGTTCTGTAAAATATGCCATAGGTGTTTTGATAAGGATTGCAGTGCATCCATAGATTGCTTTGAGTAGTATGGACACTTTAAGTATGTTAATTCTTCTTATCCATGAGCATGGTATATGCTTCCATTTATCTCTATCTTCTTCAATTTCTTTCTTCAATGTCATAGTTTTCCAAGTATAGGTCTTTTATCTCGTTGGTTAAATTTATTCCTAGGTATTTTATTTTTTGATGTAATTGTAAATGGTATTGTTTTCTTAATTTCGCTTTGGTATTTCTGTATGAAAATACAACCTATTTCTGAATATTAATTTTGTATCCTGCTACTTTACTATTTCAATCAATTTTAAAATGTGTTTGCATTAGACTTATTATAACATTGTCATATAATATCTTATGTCCATTATTCTGTGTCCTTTCTATTTTCTACTACTCACATTCTTGGTCATTCTAATTTGGATCATATAGTGTCACATGCTTAATTACTGCTTTGTGTATCTAAGGCTTTCTTTATGACCTTATATAAAACCAACTTTTATAAACATTCCATGGATGTTTCAGAACCTACTCTCCATTTTTGTGTGATTTAATTTCTACCAACTATCCTTTATTCCTTATTGTTTTTTAATCCATTCAAAAATGTAATTTGTTCTGAAGCAATTGTATTTTTCAGTTATCTAAATGTTGATTCATGCTTTATAATATTTACTATTTTATGGTTAAAACTTACATGTTTATCAAAGAAATTCTGGAAATTAGAAAAATGTAAAGCTTTGTCTTGTGCACCTGAAACTAATTAATAAAAAAAAAAAAAAAAAAAAAAAAAAAAAAAAAAAAAAAAAGAAGTGGAAGAGAGCTCAAAAAAAAAAAATGTAAAGTAGAAAATAGTTACTCATAATCAGGTCTCCCAAATATAAACAACTTTAACAATTTAATTTAGTTCTTCAATTTTTAAAATGCATTTGTATGTACTTATAGCTGAGGTCATCTATACTGTGATATGTTTATTCACAATCCCCAAAATCCGCAGGGCTTTGCTGCCACACAAGAGATTGGAATAAACATTTAGAAAGAAGGGTGAGACAAAAATCATATTTTAGGATGTTAGAATGTGTGAAACAAATCCCAACTCAAGTATTACAACATTTTAAGTGTATGCATTTTTTTAATAAAAGGGGAAACCACCTAGAAATGTCAACATTTTCCATGAAATTAATTCTATCTTAGTGAGATATAGCCTAATATTTTAGTGATAAAGCACATGAACTCTGGACTCAGACTTCCAGAGTTAAAACTCCCACCACTGTCACTAATTATTAGCTGTATACACTAGAGCAAATTACTTAACATCTCTGTACCTCACTTTTTTTCATCTGGAAAGTGAGGATAACTATAATATCTACCTCATGGATTTGGGAGAATTAACTATTACAATCCATGTAAAGCTCCTTACATAGACTCACTAGATGATAAGCAATTTCTGCTGTGTATTTCTAAGTATCCACAGGTATGATTCTGCAATTATCTATAATTTACACCTCAAAATGATTAAGAAAGCAATGATGTATACATGCCACCAAACTTTCCCCAGGATTTTATATAAAATCATTGTTTTTTTAAAAACTGTTAAACATTAGCATTTTTCACCACAATTTTTATGATCCACCTTGCCTCACTCCACCAAACCAAAGTCAAAATGTTACACATGATATTTAAAGTCCTCCATATTCTAGGTCTCTAAATTTGTTATATTGCTTTATAATTGACATGTAACATTATATTAGTTCCAATTGTACAAAATAATGATTCAATATTTCTACGTATTTCAAAAGGATCTCCATGATGCCTAGCTAACATTTGACATCATATAGAGTTACACATTTTTTTTTTTATGATGAATGTTTTTATTAAATTTATTGGGGTGATATTGGTTAGTGAAATTACATAGGTTTCAAGTATACATTTCTTTTTTTTTTAATTAAAGTTTATTGGGGTGACAATTGTTAGTAAAGTTACATAAATTTCTGATAAACAATTCTGTATTACATCATCTATAAATCACATTGTGTGTTCACCACCCAGAATCAGTTCTCCTTCCATCACCATTTATTTGACCCCCTTTTTTCTCTTCTACACTCCCCCACCCTTTGGTAACCACTAAACTGTTGTCTGTGTCTATGAGGTTTTTTCTTTGTTTTTTCTTGTTCATTTGTTGCTTTCAGTTTTATATCCCATAGATGAGTGAAGTCATAATATTTTTATTCTTTATTTTGTTTATATTGTGTACATATGTATCAATTTGTGTATGTTGAGCCATCCTTGTGCCCCTGCAATGCACCTACTTGATCGTGATGTATAATCTTTTTAGTGTATTGTTGTATTTGATTTGCTAGTATTTCGTTCAGAATTTTTGCATCCATATTCATCAGAGATATTGTTCTGTAGTTTGTTTTATTGTGTTAGCCTTACCATATTTTGGTATCAAGGTAATGTTGGCTTCATAAAATGAGTTGGGAAATATTACCTCATCTTAAATTTTTTGGAAAAGTTTGAGGAGGACAGGTATTAAATCATCTTTGAATGTTTGGTAGAGTTCACTATTGAAGTCATCTGGTTCTGGATTTCTATTTTTATGGAGGTTTTGGATGATCATTTCCATTTCCTTATTGTTGAGTAGTCGATTTAGATTTTCCAGGTCTTCATGATTCATTTTAGGAAGGTTATATATTTCTAAGAACTTGTCCATTTCTTCTTGTTTGTTGAATTTGGTGGCATATAGTCCTTCATAGTATTTTTCTGTGATCCTTTGTATTTCTGTGGTATCTGCCATCACTTTTCCTCTTTCATTTCTGTTTTGTTTATTGAACAGACTGTCCTGGTTAGAAAAATTACATAGGTTTCAAGTGTACAATTCTGTAATACATCATCTATATATCACATTGTGTGTTCATCACCCAGAGTCAGTTCTCCTTCCATTGCCACCATATATTTTTTTTTTCTTTTTAATTTTATTTTATTAAATTTATTGGGGTGACAATTGTTAGTAAAATTACATAGATTTCAGGTGTACCATATATTTGACACCCTTTACCCTCTTCTACCATTCCCCCTCCCCACTTACCCTCTGATAACCACTAAACTACTGTCTTTGTCTATGAGTTTTTGTTTCTTGTTTGTCTTGTTCCTTTGTTGCTTTCAGTTTTATATCCCGCGTATCAGTGAAATCATGTGGTTCTTGACTTTTTCTATCTGACTTATTTTGGTTAGCATTATAATCTCAAGATCCACCCATGTTGTTGCAAATGGCAGTATTTCATCTTTTCTTGTGGCAGAGTAGTACTCCGTTGTGTATATATATTATATCACATCTTCTTTATCGAACTAACGATTGTCACCCCAATAAATAAAAAAAAAACAGACTGTCCTTTCCCCATTGTCTATTGTTAAATAGTCATAAATTAATTAACTGTATATGCATAGGTTTATTTCTGCATTCTCTATTCTGTTTCATTGATTTGTGTGTCTGTTTTTATACTAACATTATACGATTTGATAACTATAGCTTTGCAATATAGTTTGAAACCAAGGAGTGTGGTCCCTCCGGCTTTGTTCTTCTTATTCAAGATTGCTTTGTCTATGTAGTGTCTTTTGTGGTTCAATACAAATGATAGGATTACTTGTTTGATTTCTGTGAAAAATGCCATTGGAATTTTGACAGAGATTCCACTGAATCTGTAGGTTGCTTTGGGTAGTATCACCATTTTAACAATATTGGCTCTTCCAATCCATGAGCATGGAATATCTTTCTATTTACTTGTGTTTCTTCAATTTCTTTTTCAATTTCTTATAGTTTTCAGTATACAGGTCCTTCATCTCCATTGATAAATTTATTCCTATGCATTTTATTATTTTTAATGAAATTGTACATGGGATTCTTTTCTTAATTTTTTTCTGTTAGTTATTAGTGTATAGAATCACTAACTTCTATATATTGATTTTGTATTCTGCAACATTATTGAATTCATTTATTAGTTCTAGCAGTTTTTTGTGGAATCTTTATAGTTTTCTCTATATAATATCATATCTTCTGCAAATAGTGACAGTTTTACTTTGTTATTTCCAGTTTGAATGAGTTTTATTGCTTTTATTTCCCTAATTGCTCTGGTTCTAGTACTTCTAATACAATGTTGGATAAAAGTGACAAAAGTGGGCATCTTTGTTTTGTTTCAGATCTTAGGGGAAAGGCTTTCAGCTTTTCACTGTTGAGTTGAATGTTAGCTGTGGGCTTGTCATATACAACCTTTATTATATTGAAGTACATTACCTCTAGACCTACTTGAGTTTTCATCATAAATATATATTAAATTTTGTCAACTGCTTTTTCTACATCTATTTAGATAATTATATAATTTTTATACTTAATTTCGTTAATGTGGTGTATTATATTGATTGATTTGTGGATGTTGAACCAAAATTCTATCCTTGGAATAAATTCCACTTGATCATGGGGTATGATTTTTTTAATGTATTGTTGAATTTTTGTTTCCTAATGTTTCGTTGATTTTTACATCTATGTTTATCGCGGATATTGGCCTGTAATTCTTTTTTTATTGTGGTTTCCCTGTTTGGTTTTGGTATCAGGGTAACATTGACTTTATAAAATTAGTTTGGAAGTATACCCTCCTTTTCTTTTCTTTGGAAGAGTTTGAGAAGAATTTGTATTAATTCTTTGAATGTTTGACAGAACTCACCAGTGAAGCCCTCTGGTCCTGGAATTTTGTTTATTGGGAGGTGTTTGATTACTGATTCAATCAGCTTACTAGTAATTAATCTTGCCAGAGTTTCTATTTCTTCATCATTTAGTCTTGGAACATTGTATGTTTACAGGAATTTATCCATTTCTTCTAGGTTTTTCAATTATTTATTGGTGCGTAATTATTCATAAGAGGTCTGTAATTAAGTTCACGAACTTGCCACCATGCACCTACGCTGCCAGCACTGTACAAACAGCTTGGTAAGATTTCATAACCTTGGTATATCAGTGTTTCACAGGTGTGTTCATGTTGACATGTGGCGGTGTCTTGTTGAGTGGCATTCATTATTGTATGTTTTTGTGTGCCATTGTGAGACTGTCTGAGCTTGAATTAGAGCAATGAACAAACATTAAATTTCTTGTTAATCTTGGTAACAGTGGAAATGAAATCAGGGATATTTAGTCCAAGTTTATGGGGATAATGCCATGAAGAAAATGGCAGTGTACAAATGGATTAAATGTTTTTCTAAGGGTAGAGAACGTGTCACTGATGAAGAGAGGTCAGAGTGGCCAGTAACGAGCAGAACTGATGAAAACATTGCAAAAAATAATCGAATTGGGTGTCAAAATCATCAGCTGACTGTGGGAAGCACAGCAGACTAACTAAATATTGATAAAGAAGCAGTTAGGGAAATCTTAACTAAAAATCTCGTCATGAAAAGGTGTGTACAAAAATGGTCCTGAAGGAGCTCACCAATGAACAAAAGCAAAGGAGAGTCGAAGTTGGCCAAGACCTTTTGAAGAGGCAAGACAATGTTTTGGGCTGTGTTATCACTGGTGATGAAATATGGGTGAACCAATATAAATGTGAAACATAGAGTCAAAATGCACAATGGAAGTCAGCCAATTCTCCATGACCAAAAAAGTTCTGTCAGTCCAAATCAAGAGTCAAAACGATGTTGCTAAACTTTTTTGATATCAGAGGGATTATTCTTCATGAAATTGTACCAGCTAGACAAACAAACAAGTTTATTATTTGGAAGTGCTGAAAAGGCTGCATGAAAAAGATGAAAGCGACCTGAACTTTTCGCCAACATTTCATGGCTCTTGCATCATGACGATGCACCAGCTCTCATGGCACTGTTTGTGAGGGAGTTTTTAGCTAGTAAGCAAATAACTGTATTGGAACACCCTCCCTATCCACCTGAAATGGCCCCCAGTGACTTCTTTCTTTACCCGAAGATAAAGGAAATATTGAAAGGAAGACATTTTGATGACATTCAGGACATCAAGGGTAATATGATGAAAGCTAGCTCTGGTGGCCATTCCAGAAAAATAGTTCCAAAATTGCTTTGAAGGGTGGACGAGGTGCTGGCATAGGTGCATAGCTCCCCAACGGGAGTACTTCAAAAGTGGCTGTAGTGACATTCAGCAATGAGGTATGTTGCACTTTTTCTAGGATGAGTTCTTGAACTTAATTGTCTGACCTCGTGTGTGTGTGTGTGTGTGTGTGTGTGTGTGTGTGTGTGTGTGTGTATACACTGAGGATATATATATATATGGAAAGGAAAACTGTAATACTCAATATATACTGATAACGAAAGATAAATACAAGGCAAGTTTGACTTCTGCAATTACAAGAGGTGCTTGAAGTGATTATCATGAGCGTCCAGACAATTCTGATTATGGTGAACTTCTGCTTGAGCAATGTTAACCAAAGTGTCCACTTGTATGCATTTTTTTGGCACCCTCAGTATATGCATATACTTCTGGTTTAATATGTTGTTTGAGGACCATATTCCCTTATTTTTTTTTTTCTGTCTGGCTGATCTATTCATTGATGTGAATGGGGTGTTAAATTCCCCTAGTATTATTGTAATGCTGTTTATATTTCCATTTAGTTCTGTTAATATTTGTTTTGTATATTTAGGTACTCCGAAATTGTGGCATAAATATTTACCAATATTATATATTCCTGTTGGATGGACTCCTTTATCATTATGTAATGCCCTTTGTCTTTCATTACAGTTTTTTTCTTACAGTTTGTTTTCCTTGATAAAAGTAGAACTACCCCCACCTTTCTTTTGTTTCCATTTCCATGGAAGATCTTTTTTTGTCCCTTTATTTTCAGTCTGTATGTGCCCAGATGTCTGAAGAGAGTTTCTTGTATGCAGCACATAGAGGGATCTTTTTTATCCATTTAATCACTCTTTGTCTCTGAATGAGATAATTTAGTCCATTTATGTTCAAAGTGATTGTTGGTAGACATGTATTTCTTGTCATATTGGTGTTTTCTGGCTGTTTTGGAATTTCTCTGTTCCTTTGTTCTTCTGTTGCTCTCTCCCTTTGTGGTTTGACTACTTTCTTTAGTGGTATGCTTAGATTCCTTTCTCATTATCTTTTGTGTATCTACTATAGGTTTTTGCTTTGTGCTTACCATGAGGCTTACTTATAGCAACTTATATTTATAATAGTGTATTTTAAGTTTACAACAAATTAAGTTTAAATGCATTCCAAAGCTCTACAATTTTGTCCCTCCTCCATATGTTTTATGATGTTGATGCAAAATTCTGCATCTTTTATCATGTGTATCCTTTAACTAATTATTGTAGTTAGTTATTTTTCCACTTTTTTAACCTTCATAATAGCTTTATAAGTGATTAATCCGCTGTCTTAAATACACAAATACACACACACACACACACACACACACACACACAGAAAGAGAGAGGGAGAGAGAGAACCAAAAAATGTATAGACTTTTTTTTATTTTATTATTTTTTTAAATTTTATTTTATTAAATTTATTGGGGTGACAGTTGTTAGTAAAATTACATAGATTTCAGGTGTACGATTCTGTATTACATCATCTATAAATCCCATTGTGTGTTCATCACCCAGAGTCAGTTCTCCTTCCATCACCATATATTCGATTCCCCTTACCCTCATCTCCCACCCCCCACCCCCCACCCCGCTTACCCTCTGGCAACAACTAAACCATTCTTTGTGTCTATGAGTTTCTGTTTCTCATTTGTTTGTCTTGTTCTTTTGTTGCTTTTGGTTTATATACCACATATCAGTGAAATCACATGGTTCTCTGCTTTTTCTGTCTGACTTGTTTCGCTCAGCATTACTCTCTCAAGATCCATCCATGTTATCACAAATGTTCCTATATCATCTTTTCTTACTGCCGAATAGTATTCCATTGTGTATATATACCACAACTTCTTTATCCATTCATCTATCGAAGGACATTTTGGTTGTTGACATGTCTTGGCCACCGTAAACAAAGCTGCAATGAACATTGGAGCACACGTGTCTTTATCTCTAAATGTTTTCAGATTTTTTGGGTAGATACCCAGAAGAGGGATTGCTGGGTCATATGGCAATTCTATTCGTAATTCTTTGAGAAACCTCCAAACTGCCTTCCATAACGGCTGCACCAGTCTGCATTCCCACCAACGGTGTATGAGGGTTCCTTTTTCTCCACAGCCTCTCCAACATTTGTTATTATTTGTCTTGTTGATGATAGCCATTCTGACTGGGGTGAGTGATATCTCATTGTGGTTTTGATTTGCATTTCTCTGATGATTAGTGATGTTGAGCATTTTTTCATATGTCTATTTGCCATTTGTATGTAAGAAAGGAAAATTGTGTTAAAATTGCAATACTCAATATATACCGACAACAAATGATGAATACAAGTCATCTTTGACTTCTGCAATTGTAAGAGGTACTCAGAGTGGTTACCATCAGTGTCCAGACACATCTAATTACAGCGAAGTACTGCTTGAGCAATGTTGAGCAGTATCCACTTGTATACATTTTTTTGGCACCCCCATAATCAAAAGTGTCTGGATGCTGATGGTAACCACTTTGAGCACCTCTGGTAATTGCAGAAGTCAAACGTGTCTTGTATTTATCTTTTGTTATCACAGTGTATATTGAGTATTACAATTTTAATAGTTTTTTTCCTTTCTTAAAATGTGTATACATTTTTGTCACCATCTGTGTATATACATATATATGTATATATATATATATATACACACACACACACACATTACCAGTGACATTTATACTTTTATATGTAAGCTAAAAGAAATCCCTTTACTATTTTAAGTCTGGTTTAGTGGTGAATTCTTTTAGCACTTGCTTCTCTGGAAAATGCTTTATCTCTCCTTTAATTTTGAATAACTTTGCCAGGTAGAGTATTCTTGGTTGGAATTTTTTTCTTGCAGCACTTTGAATATATTCGTCACTCCCTTCTGGCCTGCAAACTTTCTGCTGAAAAACATGCTCATAGTCATATGAGGGTTCCCTTGTATGTAAAAATATTTTCTCTTATTGCTTTTAAGATTTTCTCCTTGTCTTTAACTTTTGACACTTTAATTATAATGTTCTTGGTGTAAGTCTCTTTGAGTTTCCCTTATTTGGAACTCTCTGGGCTTCCTGGATCTATATGTCTGTTGCCATCCCCAGGTTAGGGACATTTTCAGCAATTATTTCTTTGAAAAAATTTTTTGCCCCATTTCTCTCTCTTTTCTCCTTCTGGGACTCCTATAATGTGAATGCTAGTCTGCTTGGTTTTTGTCATGTAAATTCCATAAAGTATCTTCATTTGTTTTCATTCTTTTTCTTTCTGCTGCTCTGATTGCATGATAGGTCCTATGTCCTGTCTTTGAGTTTACTGCTCATTTCTTCTGCTTAATCTAGTCTGATGTTGAACCCCTTTACTGTATTTTTCACTTCAGTTGTATTCTTCAGCTCTGTAACTTTTGTTTGATACTTTCTTATATTTTTTATCTCTTCATTGAAGTTTTCACTGTGTTCATCTGTTCTTCTTCTGAATTCTGAGCATCTTTATGACCATTACTTTGAACTTCATATCAGGTAAATTACTTATCTCCATCTTATTAAAGATTTTTTCTGAAGTTTTATCTTTGTTCTTTTTTTGAAACATATTTCTTTGTTTCTTAATTTGGTTGACTTTCTGTGTTTGCTTCTAGGCATTAGAAGAAATAGCCATCTCTCACAGTCTTGAAGGCTTGACTTTGTTGTAGAGATGGACCTTATTGTTTAACCCTGTACTAGCTCTTGGTTTCATCTCAAACTTTTGTGATTTCCCAAGCAGCTTATTTTATTTTTAATAGCTACTAGTAGTTGAGAGTGCACCAAGACCAGTGTCACAAAGGGGAGAATCTCAGTCAGAACCTAGATTCAGGCTAACTGGAAGCCAGAACCTGAATGCTAATATATACAGCCCTGTGGGACTCAAGCATAAACTGTACTGGCCACCAGAGTCAGGTTTTCTGAAGGTGTCCCCTAGGTAGCAGTTGCAAAATTTGGGTCTCTAGATGAATGTATAAACTGCTTTCTGGGTGATTACAGTGAGCTGTAGCAAGGCAGAGGGAATGCACAAAGATGGCTTCCCCCAGCCTATTGTCCCTTAGAACACTTCTATAGCACCTATGTATGCTAAACCTGAAGCTTGCCCCTAAGGCTGAAGCTCCAGGATAAGCAAGTAGGCCTGTTTCACAAAAAGTCTTGGTGTATATTTCAGTCTATTGTCTGTGCAGTGCCTTGGGGGTGGTATCCTTCCAAGAACTGTTTCTATGATTGTTACAGTCCCATAAGACCCAGGAATGCAAGCTAACTTGGCCAGCAGAGCCAGATGACTAAGCAGTACCCCCTGGGTGGCAACCACAAAAACAAGGCATCAGGCATAATAACCAGGGCACCAGTCACGTATATGGGCTCTGCTCTGAGAGATTTTGTATTAGAAGCCTGACACTCAGGCTGCAACAAAGATGATAAGCAAGTTAGACCTCTTTCACAGAAAGCCTGAGCTCCTGGGTCTCTTATAGTTTTCTAATCCCTGGGTGTGGTAGCTATTTAACAGTTCTCTTTACCGATCACTGTCCTGTGGGATCCACAAGTGTAAGCCCCACTGACCAACAAAGCCAGGCAATGAAGAATTGTCCTCTAGCAGCAGCTATAAAACACTGGGCACCAAGCAGCGTATACGTTCCTTTCTGGAAGATACCAGTGAGCTGGAGTGAGGCAAAAGGAGAGTGCAAAAATTGCATTGACAGGTCTCCATTGCCTGAGAGCACCTCCACAGGCACCTATAAGTGTGCTATACCAGAAACTTGCCCCTCAGGCCAAAGCTCCTAGACAAGCAAATAGATTTCTTTCTCAGAAAGATGAGGGTGTTTTTCAGTCTGCTCCTTGTACAGTAGTCTGCCAAGAACTGTTTCTCCAATTCTTACAGTCCTGTGGTGCTCAGTATTGGAAATGTCCCTGGCCTCCAGAGTGACACAATTAAGGGACATCCCCTGGGTAGCAGCCTCAAAAATTGTATCACACACACACATACACACACACACACACACACACACACACACAATAGTGGCACCAGACGTGTAGTAGTTCCCCTTCTGAAGATAAAGAAAAAAATTTAAAAAAAGAAAAGACAGAAAGAAAAACAAGGGCAGGGGAGATGGTGCCCACCGGCTTTAGCAAGGCAGAGGAAGAGTGCTTTAAACGGCTTCCACCAGCTGGAGTATAAAGATGACACCTGCTGGAAAGATTGAAAAACAGGATGCTGCCTACCAGCTTTATCATGGCAGAGGGAATTGCAGGAAGATTGTGCCCACCAGCCTTTGCCCTTGGAGAGTATCCCAGTAGGCCCCTGCCCTCAGAGCAATGCTTTAAATTTAGCAAATGAGTTTTTTACATAACGTCTAGGTGCTTTTCAAAGGACTGCTTCTTTGCTGGGTCCTGGGGCAGATAAGTCAGCACGTGAACAATTTAAGTGCTATTTCTCAATTCACTGCAGCCCAGCAGGTTTAGTAGGCATGAGCCCTGTTGCTCTCCAAAGCCAAATGTTTTGGAGGCTCATCTCTCAAGTGTCAGTCTTAAAAGTTGGAGTGTTCAATGTCAAGTACAATCCCTTCACTTCTCAAATTGAAGTTCCTGGTTTTGAGTTCACTCCTGATTGTGGTTGCCTCACAAGGGGTGGGGTTTATGATGAGATAATCTCTAAGCCTTTCCTACACAATTTGATATGGTTTCTTTCTCATTTTCTGATGTGAAGGAGTCACTCCACCAGTTTTTAAGTTTTTTGCTTTGTTTTGTTTGTTTCCAAAAGAAATTGTTCCATATATAGTTGTAGATTCAATGTGTCCATGGAAGAAAGTGAGTTCAGAATGTTATTACATCAACATCTTGAATAAGAACAAGACCTCTAAATTTTATAGTCTCATTGCTTACTGTTTCCCTGTATATTTGTAGCCAAACTATAGTATCTGGTATTAGAAACCTTTCAGCTTTTTCATCTTTCTACCCTTGGCTCAAGAGCGTTTCCAACAATAATGCTTACTGTTTCTCTATATTCAGCAACAACTTGAAAACTTTCTCACCATGCAAGACCCAGTTCAAATGAAATTTCTCAGGCCATTAAAATGTGCACCCCCAACTCCAGGAGATCAGGAAATCTGCTAGTCTATGCGAACAGCTTCTGGAATTTTGTTTATCTCTCTCTTCCTCCTTAGTACCCAATATGAGATTCAGCTTCTGTAAACCAATTGTTCCCTCCTTACTCTATCAATTCTTTGTATTGAAAATACTGCATATACAATTTACTTGGACAAAGTAATACCTGTACAAAAGATGGAAACTAATTTTCTATTCCAAAAACAAAATCATGGTTAATGATTAAAACATCAAGGAGCCAAGGTACCTTAATTGTTTATTGGTGGTCAGTTTGGAACTTTGGGAGATTAATTAACTCTTTTAAAGCCTTAAAGTATAATAGCATAATTTTATTTGTAATTACATATTGCATTTCTAATGTACTTAAAGGCACAGTATTAGCTATAAAGAATTAATATGACACCCAAACTACTTACTACTTAAAAGAGAAATGTGGTTCAAAATTTCTATTATAAACAGTAACCTTACATTTATGGTGTGTTATATTCCTAAAAAATATGCAAAAGAATGTAAGAAGAAACTGATTTTCTTATAGAAGCAATTTTATAATAGGAGAGTTAATTTTTCACATAACAGCATGATGCTTAATATTTTTATAGATATGACCACATATTCCACAAGTATAATTTATTTAATCTATTATCAATGTTTAAACTCTGTGGTAGTTTTTAAAGCTTTTTAAATGTGAACAGCATAACCAATCATGCATAAACTCCATTTAAGTTCATATAGATTGTTGTACAAAGTTATCACATTCTTCAAAATCCTCTCTCTCTCTCACCAAAACTATCAGCAGGTTAAAGAGTTTTCATCAGGATTATGAGATTCTGAATGGTTTATAAGTGGATTTTGACTGGTATCTTGCAGAGATATGGGGAAAATGTCAAGCTTTTTGATGACTTTTTGAAAAGCTTATTCAAGAATATATATTTTGCTGTTCTCTTTGTCTCACCTCATGTCCCTTTGATAAGCATAACAATAACTATTTAAATTGTTCATTGCAATACCTTCAATCAATCTCACAGATTTCTTGAGCTGTTACCTCATAATCTCAAGTATCATCACTATTTCCACTGGAATTATGTAAGGCATCCCAGCCTTTAAAATTCAAGAACTAAATATTTCTTGCTTTGGTGTTATCTTTTTCTCTCTCAGTACAATAGGAACTCACATGTCAGAAAAAGCTTAATGATTCCACTTTAATGGTGGCCAAAAGAAAGGCACATAATTGAATGTGCCCACTCATCCACAAATCCTGTGCTTGAAACACTATCTTTTGTGGATAAATTGAAAAGAGAGACTGTAAGGTGTGACTATTTAGAACTTAGGTTCCTTTTCTCCACAAGCATAGCAGATGAGTAGTTCCAAATGGACTTCTTTCAAAATCACTCCTTACAGTGAGGCTGTTTATGTAGTCATTCTGATAACGTTGCCATTATTTCCAAGCATATCTGGAAACCCACTTTATGCAGTGCCTTCAGATGCCAGTTAATAAAGCACACACAAAACAAACAAACAAACAAACAAACAAAAAAACAACAACAGTTTCATTACTTTATAATTACAGAACTCTCTCCCTCCTTGAAATCTTGTTCTTTTTTGTTTTAATTCCTTCTTAGTTGTCCCTTTGTCCTCTTCCATAGCCAGTCTGTGCAAATGGATATTTTGAGGACTGCCACTTCCTTCATCCTCTCTGCACACCTAGTGGTTTTGTTATTTAAATTGGTGGTGTAAAGGATTAGAATGATGGATGTAGCTTCATAAATGTCAACCGGAGAAACAGGATTGCTTATATTCAAACCCTTCATAATGACTCTGAAACAATATCTATAACCTCCAGAAAAATGAAGATAAGATTTCCAGAAAAAGGATACACACTTTCTCCCATTCATTCATGGTGTGATAATATTTTCAGTTTCTCATGCAATTCTCTGAGCTCTGGTCATAGAGAAATTTCTTAGTAAACACAAATTTGTTCAGAAAGATGTATATTATTGTTTAAGAAGAAAGAGGTTGGGCAAGCTCAAAAAAATTAAATTTCACAGAATGTTCATCTCTCAGCTTTACAGTTTTCTTTCTTTAATCTATTTATGGGATTTGTATGGCCTAAAATAAGCCTTAAATTATATTTTGGGAGAAATAATGAACTATTTGTGTCTCTTATGCTCCTAATCATCAGGATTTTATAGATCAGGACAGTACTAGAGCAATCTATCTATTTATCATTTGATATCTTACAGCCCGAAACCTGACATTCACCCCTGCAACCCACAGACTTTCCAGATAATCTCAGGCAAAATTGTGTAAAAATGGTCTCAGTCTCATGTGGTTTAGCTTTAGTCTGTGTCTTCACCATTCAAATCAAGTTTAGTTTTGAACTAGTAAAAATAACAATACAAACAGAGGGGATAACTTAAACATATAGATGATGTAATACAGACTTGTACACCTGAAATCTATGTAATTTTACTAACAATTGTCACCCCAATAAATTTAATAAAATAAAATTAAAAAAAAAACCCACATATGTGGTGTATATGGGACACATTTTGACTCACCACTGTTTATTACCAGGCAAGTTGCTTCATTTCCCTGAGGTTCCATTTATTTATTTGTATTGAGAACTTCCACAAATTTACAAGAAGGGCCAGATGAGATGCTAAATGTGAAAGTACCTAAGAAAGTGGCAATATATTTTCATCAAATATAGGCATCCAATACATTTTCAGTGAATAAACAAGTTCCCATACCATTTAATCAGTAATAGGTTTGTGGTTCTGAAATTCATGTGCAAATTTCCTCAGTCTTCATTCTCCCCATCGTCCTGTGCATTTATCTCTTAGAAAGACTACAGGTTTTTACTCTCATTCACAAATAAATGTCTTTATATTAAAAACAAAGACTTACTTTTACATCTGGAAAAGATTCATTGACTGTATCTTATTGACAATATCATATTTACTGAAGAAATGTTTAAGATAAAATATCCAATTTCCATTTGGTTGAAAACATCTGTAAAAACTTGATCTAGATATGTTAAATAAGAAAGTGCCTTAGAATTTTAAAGAGGAAACAGGTAAATTCCATCTTCCCTTCCTCTCCCACATTTTTCACCGTCTGCCTTCACCATCACAGCCCTTTGACCACAACTATTACAAAAGAGGACATTTATTTCTATTATTCCCAAAGTTCAATTAAAGAAATTATCTGGCTGATTATTTGGCCTATGAGGGGAGAAAAACAGGAAACATAGTTAAACAAAGTTGTAATTGAAAAGTTATTTTATTTTTTAGCCAATCATTGATGAACCACTCTCCCTGCTCATGAGGCGGGAACGGGTCACAGAGCTGCCATGGCGGGATAGTTGGTCTCGAAACTCTGAGGCCATGAAGTAATAGAGAATCGGATCCAAAACACAGCAGAGACTTGCAAGACATAGAGAAAAAGGGTGAAAATACAATGTACTTTTGACAATGGAAGGGCTGCTAATGATGGCTTCCTTTACCATGGTGTAAAATATAAAGTTAATATGATAGGGAGTGAAGCATATGACGAAGACTGCAGCACACATGAAAACCATCCGCAGTGCTTTCTGCCTCTCACTGATTCCTTGGAAAGCCATTGATGGCTGTCTCAAGGATATGGTAGTTTTCCAGGTACACCATGCTATGATTACTACTGGGATCACAAATCCTGCCAGCTCAGCAACTGTAATCATCCCAACCAAAGTCACTGCATTCATTCGCTTGTATCCAAGATCAGCAAAGCAGGACTCATTGTTGTTGGCTAAGTCCGTGCTTCTCATGATGGGAAATGACAAACATACAGTCCCCACTACGACCCAGATGGCAGCACTGATGCCCACATCATACCTACGCTTCCAGTCTCTGGCCCTGAAGGGCTTGAGGAGAAAGAAGCACCTCTGAAGGCTGATGCATGTCAGGAAGCAAATGCTGGCATACATGTTGAGATACTTCAGGTAGAAGCACAGCAGGCAAAGGGTCTTTTGGAAAGGCCAGTGATGGCTGATGTAATAGTAAATCCGGAGGGGTAAGGACAGCACATGGGCAAGATCAGCCACGGAGAGGTTGATCATGAAAATGATGGCTTTATTTTTCTTGTTGATGTAGCGGCACAGAACCCACAAGGCTGCACTGTTGGCCAGAAGACCAGGGATGAATATGAGGGTGTAGGTGGTTGCATAGAGAGAGTATTGAAATGTTACATTAGTGACATTGCAGTTAGTCTCATCACTGCTTGTACCGTTGCAACCCATCTTGAATGTTTCAGTATATTCATCAAGGTAAGCCGTGGAGTTATGATTCCTGCCCAAAGCAAAGAAAAAACAGAGTATAATAGTCAGTTCTTTAGTCAACACCCAGATTCCTTTTTGTACTTACAAAGACATAGAATATTACAATTAGAAGGGACCTGTTTACAGATGAAAAAGCAAATCTCATAGAAGATCTACTACTGATGTAAGGTCATCCAATTATTCAATTAGAGGACCATGGAAACACATTTAATTCAGCCTCCACATAATAGAAGTAGAAAAAGCAAGGCCCAGATAGTCTAAGTTTTCTGTTGCAAGTAAGCATGTCCTGAAACATTTAGTCTATTGTTCTCGCCATAGCCAAAAGTGTGTGGCAGTTGTGTCTGTTTCTTCTGTGTCTAAATTTGTCTTGCCTCAAGCTTTGGTTAAAGTGAATACTGCTCACTCATTCCCAATTGCAATGATAGAAATCCAGCTTCACCATTTTTGTCCCTTCGTCTCTCCCTTGTTTGCCAACTTGTGCATTGGGTCCTGACTTCCTATCTTGGCACTCCAGCACTTGGAAAATAGCCTGCCCTTTTACCCTGCATTGCCAGTATCCTGGCTGAAGTTCAGGGCTTGGGAATGTTACCTACTTATTATTTTATCACAATAGCTGGTGGTTCTTGTGCATTTTGTCTCTCTCTCTCTCTCGGCTTAGGCCATATTACAAATTTATGTGAAAAACTTCAGTAATATATGAGTTTAGAAGCTGAACTAGGATATTTTCCCTTATATAGTCTGGACAGGAAACTCTTCCTCTAAGGGGAATTCTGTACTGGTGTGACATCATGGACATGACAGATTATCCAACAGTGAATACTGATTAGGACACCAGCAAAACAGGCCACCAATATCATTTTTTGGAAACAGTTTAAGTTTTAATATTTTTTTCAGTAAAGTAGTTATCATAAGGGGAAAAAAAGATTTTTGGACTTCCTTAATCTTATTTTATGCTTCAGTGTGGTTTTTATTATGTATTATATATAGGACCTGGGGAATATAGAGTAATCTTTAGGGCTTTTCAAGGTCTCACTGTGGATTTATGCAGGCTGCCTGAAAATAAGAATAGCAGAAAAGCAACAATCTCATTCTTTTACTTTCACTTTCTTATAGAATTTTAGACTGGAAAGGAGCTTTGAAAATCATTTCATTCATCCTCCACATAATACAAGTAGAAAAAGTAAGGCCCAGAGAGGAGTTCATTAAGGTAACAAAGCCACTGAACAGAGATGTATGACTTCAAACATGAGGACAATGTGCTTAACCTTTTACAAACGTAGCTTCTGTCCATATTGCAGAAATAAATGTTTGTTGCATTTAGAGCTAGAAGTGGAAGAAATAAAGCAGTAAGGTAGTTCCTCATATGGAATAAGGGTTTTTGTTGTTATTATTTTTATTTTGTTTTGTTTTGTGTTTATAAAAACAGAGGAATAGCTTGCTTTCAAATTCTCCTTATAAGTAGCAGAATTACATATATATATATATATATATATATATATATATGTATATATATTTAAGTCATACTCCAGGAAATAGAAATGTGATTTAAACAACAACAACAACAAAAAAAAAAACAGAACACCAAGTGATTAATTTTAATTCACAGATAAAAGAAAGTCAATGTTATGAGCTACCATTACTCTGAAAACTACTTTCACATTCCTCTGATATTCCATTGTCCCTACTTGGCTGGTCTATGATATGTCCTGAAAAATCACACAGTCATCTTCCTTATGTATGTATGACTTACAACAGAGGGCAGAGGGGTGCTCACAGGTGAAAAGACAGTAGATAATCATCACGGTGTGACTATCAATGATGCACCCCAGAATCTGTAATGGAATTTTTTACATGCATTATCTAATTTCATTCTCACAACTGTCCTAAGAGGTAGGTACAATTATTACTCTCATATGCAGATGAGGAAACTAAGGTTCAAAGAGATTCAGTAAATTGCCCGCGGTAACAATGCTAGAAAATGTTAACAATGAGATTTACTATCGTTCCATACTTGTTCCAAAGTCTATGCTATTTCTACTATACCACTTGCTTCTCCCTGCTCAGGAGGAACTACTTAATAGAATGGGGTTCATTGTGACACCTGGAGGGCACATTATAGTAAAACCTTTCTAATCCCACAGTAGAATCTAATTATTTTATAACACTAGGATTACTCTAGGTAGGCCATTAGGATATAACTAAAAATTTTCTCTCACACACATCACCAATCCCTCCTCATCACCCACTTTGACTTTAATATTAGCACTGTTTCTACTCTCATCTATTATCCATACAGAGGCTATGAGAGAGCAAGGGAAGATACATTGCGTGCATTTCAGTTTCAAGAACTAAGAACAGCTCACACACACCCAAATCACACTTCTACTTTTTCAATTTACAGACATGAGGAATTGTTCCTGCTTCACTGGTGTAGTAAGTTTCACTTACTAAAAGGGCGAGTTCTCATCTCTTTCCTGTGGGTTCTTAAAGCCTCTGCAATTCACAGTCTATTGTGAGTTTAGAGATTTTCATGGCCTGCTTTCCTAAACCTCTTCTCTTCTCCAGATTGAAAGGGAGGTAGGAAGGGTTTTCCCCAAAATCTGTTTGGTGACTATTATTATACATAAAATCCCCAATTATAGGGAGATGCTGGGGGGGATTTCTTTTTTAGGGCAGAAATATAAACGCTCTCAGAGAAGGAATGTTTAACTCGTTGTGGGCAATCTGTGACATTTCTGAAATTTAAGAAAGGAGAACAACCTAAGAAGCCACTAACAGGAAAATGCTGAATGGAAGGGCTAAAGTCAGAATATGTTCATTCTCTCTGTCTCTACCTCTGACTCTGTCTCTTTCTCTCTCTTTGGCTCTGGCTCTACTGTTGACTACTGGTTGTTTTTGCCCACTGTGATGCCAGTCTTTCTCCCCTTCAATATAGATGTATTTTTGTTTCCTGTTTCAGAATGTGGTGTGAGGTTGGTGTCAGACTTAAGTCTGAGTTCCCTTCTCAGTCAGTGCCATGACTCTCCTCCCAGACACTCAAGTTAGAAACTGGCAATTCATCCAACCTCTATCACTACATTTTACCCATATCCCATCAGAAACCAGGTGATTCTCCTCCTAAAAAGCTCTCAAATCCATATTCAATCCATCTGTACTTCTATTGTTGCCATCTTAATCCACGCCACTGTCATCATTCTTCTTGACTGTTGTGACAGATACCTTACTGGACTCCCTGCATCTTGCCCCTTGCAGTCCATTCCACATACTGTGTCTAATGCTAACATTAATTACAGCTACCATTTATTGAGGGCTATCATCTATTTGCAGGCTAAGCACTCTTCACATATTATCTCGTTAATTCTCATAGCAGCCCTATAATTATTTCTATATTACAAATGAGGAAACTGAGACCAAGAGAGGTAAAGTAAGTTGTGCTAAAGTCACAAAAACTGAATAGTGTAAAGGTGGTGTATTGGAATTGGAATATGTGATTGTTTTCATATTCCCTTATCTCTGTCATGGCACTTACCACACTTACTGAAATTCTGTTAACATGTCTTTCTCTTTAATTAGATTTTGCACTTCTTTATGACAGGAACTCTGTCATTTCTTGACCCATTCTTACCCTTTCCACACTGTGGCCAAAGTGATCTTTCTTTGAAATATTATGTCATTCTCCTGTCTAAAATCCTTTGCATGTTCTATATTGCATTAAGGCCAAACTTCTTACTGTGGCCTTAAAGGCCATACCTAATATGGCTCTTGTGCCCTTCTATATCAGCTCATGCCATCCTCTTCCTCAATGGTGTTTTAAGTACACCAAGATGCTTTCACATTTTAGAACAAGCCAAGCTTTTGTTCCTGACTAAGTCTTCTGCTCATGTTGTCCTCTCTGTCAGGAATTCTCTTCCTCTAGATCTTCACTTCTCTGACTCCATTTAATGTCAGTTTGCAGGTCAGAGAGAACTTCACTGTCAGTACTATCTAGGTAGTCCTACACATCACTATATACTCTTTTACTCTCTGTTCTTTCTCTTTATAGCATCAACATTTGTAATTCAAAGGTCTGTTTACATGTTTATTGGCTATTTTACCAACTATGTCGTTAGCTCTATTCATGCCATAACAAACTCTGTTCTGTTCATCACCATATAGCCAAGATAAACTGCTATTTAGCAATAAAAGTAGTATAATTGGATTGAATTGCATACACAATAGTTTAAAGTCTGTATTCGGCAACTCTATGCAAAAATGTAAACCCTGATTTATTGAGTGATGCATTTCTGCTGCCTGCTGTTTCCTTAAATTTTATCTTCTAATTGGGCTATTATCATCAATATTCCCTGCACCTACCTTTTTCAACTCATAAAAGTCATGCCTGTAGAAGCCTGAAGAACGTGCAAAATAAATTTAAAAAGTTAGAAATGACAGGTAGTCAGACATATCCTATGGGTAGAAACCAGCATGGCCCAAGATCTCAGAGGACCATCAACACTATTATCTGAAACTCAGGAAGAAGGTAGTAGTCCTTCTAATCTATTTCCAAAAGCATCTCAATCCCTTATTGTTGTTGGTTGTTATTTGTGAAAGGATCACTTTCCTTATCTCATCAGCAAGTAATTTCCTACCCACCTATGCATGGGACCTGGAATGAGAGTGAGAAGGCTGCATCTGTAGTTCTCAAAATTCTCCACAGATGGAAAATAAGTATAAAGGGAAAATAAGTTTTTCTATTTGCTTTTTTTTTCCCCATGACTTTTTGAGGATTCCGACTGCCTTGGAGGTCATCAGTCAGTCATCATATACAGAAGGTGCCAAAAAAATGTATACATATTTTAAGAAATGAAAAAAACTGTACAAAATTACGCTGATGGTAACCACTTTGAGCACCTCTTGTAATTGCAGAAGTCAAACGTGACTTGTATTCACCTTTTGTTATCAGTTTATGTTGAGTATTACAATTTAATACAGTTTTTTGCTCTCTTAAAATGTGTATACATTTTTTGGCACCATCTGTATTTAATAAGCATCATCCTATGAACTCTGTGTTAAGTTCTGTGTATAAAATAGAATCACCCGCTATAATTTTTGGTCCCTGTGAAGCTTCTGGTCTGGTGGGGGAAATATTTTTTAAATCTCCAACATCACAATCAGCGAATGACAAGAACTGAGATAAATGGCTTAGGTGACAAGAAATAATTATGTTAGCACAGCATCATCCTTGTGAGTTAAGTGAGACAAATACGAATAATACCCCTATTATAGTTTTTAGCTGACAAAGAGACACATTTGAGAACAATTTGGTACCCTATTAAGTCACAGGGTTAGAATATGGTGGAACTAGGACCAAAAGTGAGGTTTGTAGGCCTCTTACTCAATGTTCTTTGTAACATGTCAGGCTACTTCTGTTGAATTCTTAGAGATAGAGCACCTCAAGTCAGAGAATACGGCACATGCGTCAAGCCATCTGCATCCTCTTATTGGTCTCTGTAGGTATAGGTTTGGAGAGAAAAATAGAAGTGGTGACTGGGGAAGAGATAAAGTTAACTGTACTTTGTCTGAATTATGCACTATTGTATTTATATCCTAGCAGCTCTTCAAAACTGTTGTCAAGTCCAATTTCCTCAAGAAAGCCTGCACTGGGTATTACCAATAATATTTATATGAGATTTAGTAATTCATGATTTCATTCAGCAAATAAACATTCTTCTATGTGTGTATACAACATGCTACTTGCTGGTGATGGTGGAGTGGGGTGGGAAATTTCAGTGAAGAATAATACATGATTGTTGCCCTCAAGAAGGTTATAGTCATTTAGGAAAGATAGACATAAGAATAACTAATCATAATAGATTTTTTTATCATTTATATCCCTCATACTGTGTGAACCCTCCTCCCCCCATCCATTATCCCTCTGACATCGCACAGAACCGTTACATTTCCACTGTCTGTATTCTTAAATCTGTACTCCGCTTCTTGTAAGTATACACACACACACACACACACACACACACACACACACACACATATGAACTTGTAGTTCACATTCATTATTGTTCAGCTTCAGCTTCAAGTGTACAATGCAGCGTCATTATAGATTTTTAAATGTGCCATGAAAGACATAACAAAGAAGTTTTTGTGGAGGTAGAAATGAATCCTTCACAGAAAAGGAGAATTGCAAGCTCAACTTTAAGGATAAATTCATTTTCAATAAACAGTTGTGGGGTGAGCAGGGTGTAGGAGAAGAAATGATGGGAAAGGAATTCCCAAAGTGAGTGAATTGCATTAAAAAATCCTAAAGTTTTATTACCCAGTGTCACCCCAATACATTTAATTTAAAAAGTAAAACAAAATAAAAAAGTTTTAAAGTCTCAGAGTATAAAAACAAATGACCTATATAATCATAGGTGTTCTAGCCCAGGTGGAGAATAGGGTGAGTTGGTGTAGAAGATCGAATGGGAGGTAAAAGTGGGAGAAGGTAATAGAAAGGAGAAGAGACTAAAAAATGTAGATACAACCAGATCATGGAGGGTTTTATGGGGAATCATTGAAGGATTCTGGGAATAGATGTGATATTGCCATAATTGTGTTTTAGAAAGATCACTCTGGCAACAGTGTGGATGATGGATTAAAAAGATGGAAAAACAGAGATAAGAAGTCCAAATCATTTGGAAGTTTGTAGGGTGATCAACATTCCAGGTTTGCCTAGGTCTGAAGGTTTCCTGGGACAGAATTTTTAGTGCTAAAACCATGACAGGGCAGGGCAAACAGTATAGCTGGTCACCCTATTATTGCAACAGTTGAGATAATAAAAAAATAAGCTCTGGACTTATTATAGTATGGACATTACAATTTGAAATAAAAATCAGAAATAGAATTGACCAGTTTTGGAGACTGTTTAACTGAGGAGTCAAAGATAATTTAGTTTTTAAAACATGTGAAATATAAAAAGATATCACAGCTTTGCATCTTTCCAAAGCTCTTTAAAATCAGCAGCTCACAGCATTCATGGCTCCTGACAATCTGAGTCAATTCACCTCTTTCTTATTCCAAGGAAGTACTCTCTTCCAAGCTTTTCAAATTTGTACTATCTGCCAAGCTTTATCAATTTTTGACTCTACAAATGGTTTTATTTCTCTAACATTATCACTCAGCTGCACTGTAAATTGCACCATACTAGTTTGAACCATATACTCCCAGAGACCTTAAATTTCAAAATCTCTCAATTTCTCCTGCTCTTACCCAGCATCCTTCCTCATATAACTTCCTCCCCTACCCAGCCTAGATTAAATGATCAACTTAACTACTCTCATATTAGAACCCTTAAATTCCTTGTTTGCCATTATTCTGATGCACCAACCTGGCAAGGCCTAAATCCCAGAACAAGTCCACAGTTCTTTTTTTTTTTTTTGCTGTCCTAACTGCTAAATGATCCTATTAAAAGTATCAGGATCTATTTAGAATGCCCAAACTAGAAATTTATGATCTCCAGTCTAAGATTATTTTGCTCCAGCCTCCTTTTGCACACCTCTGACTAGTATCTTCTCCTATTCCCATGATGGCCATTCAGCACTTTCACAACTCTACTAAAGCTTCTTCTCTCCTCTTCTCCAATCCCCCATGTTTTTTGTTGTTTTTTTCCTGCAGAGGATCTTACTTCTTAAATCACAGAGAAAATTTAGCTTATTTGGTGAGAAGCAATTCAATTTCATCCATTGTCCCCTCCCAACACACACAATCTTATGTGCAGCTACATCTTTCTTACTTCTCAACACAGCTGTCTTTCCTGTTGCTCAAGATGAATTCCCATGTTCTTAATCCCTTTTATTTCTTATTAAATGATCTCTTTTAATCCTAGATCATCATTCTCTCCTCCACTCTCAGTCAGATCTTTGTCATCAAGTCTCTCCAGCCCCTGAAATAATCTTATCTTGTCTATGCATCTTATTCTAGCTTTGTCACTTTCCTTCTCTTCTTAAATAAACTCACAATAGTTTACACTGATTGTTTACTTTTCCTTACTTTATATCCATTCTTCAATGCACTCCAAGATAGCATGCATTCCATCAAAACCTCACTGAAACTGCTTTAGCAAAAATGACAAATGACCATCATGCTGCTGAATCATGCATGACTTCTTTGCTGCCATGGACACAGTCTGACCACTTCCATCTTTTTGAAATGATCCTGTCATTTGGCTTCTTAACCACAACTCTTTCTTGATTCTCCTTCTTAAATGTATACCCTTTCATACTGAGTCTCTTTCATGTTTTCTTTATTATCTGCATATCCTTTAAATGTCCGTTATTCTCAGGTCTGCATCTTCTCTTCTTATTCAGCATCCCAGTGCTAACTAACATCATTCACTTTCATGGCTTCAATTACCAGCCATATCTTGATGATCCTCATGTCTCTGTGTCTAGGCATGGCCTCTCCTCAGATGTTAAACCTATATGTCCAACTTCCAGCTGAGATTTCCCATTTGAATGTCTCCCAGACACCTCAAAATAAATATGTATAAAATGAAACTCATCATACTCCCTGACCTTTCCTTTTATATATCCACCACAATCTACCCAGTTACAAGACCCAGAATCCTCAGAAAAATCCTAGACCTCTTCTTCTCTTTCATTTAATCAACCATGATTTCTCTCTCTCTCTCGATTATTAAAATACTGATTAATTGATCTACCTGACTCAAAGATTGTCCTCTTAAAATATATTCTCTACTTTGCTACCAAAATGATGTATAAAAATGCAAATCTGGGCTACCATGTCACCACAGGAATTGTTTTAACAATATGCTCACTGAATTAGATTAAAGTTTTCCATTTATGTATCTGTATTTCTAACTCAACCATGAACATTTTGAAGGCGAACGCCATGTCTTACTTATCTTTAAATCTCCAGAACCCAGCAGAATGATAGGCACCTAGTCATTCAGTAAATATCTTTAACTGAACAAATAATCTGCCTTATGATAACTCTTATATTTTTAATTATTTATGGATCTCTCCACACTGGGCTGTGAGTTTTGTTAAGTCAGAGGTCATGTCCTGAATTTCTTTATCACTGTCTTTCTTTCTAACCCTAAAACAAAGCTAAACATATTAAAATAGTTGATGTTAACTAGCCTATGTAGGGAATAACCCCAGGAATTTAACCTCATTAATGTTGCATAACCAACTCAGCTAACTATGATCACACAGACAATAAAGGTCAACAAAATTATAACCTGTGAAAATGCCACGTCCTCGGCATATACTACAGACCCCTAACTCTGTGTTTGTGGACCACCCAGACAGATATGAGAGCAGAATTCCCAGTGATTCTGATACCAATCATTAAAGAAGTAGATGCCTTTTGGTTTCTCCAGTGTGCAGTGCTGTGTCCAGGGTACACGCTGCCTACACCAAGTACCAGGACTGTGAAGAGGGATACCTCTTCTCTTGAAAGAGAAATCTGGTGATAGGCTCTAAACCTTAAAGGGAATGACCAGCACAGAGTTCTAAGGTGATAATCAGAGCAAAAAATCAGCTACCATCTTTGAGCCAATAAGATTCACTTTTAATGTGTGGCTCTAAGGATGGTCCTAATAATGAAGATTGGTATAAAATTATGACTAAAACTCCAACAAACTCCTTTCTTCCTTGATCCCATCTCAGAGGTCAATATTTTAGTCCTATTTTAAGGTCCTATCTCAATCCTCATCTTTTCCTTGCCCTGGGCAATCCTATTATAACTTCCTCCTTTTTTGTACTCTTAGTGGACTTATAGGCCACACAATGAAAATCTCTCTCTGAGGGAAGTCTCTGTATCTTAGACTTTTATACTCTTTACTTTGCTTAGCAGAGGGTTAGGCACATAGTAGGGGCTCAGTTCATACACATTGATTTGTAAAGGTAAGTATATGGAGAATAGACACATATTAGCTAAGACTTAGGCAGTTTTACTTTTAATGTCTCTCTCATGAGCTACTCTCCCAAGCAACAGCCATAGTCTTTTTCCCTATGCTACTGAGGAAAATATGGGCAGGGCAAGGATAATAAAGATGGAGTCTAATATATCTGGACACTTAAGAGTTTCAAAGACTACAATCGCAGCTTTTTATTTCAAATCCAACAGGAATCCCATAAACTTAAATGAGAATTTGGTCATTAAACACTTCACTTTATGAAATACCTAAAATTTGTCTCAGAACACAGATTTATGTCAGGTGTTTAAATATGATTAAATGAAGCCGAGTCCAAGAGCTTAGTAAGTACCAATAACATCTACACAAAGGCAGCTTTTCTTCTTAACCAATTACCTCAATACTGTGGTTTCACAAAAGTACAAGCAAAGTGAGCTTACATTATTGTAACATCAGAATTTGTACCAGATTCCTAAGTCTAGGTGAAAGACTAAATCCAAGGAGTTTCCACATGCATCCTGTCAATCACTAGCTAAGTGCTATTAATATGTTACCTTTAATCCGTGTAAGAGCTCTAAGTTAATTATTAGCATACCCCTTTACAGATCAGAAAATGGAGGCTCAGCAGGATTAAGTATCTTTTGAAATGTCACAGTTATTATGATTTCAATTGTAATAAGGCTCTTCATGAGCAGAGAAAGCTAAAATTCTTCTTACCCAAACAACTTATTGTATGGACAGATATTTTAAAATGGGATTTCTGTGGATAAGAGTGTTCTTCAAAGATGAAGAAGCTGTAATTCTTGGTTCTATTTCTAACACTTTTATAACTATGTATATATGGCATGTGACTGCTCACCAGGTGTCAGGGTAGGGTTGTATCAAAACCAGAGATCTTTATGGAGTTTTCTTCTGTGATTCCAAGCCGTAATATATCTATGTATAGAATACTGGAAAAATTTATTTATAACAGTAGTGAGCTAAATGTGACAGCATGTTGTAGAATGGGGAATACACAAAAGCATTAGAACTTCTTGAAAAGAGTACTGGATTTGGAACTAAAACACTTGGATTCTAGTAAATATTCAAATACTAATTTGACTACTAATTATTTAATTAGTTTTACTATTAATTATTCAAATATAAATTAATTATTTCAATACTAATACTAATTCTAGTAAATATCCAGATATTTGTGTTGCCCTGCTAAACCCCTTCCATTCTGTGTGTTTAATTTCCCTCATCATTAAAATAAGACAATTTGAACTGGATGAGCTTTTATGCCTTTCCAGTTCTAACTTGCTTGACTTTAGCAATATGGCTCCTCTCAACCCCTGCCCCAAACTAATAGTACCAGCACTAACACTGCCATCATTAATGTAGCCACCAACATCTCAAGCCACCTGCTGATTTATACTTTACAAAGCATTATTATATCTATAATTGCTGTTAATCGTCACTAAAGGTATATATTGTAAATAATAAGGTCAGACGATGTCATCCTCATTTTACAAGTCAGGAAGCTGAGACTCAAAATAAGTGACTTAATTTACCTCAAGACATAAGGTTAGCAAATGACAGAGTGAGGAGGGTGGGACCTAGGCCTCTGGCATCAAAGGGACTGCTGCTTTTCTAGTACAACTCTAAAAAGCTTTATCCTTTCATTTGCCCCTCTTTTAATCCCTCATCATTAAGTCACTAATACCACTAAGTGAACATGTTTATCAAATTTGCTTCTCCTATTTTCTTTGATGGTAGTGCCAGTATGTGGGCTTGTCATTTTGGGATAAAGGAAAATTCAATTGGGAAAAGTTGCTGTCTGGAACACTTCCCACTCCCTAGAGGACACCCTTGGCAGTCCATTGGAAACTTACCTTGCATTGCCTTACCTTACCTTTTTCTTCTCTCAACGACAAAAGTCTCACATGAATTACCCAAGTCAGTCTGACCCCCATTGATATGGGGTGCTGCATTCAATCGCTTGCAACCATAGCCAAAGAAGAGCAACTCAAATTTGGAACTCTGTGGTTTCCTGAATTAATTAAAATCAACTCTAAATAACCCATGAAGATTTGGATATATTCTGCAAGTGCACACATTTTTTTCTATAAATTAGAAGAAGTGAAAATTATTTTTAATCCTTAAAATGAGTTAAAAAACATTAGACTATTCACAAACTAACCAAATTTGAATTGAACTCACATGCATGCACCTTTATAAATAATTTTTAAAAGAGGCCTGATTAGATGTCATTTTTGCAGTTGGGGCAGCATTTTCGGGGTGGAAAACATCATGTTCTTTGGGCAGACCTGAGGTCATATCTTGACTTAGTTATCAGCTGTCTATCCTGAAACAGCTCACTTCATATCTCTGGGCCTCAATTTCCTCATTTATAAAATTAGGATCACAGTACCTGCAACATAGATTGTTGTGAAGATTAAATGGAAAATGTATATGAAGTACCTATTTTCATGTCGGGTACACAGTAGACATTGAATAAATGTCAGTTCATTTCCCATTTACTCATAATATCCAAGAGCCTTTGGTTGAATTCTGGACTTTTCTGGGTTCATGAAAACCCCCCAAATGTATAGATGTGAGAGATGGCTAGCAGACTAAAACAATAATTATCATAGTGGAACGGTGGAAAACGTGTTACTTGAAAAAAACAATATTCCATATTGCAGGCAATGTATTGAAATTCAAAATCATTTTCCCTATAGTACAAACTGGTGAAAGTACAGATCTTCAAAATATTTTTGGCTATTGGGCACACAGTACTTGGAAAATGTTAATGCAATGGGGTAGGCTTTTCTAGGAGTCCAGGATCTGGTCCTAGGGAGGCAAGTCTGCAATAATCTTATAGTGATAGTTTTCAAATGTTTTTCAAAGGGAACCATGGTTTTAAAAGATTGAGAAATACTGATTGAGTGACACTGTCATTGAGGAAATCAGATTTCAGAATTATTTCCCTTGTTTGTTGTTTGCATTTTGTCATTTGAAAAAAAGAAGATTACTTGCAAAACATTTGCCTGTGGTCCAAAAAACGAGGCTCTCATGATAACATTATTCTGAAAGAAATATAATATCCCTTGGCAAAGGTTACTGGGTTCCCTTTGAGATATAGACTATATTTCTAGAAGGTCCCCTTTAGTTAGGTTTCCCTACTATAGTTCCGTTATATACCACTTCGTGATACATAACCCTTCTCAGGCACCTAGGAGCCTAGAGTCAAATCATTGTATTACTAGAAAGGAAATTAAAGACCTTCTATTCCAAGCTTTCCCCTTATATAGGTTAGAATATTGAGAGCCAGAGAAATAAAGCAACTTGCTTAAAGCCACACAGTGAGTCACTGACAGGACTTGAACTTTACTTTCTGTGTATTGATCCATCTACTTCATCACTCTCGCTGTGATGCATGTGAATCAAAATAGATGAAAACTTCCCTATAAAATCCCTGACCTGGCTTGAAGTAGGCTTTTGACTAAATATTTTAAATAAAGCATAGACTACCTCCCAGTCATTGCCCTGATTGTTATAACTGTTAGAAAGGGTGGTTTCGCAAGACACAGCTCTGTCTTCTTTGCTAGAGCTGTGACAGAAGGCAATAGACATCCCTGCATGTTAGGACACCAATTGAGTGACACCACTCCAAACCACGCATAAGTATGCTCATTAGATGTCTTATGCTCCACCACTGCCAGGATATGAGCAGACTATACAACTTGAAATCAACATCTTTCCCAGTTGAGCCACAGAATGATCTGCTTTTGACCAAAGAAGGACCTGTGTTCAACAGAAACAATTGCAAAGACAGTTACCCTGAATGCATGACCTAATTTATTTGTATACTTCAGGCCATTTCCTGCCTCAGTGCACCAGCATATCACATTTTTTTAACAGTGAATAATTTTAAAATTGCTAAGAGAAACTCCTCTATTAATGGAAATGGTCATGATTCCCCACATCCACTTTGAACAATAAAAATAAAAATGTCTCCACTTGCAGAATCCTTGGGACTGAGATTACTCCCCACAAAAAGCACAACAAACCTTGTTTTCATTCTATACCAAATGATCCTGGTACAAACTGGCAAGACAGAATCCACCTTCAAGGATTCCCCAACTGGAAGTTCCCTTTTGATTCAGTCATCTTAACTCTGGACCAGAGAGGTTGCTAACACTCAGAGTAATGAGAACAATAATCACTGAGAGACAGGTGCCTCTCTTTGGTGGCTTTGCTATCCAGTACAGCTAAGCTTGGGTCAAAAATCACCTTTCAAATTATCAAGAAAGGCCCCCTGAACAGACTCTGAAATCATTTTACCAGAGCTTACCACCTAGGATATTTTCTCCTTTCCTAACCTAAAATCCAACATAGTTATAAATACATTTACAGTATTGTCTGGTAAGTACAGGCTACTATAGGAAAAAGGACATGATTTAGAAGACACAGTTTCTAGTTCCTGTTCTACCATTAACTAGCTGAGTGATTCTAAGTGTCTTAACTGGCTCTCAGTTTTCACATCTGTATCGTGAGGGATTTAGATCTTAAAGAGCTCTTTCATGATCTGACATTCTTTCCTTCTCTCTTGATAGAACTTACTATCTGTTGCTATATCTGTGAAAGCTAAACTTACCAAAGCAAGGAGCTTATACATAAAGTTTGTCTTCATTATGCAGCTAAATAAATAATATAGAGCAGAAATTCAAATCCTCTTTTTTCTGTCTGAATATGTCAAATTTTTCCAATGAGTCTCAGAAGCACACACTTTTCTTACCACTTTGTGTCACCCTCCCAAATTGATGAAGTAACAAAGAAGCCTCAGCAAAGAGTGAACTCGCTCACAGACTCCATGCTCCTGTGTTATGGTTGGGACTGATAGCATTAACCCTAAATATGTACTCCAGTCAAACTCAAGGAAAATCACCATGACTCCTGCTATAAGATGTCTGAAATGAGGAACCAGGGACCATTTTCAACTTGGACACTGGTCCCACATCTGCCACTGTCCTAGACATTTATACCACCACTGATCTTCCCACATGAAACCACCAATTCCCAGATACTAAGATATAACTTACCCTGGAGCCTTGCTGGAATTAGCACTCTTGTTTCTTTGCAGGGAGCCGGGGGTAAAAAAGCCTAACTCTAAGTGGTACGGATCCTGCTGATAGCTGACAAATTTGTTGTTGAAAGAGGAAGTTGAGTGCGTTTGGTGTCTCACCACAGAAACCTTATTTACACAGACTGAAGGTAAGTTCCTTGAACATATGACGCTACTCAAGCTTTATTTCATTGGTGCAGATAAATTCAAAGAGCAAGGAGCCAAAGGTTGTGCTAAGTCAAGCAATGACTGTATATCAGTCTTCCTCACTGTTTCTCACCTTATCTCCTTCCACCACAGCCCACATGCCTATCTGTCTCACTAGATTCCAGTAGGCTCCATGGCAAAATGGGATTTTGAAGCAAAATCTGAAGGGAGTTTACCCAAGAACAAGAAAGTTGCAATTTCTTCAAGTCTGAGGGGCAAAGGGTGAAGAAACCTCAAGAAAAATCAGAAGTAATAGCAGTAAGATTAACTTTGCTTAAGCTGTTCCCTCCATCTGGAGTGCATTTCCCTCAACCTCTCATCTCTCAAGGCTCATAGTTTAATATATAGTTTAGTTATTTCTGTACATTTCTTATCCCTTTTGGTATACTGAAAACTGCTTGAGGGCTACGATCATGTCTGATTCATCTCTGTATTCCCAACCAGTCCGGAACAAGTCACTTTTATAAATGTTTGTTGAATAAATAAGTGAGGGAATGTATGAAAAAATAAATATTAAAATAATGAATGAATAAACAAATGAACAGTGTTGATCACTGAGTCTCCCTACAGTTTACTACGATTTTGGTTTTTATGTATAATGTCCACAGGGATTTTTAAGTATGAATATAAAGAAAGATCATACTCTTAGGGACTACGGTGTCAGCAAAGTTTGAGAATAGTTCTGAGAAACAAGGCTTGCAAACAGCACAAACCTCTGTGGGCAGGTAAGAGAACCACATTTAGACACCATGGCCTGGAGCTGCAAAGAGACTTCTGGGTAATATGCATAGCAAAGGAGAAAAATAAAGTATTGTGTGTTAGGTTAAACAATAGCATTTGGATTTATGGGTAAGATTGAATAAATAAGCAAATGGATGACAACATTTTTGCAGTTGAGCAACATGGATCTGCAACAAGCTCTCCTTATAAAACCAGAGCCCTCTGAAAGCTGGATGGAGCCATGTCCAACACTCAGAAATGTCTAATACAAATTTCAAAGACATCAAGAGATGGAAAAGAAACACTTTTAGCACTAGAAACTAAGAGCTTTAACTGACTGATGAAAAGGCCATGGCTTGTGAGAACTGGCAAAAGGAGAGTATATCCATCCTAGCTGAGTTATATCAAATGAAACATGTTTGACCTTGCAATCCCCTTCTTAATTCTGATTTCATATATTTATACAGCTCCAATCTGTTGTTAATTTAGTATTCTGACTTGGCATCCTTACTGAAAGGAGAATATATTGACAGGCCAACACACATTTCAGTCCATTTGGCAGTTCTGTTCCTTACTATAAATTATTAAATTGGCTTTCTGGTACAAATCCATCCCTTGTGAGTTGGGGCCCCATGAGCCAGTTTTCCTAGTGCATGATACTACTCTGGAAAAAGAAATTTCCAGATCTGTTGAGTGTTAAGCAAAACCCTGGGACAGAAAGGGAAAAGGAATGCTTTCCTCACAATTAGCTATTGTTACTACCTCCCACTGTTATTTCACAGACAATACCTTAACATTGTTAAGAAGAAAGCCTGTCAGCTTACCTCATTTCTCTCGTGCATGCAAGTATACTCTCTTTTCATTGGCCCTAAAAAGGGAAGCAAAAGTAGCTCAGAAGTGACGACCCAATTTAGGCAAAGAAAATTTCAACTTAGGTAAAGTTTGAGGGTTAATTAAAAAGAGCAAAACTTTGGACAAACAAAAACAGCTAATAATTTAACAATAATCTCTGATTGACTTTTAGGAGAGAGTCTACTAATTATTGAGGATGACTGATGGTCTAGGAATTATTGTCACCTCAAAGCAAGTAATAAATATCCAGTCATAAGAGTCTAAAAAAATACTACAGCTGTTCCATTTTGCCCACAGTTCTGAACTCTTATTTTCTCTCTATGTTTAGAGGGAAGTTTATTATAACCGGTGCACTGTATCTCTCCTAGGCTGGGAAAAGTTTATGAGTTGATGCTTCAGAGGCTTTTAGGTCTTCTCTAACAGTAACAGTAGATTAGGAGTGACAGCTATTAAAGAAATTATTCATTATACTATACTGTATTTTCCAGGAGCCCCAAGAGTACTACCTGATCTTAGTATTAAAAAGAACTAGATTTTTAAAAATAACAGGTTTGACTTGATTCTTATGGATACTGATAATAGTGTCATGTGTCTCTTTTTACATGGTCTGCTGAAAAACCTGGAACTAATAGTCTACTGTTAGCAAGTTTGGAGATCTTTTCATGGTGTGCTTTTTTTGATTATCCTCTTTCTTGGTCCTATTCTTATGTTCTTGCCCATTTTTTCTTTATTATTTTAAACCTCATTATCCATTTATGTGGATAATAAATTGATAATTTATTATCCACATAATAGTATGCAGCCTTGCAAACCATCTTCAATCCTTTCTGGAACAATAGTGGAACAAAAAAGTAAAAAAAAACACACGTGAACTGTGACCTCAATTCCTTCTGCGTTAGAACTGGTGAACATTAATGGCTTTAGATAAACTGTCTTCAGGAGTTTTCCATATCTGCTTCTATAACCACAGAGTATTCCTGCACTTTGTTTGGAATTAATCATTCAACAAGTACTTAAAGAGCTACAACACTGAGCAATTTTGTTGAATACTGAGTGACAAAGGTGGAATTCAAAAAAATAAAATATGTCCCCTATGCTTTAGGAGTCCACTTTAAGTGACAAGTTGATCACTCATAAAATGATTTAAAAACATTGTATAGTATATTATTTGTTATTAAGTTACATGAAAGTTAATATGAGTTCACTATGGGCTGAACCTGTTTGGGAACGTGGCTGATCCTTGCTCAATAGACAAGTTTGGTTTGATCAATATTCCCAATGGGTAGAACACATCCCACTGGAGGTGTGCAAGGTTATTTTTGGTGGCACAAGGAATAACTATTTAAAAATTTTCAAGTTATACATTTATTTTAAGAATTGATAATGTAATACAATCAGTACTTCAAATCTATGATTTTATGGATAATATTACGACAAAGGTAAAATAGGTTTCTAAGCTTTAAAAAATGTGATTTAACAAACACACACAAATAAAAAGGAGAGGGTAAGCAGAAATAGTACAAACATTGGAGGAATATTTGGATGTCTCAAATTTGGCAAATACCAGCTTATATAGGAGAGAAGGCAAGGATTTCCAAAAGAGAGAAGGAATATTGCCAAGGACATAAGAGGTCAGACAGTGAAGCTCGCGAACTCATCCTAGAAAAACATTGCTGCATACCTCATTGCTGAATATCACTACAGTCATCTTCAAAGTACTCCCCTTGGGAAGCTATGCACTGATGCCAGCACCTAGCCCACACTTCAAAGCAGTTTTGGAACTCTTTTTTCTGGAATGGCCATCAGAGCTGTCATTGTATTACCCTGGATGTCCTGAATGTCATCAAAGTGTCTTCCTTTCAATATTTCTTTATCTTTGGGTAAAGAAAGAAGTAATTGGGTGCCAGATGAGGTGAGTAGGGAGGTGTTCTAATACAGTTATTTGTTTATTGGCTAAGAACTCCCTTACAGACAGTGCTGTGTGAGCTAGTGCATTTTTGTTATGCAAGAGCCATGAATTGTTGGCAAAAAGTTCAGGTTGTTTTCATCTAACTTTTTCAGCACTTCTAAATAGTAAACTTGGTTAACTGTTTGTCCAGTTGGTACAAATTTATAATGAATAATTCTTCTGATATCAAAAAAGTTTAGCAATATCATTGCAACAAGTTCCTAAACTTAATTGTCATATTTGTAAATTAAGAGTAAGCATGTACTATTCATGTGATAGTGAAGACAAACTTTTGATCAAAGCATAGGGCATGTTAAGGAATGGGAAAAGAAAAGAAGCTTGGAGGGTAGACCCATGCAAAGAAAATCTTGGAGTATAGACGCCATAGGATACAGGACGTCTTTGAAGGGTTTTAAAGAGAGCTGACGGAGGGAGATGAAACTCATTTTTTCAGTATTCTCTATGTACTGGTCATCATTCTAGGCAATTTACACACATTATCTCACATAATCCTCAGAATAAGCTTATGGAGTAGGGACTATTATTATCACCTAGCTTATCCGTGAGTGAATTGTTGTACAGAGGTTAATCAATTTCCTTAAGATCTTACAACAAGTGGGAGAGGCAAGATTCAGACCCAAGTCTGTATGTCTCCAGAGCCCAGCAGTTTTTCTACCACTCACTCCCTAAAAAAATTGTTGAGACAAAGGTTCACAGAATTGATTAGAGAAGGGGGAGATACAGGAAGTGGAAGGCCCTGTTGGAAGATATACCAGTAATTTAAATGTAAGGTAATAAGAGCATGGATTAGGGCAGCGACAGTAAGAGTGAAGATAGAGGGTAATTTCAAAAGAATTGTTTTTCTCAAAAGAGTACTTAAAACCTTAATCAGTAAAATGAAAGAGGAAATGAATCTTCATGAGTAGAAATAAATCAGTCTCTAGGGTTTTAATTTTTGCATATTTTTCATTAAAACTTTTTTGTGTCATATACTGAAGTATCTTTCTTCAATGCAAAAAAAAACTTTTGTAGGTGGAAGAGGGGTTCATTTTTTCTGAATCCCAGAGGTTTGTATCAAAGACAGATATCAGCACAGGGCAACTTCTTAAGACCCTCTCTGAGGAACCTGCAGTCCTGAAAAGGGAAATGGTTAGTCTCACAGGATGTGAATTTCCAAAGAAAGGTATTTCAGAGAATTTCCATATAAAGAGGTTGCCTTCAGCTACATAAGTTGCTGGTTTAGTGTACATGTTTTGAATTTACGTGAATGATGAGATTCCCCCAAATTCTTGGTGATCTATTTGGTTTCTATATAATCAAAGCCATGAACAATGAGCAAAAGGACAAGGGATAAGGAAAAGTTATATCTTGCCTCAGTTTCTCATTTCAGGCTTCTTGCTATGAGATTTACAAGCTTCATACATGCCACAAGGACTGACCATTGGGAATAGAAGAAGACTATATTTTTTACCTCATCTTCCTTTGCTGGCTTTTCTGCTCAGCTTTTTCTCCAAGGATATGGTGCTTTTCCAGGCCCTATGGGCTTCTGTTTTCACCAAAGAATGTGACTTGGGGGAGATTCTTAATACTAAAACAGGTAGGGTTTCAGGAACCGAACACTGCAAACACAACAAAATAGATTCCAAGTGTCTGGAACTTCAGACACCGGCAAGAAGTAAAAATTCCTCAAAATCAGCATTCTGAAAATCAGCAATTAATCAAATTCCTGAAATCAACAATTCTCAAGTTTTTTTGGTTTCAGGTGCCTTTAAACTCTTAAAAATTATTTAGGATCTCAAGAGCTTTCATTTATGTGGGTTGTGTCCATCAATGCATATTATATTAAATGTTAAAAATTGATATTTTAAAATATTAATTTACTAATCCATTTAAAATAATAATAAATCTATTATAGGTTAATATAAATAACATATTTTATAAGATGCAACTAACTTACCAAAAATAGTGGGAAGAGTGACATTGCTTTACATTTTTGCAAATCTCTCTCTTGAATGTCTGGCTTAATAGAAGATATCTGGATTCTCATGTCCATTTTTCTCATTCATTCTGTTGTGATATATCATTTTATTGTAATATAGGAGAAATATTCCTAGCCTCACATGGGTTTGTAGATGAAAAAAGAAGCAGCATTTTAATAACCTTTTTGCACAAGTGTATATATTCTTCTTTGATACAACACAAAAACTAGACCAGTAGTAGCTGCAATATGGATTCTGAAAACATATCAAAGAACTTTTCATATTTTATTTATTAATGTTCATTGATCTAGCTCGTACTTTGAATGTATCTTTTAGCCATGCATTATTTGTAACAAAGTACGTTGGTCTTTTGGAAAATATTGGTTCATTGAGTATGAAACTATTGATACAATTCACTAACCAGAATCAGAAATGCATCACATTTGTTACCATCACCACCGGTTTCATCAGAAAAGTCTGTAAGCAATAGGAAGCTATCAAGTACATGGTGATTTGTTGCAAGTTACCCAAAGTTCTAATTTTTACTAGAAAACTCAAATTTTAACATTGGCAACAAATACTTGTCAGTTGTTTTTTTCTTAAAGTGACATGTTCAATTCAACCATTTCCAAGAAACATCTGCCAAATACCCAAATCTGAATAACTATAATTTTCTTTCAGTCTTTCTTTCAAGTAAAAATGTTTTTCCATGAAAAAAGTGTCTAGTTCAGCACAAAGCTTAAGTAAGTTTACAAACGCTTTTCTTTGAAACAACCATTATACCTTGATTTACAGCAAAAGTACTTTATATACACCTGCCATTTTTTTCACACAGAACATGAAAAAATATGTGTACTTAAAGATCAAAATTTAAGAAAATAATTTTTGGCAACCATCTGTTTTCTGCATATATGAGCCTGTTTCTGTTTTGGAGGGGTGGGTGGAAAATGTGACGGGATTAAGAAGTACAAATTGTTAGTTACAAATTAGTCATGGGGATAAAAATACAGCATAGGGAATATAGTCAATAATATTGTAATAACTAAGTATAGTGCCAGGTGGGTACTAGACTAATAGAGGGTATCACTTCATAAATTATATAAATGTTTAACCACTATGCTGCACACCTGAAACTAATGTAAAATAATATTGAATCTCAACTACAATTAAATTTTTTTAAAGGGGGGAAAGGTGAAGGGGAATAAAAGTTTCAAATTTTCAGTTATAAAATACATAAGTCATGGGGATATAATATACAGCATAGGGAATATCGTCAATATTGTAATAAGATTGTAGAGTGTCAGATGGTTTCTAGACTTATCATGGTGATCACTTCTTTAGGTATATAAATATTAAATAACTATGATAAATACCTGAAACTAATATATTGTATGTTAACTATATTTTAATAAACATTGTTAAAGAAAAAAAATAAATAAGTGATGTCACAGAAATGGCAGCATGAGGAGTGCTTCTTGAAATCTTCCCTGGAAGTTACAACAAACTGAACAGCTATAATTCAACAAAGGATAACATAAGCAGCACGCAAGCATGTCTGAGAGATCCACTTGTCAAATCATCTGAAGGTAGGCAAATTAGGTGAGTGGGGAAGGAGGGAAGAGGGAAGTGCAGAAACACAGGATGTGGGCACAGGACAAAAACTAGAGCTCACTGAAGTCTCTGGAGAGGAAAGAATCAAGGCTTCAGGCACACTCTCTGTGACCCACAGTCAGGCCTGATGGATCTGCATACAATATGGCTGAACTCAGCATTTAGGGCAGAGGCCTCACAGCAAAGACTGTATACAGAAGGGTGAAGACTGTGGTAGAAACCCTCCCTTTCAGGCAGAAAACAGAAAACAAAGACATGGAGCCTGGCCAACTGCCCCCCACCCTCCCAGTGTTAGAAACGGACTCCATTAGAAACTGTAGCAGTGTCAGATTTAAAAAAACAGAATATCTACAGCCCTGAGAGCTGCAGCAATGGTCCTGCAGCTTCAGACACACAGTGCAGCTAATTCTGACAACAGGGAAGGAGCCGTACAGGTAAGACAGCTGTGGGCTGGAAATCACCATTGTATGGAGCCAAAAACACACCAGCCACCTCTCACAGCCCACTCTACCCCTACCTTTTTGGGTGGATCCCTCCAGGGGCAACCAGAGCTGCTGAGACACACAGGCTCAGAATCAGGTTGCAGGGACATAATTGGGGTTTCAGAAGCTCAGAACTCTATAGTCCCCAGAGACCCAGGTAACCTGCTCACAAATGAGAAGCCCACTTTCCAGAAAACCCACAATCATGTGACATGCCGTAACACTTGAAGAGAAAATAAAATGCTACTGAATTGGAGAAAATAAAAGTCTGCAGTGGGAGAGAAGGTAAAATATTTCAGCAACGTTTACTGGAAAGCAAAAGAAAGACCTCTACATATCAACCTGTTGCAGAACCCACCCCTGTAGATGCCCAAGAAGAGAAATAATAATTCATTAGCTGTCATGAATAACCAAGATAACAAGGCAGCCCACAAAGAAAATGAATATTCTCCAGAAAATGAACTTAAAGACATGGAAATATGTGAGTTAGTTGACAGAGAATTCAAGATTGAAGTTCTGAAAAAACTCCACAAGATGCGAAAAAACTCAGATAGGCAGAGTAATGAACTCAGGAACAAAATCAATGAACAAAATGAATATTTTACCAAAGAGATTGACATTGAAAAAAGAAAAAAGAACCAAATAGAAAATCTGGAGATGAAGAACACAGTAAGAAAATGAAGAATGAAATACCAAGCTTAGGAAATAGACCTGACTAGATGAAGGAAAGAATCAGTGATATGAAAAACAGAAATCTGGGAATGGCACAGATAGAAGAAGAGAGAGACTTGAGAGTTAAAATGAATGAAAGAACTTTCTGACTCTATCAGAAAGAGCAACATAAGAATAATGGGTATACCAGAAGGAGAAGAGAGGGAGAAGGGAACAGAATATATTCAAAAAAATAGTCAATGAGAACTTCATAAACCTGTGGAAAGAACTGGATTCTCAAATCCAACAGGCAAATAGAACACATAATTACCTCAATTCAAAAAAGCATTCTATAAAGCATACTGTATTGAAACTATCAAAAATTAATGACAAAGAAAGAATTCTCGGGAGCCAGGGGGGAAAAAACAGTAACCTATAAGGGAAAGCCCATTAGACTATCACCGGATTTTTCAGCAGAAATTCTATATGCTAGGAGAGAGTGGAATCAAATATTCAAACTATTGCAAGAGATAAATTACCAGCCAAAAATATTATATTCAGCAAAGATATCCTCTAGATATGAAGGACGAGTAAAGATATTTCCAGACATACAGAAGCTGAGGGAATTTTCTTACACATGACCTGCATTACAGGAAATACTGAAGGAGGCTATTCAACCTGAAACAAAAAATCAAAGAATACAAAACTATGAGCAATATTATAAGCACACAGACAGAAGCAGGAAATGGCAACCCCTACACAAAATAAGTCACTATACACTTAACCATAATACAAAAAGTAAAGAAGCTAAAAACATTTAAAAAAGGACAAAAGAGAATAAGAAAACTTGCTACTGCAACTCAGAAATCAACTCACAGCATAAGTAGGGATAACTTGTGACAACAAAAACATAAAAGGGAGAGAGTAAAGGTCTAAATCTGCAAAGGGTAATGGAGATAAGAAGCATGCAGAAGAAAAAGGACTACTGCATATATGAAACTTTCTTCTACATAATTTTAATGGTAGCCACTCAAAAACTCCAAAACTGAGACATGTAACATAGAAAAGTGGAAACAGAGGAGAAAATCATAGAATACCATCACATTAAAATAATGCAGAGCAACAAAAATGCAAAGAAACAATGGAGACACCAAGCAACCAGAAAACAAGACATAGAATGGCTATAGGAAATCCTCAGATATCAATAATCACCATAACTGTAGATGGATTGAACTCATCAATAAAAAGGCACAGAGTAGCAGATTGGATCAAACAAAACCCAAACATATGCTGCCTCCAAGAGACACATCTCAGCTATAAGGACAAATATACACTCAAAGTGGAAGGGTGGAAATCAGTACTCCAAGCAAATGGTATCCAAAGAAGAGCAGGTATACTCATACTTATATCAGACAAAATTGACTTTGGGGTAAAAAGGTAACAGGAGACAAAGGCGGGTATTTCATAATGATAAAGGGGACCATACAACAAGAAGACATAACTCTTATCAACGTATATGCCCCTAATCAGGAAGCACCAAAATATGAAATGCAACTACTAACAAAACTAAAGGGAGAAATTGACCAAAACACAGTTATAGTATGGAACTAAATAAGTCTTTGATAGCTATAGATAGATCATCCAAACAGAAAGTAAATACAGATACATTAGCCTTACATGACACATTACACCAACAGGACATAATTGACATTTATAGAGCACTTCATCCTGCAACACCAGCCTATGCATTCTTTTCTAGTGTATATGGAACATTCTCAAAGATAGACCAAACGTTGGCACATAAAATTAGCCTCAACAAATTTAAGAAGATTTAAATCATACCAAACATATTCCCTAATGAGAAGGCTTTAAAATTGGACATCAACTGCAAAAAGAAAGCAGGAAAATACCACAAATATGGACTGATTAAACAACATACTTTTAAAGAACAACTGGGTCAAAGAAGAAACAAGGGGATAAATCAAAAGATAGAAACAAATGAGAATGAAAATACAACCTATCAAAATTTTTGGGATGCAGCAGAAGAAGTAATAAGAAAGAACTTTATATAATTACAGGCCTATCTCAAGAAAGAAGAAAAATCATAGATAAAAAACCTCACTTTACACCTTAAAGAACTAGAAAAAGAACAAATGAAATACAAGTTCGCAGAAGGAAGGAAATAATAAAAATCAGAGAAGAACGAAATGAGAGAACAAAAAAAAAATTTAAAAAAATTATGCAACAAAGAGCTGGTTCTTTGAAAAGATTAATAAAATTTTCAAACGCTTGGCAAGACACACTAAGATAAAAAGAGAAAAGACACAAATAAGTGACATTGTAAAAATGGAAGCATGAGGTGAGCCTTCTGAAATCTCCCCTGGAATTTACAACAAACTGAACTATAATTCCACAAAGGACTCCCTGTGGAGCAGACAGGCAAGACCAAGAGATGCTCAACTGACATCATCTAAAAGTGGGCAAATACAGCGAGCAGGGGAGGAAAGAAGTAGGAAGTGCAAAGACACCGGCCATGCAGGCTCAGGATGCAGACCGGGCTCAGCGTTTAGAGCTCTCTGTGTTCTGAAGCCCAAGCAGCCGGTGGAGAAGGAAGAACTTGGACTGCTAGTGCTCTGCTTATGGCCCACAGTCCCGCCTGAGGGATCCGCATATAACATGGCTGAACCCAAAGCTCACAGCTGAGACCTAGCAGCAAAGACTGAAGGAAGAGGGGTGAAAATGGAGGTTTAAGCCCTCAGTGCTGAGCAGAGAATAAAGGGCTTAGGAATGGAGCCTAGCTGCCCCCTTCCCACCCTCCCATAGCTCGCCACACTTCCACCCTCCCAGTGATAGAAGCAGAACAGTAGCAGTGTCAGATCAAAAGAACGGAATATTTGCAGTTGCCCTGCAAATGCTTGCCCTGCAGGCACAGACTCACAGCCCAACTAGTTCCAGCGAACGGGAGGGGGCCTTGGGTGCAGGCCTTGCTGTGGCTCTCGCCTCCATTGCTCTGGGCCACCTCTCACAACACACCCAACCCTGGTTCCCACCTATCTGGGCAGATCCCTGCAGGTGTAACAGAACTGCTAAAACACATAGGCTCTGAATCTGTGCAGGAAGAACTTTGGAACTTCAGAAGCTCTCCATATCTCCCCACTGAGATGGTGCCCTGTGACCCAGGTGAACTGTTCACTAAGAAGCCCACCTTCCTGGGAATGGCCCATTGTGTGAGAAGTCAGAACAGTGCAGAGAATATAGAACACTACAATGTGAGAGAGAGTAAAAGGCTGCAGTTGGAAAGAAAATACAGCATTCTACCAACACTTACAGAAAAACAATAGAAAGACCACTTTCTATCAGCCTGTTGCAGAACCCACTCCTGTAGATGCTTAGAAAGATAAATAATAATTCATTAATTCCCTGAGATAATCAAGGTAACAAGAAAGCTCAGAAAGAAAATGAAAAGTGTCCAGAAAACGAACTTAAATACATGGAAATATGTGACTTCAATGACAGAGAATTCAAGATTGCAGTTCTGAAAAAACACAATGAGATGCAAGAAAAAACAGACAGGCAGTTTAATGAACTCAGAAACATAATCAAAGAACAAACTGAACATTTTACCAAAGAGATTCAAATTTTAAAAAAGAATCAGATGCCACAGAAAATCAAAGGATTGTCCAAGAATACTATGAAGGACTATATGCCCCCAAACTCAATAACCTAGAAGAAATGGACATGTTTTTAGAAACATATAGCCTTCCTAGGCTGAATCACAAAAGAGGAAAATCTAAATAGACTGATCACCAGTAAGGAAATTGAATCAGTCATCGAAATCTTCCCAAAAGCGAAAGTCCAGGACCAGCTGGCTTCGCTCGTAAAATCTAACAAACATTCAAAGAGGACCTAATACTTGTTCTACTCAAACTCTCCCAAAAAATTGAAGAGGAGACAATATTCCCTAATTAATTTTATGTGGCCAAAATTACCCTGATACCAAAACCTGTAAAGGATAACACAAAATAAGAAAATTACAAACCAATATCTCTGATGAATGCAGATGCAAAAGTCATAAACAAAATTCTAACAAATCGAGTGCAACAATGTATCAAAAAAATTATACATCACGACCAAGTGGGGTTCATCCCAGGGGCCCAAGGATGGTTCTACATATGCAAATTGATCAATATGATACACCACATAAACAAATAAGAGAACAATAACGATATGATTATATCAATAGATGCAGAGAAAGCATTCGACAAGATACAACATACATTTATGATTAAAACAGTTAATAAAATGTGTTTAAAAGGAAAATACCTTAACAAAATAAAAGCCATATATGACAAACGCTCAGCTAATATAATTAACGGTGAAAAACTGAAGCCCTTTGCTCTATGTTCAGGAACACAACAAACTGTCCCCTATCACCTCTGCTTTTCAACATAGTATTGGAAGTCCTAGCTGGAGAAATCAGACAAGAGAAATTAATAAAAGGCACAAAATTTTGGAATAAAGAAGTTAATTTTCACTTTTGGCAGATGACATGATGCTATATATAGAAAACCCTAAAGACTCCACCACAAAGGTGTTGGAAACCATAGATGAATACAGTAAAGTTTCTGCCTACAAAATGAATGTACAAAAGTCAACTGCATTACTATATATTCACAATAAAACCTCAGGAATAAACAAATAAAAAACAATTCCTTTTGCACTTGCAACAAAAAGAAAAAACACCTTGGAGTAAACCTAACCAAAGATGTAAAAGACATATATACTGAAAACTATAAGACATTTTTTAAAGAAATTGAAGATACAAACAAATGAAAAAACAGTCCATGTTCATGGATTGGCAGAAATAAAACAGTTGAAATGGCCTTATTACCTAAAGCAATATACAGAGTGAATGCAATCCCCATCAAAATCTCAATGACATTTTTTTAATAGAAATAGGACAAAAAGTCATCAGGTATATATGGAACCACAAAAGACCCCAAATAGCCAAAGGAATCCTACAAAAAAAATAATAATGCTGGAAATATCATGCTTCCTTACTTCAGCTTCTACTACATAGCAACAATAATCAAAACAGCATGGTATTAGCAGAAAAAAACAGACACACAGACCAATGGAGTAGAATTGAGAGCACAGAAATAAACCTACATAAATATAGACAGATAATTTTTGATAAAGAAGCCACAGACATACAATGGAGAAAAGACAGCCTCTTCAATAAATGGTGTTGAAAGAATTGGAAAGTCATGAGCAAAAGAATGAAAGTAGACTTCTATCTGTCACCGTGTACCAAAATTAATTCAAAATAGATCACAGACCGAAATATAAGACATGAAACAATAAATTGCACAGAAAAAAACATAGGTACTAAACATATGGACCTTGGATTCAAAGAACATTTTATGAATTTGACTCCAAGGGCAAGGAAGTAAAAGCAAAAATAAATGAATAGGATTATATCAAATTAAAAAGCTTCTGCACTAAACTATTGTCTGTGTCTATGAGTTTCTGTTTCTCATTTGTTTGTCTTGTTCTTTTGTTGTTTTTGGTTTATATACCACATATCAGTGAAATCACATGGTTCTCTGCTTTTTCTGTCTGACTTGTTTCGCACGGGGGCGGGGGGTGGGAGGTGGGAGATGAGGGTAAGGGGGATCGAATATATGGTGATGGAAGGAGAACTGACTCTGGGTGGTGAACACACAATGGGATTTATAGATGATGTAATACAGAATTGTACACCTGAAATCTATGTAATTTTACTAACAATTGTCACCCCAATAAATTTAATTTAAAAAAAAAAAAAGCTTCTGCACAGCAAAATAAACCATCGAAAAAACAAAGAGGCAACCAACCAAATGGGCGAAGAGTTTTGCAAACAACACATCTGAGAAGGGACTAATATCCAAAATATATAAGGAACTCACAGAACTCAACAACAACAAGCAAACAAACAAACAATCCAATTTAAAAAATGGGCAGAGGATGTGAAGAGACATTTCTTCAAAGAGGATATACAAATGGCCAATAGACAAATGAAAAAATGCTCAACATCACTAGTCATCAGAGAAATGCAAATGAAAACCACAATGAGATATCACCTCACACCAGTTAGAATGGCTATCATCAACAAGACAACTTATAACAGGTGTTGGAGAGGCTGTAGAGAAAATGGAACCTTCATACACAGTTGGTAGGAATGCAGATTGGTGCAGCTGTTACGGAAAGCAGTGTGGACGTTCCTCAAAAAATTACGAATAGAATTACCATATGACCCAGGAATCCCTCTCCTGGGTATCTACCCAAAAAATCTGAAACATTTTTCCATAAAGACACGTGTGTTCCAATGTTCATTGCAGCTTTATTTACAGTGGCCAAGACATGGAAACAACCAAAATGTCCTTCGATAGATGAATGGATAAAGAAGTTGTGGTATATATACACAATGGAATACTATTCGGTGGTAAGAAAAGATGATATAGGAACATTTGTGAGAACATGGATGGATCTTGAGAGTACAATGCTAAGCAAAATAAATGAGACAGAAAAAGCAGAGAACCGTATGATGGGTGTCATTTTAAAGTGAACAATTCACTATAAATATTCACTATGGTGCATAAACATTACCACTATCTAATTCCTGGACATTGCTATTATTCAAGGTTATGTAGTCCAGTTCAGGTATTCTTGACTCATATGTTATGTCACGTGTGGCACAAGCTGCACACTAGTCATGTGTCAAAGTATGATATTTTAAGTTTAATTTGTCAATTGTAACCAAAAAGCATATACAGATATAAAAAGTAGAAATTGTTTTATTTTTATAGTTTGTTGTTACAATTATTTTTACTGTCTGTAATGAATTTAGAAAAAGAAAGCACTTTGTCTTTCACCACAATTTGAGAAAGCCAGATCTATAAGATAGTATTCCAGGAGCTCTAAATGTATACAGATTAATAAGATGCAGCCTCTGATTTTAAATTTTTCCAAGTCAGACACTTTTTACCTGGGCAAGAAACTTAATTGTCTTAAGTTTTCTCATTTGTAAAATGGTAATTAATAGCTATCTGATTGGATTTTTGTGAGTGGTGTACAGGATCACATATTTAGACTACTTATCACAATGCATAAATCATTATAAATACTCAGTAAACAGTAATGTCTGCTACTTCAAGAGCTCATGTTATAGTGGAGAAGAAAATACATGAATATAAATTATTGAAATATAAGAACATATGATCTGCTTAAAAATTAAATATGAACAAAAAGCTAAATAGTTCAGTTAGAGATATCATTCCTGGTGGGGGAAATTAGGAAAAGTCACATGTGGGAAATAAGAGATTTGAACTTTCAGTGGGATTGTAAAAGGTGAAAAAACCTGTGTGTGTGTGCACATGTGTGTGCACTCAGGAAGATTTTTATTAAAATCTAGCTAGCACACAATATTATATTAGTTTCATGTGCACACAACAGTTATTCAACATTTATATACCTAAAGAAGTAATAACCATGATAAATCCAACAATCATCTGACACTGTACCATGATATCACAATATTATTGACTGTATGTCCTAAGCTGTACATTAAATCCCCATGACTTATTTGTTTTATACCTAGAAATTTGAACCTCTTATTCCCCGTCACCATATCCCCCCTTTTTAAAATTTTCAATTACAGTTGACATTCAATATTATTTTACATTAATTTTAGTGCTACAGCATAGTGGTTAGACATTTATAAAATTTAAAAAGTTATCCCCCTGGCTAGACTAGTACCACCCGGCACTCTACATAGTTATTACCATATTATTGACTATATCCCTTATACTTTACATCCCCAAGACTATTTTGTAACTACCAATTTGTACTTCGTAATGCCTTCACCTTTTTCACCCTGCCCCTCCAAACCCATCCCATCTATTGCCCCAATAAATCTAACACCCAGCTGACACTGTACATAGTTATTACAATATCACTGACTGTTATCCTTATGCTATATCCTACATCCCAGTGACTACTTTACAACAACCAATTTGTACTTCTTAATCCCTTCCTCTTTTTCACCGACCCCACCCCCCTCCCATCTGGCAACCATTAAAATGTCCTCTATGAGTATGTTTCTGTTTGGTTTGTTTGTTTTTGTTGTTCTTTAGATTCCACATATAAGTGAAATCACATTGCATCTATCTTCTGCTGTCTGACATATTCCAAAGCACAACACCTTGCAGGGCCATCCATGCTGCCGCAGATGGCAAGGACCCATTTCCTTCCTTGCCCAAGTATTATTTCATTGTATATATGTACCTCCTAGTCTTTATCCATTCATCTATCAATGAACAGTCAGGCCACCTCCACATTTTGGCCATTATAAAAAATGCTGCAATGAACATATGGATGCACAGTCCCCTTGAGTAGCATTTTGGTTTTTTTGTTGTTGTTGTTGTTTTGTCTTTGCATGAATAACCAGAAGTGGGATTATTGGGTCCCTCTTGTTGCTTGTTATAGAATTTGCTTTAAAGTCTGTTATGTCCGGTATGTCTATTGCTACCTCAGCCTTTTTTGTAGTTTCCATTTTCATGCAATACATTTTTCCCATTCCTTTACTTTCAATCTGTGTGTGCCTTTTGATCTTAAGTGAGTCTCTTGGAGACAGCATATTTAAGGGTTTTGTTTTGTTTTCCATTTAGCCATCCTATGACTTTTTATTGGAGCATTTAATCAATTTACATTGAAACTAATTGTTGATAGATATGTAGTTATTGCCATTTTATTATTCATATTTTTATCCTTTTTTTTTTTTTTTTTTCTATTTTAAAGTAGTCCCTCTAAGATTCCTTGTAATACTGGTTTGGTAGCCGTGAACTCATTGAGCTTTACATAGTCTGGTAAGCTTTTTATCTGCCCTTCAATTCTAAATGATAGCTTTACTAAGTAGAGTAATCTTAGTTGTATGTCTTTCCTTTTTATCACTTTGAATATTTCCTGCCAATCCCTTCTGGCCTATAAAGTTTCTGTTGATAAATCAGCTGACAGTCTTATGGGAGCTCCTTTGTAGGTAATTAACTGCTTTTCTCTGCTGCTTTTAAGATTCTTTCCTTGTCTTTAACCTTTGGCATTTTAACTATGATGTGTCTTGGTATGGGCCTCTTTGGGTTCATCTTGTTTGGGATTCTGTGCTATCTGGCCTTGTATATTCATTCCCTTCTCCAGATTGGGGAAGTTTTCCATCATTATTTCTTAAAATAGGTTTTCACTTACTGCTCTCCCTTTTCTCCTTAAAGGTATCCCTTTGATGTGAATATTGGTACATGTCATGATGTCCCGTAGACCCCTTAAACTACTCTGTCTCTTCCGTTTTCCTTTCTTCTTCTTCTTCTTCTCCTTCCTCTTCTTCTTCTTCTTCTTCTTCTTCTTCTTCTTCTTCTTCTTCTTCTTCTTCTTCTTCTTCTTCTTCTTCTTCTTCTTCTTCTTCTTCTTCTTCTTTTGGTTTCTCTTTAATTTTGGTCTTCTGATTCAGTGTTTAATGCTACCTTATCTTCTGAATTGCTGATTGGATCCTCTGCTTCATCTAATCTACTGCTGATTCCTTCTAATGTATTATTCATATCAGTTATTGTATTCTTTATTTCTGACTTGTTCTTTTTCATATTTTCTGTCTCCATTTTTATGTTTCCTACCTCTTTGTTGAAGGTCTCCGTGAGATCCTTGAGCAACTTTGTAAGCAGTGCTTTGAACTCTTTGTCTGGCAGATTGCTTTTCTCCACTTTATTTACTTCTTTTTCTGGATCTTTGCTCTGTTCTTTCAGTTGGGACATGTTTGTCTCCCCATTTTGGCTTTTTTCCTGTGTTTGTTTCTATGTATTAAGTAGGGCTGCTTTATCTCCCAATCTTAGTAGAATGATTTTATGTAACAGGTATCCTGTGAGGCTCACTGGCACAGTCTTTCTGGTCAACTAAGCCAGGTACTCCAGATGTCTCCCTTGTGTAAGTTGTGTGTGTCCTCCTGTTGTAGTTCATGATTGGTTGCTGTTTGCATGTCAAGGGAGGGATTGACCTGCAGGCTCACTGTTTGTGAGGAGTGGCCATAACTACAGTGCAGCAGCTTACCCTACGGATCTGGATTCACTTTAGCAAGACTCTGGAGTCTGCTTAGTGTGCCCTTTGGGTTTATTGTCCCCAGACATGGCCAGTTGATGCTCTGCCTGGGTCCAAAGCTTGCCACCAAGTGTGACAGCCCCGGGACTTCCTGGGAAGTACCCTACCATAGGCTAAGTTCAGCCACAGCCTGTGCTGGGCTTGGAGTTATCTTGAGAGGTCAAGCATGAACCAAGGATTGCTGTTACTAGTACCAGGCTTAGGGCTGCTCGGCCCGAGGTACAGGACAATGCTAAAGTAAGATGCTGCTTGTAGGGATTTTGTGAAACTTTGAGAAATTTAGGAAAGTCCACAGTATGAGCCAAGACAAGACACTGATATAGAAAAACAACTGGAAAAAGCTTGGGTAGGACCAAAAGTTGAGTGGGGTGGAGTCTCTGTGAATCAGGGCAGTGGAACCTTGTTAGGCAGGATGATAGAGACACATATACAGTGGCTGTCTGCATCTACATGGCAGGAGAGGGGAGGGCTCAACAAAGAAACAATGGCTTAAGCCAGGTCTGCCATCTGAAAGAAAGCTGCCTCTCTAGCCCTCACCCTACAGCCAGACACTTAAATTCCTCCCTGTATGTCCCTGGAACCTTTAGAGCTGATGCCTCAATGTTGAAACTCAGAGCAAGTGAGCCCATCAGTGAATAGTCCATGGGCAGTCCCTTTAGGAGGAGCACCTGGAACTCTAGGCACCCTCGTTTCAGACAGTCACAACCTCCACTACTTTTCACAACCACAAGATACGGGGTTTTCTTTCCCTGGCACTGAAAACCTGGGCTGGGGAACTAGGTGTGTCTAGGACCTCTTGTTCTTCTGCTGGGGGGACGTCTGCAGCCCAGTTAGCCCTCCTGATTTTTAATGGTCACATACGGCTGTGAAACTAGTCCTTTCCAAATCTCTGCCCCTCCTACCAGTGTGAAGTAGGCTTTTTCCGTATGTCTTTAGTTGTCGGGCTTCAGTTCAGAGAGACTTAAGGTGATGCTCAGTGATGGTTGTTTTGTAGTTTAGTTGTAATTTTGATATGGTCATGAGAGGAGGTAAGCAAATAATTTACCTACTCTGCCATCTTGATTAGATGGTTATATAAAACATTTAACGTGCTGTTGAATTGTGTTTGCAAATATTTTGTTCAGGATTTTTTTAAAATTTATTGTTTAAATTTATTGGGGTGACAATTGTTAGTAAAATTACATAGATTTCAGGTGGACAATTCTGTATTACATTATCTATAAATCCCATTGTGTGTTCACCACCCAGAGTCAGTTCTCTTTCCATCACCATATATTTGATCCCCCTTACCCTCATTCCCACCGACCAACCCCCTTACACTCTGGTAACCACTAAACTATTGTCTGTGTCTATGAGTTTCTGTTTCTCATTTGTTTGTCTTGTTCTTTTGTTGTTTTTGGTTTATATACCACATATCAATGAAGTCACATGGTTCTCTGCTATTTCTGTCTGACATATTTCGCTCAGCATTACACTCTCAAGATCCATCCATGTTGTCACAAATGTTCCTATATCATCTTTTCTTACCGCCGAATAGCATTCCATTGTGTATATATACCACAACTTCTTTATCCATTCATCTATCAAAGGACATTTCGGTTGTTTCCATATCTTGGCCACAGTAAACAAAGCTGCAATAAACATTGGAGCACACGTGTCTTTATCTCTAAATGTTTTCAGATTTTTTGGGTAGATACCCAGGAGAGGGATTGCTGGGTCATATGGCAATTCTATTCGTAATTTTTTGAGGAACCGCCACACTGCCTTCCATAACGGCTGCACCAGTCTGCATTCCCACCAACAGTGTATGAGGGTTCCTTTTTCTCCACAGCCTCTCCAACATTTGTTACTATTTGTCTTGTTGATGATCGCCATTCTGACTGGGGTGAGGTGATATCTCATTGTGGTTTTGATTTGCATTTCTCTGATGATTAGTGATGTTGAGCATTTTTTCATATCTCTATTTGCCATTTGTATGTCCTCTTTGGAGAAATGTCTATTCAAGTCCTCTGCCCATTTTTCAATTGGGTTGTTTGTTTTTTGTTGTTGAGTTGCATGAGTTCCTTGTATATTCCGGATACTAGCCCCTTATCGAAGGCACTGTTTGCAAAAATCTTCTCCCATTCAGTTGGTTGCCTCCTTTTTTGTCTATGGTTTCTTTTGCTGTGCAGAAGCTTCTAAGTTTCATACAGTCCCATTCGTTTATTTTAGGTTTTACTTCCATTGCCTTTGGAGTCAAATTCATAAAATGCTCTTTGAACCCAAGGTCCATAAGTTTAGTACCTATGTTTTCTTCTATGCAGTTTATTGTGTCAGGTCTTATGCCAAAATCTTTGATCCATTTTGAATTAATTTCAGTGCACGGTGACTGATAGCAGTCCAGTTTCATTCTTTTGCACGTGGCTATCCAATTCTCCCAGCACCATTTATTGAAGAGGCTGTCTTTGTTCCATTGTATGTTTTTAGCTTCTTTGTCAAAAATTATCTGTCCATATATATGTGTTTTTATTTCTGGGTTCTCAATTCTATTCCATTAGTCTATGTGTCTGTTTTTCTGCCAATACCATGCTGTTTTGATTATTGTAGCCCTGTAGTACAAGCCAAAGTCAGGAAGTGTGATACCTCCATTATTTTTCTTTTTTCTTAAGATTGCTTTGGCTATTTGGGGTCTTTTGTGGTTCCAAACAAATCTGACGATTTTTTGTTCTATTTCTTTAAAAAATGCCATTGGGATTTTGATGGAGATTAAATCTGTATGTTGCTTTGGGTAATATGGCCATTTTAACTATGTTGATTCTTCCAATCCATGAGCATGGAATGTCTTTCCATTTCCTTGTGTCTTCTTCAATTTCTTTCAAAAATCTCTTACAGTTTTCAGCCTATAGGTCTTTCACGTTCTTGGTTAAGTTTATTCCTAGGTACTTTATTCTTTTTGCTGCAATTGCAAAAGGAATTTTTTTTTTTTCGTATTTATTTTACTGAGATTTCGTTGTTAGTATACAGGAAGGCAATGGCCTTTTGTAAGTTGATTTTGTAGCCAGCAAATTTACTGTATTCGTTGATTGTTTCTAATAGCTTTTTGGTGGAGTCTTTAGGGTTTTCTATATATAGCATCATGTCATCTGCAAAGAGTGATAATTTAATTTCTTCATTCCCAATTTGGATGCCTTTTATTTCTTTCTCTTGCCTGATTGCTCTGGCAAGGACTTCCAACACTATGTTGAAAAGCAGAGGGGATAGGGGATAGCCCTCTCGTGTTCCTGAACGTAGAGTAAAGGGCTTCAGTTTTTCACCATTAATTATGAGATTAGCAGAGGGCTTGTCATATATGGCCTTTATTATGCTAAGGTATTTTCCTTCTATACCTATTTTATTAAGTGTTGTAATCATAAATGGATGTTGTATCTTGTCAAATGTTTTTTCTGCATCAATTGATATAGTCATATGATTTTTGTCCTTTATTTTGTTTATGTGATGTATCACATTGATGGATTTGTGGATGTTGAACCATTCTTGTGCCCAGGGGATGAACCCCACTAAGTCGTGCTGAAAAATCTTTTTAATGCATTGTTGTATTCGATTTGCTAGAATTTTATTTATGATTTTTGCATCGGTATTCATCAGAGATATTGTTCTGTAGTTTTCTATTTTTGTGCTGTCCTTACCAGGTTTTGGTATCAGGTAATGTTGGCCTCATAAAATGAGTTACGGAGTACTGTCTCTTCTTCAATTTTTTGGAAGAGTTTGAGCAGGATTGGTATTAGATCCTCTTTGAAGGTTTGGTAGAACTCACTAGTGAAGCCATCTGGTCCCGGACTTTTGCTTTTGGGAAGGTTTTGGATGACTGAGTCAATTTCGTTACTGGTGATTGGTCTGTTTAGATTTTCCAGTTCTTCATGTTTCAGCCTTGAAAGGCTATATGTTTCTAAGAACTTGTCCATTTCTTCTAGGTTATTGAACTTGGTGGCACATAGTCTTTCATAGTATTTTTGGATGATCCTTTGTATTTCTGTGGTGTGCGTGATAACTTCTCCTCTTTCGTTTCTGATTTTGTTAACTAGTGTCTTCTCTCTTTTTATCTTAGTGAGTCTAGCTAAGGGTTTGTCAATTTTGTTAATCTTTTCAAAGAACCAGCTCTTTGTCACATTAATTTTTCCTATTATTTTTTTTTTTTTTGTTCTCTATTTCATTTACTTCTGCTCTAATTTTTGTTATTTCCTTTCTTCTGCTCACCTTGGGTTTTATTTGTTCTTCTTCTTTTAGTTCTTTAAGGTGTAACATGAGGTTATTTATTTGGGATTTTTCTTGTTTCTGAGATAGGCCTGTAATGAGATAAATTTCCCTCTTAAAACTGCTTTCGCTGTATCACAAAAATTTTGGTAGGATGTACATTCATTGTCATTTGTTTCTAGTATCTTTTGATCTCTCCTCTAACTTCTTCTTTGACCCAGTCGTTCTCTAAAAGTATGTTGTTATTCTCCATGTATTTGTGTTTTTTCCCGCTTTCTTTTTGCAGTTCATATCCAATTTCAAAGCCTTGTTGTCAGAGAATATGCTTGGTATGATTTCAATCTTCTTAAATTTGCTGAGACTTATTTTATGCCCCAGTATATGGTCTATCCTTGAGAATGTTCTGTGTACACTAGAAAAGAATGTATAGTCTGATGTTTTTGGATGAAGTGCTCTATAAATATCAATTATGCCCATTTCTTCTAATGTGTCATTTAGGGCCACTATTTCATTATTTATTTTCTGTTTGGATGATCTATCCGTAGCTGTCAATGATGTATTTAAGTCCCCTAGTATAACTGTGTTTTGGTCAATTTCTCCCTTTAGTTCTGTTAGTAGTTCCTTGGTATATTTCGGTGCTCCCTGATTGGAGGCATAAATGTTAATGACTGTTAAGTCTTCTTGTTGGATAGTCCCCTTCACCATTATGAAATGTCCATCTTTTTCTCTTCTTATCTTTTTCACCTTGAAGTCTGTTTCATCTGATATCATTATGGCTACACCTGATTTTCTCTGGGTACCATTTGCTTGGAATGTCAATTTCTACCCTTTCACTTTGAGTCTATGCTTGTCCTTGTAGCTGAAATGTGTCTCTTGGAGACAGCATATGGTTGGGTTTAGTTTTTTTATCCAATCTGCTACTCTGTTACTTTTGATTGGTGAGTTCAGTCCATTTACATTTAGGGTGATTATTGATATGTGAGGATTTCCTGTCATTCTATCTTTAGTTTTCTGGTAAGGCTGTGTCTCCATTGTTTCTTTGCCTTTTTGTTGTTGTCTATTATTTCTGTGTGGTGGTATTCTATGAGGTTTCCTTCTGTTTTTTTCTTTTATTACAGCATATATTTCAGTTTTGAATTTTTTGGGGGGTGGTTACCCTTAAGTTTATGGAAAAGAAAGTTTGATATTTAGAGTATTCAAATTTCTTCCGTACGCTTACTTTCTCCATTGCCGTATTCCAATTCAGGCCTTTACTCTCCCCCTTTTTGAGTTTTGGTTGCCTCAAATTGTTCCTGTTGATGGTGGTCGAATAGCCCCCTTAGTATTTCTTGTAGTGCAGGTCATGTATTAGAAAATTCCCTCAGCTTCTGTATGTCTGGAAAGGTCTTTATTCCTCCTTCATATCTAAAGGATATCTTTGATTGAGATATTTTTCTTGGCTCATGATTTCTCTCTTTCAATAGTTTGAATATTTGGTTCCACTCCCTTCTGGCTTGTAGAGTTTCTGCTGAAAAATCTGATGATAATCTAATGGGATTTCCTTTGTAAGTTACCGTCTTCTTTTCCCTGGCTACCTTGAGGATTCTTTCTTTGTCGTTGTTTTTAGACAGCTTCACTACAATGTGCCTTGGAGAAGGCCTGTTGGGACTGAGGTAATTAGGTGTTCTATTTGGAGAAGGCCTGTTGGGACTGAGGTATTAGGTGCTCTTGGATTCGAGGGTCCAGTTCTGTTTACAAGTTTGGGAAGTTCTCGACAATTTGTTTGAATATATTCTCTTTTCCCTTCTCTCTTTCTTCTCCTTGTGGTATGCCCATTATTCTTATATTGCTCTTTCTGATGGACTCAGAAAGTTCCTGTAGAGTTTTTTCATTTCTTTTAAGTCTCAAGTCTCTTTCTTCTTCCATCTGTGTAATTCCCAGGTTTCTATCTTCGACGTCACTGATTCTTTCCTCCATCTGGTCAACTCTACTACCTAAGCTGGTTATTTCATTCTTAATTTCTTCTATTGAGTTCTTAATCTCCGGAAATTCTAGTTGGTTCTTTTTTTAAAATTTCACTTTCTTTCGTAAAATGCTCATGCTGTTCTTTGATTGTGTTTCTGAGTTCATGTAACTGCCTATCTGTGTTTTCTTGCATCTCGTTGAGTTTTTTCAGAACTGCAATCTTGATTTCTCTGTCATTTAAGTCACATATTTCTGTATCTTTAACTGCCTTTTCTGGAGATTTTTCACTTTCTGTCTGAGCTATCTTGTTGCCTTGGTTATTCATGGCAATTACTGGTTTACTCTTTCTCTTCCTAGACATCTACAGGAGTGGCTTCTGCAGCAGATTGATATGAAGCGCTTTCTTTTGTTTTCCAGTACGTGTTGGTAGAATGTTTTATTTTTTCTCCGACTGTAGCTTGTGTTTCTTCTCCCACATGGTAGGGCTATGTTTTCTCTGCACTATTCCAGCTTCTCACACAATGGGAGGATTCCCTGGAAGACAAGCTTCTCCTCTGTTAATAGTTTGTCTAGGTCACAGGGCGCAGTGTCCTGGTGGGTATGCGGTGAGCTTTTGATGTTCCAAAGCTCTTCCACCTCCTGATTCAGAGCCCGTGTGTTTCAGCAGTTCTGTTTACTCCTGCAGGGATCCGCCCAGATAGGTTGGGCCAGGGGCGGGGTGAGTTGTGAGAGGTGTCCCAGAACAGAACAATGGAGGAGACCGCCACCACAGCTGGTCCTGCTTCCACAGCTCCCTCCCCTTTGCCGGAATTAGTTGGGCTGTGAATCTGTGTCTGCGGTCCACAGTTCTCAGAACAGCAAATATTCTGTTCTTTTGATCTGACACTGCTACTGTTCTGTTTCTAGCATAGGGCAGGTGGGGTCGGGGCGAGTTCTGAGAGAGTAGAGAGGGGACGGCTTGTCTCAGTGCCTAAGGCTTCCGTTCTCTGCTGCTCAGTGAGGGCTTAAACCACCGTTTTCAGCCTTCTTCCCTCAGTCTTTTCTCCATGGTCTCTGCCATGAGTGTTGGGTTCAGCTGAATTATATGTTGCCCCCTCAGCCCTGTGGGCCATAAGTGGATCCCTAGCAGTCCGAGTTCTTCCCTGTCCCGCAGCTGCGGTAGTTCTGGGAAGCAGTGATCTCGGAGCACTTAGCTAGGTCTGTGTCCTGAGCCTGCACGGCTCAGTCCCTGCATTTCTCCCTTTCCTCCTCCCCCCACTCACGCGAATCTCCCACCTGTAGGTGATTTCGGTAGTGGCCTCTTCGTCTTGCCTGTCTGCTGTGCAGGGAGTCCTTTGTGGAGTTTTTGTTGTTCGATTCGTTGTAAATTCCAGGGGAGCTTTACAGAGGCTCACCTCACACCGCCATTTTCCCCTGTTACATTAAGTTGTTTTTTTTTTTTGTTGTTTTTTTTAATTAAATTTATTGGGGTGACAATTGTTAGTAAAATTACATAGATTTCAGGTGTACAATTCTGTATTACATCATCTATAAATCCCATTGTATGTTCATCACCCAGAGTCAGTTCTTCCATCACCATGTATTCGATCCCCCTTACCCTCACCTCCCCCCCCACCCCCCTTACCCTCTGGCAACCACTACATTAAGTTTTAATAGCTTCAGTACACTGTGCCTTGGAGATGGCCTCTTTCGATTGAAGTAATTATGTGTTCTAGTTGCTTCTTGGACTCGAAGATCCAGTTCTTTCCAGAAGTTGGGAAGTTCACATCGACTGTTTGAATATACTCTCTGTTCCCTTCTATGTTTCTTCTGCATCTGGTACTCCCTTTATTTTTATGTTGCTTTTTCTGATGGAATCAGAAAGTTATTGTAGATTTCTTTCCTTTCTTTTAACTCTTTTCTCTCTCTCTTTTTCTATCTGTGTCATTTCCAGGTTTTTATCTTCAATGTCATTGATTCTTTCCTCCATCTTTTCGGCTCTATTACCTAAGTTAGCTATTTCATTCTTCATTTCTTTTATTGAGTCCTTAATCTCCATAAATTCTATTTGGTTCTTTTGTAAAATTTCAATATCTTTGATGAAGTTTTTATTTTGTTCTTTGATTGTGTTTTTGAGTTCATTAAACTGCCTTTCTGTTTTTTCATGCATCTTGTTTAGTTTTTTCAGAACTGCAATGAATTCTTTGTCATTTACATCCCATATTTCCATGTCTTTGAGTTCATTTTCTGGAGTCTTTTCATTTTCTCTCTGAGCTGCCTGGTTACTTTGGTTATTCATGGCAATTAATGAATTATTGTTTCTTTTCTTAGGCATCTAGAGGATTGGGTTCTGCAATAGTTTTATAGGCAGATGTCTTTCTTTTGCTTTCAAATATGTGTTTGTGGAGTTTTTTACTTTCTCTTCTGTATGCAGCCTTTTATTCTCTCTTGCATGTAGCAGTATATTTTTGGGTTGGTGGTGTTCTGGTGTATTCTGAATATGGCCACTGTGTGTTTTGATTCTTAGGCATCTTGGGAGAGGCTCTGTTATACGTACAGTTCAGCTGCTGTTGAACTCATGGCTATTTGTTAGGAGGTACAAAGTGATCTGCAGATGGTTTCCACTTGTACTGGGCTAGGAGCTGCCCATAAGATGCTAAGCTTTGAACCAAGTCCAAATATAGGTAGTGCCTGGTATGGGGTCATGTATCAAGAGGTGCAGGGCATGCTGAGGCCAAAAGCTGCTTGTTTAGTGTTTATGAACCTTTTAGAGATTTTGTAAAATTCCACTGCATGAACCAAGAGAGGCTGTGTTTATGGAAAAGCTACCAGAAACGTATTGGGTTAGCCTGAAAGTTGGGTGAGACCGGATCTCAGGCAATCACCATAGCATGATGAATGGTGTTAACAATTTTGATGGAAACTCAGATATGGTGTCCCCCTGTTTCTGTAAGCTGGGTGGAGGAAGGACTGAACTAAAGAACAATGGCTTCTGCCAGCACTTCTGTCTGGGAAAAAGATTTCCCTCTGGCCCTCACCCTGAGGCCAGAGAGTTCCATTCCTCCCTGTATGTCCCTGGTACCTTTTGTGCTGCTGCCCCAGTGCTGGAGATAAGAGTGGGTGAGCCCATCAGTGAGTATGTCTGTGCATGTTTTCTTTAAGAGGAGAGCCTGGGACCCCAGCAGCCCTCCTCTCAGTCAAAATCTTTCTTGGCTTTCATAGCCAGAAGTTGTGGGGACTTCACTTCCGGGCACTGAAATTCTGAGCTGGGGAGCCAGGTATGGAGCTGGGACCTCTCCCTCTTCAGGGTGTACCATTCCATTTCTCCACCTCTTCTACCAGTCTCAACATGGCTTTTTCTGTTTATCCTTAGTTGTAGCACTTCTGTTCAGCTAGACTTGGGGCATTTTTCAATGATAGTTGTTCTGTAGGTTAGTTGTAATTTTGAGGTGGTTATGAGGGCAAGCATGCATAGCATTTACGTACTCTGCCCTCTTGACCAGAAGCTCCTTTGTCCCTTTTTTATTCAAATGTATATTCCAATTTTCTCCAATAAATTCGTTCCATATTCTACAGTTACTGAGTGTTACCATATTAAATGTAACATAATCCATTTTTCTGATATCTACAATAGAGTACACAATGTTCTTTAAAATTTATTATATGTGTCCATTAGTATTTGGTTGCATAAGAAGATGTGATACTTATATGCAATGAAATATTACTCAGCCATAAAAATGAATAAAATCTTACCATTTGTGACAACATGGGTAGAAATAGAAGATATCATGTGAAACAAGTCACACAGAGGACAAATGCCTTGTGATTTATATATGGAATCTAAAGAAAAAGATGAACAAACAAAACACAAACAGACTCATCAATACAGAGAACAACTGATGGTTTCCATATGGGAGGCAGGTTGTGAGAGTGGGTGAAAAGTTTGAAGGGATCAAGAAGTACAAATTGGTAGTTATAAAATAGTCACAGGGATGTAAAATACAGCATAGGGCATGTAGTCAATAATATTTTAATAACTGTGTATGGTGCCAGGTTGGTAGTAGACTAATTGGGGGGATCACTTCATAAATTATATAAATGTCTAACCAGTATGCTGTATCCCTGAAACTAATATTAATTAATATTGAATGTCAACTATGAGTGTAATGAAAGAAAGAAAAAAGAAAGAAATTTAAAAAAGACTTCAACATTTTCTTGACCCTTGGTTTTAGTGCTAGAACTATTATAGAAATAAATAATTACAAAACAGTATGATAAAATCCTCAAATCAATTATCGTAAGCACCCAAAGTGAGTAACTTTCTGTATAAAAGAGAATAATGATAATACTTATCTAACTGGCTCCGTGTAAGAATTATATTTAATAATATATGTAAAATATTTGGCACATATGGGGTACTTAATAAATTTTAATGTAAGGTAAATAACATTTGACTCTATACCTGATAAAATATTATAATGTGTAATTTTGTGTGTCAATTAATTAGGTTACAGGATGCCCAGACACTTGGTCAAACATTGTTCTGTGTCTTTCAGTACAAGTGTTTCTGTATGAGATTAACATTTGAATTGGTAGACTGAGTAAAAATAGATTGCCCTCTTCAATATGAGTGGGCCTCATCCAATTAATTGAAGGCAAGAATATAACAAAAAGATAGTCTCTTCTCTCAGTACAAAGAACTCGTCCAGTCAGACCGCCTTTGAGCTGGGAAATTGTTTTATTCTTGCCTTCAGACTTCAGTTGAAACATGTGCTTTTCCTGGGTCTTGAGCCTTCCAGCCTTTGAACCGGAACTACAGTTCCTGGTTTGCAGACCTCCAGACTTTAACTGGACCTATACTATTGTCTCTTCTGAGTCTTCAGTCTGCCAACTCTAGATCTTGTGACTTGTCACCTTCCATAATTGTGTGAGCCAACTCCTTATCACGTATCATCTATCTATCTATCTATCTATCTATCTATCTATCTATCTATCTATCTATCTATCTCTGTCATCTATCTATCATCTATATCTATCATCTATCTATCATCTATATCTATCATCTGTCTACCATCTATCTATCTATCTATCTATCTATCTATCTATCTATCTATCTATCTATCTATCTATCATCTCTATCTCTCCTATTCATTCTACTTTTCTGGAGAACTCTGACATACAGATTTGAAGAAGTATGGTACAGTAAGAGAAGAAAAAAATTTGATGTGTCTGAGGTATAGGATGCATTATGTGGGTGTGCTCTGGGCTGTAAGACAGCAGTTATCTGGAGATGAAGACTATGAATGAATGTATTCGGGATGATGCTTATTACATGTGTTATGTCTCTAACATTATAGGTAATAAAGGAAGATTTTAGAAGATAATATGACAGACAAGAAGTCTTAAATATATTTAAAAAATAAAAAAGGAGGGTGAAAGTATAGGATATATGGTTTTCTTAACATACCAAACATCTTCATCTAGTAAAGAGAGTGATGGAAAATCTGTTTTTATCCAAGTAGACTGGGCTACCAAAATATAGCCTTTATCAAGTCTCAAAATTTCAATAGATTCACCTGTGAATAGCATTCACAAGGTGTCGGAGCAATTATATATATAATTTTTTAAATAATGGATAAATATTAATGGTATAACTCAGCCTCCATCTGGAAAGCTCACCGTAGTCAAAATAGTCTTTCGAAAACACAAATTTGGGGTTTCTGGTACAAACAAAATGGCATAGATTTATATCACCCTGCTCTTCTCTGTTAAGAAAAACTATAAAATTAGATATAATCCAAGATACAACAAAAGTGCCATTTTGAATGGTATAAAGAGGAAGGTGAGATGGTATGGAACACCAGGACTGGAAGATGTATAAAACTGCAGGTCATTTTAAAAAGCCCTTTATTAAACAGAAGGTAACCCATGTCTATTGTGTTCCTACTACCAACATAACAATATAAGGTAGCCAAAGCTTTATCCTCTCTTGAATCAACAGGTCTACTGACAACACCAGGTGATTCCTGCACAACTAGCAATGGGGAATTAATTGCAAGTTCCACTGACTATAAGTAGTCAAGGAAATCATCTCCTTTTACTTCTGAACCTGAGACTTCTCTCCCCACTGAGAGTCATTGCCCAGAACCCTTCTTCTGTGCAGTTGGCAGGTGGTCACCATTTTCCAGTGCTGAGTCCTTCCCTACATAGCCAAATCTGAATCTGCGTTGGCCTGGTGAATTCCACTCACTCCACGCACTCACTCCATCCTGGTTACTCCCTGGGACCCCACATCACCCAAAAGTCTCAAGCCTGAGACTTTTCTCCCACACCACAAGACCACAGGAAAGCTAGGGGGCACCAACAAAGGGAATTCTGCCATGATAAAAGGCTGTTAAAATTAAATTGTTATTGGAACCACAGCCCAATATAGACTAAGAATTATGTGCTAAACCTAAATATGTTGACTCCCTGCTAAAATAAAAGAATTTCCATAAGAACCAAAATCTCCCAAAATAACAGTCAAATTTTCAAGGTTATAATTGGAAACCATATGTCCGAGAAGGATACAAGATGGTGGAGTAGATAAATACTGTACTACCTCCTCCCATGACCATATTAAAATTACAACTAAATTGTAGAACAGTCAACCTGGTGGACCATCTTAAGTCTAACTGAACAGAAGTTTTATAACTAAGCATATAAAGAAGCTACATAAAGATGGGTAGGAGGGGTTGAGACAAGGAACAAGTAAGACCCAAAACTCTGAGTGGTGGTTGAGAACCAAGAGGGATATCTCAGCTGTGGAGGTTTTTCCTGGAGGAGCAAGGGACTCCAGCCCCACACAACACTCCACAGCCCCAAGTACCACTGCTGGGAAGAGGAATCACCACAACATTTGGCTATTAAAAACAGCAGGGATTCTGACCTTCTGGGTGGAAGGAAGGTTGTGGGAAACCCAGACACACTCTTAAAGGGTCTGCACCCTAACTCACTCACTTCCAGACACTCAATCTGGGGTCTGGTGGAGGGACAATGATTTGAGAGACATCAGAGACATACAGGGAGAAATTGAGTTGTGTGTTTTGAAGGTGAGGATTAAAGGGACAGTTGCCATTTTCCCTGTGTAGAACCCTTCTTCTGTGCAGCTGGCAGGTGGTCACCATTTTTCCAGTGCTGAGTCCTTCCCTACATGGCCAAATCTGAATCTGCGTTGGCCTGGTGAATTCCACTCACTCCACTCACTCACTCCAGCCTGGTTACTCCCTGGGACCCCACATCACCCAAATTGTTAAATGCCTGAGGCACTTTATGAGTAATCAGCCAGCTCGGCCTGTATTGTAATCTTTGTTGGACAACCTGCAGGGGTTCATGGGCATTAAGCATTTGGTGGCTGTCCTCAGTATGCTCCCAGACTTTTGCTGAGTAGCTTCAGGCTCAGCACTGGCAATAAACCAGAAGCTATATTAACTTGGTGAACACCACTCATCCCAACCTTGTGACATTCTGAGACCCTACCTCCACCAACTGGTGTATTGCATGAGCCTCTATCAGTGGTTGAGCCTTATGGGAGAAGGCAGGTGGCAGGAGGCCTCAGGGAGCCCTTAGATTTTTGTGGAGCTACCCCAGGCCCATAACTTGGGCCAGCTATTCTCAGTGCACAACATGAACTCATCCACATGCCTCCAGGTCCAGCACAGGCAGTTAACAAATGTGGATTGTTTTGTAGCTCTTACTAGGTAGTCCCTAGACAGTCACAGGCAGTGGCTGACATTGGCTACACTAGAGCCCCTCCCAAGAGGACATGAAATGAATATACCTGGAGGTCAGCTTCATACCATAGTAGAGTACCAACCAATTAACCCCACAAATGGCACACAGAAAGAGATATCTCAGCAATCACCAGAGCCCACTGGGGCAAATCCTGCTCCATGGGATAAGCCCCCCTATAGCAACACGTCAGCTGTGGATGTGGCCTAACCCTACAGCCTGTGGGCCAATACCACCTACTGCTGTGACAACAATCAAGGCTCTACTATAACAGGAGGACACACACAACCCACACAAGGGACAGTATTGGAGCACTTGTCACAGGTGACCAGGGAGACTCTGCCACTGGGTCCCATGGTGCACCTACTATATAAGGCTACCTGGCAAGATTGGGAGACATAGTAGATCTATATAAAATGTAGAAATAAAAAGAAGAGGCAGCCAAAATGAGAAAACAAGGAAATACATCCCCAGTGAAAAAACAAGAGAGAATTTTTAGTAAAATAACTAAATGAAATGGAAGCAAAAAATCTGTCAGGTACAGAGTTCAAAACAATGGTTATAGGGACGCTCAAGGAACTTAGCAAAAATTTTTAAAAAATAGCAAGAATAAAAAAAGATATAGAGGTCGGAGGAAAAATGTCGGCGTGAGGTGAGCCTCTGTAAAGCTCCCCTGGAATTTACAACGAATCGAACAACAAAAACTCCAAAAAGGACCCCCTGCACAGCAGAGAGGCAAGATGAAGAGGCCCACTACCCAAATCACCTACAGGTGGGAGATTCGCACGAGCGGGGAAGCAGGGAAGGGAGAAGTGCAGAGATGGAGCCGCGCGGGCAGAGGATGCAGACCCAGCTCTGGGCTCCGACATTGCTGCTTCCCGAAACTACCGCAGCTGTGGGAGAGGGAAGAACTCGGACTGCTAGGGCTCTGCCTGTGGCCCATAGGGCTGAGGGGGCAGTATATAACACAGCTGAACCCAACGCTCACGGCAGACACCGCAGTGGGGGGTGGGAGATGAAGGTAAGGGGGATCAAATATATGGTGATGGAAGGAGAACTGACTCTGGGTGATGAACACACAATGGGATTTATAGATGATGTAATACAGAATTGTATACCTGAAATCTATGTAATTTTACTAACAATTGTCACCCCAAAAATTTTAATTAAAAAAAAAAGAAACTCATAGACACAGACAATAGTTTAGTGGTTACCAGAGTGTAAGGGGGGTGGGGGGTGGGAGAAGAGGTAAGGGGGATCAAATATATGGTGATGGAAGGAGAACTGACTCTGGGTGGTGAACACACAATGGGATTTATAGATGATGTAATACAGAATTGTATACCTGAAATCTATGTAATTTTACTAACAATTGTCACCCCAATAAATTTAAAAAATAAATTAAAAACAAAAAGAGGTTGAAGTACAATGATGGGTAGAGGGAAAAAGGAGACCACTCTGACTGACAGGTGTGAAGTGTCCTTAATCATGCCTACTGACAATGGACAAAATGTGCCAGTGCTGTTTGCGATCCCTGGATTCATGCAGCTCAGAAAGCCACAGGGGTTTTCAGAGGGACAATATGTATGATATTGTTAGAGGGAATTCTCAGGACATATCACTCTCCAGCCCACAACACAGTGTGAGTTTGTGGGAAGGTAAGTATAAGGAGTAAAGACAGTGTCCAAACCAACATTCAGCGAAACCTTTATTGATTACTATCTGTAACAGTCACATAGGGTGATTCTTCAGTACCAGATCAGCAAATTTTTGTTAAAGAGCCAGATAGCAAAAATTTTTAGCTTTGCAAGTTATATGGTCTCTCTCAAAACTCCCCAGCTCTGCCATTATAGCACAAAATCAGCCTTAGACAGTACCTAAAAATAAGCACATGACTGTGTTCCAATAAAACTTTCACATAGACACTGAAATTTACATTTCATATAATTTTCATGTGTCTTAAAATTTTGTCCTACTTATTTGTTTCAACCATTTAAAAGTGTAAAAACATTCTTAGCTTGCAGGTCATACAGAAACAGATGATGGGCTTTAGTTGACATGCAGGCCATAATTTGCTAACCCCTGTATTAATGTAAATAGCAGAATTATTCATTAAGCACTATGCAATGCCTAACTGACCCAAATAGGGGGTTCTCAGTTCTCAGAATATATCTTTATTCTCCTATTTTGGAAATGTTCTTCCTGTCTCACTTTGCTTTCTCCAAACTCCTCTAGACCCTGATGTTTTGATGTGATACCTTTACCTTGTCTTTATAGCCTTAGGTCAGTGTTCCCAGTTCAAAGCCTTATCTACACAGCACTCATAAGATACCAAAGCAGGGGTTTTAAGTTTATGTATAGCACCACTACTATCACCACTATTACAGTGCCTACTCCTCTATTGAAATTACATTTGTCTATTCTTTGGAGTACTTTTCTCTCAGATCTAGCCAAAGTATAAGGCTTCCAAAGTTCCCTTCACACCAATCACCTTTCTCTCAATCCTAGACCTTTTACCAAGCTTCCCATTTCTGTCACTAGTTTCACACTCTTTGGGGCTGGAAATATTACCATCATTTTTGCATATTTACCCTTATCCAAATCCCAACCTCTGCCACTGTCATCTAATCCAAGATGCCAAGTTCTCTAGGTTCTTTCTCTGAAGTGTCTTATATCTGTTCTCTGCCACTACCTCAGCTCCTGTCTTTTTCATCTCTCAGCTCAGCTGCTGCAACAGTTTCCCAATTGTTCACACTCTGTTTTGCCGTATGCCCTACATAGAGCTATCAGCTACATTTGCTACAAGTTCATCACTGATGATGCCCTTTTACTTGCTCAGAAATCTTCAATGATTTATCACTGTCTATCAGTTCCTTGTTAAAGTCCTCAACTTGGATCTCCTAATCCTCTCAATATGGTTTTACTCTACTTTTCTATCCTCCACTCTCCCCACACTCTTAAAGGTACACTGCATCTCAAACAAATTGCATTCTCACTATTACCCAAACACATGTTAGACTTTATTATCTCTAAGCCGTTATATGAGCCAATCTATCATCCTGGAGGCCCTTCCTCCTTTCTTCTTACACTTAATATTCTACTCATGTTTCTGTCAAGAAAAGCTCTGCTAAACTCCACCTTTCTCATGACATCCTCTCTATTCTTTCTTACTTTCTTTATGGGATAAGATCTTCCATTCTCTAAACCCCAACCACATTAGGCATTTATATTTTGTTTGACATTTTAGTTCTGGCTTATCCACTGTGCCCCCAATTAAAGTTGTTTTCATATGTATAATAGATGCTCAATAACTTTATTGAATTGAATTGAACCTGGTGACCACCAAGTGAGGAGATATATATATATATCTATATCTATATATATATATAGATCTGGGAACTGGGAAACTTCTATTTTTATTTCATTATTAAGGAGGAATACATAAATGCAAAATGTCTAGAATCTTTGTCTCTAGTAATGCTACTTTTACTTGTAAAAGTAAATGCTCACAATTGTATTGTATTATTATTCCTAACTTTGAGGACACTGTTGGTGTCAATTGGAGTCAAAAGATAAATGTCCTCAGTTCCAAATGTCATGTAATTATCCTATTGTACTTTCCTATTTTGTAGTCATATTATTTTTACATTTATAAAGCAACTACCATGCCTCTATTCACCAAAGGTTTCCTCTATCTGTCTAGAGGAAAGGACAAGAGATAAATGATCTGGGCTCCAGTTCCTGTTCTGTTGTAAAATGCAGATAATAATCCTTGCCTCAGAAGATTGTTTCAAGAATCAAGGGCAAGAATATATGTGAAGAAATGGCTTTGAAAAAGAGCAAAACAAAACACTGAAGTCAGCTATTGCTAGATACTTCACTGATGTTCCATAAAAATATTAGATCATTATAATCCATTAAGACCACACAGATTAAGTCATATAAAATTGTTATTTATCTTCCTTGGTTGAAGAAGAATATATAGATCCCAGAACAGTGGATCTGGTCAAGTCATCTTAGCAACCAAAAAATAAACAAGAATAAACAATTAAATTACAAAGTGATTAACCTGCCAAAAATCAGTCTGGCTTGTAAACCTGAATCCAGTTTTATCCCAAGTGTTTTCTCTAGCTCTTTACATTTCAGTCTAATTATATTTTAGAAACAGGAAGCCAGTAATGCTTATGCTGAGGTCATTTTTGGTTCTTTTCCTTGATCAGATCTCTTACAGCTGTGGGGTAACTTATACCAGATTCTCATGGGGGAAAAATGCTTACTGATTCAAGAAGTTACCATAGAATCTGGCAGCTTCACATTGTTTTCCAGTAATTCAATCATTTATCTCATCACTCTGATGTGAATTAGGTTTGGTGCACAAAATATAGAAATTTTCACTTTTTTTTTCAGATCTTTGAAAGTCATAGAGAGTACAAGGATGCTGCCCCTTCATTTTAACTATATGTGAAAGTTATTTCAAGGTATTGAAAAGTTATTAAAGAGAGAAGTTTGCTAACACTATAATACTGACTATATCCCAAATCAACCATTGTAAATATATGGTCTATTCATGTTCCAGAATGGAAGCTTTATCCAGTCACATTCTTTCATTATTATTGTTATTATTATTGTTAGTTTCAGTGTACTGTACAAAAAAACATAGTGATCAGACATTTATATACCTCACAGTAAGTCTATTACCCATATGACACTGTACATAGTTATTACAATATTATTGGCTATATTCCCTATGTTGTACTTTATACCCCCCTATTTTTAAAATAATAGTTAGCATTTAATATTATTTTATATTAGTTTCAGGTGTACAGTGCAGTGTTAGACATTTATATAACTTATGATGTGATCCCCTCGATAAGTCTAATACCCATATGACACTATACGAGGTCTGACAATTAAGTTTGCGAACTTGTTGCAACAATGTTGCTACCTCGTTTGATATCAGCGAGATCATTCATTATGAATTTGTACCAACTAGACAATCAGTTAACTAACTTTACTATTTGGAAGTGCTGAAAAGTTGCATGAAAAAGTTAGATGATCTGAACTTTTTGCCAACAATCATGGCTCTTGCATCACGACAATGCACCAGCTCACACAGCACTGTCTGTGAGGGAGTTTTTAGCCAGTAAACAAGTAACTGTATTGGAAAACCCTCCCTACTCACCTGGTCTGTCCCCCAATGACTTCTTTCTTTACCCCAAATTAAAGGAAATATTGAAAGGAGACATTTTGGTGACATTCAGGACATCAAGGGTAATACGACAACAGCTCTGATGGCCATTCCAGAAAAAGTTCCAAAATTGCTCTTAAGGGTGGATGAGGTGCTAGCATTGGTGCATAGCTTCCCAAGGGGAGTACTTTGAAGGTGACCATAGTGATATTCAGCAATGATGTATGTAGCACTTTTTCTAAGACAAGTTCATGTACTTAATTGTCCTACCTCGTATACAGTTTCTACAGCATTATTAACAACCACTTCAAATAATTATAGTCTCATTCCCAGAAAAATTGATGAATTTCATGAAAATTTTAATATATAGGCAAAATATTAGATCAAAGATCATATTGATAAAACCCAGTGTTGGTGAGGATGTGGGGAAAAGCTATATTCAGACAATGTTTTGAAGGGCAATTTGAAAACATCCATAAAAACTTTAAATGCATACGACTATATCCATGTATATAATTTACAAAGTGATTCAACCATAAGTCTAGTACCTACCTAACACCATATGTAGTTATTACAATATTGACTATAATACCTATCCTGTACTTTAAATCCCCATGACTATTTTGTACCTGCCAGCTTGTACTTCTTAATCCCTTCACCTGAAACTGATATAATAACTAAAAGCAACAAAGGAACAAGACAAACAAATAAAGAAACAAAAACTCATAGACACAGACAACAGTTTAGTGGTTACCAGAGGGTAAGGGGGGAGGAGGGATAGTAGAAGATGGAAAAGGGGTCAAATATATGGTGATGGAAGTAGAATTGAGTCTGAGTGGTGAACACACAATGTGATATATGATGATGTATTATACAATTGTACACGTGAAACCTATGTAATTTTACTAACCATTGTCACCACAATAAATTTAATTTAAAAAAGAAAGAAAGAAATATATGTACTCATTGATCCAACAATACCACATTTAGAAAATGCTCATTTAATTGTTCACGAGTAGAGGAATGAGAAGATACTTACCAAGAGAGTCCTTCATTGTTGCAAAACAATTCTGAGACAACTGCTGCTACCTTAAATTAGGACAGAATGCAAATTAATTGAATTCTAATTCAATAATACTACTTACATAGCACCAACAACTATTTGAAGCCCTTTATGTCCATTAATACTGGAGTGCCAAAAACTGTATACAAGTGGGCGTTTTGGTCAATGATCCTCAAGCAGTAGTTCACCATAATCAGAAGTGTCTGCTGACAGCTATGGATAGATCATCCAAACAGAAAATAAATAACGAAATAGAAGCCCTAAATGACACATTAGATGAAATCGACATAATTAACATTTATAGAGCACTTCATCCTAAAAATTCAGACTATACATTCTTTTCTAGTGTACATGGAACATTCTCAGGGATAGACCATATATTGGGACATAAAATCAGCCTTAGCAAATTTAAGAAGATTGAAATCATACCAAGCATGTTCTCTGATCACAAGGCTTTGAAATTGGATATCAACTGTAAAAAGAAAGCAGAAAACACACACAAATACATGGAGATTAAACAACATACTTTTAAAGAACAACTAGGTCAAAGAAGAAGTTAGAGGAGAGATCAAAAGATACATAGAAACAAATGACAATGAAAATACATCCTACCAAAATCTTTGGGATGCAGCGAAAGCAGTTTTAAGAGGGAAATTTATCTCATTACAGGCCTATTTCAAGAAACAAGAAAACTCCCAAATAAATAGCCTCATGTTACACCTTAAATAACTAGAAAGAGAAGAACAAGTGAAACCCAAGGTCAGCAGAAGAAAGGAAATAACTAAAATTAGAGCAGAACTAAAAAACAGAGAACAAAAAGACAATAGAAAAAAATTAATATGACAAAGAACTGGTTCTTTGAAAAGATTAACAAAATTGACAAACCCTTGCCTAGACTCACTAAGAGAAAAAGAGTAGACACTAATTAACAAAATCAGAAAAGAAAAAGGGGAAGTTATCACAGACACCACAGAAATACAAAGGGTCATCCAAAAATACCATGAAGGACTATATGCCACCAAGTTCAATAACCTAGAAGAAATGGACAAGTTCTTAGAAACATATAGGCTTCCAAGGCTGAAACATGAAGAACTGGAAAATCTAAACAGACCGATCACCAGTAACGAAATTGAATCAGTCATCCAAAACCTTCCCAAAAGCAAAAGTCCAGGACCAGATGGCTTCATTAGTGAATTCTACCAAACCTTCAAAGAGGATCTAATATCAATCCTGCTCAAACTCTTCCAAAAAACTGAAGAAGAGACAGTACTCCCTAACTCATTTTATGAGGCCAACATTACCCTGATACCAAAACCTGGTAAGGACAGCACAAAAAAAGAAAACTAGAGACCAATATCTCTGATGAATACCGATGCAAAAATCATAAATAAAATTCTAGCAAATCGAATACAACAATGCATTAAAAAGATTATTCATCACAACCAAGTGGGGTTCATCCCCGGGACACAGGATGGTTCAACATCCGCAAATCCATCAATGTGATACATAACATAAACAAAATAAAGGACAAAAATCATATGATTATATCAATTGATGCAGAAAAAGCATTTGACAAGATACAACATCCATTTATGATTAAAACACTTAATAAAATAGGTATACAAGGAAAATACTTTAACATAATAAAGGCCACATATGACAAGTCCTCTGCTAATCTCATAATTAATGGTGAAAAACTGAAGCCCTTTGCTCTACGTTCAGGAACATGACAGGGATGTCCCCTATCACCTCTGCTTTTCAACATAGTGTTGGAAGTCCTTGCCAGAGCAATCAGGCAAGAGAAAGAAATAAAAGGCATCCAAATTGGGAATGAAGAAGTTAAATTATCACTCTTTGCAGATGACATGATGCTATATATAGAAAACCCTAAAGACTCCACCAAAAAGCTATTAGAAACAATCAACGAATACAGTAAATTTGCCGGCTACAAAATCAATGTACAAAAGTCCATTGCCTTCCTATATACTAACAATGAAATCTCAGAAAAAGAAATAAAAAAAAAAAATTTCTTTTACAATTGCAACAAAAAGAATAAAATACCTAAGAATAAACTTAACCAAGAATGTGAAAAACCTATATGCTTAAAACTATAAGACATTTTTGAAAGAAATTGAAGTAGACACCAAGAAATGGAAAGATATTCTGTGCTCATGGATTGGAAGAATCATCATAGTTAAAATGGCCATATTACCCAAAGCAATATACAGATTCAATGCAATCCCCATCAAAATCACAATGGCATTTTTTAAAGAAATGGAACAAAAAAATCATCAGATTTTTTGGAACCACAAAAGACCCTGAATAGCCAAAGCAATCTTAAGAAAAAAGAACAATAATGGAGGTATCACACTTCCTGACTTTGGCTTGTACTACAGGGCTACAATAATCAAAACAGCATGGTATTGGCAGAAAAAACAGACACATAGACCAACGGAATAGAATTGAGAACCCAGAAACAAAACCACATAAATATGGACAGATAATTTTTGACAAAGAAGCTAAAAACATACAATGGAGGAAAGACAGCCTCTTCAATAAATGGTGCTGGGAGAATTGGATAGCCACGTGCAAAAGAATGAAACTGGACTGCTATTTGTCACCATGTACCAAAATTAATTCAAAATGGATGGAAAACTTAAGCATAAGACCTGACACAATAAACTGCATAGAAGAAAACATAGGTACTGAACTTATGGACCTTGGGTTCAAAGAGCATTTTATGAATTTGACTCCAAAGGCAATGGAAGTAAAAGCTAAAATAAACAAATGGGACTATATGAAACTTAAAAGCTTCTGCACAGCAAAAGAAACCATCGACAAAATAAAAAGGCCACCAACTGAATGGGAGAAGACTTTTGTAAATAGTGCCTCCAATAAGGGGCTAATATCCAGAATATACAAGGAACTTATACAACTCAACAACAACAACAAAAAAACAAACAACCCAATTGAAATATGGGCAGAGGACCTGGAGAGACATACAAATGGCAAATAGACATATGAAAAAATGCTCAACATCACTAATCATCAGAGAAATGCAAATCAAAACCACAATGAGATATCACCTCACCCCAGTCAGAATGGCTATCATCAACAAGACAAATAGTAACAAGTGTTGGAGAGGCTGTGGAGAAAAAGGAACCCTCATACACTGTTGGTGGGAATGCAGACTGGTGCAGCCGTTATGGAAGGCAGTGTGTAGGTTCCTCAAAAAATTACGAATAGAATTACCATATGACCCAGCTATCCCTCTCCTGGGTATCTACCCAAAAAATCTGAAAACATTTAGAAATAAAGACACGTGTACTCCAATGTTCACTGCAGCTTTGTTTACGGTGGCCAAGACATGGAAACAACCAAATGTCCTTCGATAGATGAATGGATAAAGAAGTTGTGGTATATATACACAATGGAATACTATTCGGCGGTAAGAAAAGATGATATAGGAACATTTGTGACAACATGGATGGATCTTGAGAGTGTAATGCTGAGTGAAATAAGTCAGACAGAAAAAGCAGAGAACCATGTGATTTCACTGATATTTGGTATATAAACCAAAAGCAACAAAAGAACAAGGCAAACAAATGAGAAACAGAAACTCATAGACACAGACAATAGTTTAGTGGTTACCAGAGGTTAAGGGGTGTGGGGGGTGGGAGATGAGGGTAAGGGGGATCAAATATATGGTGATGGAAGGAGAACTGACTCTGGGTGGTGAACACACAATGGGATTTATAGATGATGTAATACAGAATTGTACACCTGATATCTATGTAATTTTACTAACAATTGTCACCCCAATAAATTTAAAAAAAAAGAAAAAGAAAAAAAATATGATAATTATGTCATTATCATTAACATTTTAGATTATTAGAATCAAAATGTTTTACACACACACCGAACTTTTCTACCTATGCTATTAAAATTCAGTGTCAGAACTACATCTTCAGAGAAATCTCTTCTTTTGTTACTATTCATTTGAGATTCTGCCATCTAATAATAGTTAATTGCTTCTCAAGATGAAGAAGAAGCATAGTTTTTTGTTTCAGGTAGAGAAACTAAAGAACTTAAAGGGAATCTCATAATTATCTATATATGTCCCAAAAGTTTATATTGCAAAAGAACCTATGTCTAGCTAAGTAAACTATCAAGAAGAGTCAAGTTACATTTCTAATGTATGAACAAAGAATGCATTTTCAAGGCATTGGATCACTTTGAAGTAAGGATCTCACACCTTCACTGCCAGAGAGATAAATTGATGTACAAATATGTGATGCTTTTATAGCTAAAGTATGCAGAATTATTTAACGGAGTTTCAAGTTAATGTTTTTTAAAGATTTATCTCAAGAGAAGTAGATGAAGTTTCACTGTTGGTACGTGATTTAGTCAACATCTGCACTCGCTTTTATCAAGTCAGCCACAACTTCTGATTAAAGTGAGTTTCCAAACACACACACACACAAAAAGAAGTGTCTGGACATTGATGGTACCCATTTTGAGCACTTCTTGTAATAGCAGAAATCATTTGTGACTTGTATTCATCTTTTGTTATTGGTGTATATTGAATATTACAATTTTTTTCTTTGCTGTTAATACTTCTGTTTTTAATTAAAGTTTATTAGGGTGACAATGGTTAGTAAAGTTATATAAGTTTCAAGTGTACAATTATGTAATACATCATCTATTTATCACATTGTGTGTACACCACCCAGAATCAGTTCTCCTTCCATCACCATATATTTGATCCCTTTTACCCTCATCTACCAGCCCCGCTCCCCTTACCCTCTGGTAACCACTAAAATATTGTCTGTGTCTATGAGTTTTTGTTTTTTTTTTATTTGTTTGTCTTTTTCCTTTGTTATTTTCAGTTTCATATACCACATATCAATGAAAGAGTATTACAATTTTATTTGTTTTTCTATTTTTATTTTTTTTTAATTTATTGGGGTGACACTTGTTAGTAAAATTACATAGATTTCAGCTGTACAATTCTGTATTACATCATCTATATCCCATTGTGTGTTCACCAGGCAGAGTCAGTTTTCCTTCCATCACCATATATTTGATACCCCTTACCCACACCTCCCACCCCCCACCCCCCTAACCCTCTGGTAACCACTATACTACTGTCTGTGTTTATGTGTTTCTGTTTCTCATTTTTTTGTCTCGTTCTTTTATTGTTTTATGTTTATATACCACATATCAGTGAAATCATATACTTCTCTGCTTTTTCTGACTAACTTATTTCGCTCAGCATTACACTCTCAAGATCCATCCATGTTGTCACAAATGTTCCTATATCATCTTCTCTTACCGCCAAATAGTATTCCATTGTGTATATATACCACAACTTCTTTATCCATTCACCTATCAAAGGACATTTTGGGTGTTTCCATGTCTTGGCCACTGTAAACAAAGCTGCAATGAACATTGGAGCACACATATATTTTCATTGTCTTTTGTTTCTATGAATCTTTTGATCTCTCCTCTAATTTCTTCTTTGACCCAGTCGTTCTTTAAAACTCGTTCTTTAAAAGTATGTTGTTTAATCTCCATGTATTTGTGTTTTTCCCTGCTTTCTTTTGCATTTGATATCCAATTTTGAAGCCTTGTGACCAGAGAATATGCTTGGTATGACTTCATTCTTCTAAGTTTTGCTGAGGCTGATTTTATGTCCCAATATATGGTCTACCCCTGAGAATGTTCCATGTACACTAGAAAAGAATGTATAGTCTGATGTTTTAGGATCAAGTGCTCTATATATGTCAATTATGTCATTTCATCTAATGTGTCATTTAGGGCCGCTATTTCGTTATTTATTTTATGTTTGCATAATCTATCCATAGCTGTCAATGATGTATTTAAGTCCCCTAGTATAATTGTGTTTTGGTCAATTTCTCCCTTTAGTTCTGTTAGTAGTTGCTTGGTGTATTTCGGTGCTCCCTGACTGGGGGCATAAATATTGATGACTGTTATGTCTTCTTGTTGTATAGTCCCCTTCACCATTATGAAATGTACATCTTTGTCTCTTGTTATCTTTTTCACCTTAAAGTCTGTTTCATCTGATATCATTATGGCTACACCTGATTTTCTCTGGGTACCATTTGCTTGGAATGTCATTTTCCACCCTTTCACTTTGAGTCTATGCTTGTCCTTGTAGCTTAGATATGTCTCTTGGAGACAGCATATGGTTGGGTTTAGTTTTTTTATCCAATCTGCTACTCTGTGCTTTTTTATTGGTGAGTTCAGTCCATTTACATTTAGGGTGATTATTGATATGTGAGGATTTCCTGTCATTCTATCTTTAGTTTTCTGGTAAGGCTGTGTCTCCATTGTTTCTTTGCCTTTTTGTTGTTGTCTATTATTTCTGTGTGGTGGTATTCTATGAATGTTTCCCTCTGTTTCTGCTTTTATTACAGTATATATTTCAGTTCTGGATTTTGTTTCAGTGGTTACCCTTAAGTTTATGTAAAAGAAAGTTTGATATTTAGAGTATTCCATTTTCTTCAGCATGCTTACTTTCTCCATTCCCATATTCTGGTTCAGGCCTTTACTCTCTCCCTTTTTATGTTTTGGTTGCCACAAATTGTCCCTGTTAATGGTGGTCGAATAGCCTCCTTTAGTATTTCTTGTACTGTAGGTCATGTATTAGAAAATTCCCTCAGCTTCTGTATGTCCGGAAAGGTATTTATTCCTCCTTCATATTTAAAGGATATCTTTGCTGGATATATTATTCTTGGCTCATGATTTCTCTCTTTCAGTAGTTTGTATATTTGGTTCCACTCCCTCCTGGCTTGTAGAGTTTCTGCTGAAAAATCTGATGATAATCTAATGGGCTTTCCTTTGTAAGTTACTGTCTTCTTTTCCCTGGCTGCCTTGAGGATTTGTTCTTTGGCGTTGATTTTAGACAACTTCAGTACAATGTGCCTTGGAGAAGGCCTGTTGGGATTGAGGTAATTAGGTGTTCTATTTGCTTCTTGGATTTGAGGGTCCAGTTCTGTCCACAAGTTTGGGAAGTTCTCATCGACATTTGTTTGAATATATTCTCTATTCCCTTCTCTCTTTCTTCTCCTTCTGGTATGCCCATTATTCTTATATTGCTCTTTCTGATGGAGTCAGAACGTTCTTGTAGAGTTCATTCATTTCTTTGAAGTCTCATGTCTCCTTCTTCTTCCATGTGTGTAGTTTCCAGGTTTCCATCTTCGATGTCACTGATTCTTTCCTTCATCTGGTCAACTCTACTACCTAAGCTGGTTATTTGATTCTTAATTTCTTCTATTGAGTTCTTAATCTCCAGAAATTCTAGTTGGTTCTTTTTTAAAATTTCAATCTCTTTCGTAAAATGTTCATGCTGTTCTTTGATTGTGTTTCTGAGTTCATTTAACTGCCTATCTGTGTTTTCTTGCATCTCGTTGAGTTGTTTTAGGACTGCAATCTTGAATTCTCTGCCATTTAAGTTACACATTTCTGTGTATTTAAGTGCCTTTTCTGGAGACTTATCACTTTCTTTCTGAGCTATCTTGTTGCCTTGATTATTCACGGCAATTGCTGATTTACTATTTCTCTTCCTAGACCTCTACAGGAGTGGCTTCTCCAACAGGCTGATAGATAGAGGTCTTTCTTTTGTTTTCCAGTACTTGTTGGTAGAATGTTTTATTTTTTCCTCCAACTGCAGCCTATTTTTCTTCTCCCACATGGTAGTGCTATGTTTTCTCTGCACTATTCCAGCTTCTCACACAATGGGGTAATTCCCTGGGAGATGGGCTTCTCCTCTGTTAATAGTTCATCTAGGTCACAGGGCGCATTGTCCAGGTGGGTATGCGTAGAGCTTATGATGTTCCAAAGCTCTTCCAGCTGCAGATTCAGAGCCGTATGTTTCAGCGGTTCTGTTTACTCCTGCAGGGATCCGCCCAGATAGGTGGTGTCAGGGGTGGGGTGATTTGTGAGAGGTGGCCCAGAGCAATGGCTGCTACCCCCACCACATCCAGTCCTGCTTCCACAGCTCCCTCCCTCCCTCCCCTGTGCCGGAACTAGTTGGGCTGCGAATTTGTGTCTGCAGTCCACAGTTCTCAGAACAGCAAATATTCTATTCTTTTGATCTGACACTGCTACTGTTCTGTTTCTAGCACCAGGCAGGTGGGGGCAGGGCGAGCTCTGGGAGTGTAGGGAGGGGCCGGCTAGTCTCAGTGCCTAAGGCTTCTGTGTTCTGCTCGGCAGTGAGGGCTTAAACCATCGTTTTCAGCCTTCTTCCCTCAGTCTTTTCTCCAAGGTCTCTGCTGTGAGCGTTGGGTTCAGCCTTGTTATATGCTGCCCCCTCAGCCCTGTGGGCCATAAGGAGCCCTAGCAGTCCGAGTTCTTCCCTATCCCGCAGCTACTGTAGTTCTGGTATGCAGCGATCTCGGAGCAGTTAGCTAGGTCTGCGTCCTGCGCCCACGTGTCTGCATCTCCCCACTTCTCCCTTCCCACCTCCCTGCTCGCGCAATTCACCCATCTGTAGGTGACTTTGTTCAGTAGTCGGCCTCTTCATCTTGCCTGTCTGCTGTGCAGGGAGTCCTTTGTGGAGTTATAGTTGTTCGATTCATTGTAAATTCCAGGGGCCCTTAACAGAGGCTCACCTCATGCCGCCATTTTGATGACATCTCTCGTGTATTACAATTTTAATAGTTATTTTTTTCCTTTCTTAAAATGTGTGTACATTTTTTGGCACCCTATTTATATTTGAACTTAGCAACTACCTGATCATGTGGAAAACACAATTAGAAATAGGTGCCCTTTTGTTTTATTTTATCGTGTTTTACTGATGAAGAAACAGATATCCAGAGAGTTGTAATTTGTCCATGTGAATTCATAGGGACCTGTGTCCCTTCTCTCCCCACTTTCCACATTGCACTGTGACTGTAGTCTAGAGTGTTTCTCAAATAAAATCAAACATACACAGAAAGCCAGAGACACTGAGAATGCTAACATGTATATTTTATGACATGAAAGTTTCATTATAGACTAAAGATTCCCAAACCTTATCCAACCAAGAGCTCTTTTCTAACCTTCAAATTCATATTTCACAAATGCCTGCTGAAGAACTCTACTTGAATATCTCACACATTCTCAAATTCAATATGTCAAAAGTTGAATTTACCATCTTCTTCCTAAACTCTCTTTTCTCCCTGTGATCAATGGCACTACCATGCAATATGGTTGCTCAAGATAGAAACGGAAACATTATTTTTTTTTTAATTAAATTTATTGGGGTGACAATTGTTAGTAAAATTACATAGATTTCAGGTGAACAATTCTGTATTACATCATCTATAAATCCCATTGTGTGTTCACCACCCAGAGTCAGTTCTCCTTCCATCACCATATATTCGATCCCCCTTACCCTCATCTCCCACCCCCCACCCCCCGCCCCCGTTACCCTCTGGCAACCACTAAACTATTGTCTGTGTCTATGAGTTTCTGTTTCTCATTTGTTTGTCTTGTTCTTTTGTTGTTTTTGGTTTATATACCACATATCAGTGAAATCACATGGTTCTCTGCTTTTTCTTGTGGTATATATACACAATGGAATACTATTCGGCAGTAAGAAAAGATGATATAGGAACATTTGTGACAACATGAAACATTATTCTTGATTATTCTCTTTATTATCCCCATTACTCAATCAATCATTTTTTTGTAATTATATCTCCAAAACATCTCTTAAATTTATTATTTCACCATTAATACTACTCTACTTCAGGTCACCATAATTCACCCAACGCTAGCTGCCTCCAGAGAGACTCCTACACAGCAGACTGATCCTTTCACGTTCTCCCCTGCTCTTGACCCCTCAATTGTTCCCAGTTGCTTTTAGGATAAATATATATTTCCTAACATGATTTGTAAAGTTCTGCACAACTTAGTCCAATATTACCTGTTCAGTTCCATCTCTTGTGAATTCCCATCTCAAATTCTCACCTCCAGTTATAATAGAGATCTTTTTTCAGTTATTGGGCTTGGTTATGTGTATCTCCATGCCCCTCTGGCAGCTTGAATTTTCCCTTATACAACACTTATGCTACTATTTTGCAAATATCTGTTTGCTGTTGTGTGTTTACCAATAGAATGCATAGTTTCATAAGACCAGGAGCTATATCATCCTTGATATCCCCAGCCTGATATATAATAGACACTTGATAGTTGCTAAATTAATGAATAAATTAACTTCAATGTATGGGGTCTGAACCTAACATAAAGTTACTGGATTTTCAGTCCAAGGCCCAGTTAGTGCTTTCATTCATCATCTCCTCTGAAAAATGATGGATATTCTGCCCTTACCTTTGTTTTTGATCTAGCAGGCTTGGGTTGTGGGTATAACTGTTTAAGGGTAGAAAAATTGATAAAAAAATGCATTTCATAGAAGTTGTAAGCTGAAAAGAAACTGTTGATTTTGAGTGATCAACTGGCAAACTTACTGCAGATAAATTTAAACTGCCTCTTCCTTCCCCTTGGTCAGGCCAGAGAACTTTTTTGCATTTCCTTCTAAATTGGTTGTGCCTGAGGGGACTCTTTCTGACTTAGAATAAGGTTGTCTGTCTCTTCTCAGATTGTCCCATATTTTCACCATTTTCTTGTAGTTCTAGTTCTTTCAAAGAAGCTGCTCTACTCTTTGGTCAAAATTAGTCTATACCGTGTTTCCTCGAAAATGAAACCTAACTGGAAAATAAGCCCTAGCATGATTTTTCAGGATAACATCCCCTGAACATAAGCCCTTATGCGTCCTTTGGAGCAAAAATTAATATAAGACCCGGTCTTATTTTTGGGGAAACATGATAGATGCCTAAAGACAAATCACCTTTGGCTCAGAGGCCTGCCTTCCAACATTCAAGAAACACCTTTAAGTTATTATCCACATAAGATTAGGGAATGCATTTTCATCAGTCTTGAAAGATAAGGAACTGATTGCTCCTAAAAGTCAGTTGTGCATAAATTTTTATTTCTGCTTTCTCTTCAAGTATGTAACTTTACCAGAGACTTCATAAATATTTCTTTTGCAAAAATAAGTATTATTAAAAATCATGAATAGAGAGCACAAATAAGCTATTTTTACTGACTACATAACTTTGGGCATTTGAATCTCAGTTTATTTATATGTAAAGAAAAATAATTATCTACTTTTAAAAGATTATGAAAATTAAATGAAACAATTCATGTGCCTGGTACATAATACATCATCATCATCATTATCATCATCTAACCATATATGTCAGAAATCTTAGTATTGTTTTTAATGTTTTCACCTTCATTATTCACCATACCAAAGCAACCTCCTATTCCTGTTGACATCACCTTTCAAATGTCTCTAGGATTCATCTCTTCTCTATTTCCACTGTTACAGTCTATGTTCAGCCCCTCATCCTTTCCTTATTTTGAAACAGCCTTGGAAATTTTTTTTGTCTCCCCACTAATGCTACCAAATTCATCTTCCTAAAATGCAAGCCTAATGAAGTTACTCCTCTGCTTAATAACTTTAGTGACTTCTCATTTGCTGTTAACTCAGACCCAAATTCTTTAAGTTGATCTTCAATTTTCTCCATATTCTAGCCCTGTATTAACTCGCCAATGTCACCTTAGCTACCTTTCCCTCTGCCACAAATGAACTCAGTTGCCAAACATTCCTCTGACCTTGGTTCAAGGGACATAGAGTAAGAGTTCCACATTTAATTCAGACAAAAAGCAGGCCGACTGAACCACACAACTGTATTTTACAAATCACTAAATACAAATTTCCTGAAACTCAAAAACTGTGGTATAGAACAGACATTTGGGAGAAGGACATTTTATATCTTTGGGTTATGCTGGTCCCCTCAATTTTGAAAGCTCCTCCCCCTGCCTATTTTCCATTGTCTCCACTCTGAGCATTACCTAAATCTTGTATTTAAAGGTCAAGAACAAAGACTACTCCCTCTGTGAAGCTTTCCTAACTCTTTCAGAAGAATTAATCAACCCTGGAGAACCTGGTTAATAAATCCATTGTGGACTTCTCCAAGTATGCTTTATATTATACCTAGTTCATATGTATGTTGTTTCTTAAACTGTGAACTCCTTAATGGCAGGGATCATGTGGAGCCCAAACAGAAAATCCTATTTTATCTGTCTGTAGAACTAAAGGAATAACCCCTCCCTCCCCAAACACACATCCAGCAAAAAATTCTTGTTGTCTGACTGAGAGAGAATTCCAGAAATATTTATGCAGGAGGCTTGAAAAAAAAGATATTATAGGTCTTCAGTATTATATCAGCATTGGAAAATGGTCCTGAACAAATCCTGTATGAAGTTTGGCTAATGATTTCCTAGTTATCACACTAGGTGCTATACCCTCACATGACCTCTGTTAAGCCTTGGTGATGATGCTGTATTCATAGATATATTATAGCCCCAGATAGGTAGCTTATGAGGTTTGAAGGCTGGACTGAATGAAACAAGCATTTCCTCTGTACCTTGTGTCGTGCTGGAGACCCTGCTCGCTGCGCCATTTGTCGTGCGCGGAGGCCTTCTCGCCGCGCCATCTTTCAGGCGGGGTGGCCTGCGGGGTCTCTGCTCCCGCTCCCCACACAAGAACGCAGGATATGGTGAGGCCGAAAAGGAACACCCACGGAGCCATAGGTAGGGGAGTCATACCACTATGGTCTCACTGGAGGCTGGGCCCACCGGACGCGTGACCTGCCGTCCGCCTTTCCGCCAACCGGCCAACCGACCGACCGACGACTCTCCTCCACTCTCTCCTCCGTTCCTCTCTCTTGGCTCTCCTCTTCCGCTCTCTTCTGCTCTGCTCGGCTCCTCGGCAATCCTCGGCAGTCCTCCGTAGTCGCAGCAGTTATACCAGTGGCCAATTGGCTAACCGGCCACAGCCGACGGCCAATCAGCCACAGCCGACGGCCATTCACCACCCAAGCCAGTACCCCTTCACGTGAGGCCGAGAGCCTGTAAACTACTCTCTGGGGCTCTGTCCCCACACCTTGCCATCACAGAAAAAAGCTCTACTAACTCCAAGCATGCCATGGAGATTCAGCTTGAGAAAATAATGGGGTTCCTGAGTCATTGTGTCTTTTCGTTTAGGACTAGTAACATTTCATTTCTTTCTCTCTTTTGTCACTAGTTATAAGCTGGGCTACTAGTCTCAGAGGCCACTCTGAGAACAATAGAGGCTGAAAATTTAGCAACCATGTGTCAGTATGAATAAGTAGCTGGGAAATGGAGAATCAGTGCACTGGAAAATAAAGAAGTGATTCACAGGATTTTTGCCTACTTAACTCTAAGAAGATCATTTCCCAAAGCTAAGCTTTGGGTGCTTTTCAAAGTATAAATAAAGCTCAGGCCAATGTGAGGGAATTTCTCATCACGGTTTCAAGACAGAAGTGACTGCTTAATAAAGGTCAGGTGCTGGGCTAGGCAGTGAGTGGAATCATTACTCCAGGTGGATCAAAGCCAAATGGCCAGGAAAAAGCTAACATAAATAAGGAGAGGTCAGAAGGAGGTTATGAAACTGCCTTTGAGGGCATAGGTACTCTGGAGAAAGAGATTTCAGGGCACAGAGTTGTAGGGTCAGCTCTGAACAAAAGAAGTTTATGAGCTGTACTTTGCTTTCATTCTCAGGTTTCTGTTTTAACTTTCTTCAAAAAAGTATGAGGAAGGAGGTCTGTTCCTTCATGATGCTCTCTTTAACTAAATAATGTTGTGTCCTTATCCCAGACACCTGAATGGACTGGACTTTGGCAGGCCATAAATAGTGAGAGTTATTGGTTTCTTTAAAACAGGCTTACTGTTTCAGACAGCAATTTTTCAGCTCTTCTATTAGGGATTTTTATGATATCTGCTGAGAGAAAATTTTCTCTTTTATTTTTATTAAATTTATTGGGATGACACTGATTAGTAAAATTATACAGGTTTCAAGTGTACAATTCTATAAAACATCATCTATATATTGCATTGTATGTTTACCACCCAAAGTCAATTCTCCTTTTATCACTATATATTTGACACCATTTACCTTCTTCTAAGAATCCCCTCTGCCCTTACCAGCTACTAACCACTAAACTGTTGTGTGTGTCTATGAGTTTTTGTTTGTTTATCTTGTTCATTTGTTGCTTTCAGTTTGATATCCCACATATCAGTGAAATCATATTGTTCTCGACTTTTTCTGTCAGACTTATTCCACTTATCATGATAATCTCAAGATACATCCATGTTGTCAAAAATGGCAGTATTTCACCTTTTCTTATGGCAGAGTAGTATTCCATTATATATATGTACCATATCTTCCTTATCCAATCATCTATCGAAGCAGATTTTGGTTGTTTCCATGTCTTTGCTACCATGAATAATAGTGCAATGAACATCAGAGTACATATATCTTTACAGATAAATGTTTTCAGATATTTTGGTATGATATGCATTTCCCTAGTAGCTAGTGAAGCTAAGCATGTTTTCACATACTTGTTGGTCATTTATATGTCTTCTTTTCTTTTTCCTTTTTTAGTTTCAGGTGTGCAAAACAACATAGTGATCAGACATTTATATAACTCGCAAAGTGATAACCCCAACAAGTATATTACCCACCCAACACTGTACATAGTTATTAGAACATTATTGACTATATTCCCAATGCTGCACTACACATATCCGTGACTATTATTTTTAATTTTAGTTGATATTCAATATCATTTTACATTAGTTTCAGATGCATAGTGTAGTGATTAGATATTTATGTAATTTATGAAGTGATCACCCCATTAAGTCTACTACCAATCTGACACTATACATAGTTTTTGCAATATTATACTATATACCTCATACTGTACTTTATATCCTCATGATTCCCTTGTAACTATCAATTTGTAATTCTTAATCCCTTCACCTTTCTCACTCAACCCCCAATACCTCTCCCAACTTGTAACCATCAGTTTGTTCTCTTTACCTATGGGTCTGTTTCTGTTTTGTTTGTTTGTTTGTTTGTTCTGCTCTTTAGATACCACATATAAGTGAGATCATATGCTATTCGTCTTTCTCAGTCTGATTTATTTAACTAAGTATAATACACTCTAGGTCCATCCATGTTGTCGCAAATGGTAATACTTCATTCTTTTTTATGGCAGACTAATATCCCATTGTATGTATGTACCACCTCTTCTTTATCTAATTGCCTATTGATGGGCATTTTGGTTGTTTCCATATCTTGACTGCTGTAAATAGCGCTGCAGTTACATATGGGTGCATATATCCTTTCAAATTAGTGTTTTGGATTGCTTTGGATAAATACCCAGAAGTGGAATTGCTGGGTAATAAGGTAGTTCTATTTTTAATTTTTTTGAGGACTCTCCATACTGTTTTCCATAGTGGCTGTACCAATTTGCAATCCCACCAATAGTGCACAAGGGTCCCCTTGTCTCCACATGCTTGCCAACACTTGCTGTTTGTTGATTTATTGATGATAGCCACTCTAATCAGAGTGAGGTGGTATCTCATTGTGGTTTTTATTTTCATTTCTCTGATGATTAGTGATGTTGCACATCTTTTCATATGTCTATTTGTCCTCTGTATGTCCTCTTTGGAGAAATGTCTGTTCAGGTCCTTTGCAGATTTATTCATTGTATTGCTGTGTTTTTTGTTTGTTTGTTTGCTTGGTTTTTGTTTTTCTTTTTTTTCCATTTTGAGTTGTATGAGCTTGTTTTTGTTTTTTTTTCTTGTTTTTTTCTTTTTTTCTGTTTTTTAAATTTTATTTTATTAAATTTATTGGGGTGACAATTGTTAGTAAAATTACATAGATTTCAGGTGTACAATTCTGTATTACATCATCTATAAATCCCATTGTGTGTTCATCACCCAGAGTCAGTTCTCCTTCCATCACCATATATTCGATCCCTCTTACCCTCATCTCCCACCCCCCACCCCCCGCCCCATTACCCTCTGGCAACCACTAAACTATTGTCTGTGTCTATGAGTTTCTGTTTCTCATTTGTAAGAAAAGATGATATAGGAACATTTATGACAACATGGATGGATCTTGAGAGAGTAATGCTGAGCGAAAGAAGTCAGACAGAAAAAGCAGAGAACCATGTGATTTCACTGATATGTTGTTTTTGTTTTTGTTTATAATTTTGGATATTAACCCCTTATCAGATGTATTGTGGGTGAATATCTTCTCCCATTCAGTAGGATAACTTTTTGATTTGTTGATGGTTTCCTTTGCTGTGCAAAAGCTTTTTTGTTAGATGGAATCCTACTTGTTTATGTTTTCTTCTGTTTCCCTTGCTGAGGAAAACTATCACTAAGAGCAATATCAGAGAGTTTACTATCTACATTTTCTTCTAGAAGTCTTATGTTCTTGGATCTCACATTTAAGTCTTCAATCCATTTTGAGTTTATTCTTTTATATGGTGTAAGAAGGTGGTCCAGTTTCATTTTTGCATGTATCTGTCCAGTTTTCCCAGCAACATTTATTGAATAGACTGGCTTTACCCCAATGCACATTCTTCCTTCGTTCCTCATAGATTAAATGACCATATAGGCATGGGTTTATTTCTGGGCTCTTTATTCTGTTCCACTTATCTATGTGTCTGTTTTTATGCTCATACCATGCTGTTTTGGTTACTATGGCTTTGTAGTATAATTTGATATCAGGTAGTATGATACCTCCAGCTTTGTTCTTTTTTAAAGATCACCATGGCTATTCAGGGTCCCTTATGGTTCTATATAAATTTTAGGATTATTTTTTCTAGTTCTGTGAATAATGCCACTAGTGTTTTGATGGGAATTGCATTGAATCTCTAGACAGCTTTGGGTAGTGTGGACATTTTAACTATATTGATTCTTCCTATCCATGAGCATGGCATATCCTTTTATTTATTTGCATCTTCTGTAATTTCTGTCATCAATATCTTATAATTTTCTGAGCGTAGTTATTTTACTTGTTTGGTTAAATTTATTCCTAGGTATTTTATTGTTTTATGCAATTGCAATTGGCATTGTTTTCTTAATTTCCATTTCTAATAGTTTGTTATTTGTGCATAAAAATGCAAACCAAATTCTGAATTTTGTATCCTGGTATTTACTAAATCCATTTACCAGTTTTTATAGTTTTTTGGTGGAATCTTTGGGGTTTCTATATATAGTATCATGTCATTTGCAAACAATGAGTTTTACCTTTTCCATTCCAATTTTGGTGCCTTTTATTTCTTTTTCTTGTCTGACAGCTGTGACTAGGGCTTCCAATACTATGTTGAATAAAAGTGGGGTAAGTGGATATTCTTGTCTTATTCCTGATCTGAAAGGGAATGTTTTGGCTTTTTCCCATTGAGTGTGAGGTTAGCTATGGGTTTGTCATGTATGGCCTTTACTATTTTGAGATATGTTCCTTCTATTCCCACTTTGTTGAGAGCTTTTATCATAAATGGATGCTGGATTTTGTCAAGTGCTTTCTTCACCTAATGATATGATCAGATGATTTTTCCGCATTTCTTCCATATCCCCCCCACTCCATTTCAAGCCATTGTTTCTCAGTCTAGTTGTGTAGGACACAACTCCCTGGCCCGTGCTGGTATTATGAGCCGTGTGCTCCCCCTGGCTGAGGCAATCGGTCTCTAGTCATCAGTCAGCCGCTCACAGCATCTCACGGCAGCTCTCGTCAGCTGCCGGCCACTCACGATGGCTGCCGGCCACTCATGTTGGCTGCTGGCCACTCACGCTGGCCACCAGCTGCCCACGGCAGCTCACAGCAGCCAGTGGCAACTCACGCTGACCTCCAGCTGCTGGCGGCATCGCAGCTCCAGGGAGAGGTGTTGTTCACAATCTTAGCTGTAGAGGGCGCAGCTCACTGGCCCATGTGGGAATCAAACTGGCGACCTCGGCGTTTGGAGCATGGCACTCCAACCACCTGAGCCACTAGGCTGGCTCCGATCATATATTTTTATCTTTCATTTTGTTTATGTGGTGTACCATGTTAATTGATTTGCAGATACTGAACCAACCTTTTATGCCAAGAAAAAATCCCACTTGATCATGGAATATGATCTTTTTAATGTATTGTTAAATTCAGTTTGCTAATATTTTGTTGAGGATTTTTGCATCCATATTTGTTAGGGATATTGACCTACAATTTTCTTTTTTCTTTTTTGTAATGTCTTTGTCTGGTTTTGGAATCAGGGTAATGATGGCCTCATCAAATGTGCTAGGGAGCCTCCCCTTCACTTGAAGGTTTTTGAATAATTTTATAAGAAAAGTTGTTAATTCTTCTTTGAATGTTTGGTAAAGTTCACCTGTGAAGCCATCTGATCTAGGAATTTTGTTTGTTGGGAGCTGGTTGATTCCTGATTCAATTTCATTGGTAGTAATTGGTCAGTTCAAATTTTCTGTTTCTTCTTGATTCAGCCTTGGAAGTTTGTATGCTTCTAAGAATTTATCCATTTTTTTTCCAGGCTGTCCAATTTGCATAAAATTGCTACTAGTATTTTCTTTTCTTTCTTTTTTTTTTAAATTCTGTGGTGTCAGTTGTCACTTCTCTTTCATTTCTGATTTTACTTATTTGGGTCCTCTCTCTTTTTTCTCTTGATGAGTCTGGTTGAAGGTAAATCAATTTTGTTTATTTTTTAAGAGAACCAGCTCTTTGTTTAAGTAATCTTCTGTATTGTTTTTTTTAGCCTCTATTTCGTTTTTTTCTTTAAATTAAAGTTTATTGGGGCAACAATTGTTAGTAAAGTTACACAGATTTCAGGTGTACAGTTCTGTAATACATTATCTATTCTTTTTTAAAAAAATTGTTGTTGTTGTTATTGTTGTTGTTCTGAGTGGGTGTTTTCTCCTACCTTGTGTTCTAAATAGCTGATTTGATCTTCTGCTTTATCTAATCTGCTATCTATTCTTTCTAGTGTATTATTTATTTCAGTTACTGAGTTCTTTATTCTTACCTGATTATTTTATGATTTCTATTTCCTTTATGCTTGGTTGAAGTTCTCACTAAGTTCCTTAAGCATTCATGTAGCTAGTGTTTTAAATTCTGTCTCTGGTAAGGTGCTTGCCTCCATTTCACTTAGTTCTTTTTCTGGAGTTTTCTCTTGTTCTTTTATTTGGGAAATGTTTCTTTCTTTATTTCCTTATTTTGGCTGCCTCTCTGTTTTTGCTTCTATGTATGAAGTAGATCTCCTACGTCTCTCAGTCTTTTTCAGGTGGCCTTACATAGCAGGTGTCCTCTATGGTCCAGTGGTACAGTCTATCTGATCACCTGTGCAGGTGTTCCAGGATTATCTCTCATTTGTACGTCTTCTTCAGAGGATTGTCTGTTCTTGTTCTCTGACTATTTTTAAATTGGACTATTTGTTTCTTTTATTGCTGCATTGTAGAAGTACTTTATTATTTTGGATACTAACCCCTTATTGGAAGTGTTGTTTGCAAACATATTTTCCCATTTGGTTGGGTGCCTCTTTGTTTTGTTGATGGTTTCTTTTGTGTGCAGAAGCTTTTTAGTTTGATATAGTCCCATTCATTTATTTTTGCTTTTACTTCCCTTGAATTTGAGGTCAAATTCACAAAATACACTGTAAACCCAAGATCTATAACTTTCGTGCCTATGTTTCTTCTATGTGTTTTATTGTTTCAAGTCTAATATTCAAGTCTTTAATCCATTTTGAGTTAATTGTAGTGTATGGTGACAGATAGCAGTATAGATTCATTATTTTGCATGTGACTTTCTAATTTTCCCAGCACCATATTCTGATGAGGCTTTCTTTTCTCCATTGTATGTTTTTGGCTCCTATGTCAAAAATTATCTGCCCATCAATGTGGGTTTATTTCTGGGTTTTCAATTCTGTTTCATTGTTCTGTGCATCTGTTTTCTTGCCAGTACCATGCTGTTTTGATTATGTTCACTTTGTAGTACAAATTGGAATCATGGAGTGTGATTCCTCCAGCCTTGCTCTTTTTTCTTAGAATTGCTTTGTCTACTTGGGCTCTTTTGTGATTCCATACAACTCTAGTGATTTTTTGTTTTGTTTTATTTCTTGAAAAAAAATGCCATTGGATTTTGATGGGGATTGCATTAAATCTGTATATCGCTTTGGGTAATATGGCCATTTTAACTATGTTGATTTCTCTAATCCATAAACATGGAATATCTTTCCATTTATTTGTTTCTTCTTCAATTTCTTTTAAACATGTCTTATAGTTTTCCGTGGATAGGTCCTTCACATCCTTTGTTAAGTTTATTCCTAAGTATTTTATTCTTTTTGTTGCAATTGCTAAAACAATTTCTTTTTAAAAATTTTCTTTATTGCAATTTCATTGTTAGTATATAAGAATGCAATGGAATTTTGTACATTGATTTTTGTATCCTGCAATTTCCCTGTATTTGTTTATTGCTTCTAATAGCATTTGGGTGGAGTCTTAGGGTTTTTTTACATAAAGAGTCATGTTGTCGGCAAAAAGTGAGAATTTGACTTATTCATTCCTAATTTGGATGCATGCAGATGAAAAAGGACTACTATATGCATGAAACTTTCTTTTACATCAACTTAATGGTATCCACACCAAAAGAAAAAAAAAAATCCACAACTGAGACACATAACGTAAAAACAAAAGAGGGAACAGAAAAAATCAGAATACCACCAAACTAAAATAATGGACACAAACACAAGGGCAAAGATACAATGGAAACACTGAGCTGAGCTACCAGAAAACAAAAGACAAAATGGCTATAAGAAAGCCTAATCTATAGAGAATCCCCCTAAATATAAATGGTCTGAACTCATTAATAAAAAGATACAGAGTAGCATATTGGGTCAAAAAACACAAACCATACCATATACTTCCTTTAAGAATCACATCTTAGCTGCAGGGACAAATATAGACTCAAAGAAAAAGGGTGGAAAAAATTTCTCTGTGGTTTAAATATTTGTTTTACATGTTTTTCTCCTTTAAAAATCCTAAATATTATTTCTAAGCTTTACATTGACTAAGTTGCTGAATATCACACTTCTTTTCTATGTTCCTCCTTTGCTGGGTTAAAAGAAGTGTTCATTAAGACATCAAGATTCTATGGACGTGATGTTAGCATCATGGCAGAGTGAGAAGACACCTTTGTTTTCCCCTTTAAATTTACAAGTCAGACAACCATAACTCAACAAGGTATCCCCTGATTAACACATGAACATACCTGGAAGATCCATGTATTGGAACAACTAAAAGTGGGCATACTGGAATGAGTAGGGGAAGTGAGATGGGGGAAGGAAAGAGTTAGAGGGTACAGACACAGCTCAGTGCCCACCACAGCTTCAGCATGTGTGGAAGCAGGGAATAAATATGGCTGCAGCCCTCACACTATGGCCTAGAGTGTAAGAGGCCAGAAGCAGTATTCTCCCAAGAAAAGGCATTTCCCTTCCCCCCACCATCATGGCAGACCCCAGTAGAGGTAGCTGGTAAGCCTTAAGAACTGCAGATACACCAAAAGTTATTGCTGGCAGATGGACAGAGCCATGAGATCACAACCTTGCCTCACTTGTCCCGCCCATCCCAGCAGAACCCAGTAAAAAAAAGCTGAGAATTCCCAAACAATACAGCAGTACCTACACCCAATGCTGCCCAAGGGGCTGGACCTGAAATCAACTACCCCCTCCCACACCCATCCTGGCAGACTGTGATACAGGAGATGCCTCCATACAGCAGAGCCAGAAACTATTAGTAAAAAGCACATAGCACTGAGAGCTCACAGAATTGATTCTCCACTACCTGACACATTTCCCTAACACAATGGTGGTTCGCCATAACTGACGTGAGCCAGTTACACAAGGGAAACCCACCATCCCAGTGGATGTGCAGCATTTTCCTTAACCAAAGTGAAGTGACTACACCACGATAACAGAGGTACAAATACTGCATTAAGAGCAAACAAAAACTTGTGCTATAACACCATCTATTGGAAAACAAAAGGAAGTACCCTACCTATTAACCTGCTGAATAGTTCAGAGAAAAATAATATCTAAATAAGAAAAGAGTTCATTGCATCAAATGCACAGGCAGAGAAACAATCTATTAAATATCATGAACCACCAAGGTAACATAGGAGCACAGAAAGAAAATGAAAAGTCTCCAGAAACCAAACTTAAAGTCATGGAAAACTGTGATTTCAATGACAGTGAATTTAAGATTGCAGTTATAAAGAAGCTGAATGAAATGCAAAAGAACTCAGAAAGGCAGTTCAATTGCTCAGGAATAAAATTCCTGAACAAAAGGAGTACTTTACTAAAGAGATTCAAACTATGAAAAAGAACCAAACAGAAATTGTGGAGCTGAAGAACTTAATAAATGAGATGAGGAATGCATTAGAAAGAATTGAAACTACATCAGATGAGATGGAAGAGAGAATTAGCAAATTTGAAGATAGCAATGCAGAAATGACCAAGGAGGAAGAAAAGAGAGAACTAAAAGTTAAAAAAAGATAAAAGAACTATATGAGAAATTTCTGATTCCATTAGAAAGAGCAACATAAGGATAATGGGTGTACTAGAAGGAGAAGAGAGAGAGAAGGTAACAGAGAACCTACTTGACAAAATGATTGATGAGAACATCCCAACCCTATGGAGAAACTGGACTTAAGAATGGACTAACAGAACACCTAATTATGTCAATGCAAAATGTCCTTCTCTAAGACACATTTTATTCAGACTGTCAAAAATTCATGACAAAGAAAGAATTCTCAAGGTAGTGAGGGGAAAAAAGACTGTAACTTACAAAAGAAACATCACTAGATTATTATCAGATTTTTCAGTACCAACATTACAAGCCAGGAGAGAGTGGAAGGGAATACTCAAAACATTGAAAGAACAGAACCATGGTTCAGACTTGGAAGGTTATATGTTTCTAAGAACTTGTTTATTTCTTCTAGGTTATGAATTTGGTGGCATATATTCCTTCATAGTATTCTTGGATGATTTTGTATTTCTGTGGTGTCCGTGATAACTTCCCATTTTCATTTCTGATTTTGTTAATTAGTGTCTTCTCTCTTTTTTTCTTAGTGAGTCTAGCCAAGGGTTTGTCAATTTTGTTAATCTTTTCAAAGAACCAGCTCTTTGTCACATTAATTTTTCTATTGTCTTTTTGTTCTCTATTTCATTTAGTTCTGCTCTGATTTTTGTTATTTCCTTTCTTCTGCTGACCTTGGGTCACTTGTTCTTCTTTTTCTAGTTCTTTAAGGTGTAACATGAGGTTATTTATTTGGGATTTTTCTTGTTTCTTGAGATATGCCTGTAATGATATAAATTTCCTTCTGAAATATGTGTTTCCTGCATCCCAAAAATTTTGGTAAGATGTATTGTCATTGTCATTTGTTTCTATGTATCTTTTGATCTCTCCTCTAATTTCTTCTTTGACCTAGTCGTTCTTTAAAAGTTTGTTGTTTAATCTCCATGTATTTGTGTTTTTACCTGCTTTCTTTTTTTTTTTTTTTTTGCAAGTCACACAGCGAGGTTTATTTCCAGCTAGCTGGGGTCCCTGTCTCTGCCTGACACAGCGGGTTTTAACAAGGACCCCTAGCTTACAAAGCTAAGGGTTTTTATAGCATCTCTAAGGCACTCAGTAATTTTCCAAAGTCTTAGGGAGTACAAAATGAACTACAATTCTCACATAACTAAGGCATTTAGTAATTTTTCATAATCTTAGGGAGTGCAGGTTGAGCTATGCTTAGGGAGTACACATTAGTCTATGCTTCAAAGAGTTTACAGTTAGGCTACAAAAGCTCCCATAGCTGCAGAGAACAGGAGAGATTAGCTATCAGCCACCTGGTCTCTCTCTGCCCGCATCCTGGAATTAACAATTAAGCCATTAGGTTATTTTAAGCTCAGGGCTGCAAACCCTATCTTAACCTTGAAGTAGCAGTTCTCATGCTAACAGTCTCTTACACTTCTTAGAGTTTTATAGTTTTAGCTGTACACTTAGGTCTTTGATAGATTTTAAATTAAATTTTGTTCATGGTATAAAGGTCCAACTTCATTCTTTTGCATGTGCATATCCAGTTATCCCAGCACCATTTGTTGAAAAGCCTATTTTTCCTCCATATAATATGGTTTTAGAACACTCATTGAAAATCAATTCCTTCTAGATGTGTAAGGGTGATGGTATACTTTTCAACATTTAGCAATCTAGTTTATTTTTCTTTTTCATTGTTTTCTTTGTTTCCTTCCCCTCCTGCCTGATTCAATTACTCTGTTTTCCCAAGGTTACAAGCATAAGAGTACCCCGTTAATCTGGTTAATTGCCAGAATGCAGACTTTAACTGTTTCATCCCTTAGATCTCGAGATGCCAATAACCAGACTACAACAACCTTGCAAGTTTCCACCAGCTGACACATGAATCCCCCCCTACCACTAGTTTACCTGCTTTCTTTTTGCAGTTGATATCCAATTTCAAAGTCTTGTGATCAGAGAATATGCTTGGTAAGATTTCAATCTTCTTAAATTTGCTGAGGGTAATTTTATGTCCCAATATATGGCCTATCCTTCAGAATGTTCCATGTACACTAGAAAAGAATGTATAATCTGATGTTTTAGGATGAAATATTCCATAAATGTCAATTATGTCCATTTCATCTAATGTGTCATTTAGGGCTGCTATTTCATTATTTATTTTCTGTTTGGATGATCTATCCATAGCTGTCAATGATGTATTTAAGTCCCCAAGTATAATTGTGTTTTAGTCAATTTTTCCCTTTAGTTTTGTTACTAATTGCTTGGTATATTTTGGTGCTCCCTGACTGTGGGCATAAATATTGATGACTGTTATGTCTTCTTGTTGGATACTCCCCTTTACCATTATGAAATGTCCATCTTTTTCTCTTGTTACCTTTTTCACCCTGAAGTCTGTTTCATCTGATATCATTATAGTTACACCTGATTTTCTCTGGATTCCATTTGCTTGGAGTGTCAATTTCCACTCTTTCACTTTGAGTCTATGCTTGTCCTTGTAGCTGAGATGTGTCTCTTGGAGACAGCATATGGTTGGGTTTAGTTTTTTTATCCAATTTACTACTCTGTGACTTTTGATTGGTGAGTTCAGTCCATTTACATTTAGGGTGATTATTGATATGTGAGGATTTCCTGTCATTCTATCTTTAGTTTTCTGGTAAGGCTGTGTCTCCATTGTTTCTTTGCCATTTTGTTGTTGTCTATTATTTCTGTGTGGTGATATTCTATGATGTTTCCCTCTGTTTCTTCTTTTATTACAGTATATATTTCAGTTCTGCAATTTTTTGTGTGGTTACCCTTAAGTTTATGTAAAAGAAAGTTTGATATTTAGAGTATTCCATTTTCTTCAGCACGCTTACTTTCTCTGTTCCCATATTCCGTTCAGGCCTTTACTCTCCCCCTTTTTTTGTTTTGGTTGCCACAAATTGTCCCTGTTGATGGTGGTCAAATAGCCTCCTTTAGTATTTCTTGTAGTGTTGGTCGTGTATTAGAAAATTCCCTCAGCTCCTGTATGTCTAGAGAGGTCTTTATTCCTCCTTCATATCTAAAGGATATCTTCGCTGGATATAATAATCTTGGCTCATAATTTCTCTCTTTCAATAGTTTGAATATTTGGTTCCACTCCCTCCTGGCTTGTAGAGTTTCTGCTGAAAAATCTGATGATAATCTAATCGGGTTTCCTTTGTAGGTTACCGTCTTCTTTTCTCTGGCTGCCTTGAGGATTCTTTCTTTGTCGTTGATTTTAGACAGCTTCAATACAATGTTCCTTGGAGAAGTCCTGTTGGGATTGAGGTAATTTGGTTTTCTATTTGCTTCTTGGATTCGAGGATCCAGTTCTGTCCACAAGTTTGGGAAGTTCTGCTCGACAGTTTGTTTGAAGATATTCTCTGTTCCCTTCTCGCTTTCTTCTCCTCCTTGTATGCCCATTATTCTTATATTGCTCTTTCTGATGGAGTCAGAAAGTTCTTGTAGAGTTCTTTCATTTCTTTTACGTCTCAAGTCTCTTTCTTCTTCCATCTGTGTAATTTCCAGGTTTATATTTTCGATGTCACTGATTCTTTCCTCCATCTGGTCAACTCTACTACCTAAACTGGTTATTTCATTCTTAATTTCTTCTATTGAGTTCTTAATCTCCAGAAATTCTCTTTGGTTCTTTTTTAAAATTTCAATCTCTTTCATAAATGCTCATGTTGTTCTTTGATTGTGTTTCTGATTTCATAAAATTGCCTTTCTATGTTTTCTTGCATCTCGTTGAGTTTTTTCAGAACTGCAATCTTAAATTCTCTATCATTTAAGTCACATATTTCCGTATCTTTAAGTGCCTTTTCTGGACACTTTTCACTTTCTTTCTGAGCTGTCTTGTTGCCTTGGTTATTCATGGCAATTACTGATTTATTATTTCCCTTCCTAGACATCTACAGGAGTGGCTTCTGCTACCGGTTGATAGGAAGAGGTCTTTCTTTTGTTTTCCTGTACTTGTTTATAGAATGTTTTATTTTCTCTCTGACTGCACCCTTTTTATCTCTCTCTCACTGTAGTTCTGTGTTTTCTCTGTATTCCAGCTTATCACACCTTGGGGGAAATTCCCTGGGAGACAGGCTTTTCCTCTATTAATAGTTTGCCTTGTTCACAGTTCGCAGTATCTATTTTGGTATGCAGAGAGCTTTTGAAGTTCCAAAGCTCTTCCTGCAGCAGATTCAGTGCCCGTATGTTTCAGCAGTTCTGGTTACGCCTGCAGGGATCTGCCTAGATAGGTGGTACCATCGGTGGATTGAGTTGTGAGAAGTGGTCCAGAGCAATGACAGCGAACACCACCACAGCCATTCCTGCTTCCACAGCTCCCTCCCCCTTCCCGGAACTAGTTGGGCTGCGAATCTGTGTCTGTGGTCCAGAGTTCTCAGAACAGCAAATATTCTGTTCTTTTAATATGATACTATTACTGTTCCGCTTCTAGCACAGGGCAGGATGGGGCGTGGCAAGCTCTGGGAGGGTAGGGATGGAGCAGTTAGTCTCAGTCCCTAAGGCCTCCATTTTCTGCAGCGGTGAGGGCTTAAACTACCATTTTCAGCCTTCTTCCCTCAGTCTTTTCTCTGAGGTCTCTGCTGTGAGGTTTGGATTCAGCCATGTTATATGCTGTCCCTTCAGCCCTGTGGGCCATAAATGGAGCCCTAGCAGTCCGATTTCTTCCCTCTCCCACAGCTACCATCATTCCGGGTGCAGTGATCTCGGAGCACTGAGCTAGGTCTGCGTCCTGCTCCCGAGGGGCTCCATCTCCACACTTCTCCCTTCCCTTCTCTCCTGCTCACCAGATTCACCCACCATTAGGTGAATTCAATAGTGGCCCTCTTTGTCTTGCCTGTCTGCTGTGCAGGGAGGTTTTTGGAGTTATAGTTGTTTGATTAGTTGTAAATTCCAGGGGAGATTTACAGAGGCTCACCTCATGCTGCCATTTTGATTACATGTAATTCTTGATGAGTAAAGACTTATTATTTCCATTTTGTTAATTCTTTTCTGACTATTTTGTGTTTCTATCATTCCTTGCTTCTTATCCTGCTGTCTTTTTTGTGTGGTTTGATGTTTTTGGTATCAGTATGCTTCGACTGCTTTATCATGTTCCTTTGTTTAGTTACTACAGGTTTTTCTTTTGTGGTTTCTATGAGGCTTACATAAAGTACTTTAAAATTGTAACACTATGTCAAACTTATAACAACTTAACTTCAATAGCATTCTTGAACTTTACATTTTTCCTTGTCCTTTCTACAGATCTTAGAGTCATTCCTCACATTTTATGTTATTGATGTTTCAGTTTATATATTTTATGTTATGTATACAATAACCAATTATTGTAGTTATTGTGATTTTAATACATTTTAACTATAAACTATAGTAGTAAGTGAATTACATACCATCACTTTCATATTAAAATATTGAACTTTGACTACATATTTACCATTACCCATGAGTCTTGTGCTACTTTCATACGTTTTTATGATATTAACTTTTTTACTTCCCTTTAGAATTCCCGTTAGCACTTTTGTAAGACAGGTCTAGTGGTAATGAATTCCTCAAATTCTGCTTGTTTGTTTAGAACTTTCTCAGTGTTGGCTTACCTATGAACAGTTATTAGTTGTTCTTTTTGTGAGAGTGAGTGAAGCCAGGAATGACCTATGTTGTCATCTTGGTGATGTCACACCCCACAAAGCATCTTTATAATTCAAATATCCAAGGTAAATGTGTGTTAACCTAAAAATAAAAGACCTGTCAGAGAAAGAGACAACATTTATTTCAGATTAAAAAAACAACCCAAACATGCATAGCTATTTGGGAATCACTGATTCAGTCAGAAACCCAAACAGTATTCTAATTAGGAAATAAAGGCAAAAGGTATTTATGAGAAAGGGAAAGGAATCCATTACATCAATAAAAGGAAGACAATTCCATTGGTGCAGAAAAGCTAACATAGTGACATTAATTACAATGTTTTTAATTTTCAGTCCAGTAGTGATCAGTCCTATAGTTGTAATATCTGCTTTCTTGTTATCCCTTTAAACAGCTCTTTGGGACACAATGTTGCTTTAGGCCCAGTCTAAAGGTTATTTTGCCCTGTTTTAACATTCCAAAGGTTTTAGGCATAGATATATATGCAGTTCCTCTGGGATGGCAGCTTCAACTCCTTTTAAAAGTGGCTCTGTTTAAGAATCATAGGTAGAAAAAAATGATGGTTACCAGGTGGGAAGGGGGTTGGGGGACTGGGTGAATAAGGTGAAGGGATTAAGAAATACAAATTGGTAGTTACAAAATAGTCACAGGGATGTAAACTACAGCGTAGGGAACATAGTCAATCATATTGTAATAACTATGTATCATGCCAGGTGGGCACTAGACTTATCAGGGGATCACTTCGTAAGTTATATAAATCTCTAACCACCATGATGTACACCTAAATCTAATAATGGATGTCAATTGTAATGGAAAAAAATTTTTAAAAAGGATTTTATCCAGTCAAAGTCTCAAATTTAATCTGTTCTCTTATTTTCCTCAAAAAGTGCAATAAATGGTAGATCTAAAAGGTAAGAAAAATATTTTAAATAAAATGAAAAGCTTTTCCTGTCTGACTTATTTAGCTTAGCATAACAATCTCAAGATCCATCCATGTTGTTGCAAATGGCACTATTTCATCTTTTCTTATAGCAGAATAATATTCCATTGTGTTTATATACCACATCTTCTTTATCCAATTATCTATTGAAGGACACAATAGTTGTTTCCACGTCTTGGCCACCATAAATAAAGCTGCAATGAACATCAGAGCACATATACCTTTACGGATAAATGTTTTTGGATTTTTGAGGTAGATTCCCAGGAGAGGGATTGCTGGGTCATATGGTAATTCTATTTTTAATTTTTTGAGGAATCTCCACACTGCCTTCGATAGCGGCTGCACCAATCTGCATTCCCAACATCAGTGTATGAGGGTTACAAAGGAACAAGACAAACAAAGAAACAAAAACTGATAGACATAGACAATAGCTTAGTGTTTATCAGAGAGTAAGTGGGGAGGGGGTGGTAGATGAGGGTAAACGGTATCAAATATATGGTGATTGAAGGAAAACTGATTCTGAGTGGCGAACACACAATGTGATGTATAGGGGATTTATTACAGAACTTTACACCTGAAACTTATGTAACTTTACTAACAATTGTCACCCCAATAAACTTTAATTAAAATAAATAAAATAAAAAGCAAGTAAGAAAAAATGGTTCTAACTGGGGTGAGGTGATATCTCATTGTGGTTTTATTTGCATTTCTCTGATGATTAGTGATGTTGAGCATTTTTTCATGTCTATTGGCCATTTGTATGTCCTCTTTGGAGAAATGTTTCTTCAGGTCCTCTGCCCATTTTTCAATTGGGTTGTTTGTTTTGTTGTTGAGTTGTATGAGTTCCTTGTATATTTTGGATATTAGCTCCTTACTGGAGGCACTGTTTGCAAAAAACGTCTCCCATTCAGTTGGTTGCCTCTTTATTTTGTCATTGGTTTCTTTTGCTGGTATATGTGGTATACAAACTGAAAACAACAAAAGAACAAGACAAACAACTGAAAGAACAAAAACTCATAGACATAGACAATAGTTTAGGGGTTACCAGAGGGTAAGGGGGGAGGAGGAAGGGGGACTCTAGAGAACTATCATTTTTCAAAGTTGACTCAGCTTTTCTTATCCTCTGCTGATCAGTCAGCAAATATGCCATAAATCCTCTTTCACAATAGTGTTTCTCAAAGTCTGGTCTGCAAAGAGGATTAGGTGAGGACCTCCTGGAGTCTGCCCCAGTGGACAGAGTCATGAAGTGATTTCCAGTCTTGGTGACAGTATTAGCCCCTGTAGGACCAATGAATATAAGACATGGGAAGTCCAAGCTGACTAGATTGGAGAGTTTGACTGGAGGATAGATATATTTTAGAAATATTCTTGCTAATTTACCTGATTATGTAGAAAATGAAACTGAATTTGTCATTTATTCATTACCAGTGAACAGTCTAAACTGTTTGAATCCTGTTAAGAAAAGCTTCTATACAGCTCTCAGGTGACACCCAAAGAAAGAGCTAAGCCCTAGTATTGCACAAATAAAATTTCATATTACAAAAAAATTAAATAAATAAGTAAATAAATAAATAAAAAAGAAAGAAAGAAAAAAAGCAGTTTTTTTTTTTGTTTTTTTTAGATGTGGTAGAGCACTAAATGAAAGTCATTTTGGTCTGTGGGGCCTAAGCCTGAAACACCATGTGGGAAATATTTTGTCATTGTGTCAGATAACATGATTATACAAGAAAGAACATAAAGTTCAGCCATACAGATTGTGAAAAAATCTGTGTGTCTTGCTGTGTCCAGGAAATCCAGACTTTCTCCTTCATCAGGAAAATTCAACCTAACAGTGGTCTGTTTATTGCTATTTAAAGAGAGTAATGCATTTAAAGACTGAAACAAGTACTTCATTTACCTTTTTTCCCTGGCTCTATGGCTAAACATGTTGTTCCAGTAGCTCCTTTATTGCAAGAGAGCTAATCACATTGAAGCCAAAAAAGGAGGCCCCAAAGTTAAACTCATGTCTCTAAGCTAATGTGTTTATAAAAAGAACAGGAGAACCAAAGAAAGAAGCAGAGTTTCAACTCAAGACCTTTAGCTTCCTCCAAGAATTGTGGGTTATTTGAGATCGTGGGTTTACATGCAATGGCATTATTTCATTTGAAATTGAGTGGAAGTGTCTTTTTCTTTAATTCTTCCCCTATCATTTATCATTCATGGGGTTTATTTTTTTGTCTACCTCCTTTTAATCCTTGATTAACTTTGATATAATGGTACCAATATTTATAACATGCAGATTAGTGACAGGGTTTTAATATACTAAAAATAAGTTGATCTTTCACAAAGCAGCATGGGTGAAAATAGGAATGGGACATGAAAAGTGATAGTGAAAAGGCGAGAATGTTTACGGTATTTGGAGGAAACAATAAGTCAAATAGTCGTACTGTAGGAGGTTCACCAAAGATAATAATGAACAGTGTTTTTTTTTGTGTGTTTTTTTTCGGTTTTGAGGCTGACTGTGAAGGAGGACTCCAGAATGCCAGACCAAGTTTAGACTTTACCCAAAAGCTATTAAAGACCTCTTGAAGTTTTTTGATCAGAGGATGACTTGAAAATACCAGTGTTTGGGGAAAAAATCATCATGGAATCAGGGATACACAGAATGATTGAGAAAGAGAAGACATGGATGATACAGAAATTAGGGAAGTCATTGTAATGATACAGGCAAAAGGCAATTGAGGGTGGTGTCATTGGGAGTCACAGAAGAAAACACTTCATGAAGGAAATCTTAACAGGAACTGTGGGCTTAGAAGCTCCCATGTTTCTGATTGTACACATAACATAGGTGACCCCTCAGATCTGAGGATCATGAGGGAATTCCTTAGATATTAGCTAACATGAACAAGCCACCAAACAGGAAATGCCCTAGGTAAATATTAACTGTTCAAATTAACTGGAAGGAGGTGGAAAACCCCCAATCTCTTTGAGTCACTTATGAAGTTGTGCAAGTAAGTGTTTTGGTAATTAACAACAATAACAAAAAAAATGAACTAAACTTCTAACTAAGGACTTTTTCTGTTCAATTTTTGGTGTGTCTGACAGGGTTACATTATTTGTGCTAGAACAGAGTTTCTAGCTTAAGTCTTTATATCCAGGAACTCATATACCTAGTAAACGATAACTGAGATATTTATGTCCATAACAGAGCCACCTGTTCAGAGAGTATGCAGATCAGCTCATGCATTTCTGCAGGGTAATAACCCACCAACTGCTATCTGAGAATGACTTCCTTCTACCCTCTTTAATGTAAATTGGATTCTTGAACTACCTATAGCTTTCTCTCAATTTTTATCATTTAATTTAATTTTACTCTTCATCAATCACATAATATTTTATTGAGGAGCTATCATGTGCTCAGTTATTCATCATAGGGAAAGGACACATTGTAACAAATATGTGAGGTTGGAAACCAATTTCATGGTTACCTTATTGGCTGAAAGATGGCAGATTATCTGCTGATATTTTTCTCCTCTTTATATATGCAAATTATCTAGCTTGGAGGTTTACAGGGACCTTTCTTCCAACCAGTTAGGTGAAAGATAAGAGCAGTGGGATTATCTCAGAGCTAATTTCAGAGGATCCCATCATTTGAGTATGTGTAAAAACAAGTATTTGATCATCTTACTGAAAGAAACAGTCATTCTTCAAATACCAAATGAGAACGATTGCATCAACATAGATAAATTCCATCCAAGTGGTCAACCAATTGTAGACATGATCCTGTAAGTGACATCCCAAATACAAACACAACTGATTTGGGAAAACTTCCTTTATTTAGGATTATACTTTTATTTCTTTACATCAACATGAACTGGGTGAATGTTAGCACTTTCTTTGGGACAAGGTTAAGTCTGTAATTCTTTATTAAAAGCAGCTCAACTGGAAGTGTGAATAATGTACTAATTCTTACTCTGCCTATATGTACATTTTAGGAGTGAATTGAGGGTGATTTTACACACACACACACACACACACGATCTGAAAATTAAGTTCGCAAACTTGTTGCAATGATGTTCCTAATTGTTTTTGAACTCAGAGGGATTATTCATTATGAATTTGTACCAACGGGACAAACAATTAACCAAATTTACTATTTGGAAGTACTGAAAAGGCTGCATGAAAAAGTTAGACAAACTGAACTTTTCGCCAACAATTCATGGCTCTTGCATCACTACAATGTACAAGCTCACACAGCACTGTCTGTGAGGGAGTTTTTAGTCAGTAAACAAATAACTATATTGGAACACCCTCCATACTCACCTGATCTGGCCCCCAATGACTTCTTTCTTTACCCAAAGATAAAGGAAATATTGAAAGGAAGACATTTTGATGACATTCAGGACATCAAGTGTAATACGATGACAGCTCTGATGGCCATTCCAGAAAAAGAGTTCCAAAATTGCTTTGAAGGATGGACTAGGTGTTGGCATCAGTGCATAGCTTCCCAAGGGAAATACTTCCAAGGTGACCATAGTGATATTCAGCAATGAGGTATGTAGCACTTTTTCTAGGATGAGTTCGCAAACTTAATCATCTAACCATCGTATACAGAAAAACAAGAAGTGAAGTGTTGGGGGAAAATGTGGAGTAATTTGAATACTCATACACTGCTGGTGGGAATGTAAAATGGTTTGTTTACTTTGGAAAACAGTCTGGTAGTTCCTCAAAGATGTTAATCCTTGAGTTACAACCTGTTCTAACAATTTTTCTACTAGATATATACACAAATTATTTGAAAACATATATTTACACAGAAACTTGTGCATAAAAATGTATAATAGCATTATTCCTAACAACCAGCAAGTGGAAATAACCCAAAAGTCCACCAATTGATGAATGGATAAATAAAATACATCCTATTATTATAACGTAATATTTTTCAGACATGAAAAGAATTGAAGTACTGATATATGGTACAACATGGATAAACCTTAAAAACATTATGCAAAGTAAAAGACACCAGTCACAAAAGACCACTATGCTGGTCAGGGTTCTCCAGAGAAACAGAACCAACAGGATGCGTTTAAATACATAGAAACAGGTTTATTTTTAAGGAATTGGCTTATGTAATTGTGGAGGTTTAGTAAGTCCAAAACTCTGCAGTGTAGGCCAGAAAACAGGACACCTAAGAAAGAGTTACAGTTTGAATCCAAAGACAGTCTCCTGGAAGAATTCCTTCTTGCTCAAGAGAGGTCAGTTTGTATTTTATTAAGGCCTTCAACCGATTACATGAGGCCTACCCACATTATGGAGGGTAATTTGATTTACTCAAAGTCCACTGATCTAATTTTAGTCTGATTCAACAAACCTTCACAGAAAAATTCAGAATAATGTTTGAACAAATATCTGGGTACCATGGCCCAGACAAGTTGACACATAAAAACAACCATCAGGTGGATAAAAGATATATCTAAGAAATTAGATCAGGTTGTCTTAGAATGATGACTAAGAACTTGAACATACAATAAGTCGTAATCTTAGTGATGATCTGCTCTCATTAGTAGTGTGACCTTAGCCAAGTCACAGTACCTATCTAGTTTCAGTTTACCTCCATGTAAAATGGAAAATCTCAATATTCCTGACAGAGTGGGCATGTAAATTGTTATAAGATCTTATGAAACCTCATTTTATCCAAGTATTCTCAATGTTTCTCTCTGTTCTGGAAGGAAAGTTAGCTTTCAAGATGCTATTCAATGATCTAGGAGATGTAGAAAAAATAATAGACTTTGCAGAGCATGTTAAGCTTTCCTTTGGGCCTAAAAAAGATGCAGTCCAGTTCCCAGCTGTCGGTGACTCACTCTTCTTATTCAGTAGTGATACGTCTCCTGATTTCAAGCAAAGCTAGCAACAGAGGTGTCAGGTCACAGTTGAATAGGAGAAAGCTAAGTTCTGTGGTTTCCTTATGGTTGATCCAGAATGCAGACAGTGATGAATATTTGGGGGGTGAGGACACCCGCAAGCCTGCATCTGACAACTGCATAGGCACAGCAAGTGATATTTTTGATGTTTTCTTAACACTGCAAAGGTCAATTTTGCCTCATACATGTCACAGTATCATTGAACCAAAATAATTTGTCCTCTGAAATTTAGAATTACCTGAATTATCTCCAAGAAATTAGAGTCTTTCAAGCCAATGAGAAGCAATTTTGTCTATGTGTTAACTGTACCCAGAGATAGAAACTAGTTTATTGAGAATTAGGGTACCAAAGGCAACTCTCCTTGCTACTAACCCGCAACTAAAAGAAAAGCAAACTAGTGCAGGAATACGTGATACAGCTGGTTTGAAGAGGAGTACACTTTTAATTTGAGGTGACTCAAATGAGTCTTAATTTGGCAAACTAGTTATCATACTTTGTGAAATTCTACCACTGGGCCTTATTGCTTTGGATTAAGGCACTGCTATATATACAAGTTGTTTAGGTAACAAATAAATTCTTATTAATCTTTGGCCCTTATTTTCTCTGGTATGCTCCATCTTTTGCTCCATGGACCCCTTTGTGTCCTTATATTTTCAAATAGGCTCAGGGCTTTTTTTTTTTTAATTTATTTTTTAAATTTATTGGGTGACAATTGTCAGTAAAATTACATAGATTTCAGGTGTACAATTCTGTATTACATCATCTATAAATCCCATTGTGTGTTCACCACCCAGAGTCAGTTCTCCTTCCATCACCATATATTTGATCCCATTTACCCTCTTCTCCCAAATAGTTTAGTGGTTACCAGAGGGCTTCTTTATATAAAACAAATTAACAAACTAGTAACAAAATCTCTGCTTGACTTTCTGATTTCTGAGAATTTCTCACCTTCTGTTTTCAATCAGACACTTTTTTTTAAGTTTATTGGGGTGACAATTGTTAGTAAAATTACATAGATTTCAGGTATAAAATTCGGTATTACATCATCTATAAATCCCATTGTGTGTTCACCAACCAGAGTAGTTCTCCTTCCATCACCATATATTTGTTTCCCTATACACTCATCTCCCACCCCTCTCCTCCCTTCCCCTCTGGTAACCATTAAACTATTGTCTGTGTCTATGAGTTTTTGTTTCTCATTTGTCTGTCTTTTTCTTCTGTTGTTTTTGGTTTATATAACACATATCAGTGAAATCATAAAGTTATCTGCTTTTTCTGTCTGACTTATTTCACTTCGCATTATACTCTCAAGATCCATCCATATTGTCACAAATGGTCCCATTTCGTGTTTTCTTACCACCGAATACTATTCCATTGTGTATATATACAAAAACTTCTTTATCCATTCATCTATCGAAGAACATTTTGGTTGTTTCCAATTCATGGCCACCGTAAATAAAGCTGCAATGAACATTGGACCACACCACACGTGTCTATGTATAAATATTTTCAGATTTTTTTGGTAGATACCCAGGAGAGGGATTGCTGGGTTATATGGTAATTCTATTTGTAATTTTTTGAGGAACCTCCACACTGCCTTCCATAACGGCTGGACCAGTCTGCATTCCCACCAACATTGTATGAGAGTTCCTTTTTCTCCACAGCCTCTCCAAAACTTGTTACTACTTGTCTTGCTGATGGTAGCAATTCTGACTGGGGTGAGGTGATATCTCATTGTGGTTTTTACTTGCATTTCACTGATGATTAGTGATGTTGAGAATTTTTTCATATGTCTATTTGCCATTTGTATGTCCTCTTTAGAGAAATGTCTCTTCAGGTCGATTGCCCATTTTTCAATTGGCTTGTTTGTTTTTTGTTGTTGAGTTGCATGAGTTACTTGTATATTTTGTATATTAGCCCTTTATCAGAGACACTGGTTGCAAAAATCTTCTCCCATTCAGTTGGTTGCCTCTTTATTTTGTCAATGGTTTCTGTTGCTGTGCAGAAGATTTTAAGTTTCATATAATCCAATTCATTTATTGTACCTTTTACTTCCCTTGCCTATGGAGTCAAATTCATACAATGCTCTTTGAACCCAAGGTCCATAGGTCCATAAGTTTAGTACCTATGTTTTCTTCTATGCAGTTTATTGTTTCAGGTGTCATGCTTAAGGCTCTGATCCATGTTGAGTTAATTTTGATACATGGTGACAGACAGCAGTCCAGTTTCATTCTTTGGCACGTGGCTATCCAATTCTGCCAGCACCATCTATTGAAGAGGCTGTCTTTTCTCCAATATATGTTTTCAGCTTCTTTGTCAAAAATTATCTGTCCATATTTATGTGGTTTTATTTCTGCATTCTCAATTCTATTCCATTGGTTTATGTGTTTGTTTTTTTGCCAATACCATGCTGTTTTGATTATTGTAGCCCTGTAGTACAAGCTAAAGTCAGGGAGTGTGATACCTCCAGCATTGTTCTTTTATCTTAAGATTGCTTTGGTTATTCAGGGTCTTTTGTGGTTCCAAATAAATCTCATGATTTTTTCTTCTACTTCTTTAAAAAATGCCATTAGGATTTTGGTGGTGATTGCATTAAATCTGTATATTGCTTTGGGTAATATGACCATTTTAACTATGTTGATTCTTCCAATCCATGGACACAGAATGTCTTTCCAATTCTTTGTGTCTTCTTCAATTTCTATTAAAAATGTCTTGCAGTTTTCAGCATATAGTTCTTTCACATCCTTTGTTAAGTTTATTCCTAGGTATTTTACTCTTTTTCCTGCAATTGCAAAAGGAATTGTTTTTTGGATTTCTTTCTTTTTTTTTTTTTAAGATTTTTATTTTTTATTTTTTATTTTTTATTGGGGAAGGGGAACAGGACTTTATTGGGGAACAATGGTCAAATTGTTGTCCTTTCAATCTTAGTTGTGGGGGGTTATGTTCAGCTTCAAGTTGTTGTTCTTTCAGTCTTAGTTGTGGAGGGCGCAGCTCAGCTCCAGGTCCAGTTGCCGTTGCTAGTTGCAGGGGGCACAGCCCACCATCCCTTGCGGGAGTCGAACCGGCAACCTTGTGGTTGAGAGGACAGGCTCCAACCAACTGAGCCATCCGGGAGCTCAGCGGCAGCTCAGCTCAAGGTGCCGTGTTCAATTTTAGTTGCAGGGGGCGCTGCCCACCATCCCTTGCGGGAGTCGAGGAATTGAACTGGCAACCTTGTGGTTGAGAGCCTGCGCTCCAACAACTGAGCCATCCGGGAGGCAGCTCAGCTCAAAGTGCCGTGTTCAATCTTAGTTGCAGGGGGCAGAGCCCACCATCCCTTGCGGGACTCGAGGAATTGAACTGGCAACCTTGTGGTTGAGAGCCCACAGAGGCCCATGTGGGAATCGAACTGGCAGCCTTCGGAGTTAGGAGCACGGAGCTCTAACCGCCTGAGCCACCGGGCCGGCCCGGATTTCTTTTTTTTATTTATTTTATTTTATTAAATTTATTGGGGTGACAATTGTTAGTAAAATTACATAGATTTCAGGTGTACAGTACTGTATTACATCATCTATAAATCCCATTGTGTGTTTACCACCCACACAATGGAATACTATTCGGCGGTAAGAAAAGATATAGGAACATTTGTGACAACATGGATGGATATGAGAGTGTAATGCTGAGCAAAATAAGTCAGACAGAAAAAGCAGAGAACCATGTGATTTCACTGATATGTGGTATATAAATCCTTTAGCATTTCTTGTAGTACAGGTCGTGTATTAGAAAAATTCCCTCAGCTTCTGTATGTCTGGAAAGGTTTTTATTCCTCCTTCATATCTAAAGGATATCTTTGCTGGATATGTTAATCTTGGCTCATAATTTCTCTTTCAATAGTTTGAATATTTGGTTATACTCCCTCCTGTCTTGTAGAGTTACTGCTGAAAAATTTGATGATAATGAAATGGACTTCCCTTTGTAGGTTACTGTCTTCTTTTCTCTGGCTTCCTTGAGGATTCTTTCTTTGTCGTTGATTTTAGACAGCTTAAATACAATGTGCCTTAGAGAAGGCCTGTTGGGATTGCGGTAATTTGGTGTTCTGTTTGCTTCTTGGATTCGAGGATCCAGTTCTGTCCACAAGTTTGGGAAGTTCTGCTCGACAGTTTGTTTGAAGATATTCTCTGTTCCCTTCTCGCTTTCTTCTCCTCCTTGTATGCCCATTATTCTTATATTGCTCTTTCTGATGGAGTCAGAAAGTTCTTGTAGATTTCTTTCATTTCTTTGAAGTCTCAAGTCTCTTTCTTCTTCCATCCGTGTCATTTCCAGGTTTCTATCTTCGATGTCACTGATTCTCTCCTCCATCTGGTCAAATCTACTACCTAAGCTGGCGATTTCATTCTTAGTTTCTTCTATTGATTTCTTAATCTCCATAAATTCTCTTTGGTTCTTTTTTATCATTTCAATCTCTTTCTTAAAATGCTCATGTTGTTCTTTGATTGTGTTTCTGAGTTCATTAAACTGCCTTTCTGTTTTCTTGCATCTTGTTGAGTTTTTCCAGAACTGCAATCTTGAATTCTCTATCATTTAAGTCACATATTTCCATATCTTTAAGTTCCTTTTCTGGAGAATTTTCACTTTCTTTCTGAGCTGTGTTGTTGCCTTGGTTATTAATGGCAATTACTGATTTATTATTTCTCTTCCTAGACATCTAGAGAAGTGGCTTCTGCAACAGGTTGATAGGAAGAGGTCCTTCTTTTGTTTTCCAGTACTTGTTGGTAGAATGTTTTATTTTCTCTCCGACTGCAGCCTTTTTTTCCTCTCACACGGTATTGCTATGTTTTCTCTGCACTATTCCAGCTTTTCCCACAATGGGGTGATTCTCTGGGAGACTAGCTTCTCCTCTGTTAATAGTTCACCTGGGTCACAGGGTGCAGTGCCTGTGTGTGTATGCGGAGAGCTTTTGAATTTTCAAAGCTCTTCCTGCACCAGGTTCAGAGCCAGTATGTTTCAGCAGTTCTGTTTACTCCTGCAGGGATCTGCCCTGATAGGTGGGGACAGGGGCAGAGTGAGTTGTGAGAGGTGGCCCAGAACAATGGTGGCGACCACCAAAACAGTCGGTCCTGCTTCCACAGCTCCCTCCCCTTTGCTGGAACTAGTTGGGCTGCGAATCTGTGTCTGCGGTCCACAGTTCTCAGAACAGCAAATATTCTGTTCTATTGATGTGACACTGCTACTCTTCTGATTCTGGCACTGGGCAGGTGGAGGCGGGGTGAGCTCTGGGAGAGTAGGGAGGGAGCGGCTAGTCTCATTGCCTAAGTCTTCCGTTCTCTGCTCCGCAGTGAGGTCTTAAACCATCCTTTTCAGCCTTCTTCCCTCAGTCTTTGCTGTGCAGTCTCTTCTGTGAGCGATTGGTTCAGCCGTGTTATATGCTCTCCCCTCAGCCCTGTGGGCCATAAATATAGCCCTAGCAGTCCAACTTCTTCCCTCTCCCGCAGCTGTGGTAGTTCCGGGTGCAATGAGCTCAGAACACTGAGCTAGGTATGCATCCTGCGGCCCACACAGCTCTGTCTCCGCACTTCTCCCTTCCCTCCTCCCCCGCTTGCGCGATTCACTCACCTTTAGGTTAATTCAGTAGTGCGCTTCTTCGTCTTGCCTGTCTGCTGTGCAGGGAGTCCTTTGTGGAGTTATGGTTTTTCCATTTGTTGTAAATTCCAGAGGATATTTACAGAGGCTCACCTCATGCCGCCATTTTGATGCTGTCCCCTATCAGAATCTTAGAACCCATGGTTCACATCATTTTATTTTCACTTTCTAATCAACATTTTCCTTTCTAACTTCCTATGGTCTAGCTTCTTTCTTCTCCCTCCCTACCCTCTCTCAGCCCCACCATTCCACCATTTCTTCCAATCTACTTTCTCCACTGGCTTTAACTTTCCTTTACTACAGCCTATACTCATGAATATATTCTTATTCTCTTTGACATGAATATTTCAATACATTTAACAGTGTTCATTGGTTTACTAACTATATATTCTGTTTCAACTATGTGCCAGACATTCTTCTTTTTTCTAAAAGAACTTTCTTTCTTCTTTCATTCCTTTCTTTTCTTTCTTTCTTTTCTTTCTTTCTTTCTTCCTCTTCCTTTCATTATTTTAAAATTTTTCCAACTTTATTGAGATATAACATTGCATATCTTTAAGGTGTACAATGGGCTGAATTGGTATATATAGAGAGATATTATTACCACCAACGTATTAGCTAACACCTCCATCATGTCACATAATTACTATTTGGTTTTTGTGGTAAAAACATGTAAGATCTATTCTCTTGGCAAATTTCAAGTACATGGTACAAAATTGTTATCAATCATTATAATGCTGTGATACATACTCCCAAGAAATTATTCATCTCATAAATGGAAGTTTGTACTTTTTGACCAATATTTCCCCATTACCCCCACTATCTGACCCCTGGCCAGTTACCACTATATTCTCTTTTATAGGAGTTCAGCATTTTTAGATTCCACATATAGGTGATATTATACAGTATTCGTATTTCTCTGTCTGATTTATTTCACTTAGAATAATGTCTTCAAGAATCATCCATGTTGTTACAAATGGCAGGATTTCTATCCTTCTCATGGCTGAATAATATTTCATTGTATGTTTATACCATGTCTTCTTAACCCATTCATCTCTTGAAGGATACTTAGGTTATTCCCAGGTCTTGGCTATTATGAATAATGCTCCAATGAACACGGGAGTACAGATACTTCCTCAAACTACTGTTTTCCATTCCTTTGGCTATATATCCAGAAATGGAATTGCTGGATTAAAAAAAAACAGATCTATTTTTAATTTTTGAGAAACCTCCAAACTGTTATTAATAGTATACCAAGTTACATTCTCACCAACAGGGCATATGGGTTCCCTTTTCTCCACATCCTTTCCAGCACTTGTTATATCTTGTCTTTTTGAAAAGAGGTGTTCTAACAGATGCAAAGTGCTATATCATTGTAGTTTGATTTGCATTTCCCAACTAAGTGATGTTGTGCATCTTTCCATGTACCTGGTGGTCAATTGTATATCTCCTTTGGAAAAAGGTATATGAGGTTGGGCAATTAAGATCACGAACTCATCCTAGAAAAAGTGCTACATACCTCATTGCTGAATATCACGATGGTCACATTTGAAGTACTCCCCAAGGGAAGCTATGCACTGATGCCAGCACTTAGTCCTCCCTTCCGAGCAATTTTGGAACTCTTTCTTGAATGGCTATCAGAGCTATCATCGTATCATCCTTGATGTCCTGAATGTCATCAAAATATTTTCCTTTCAATATTTCCTTTATCTTCAGGTAAAGGAAGAAGTCACTGGAGAGCAGATCAGGTGAGTAAGGAGGGCATTCTAATACAGTGATGGTTTTTATTAGTCTCAGGTGCACAAAACAATGTAATAGTTAGACATTTATCATTTATATCCCTCACACTGTGTCAACACCCTCCCCCATCCAGTATCCCTCTGACATCCAGTATCCCTCTGACATCCCTCTGACATCGCACACAGCCATTACATTTTCACTGTCTATATTCCTAATGCTGTACTCCACTTCTTGGAACTATATGCATTATATATATATATATATATATATATATATATATATATGAACTTGTAGTTTACATTCATTATCGTTCAGCTTCAGCTTCATATGTACAGTGCAGTGATCAGGCATCTACATCTTCCCTGAGGTGGTCTCCCTAACGAGACAAGTTTCCAGTGGATACCCTACAAAATCTTTACATTATTGATTACATTCCCCAAATTAACTTTTGTAACCCCGTGGCAATCTCGTGGTTACTCATTGTGCTCTGTATTCCCCTCACCTTCCCTTTTATCCCCACCCACCCTCCCATCTAGCAACTCAGATTTTCCTCTATGTCTCTGAAACTGATTCTGATTAGTTCATTTATTCTTTTCTTTAGATTCCACATATAAGTGAGATCATATGGTATTTGTCTTTCTCTGTCTGACTTATTTCACTTAACATAATGTTCTCTAGGTCCATCCATGTTGTTGCAAATGGTAAGATTTCTTTCTTCTTTATGGCTGCATAATACTCCATTGTATAAGTGTACCACAGTTTCTTAATTCAGTCATCTACTGATGGGCACTTCAGTTGTTTCCGTGTCTTGGCTACTGTGTATAGTGCTGCAATAAACATAGGAGTGCATAAATATTTTTTTTTATTTTATTAAATTTATTGCGGTGACAATTGTTAGTAAAATTACATAGATTTCAGGTGTACAATTCTGTATTACATTATCTATAAATCCCATTGTGTGTTCATCACCCAGAGTCAGTTCTCCTTCCATTACCATATATTCGATCCCCCTTACCCTCATCTCCCACCCCCACCCCCCACCCCCCTTACCCTCTGGCAACCACTAAACTATTGTCTGTGTCTATGAGGTATATAAACCAAAAACAACAAAAGAACAAGGCATAAAGATTTTTGAATTGGAGTTTTGGATTTCTCCAGATAGATACCTAGGAGTAGAATTGCTGGATCATAAGGGAGTTCCATTTTCAGATTTTTGAAATACCTCCGTATTGTTTTCATAGTGGCTGCACCAATCCACAATCCCACCAACAGTGCACAAGGGTTCCCTTTTATCCACATGCTTGCCAGCACTTGTTGTTTGTTGATTTATTGATGATAGCCATTTTAACTGGGGTGAGATGGTATCTCATTGTGGTTTTTATTTGCATTTCTCTGATGGTTAGTGAGGTTGAGCATTTTTTCACGTGTCTGTTTACCATCTGTATGTCCTTTTTAGAAAAATGTCTCTTCATGTTCTCTGCCCATTTTTTAATTGGGTTGTTTGTTTTTTTGGGAGTTGAGTTGAGTGAGTTTTTTATAAATTTGGGATATTAACCCCTTATCGGATATATCATTGGCAAATATCTTCTCCCATTCAGTAGGATCCCTTTTTGTTTTATTGATGGTTTCTTTAGCTGTGAAAAAAATTTTAGTTTGCTGTAACCCCACATGTTTATTTTTTCTCTTACTTCCCTTGCCCGAGGGGATATATCAGTAAAAATCTTACTCCAGGTAACGTCTGTAAAGTTTCTTCCTATATTTTCTCCTAGGAATTTTATGGTTTCAGATCTTACATTTAACTCTTTAAGCCATTTTGAATTTATTTTTGTATATGTTGTAAGGAGGTGGTGCAGCTTCATTTTTTTGCATGAGTCTGTCCAGGTTTCTTAGCACCATTTATTGAATAAACTATCTTTACCCCACCATAAATTCTTGCTTCCATTTTCATAGATTAAATGACCATATAGGCATGGACTCATTTCTGGGCTCTCTAGTCTCTTCCATTGATCTATGTGTCTGTTTTTATGCCAGTACCATGCTGTTTTGATTACTGTAGACTTGAAGTATAATTTGATGTCAGGTATCATTATGCCTCCCACTTTGTTCTTATTTCTCAAGATTGCCGAGGCTATCCGGGGTCTTTTATGGTTCCAAATAAATTTTAGGATTATATGTTCTATTTCTGTGAAAAATGTCCTTGTTAGTTTGATAGGAATTGTGTTGAATATGTATATTGCCTTGGGCAGTATGGACTTTTTAACTATATTAATTATCCCTATCCATGAACATGGTGTTTCCATCTATTTGTATCTTCTTTCATTTCTTTCTACACTGTCTTATAATTTTCTGAGTACAGATCTTTTACTTCTTTGGTGAAATTTATTCCAAGGTATTTTATAGTCTTTGAAGCAATTGCAAATGGGATTATTTTCTTAATTTCTCCTTCTGATATTTTATTATTGGTACATACAAATGCAACTGATTTCTGAATATTAATTTTGTATCCTGATACTTTACTAAATTCATTTATCAACTCTAATAGTCTCTTGGTGGAGTCTTTCGGGTTCTCCATATATAGTATCATGTCATCTGCAAATAATGACAATTTTACTTCCTCCTTACCAATTTGGATGTCTTTTATTTCTTTTTCTTGTCTGATTGCTGTGGCAAGAACTTCCAGCACTATGTTGAATAGAAGTGGAAAAGTGGGCAACCTTGCCTTGTTCCTGATCTTAGGGGGAATGGTTTTAGCTTTTCCCCATTGAATATGATGTTAGCTGAGGGTTTATCATATATAGCCTTTATTATTTTGAGATATGATCCCTCTATTCCCACTTTCTTAAGGATTCTTATCATAAATGGCTGCTGGATTTTGTCAAATGCTTTTTCTGCATCTATTGATATGACCATATGGATTTTATTTTTCATTTTGTTAATGTGGTGTATCACAATTGATTTGCGGATGTTGAACCACCCGTGAATACCAGGAATGAATCCCACTCCATTATGGTGTGTGATCTTTTTTTTTTTTTTTTTTTTTTTTTTTTAAGATTTTATTGGGGAAGAGGAACAGGACTTTATTGGGGAACAGTGTGTACTTCCAGGCCTTTTTTCCCCCGAAGTCAAGTTGCTGTCCTTTCAATCTTAGTTGTGGAGGGTGCCGTTCAGCTTCAAGTTGTTGTCCTTTCAGTCTTAGTTGTGGAGGGCGCAGCTCAGCTCCATGTCCAGTTGCTGTTTTCTAGTTTCAGGGGGCACAGCCCACCACCCCTTGCGGGAGTCGAACCAGCAACCTTGTTGAGAGGACGCGCACCAACCAACTGAGCCATTCGGGAGCTCAGCGGCAGCTCAGCTCAAGGTGCCGTGTTCAATCTTAGTTGCAAGGGGCACTGCCCACCATCCCTTGCGGGAGTTGAGGAATCGGACTGGCAACCTTGTGGTTGAGAAGATGCGCTCCAACCAACTGAGCCATCCGGGAGCTCAGCAGCAGCTCAGCTCAAGGTGCCGTGTTCAATCTTAGTTGCAGGGGGCAGAGCCCACCGTCCCTTGCGCGACTCGAGGGATTGAACTGGCAACCTTGTGGTTGAGAGCCCACTGGCCCATGTGGGAATCGAACCAGCATCCTTCGGAGTTAGGAGCATGGAGCTTTAACCGCCTGCCTAAGCCACCAGGCCGGCCCCTGGTGTGTGATATTTTTAATGTATTGCTGAATTCTGTTCACCAATGTTTCGTTGAGGATTTTTGCATCTATGTTCATTAGAAATATCGGTCTGTAGCTTTCTTTTTTTGTAGTGTCTTTGTCTGATTTGGGTATCAGGGTGATAGTGGCCTCATAAAAACTGTTTGGGAGCCTTCCCTCTTTCTGGATTTTTTGGAAGAGCTTGAGAATACTTGAGAGTTCTTTTTTGAATGTTTTGTAAAATTCACCTGTAAAGCCATCTGGTCCAGGGCTTTTGTCTGTTTGGAGATTGTTGATTACTGATTCAATTTCCCTGGTGGTAATCAGTCTATTCAGGTTTTCTGTTCCTTCTTGAGTTAGCCTTGGAAGGTTGTATGCTTCTAGAAAATTGTTCATTTCTTCTAGATTGTCTAATTTATTGGCATATAGTTGCTCATAATAATTTCTGAAATTTTTTTGCATTTCTGTGGTGTCTGTTGTCACTTCTCCTCTTTCATTTATGATTTTATTAATTTGAGTCCTCTCTCTCTCTCCCTCTTTTTTTTTTTTGGATGAGTCTGGCTAAAGGTTTGTCGATTTTGTTTATCTTCTCTAAAAACCAAACTTGGATTCATTGATCTTTTGTGTTGTTTTTCTGGTTTCTATTTCATTTATTGTCACTCTGATCTTTATTATCTCCTTCCTTGTACTCCCTTTGGGCTTATTTTGCTGTTCCTTTTCCAGATTCCTTAAGTGTGAAGATAAACTGTTGATTCATGGTTTTTCTTGTTTCTTTAGGTAGGCCTGCAATGCTATGAATTTCTTTCTTAGAACTCCTTTCACTGCATCCCATAGATTTTGGATCATCATGTATTCATTTTCGTTTGTCTCGAGATGTCTTTTGATTTCTTCCTTGATCTCCTGGTTGATCCATTCATTATTTAGTAACATGTTATTCAGCCTCCATGAATTGGTGTGTCTTACAGTTTTTTTCCTGTAGTTCATTTCTAATTTCATAACACTGTGGTCAGAGAAGACAATTGGTATGATTTCAATTTTCTTAAATTTATCAAGATGTGTTTTGTGGCCTAACATATGGTCTATCTTCAAAAATGTTCCATGTGCCCTTGAGAAGAATATGTATTCTGCAGCTTTGGGGTGAAATACTCTGAAAATATCGATTAAATCCAAGTGGTCCAATGTTTCATTTAGGCTGTTGTTTCCATATTGATTTTCTGTCTGGAAGACCTGTGCCTTGCTGTCAGAGCTCTGTTGAAGTCCCCTACTATGATAGTGTTACTGTTCATCTCTGTCTTTTTGTCAGTCAATATCTGTTATAAATATTTAGGTGCTCCTATATTTGGTGTATAGATGTTTACTGGGGTTATGTCCTCTTGTCTGATCAATCCCTTTATTATTATATAGTGCCCATCTTTGCCTTTTAATATATTCTTCATTTTAAAGTCTATTTTGTCAGGTATAAGTATTGCAACTCCAGCTTTTTCTCATTTCCATTTGCATAAAATGTCTTACTCCAACCCTTAACTTTCAGCCTGTGTGTGTCTTTTGATCTGAGGTGAATCTCTTGTGTACAGCATATACAAGGGTCTTGCTTTCTTATCCACTCAGCCACCCTATGTCTTTTGATTGGATAATTTAATCCATTTACATTTAAAGTGATTATTGATAGGTGCATAGTTATTGCATTTTTAATATTTGTAGTTAAATTGTTTTCATCTTTCTTCTGTTTACAGAAGTCCTTTTAATATTTCCTGCAATGCTGGCTTTGTGGTAATGAATTCCTTTAGCTTATTCTTTTCTGAGAAGCTCTTTGTCTCTCCTTCAGTTTTAAATGATAGCCTTGCTGGATAAAGCAATCTAGATTATAGGCCTTTGTTTTCTATCACTGAGTATCTCCTGCCACTCCCTCCTGGCCTTCAATGTTTCTGCAGAAAAGTCATTTGATAGTCTTATAGGAGTTCCCTTGTATGTAACCTGCTGTCTTTCTCTTGCTGCTTTTAGGATTCTCTCTTTGTCTTTAACCTTTGCCATTTTAACTATAATGTGTCTTCCTGTGGACTTGCTTGGGTTTATCCTGGTTGGAACTCTCTGCACTTCCTGGGTTTGTATGTCGGTTTCCTTCACCAGGTTAGGGAAGTTTTCAGACATTGTTACTTCAAACATGTTCTCAATGCCTTGCTTCCTCTCTTCACCTTCTGGTATTCCTATGATGTGCATGTTGTTGTGCTTGATGTTATCCCAGAGGTCTCTTAAACCATCTTCATTGTTTTTTATTCTTTTTTCTTTTTGTTGTTCCATTTGGGTGTCCTCTGCTAACTTGTCTTCTAATTTGCTGATTCAATCCTCTGCTTCATCTAACCTGCTGGTAATTCCTTCAAGTGTGTTCTTTATTTCAGTTACTGTAGTCTTTATTTCTAACTGGTTGTTCATTATGATTTCTCCATCCTAATTTATGTCGTCACTATACTCCTTAAGCATTCTTATCATCAGTGTTCTGAATTCTGTCTCTGATAGGTTGGTTACCTCTATTTCATTTGGTTCCAATTCTGGAGGTTTCTTCTGTTCTTTTATTTGGGACACGTTTCTTTGTTTCCCCATTCTGGCTGACTCTCTGTGTTTGCTTCGATATATTATGTAGATCCCCTAGGGTTCTTGGTTTTTCCTGGGTTATCTTTTGTAGTATGTGTCCTTTATATTTGACTTGCACCACTTCCTTCTTCTCCTCTGCGTGTGCTCCGAAGGTGACTCTTGTGTTGTGTTTATTGCCCTGCTAAAGTTCATCTTTAATTGCTTTTGGCTTGTCAGTTGGTGGGATTGACTCCTAGGTTGACTAATTTTGAGAGTTGGCTCTGCCCACAGTGGATGTTCTGCTGCATGAGGGTTGACCGCTCAAATGAGGCTTGGCCACTATGGCATCTTGTGCATGTAGAGAATTCCCTCTGGGTGTGTCACTTGTAGGTCAAACCCGGTAGTACTCTGGTTTGGTCTGGAGTTGGCCTCTGGGTGTGTTGAGTCTTGTGACTCTTCAGGTGGGCCCTGGTGTAGGGCAATTTCAGAAAAAAGCAAATCACCAAGCACAACAACAACAACAACAATAAAGAAAAACCAAACACATTCACATGTAAAAACAACGAATAACCCACACTCAACACAGGCAAAAATATCAAAGATATAAAAATAAAACAAAACAAAAAAAGCAGCTCCCGTCTTGGTTTAAGCCCACCAAGTAATCTCCAGATTGTCCTCTGCTGTACCAAAGAGTCCTCTGTGTATTATGTAGGCAGAGCTGGTCACCTGGTGCCCAGAGTAACCTTGGGACTGCAGATTTAGATGAGTGGGGCTGAGGGGTCTGGATGGTAGTTTCTACAAAGTCAGTGCAGTTTCTGCCCTTGCCTGCACATACGCGCACTGAGAGTAACAGCACCAGCCCTGTGTCCAGTTCTCCTGAGTCTTAGGGCACTTCTTTCGTGTGTGTGTGTGAGTGTGTGTGTGTGTGTGTGTCTGTGTGTGTGTGTGGCGGGCGGGAGATTTATGAGCTGCTGAAAGCCCAGAGCTGAGTTTGCCGCCCACTGCTGATCTCTGGGAGTGTCTCTGCAGTTGTAATTGCCCTTCCCTAGGCAGGCCAGAAAGGGTGGGGGCTGGGGATGGAGGGTCTTCTCTCTCCCAGCCCAGTAGTGTCACACTCTTCCCACCCTCTTCCCTGGGTCAGAGCTACACACCAGGTCTTCCCAGATCCTGAGCACTATGGCTCCTCTGTAATCTGACACTACTCCTCAGTTCAGGGGCCAGCTTAAGTCTGTGGAAGGGTAGGGGTAGGATTGGGAAAGTGGGGGGAGGGGCCCAGGTATGGAGTTTTCATCCTTTGTCTGACCTAGGGCCCAGCTGGAGGTCTCAGCTGAGGTTACTGCCTCAAATGCTGGATATGCTGCTCTCTCGCAGGAGAGATCAGCTGTGGTACACAGGGGAAGAGCCCACCTCCTGGCTCTTGTGGTCTCTGGTCTGTCCTGGGAACCCCTGTGTCTCCACAGCCATGGATGTGGGCCGCATCTCCCCTCCACTACCTTTCCTCTTCTCCTGCTCTCCCAACTTGCGCAACTTCAAGTAATCCTCATAGGAGTCTCTTACAGTTCTGTGTGATGAGCAGAGTCCTTTGATGAGTTATAGATGTTCAGTTTGTGATAAGCTCCGGAGAAGAACTCAAGAAGTCTGCCTCTCTGCCGCCATTCCTTGAGCCACCCCTCCAGTGATTTGTTTACTAGCTAAAAACTCCTTCACAGACAGTGCTGTGTGAGCTAGTCCATTGTTGTGATACAAGAGCCATGAATTGTTGGCGAAAAGTTCAGTTCGTCTAACTATTTTACACAGCCTTTTCGGGACTTCCAAGTAGTAAACTTGGTTAACTGTCCAGTTGGTACAAATTCATGATAAATAATCCCTCTGAGAACAAAAACATTTAGCAACATTGTTGCAACACGTTCCCGAATTTAATTGTCAAATGTATTGTTTCTCTGCCCATTTTTTAATCAGATTATTTTATTGAGTTGTATGATTTCTTTATATATTTTGGATATTAAACCCTTATCAGATATATGATTTGCACATATTTTCACCTGTTATATAGATTGCTCTTTCATTTTGTTGATCACATGTTTTTGTGTGCATAAGCTTTTACATTTTATATGGTCCCACTTATTTATTTTACCATTGTTGCTTACATTTTTGGTGTCATACCCAAAATAATTGTGACCAAGTATACATATATGATGAGACAGAACATTGTATAACTTTATGCAATCTCAAGGAGCTCTTTCTCAATGTTTTCTTTTAAGGGGTTTATGGGTTTAGGTCTTACATTTAAGTCTATAATTCATTTTGAGTTAATTTTTTGTGAGTGATGTAAGATAGGGATCCAATTTCATTTTTCCGCATGTTGTTATTCAATTATCCAAACACCATTTATTGATGAGACTATCCTTTCGAATTTGGTATTCTTGGATCCCTTGTTCAACAGAAGTTGATAATGGATTTTTTGATGGTTTATCATAAATTACATAGGTCTTTTCATTCCCTTTTATTCTTTTTTTGACTGCATATGTAGAGGTATATTTCTGGTCTCTCAATTCAGCTCCCTTGGTCTGAAAGTATTTTTTATGCTGGTAAAATACTATTTTGATTGCTTTGACTTTGTTGTATGATTTTAAATCAGGAGATGTGATGTCGCCAGATTTGTTATTCTTTGTCAAGATTGCTTTAGTAATTCAGAGTTTTTTTGTGGTGTCATACAAATTTTAAGATTTGTTTTCTATTGTTGTGAAAGATGCCATTGGAATTTTGATAAGGATTGCAATGAATCTATAGATAGCTTGGATAATATGGGCATTTTAGCAATATTAATTATTCCAGTCCATTAACAGAGGATATTGTTCCATTTATTTGTGTCGATTTGATTTCTTTCATCAATGTCTTCCAGTTTTGTGTATAGACATTACAACTTCTAGGTTATATTTAATATACTTGTTTTATTTTATTGATGTTGTGCACAGGAGCATCTTCATTATTTCTTTTTTTTCACAACATTATTTTTTTATTTTTTTATTACGGTGGAAATGCAATATTATATTAGTTTCAGGTGTGCAAAATAGTGAGTAGATATTTATATAACTTATGGAGTGATCACACTGATAAATCCATTACCCATCTGACATGATACTTAGTTATTACAATATTATTGACTATATTCTCTGTGCTGTACTTTACAACCCCATGACTATTTTGTAACTACCAATTGGTACCTCTTAATCACTTCTCCTTTTTCATCCATTTCTCCAACTCCCCTCCCATCTGGCTACCATCAAAATGTTTCTAGATCCACGAGTTTGTTTCTCTTTTGCTTGCTTGTTTCTCTTGTTCTTTAGATTCTACATATAATGAAATCACATGGCATTTGTCTTTTTCTGTCTGACTTACTCTACTCTTCACAATACCCTCTAGGTTTATCCATGTTGTTGCAGATGACAAGACTTCATTTTTTTTATGGCTGAATAATATTCCATTATGTATACATACCACCTCTTCTTTATCCATTCATCTCTTGATAAACACCAAGGATGCATCCATATCTTAGCTATTGTAAATGATGTTGCTGTGAACATATAGATGCACATGACCATTTGAAGTAGTGTTTTCAGTTTCTTCAGATAAATATCCAGAAGTACGGTTACTGGGTCTTTCTTTGTCTCTTGTCATACAGCATTTGTTTTAAAGTCTATTTTGCCTGGTGTAAGTATTGATAACACAGACTCTTTTCCCTTTTCATTATCATGAAATATCTTTTCCATCCCTTTACTATCAGTCTGTGTGTGTGTTTCAATCTGAAGTGGGTCTTTTGTAGAGAGCATATGTAAGGGTGTTGTTTTGTTATCTACTCAGCAACCCTATGTCTTTTTATTGGAGCATTTATCCATTTACATTTAAAGATATTGTCAATAAATATGTAGTTATTGCCTTGTTATTATTCATATATTTGATTTTCTTCATTTTTCTTATGGAAGTCTCTTTAACATTTCTTGTAATGTTGGTTCGGTGGTAATGAACTCCTATACCTTTATGTTGCCTGGGAAGCTGTTTATCTCTTCTTCAATTCTGAATGATAGCTATACTGGGTAATATTTTCTTCACAGACTGTGTTATTTCAAAGATCCTATAATCTAGCTCACTGGTTCTTTATTCTATTTGTTCTATTTTGAAATTGATGTTCTCTGTCACATTTTTCATGTCATTCATTGAATTTTTATGCCACAGAATTTCTATTTGATTAAGTTTTATGATTCTATTTTTTGTTAATTTTCTCATTTTGATTATGTATTTTTTCCTGATTCCATTGAATTGTCTTTCTGTGTTTTCCTGTAGCTCATTGAGTTTCTTTAAAACAGCTCTTTTGCATTCTTTTCAGATAAATCATTGATCTCTATACTTTTCGGTTTCATTACTGGAAGATTATTGTGATCTTTTGTTGATATCATGTTTCCTTGAGTTTTTATGTTTCTTGGAGTTTCATGTTGTTATTTTTACACTTGAATTAACATTTTTCTTCTCCAATTTTTACTAACTGCCTTCAGAGTAAAGGTACCTTTCATCAGTCCTGCTATAGATTCTGAGGCTTTCTCAGGCCTTGCTTGTATACACCTCTTGCACCCTCCTGTGGCAGAATTCTTAAGGTTGTGTGTCTTCCCTTGATCCTGTAATGTACCAGGCCAGCTGTGGATATCTTCTCTTTTGTCTTCCTGAAGGTGGCACTGTAGCTTAAGCTTGTGGTTTCTCCCTTCCATGCATACTATGTCTTGCTCTCTGTGCATGCCCCCTGTCTAGTAAAGCTCCCTCTTATCACATCTTTCAGGAGTGTACACAGGAAGCCAGTTGCCGAATGAGGGAATGTGTGGGTTTGGCACATCTTGCCCTATGTGTGACTGTATGTCAGTTGTGGCCATCCATTGGTCAAATATTCTCTCAGGAGCTCATGGGCAGGTTTCCTGATGGCGTCCAGAACACAGTTGGAAGGAACCATGTCCTTTTAATGCCCTCCAGGAATCTTATATGCCACTTTCCTGATCTGCTCCCTCTACCCACTAATGAAGCTCCACTTCAATAACATGGATGCTGCAAGAAATAAATGAGTCCTCAAAATGTCCCATACAACTGGGGAAGCTGGACATGAACTTACTGACTTTCCCTTTCCCCTGATGGAGAAGTTACAGGCTGTCTAGTTTAGCCCTAAGCTCTCCCACCTTGGGAGAGGTGTGATACTGGCAAAGGCAAGCTATTACCCATTCCAATGCATCCAGTCTGATTTTTTTTCTCCACTGGAGTATTAGAAAACTTTCTCTAGATACTTGAGCCCACATAAAGGCTTTCTTGTCTGTAGGTGACCACCCAAGTCAGGGTTATGCAGGCACTTCCAGACTGTGGCCAAGAGGGGCCAGAACTATTTCATAGTCTCTTGCAGGTTCCTCACCTAGTGCTGAAGTATGTCTGCTTATTACTCATTCACCAGTGGGCAAGATTCCTCCAATTCCATTGGTGTCCCACAACTTCCACAGAGGCACTTCTATTTGTGGATAGATGCTGTGTTTTTGTTGTTGAATGCAAGACAAAAATGAAGGATGTCTTATGCTGCCATGATTCTGACATCACTCTTCTCTTTCTCTTCCCCTTCCTTCCTTCCTTCCTTCCTTCCTTCCTTCCTTCCTTCCTTCCTTCCTCCCTTCCTTCCTTCCTTCTTTCCTGCCGTTCTTTCTCCTTCCTCCTCTCTCTCTATCCAACCTGTGCAACTCCACCAATCATGTGTCTTGAAATTACCATATTTTTCTGTGTATAATGCACACTTTTTTGCCCAAATTTGTGAGGGTAAAATAAGGATGCGCATTATAGATGGGTAGTACTAATTCTGTATCTATATACATGTTTTTAATTCATTTATCTATGTTTATGGGTTAAAAGTGTACCTCTAGAAATCATTAATGATATCCATATGCAAAATAGTACCCTGGAATATGATCATTTGTTTTTTTGAGCTTACAATGAACTTGCAATGAAGAGTTCTTGGCCTTCTATGAGGCGTAAATATTGTATATTTGTTACAGGTACATAAAATTTCTTGTACCTTGCATCTGTTCTTGTGTTTTGTAATTATTTGTTACATAAAATTTATTGTACCATAATATGCTAAAAAATACATGCTAAGATTCCTTTATAATACAAGAAAACAAGTACCTAAATGTAAACAAATAAAAATTTAAATTAAAATGAAATATTTTTTCCCTGGAAAGTTTCGGCCAAAAATATGGATGTGCATTATACATGGCAAAATATGGTAATACAAGAAATCCTTATTTAGGAGCCCAGTTAACAATTCCAAGAAAAATCAATATTTTTTCCCCAATTGCAAAGCTGAATCTATAGTCCTACGAGATCTGACAATTAAGTTCACAAATTTGCCACCTTGCACTTACATTGGCAGCACTGTCCAAACAGCTTGGTAAGGTTTCATTACCTTGGCATATAAGGGTCTCACAGCTGTGTTCATGTCGATGTGTGGTGGTGTCTTGCTGAGTGGCGTTCATTATTATTGTTCCATGTTTTTTTGGGCCATCGTGAGAATGTTTCAATTAGAGCAATGAACAAACACTAAATTTCTTGTTCAACTTGGCAATAGTGGAAGTAAAATCAGGGATATATCAATCTAACTTTATGGGGATAATGCTATGAAGAAAACGGCAGTGTACACATGGATTAAATGTTTTTCTGAGGGAAGAGAACGTGTCTCTGATGAAAAAAGGTCAGGGAGGCCAGTAATGAGCAGAACGGATGAAAATATAGCAAAAATTCATCAAATCATGTGTCAAAATCACTGGCTGACTGTGAGAAGCATAGCAGACCAAGTAAGCATTGATAGAGAAACGGTTAGGAAAATCTTAACTAAAAATCTTGGCATGAGAAAGGTGTGTGCAAAAATGGTCCCTAAGGAGCTCACCGATGAATAAAAGCAAAGGAGAGTCGAGGTTTGCAAAGACCTTTTGGAGAGGCAAGATGATGTTTTGCGCTGTGTTATCACTGGTGATGAAACACGGGTGTACCAATACAATCCTGAAACAAAGTGTCAGAGTGCACAATGGAAGTCAGCCAATTCGCCACGATCAAAATAGTTCCATCAGTCCAAATCAAGAGTCAAAATGATGTTGCTAAACATTTTTTATATCAGAGGGAGTATTCATTATGCATTTGTACCTACTGGACAAACAGTTAACCAAGTTTACTATTTGTAAATGCTGAAAAGGCTACATAAAAAAGTTAAGACAAAAACGACCTGAAGTTTTCGCCAGTAATTCATGGTTCTTGCATCACAACAATGCACCAACTCACAGGGCACTGTCTGTGAGGGAGTTTTCAGTCAGTAAACAAATGACTGTAGTGGAACATCCTACCTACTCACCTGATCTGGCCCCCAGTGACTTCTTCCTTTACCTGAAGATAAAGGAAATATTGAAAGGAAGACATTTTGATGACATTCCAGATATTAAGGGTAATACAATGACAGCTCTGATAGCCATTCCAGAAAGAATTCCAAAATTGCTTTGAAGGGTGAACTAGGTGCTGGCATTGGTGCATAGCTTCCCAAGGGGAGTACTTCAAAGATGACCATAGTAATATTCAGCAATGAGGTATGTAGCACTTTTTCTAGGATGAGTTCTGTGAACTGAATCAGACATCATATACAATGGGATATTATTTAGTCACAAAAAAGAATGAAATGTTGCCATCTGCACCGACATAAATGTACCTAGAGCGTATTATGCTGAGTGGAGTAAGTCAGACAAAGAAAACAAATATTACATGATTTCACTTATATGTTGTGTCTAAAGAACAAAATTAAACAAACAAACAAAACAGAAACAAACTCATAGATACAGACAACATTTTCGGGGTTGCCAGATGGGAGGGAAGTTGAGGGGGGGTGACTGAAAAAATGAAGGGATTAAGACATACAAACTGGTAGTTACAAAATAGTCATGGGGATGTAAAATATAGCAGAAGGAATACCGTCAATAATAGTGTAATAACTATATGTGGTGTCACATGAGTACTATATTTATTGGGGAGATCACTTCATAAGTTATATAAATGTCTAATCACTATGTTGTACACCTGAAACTAATATAATATTGTATGTCAACTGTAATTGAAAAATAAAAAAAATATTTAAAAATAAAGCAATAAAAAATGAGGTATTTGTGTGCACCGAAAGAAATAAAATAGAACAAAGCTCTTTAGAATGGTGAGATAATCTCACATATTTTCAAATAAACTTGAGGTGAAAGCTAAAAATGAAACAAAAAAAGTTCTTAGCTTCCTCTTTTGACTGGTGTGATTTACTTGAAAATCCTGGCTTACCCCTAAAAGAAACCATCTTTGAACTGAAAATTCAATCCTGAAACACACCAGCTAAGGTATGTAACTTCTCCCTTAACATAACACTGGATCCAGATATGAGATCTAATGTCTTATGATCTTCCCTACTGCACTACCATGTTTCCCCCAAAATAGACAAGTTCTTATGTTAATTTTTGCTCCAAAAAACACATTAGGGCTGATGTTCAGGGGATGTCATTCTGAAAAATCATGCTAGGGCTTATTTTCTGGTTAGGTCTTATTTTCGGGAAACACGGTATATTGTGTTCACTTTATGGACTTATATTTTCATTTGTAAAAAAAAATATACCTTTTTTAAAATTTTTATTTTATTAAATTTATTGGGGTGACAATTGTTAGTAAAATTACATAAGTTTCAGGTGCACAATTCTGTATTACATCATCTACATATCACATTGTGTGTTCACCACCCAGAGTCTGTTCTCCTTCCATCACCATATATTTGATCCCATTTACCCTCATCTACCACCCCGTCCCGTATTACCCTTTGGTAACTACTAAACTATTGTCTGTGTCTATGAGTTTTTGTTTCTTCATTCGTTTGTCTTGTTCTTTTGTTGTTTTCAGTTTTATATACCACATATCAGTGAAATTATATGGTTCTTGACTTTTTCTGTCTGACTTATTTCACTTAGCATAATAATCTCAAGATCCATCCATGTTGTCCCAAATGGCACTATTTCATCTTTTCTTATAGCAGAATAGTATTCCATTGTGTATATATACCACATCTTCTTTATCCAATCATCTATCAAAGGACACTTTGGTTGTTTCCAAGTCTTAGCCACCATAAATAAAGCTGCAATGAACATTGGAGCACGTGTATCTTTACAGATAAATGTTTCAGGTTTTTTGGTTAGTTACCAGGAGAGGGACTGCTGGGTCATATGGTAATTCTATTCTTAATTATTTGAGATACCTCCACCTGCCTTCCATAACAGCTGCACCAATCTGCATTCCCACCAACAATGAATGAGGGTTCCTATTTCACCACAGCCTCTGCAACACTTAGTATTATTTGTCTTGATGATAGCCATTCTAACTGGTGTGAGTTTATATCTCATTGTGGTTTTTATTTGCATTTCTCTGGTGATTAATGATGTTGAGCATCATTTCATATGTCTGTGGGCCATCTGTATGTCCTGGTAAGGGTAACACAAAAAAAGAAAATAGCAGACCAATATCTCTGATGAATACAGATACAAAAATCCTAAACAAAATTCTAAAAATATTTAAAAGATTATACATGACAACGAAGTAGGGTTCACCCCAGGGGCACAAGGATGGCTCAACATATGCAAATCGATCAATGTGACACACCACATAAACAAAATAAAGGACAAAGTCATATGATTATATCACTAGATGCAGAAAAAGCGTTTGATAAGAAACAACATCTATCTATGATTAAAACACTTAATAAAATGGGTTAAGAAGAAAAATACCTTAACTTAATAAAGGCCATATATGACAAACCCTCAGGTAATATTATAATTAATGGTAAAAATCTGAAGCCCTTTGCTCTATTTTCAGGAACATGACAGGGCTGTACCCTATCACTTCTGCTTTTCAACATAGTATTGGAAGTCCTAGCCAGAGCAATCAGGCAAGGGAAAGAAATAAAAGTCATCCAAATTGGGAATGAAGAAGGAAAATTGTCACTTTTGCAGATGACATGATTCTACATATAGAAAACCCTAAAGACTCTACCAAAAAGCTATTAGAAACAATAAACAAATACAGTAAAGTTGCTGGCTACAAAATCAACATACAAAAGTCCATTGCATTCCTATATACTAACAATGAAATCTCTGAAAAAGAAATTTAAAAAATCCTTTTGTAATTGCAACAAAGACTAAAATACCTAGGAATAAACTTAACCAAGGATGTGAAAGACTTATACACTGAAATCTATAAGACATTTTTAGAAGAAATTGAAGAAGACACAAAGAAAGGGAAAGGTATTCTGTGTTCATAGATTGGAAGAATCAACATAGTTAAAACGACCATATTACCCAAAGCAATATACAGATTTAATGCAATCTCCATCAAAATCCCAATGGCATTTTTAAACAAATAAAAAAAAATTATCAGATTTGTACGGAACCACAAAAGACCCTGAATAGCCAAAGTTGTCCTAAGAAAGAAGAACAATCCTGGAGGTATCACACTCCCTGACTTCAGCTCAACAATAATCAAAACAGCATGGTATTGGCAGAAAAAGAGACACAGAGACCAATGGAATAGAACTGAGAATACAGAACTAAACCCACATAAATATGGACAGATAATTTTTGACAAAGAAGCAAAAAACATACAATGGAGAAAAGACAGCCTCTTCAACAAACAGTGCTGGGAGAATTATAAAGCCACATGCAAAAGAATGAAACTAGGCTGCTATCTGTCACCATGTACCAAAATTAATTCAAAATGGATCAAAGACCTAAACATAAGACCTGAAACAATAAACTTCATAGAAGAAAACATGGATACTAAACTTATAGACCTTGGGTTCAAAGTGCATTTGACTCCAAAGGCAAGAGAAGTAAAAGCTAAAATAAATGAATGGTACTATATCAAACTAAAAAGCTTCTGCACAGCAAATGAAACCATCGACAAAATAAAGAGGTAACCAATAGAATGGGAGAAGATTTTTGCCAACAACACCTCAGATAAGGGGCTGATACCCAAAATATATAAGGAACTCATACAACTCAACCACAAAAAAAAAAACAGCAACAAAGAATTCAATTAAAAAATGGGCAGAGGACCTGAAGAGACATTTCTCCAAAGAGGGCATACTAATGGCCAATAGACATGAAAAAATGCTCAACATCACTAATCATCAGAGAAATGCAGATAGAAACCACAGTGAGATGTCACCTCACACAAGTTAGAATGGCTATCAACAATACAAATAGTAACAAGTGTTGGAGAGGTTGTGGAGAAAAAGGACCCCTCATACACTGTTGGTGGGAATGTAGGTTTATGGCGCTGCTATGGAAGGCAGTGTGGAAGTTCCTCAAAAAATTAAGAATAGAATTACCATATGACCCAGCAATACCTCTTGTGGATATCTACCCAAAAAGTCTGAAAACATTTATCCGTAAAGCTATATGTGCTCCAATGTTGATGCCATGTTCTTATTTCATTTGCTTGTGTCGTTTTCTCTAACTGACTCATACCTGCCCCGCTTTCCAGCATAGGTAGAATAAATGCCACCAATTAGGGAATACGGTGATTTGAAGAGGCTTTACTCGTCAAAAATATGTGCTCCCATCAATTTTATTGTAATCTGTAACTTCAGCATTAGACAGTCATTCTTTTGGACTTTAAAGGCTTTTGATTTTCTTGGAGTCTCTGAAATAGAGAATATATGAAATTATTTTACTATTATGACCAGAAATTGAGGCTCTCTGAATAAAATTGTTGCCTGGGAAAAATAGGACATGGGATGCATAAGAAGGAAAATATCCCTGGGTGAGAAAGTCAAGAAAATATTGGGAAATCTGTGATATAGTCCATCCAGCTCTGTCCTCATCCTTTCATAAACATACTTGCTCGTATTTTTTTTTTCCTTAAACGGCTTTCTTTATTTTTCTTCCTTGTAGTCTCCTTCTATATCTTTTATATACACTAGGTGGCAGTGCAATGACAGGAGAAGAAAAAATAGACCAGAACATGAAAGACAAGAGATCATATCCTCCAGCATCTTCGCTTTAACAAATGAAGAAACTGAGGCCCCATTAAGGGGGTAACCTGTCCAAAGTCACAAGCTTTTTAGTGCCAGAGCCCAGTCAGTTATTCATCCATGCTCTTCTATCTTCTCCTCTCCAGTTTCTCAACCCTTTTGTTTCTCTCATTACATTCTAGGGTTTCACTTCCTTTCCAAGCAGCCCAATCCCTTCAGTTGCCAACACCCTCTGAACGCTCTTCTCCTTACCTTTCTGCCCCACCATCCCTTCTCAGCACCTACATTGGGACTAGCTAAAACATTGCTGGAGAAAAATCACCTAGAGTACAAGTTTTGCCTTTAAAACAATGTGCAGTCTCCAATTTTATCTAGACATGCACTACTAAATAAGGATTTTCTTCATTGTCTCGTGTCAGTTCCCTTTCTTCCCAATGGGAATCAAGAAATATTTCCAAGGCCCCAATGCCCCTGCTTTCTTCAGTTAATCTGAACTCATGCTCCACTGAGAAAAATAAAGCTATCACGAAAGAACTTGTCACCATATATACGTTTGCTTATCTATGACTACGTCTATGTCACCTCCTTTCACCCAGTCTCAAATAAATAATTCTCCTCCTATTCACAGTTATTCCTCCAGTTGTGCTTTTCACTCCTTCCTCTTAAATCTTCCACCAGAAATCGGACCTTACTTCATCAGTGTCCCTCATCTAGCCTTTCTTCTCAATCTTTCATTTTTTTCCTGTTTCCTATGATGAGGCCTATAAATATGCTCATGTCTGCATAGCCAGTAATTTTTTCTCCCCTAATATAAGGTTAACAAGCCATAAAACACTTAGAGTACTTACAGTGTGCCAAGCACCTTTTTAAGTGATTTACATATCCTAACTCATTTAACCCTCACAACCATATTCACTACTATTATTACCTTGTGGATGAGAAAAGGGAGGCCCAAAGAGGTCAACTACCTTACTCAAGAGAACACAGCTAGTAAATGGCAAAGCTGGGTTTCAAATCTAGACTGTCAGGGTCCAGAGCCTGTACTAATAACCACTATTCTTTTTTTCTTTTTTTTATAACCACTATTCTATACTGTGAAGGTCCTCCAATGTCTAGTGTTCTTTTTTTTCCTCCTTTGCATCCACACTTTCACCAGAACAATTTATTGTACCTTCCTATTGCCCTTCAATTGGTAACATGTATTTAGGGATACTACCCCATCACTCCACCAAAACTGTTCTGTCAGGTCATTAGCAAACCCATCAGATACTTTCCTATTCTTATTCATTTTGACCTCTTTTTTCATTCAACATTATTGAATATTCCCTTTTTAAAGTTCTGTTCTTCCTTCATTTTCATCAGACTCTTTTTTAAAATTTTGTTCATACTTCTCTGGTTGCTTTCTGTCAGCCTTCTTTAGTTTTTTTTTTTTTTATTCTGCCCATCTCTCAAACATCAACACTCTTTAGTGTCCCATTTTCTGTGATCTTTTGAGTTCTGGAATCAAGAAGTCCTGAATTTAAATCTAAGTTCCACCATTAACCAACTCCATTACACTGGGCAAATTGCTTCCTCTCATAGAGGTGTCGTGAGAAATAAATTACATAATGAATGTAAAGTACTTATCATAGTGCCTTACATATTGTATGTACTCAAAGAATGTTACTTTGTTGTTGAAATCATCACCACCATAATCATCATCACTATTATTATCTCATTTATAGTTATGGGCTCTGCTAAATACACTATGCTGATCATTTACAAATATGTATAGCTTCCCCTTGAGTTTCAGGCCAATATATCTCATATATATCTAACTGTTCTGTAGGCATTTTCAAACTCAACAAATCCAAAACAGTATACTCGTACATGATCATTGCTATTCATTGAGCAGGCTGGCCCTCTTTCTTTACTACTTTGTACTATAGCAATGCAAAGTTGCAAATCTTACTAAATGCAGCTGGTGACCCATGCCAAAAACTTCAGTTAAGATCAATTTTTCCTGTTCTTTTGCCTCCTCAATAAATGAAGTCAGTGACTATGTCCTGTCAATTTTACACATCTCATATTTCACATCCATACTAACTTGTTCTTTGTAATAAATTCTATCAATGAAGTACCATTTGGTTGGATTCAAATGTAGCCTATTCTATTCTTAAAAGGAAAACTTCTCTCAAAGTTAGAGAGCTATTAGTTTAGCAATCCCCTCAACTAAAATGTATGTTTCTTGCTTTATAATTTGCAAGCCTGAGCTTCATAGATTAATATTGTGCACAAGTAGTGGGCAGGATTTAGGCTTAATTATCCAACTACTAACCAATAGTACACTACTTTACCTCTTGTAGAGAAATCGACCAGAAATAACACAAGACCATTTGCAACTTTTTTCTTGAAATCTCCTCAGCCTTAGAATCTTTTGTGTGTGTGTGTGGTGGGCGGGGGGGGGGGGGTGGAGTCTTATGAGTTAAGTTTCTCTTTACTACTTTGTACTACAGCAATACAAAGTTGCTTAGAACTGCCCATTCATGTCAGGCTATTTCACACTTCTGCACAAAGAAGTAAGCATTCAGATTTCAAGCTGAGGAAAGTGAGAAGAACTAACTTTCTACAGAGGAAGCTACATTTTTCTGTTAGAAGAGATCTGAGAGATGAGTTTAGTCCAAATATATACATGCATCACTCAGCAATTGTATTGTGCTGTTAGGCTGCAATAGGGTGATGTCAGGGAATACAAATATGGCTTTGACGGGGGCTCCACTCTTGAGGCATTCACAATCATGTAATGGAGCTAAGAAATGTCCACATTTGGTGAATAATGAGAATTCAGTGTACCTTCAACATAATACTGTGCATTACTGCTAAACTCTGTAGGACAAAATGCTAATTTTTTAGGTGATAGGAGGAAAGGGAAATCAGTGAAGGACGAGTGACTCAGAAATAGCTTCCTGGGTGAGTCAGGTACATTGAATAATGTATCTCAGTGGTCCTGGTAATTTCTCTTTCTATAAGATAAGAGTTTATACATTGGTTAACTTCAGAATGTCTGTAAACCTGCTGAAATCATTTGTAGAATGTTGTGCATGTACATTTTGGGGGACAAGTCTACTGCTTCCATCACATTCTCGTAGGAGTGTATGACTCAAAAAATGTAAATATTCACAGTTCACATTCTCAAGATAGGGATTCCCAAGACAATTTTTGTGAGTTTAACAATACTTTATTTACCCTCTACTAAATGTTTGTCCCAACATCTGCCAGAACAGGTATCTTGGCGAATAGACCCACATGCTCTATGCTTGAAGTTTTGCCAACATTGCCAATATCCTCAGAAGGAGAGTCAATTAATGTTAGAGAGATGAGCGATAGGAAGAAGCATCCAAAGTTCTATTTTAGTTTTCAAATTTATGGTAGCAAGTCATTAAACTTCTCTGGGTTTCACTTTTTCTCCTCCAAAAATGGAGGCAGTAAAAGAAAGATAATAATCTCTACTTGCCTACTTCACAGAGTTTTCAGGATCTGAGAAATTTATATGGGGAAAAACAAAACAAAACAGGAAAGAGCTCAGGCTTGGAAGCCACCCATTTCTAGGTTTGAATCCCAGTTCAGACATTCTCTAGCTGATAAGCCTTAGGCGAATTAAATGTCTGAAACTTCACTTTCTAATCTGTAAAAAAGGCATAATATCCCATACTTAGTAAGGTTGGGGAGTGGGAGTGATGAATTAATATATACTGGGAGGTGCCAAAAAATGTATACAAGTGGATAGTTTGGTCAGCATTGCTCAAGCAGTAGTTTTCCATAATCAGAAGTGTCTGGATTCTGATGATAACCACTCTGAGCACCTCTTGCAATTGCAGAAGTCAAACGTGACTTATATTCATCTTTTTTTGTCAGTATATATTATTATAATTTTAATACAGCTTTTGCCCTTTCTTAAAATGTGTATACTCAAAGGTTTGCAGGACCCAGACAAGCAGCTTCTGGATTGAGCGTGTCCTGTACCTCTGGCCAAGCAGCCCTAAGCCGGCACTAGTGGCAGCTGGCCTTGGTTTGCGGCTTGGCCTCTCAAGGCACTTCCAAGCACAGCACGGATGGCAGCCATCTGCGGATTTCTTTCTGGCTCCTGCTAGGTGGCCCTGGGTGGGGCATGGGCTGTAGCTGAAGTACACCTACAGAGGGTCTCCACCAAGGTTGTCCTGAGGCTGGTGCCCCCAGTGGCCAGCTTCAAAACAAGCTGGAGCATCACCCAGCTGCCTCTAAGTATGACACACCAATGGGGCAGATTGGGCAGGCACCAGAGTCCTGCTGAGGCAGATCCTGCTCTATAGGACCCACCCCTGCCCAATAACTCTTCCACTGTAGTCAAGGCCAATCCTTACAACCAGTGGGCCCAAGGGTCAGTCCCTCACATTGATGTGCAATTATCAATCAAAGCTCAACTATGAGAGGGGGGCACACACAACCCACATAAGGGACACACCTGGAGAGCATGGCTCAAGTGACCAGAAAGACTGTGCCACTGAACCCCACAGTACACATACTACATAAGGTCACTCTGCTAAGACTGGAAGACATAGCAGCCCTACCTAATACATAGAAACAAACACAGAGAGGCAGCCAAAATGGGGAGACAAAGAAACATATCCCAAATAAAAGAACAGAACAAATGTCCAGAAAATGAACTAAGCAAAATGGAGATAAGCAATCTATGAAACACAGTGTTCCAAGCACTGGTTATAAGAATGCTCAAGGATCTCAAGGAGAACTTCAACAGAGAGATAGGAAGCGTAAAAATGGAGGTGGAAACCATAAAAAAAGAACCAGTCAGAAATAAAGGATACAATAATGGAAATGAAGAATATATTACAGGAAATCAACAGTAGAAAAGATGAAGCACAGGACACAACAAGCAATGTAGAAGATAAGGTAGGAGAAAACTCCCAACCAGAACAGCAAAAAGAAAAAAGAATCCAAAAAATTGAGGAGAGTTTAAGGGGCCTGTGGGACTATCAAGCATACCAACATTCACAGTATAGGGGTATCAGAAGGAGAAGAGAGAGAGCAAGGAATTGAAAACCTATCTGAAGAAATAATGACAGAAAACTTCCCTAACCTGGTGAAGGAAATGTACATACAAGTCCAGGAAGCAAAGAGAGTCCCAAACAAGATAAACCCAAAGAGGCCCACACCAAGACACATCATAATTAAAATGCCAAAGGTTAAATACAAAGAGGGAATCTTAAAAGCAGTTAGTTAACTACAAGGGAGCCCCCATGGGACTTGTCAGCTGATTTCTCAACAGAAACTTTGCAGGCAAGACGGGAGTGGCAGGAAATATTCCAAGTGATGAAAAGCAATGACATGCAACCAAGATTGCTCTACCCAGCAAGGCTGTCATTTAGAATTGAAGGACAAATAAGGAGCTTTCCAGACAAGAAAAAGCTGAAGGAGTTCATCATCACCAAACCAGTATTACAAGGAATCTTAGAGGGACTTCTTTAAGATGGGAGTGGGGTAAAGGATGGGTGAAAGGGGAAGGGATTAAGAAGTACAAATTAGTTGCTATACAGTAGTCATGGGGATGTAGGGTACAGCATAAGGAATATAGTCAACAATATTGTAATAGCTAGGTATGGTGACAGATAGGTACTAGATCTATCAGGGTGATAGATGTGAATGGGGTTGGGTGCAGTGTGAAAAAGGTTAAGGCATTAAGAAATACAAATTGGTACTTAGTACAGTATGGGGAATAAAATCAACAGTATTGTAAAGATCATGTAAGGTGCCAGATGGGCATTGGATTTATCAGAAGGATCACTTCATAGACTGTAGATGCCTGACCAATATGCTATACACCTGAAGCTGAAGTAGAATAGTATTGAATGTCAACTATAACTAAATATATAGGTATACATAGTCACCAGATGTGGAGTACAATAAGGGGACTATAGTTGATGGTATTATAACAACTATATATGATGTCAGAGGGGTAGTAGGTTGGAGGGTGGGTTATCACTTTATGAGGGGTTTAAATGTCTAATTATTACATTGCTTTGTACACCTGAAACTAATAAAAAATAAATAAATCTTTAAAATGTGTATACATTTTGGCATATATATATATATGCCATATATATATATACATATATATGATATATATATATTTCATATATGTATAAGATATATGTATGTATATATATATATATATATATATATATATATATATATATATATCCTAGCACAGTGCTTGTGTATAATAACTGCATTATAGATATATGCCCTACCCTCACTTCTGCCTCCCATTGAAATCTGGTCTTCGGAAGGAGAAATAGCTGTCATTTAAACTTGAGTACAAACAAGAGTCAGCCCTTTTACCCTCTATCTTAAATGTTTATGTATGATATGTGTGGAATGTGATGCTCATTATAAGCCTAGAGATGGAAGGAACAGGTTTGTAACAATAACTGCATAAAATCCTAAATATTTAGAGTTGAAACAATGGATAACTAACATTTGGGAGATAAGTACTAGTATTATCCCCATTTTACAGTTAAGAAAACAGAGCCTCAGTGTGGTTAAGTGACTTGCTGAAGGTTACACAGCCAGTAAGTGAGAGAATCAGGATTCAAAACAAATTTTGCTTGACCTCTAATTCCTTTATTCCCTGGATTTATTAGTCATCCATTCTAATGTTTTACCCTGAGCAGGCAACTCCCCTATGATATGTCCAGCCTTGGTTGGAATACTCCCTGGAGGTAGCTAATCTTTGTGTGGTGCCTCCCTCCTTTGCTTTCCCCCCTCTTTCTTTTCCCTGCCCATGCTTTGGATGAGCCTCTGTTGGAAAGCTCAACTGCTTGAGTTATCACTACTCATGCTTAATCTTAACTGTATAGAGTAGACCAGCCAGGACTTTTTTTTTAAGGGTAAGAAATAAACTATGGCCACAGTGAGGCTCTTTGATGACCTCAGCCAGCCACAATGGTCACATATGAGAATCATTGGTGTATACTCTACTGTCACTGGTGACTATGCAGTACCCAGAATGATCTAGGTTTTCCCTCTTAGTCAACCAAATGTACTACAGCACAGAGTAATGAAGATACCATTCCTTACCACCCTTACAATTTTACATGAAAATCTAAAAAGAGTCCCAAGCATCTGGCAGACCCATCCCAAATGCCTGGGAATGTTAAGTTTTGAGCCCAAACCCAGAAACAGAAACAGATTGTTTTTGCTACAAACAGTTCTGTCACCTGCTCTTTTCCAGGTTGTAATTTGGCTCATAGTTGTCAGAGGTACTACCTCCCACTAACAAAGCAGAGGCGTTGGGATAAAGTTTTGGCTGGTCTTTAGCTGAATGTTTTTGTGTGCTTGAGCTGGCTGATATAAGGCAAAGAATCAAAATCATGGTGACCTCTACTGATTATGCTATCCTTATCTGTGAAAAGATACTATTGCCCAAATATCACTGGAGCTCATTTCCCAGTCTTGACGATAAGCAGTCCTAGGCCATAGAAATTCATGCTGAGTCTTGCCTTGAAACTTATATTGGTGAAATGGCTGGAGGAGATAGGAGGAAAGGCTATTAAGGTATAGGCTGCAGCCAGGAAATAAACAAAACTAATTGGCCCATATGGTAAATGACCCTTATGACCTTGGCCTCATTATCTCCATACTGAATTCTAAACCAGAAGAGCCAGTACACCTTCAAAAAGAATAAAGAAACTCTTAATTCCTAAAAATTGTAACAGATCATTCCTACAGTTTGTGGGATTTTTGTCACCATGGATAACTGATACACAGTGATGCCAAGCCAAGGAGGACTCAATCATTGATCCATCCCACTGGAATCCTGGAACATCAAGTTGGAACAGAGTTTGAGGGTTTAGTCCAAATTGCTTACTTTACAGATGGAGAACTGAGGCCCAAGGAAAGGAAATAGCTTGTCCAAATTATACATCTAGTTAGTGGCAGCACTAGGACAAGACCCAAGTCTCTTAGCTCATGGTTATACTGCATTTCAGTACAATGATTCTTTATTCTCAGAGGACAGAGAGTAATTTAGAAATATACATTAATTCTAAGTATGCCCTGGAGGAGAAAAAAATATTATAGGGGCCAGACAGGAGCCCGGGGTAGACAGCTGCCTCAAGGATGCTGAGAAGTTTGTATCTCATTGTCTTGTAATTCATATAAAATGAGTTATGTGACACTTGAGATCAAAATCTTCAAACTATAGTTGACATTCAATATTATTTTATATTAATTTCAAGTGTAATGTTTTAGAATCTAAAACAGTACTTAAACAGTACTTGGCATGCAGTAAGTGCTCAACTATATTTGTTAAATGAATTATCGATTTAATTAATTAATTAATTAATTAAACGGATTAAAGAGAAATGGGCCTAGATCTATGTTGTGGCCCTGCCAAGGTATGTTTGACAGATTATCAAGTCTCTAGGAAATATTTTCTAGTGTTAATGTAGGGGGTGCATTGTAGGAAGTAGCCAGGGCAGAGAGACTTCAGAATAATAAATTATTAGAGTTAGAAGGGAATTCAGGATTATTTAGGCCAGCCTCCCAACAAGTGCTAGAATCATATTTACCACTTACCTGATCAAAACAGAGTCACCTTTTCTAGAAAATAAGCTTCATGAGCACAAGGACATTTTCTATCTTTTTCACTTGTGCATTCCCACAGTCTAACACAGAGCTTAGAAATGGTAGGCACATAATAAATATATGTTACATGAATGAGTGAATCAATGACTGAATCTAGTCAGTGCTTACATACTTACAATGACAGCATGCTACCTAGTTCAAAATTATTCTACTGGAATAGATAACCTGTTGAAAAATCAATCTACATTACTTGGCAAAAAGACTGTCTTCCCAGTAGCTTACACCTAATGACTTTACTTCTGCTCCCTTGAACCTACCTAAATGGCAGCACCAATTGCCAGCATCTTTGAAGGTATAAAAGCTTGGGAAAGGGTGTTATGAAGGAGTAAGGCATGAGATAGAAAAGGTGTTTTAAGTTTATGAAGCAAAAAAACCTGTTAACAGTTTTATATTACATCCCCAGTGCCTAGAACAGAGCCTGCAATATGTTAGAAGCAAAAATGAATACTTAGGGGCCGGCCCGGTGGCTCAGGCGGTTAGAGCTCCATGCTCCTAACTCCGAAGGCTGCCGCTTCGATTCCCACATGGGCCAGTGGGCTCTCAACCACAAGGTTGCCAGTTTAACTCCTCGAGTCCCGCAAGGGACGGTGGGCTCTGCCCCCTGCAGCTAAGGTTGAACACAGAACCTTGAGCTGAGCTGCCTCCCGGATGGCTCAGTTGGTTGGAGCACGGGCTCTCAACCACAAGGTTGCCAGTTCAACTCCTCGAGTCCTGCAAGGGATGGTGGGCAGCGCCCCCTGCAACTAAGGTTGAACATGGCACCTTGAGCTGAGCTGCCGCTGAGCTCCCAGATGGCTCAGTTGGTTGGAGTGCATTCTCTCAACCACAAGGTTGCAGGTTCAACTCCTGCAAGGGATGGTGGGCTGTGCCCCCTGCAACCAGCAACGGCAACTGGACCTGGAGCTGAGCTGTGCCCTCCACAACTAAGACTGAAAGAACAACAACTTGAAGCTGAACAGCACCCTCCACAACTGAGATTGAAAGGACAACAACTTGACTTGGAAAAAAGAAGTCCTGGAAGTACACACTGTTCCCCAATAAAGTCCTGTTCCCCTTCCTCAAAAAAAAAAAAAAAAAATACTTAAGTGTTTATTTGTTGACAAACTAAATGTATGGGGGACCCAAGAAGAGAGTAAGTCAGAGAATAAAACCAAGGTTTGGGGCTTTAATGAATGAAAGTACCATTGCCAAAACTAGAAAAGTCATGAAGAGGAAGACAGAGACGTGGGGAAAGAGTGATTAGTTCCACTCTAAAATGTTGACCTGTGATGACAGCAGGACTTCTCTAGTTTACAATGGTTGGATACAAGTGACCCTTAACATTTTTTGCAAGAATGAGACTTACTGAGTCTATATAAGTCAGGAGTAAGCAATTTGGGATTTGTCCCTATGGGTGATAATCAAACCAAAATGTATCATTCAAAGGACAGAATTATTAGAATGGGAAACAGGGCTTCAAACTGAAGGTAGAGAAATAGAAGTAAGAGGAACCGACACAGAAGATCAAGAATGAACAATAATAGAAGGAAAAGGAAACCCAAGATAATGTTCAGTCATAGGAAGCAAGTCAGAATTTGATTTCAAGAACAAGTGCAAAACACTAAATAAATATTATTCAATTGTACTTATCACTAATCTCAAAAAGTGCTACTGAGAGCCCATATAACATAGTGGTAAAGAGCATCAACTCTGGACCAGACAACCTGGGTTTGAATCCAGGCTCTACCACTTACTTGGACAAGTTTCTTGACTTCTTCATAACTATGGTTCTTCATTTGTAAAACAAGGAGAGTAATAATAAATAGTAACCACACAATTGAGTGGTTTCAAAAATTAAATGAGTTAACGCACATAAAGCACTCAACAAATATTAACAGTGATTGCTATGTAGGCAGCAAGGGGATTGAGGCAGTAACTATTTTCAGGAGTGTGCAGATAGAGACAATGAATATTTTGGTAACAAAAGAATAAAGGGAGCTAGCAAGAGAAGAGAGAGAAACAAGAGAAGTGAACACTTTTTTAGGATGTAGGATAATTGAGCATGTTTGGAGGGCAGAGACAAAGAAGTATATGTTGAGGGGAGGGACGGATTCAACTAGGGGCTGAGGTTGAAGATGCAGCTCAATAGATTGCTCTGGAGGAGGAGGAGGAATAGAGAAAGACAAAATACTGGGTTATTTAAAAATGACATCTCTATTGAATGGTCAATGAAGATTATAGCAAATGGCCTCAGTCTTTCAAAAAACAAACAAACAAATGTCAACGATCGAAAGGAAGGGGTTGGGCCTGGGTGCCCACAGTGTTAGAATGACAGCCACAGTGAGGAAGGTGTACACTAGAGAAATAAAGGGCCTTACAGGTACCTCCAACTTACAATAATGAGGTCTACCCAGTCATTTTTGGCTCAAATGCAACTCTACTCATGCCAGGGGGTAGGGGGAGAAGGCTCTCCAACTGCTGGAAATGTATATTAAAGAGCACTCTTTATAATGTTTCTCTGTATAGTAATTCATTGCATATGTCAAAGAGAATCCCAAGCCAGTCCAAGAAGACTCAATTAGAACCGTATGGCTCAGGCAGTAAGGAACACTTGGCACACTTTCTAAGTGAAATGCAGGTGTGTTAATTACCCTTCTCGGATCTGTGCCAGTGTGGGCAATTCCTGGAGGAATACTTAGAAGGACATTTCAAAAGCTCACTGTTTAAAAAGAAGTCTACTTTTTTGTGTGGGTTAAAAAAAAAAATCCTGATTGCTAGTTGATTGTTGCTCTTCTCCTTCATTTCCTAAATCATATTTTTCCACTTGGGTCATCTCCTTCCACTCAACCCCAGACAAAAAGACACAACAAATATGCATTTATATGGCAACAATTTTATGGAAATAAATATCATGATATGCTTGGATAAGTGTGGGAATATTATCAATGTTTCTCCCAGAACAGGATGGTAGGATGAAATTATAGTTTGTACACAAACTAATGCTCTCCATTTTATAAAGGTCAGACTCAGTGGTTCACCCTGCCCATAGTTTTATCTGACCTAATGAAAGTAATCTTTCTGATCACTGCCCTGCTCAAAGCATTTAGTGGCCTTCTATGTCCATGGACCTTTCCCTGGCAATCAGAGGTCTTAACAATGTGATCGCAAAACACTTTTCAGTATTCTCTCCCACTGCTCCCTTTCATCCTGTAAACTACCCGTTCCAAACTGAAGTATTTATTAATTTCCATGCATTCTCTTAACTTCTAATTGTACATGCCTTTACTTAGACTATTCCTTCTGCCTCAAATCTCACAACTACGTATCCAGCCCTGTTTCTGCAGGCCTAAATTCTGCTCTATTGTCACCATCTACATAAAGCCTTCTCTAGTTCTATTTCTACTCATTCTCCACAAACTGAAAGTGCCCCCCACCTCTCTCCTCTCCCCAATATTTCTCTTACAGCAGTTATTATTTTTGTTTACATTATATGGTTCTTCATATATGTCTCCCACATAAGGTTGTTACCAACTGTCCCCCACCCAAGAATGTGCTTGTGTGATGGCTATGTGATTGTTCTAAATCTTTCTGCCACTGAGAAAGGCATGGGGGCATTAAATAATAAGAGGCTAGTATAAAAGATCAGGAGACCTTTTAGAACTACTCAGGCCATATATAGGATATGTATAGATCTTGCTCCAAAGACGACCTAAGAACTGGGAAGACTAAATCTGGGCAAGGGCATAAGTAAAATACACCAATCCACTCAATACAGGGATCCTCAGCAGGTAAAATATACAAGGTATGACTATAGTACCTTGTGACAAGGCTCAGGGAAGAAATTTATGAAGTGGCACAAATAAGTCTTAGTCAATCAACTCATAGTCTCTACTATCAAATTTGCCTGATGTCAGGTGCTGGGGAGGACATAGAGGGTAAGACTCATACCTGGTTACAGTAATTGTATTGGGAAGACAGCACTAACAGAGGGAAACTATAAGTAAGCATCACTAGAATTCTGATGACATGCTTAATGACTTGAGTAGGAGCAGATACAAGTAAGACTGGAGTGTGTATTAAACTTCCTTGGAAAGGCAGAACCTGACTTAATTCTTGAAACCTGGATTGGGTTGTGTTGAAGAGAGAGAACTATACAGGGAATGAGAGAGCACTTGAAGGGAGAAGAAAAGAAATTAGAGAGACCTCCAGAACACAAGCTAGAGGAATAATAAAAGATGGGGAAAGCTAGACCTGCAAGCCAGTTCCTATTGGGAAATAGTCGTAAAAAGGCATAATTGCTCACTGTGTTCCCACACGCTTTGGTTCAGCTCATTCTCTCATGTTTGCAGACCCATTATTTATCCTTAGGGCTCTGAAAAGCAGCAGTGGACAAGTTTGGAATATCCATTAGTATGCTGTGTCAACATACTGCTATCCACACAAAAAGACCTAAGTAGAGAAAATGAACGTATTCTGAAGTCTTCTGAAGAAAAGTAGCACACTTTGCACTAGTAGCCTATATGTGGTACACCCAGGACCAAGGCTTGAATAATTCTTCGAATTCAAAGAACTAGTATAAGAGATTTTTCTCACAAAGAGCTCTAATAATCAGGAGAGAGCCCCATGATATTTCTAGGTGCTAGGAAATAAAACACAAGGTAAGCAGGCTTGCTTGAGATGACATAATATGGAGTGAAAAGTAGCAGTCCAGAGGTAGGAGAAAGGGAACCAATATTTATTGAGTGTCTACTCCAGGCCAGATTTTATGTTCCTTGTCTTCAACAGTCATCATCTCATTTAATTATAACATTGTGGGGCAGGTGGTTTTATTAGTTGATGGAATAAAAACAGGAGGATTTGCTTAGGTTGAACAACATGCCTAAGATTAAATACCTAACATGTTGCAGATCAGAATTCATATTTAAATTCAGGTCTATTTGGTGAAGAGTACGAGGGTAACCAATTCATACCAGTTTGCCCTGAACTATTCTGATTTTAAAACTGAAAGTCCTGAATTCTGGAAATTCCCTCAGTCAAAAGTAAAATAGGATGGTTGGTTACCCTAGGAGACAGACAAAATCATTTACTTACCCTGAACAAGTCACATAACTTCTCTGAACCTTAGTTTCCTCCTCTATAAAATACTGATAACAATCCTTGCCCTACCTAACTCAACAGGGCTGTCACGAAAATCCCATAAATAATGGACATTAAAGAGCTGTGGGTACTATAAAAAACTAGACGAATAAAAGGAATAGTCATATCCTTTCTCTCTTATTTTCAGATATGATGAAAAACAACTATTAAGTTAAAAAAGATTTTGAATATATATATGTATATTTTTTTTTAAATACTGGCATTGAGAACTAATATCCACTTTATAGCTTTGGATGTTGGATTAGGTTTTGTTCATATAAAGTTATATTTAGGGAAATACGAAGGCTATTATAATAAGGATCCTACTATATGTAATTTATATTCTCATCTTGGCCTTACTTTATTTTCTTTTCTAGACATTTAATTGATATTCAGAACAACTGAGCTGATAGTAGTCTATTAGATTTGAGTACCTTAAACAAAGAAAGTAGGATGATAGGCTAGAGTTACTTATAAACTTGTTGACTAACTAGCCAATAATTTCATTTCTCAGATGTTAATGAAATCCTTAATATGTTGACCTATTAACAAGAAGTAAGTAAGAATTGGAATAACGTTTAAATTTCTTGAAGTAACATTACATTATAAAAATGGTGGCATGAAGTGAGCCTCTTGAAATCTCCCCTGGAATTTACAACAAATTGAACAACTATAATTCTGCAAAGGACTCACTGCACAGCAGACAGCCAAGACTAAGATGTATGCAACAGAAATCACCTAAAGATCGGCAAATTGGAAGAACAGGGGGGTGAAGGAGGGAGAACGGAAGTTGGAAGTGAAGAGACGCAGGCCTCGCAGGCACAAGACATAAACTGGAGCTTGAACCTCCGAGCCTGCTGCTTTCTGGAACTACCACAGCTATGGGAGATGGAAGAACTCAGACTGCTAGTACTCCGTTTATGGCACACAGTCCCACCTGAGGGATTAGCATATAACAAGGCTGAAACCAATCCTCATGACAGAGACCTTGAAGGAAAGACTGAGGGAAGAGGGGTGAAAAGAGTGGTTTAAGCCCTCACTGCTGAGCAGAGAATGGAAGGCATAGGCATGGACCTAGCCGCCCCCTCCCTACCTTCCCAGAGCTCACCCCATCCCCACCCTCCCAGGGCTGGAAGCTGAATGGTAGCAGAATCAGATCAAAAGAACAGAATATTTGCAGTTCTGAGAATTGCAGCCCACAGCCCAACTAGTTCCAGCAAAGGGAAGGAAGCCATGGATGCAGGACTGAATGTGGAGGTGGTCGCTACCATTACTCTGGGCCACCTCTCACAACTCACCCCACCCCTGTCCCCACCTATCTGGGCGGATACCTGCAGGAGTAAACAGAGCCACTGAAACACACAGGCTCTGATTCTAGTGCAGAAAGAGCTCTGGAACATCAGAAGTTCTCCATATTCCCCCGTGGAGGTGGTGCCCTGTGACCCAGGTGACCTGTTCACAGAGGAGAAACCCACTTTCCAGGGAATCCCCCCATTGTGTGAGAAGCCTTAACAGTACAGAAAAAATATAACACTACAGTATGGTAGAGAATAAAAGACTTCAGTCAGAGAGAAAATAAAACATTCTAACAACACCTACAGGAAAACAAAAGAAAGACACCGTTCCATCAGTCTGTTGCAGAACCCACTCCTGTAGATGCCTAGGAAGAGAAATAATAATTAATTAATTGTCATGAATAACCAAGGTAACAAGGCAGCTCGGAAAGAAAATGAAGTCTCCAGAAAATTAACTTAAAGACTGGAAATATGTGACTTAAATGACAGAGAAGTCAAGATTGCAATTCTTAAACAACTCAACGAGATGCAAGTAAGCAGAGAGAGGCAGTTTAATAAACCCAGAAGCACAATCAAATAACAAAATGAACATTTTACCAAAGAGATTGAAACTTTAAAAACGAACCAAACAGAATTTCTTGAGAGGAAGAACTCAATAAAACAAATGAAGAATGAAACAGCTGGCTTAGGTTGTATAGTTGACCAGATGGAAGAAAGAATCAGGGACATCGAAGACAGAAATCTGGAAAAGACAGAGATGAAAGAAGAGAGAGACTTGAGACTTAAAAAATGAATGAACTATAAAGAACCTTCTGACTCCATCAGAAAGAGCAATATAAGAATAATGGGCATACCAGAAGGAGAAGAAAGGGGAAGGGAACAGAGAGTATATTCAATAAATAGTCGATAGTCGATGTGAACTTCCCAAACTTGTGGAAAGAACTGGATCCTCGAACCCAAGAAGCAAATAGAACACCTAATTACCTCAATCACACCAGGACTTCTCCAAGGCACATTGTATTGAACCTCTCAAAAATTGACGACAAGGACAGAATCCTCAAGGCAGCCAGGGAAAAGAAGACAGTAACCTACAAAGCAAAGCCCATTAGGTTATGATCAGATTTTTCAGCAGAAACTCTACAAGCCAGGAGGGAGTGAAATCAAATATCCAACCCATCAAAAGAGAGAAATTATGAACAGGAATAATATATCCAGCAGGATATAATTTTGATATGAAGGAGGAATAAAGACCTTGCCAGACATACAGAAACTGAGGGAATTTTCTAACACACGACCTTCACTACAAGAAATACTGAAGGAAGCTATTAGATCAACATCAATAGGGAAAATTTATGACAACAAAAACATAAAATGGGGGAGAGTAAAGCCCTGAACTGGAATACAGGAATGCAGAAAGTAAGCATGCTGAAGAAAATGGAATACTCTAGGGGACGGCCCAGTGGCTCAGGCGGTAGGAGCTCTGTGCTCCTAACACTAAAGACTGCTGGTTCGATTCCCACATGGGCCAGTGGGCTTTCAGCCACAAGGCTGCCAGTTCGGCTTCCACAAGGGATGGTGGGCTGTGCCCCCTGCAACTAACAACAGCAACTGGACCTGAAGCTGAGCTGCACCCTCCACAACTAAGACTGAAAGGACAACTAGACTTGGAAAGAGTCCTGGAAGTACACACTACTCCCCAATAAAATCCTGTTCTCTTTCCCCAATAAAATCTTTAAAAAAAAAGAAAATGGAATACTCTAAATATGAACTTTTATTTTATATAAACGTAATGGTAATCACTGAAAAAAAAATCCAGAACTGAAATATATAATGTAATAAAACAAGAAACAGAGGAAAAAATCATAGACTACCACCACACTGAAGTAATAGACAGCAAAAAAATAATAGAGACACAGTCTTACCAGAAAACCAGGGATAGAATGATAGGAAATCCTCACATATAAATAATCACCCTAAATGTAAGTGGATTGAACTCACCAATAAAAAGGCACAGAGTAGCAGCTTGGATAAAAAAACTAAACCCAACCATATGCTGCCTCCAAGAGACACATCTCAGCTACAAGTACAAATACAGACTCAAAGTGAAAGGGTGGAAATTGACACTCCAATCAAATGGTATCCAGAGAAAAGCAGGTGTGTTCATACTTATATCACATGAAACAGATTTCAGGATAAAAAGTTAACAAGAGACAGAGATGCACATTTCATAATGATAAAGGTGACTATAAAACAAGAAGACATAACAGTCATCAATATTGATGCCCTCAATCAGCGAGCACCAAAACATACCAAGCAACTACTAACAGAACAAAATGGAGACATTGACCAAAGCACTATTATAGTAAGGGACTTAAATACATCATTGAGAGCTAGGGATAGATCATTCACACAGAAAATTAATAATGAAATAGCAGCCCTAAATGACACATTAGATGAAATGGACATAATTGACATGCATAGAGCACTTCATTCTAGAACATGAGAATATGCATTCTTTTCTAGTGTACATGGAACGTTCTCAAGGATAGACCATATATTGGGACATAAAATCAGCCTCAGCAAATTTAAGAAGATTGAAATCATATCAAGCGTATTCTCTGATCACAAGGCTTTGAAATTGGATATCAACTGCAAAAAGAAAGCAGGAAAAAACACAAATACATGGAGATTAAACAGCATACTTTTAAAGAATGACTGGGTCAAAGAGGGAATTAGAGGAGAGATAAAAAGCTACATAGACTCTGGGTGATGAACACACAATGGGACTTATAGATGATGTAATACAGAATTGTACACCTGAAATCTATGTAATTTTACTAACAATTGTCACCCCAATAAATTTAATGAAATAAATAAATAAATAAATAAAAGAATAAAAAAAAGAAAATACATCCTACCACCCAGAGTCAACACACAATGGGATTTATAGATGATGTAATACAGAATTGTACACCTGAAATCTATGTAATTTTACTAACAATTGTCACCCCAATAAATTTAATAAAATTAAATTAAAAAAAAATACATCTTACCAAAATTTTTGGGATGCAGTGAAAGCAGTTTTAAGAGGGAAATTTTATCATTACAGGCCTATCTCAAGAAACAAGAAAAATCCCAAATAAATAACCTCATGTTACACCTTAAAGAACTAGAAAACGAAGAACAAATGAAACCCAAGGTCAGCAGAAGAAAAGAAATAACAAAAATCAGAGCAGAACTAAATGAAATAGAGAACAAAAAGACAATAGAAAAAATTAATGTGACAAAGAGCTGGTTCTTTGAAAAGATTAATAAAATTGATAAACACTTGGGTAGACTCACGAAGATAAAAACAGAAAAGACACAAATCAACACAATCAGAAATGAAAGAGAGAAAGTTACCACGGATGCCACTGAAATACAAAGGATCATCCTAGAATACTATGAAGGACTATATGCCACCAAGTTCAATAACCTAGAAGAAATGGACAAGTTCTTAGAAATATATAGCCTTCTTATGTTGAATCACAAAGAATTGGAAAATCTAAACAGACCAATCCCCAATTAGGAAACTGAATCAGTCATCGCAAACCTTCCAAAAAGCAAAACTCCAGGACCAAATGGCTTCAGTAGTGAATTTTACCAAACCTTCAAAGAGGATCTAATATCTGTCCTACTCAAACTCTTCCAAAAAATTAAAGAAGAGACAATACTCCCTAACTCATTTTATGAGGCCTCATTACCCTGATTCCAAAATCTGGTAAGGATAACACACACACAAAAAATTACAGACCAATATCTGTCATGAATACAGATGCAAAAATCCCAAACAAAATTCTAGCAAATCGAATGCAACAATGCATTAAACAGATTATACATCACAATCAAGTGAGGTTCATCCCCGGGGGAACAAGGATGGTTTAACATATGCAAATTCATCAATGTGATACACCACATAAACAAATTAAAGGACAAAAATCATATGACTATATTTACAGTTGCATAAAAAATTTGACAAGATGCAACATCCATTTAAGATTAAAACACTTAATATAATCAATATAGAAGGAAAATACCTTAACATAATAAAGGCCATATATGACGAACCTCAGCTAATATCAGAATTAACGGTGAAAAACTGAAGCCCTTTGCTCTGCGTTCAGGATCACAACAGGGCTGTCCTCTATCACCTGTGTTTTTCACCATAGTATTGGAAGTCCTAGACAGAGCTATCAGGCAAGAGAAAGAAATAAAAGGCATCCAAATTGAGAATGAAGTAGTTAAATTGTGACTCTTTGCAGATAACATGATGCTATATATAGAAAACCCTAAAGAATCCACCAAAAAGCTATTAGAAACAGTAAACGAATAGCGTCAATTTGCTGGCTACAAAGTCAACATACAAAAATCCATTGCATTCCTATATACTAATAATGAATTCTCAGAAAAAGAAAAAAAAAACACAATCCCATTTGCAATTGCAACAAAAGGAATAAAATACCTATGAATAAACTTAACAAAGGATGTGAAAGACTTATGTACTGAAAACTATAAGACATTTTTAAAAGAAATTGAAGAAGACACAAAGAAATTCAAAGACAGTCTATGCTCATGGTTGAAAGAATCAACATAGTCAAAATGGCCATATTACCCAAAGCAATATACAGATTCAATACAATTCCCATCAAAATATTCCAATGGCACTTTTTAAAGAAATAGATTAAAAAATCATCAGATTTGTATTGGACCACAAAATTTCGAATAGCCAAAGCAATCCTTAGAAAAAAGAACAATGCTGGAGGTATCACACTCCCTGACTTCAGCTTGTACTACAGAGCAACAATAATCAAAGGACTATGGTATTTGCAGAAAAACAGACATACAGACCAATGGAATAGGCTTGAGAACCCAAATAAACCCACATGAATATTGACAGATCGTTTTTGACAAAGAAGCCAAAAACATACAATGGAGAAAAGACAGCTTCTTCAATAAATGCTGCTGGGAGAATTTGATAGTCATGTAGAAAAGAATTAAACTAGAGTGCTATCTGTCACCATGTACCAAAATTAATTAAAAAATGGATCAAAGACCTAAACATAAGACCTGAAATAATAAGCTACATAGAAGAAAACGTGTGTACTAAACTTATGGACCTTGGGTTCAAAGAGCTTTTAATGAATTAGACTCCAAAGGCAAGGAAAGTAAAAGCTAAAATAAATGAATGAGACTATATAAAACTAAAAAGCTTCTGCACAGAAAAATAAACCATTGACAAAATAACCGAATGGGAGAAGATTTTTGCAAATAATGCCTCCAATGAGGGGCTAATATCCAAAATATATAAGGAATTCACAAAATTCAATAACCACAAATAAACAAACATCCCAGTTAAAGAATGAGCAGAGGACCTGAATAGACATTTCTCCAGAGAAGACATACAAATGGCCAATAGACATATGAAAAAATATTCAACATCAGTAATCATCAGAGAATTACAAATAAAAACCACAATGAGATATCACCTCACCCCAGCTAGAATGGCTATCATCAACAAGTGGGTGAAATTCTGAAATTCAGGAAAGGGGCAAGTAGAATTCTGGAAAACAAAAACTTTTAGTCTGGATAGAAGATCTCCTGTTTCTCCCCATCCCACACCCACACCCTGTGGAGAGTAGCACATAGACACTGGATGCCTGAGAAATGAAACAGGGAACCATGGGACAGGACTTCAAAAAAAGAGAATACCAAAGGGCAACTTCATCAACAAGACAAATAGCAACCAGTGTTGGAGGGGCTGTGGAGAAAAAGAATCCTCATACACTCTCGGTGGGTATGCAGATTAGTGCAGCCACTATGGAAGGCAGTGTGGTGGTTTCTCAAAAAATTAAGAGTAGAATTACCATAGCACCCTGTAATCCCTCTCCTGCTATCTACCCAAAAAATCTGAAAGTATTTATCCATAAAACATATGTACTCCAATGTTCATTGCAGCTTTATTTAAGGTGGCCAACACATGGAAACAACCAAAATGCCCTTCGATAGATGAATGGATAAAGAAGTTGTAGTATATATACACAATAAACACTATTCTGCCATAAGAAAGTTGAAATAGTACCATTTGCGACAACATGGATGGATCTTGAGATTATAATGCTGAATGAAATAAGTCAGACAGAAAAAGTAGAGAACTATATGATTTCACTGATATGTGGTATATGAAACTGAAAACAACTAAAAAACAAGACAAATGAAGAAATGAAAACTCATAGATACAGACAATAGTTTAGTGCTTACTAGAGGGTCAGGGGGTAGGGGGTTTCTAGAATAGGGTAAACAGGGTCATATATATGGTGATGGAAGGTGATGGAAGGAGAACTCACTCTAGGTGGTGAACACATAATGTGAGATATAGATGATATATTACAGAATTATACACCTGAAATCTATGTAACTTTATTAACAATTGTCACCCCAATAAATTTAATTTAAAAAAAAATTTCTTGAAGCAGGGCCTATTTCCTATTCGTCTCTCTCTCTCTCTATCCCTCCTGCATACACAATACCTGTCTGTAGTGGAATCTCAATAACTGGAAAGTGAATAAGAATGAGTAAATGAATGAATGAATGTGTGAGTGATGCCTGCCTATACATATATACTGTCATTTACATCTGGTCTTTGTATAGAAGCAGAAATAAAATGTGTGGCTACATATTTTGACTTGAGGAACTCTGAATAGGTTATCTGCCCTGAAATACCCATTCTCCTCATCCAAGAAACACCTGCCTCAGCTCTCTCAGTATGCATAAACATTCCAGATTAATTGATTTATGGGTAGAATTCATGTACATTTTCTGGAATCCTGTTAAAATGTAAAATTCTTTAATATTTTACTATGGATTCATGTTAGTAAGCAAGAATAAGTAGATTATATAATTATGTAGGTCCTGGGCCATGCATTATATATGTGTGTGTACGTGTATATGTATACATATATATATATATAATATTATATATATAATACTTTATATATATATATATATATATATATATATATATATATATATGTATATATATTACATACATACTTCAGCAAATTGACTTCATACACTGGAAAAGTTTGCCTAAGGCCAGCCCTCCCATCAGAACAGGAAGAAGGAATATCTTCTAGTCTACTTCTAAAGTGCACCCTTACTCCCACCCAAGTCCAGATGAGCAATGCTAACCCTAAAATAGTATGGGGACTAATTAGTCCTGCAGGGTCTAACCTGGGAGCTTTACAGAGGGTGTAAAATACTGTTCTTAAAAGATTTTTTTTTTTAATTTTGAGCATCTAACTTTAAAATATAGTCAACTTTCAAAATACAGTCCATGTGTTATTTGAGGTTGCCTCTCTGGGCCCCTCAGCCTCCCCTCATTTCATTTTTTGCTCCTCAACTAATCTAATCTCAACATTATTTCCCAAACCCTGCAGTAGGGTGAGCTGAAATACAGTCACTTAATATATATTTCTCTCCTCTTTAAGGTTTAAATTTGTCTGGTGTTTGTTTTGGAATTATTGTTGAGATGTCACTTCAGATAAAGATCTGAAAAATGCACTTGTTGTGTTTTTATATTAACATGAAAAAATATGTTAAGACTTGATATTTTCTAAATTTCTTAATATTTTTGTCCATAGGGGCTTTTAAAATATACTTGAATAAACATCAATAAAGCATTCTCATGGCAGGGCTCTATTATCCTCTCCTACCTGGAAGTAGTTTGGTACAGAATTAAGCAGTGAATTGGGGACTCAATGAAGCCTTGGTTCTAGCTTTGGCTCTGCCTCCAAGAACTGTTGTCATCTTTAGCAAGTTGTCTAACCTCTCTGTATCTTAGTTTATTCATCGATAAAAGTCAGTGTAACAATCTCTATCTTATCTTCTTCCCAGGTTAGTAGGAATAGCCAAAGGAGGTAATTCCCCCAAAAAAACATGTATTATAAGGCATGATTATTATAGGTTGTCCTCAATTATGAACTTCCAAAAGTTCATTACTATGTTTTGTAAATACAAATTCATCACTAATATGGAGAAGTAAACATCCCTGCCTTGCCTATCCCCACAGGGATGTTATAATAGTGAAATGAGATAATGGATATAAAAGTCTTTGTAAACTCTAAAGTTCTATTGCAAACACGAGGGTTTTTGTTTTGTTTGTTTTTATTCCCATAGTCGGGAGAAAACTGTGTAAGCTGGTTTGTTTGGACTCTGGGGACCCTTGTCCCATAGAAACCAGGATCTTTTTTTTTTATTGGGGTGACAACTGTTAGTAAAATTACATGAGCTTCAAGTGTACAATTCTGTAATACATCATCTATATATCACATTGAGTATTCACCACACAGAATCAGGATCTTAGTGGTGATTATGGTCCTAAGCCAGACCCTCAACCTACTCACTGACTTCTCACTCTACATATTCTCTCTAGGTGATCTCATCACACATAAAGCTTCAGCCACCACCTATATGCTGATAATTACCCAATATTTATCTCAAGCTTGTATCTCTCCCTTGAGCTTCAAATCCACATTCCTAACTGCCTACTGGGGCTCTCCACTTACAGGCAATTCAACCTTAACATGTACAAAATTGAACTCTTTCTCACCCCGCTTCCACTCTCTCTCCATCCCAACTCTCTCCCAGTGACACCCAAAACATGCTCCTGTATTTCTCAGTCCAGTAAATGGCAACCTGAATTTCTATTTCTCCCTCACCTTTACCATAAAAGAAGTTACTACTAAATACTGTAGCTTCTATCTTTGTAACACATGTCATTTCCACCTCCCCTCTCTTGTACCATAGTATCATCTAGTTGAAGTCCTCAACATTTTATTCTGCTGTCCTAATGATTAGAACTCCTTTGTCCAAGTACCTTCATTGACTTCTCATTGATAAAACTACAAATTTCCTTCTCCTTAAAATGGCATGCCAGATATTTCATGAGCCAACTCCTGCCCACCTCCACAGCCTCATGCTCCTTTATTTTTCTGAATATATCATGTTGTCATGTTGTTTAATACATCCATTTCACACATGTATGCCTTGCAGTTCCCTCTGTCTTTAATGCCATTTTCCACTCATTTGCCAGGGAAATCCCTACACATCCTTCCAGACTCAGGTTTAACATTACCTCCTCTATAAAAATTTTTTGACTCTCTTGACCCTCAAAGCAGAGTTGATTGATCACTCTTTAGTGCTAACATAGAACATGAAAGGTCTAACCATTATTTTGTTTTGTTTTGTTTTCATCTCCCGTAAGTCTGTGATTTCCTTGAGAGAAAGAACTTTCTTGATTACCATTTATCCTCAGGGCCCAACATCTAACTGGGATAGAGTACATGCTTAGTAAATAATTGTTGCATCAATTTTTAATTAAAATAATTAATATATAACATTGTTTCAATGTGAAATCACCTATCAAATTTCAACTTTAAACATCAGAAGCATAACTTCATCCCAACCTTGCCATGGGAGTGGGGATTTCCAAGACTATTCCTCCAATAATAACAGTGAGTATCATTCTTGTTCAATATGTGCAGGGCCCCCAATAAGTGGCCCAAACAGCAAACATACCAAGGCACACACCTATGTGATCTTTCTTCACCTAAAGTATAAAAATAATTTCTCAAGATCAGCTATTCCTTGAGTTCTAAATTGGAAATAAAATTAGGCAGTTTGAGAAGCATCCAGGTCTGGGCCACAAAATCAAAGAGGCTGCCACAATCGCCACTGGCTATAATTTGAGGTTAGCTGGAGAGCTATACTCTTTGATTATTAATTGAATATATATTGGGCTGAGGGTTCATCCACTCCTTCCAACATAGATATTTACTGAGTGCCTTTTATGTTCAAGCTGCATTCTAGTTGCTGACAATTCAATACAAAAGAAGACAGAAATCTGCCTTCATAGAACTTGTATTTTAGAGAGTAAGGAATAAAGAGTGGAAATAGATATAAAAGTTCCCAAATTGTCTCCTAGTGGCCAGAGACATCATGCAATAACAGAATGCAACTCCCTTCTCTTTGAAAGGGTAGTGTTAGACCAAAGAAAGCTAAGGGGCAGAATAATATTATGGTCATGCACCTGAGCTTTGGCATTTGCCTGAATTCATGGCCCTCATCTACCATTTATTAGCTGTGTAACTTTTGTGGGTAATCACATAACCTTCTTAAAACTTAAATTTTTCTTTAATAAAATATGGGAAATAATACCAAACTGACTAGTTTGTTGTGAAGATTTAATAAAAGTATCCAGAGTTTAAAAAGAAGGGAGTCTTATATTGGTTTCTAAGACTTTGATGTTTTGTCAAATGGACCAACAACCGTGTATTATCACCGTTGTTTTATAAAAAATAAAACTGTTGACAACAAAAATTTAGGGAAACAACCTCAAATTTTAAATATTAAATAAATTTATTCTCTTTTCTATTTCATTTTAGATAATTTCCATTTTCCTGTCTTCAAGTTTACAAATTCTTTCTTCAACAGTGTCCAACATGATGATAAGACCATTGAAGGAATGAATCTTTGATACCATAGGGTTTTAGTTTTGTTTTAAGCATTTCAATTTGACTTTTTTTTTCTTTTTTTTTATTATGTTAAATTTATTGGGGTGACAATTGTTAGTAAAATTACATAGATTTCAGGTGTAGAATTCTATATTACATCATCTATAAATCCCATTGTGTGTTCATCACCCAGAGTCAGCTCTCCTTCCATCACCATATATTTGATCCCCCTTACCTTCATCTCCCACCCCCCACACCCCACCCCCCTTACCAGTTTGACTTTTTTAATAGATACCCTCTCTCTGAAAAAATTTGCAATCTGCTAATGCATGCTGTCCACATTTTCCACGAGATGCCTTAATGTATATTCATAGTTACTTTCCTTATACAATTTTATAAATGAAATGTAAATCACATTCCATGAAACACGCAATGGGATTTATAGATGATGTAATACAGAATTGTACACCTGAAATCTATGTAATTTTACTAACAATTGTCACCCCAATAAATTTAAAGAAACAACACATTAAGGTGTACAACTCAGTGGATTCTAGTATATTCACAAAGTTGTTAAATTATCATCAATATCTAATTCCAGGACATTTTCTTCATCCACCTCCCTTGCCCCACCCCCCACCAAAAAAAACCCAAAACTCTATAACTTTGTGTCTATGAATTAGACTACTCTGGATATTTTACATAAATAGAATCATGTATTATGTGGCATTTTGTATCTGGCTTCTTTCACATAGCTTAAATTACCTATACCATGTATAAGTACTCCATTTCTTTTTTCACTGAACAAGATTTCGTTATGCCCATGCCACATTTTATTTATCAGTTTATCAATTGATGGTCACTTGGGTTGGATTCTAATTTTAGCTACCATGAATAATACTGTTATAAATATATGGGTTCAAGGTTTTGTGTGGACTTACATTTTGAATTTCTTGGGTATATATCTATGAGTGGAATTGCTAAGTCATATAATAACTTTATATTTAACTTTTTGAGGAACTGCCAAATGGTTTTCCAAAGTGGCTGTATCATTTTACATTTCCCACTAAGTAATGTATATTGGTTCCAATTCCTCTACATTCTCTCAAACACTTGCTGTTGTTCATCTTTCTAATTACAGCCATTCTAAGGGTGTAAAATGATATCTCATGATGCTTTTGATCTCCTTTTTCCCTAATGACTAGTAATGTTGTGTATCTTTCAATGTGCTTATTGAGAATTTGTATATTATCTCTGGAGAAATCAGCATTTCAAATCATTTGCCTATTTTCAATTTGGTTATTTGTCTTTTGATTTTGTGTTGGAAGAGTTTTATATATTCCGAATAATATCTCCTTATCAGATATATGATTTGCAAATATTTTCTCCCATTCTGCAGGTTATTTTTCACATTTTTGATAAGGTTATTGGAAGACAAAAGTTTTTAATTTTGGTAAAGTCCAATTTATCTACTTTTTCTATTGTCACTTGCACTATTGGTATTTCATCTAAAAAACTATTCCCTAATCCAAGATAATGAAGATTTATTCCTACATTGTCTTCTAAGGTTTTTATAGTTTTAGCTTTCACATCTAGGTTCTTGATCTATTTTGAGGTAACTTTTGTATAATGAGTGAGATAGATGTCCAAATTTATTATTTTTCATGTGGATCCAGTCTTTCCAGTACCATTTGTTATAAATACTATTCTTTCCCAAATTAATGGTCTTGATATCTTTGTCAAAAATGAATTGACCATAAATTCATAGGTTTATACTGGAATTCAATCCTATTACATATATCTATATATGCCAGTGAAACAGTCTTAATCATTATGGCTTTGTAGTAATATTTGAATTCCAGAAGTGTGAGTCCTCCAACTTTGTCTTTTGTCCTTCTTTTTGAGTTTGTTTTGACTGTTTTATTCCCTTGGACTTCCCTATGAATTTTAGGATCAGCTTGTCAATTTCTGTAAAAAAATGTCAGCTGGGATTTTGACAGAGATAGCAGAGAATCTGTAGGTCATTTTGGAGAATATTGCCATCTTAACAATATTAACTTCTGATCCATGAAAATGAAAATTTTTTCCATTTAGTTAGGTATTCTTTTATTTCAATGATGTATTTCTATTTACAAGTCCTGCACATTTTTGTTAAATTACTTTTAAGTATTTTGTTATTTTTGATGCTATTGTAAGTGGAATTACATTGTTAATTTCATGTTTCGATTGCTCATCACAAGTGTATACAGATACAATTAATCTGTATATTATTCTTTTTTTTAAATTAAATTTATTGGGGTGACAATTGTTAGTAAAATTACATAGATTTCAGGTGTACAATTCTGTATTACATCATCTATAAATCCCATTGTGTGTTCATCACCCAGAGTCAGTTCTCCTTCCATCACCATATATTCGATCCCCCTTACCCTCATCTCCCACCCCCCACCCCCCACCCCCTTACCCACTGGTAACCACTAAACTATTGTCTGTGTCTATGAGTTTCTGTTTCTCATTTGTTTGTCTTGTTCTTTTGTTGTTTTTGGTTTATATACCACATATCAGTGAAATCACATGGTTCTCTGCTTTTTCTGTCTGACTTGTTTCGCTCAGCATTACTCTCTCAATATGTAGTTTGTTCCAACTATTATCCACCACCTCAGGTATCTATGATAAAAAAAAAAAAAAAAATTGCCTGACTTTTTTCACTAAATCGACCAATGGAAGAGACTCTTTGCACTGAATAAACTCCTAGTCAGGCCAAAAAAATAAAAGCCTTGTGACTGGGCTCTTCCAGGAAAACACAATACTGGTCAAATCATGACAATTCCTATCAATGGGAGTTTCCAGAAGCTCCAATCCTATTTCGCCTCCCCCCGTGACTACCAAGCTGCTGATTAGTATGGTAACTACAGGTGTGGAGTTTCAAGAGCCCCAGTGGAGATTGGGAGAGAAGATGGGAGTAGATTAAGTTAAATCCCACAAAATTCACTATTGTTACCAAAACTCAGTCTTTTATTTTTTAAGTACTCCCTGATTTTCTGAAAAACTTTCAGTTAATTTCCATAGTTTTTAAAGTGTTAATTCTGAAAAATTTTGTCTTGGATCTCATTGTTTCTATGGAGGAGAGAAATTCTGGACGTTTTTTCACCACCATTCCTGCCGACATCTCTCCATTAAAATTTATTTTACAGTGCTTGACTGATAATCCTAACATCTGACTCCGCTGTCTGGTTCTGTTAGTTTGTTTATCACTTAATGATAGGGTTTTTTTTTCCTTCTTTTTTTCTGTGTATCATAATTTTTCATTGAAGGCTGGACAAAAGTTATATAAGAATACTCTATTGGTGCCATCTTTCCAACAGCTTTTGCTCACTACATGTCTCTCACATTTTGATAATTCTTGCAATATTTCAAACTTTTCATTATTATATTTGTTATGGTGATCAGTGATCATTGATACTTGATCTAATTATTGTAATTGTTTTGGGGAGCTAGGAACCATGTTCATATACAATAGTGAACTTTATAAATACATTATGTGTTTCTACTGCTCCACCAACTGCCCTTTCCCCATCTCTCTCCCTCGCCTCAGGCCTCCCTATTACTAAAAATGTAAACTAGGCCAAATTAGTCAGGAAGAAACATACGATATTATCTCACTTATATGATAAATAATAACAATAATAATAAAAACCTTCATAGGTACATAGAACAGATTGTTGGTTGGCAGAGATGAGGGGTGGTGGTGGGCAAAATGGGTAAAGGGGGGGTCAAAAGATACAAACTTCCAGTTATAAAATAAATAAGTCATGGCATGTAATATATAGCATGGTGACTATAGTTAATAATACAGTATTGTATACTTGAAAGTTAAAAGATGAGATCTTAAAAGTTATCATAAGAAAAAAAGTTCCTAACTATGGGTATTGATGGATGTTAACTAAATTTATTGCAATAATTATTTTACAATATATGCAAATATATAACCACTATCTTATATACCTGAAGCTAATATGTTACATGTCAATTACATCTCAACAAATCTAGTGATTTGTAGATTATCCAGATTTTTCTAATTTTTTAAATGGGGGTAACATTCTCTTGCAGCTTTCTATACACTAAGTAAAAGCACAGTCAAAATTCAATTCAATTCATGAAAACCAAGTATTATCTTCCTTTTTCTCATTTTCTTACAGGTCAGCATTGAGGAACCATGGAGATATTGTATATAAAGTGTTTAGCTTATTACATGCTATATAGTGACATCTTGATTAGTGATAGTCATTATTATTGTTGTTTGGTTATCGTCATCATCTCTTTCATCATTGTCTTTACTTATAGGTCCAGTCAAACAAGATGTGACTAATTGCTTAGGACTTATCTCTCCAATATTTCAGAGGGGAGAATCATTTCTTTATTTCTCATTCACTCATCACATAGCTTAACCTCAATGAATTCACTAGGCAAGCCATGCCAACATAATGGATGATGCCAGTACTTTTAAGTCATTCACCTGATCGAAATCAGAGTTATTGAAAAAAAAGGGATAATATTTGATTCTTAAAGGTGTAATGTAAAGCAGGTTGTGAGGATTGCATATATATAAGGGGTTAACAATTACCCAGTTTGTTTTCAATGTCAAGCTAGTCTCAGAATTAATTAGCTGGAAACTGCTATTATTAATGAAGCCCTTAGCACTTCCTTTTCACTGATTAGTTCATTTATTACACCTACTACATAACAAAACTATTTACACTAGCAGTAATCAATAGTATTGAATAGAACTCAGCACTGAATATGAATGTCCCATGTGCTGAACCTCAAATTCATTTCTCACCTCCATGGCTCTTTCTTTCCCATGGGTACATGAAAGGTTATTGCCCATCAGCATTGCCTAGAATCAGCTCTCACTTAAGGACAGTAGGTGATTCCACAAAATATAAATAGAGGGGCCCAATATTGGGCAACCTAGAGCAATGCTTAAACTGTTCTGAATTTTACAGGATTGAAACCACTACTCCCCTCTGTGTTTTTTGTGTGATCTAGGTAATGGGGAGCTGCTATTTGTCCCTGAACTTTTCTTCAAGCATCCCTCTACTTCTTACCCTTGGTTCCTTACCTTCAAGAAGCAATGATATCCCCCTACTTTGGTAGACACTGCATGCTTTTTGTCATATCTAATGTATTCTGTCATTCCTCTGCTTAAAACCCATTGCCCTCAAGACAAATTCCATTAAAAGATATGTAAGTTCCTTTATGAGCTAGGTCCTGTCTATTTCTCCAGCCTCATCTCTCATCACTCCTCATCTCACAATGTACACTTTAATCACACCAAATTTCTTGAAGTTCCATGACTACAGCATATTCTATTCTATTCTATCCTTAGCTTTGCTTTTTTGCTTGGAATATCCTTCTCTCTCAAGTTTGTTCCCTCTGTTGCTTTAGATTTCACCAGTGAAGTGTTTGGGGGTGAAAATTAAGTGAGATAACATCTTAAGCAGCAAGTGCAATACTTGGTCTTCTTTCAGTTACTCATTCATTCATTCACTTAAAAAAAGTATTGAAATTCTACCACATGCATGAGAGATTAATACAACCTCGTCCCTGACTTCAAAGAGCTCAATAACCCTGAAAGGAAACTGACAGATAAATAAATACGAGATAAATGTTGACAAAAAGGTATGCATATTGGGACATGGGAACAGAGAAAGCACTTAAAACAAAAGGGAACAACAGGGAAGTGAGAAAGTGCCTGTCAGGGGAGGATTTCTGGAAAGGCTTCGTGGAAGAGTTGGCATTATTCTTGAGTTGACTCTTGAAAGGTGAATAGGAGGTAGCTAGAAGAAGAAATTATAAATCGTGAGGTTGGTGCTTGTGGACAAGGATTCTAAGCAACAGGGATAGTATGTAGAAGGACCCAGGGTTGAGAGAGGGGTATGGTACTTTAGGTAATTGGCTCGAATATAGTGTGCATATAGGGAACTGGCAATAAAGGAGAATTCAGAATTCATAGTAGGCACTTAATATTTCGCTCTCTCTCTCTTTTTATCTCTCTCTCTCTCTCTCTCTCTCTCTCTCCCTCTCTCTTTCTCTCTCACTCTCTATCTCCCTCCCTCCTACCTTCCCTTTATCCTTTCTTCTTCCTTCCTCTTTATTTCTTCCTTCCCTTTCATCATGTTACCTCAAGAACCCACAATAGTTCCCTATGCCTACCCTTCTACTTGCTTATTAAGGTCCTTCATAATCTGACCTTTCTTTACCTCTTCACTATTTTCTCCAGTTGCTCCTCAACACATACTCTTTGCTCTAGACAGGCTGGCCTTTTCACTGCCTTTAAATGTTCTATAATCCATTCCACTCCTGGTCTTTATTCACACCCTTCACCCTACTTAAATTGTCTTCTCTGCTTATTACCATTAAAGATGGCAAACTCAAATAACTACAAAGATCAGCCAGGTAATGTAAACCAGTGAAGCTGATGAGATGTAATACAATAGGGAAATCTAGGGTTTATGGTAAACTTCAGTTTTCTAGTATTTAATATGGGATTATAAAATTGATCTTAGAGGCTTTCTTAAGGATCAAATGAAACTATGAAGCTAAAGCTAGTGATTTTGTACAGTTGTACATACTTAACAACTAGTAGGATTTGTTTTTTTGCTGAGATTTTCTGTTTTTCTCTCACTTCTTTCATGATAAGTTGTAATTGCTTTTGGAAGTGTTTTATCACAACTTCTTTAAAATCATTGTAAACTAGATCCAATATCCAACTCATCTTGGTGTTGGTGTAAGTTGATGGTCTTTTCTCATTTAGTTTGGGCTTTTCCTGGTTCTTGGTATGACAGTTGATATTTGAGTGTATCATGGACATTTTGTCTATTATTTTAGGGTACTCTGGGTCCTATTGAACTTTTTTTATTTTAGCAGGAAGTCACCCTGTGTAGGTTTAATATGCAGGTCCTTGTATAATTTTGTGGGCTGTAATTTTAATGGCTGTTTAATTTTCATAGTCTTTGCTGGGTTATTTTGGTCTTCTTTGTTACACTGGTGCTGCTGGGACTCGCACTTGTTTCTGTTGGTGCTGCCTGAGGAGATAGAGTGGCTTACACAGGCTGACTCTCTAGGGAGGGTATCTCTTCATGGGTGTGGGGTATGGTGGGATCTGTCTACAGCCTGACCCCTCTTGATATGTCCCAGTATCTCTGGATCAGAGGAGAAGACTATTTACCTGAGAGGACAAAAAGACTTCCCAGGCAGCCACTTATTATGGTGACATCCCTCCCATCAGTTTTGCCAGCCATCACTGGTTTTTGGGTCCAGGAAGAGAGTCTCAGGGTTAGGGGAACAACGAGGATTTATTAGACCATGTTGCTGACTGTAGGTGGGTCTCTCCTGCTGTCTCTGTCCACCAGCCTCAATATTTCTCTATGGCAGGTGGGGTGGACAGTCTCAGGCCTAGCAGGAGTGCCTCCCCTGGCTCCGTATTTTCAGCTGGTCTCCCATTTGACACCCTGTGCAGAAAGTGTCAGGCTTACCTGATATTTCCAGGTGGACTCCAGTTTGATCCAGGAAAAGAATAAGCCTACCTGGGCTGCCTTCTGTCACTAGGTCATGGGAAGGGAAACACCAGTTTAAGTCACTGTCTTCTTTCTCATGGTAGACACTAGATGAGTTCACTTTCTTCCCTCCACTTTTCAGAGTTGCTCTTTGGTTGTCTCTTGGAACATTTCCAGGATTTATAATTTTGCTTAGTGAGGAAAAGGGAAAAATGGGTCTACATCATCTTGTCTTGACAGGAAGTGTCCGCATTTATTCTTAATAAAAAAATATAAAAAGAAAAAGTAGTATAGACTGAATAGGAGAATTAATGATGGCATTTATTTTGTTTTTCCATTTAAGTAAAATTGAAACTAAAATTAGTCATCCCTGCAATAAAATGGTACAGTAGAATAAGCAGCGCTTTATAATCCTGAGTTTGATTACCACCTCTTACTAGGGTGATATTGAACAAATGATTTAACTTCTTTTAGCCTCACTTTCCTAGGTTTAAAATGAGTCTATTAGTGTCTCCCTTTTAAAGTTTTGTGAGGATTAAATTAGATAATGTTTATGCTATATTTAGCACAATGTCTGGTCTGTGCTCACTAGATGGTACTTTTATCTATCTTGCTATCTAGCTATTAGCATCTCTCTTCTACAAAACCCCATTCCCTTCTATGTCAGAGGTCAACCTTCTGATGACTAAGTAATTTTAAGAGTACTTTCTCTATTCTTAAGGACAAAAACAAGTAACTTCCTTCTAAGGATGGCTAACTTCCAGTCTAGAGGCCCTCTCTGGCAAAGATCCTACATGCTGTACTGTACACATCTGTACAAGTACTTAATTTTTTTTTCTCCTTTGTCTATTAGAAGCAGGGCTCCCAATTTCAGGGTTCCAGCAGATGTTTCTTTATTTAAATTGTATTCATTGAGAGGAAGGAAAGAGAGACAGACACACACAAGGAGGAAAGAGGTCTGGGTCATAGCACCACATTTATTCAGAGGCCACAGTGCCAGGAAAAATGTGCACACCAGTGGCAATTTGTTTTTTCCGTTTTATTTGATTTTTTTTCAAACAGGAATTTCTTGTTTCCTTAGATACTAATTAAATCTAAGTGACTGAGAACCAGCCAGCAAACTTTCAATGTGGTAATTGATAGCCAAATACTGTATTTATTGCAACCTCTTAGCAGGAAATTTGATAGGAAATTTTGGTTTCAATGCAGTGGCTGGTTTTGGTTGTATATGTGTATGTATTTCTTTCATATGCAATAGACTCAGAAACATATCAGGGGAGGAATTAAGTTTAGGGTAGTTTGTTTATTTTCAATTTTGGATCTATCTTTTATTTTATAAGCTTCCTATACATCAAACTGATTGACAGTTTTGTTGGATCTGTAGAATTGTCACTCCTTAGAGCATATCATTACTCTATCTAATCCACTACTTTAACCTGTAGCATTTGTTTAGATTCAAATTTGCTCATTGTTCTCAACCACAAATTCTAACTCCAGCTGCTTCAGCACTATGCCAAAAAACACTGATTGAAATGTGAAATATTCAAACTAGTGATGAGGTATCAAATGGAACAAAAAAACTTTCCAAACTGTCTGTCCGGATTCAGAGTTATTTTTGTAACTGAACTCAATTACTCTGGTCAGTAAGAGAATGTAAAGTCCGGAGAGAAAACTATATTGAGGAAAAGTCCTCGAGAACTATCTAGAAAGTTAATTGTGGCTAGCACTGGATTCAAGTGGCATTCTTTTCAGTTTTTGAGCTTTAGATGAGGCCAGGAATAATATGGACTCTCCTGATTAAGTTCACAAGAACAACTGTGTGGCTTGGAAAGGTATGTAGATGATGAATTGTGGAAATATCTGCTAAATAGGAAGCCAACTGAGTTGGACAACTCAGTTGTCCCTCGTTGGCAAAGACAAATACCTTTAAATGAGACATGGCATGGTAGAAAGAACATGCCTTTAGAGTTAGGCAGAACTGACTTTGAATCACCTTTATTATACGTGTGACCTTGAGAGCATTATATAATCATTTTAGGTTTCAGTTTCCTCATCTGTAAAATGGGAAAAATCAAACCTATCTTAAATCAACTAAGAAAAACACTAATACCATGCTTCCCCTAAAATACGATCTAGCTGGACCATCAGCTCTAATGAGTCTTTTGGAGCAAAAATTAATATAAGACCTGGTCTTATTTTAATATAAGACCAGGTATAATATAATATAACATAACATAACATAACATAACATAACATAACATAACATAACATAACATAACATAACTAACATAATATAATATAATATAATATAATATAATATAATATAATATAATATAATATAATATAATATAATATAATACTGGGTCTATATAAATATAATATAATATAATAATATAAAATAATATAGGATCTTATATTAATTTTTGCTCCAAAAGATTCTAGCTAGGTCTTATTTTCAGGGAAACATGGGAACCTCAAAGGAAAATGAACAAAGATCACAAGAAATTACAGACGAACAAAATATAAATGACTGAAAAGTAAGTATGAAACATTTCCAACCTCATTAACGATAAAGAAATAGACTTTAAATGTGATGGATCTAGAAGCAAAGGGTGAGAAAGATGCATAATGTTCCATTAAAGGAATAAATCATAATTTATTTGAGCTTTTTCCTATTGTTGGTCCTTTTGGTTTCCAATGTTGCTATTATAAATAATACTAAGATGAATGGCTTTCCAAATTAATATTTGTTGGTCTTCTGACTATTCTCTTTGACCGACTTCTTAAAAGAGAAATTCCTGTGTCAGAGATTATGGTAATGAATTACTTGAAGCCTTTTGACACACTTTTGACATTTTTCTTTTTTCAAATTATAAAAGATTTCAAAAAAATAAAAAACTAATGCAGTGTGGGCAAGGGTGTGGTGAAATGAACATGCCTGTATATTGACGGAATGTAAATTTACACCACTTTATGGAAAGCAATTGCAAAACATATCACTACCATTTACATATTTTATAATCATAACAATGTAGCATTTTTGTTATATGATAGCAGGATGGTTCTGAAAATTAAATGAACTGGTTTGTTTATTGACTTACACAGAGTAGGTGTGTAGGTTCTTGTTTTCTAAATTTTAGTTTAGCATTTTTTGTTGTTTTATTTGACTCATATATTGTAAATAGAGCCAGAGTATTGACATCCACCCCACACTCATCTCCCATATTTCCAAATCCTGCATATTTTTATAGTTCTGAATCAGAAGTCACTTAGCTCAAACCTTATCTCTTCTATGACATTTTTCTCCTCTAAGATCCTTCAAAATGTATACATAACATAAAAATATGAGGTGAGGGTAAGGGGGATCGAATATATGGTGATGGAAGAACTGACTCTGGGTGATGAACATACAATGGGATTTATAGATGATGTAATACAGAATTGTACACCTGAAATCTATGTAATTTTACTAACAATTGTCACCCCAATAAATTTAATTTAAAAAAAAAAAAAAAAGAAAAGAAACACATAGGCCTATGACTGGAGGAAAAAAAAAATAATTAAGAATCAGGAAAATTAAAATAAAAATCACAACGAGATATCACCACACACCTATCAGAATGGCTACAATTGAAAAAAGAGAGAGGCAACATTAAATGTTGGCAAGGAGGCAGAGAAACTGGATCACTCAAATATTGCGGGTGGGGATGTAAAATTGTATAGCCACTTTGAAAAACAGTTTTTCAGTATTTTTTTTCATCCAGTTTCCCAACCCCCCTCCCCTCTGTCAATCATGTTTGTTCTCTGCATCTATGAGTCTGTTTCTGTTTTGTTTGTTCATTTATTTTGTTCTTTAGATTCCACATATAAGTAAGATCATATAGTATTTGTCTTTCTCATTCTGATTTATTTCACTTAGCATAATACCCTCTAGGTCCATTCATGTTGTCACAAATGGTAAGATTTCATTCTTTTTATGGCTGAGCAATATTCCATTGTATATATGTACCATAATTTCTTTATCCAATCGTCTATTAATGGACAATAGGGTTACTTCCATATCTTGGCTACTGTAAATAGCGTTGCAATGAACATAGAAGTGCATATATCTTTTTGAATTAGTATTTTGGACTTCTTTGGATGAATACCCAGAAGTGGAATTGCTACGTAGTTTTGCAGTTTCTTATCAAAGTAAACATACAATCACTATACTCCTCAATAATTGCACTCTGGGGCATTTATGCTAGAGAAATCAAGACTTACATTCACAGAAAAAAAAAGTATGTAAATGAAAGTTCATAGCATGTTTCTTCATAACATTCAAAAACTGGGAACATTCCAGCTGTCCTTCAACAGGTGAATAGTTAAACAAAGTAGGTTCATCCTAGGTATGTGGTATATCCATACCATGGAATACTACTCAGAATTTTCTTTAACAAGCTATTGATACATGCAACAATTTAAATGAAACTCCAGGTAATTATGCTAAGTTAAAGAAAAGATAATCTCAAAAAGAAACATAAATGTATGGTCACATTTATATATAATACTTCAAATGACAAAATTATAAAGAACAGATTAGCCGTTGTCAGGATTTAGGGATTCAAGCCAGTATGGCTATAAGAGGTATAATGAGATAGTCTTGCTAGATATCCTAAATAGAATAGTTCTGTATTTTGATTTTTGTGGTTGATACAGAAACCCTCACTGATATAAAATTGTAGAGGACTTATAATGCACATACACACACACACACACACACACACACACACATATATACACACACATGAGTACAATTAAAACTGGGAAACTGAAAAAGATTGGTAGATTATATCAATGTCAATTTCCTGGTTGTGATATTATACTATAATTTTGCAATATGCTCCCATTGGGGGAACTGGACAAAGTATACAAGGGATATTTCTGTATTATTTCTTACAACTTCATGTGTATCTCAATACAATTTCAATTAAAGAATATATATATATATATATATATATATATATATATATATATATATATATCATAGGCCCTGCATTTCCCCATATATTCCATGCCCTTGTAGACGTTGCTCCCTGATCCCCACAAATAGCTGTGAGCAGACAATGTCTTCTGTTTTATATCACCAGGATACTTAACACACATTTGAGACCATCAATTTTATTTTATCAAATTGGAAAGAAATACCCCTACCACCAAAAAATATTTTTATGAGAACTTGAGGTATTTTATTTTTCTTTATTTTCCAGTTATTCAATAGTATTATTATAAAAATGTTTTGAGCAACAACCATTTTCTGAAAACTGCTAGAATATGGCACTAACAGCAAAAAAGACCAGTAGAGATTCCCTGCCTTCCAGGCATTATTGAAAGCATTTCAGCATAATGACTTAAAGTGAGTTGAAGTACCAGCTTTGTCCCTCACTAGCCTTTGGGTCAGTTGTTTAATCTCAGTTTCCTCATTCCATAAAATAGCAATAGTAATAGAACCTATATCATAAGGTTGTTATAAAAATAAAATGATCATGCAAAATGATTTGTACAGTACCTGGAATAAATACTCAGTAATGTCATTTATTTTTTTCTATTGCTGATACTCTTCTGGTAAGCTCCCAGTGTACATACTACTCAAGTGCTAAACCATGTAATACAGACAACAGATTTGTTAATATATTAGTCTCCCAAGGATGCCATAATAAAGTATCACTAATTTGTTGACTTAAAATAGAAACCTATTCTCTAGCAGTTTTGGAGGCTACAATTATGAAATCAAGGGGTTGGCAATGTTGATTCCTTCTGAGTACTCTGAAGGAGAATCTGTTCCATGTTTCTCTCCTAGCTTCTGGTGATTACTAGCAATCCTTAGTGTTCCTTGGCTTGTAGACTCATCAATTCAATATTTTCCTTCATCTTTAAATGGTATTCTACCTGTGTATCTCTGTTCTCATGCTTATATCTCCCCCTTCCTATAAGGACACCAGTCATATTAGTTTTAGGGCCCATCCTACTCTAGTATGACCTCATCTCAACTTGATTACACCTACAAAGACCCTGTTTTCAAATAAGTTCACATTCACAGGTTACTGGAGTTAGGACTTCAACATATCATTTTTTGGAGACACAATTCAACACATAACATTTAGGAAATTAGGAGTGAGGGTGATGGCTGAAGACTGAATTAATTATTAAAAGCTCTTTGGAGGCAGTGGGACTTGAAGTCTTGATTTGAATAGGTAAAAAAGAGTAGGGGGAGAACAATAGCAATGGGCACAGGCATAGTTAGAAAGCATAGCTGATCAATAAATTCACTTATTTCCTCTTTACCTCTTTCTATATTTAGTCTCTGTGACTCACATTGGGCTTGTATTAACCTGTAAACTTCCTACTAGAATGAGAGCTCTTGGTGGAAACAGATAGCTATTTCTTACCTGTCTATCTCCCCTGCATTGACTTCCTCAGGACTTGGCATAAAGCATGTACTCAATAAGGGTTTTCTGAACTGAACTGAACTTAGCTATGTTAGCACAGAGTTGATGACTGAAGCAGTCTTCCAACTAATGTAAATGGCTTTTTTTTCTCCGTAAGCACTCCCCAAAGATAAATAAATCTGTTTTAAAGGTTAGATTAACATATTACGCCTTTTGTGAGGATGCAGTAGAAACAGGTCTAAGAAGCTGAATTATCAGATGTGCAAGTTCTCTCTACAATAGCTGACTGCCAAGCTTTGTTTGAATAACTTTGAGAATGGCCAATCTAGTACTTCCCGTAACTAATTCTTAGAAAATATTTTATTTGTTAGCGTGTTTGCTTGCTTGATTAAATATTTAAATCAAATGTCTGTTTCTGAAATTAAGACTCATTGGCCTTATTCCTGTGTCCTCAGAATACATAAATTAAGCACTATTACAAAACCATAGTCCAAGAGTGACATTCTGTGGTGAAAGCAAAGGTAGAGGAAGGACAGTGATACAGTCAGCACTCCCAGAGTAAATCATTTCCATTTATATCTCTGATTGTGCACACAAGCATTTGACCTACTGTATCCTTGTATCTCCTTTGACTGTGATTTGGAAGGCATAGCAGACAAGATTTCTGTTTTATTCAAGTCCAGACATAAGCTGCAAAAATATATTTTTACTCATAAGATAGCTACCTAGGTCAGTGGTTTAGCATTGGAAAATACCTGCTTCTTTCTTCCTCTCCCCCAGGGCCTCTGAATACTGAAGTATGACAGGAAACAGGTTTGAGTTCCTTCCTAGGGGAGTATGCATAAATCACGTCATTTCTTTCCAGGGCAGTTCAGACAGCTTCATTTACACTACCTTTTATTGGTGTGAGTACATATGACAGATGAGCAAAGGGGCTCAAGTGGGTTAAATGAGGTGCTAAAGTCACAAAGCTGGTAGAGTTCCTAAAGTCCAGAACTCACTTTAGAAATTCTAAAACATGAGAAAATAAAGTCACATGTAAATTTTCAGGGAACCAGCCACAAGCAACAAGCTACTAGTAATAGGAAAAAGACATTAATCTCAAAAGTTTGCCCCAAGAAGTTTACCCAATCTCTGGTACTGTTTGGTGTTTTAAGCCTGAAAAGCCAGACAAACTAACGGTCATTCCATAAGTAGAGCTGCCATTCCATAACTCTCCCTCTCAGTTGTGCATTCTGCTTTGTACACCTAACTTTAGTCTGTCAGTCCACCACTTCTTTTTCCTCAAGAAGTATTGTATCAGAAGAGAATTAAAGGTCTGTGTCCTTCGGTAAGCTGCTTACTTACAGTCATGGTGACCACTAACAGAGTTGAGATTCTGCCAATCTATCTTAGCTGTCCAACCTATCTTAAATATTTCCTTAAAAATAATTTTTTAAAAAGACATGATTATATCACTTAGCTGTGGTTCTGGATGGATATGCAGTAATGGAATCACATTTTGGATGATTTTTTTAAACTTAATGCCTGTGGGGGCATCAAATGAAATAAGTGATTAGGAAGATTTTATTGCTACCTGTAGCAAGAGAGACTTAGTTCCTACTTCCTACTGGAAATTGTCCTCCCCCATCCATGGATACATTCCCATTTCATTTATATGTTCTCTGGGGGATCTGCAAACACATTATAAAGGATAAACTTAAAAATAAGTAGTACCTGATTTCTTTTATTTTTTAAGTCTATTGGGGTGACAATTGTTAGTAAAGTTACATACATAGGTTTCAAGTGTACAATTCTGTAATACGTCATCTATGTATCATGTGTGTTCACCACCCAGAATCAGTTCTCCTTCCATCACCATATATTTGACCCTCTTTACCCTCATCTACCACCCCTCTCCCCCCTTACCCTCTGGTAACCACTAAACTATTGTCTGTGTCTATGAATTTTTGTTTCTTTGTTTGACTTGTTCTTTGTTGTTTTCAGTTTTATATACCACATATCAGTGAAATCATATGGTTCTCTACTTTTTCTGTCTGACTTACTTCACTTTGCATAATAATCTCAAGATCCATACATGTTGTTGCAAATGTCATTATTCCATCTTGTCTTATGGCAGAATAGTATTCTATTGGGTATATATACCACATCCTCTTTATCCAACTATCTATTGAAGGACACTTTGGTTGTTTCCATGTCTTGGCCACTGTAAATAAAGCTGCAAGTATTATCTGTCTCCCCCTACTAGAATAATAGTTCCAAAAGGCAGAGCACAATTTTTGTTTGTTTAGTTTCACTCAGTGACTTAGAACAATACTTGGCACAGAATAGGTATTCCACTATTTTTTAAATGAATAGATTCCCAGAGACATTTTTCATATTCCCTCTCCTCCATGCACCCCTTTGTCTGCCCAGATTCCTTTATTCTGTTATCCTCAAAGAACAGCATGTTTTCTTTCCTGTTCCTCCTTTTTCTCTCCGTTTTCTGAAGAAGAAAAAAAAAACACTCTTGTGTTTCATCCATTCATGGCCGGGATTTCTGTTAAGAAATCAACAAATCCCTCAAAGTCCAACAGCTGAAAATAACCTAGAAGATATCCTTGCCTACAAACACAAATAAATTAGGATGGTTGAGGAAAATTCAGGAACCACACAAAGCTGAGGTAGGAGATATTTTGGGCCAAGTAAACCTTTTTCTTGCCACAAATTCAACCCCATCCTATTGGTGGATAGCAGAAAAACACTCTGGTATAATGGAAAGATCCTGAGATTTAGACTCAGAAGCTATGGATTTCAGTCTTGCCCTGCCATTTATTTGTTTATGATTTTGGGAAATTTACTTAATCTTCCTGATTCTCAAACTACTTATCTCAAAAATTGGGAGGGATAGTAGTAATTGTTTTGCATGATAAGTTGCCAAAATAAGAAAACAAGATCATACAAATAATGCACTTAACACATATTAATATCTCAATAAATTGTAGTTATCAATTCCTGTACACTTTCCTATTGTACAGTTTGTGCACATTAAATACTAGTTCTACCTCTCACAAGTTTATGAATATTAAATCACATAATGAATTAAAAAACTATAAAATGCTGCACAAAGATCAATTGGTTAGTTAGGATACAACTATTAAACTAAGCCAAAAGGCAAAAAAGGTCAATCTATCAATGTCTGCAAGTCTGACAGTGTAAAAGTGTGAAACTAATTACCAGTAAGTTCTATATTTTAGAACAGGATGTGTTGTAAGAAAGTAGGTGTCTGACTGACAAGTCAAGCTACTTCAAAAAAAGATTAGCAAATTTTAAATTAAGAATCACATTCTTTTTTTTTTTTGGTGTTGAGTTTAATGAGTTTTTTAATAAATTTTTTATAAATTTTGGATATTAACTCCTTATCAGATGTATCATTGACAAATATCTTCTCCCATTCAGTAGGTTGCCTATTTGTTTTATTGATGGTTTCCTTTGCAGTGAAAAAACACTTTATTTTTTAAGACTTTTTTTTAATCTATCAGGGTGACAATTGTTAGTAAAATTACATAGAATTCAGGTGTACAATTCTGTATTACATCATCTATAAATCCCATTGTGTGTTCAACAACCAGAGACAGTTCTCATTCCATCACCATATATTTGATCCCCCTTACCCTCGTCTCCCAACCCCACACCCTTAACCTCTGGTAACCACTAAACTATTGTCTGTGTCTATGAGTTTTTGTTTCTCATTTGTTTGTCTTGTTCTTTTGCTGTTTTGGGTATATATACCACATATCAGTGAAATCCTATGGTTCTCTGCTTTTTCTACCTGACTTATTTCACTCAGCATTATACTCTCAAGATCCATCCATGTGTCACAAATATTCCTATATCATCTTTTCTTACCGCTGAATAGTATTCCATTGTGTATATATAGCGCAACTTCTTTATCATTCATCTATCGAAGGACATTTTGGTTGTTTCCATGTATTGGCCACCGTAAACAGGCTGCAATGAACATTGGAGCACATGTGTCTTTATGTATAAATGTTTTCAGATTTTTTGGGTAGACACCCAGGAGAGGGATTGCTGGGTCATATGGTAATTCTATTCGTAATTTTTTGAGGAACCTCCAAACAGCCTTCCATAACGGTTGCACCAGTCTGCATTCCCACCAACAGTGTATGAGGGTTCCTTTTTCTCCACAGCCTCTCCAACACTTGTTACTATTTGTCTTGTTGATGATAGCCATTCTGACTGGGGTGAGGTGATATCTCATTGTGGTTTTTATTTGCATTTCTCTGATGATTAGTGATGTTGAGCATTTTTTCATATGTCTATTTGCCATTTGTATGTCTTCTTTGGAGAAATGTCTCTTCAGGTCCTCTGCCCATTTTTCATTTGGGTTGTCTGCTTTTCTTGTTGAGTTTCATGAGATCCTTGTATATTTTGAATATTATCCCCTTACCGGAGGCACTGTTGGCAAAAATCTTCTCCCATTCATTTGGTTGCCTCTTGATTTTGTTGATGGCTTCTTTTGCTGTGCAGAAGCTTTTAAGTTACATATAGTCCCATTCGTTTATTTTAGATTTTACTTCCCTTGCCTTTGGAGTCAAATTCATAAAATGATCTTTGAACCCAAGGTCCATAAGTTTAGTACCTATGTTTTCTTCTATGCAGTTTATTGTTTCAGGTCTTAAGCTTAAGTCTCTGATCCATTTTGAATTAGTTTTGGTACATGGTGACAGACAGCAGTCCAGTTTAATTCTTTTGCACTATTGATGCTATCCAATTCTCCCAGCACCATTTATTGAAGAGGCTGTCTTTCCTCCATTGTATATTTTTAGCTTCTTTGTCAAAAATTATCTGTCCATATTTATGTGGTTTTATTTCTGGGTTCTCAATTCTGTTCCATTGGTCTACGTGTCTGTTTTTCTGCCAATACCATGCTGTTTTGATTATTGTAGCCCTGTAGTACAAGCTAAAGTCAAGGAGAGTGATACCTCCAGTATTGTTCTGTTTTCTTAAGATTGCTTTGGCTATTCGGGGTCTTTTGTGGTTCCAAACAAATCTGATGGTTTTTTGTTCCATTTCTTTAAAAAATGCCATTGGGATTTTGATGGGGATTGCTTTAAATCTGTATATTGCTTTGGGTAATATGGCCATTTTAACTATGTTGATTCTTCCAATCCATGAGCAAGGAATGTCTTTCCATTTCTTTGTGTCTTCTTCAATTTCTTTCAAAAATGTCTCATAGTTTTCAGCATATAGGTCCTTCACATCCTTGGTTAAGCTTATTCCTAGATATTTTATTTTTTTCCTGCAATTGCAAAAGGAATTGTTTTTTGTGTTTCTTTTTGTGAGATGTCATCGTTAGTATATAGGAATGCAATGGACTTTTCTACGTTGATTTTGTAGCCAGCAACTTTAGTGTATTCGTTGATTGTTTCTAATAACTTTTTGGTGGAGTCTTTAGGGTTTTCTATATATAGCAATACGTCAGCTGCAAACGGTGACAATTTAACTTCTTCATTCCCAATTTGGAGGCCTTTTATTTCTTTCTCTTTCCTGATTGCTCTGGCACAGACTTCCAACACTATGTTGAAAAGCAGAGGTGATAGGGGAGAGCCCTGTCGTGTTCCTGAACGTAGAGCAAAGGGCTTCAGTTTTTCACCATTAATTATGAGATTAGCTGAGGGCTTGTCATATATGGCCTGTATTTTTTCAATACCTATTTGATTAAGTGTTTTAATCATGAATGGATGTTGTATCTTGTCAAAGGCTTTTTCTGCATCAATTGCTGTAATCATATGATTTTGGTACTTTATTTGGTTTATGTGATGTATCACATTGATGGGTTTGGGAATGTTGAACCATCCTTGTGCCCCGGGGATGAACCCCACTTGATCGTGATGAATAATCTTTTTAACGCATTGTTGTATTCCATTTGCAAGAATTTTGTTTAGGATTTTTGCATCTGTGTTCAACAGAGATATTGGTCCGTAGTTGTCTTTTATTGGGTTGTCCTTGCCAGGTTTTTGTATCGGGGTAATATTGGCCTCATAAAATGAGTTAGAGAGTACTGTCTCTTCTTCAGTTTTTTGGAAGAGTTTGATCAAGATTGGTATTAGATCCTCTTTGAAGGTTTGGTAGAATTCACTAGTGAAGCCATCTGGTCCAGGACTTTTGCTTTTGGGAAGGTTTTGGAGGACTGATTCAATTTCGTTACTGGTGATCGGTCTGTTTCGATTTTCCAGTTCTTCGTGGTTCAGCCTTGGAGACTATATGTTTCTAAGAACTTGTCCATTTCTTCAAGGTTATTGAATTTGGTGGCATATAGTCCTTCATAGCATTCTTGGATGATGCTTTGTATTTCTGTGGTGTCCGTGATAACTTCCCCTTTTTCGTTTCTGATTTTGTTAATTAGTGTCTTTTCTCTTTTTATCTTAGTAAGTCTAGACGAGGGTTTGTTAGTTTTATTAATCTTTCCAAATAACCAAATTTTTGTCACATTAATATTTTCTATTGTCTTTTTGTCCTCTATTTCATTTAGTTCTCCCCTGACTTTTGTTATTTCCTTTCTTCTGTTGACCTTGGGTTTCACTTGTTCTTCTTTTTCTAGTTCTTTAAGGTTTAACATGAGGTTATTTATTTGGGAGTTTTCTTGTTTCTTGAGATAGGCCTGTAATGATATGAATTTCCCTCTTAAATCTGCTTTTGCTGCATCCCAAAAATTTTGTTAGGATGCATTTTCATTGTCATTTGTTTGTATATAACTTTTGATCTGTCCTCTAATTTCTTCATTGACCCAGTCATTCTTTAAAAGTATGTTGTTTAATCTCCATGTATTTGTGTTTTTTCCTGCTTTTTTTGCAGCTGTTATGCAATTTCAAAGCCTTGTGATCAGAGAATATGCTTGGTATGATTTCAATCTTCTTAAATTTGCTGAGGTTGTTTTCATGTCCCAATATATGGTCTATCCTTTAGGACGTTCCATGTACACTAGAAAAGAATGTGCAGTATGATGTTTTAGGTTGAAGTGCTCTATGCATGTCAATTATGTCCGTTTCATCTAACATGTCACTTAGGGTTGCTATTTCGTTATTTATTTTCTGTTTGGATGATCTAGCCATAGCTGTCAATCATGTATTTAAGTCCCCTAGTATAATTGTGTTTTGATCAATTTCTCCCTTTAGTTCTGTTAGTAGTTGCTTGGTATATTTCAGTGCTCCCTGATTGGGGGCATAATTATTGATGACTGTTATGTCTTCTTGTTGTATAGTCCACTTCACCATTACAAAATGTCCATCTTTGTCTCTTGTTATCTTTTACACCCTGAAGTCTGTTTCATCTGATGTAATTATGGCTACACCTGATTTTCTCTGGGTACTATTTGCTTGGAGTGTCAATTTCCACCCTTTCACTTTGAGTCTATGCTTGTGCTTGTAGCTGAGATATGTCTCTTGGAGACAGCATATGATTGGGTTTAGTTTTTTGATCCAATCTGGTACTCTGCGACTTTTTATTGGTGAGTTCAGTTCATTTACAATTAGGGTGATTATTGATATGTGAGGATTTCCTGTCATTCTATCTTTAGGTTTCTGGTAAGGCTGTGTCTCCATTTTTTCTTTGCCTTTTGTTGTTGTCTATTATTTCTGTGTGGTGGTATTCTATGATGTTTCCCTCTGTTTCTTCTTTTACTACATTACATATTTCAGTTCTGGATTTTTTTTTTTTTTTTTTTGGGTGGTTACCCTTAAGCTTTTCTACAAGAAAGTTTGATATTTAGAGTATTCCATTTTCTTTAGTACGCTTACTTTCTCCATTCCCGTATTCTGGTTCAGACCTTTAGTCTCCCCCTTTTTATGTTTTGGTTGCCATGAATTGTCCCTGTTGATGGTGGTCGAATAGCTTCCTTTAGTGTTTCTTGTAGTGCTGGTCGTGTATTGGAGAATTCGCTCAGCTTCTGTATGTCTGGTCTTTATTCCTCCTTCATATCTAAAGGATATCTTTGCTGGATATATTATTCTTGGCTCATGATTTCTCTCTTTCAATAGTTTGAATATTTGATTCCATTACCTCCTGGCTTGTAGAGTTTCTGCTGAAAAATCTGATGATAATCTAATGGGCTTTCCTTTGTAGGTTACCGTCTTCTTTTCCCTGGCTGCCTTGAGGATTCTTTCTTTGTCATTGAGTTTAGACAGCTCCTGTACAATGTGCCTTGGAGAAGGCCTGTTGGGATTGAGGTAACTAGGTGTTCTATTTGCTTCTTGGATTCGAGGATCCAGTTCTGTCCACAAGTTTGGGAAGTTCTCATCAACAATTTGCTTGAATATATTCTCTGTTCCCTTCTCTCTTTCTTCTCCTTCTGGTATGCCCATTATTCTTATATTGCTCTTTCTGATGGAGTCAGAAAGTTCTTGTAGAGTTCTTTCATTTCTTTTAAGTCTCAAGTCTCTTTCTTCTTCCATCTGTGTAATTTACAGGTTTCTGTCTTCGATGTCACTGATTCTTTCCTCCATCTGGTCAACTCTACTACCTAAGCTGGTTATTTCATTCTTAATTTCTTCTATTGAGTTCTTAATCTCCAGAAATTCTATTTGGTTCTTTTTAAAAATTTCAATCTCTTTCGTGAAATGCTCATGTTGTTCTTTGATTTTGTTTCTGAGTTCGTTTAACTGCCTTTCTGTGTTTTCTTGCATCTCATTGAGTTTTTTCAGAACTGCAATCTTGATTTCGCTCTCATTAAAGTCACATATTTCCATATCTTTAAGTTACTTTTCTGTAGACTTTTCACTTTCTTATGAACTGTCCTGTTGCCTTAGTTTTTCATGGCAGTTACTGATTTATTATTTCTCTTCCTAGATATCTACAGAAGTGGCTTTCTCCAACAGGTTGATAGGAAGATGTCTTTCTTTTGTTTTCCAGTACTTGTTGGCAGAATGATCTAATTTCTCTCCAACTGCAGCCTTTTTTTCTCTCTCTCACATGGTAGTTCTATGTTTTCTCTGTACTATTCCAGCTTCTTACACAATGGGCGGATTCCCTGGGAGATGGGCTTCTCCTCTGTTAATATTTCGCCTGGTCACAGGACACAGCATCTGTGTGGGTATGTGGAGAGCTTTTGAAGTTCCAAAGCTCTTCCTGTACCATATTCAGAGCCTGTATGTTTCAGCAGTTCTGTTTACTCCTGCAGGGATCCGCCCAGATAGGTGGGGCCAGGGGCGGGGTGAGTTGTGAGATGTGGCCCAGAGCAATGTAGGTGACCACCACCAAAGCTGGTCCTGCTTTCACAGCTCCCTCCCCTTTGCCGGAACTAGTTGGGCTGCGAATCTGTTTCTGCAGTCCACAGTTCTTAGAACAGCAAATATTCTGTTCTTTTGAGCTGCCACTGCTACTGTTCTGCTTCTAGCATCGGGCAGGTGGGGGCGGGCAAGCTCTGGGAGGGTAGGGAGGGGGCGGCTAGTCTCAGTGCCTATGGCTTCCATTCTCTGCTTGGCAGTGAGGGCTTAAACCATGCTTTTCAGCCTTCTTCCCTCAGTCTCTTCTCCGAGGTCTCTGCCGTGAGCGTTGGGTTCAACCGTGTTATATGCTGCCCCCTTATCCCTGTGGGCCATAAGCGGAGCCCTAGCAGTCCGAGTCCTTCCCTCTCTCACAGCTGCAGTAGTTCCAGGGTGCAGGGAGCTCGGACCACTGAGCTAGGTCTTCCTCCTGCGCCCACGGGGCTCTGTCCCCGCACTTCTCCTTTCCCTCCTCCCTCGCTCGGGCGATTCGCCCACCTTTAGGTGAATTCAGTAGTGGGCCTCTTCTTCTTGCCTGTCTGCTGTGCAGGAAGTCCTGTGTGGAGTTGTTGTTTGATTAGTTGTAAATTCCAGGGGAGCTTTACAGAGCCTCACCACACGCCACCATTTTTTCAAATCTAGCTTTTAAATCTATCGAAAAAACTTCTTAGTTTGTTGTAATCCCATATGTTTATTTTTTCTCTTACTTCCCTTGCCCAAGTGGATATATCAATAAAAATATTACCAAGGGTAATATCTGCAAATTTTCTTCCGATATTTTCTTCTAGGAGTTTTATGGTTTCAGATCTTACATTTAAGTCTTTAATCCATTTTGAATTTACTCTTGTATGTGGCATAAGGAGGTGGTCCAGATTCATTTTTAGCTGAAGCTAAATAATAATGAATATCAACTGTAGTCACAGGATGCAGAGTACAGCATAGGGAATAGAATCAATGGAATTGTAACAGCTATATATGATGTCAGAGGGGTAGTAGACTGGGGGAGGGGGACTATTAATTTGTGAGGGGTATAAATGTCTAACTATTACACTGTTTTGTTCACATGAAACTAAAGCAAACAAACAAACAAAAAAACATGTACAACACTGAAAAAACAAACAAACTCATAGACGCAGACAACAATTTAGTTGTTGCCAGAGGGTAAGGGGGGAGAGGGGTAGAAGAAGAGGGTAAAGGGGATCAAATATATGGTCATGGAAGGAGAACTGACTCTGGGTGGTGAACACACAATGCAATATATAGATGATGTATTATAGAATTGTACACTTGAAACCTATATAATTTTACTAACCACTGTCACCCCAATAAATTTAATAAAAAAATTTGGAAGCACCCTATAAAAAAGAAGAATCATATTCTGATTGTCTATCTGATGGAATCATCGTGTGAAATTTGGGTAAAGTTTCTTTGGGTGAACATCCCATGTTGGATTCTTTAAAACCACTTCAGAATGAACTACAGGAATAGGTAAAAGTCTTGATAACAGTCACAACTACAATGAGAATATGTTCACATAGGTCTCTGAACCTGCCACATACTGACTTAATGTCCCTTATTTTCCCTTATCTGTAAATTCCTGCTTGCTTTGATCTCCAATTAACCCAGATATTGCACATCTTACCCTCATTTTCTTATGCTTAAATATTATTGACTCACTTATTCATTTAACAAGAATTTAATAGACACTATATGCCATACAGTGGGGATGCAAAGATATATAAAACTCAATTATAGACAAATAGACAAGGAGTAAGACAAAGATTTCCAGATAAAAGCACTAGCAGATGCAGAAGGTCAGAGGCATAAAACCTACAAATCTTTCTAAAAGGTGAGTGCTCAGGCTAAATGATGCAGGCGAGTTAGACAGGGACTTAAGTAAGCCATAGTCAAACATATGCTGATGGAAGGAGAACTGACTGTGGGTAGTGAGCACACAGTGTTATATATAGATGATGTATTATAGGTACAATTGAAACCTATGTAATATTATAACTATAGTCAACCCAATAAATTTAATTTTAAAAATAGAAGCTGGAGCCCATAACTATTTAAATCACCAACAAACATTTTGTTGGATAATGTAAAATTGTTTACTGACATGTAAAGTTACAGATAACATAGTCTTAGATTAAAAATCAAGTTACAAAACACTAGATATATATGATCATATTTTCTAAGAAAATATATATATATAATATAATATAATATATTATATATAAATATTATATTATATATAAATAAATATATATATATAATATAATATATATATATATATATATATATATATATATATATATATATATATATAATAATTATTATTGTTGCCTTATAGCTGCCAAACCGTTTGTTCCCCCGCGCTCTTCCCAGGATTTCACAAGGGAGTGCCTCAGCAAACTGAGGCCCGATGGAGAGATATCGGAAAAGCTCCTTTGAGGGGAAGTCTCAGCAAATTGAGACCTGATGGAATTATATCAGTCCCTCCCCTTCAATGGATTCCTTGGAGATGTGCATGTGTGTGAAGGCAAAGTACAAGCTGGAACACAATGGGAACTTTCGGAAAGACAGCCAACAGGCTACGTAACACACAGATCTTGAGATTAACAATCTTTTGCATCTTTAGAAGTTAACCAATAAAAGCTATGCGTTGGCCCGATTCAGGGCTCAGTCCTTGAGGCTTGAGACCCTTGGCCCGTCTTTCAACCTATTGTTGACTACTGTCTTTCCTTAGCCCTGTGCCGCCCTTCTTGCTTCCCACAGTTCGTGTCGTGCTGGACGTGACAAATTATTATTATTATTATTATTATTATTATTATCATTATTATTATTACAAGGTAATACATTTAAGTTCACAAACTCATCCTAGAAAAAGTGCCACATACCTCATTGTTGAATATCACTACAGTATTATAGGTATTCTCCTTGGGCAGCTATCCACTGATGCCAGCGCCTAATCCACCCTTCAAAGCAATTTTGGAACTCATTTTCTGGAAAGGCCATCAGAGCTATTGTTGTATTACCCTTGATGTCCTGAATGTCATCAAAATGTCTTCCTTTCAATATTTCCTTTATCTTGTGGTAAAGAAAGAAGTCATTGGGGTTCAGAGCAGTTGAGTAGGGAGGGTGTTCCAATATAGTTATTTGTTTGCTAGCTAAATTAAAAACTCCCTCACAGACAGTGCCGTGTGAGCTGGTACATCGTTGTGATGCAAGAGCCATGAATTATTGGCGAAAAGTTCAGGTATTTACGTCTAACTTTTTCACGCAGCCTTTTCAGCACTTCCAAATACTTAACATGGTTAACTGTATGTCCAGTTGGTACAAATTCATAATGAATAATCCTGATTTCAAAAAACGTTAGCAACATCGTTAGAACTAATGGAAAAACCTTTCTTCTTTATAATGCTTTATAATTACTCTATCTGCACATACCCCATAGTATTGCTCAGATTCAGAATAGAGCATACTAGCTGCCTTCTGTGACCAATTTCAAAATAAATATAATTATCCCTTTGTTTCCTTATCACATTATTTTGTTTTTCTGCCCATAACTATTAAACTCTTCTCTCTCATCCTATTCACTTTCCAACTCAGTATATGGAGTGTGACTACCATGTTTCTCCAAAAATAAGACCTAACCAGAAAATAAGCCCTAGCATAATTTTTTTGGATGACATCACCTAAACATAAGCCCTAATGCATCTTTTGGAGCAAAAATTAATATAAGACCCAGTCTTATTTTCAGAGAAACACAGTAGTTCTCATTTTTCTCATCCTACTCTTTTTTTTTTTTTTTTTTCAAGAAGACCACTCAGATGGACTGGCCTGGGAGAAGCAGTCAATCACCTTCCAGAAACTGGTACTCATATACAGCTGGAATAGTGGCTCAGTAACTAATGAGAGTTACTCTAAACATAAACCTAGTACCCCAAATGCATACTTGTTCTCCTTTCCTACCAATGCAACCAACATAAGCCATTCAAGGTCTTGCCAGATATTAAATTTAGTATTGAGAACCTATGTAGATAATGATCAAGAACAGAGGCTCTGAAGTCCAACTGCTTGAGTCTTTGTTAGAGCACACTATAATCAGAAATAGCATCAAAATAAATATAAGTCAACATTTTGCTTTGCATTCAGAAGTCCAGGTTGATTCCAATGCTTGAGCTCAAATCCTAGCTCTCATACTCCTAGCTATGTGAACTGGGCAAGGTTTTCATTCTCATATATAAAGTGGGATAAAATAATAATGCCTATTTCAAAGGATTTTGAGAACTAAGTAAGATAATCCATGTGGAGAGTTTAGTACACTGTTTGATATATGGTACTAAGTGAATTTAAAGGTCTACCACTCACTAATTTGATCTCACATCATAAAAGGCTGGTGAAACAATTGGAGAGGAATTGCATATACCTTCACTGTGAAAAAATGACCCACAACATAAGAACTTCTCAATCAGGAAATATCCAGGGTACATATCTCAGTTTCCTAGATAGTGGACAAAGGACCTACCCCACTTCTCTACCAGGATTGTCAAAACATGTCTCTAGGTTGTAACTAGCAATAATTCTCTTTGTATATCCTTATCTATGCCTCCATGGACTTGGAAAGCTCTAAAAACTTCACTCAGTGTTTTGGTCTTTTAAAACACTCCCTGTGGAGTTAACTGTGTTTCTGTTTCTGCAATATTAAAAACCATCACCGGGATTTGTCACTGATAAAGCCCATACATCCAATTCCCAAACACTGGGATTCAGGATGCAAGACACTGTTGAAACACTCCCATTTTACATTTTGCTTTTCCTCTGTTTACCCCTTTGCTCAGGAGTTTGGCTGGAAACATGGAATATTTGAGCTGTGACATTTTCATCCAACTAATGCAACTCTATTGCCTGCATACAGCTTGAATTGGGACAATTATGGGAAAAACCATCCAGGATCCCCTTGTTCTGGGCTACTCTACAAATATGCACTTTTTAGTCACGCTTTCAGCAAGTGGGAACATGATTTTAATTACACCATCACTCTGAATCCCTGGGTACAGATCTTTGCCAAGAGGGTTTGATTTTTTTCCAAAACCAAAGCACAAGCATTTTTAAAGCTTCCTAAGTACACCCTCCAGCAATACTCTGGGGGAAAAATTGAGTACAGAATCTTGAGGGGATGTGTACTAACAACCAATTTTCTACCCCAAGGACTCTAGGTACTTCATGTTACCTGTATTTTTTCTGCTAATCAAAAAATTGTCTTTCCTGGGACCCTTATCCATAGCTGATATTATTGATTAGGTGCCGACTACTTTTGGCACTTCCCATTCCTAGAAGGAACCTTCTTCTGCCCAGATAAACAGGATTTCAATAAACAGCGGGCACCATTGTGTACTCTTTTTATCATTTTGGAGATACAAGGATTGCCTGCTGGCACTGGGACAGATTAACATTATGTACTCAATGGAGAGGAGCAACTTCTGCAGCCCCTAGCATCATAGCAGTCTTCCATCCTTGCAATTTTCACAGAGTCCAGGTCCTGGCCTAGTGGAGATAGAGAGAATCTATGAGGTGGGCAAAGTTCAGAAAACTGTACCTTTAAGATTGGCAAAGGAGTCTTACCACCACCACCACCACCGCCGCCGCCGCCGCCGCCACAGCCACTCCACACCAGCATATCATCCACAGATATTTGTTTAGACTAATCACCAACTGCTCTAAGTTCCCTTGTCAAACTTCCCCGAAAGCGTTTGCTGGCTTGTATTAGACTTGCCCACAGACTGACTCTTACACTTACCACACTCCAATTTGTCATCTCCTTTTCTGTTAACCTGGTAAGTGAGCCTGGCCAGCCCTCAACTCCATTTTGGCTCCACATTCTGAGTTTCAACATCCTGTTCATGCTTTCCCAGGATTCAACCTAAACTTGCTTCTATTTTTTGCTTTAACACTCCCAACTCAGCAGCTGGTTAAAAATTTAGCTCACTACGCATCTGAAAAAGGATAGGATAAAAATATATTACTGCAAGATTTAGGAAATCACCTGAAAGCAGAGGCAGAGACTAAGTGATCTTTCACAGCCCCTTCTAGATCTAACAGTATTTTAGTAAGTATTTGTGTGAGTGCATGTGTGTTCAAAATTTACAGTACAGCATACGGCATACAGTCAATAATATTGCAATAACTATGTGTAATGTCAGATGGGTAATAGATTTATTGGGGTTTTCACTTTGTGATATATATATATATATATATATATATATATATATATATATATATATAAATGTCTAATTCACTATGTTTTTTTGTACACCTGAAACTAATAACAAAATGTAAAAAAAAATACATTTGCAGTTAGTTCAAAAATTTGCAAATGCCTCGTTTGTTGTCAAAATTCCATATCATACATAATTCATGCAATCTACCATGGATTTATAGAATGTTCTGTGAATGTTTTGTCTGTTCTTAATTCCCTTATGAAATCTATGAAGGCAGGAATTATGGTGGCCCACATTTAACTGACTAGTTTTAGTATTGGAGTAATCACTACACATTTCTCAACTTCACACAGGATCTCTCTCTGGTAATTAAAATAGGTAATCACACCCTCTTCCTAGCAATTGTTACCTTGATTTCTGACATTATCCCCCTTAGTTCTCCACCTCACACCAAACCTCCAGAAGCTAGGGGAGAGGAATGGTCCTTCCTCAGATGCTTCCTCATGGTTCTCAGAAGGAATTACATACTTTGTAATGGAAGTATTAGCAAACTAATACAATTAGTTTTCTAGACTTTTATAGAAGTGGAATTATACAACATGCACTCCATTTTTCTAGTTTCTTTCACAGCATAATTATGTTGAGATACACCTGTGTTTTTAGGATATCAATAATTCATTTTGTTTTATTGCTGAGTAATATTTCATTATATAGCTATACCACAATTTGATTATCCATTCACCTGTTGATAGACTTTTGGGTTGTTTTCAATTTGAGATTATTAAAAATAAAGATGTCAGGCACATTCCTGTACAAATATTTTTATCAACATATGCTTTCATTCCTTGGATAAATACCAAAGGAGTGGAATGACTGGATCATACAATAGGTATCTGCTTAACTTTTTACAAAACCGCCAAATTATTTTCTAAAGTACTATTTTATATTCCCACCAGCAGTGTATGAGAATTTCAGTTCCTCCCTATCATTGCCAACTCAGCATGTTCAGGCTTTCTAATTTTAGCCATTCTAATACGGGCGTAGTGGTATTTCATTGTGATTATGAATAAAGAGAATTTTACTTCTTTCTTCTCAATGCAGATGCCTTTTATTTCTTTATGTTGCCTTACTACACTAACTAGAAATTCCAGTACAATTTTGAATAGAAGTGGTGAGAGTATATATCCCTGTCTTATATTCCTGATCTCAAAGGGAAAGTATTTAACCTTTCTCCATTTTATATTAGCTGTAGGTTTTCCATAAATGCTCTTTAGCTGTTGTTTTTGTTAGTTCCATACATGTGGGTAAATCCAGTCCATGTTACTCCATCATGATTAAAAACGGACATCTGTCCCCTGGCCACCATTACTTCTTAGGTGGGCTTACATAACAGCCTTCTGACAGGTTTCCTTGCATCCAGTCTTGTTCTCCTTTAATTCAATCTCTATACCAGAATGAGTTTTGAAGTATGTAAAGCTGATCATGGTAGGTCCCTGATTAAATCTCTTAATTATCTTCTCCCATGGTCTCCTTGCCATGACTTGCCCCTCCTTAACATGGTGAAAAATCCTTTTCCAAACTAGCCCCCTGGCTTCTTTGTAAATTTCACCTTTGCTCTGTTCCCTCACCCCAACGTCACCTGTTCAAACCCCCCTGAACTACAGTTTATTGCCCACAAAACCACATATTTTCCCAACTGTGTGCCTTGCGCATACTGCTCCTTCTGCTTTCTTCTTTGCCTGTTTAAAATCTACTCATTTTTCACAAATGGCAGCATTTCATCTTTTGTTATGGCAGAGTAACATTCCATTGTGTATATATAACACATATTCTTTATCCAATCATGTATTGAAGGACACTTTGGTTGTTTCCATGTCTTGGAAACCATAAATAAGTCTGCAATGGATGGATCTTGAGATTATTATGCTAAACCAAATAAGTCAGACAAAAAAAGTCAAGAACCATATGATTTCACTCATATGTAGGATATAAAACTGAAAGTAACAAAGGAACAAGACAAAGAAACAAAAACTCATAGACACAGACAACAGTTTTGTGGTTACCAGAGGGGAAGGGGGGTAGGAGATGGTAAAGGCAGTCAAATATATGTGATGGAAGGATAATTGACTCTGGGTGGTGAGCACACAACGTGATATATAGATGATGTATTATACAAATGCACACTTGAAACCTGTGCAATTTTACTAACCATTATCACCCTAATTAATTTAATTTAAAAAATAAAAATAGATTTCTTCCGGAAAAATGGCGGCGTGAGGTGAACCTCTGTAAAGCTCCCCTGGAGTTTACAACGAATCGAACAACAAAAACTCCACGGAGGACTCCCTGCACAGAACACAGGCAACACGAAGAGGCCCACTACCGACTGAGATCACCTACAGGTGGGAGATTCGCGCGAGTGGAGGGAGGAGGAAAGGGAGAAGCGCGCGGAGACGGGGCCGCGCAGGCGGGGGACGCAGACCTAGCTCAGTGCGCCGAGCTCGCTGCTCCCCGGAACTACCGCAGCTGCGGGAGATCGGACTGCTAGGGCTCCGCCAGGGCTCCACAGGGCTGAGGGGGCAGCATATGACACGGCTGAACCCAACGCTCACGGCAGAGACCTCGGGGAGAAGACTGGGGGAAAAAGGCTGAAAACGGTGGTTTGGGCCCACACTGCCGAGAGGAGAACGGAGCCATGGGCGCTGAGACTAGCCGCCCCCTCCCACCCCTCCCAGAGCTCGCCCCGCCCCCACCTGCCCGGTGCTAGAAGTGAGACAGTGGCAGTGTCGGATCAAAACAACAGAAAATTTGCTATTTTGAGAACTGTGTACTGCAGACACAGATTCACAGCCCAACTAGTTCCGGCAAGGGGGAGAGAGCTGTGGAGGCGGGATCGGCTGTGGTGGTGGTCGCCGCCATTACTCTGGGCCGCCTCTCACAACTCACCCCACCCCTGACCCCACCTATCTGGGCGGATCCATGCAGGAGTAAACAGAACTGCTGAAATGTACGGGCTCTGAATCAGCAGCTGGAAGAGCTTTCGAACATCAAAAGCTCTCCGCATACCCACCGGGACACTGCGCCCTGTGACCTAGACGAACTATTAATAGAGGAGAAGCCCATCTCCCAGGGAATCCCCCCATTGTGTGAGAAGTTGGAATAGTGCAGAGAAAACATAGCACTACCGTGTGGGAGAAGAAAAATAAGTTGCAGTTGGAGAAATAATAATACATTCTACCAACAAGTACTGGCAAACAAAAGAAAGACCGCTTTCTATCAACCTATTGCAGAAGTCACTCCTGTAGATGTCTAGGAAGAGAAATAGTAAACCAGTAATCGCCATGAATAACCAAGGCAACAAGATAGCTCAGAAAGAAAGTGAAAAATCTCCAGAAAAGGGACTTAAAGATACAGAAATATGTGACTTAAATGACAGAGAATTCAAGATTGCAGTTCTGAAAAAACTCAACGAGATACAAAAAAACACAGATAGGCAGTTAAAGGAACTCAGAAACTCAATCAAAGAACACCATGAGCATTTTACGAAAGAGATTGAAATCTTAAAAAAGAACCAAATAGAATTTCTGGAGATTAAGAACTCAATAGAAGAAATTAAGAATGAAATAACCAGCTTAGGTAGTAGAGTTGACCAGATGGAGGAGAGAGTCAGTGACATCGAAGATAGAAACCTGGAAATGACACAGAGAGAAGAAGAAAGAGACTTGAGACTTAAAAGAAATGAAAGAACTCTACAAGAACTTTCTGACTCCATCAGAAAGAGCAATATAAGAATAATGGGCATACCAGAAGGAGAAGAAAGACAGAAGGGAACAGAGAATATATTCAAACAAATTGTCGATGAGAACTTCCCAAATTTGTGGGCAGAACTGGACCCTCGAATCCAAGAAGCAAATAGAACACCTAGTTACCTCAATCCGAACAGGCCTTCTCCAAGGCACATTGTATTGAAGCTGTCTAAAATCAACGACAAAGAAAGAATCCTCAAGGCAGCCAGGGAAAAGAAGACGGTAACATACAAAGGAAAGCCCATTAGATTATCATCAGATTTTTCAGCAGAAACTCTACAAGCCAGGAGGGAGTGGAACCAAATATTCAAACTATTGAAAGAGAGAAATCATGAGCCAAGAACAATATATCCAGCAAAGATATCCTTTAGATATGAAGGAGGAATAAAGACCTTTCCAGACATACAGAAGCTGAGGGAATTTTCTAATACACGACCTGCACTACAAGAAATACTAAAGGAGGCTATTCGACCACCATCAACAGGGACAATTTGTGGCAACCAAAACTCAAAAAGGGGGAGAGTAAAGGCCTGAACCGGAATATGGGAATGGAGAAAGTAAGCGTGCTGAAGAAAATGGAATACTCTAAATATCAAACTTTCTTTTACATAAACTTAAGGGTAACCACTCAAAATAAATCCAGAATTGAAATATATACTGAAATAAAAGAAGAAACAGAGGGAAACATCGTAGAATACCACCACACAGAAATAATAGACAACAACAAAAAGGCAAAGAAACAATGGAGACACAGCCTTACCAGAAAACTAAAGATAGAATGACAGGAAATCCTCTCATATCAATAATCGCCCTAAATGTAAATGGACTGAACTCACCAATAAAAAGGCACAGAGTAGCAGATTGGATCAAAAAACTAAACCCAACCATATGCTGTCTCCAAGAGACACATCTCAGCTACAAGGACAAGCATAGACTCAAAGTGAAAGGGTGGAAATTGACACTCCAAGCAAATGGTACCCAGAGAAAATCAGGTGTAGCCAAAATGATATCAGATGAAACAGAATTCAAGGTGAAAAAGATAACAAGAGATAAAGATGGACATTTCATAATGGTGAAGGGGACTGTACAACAAGAAGACATAACAGTCATCAATATTTATGCCCCCAATCAGGGAGCACCGAAATACACCAAGCAACTACTAACAGAACTAAAGGGAGAAATTGACCAAAACAGAATTATACTAGGGGACTTAAATACATCATTGACAGCTATGGATAGATCATCCAAACAGAAAATAAATAACGAAATAGTAGCCCTAAATGACACATTAGATGAAATGGACATAATTGACATTTATAGAGCACTTCATCCTAAAACATCAGACTATACATTCTTTTCCGGTGTACACGGAACATTCTCAAGGATAGACCATATATTGGGACATAAAATCAGTCTCAACAAATTTAAGAAGATTGAAATCATACCATGCATATTCTCTGATCACAAGGCTTTGAAATTGGATATCAACTGTAAAAAGAAAGCGGGAAAAAACACAAATACATGGAGATTAAACAACATACTTTTAAAGAAGGACTGGGTCAAAGAAGAAATTAGAGGAGAGATCAAAAGATACATAGAAACAAATGACAATGAAAATACATCCTACCAAAATTTCTGGGATGCAGCGAAAGCAGTTTTAAGAGGGAAATTTATCTCATTACAGGCCTATCTCAAGAAACAAGAAAACTCCCAAATAAATAACCTCATGTTACACCTTAAAGAACTAGAAAAAGAAGAACAAGTAAAACCCAAGGTCAGCAGAAGAAAGGAAATATTAAAATTAAAGCAGAAATAAATGAAATAGAGAACAAAAAGACAATAGAAAAAATTAATCTGACAAAGAGCTGGTTCTTTGAAAAGATTAACAAAATTGACAAACCCTTGGCTAGACTTACTAAGATAAAAAGAGAGAAGACACTGATTAACAAAATCAGAAACGTAAAAGGGGAAGTTATCACGGACACCACAGAAATACAAAGGATCATCCAAGAATACTATGAAGGACTATATATGCCACCAAATTCAACAACCTAGAAGAAATGGACAAGTTCTTAGAAACATATAGCCTTCCAAGGCTGAACCATGAAGAACTGGAAAATCTAAACAGACCGATTACCAGTAACGAAATTGAATCAGTCATCCAAAACCTTCCCAAAAGCAAAAGTCCGGGACCAGATGGCTTCACTAGTGAATTCTACCAAACCTTCAAAGAGGATCTAATACCAATTCTGCACAAACTCTTCCAAAAAATTGAAGAAGAGACAGTACTCCCTAACTCATTTTATGAGGCCAACATTACCCTGATACCAAAACCTGGTAAGGACAGCACAAAAAAAGAAAACTACAGACCAATATCTCTAATGAATACCGATGCAAAAATCCTAAATAAAATTCTAGCAAATCGAATGCAACAATGCATTAAAAAGATTATTCATCACGACCAAGTGGGGTTCATCCCCGGGGCACAAGGATGGTTCAACATCCGCAAATCCATCAATGTGATACATCACATAAACAAAATAAAGGACAAAAATCATATGATTATATAAATTGATGCAGAAAAAGCATTTGACAAGATACAACATCCATTTATGATTAAAACTCTTAATAAAATGTGTATAGAAGGAAAATACCTTAACATAATAAAGGCCATATATGACAAGCCCTCTGCTAATCTCATAATTAATGGAGAAAAGCTGAAGCCCTTTGCTCTACGTTCAGGAACACGACAGGGATGTCCCCTATCACCTCTGCTTTTCAACATAGTGTTGGAAGTCCTTGCCAGAGCAATCAGGCAAGAGAAAGAAATAAAAGGCATCCAAATTAGGAATGAAGAAGTTAAATTATCACTCTTTGCAGATGACATGATGCTATATATAGAAAACCCTAAAGACTCCACCAAAAAGCTATTAGAAACAATCAACGAATACAGTAAAGTTGCCGGCTACAAAATCAACGCACAAAAGTCCATTGCCTTCCTATATACTAACAATGAAATCTCAGAAAAAGAAATACAAAAAACAATTCCTTTTGCAATTGCAGCAAAAAGAATAAAATACCTAGGAATAAACTTACCCAAGGATGTGAAAGACCTATATGCTGAAAACTATCACATTTTTGAAAGAAATTGAAGAAGACACCAAGAAATGGAAAGATATTCTGTGCTCATGGATTGGAAGAATCAACATAGTTAAAATGGCCATATTACCCAAAGCAATATACAGATTCAATGCAATCCCCATCAAAATCCCAATGGCATATTTTAAAGAAATAGAACAAAAAATCATCAGATTTGTTTGGATCCACAAAAGACCCCGAATAGCTAAAGCAATCTTAAGAAAAAAGAACTATAATGGAGGTATCACACTTCCTGACTTTGGCCTGTACTACAGGGCCACAATAATCAAAACAGCATGGTATTGGCAGAAAAACAGACACATAGACCAATGGAATAGAATTGAGAACCCAGAAATAAAACCACATAAATATGGACAGATAATTTTTGACAAAGAAGCTAAAAACATACAATGGAGCAAAGACAGCCTGTTCAATAAATGGTGCTGGGAGAATTGGATAGCCACGTGCAAAAGAATGAAACTGGACTGCTATTTGTCACCATGTACCAAAGTTAATTCAAAATGGATCAAAGACTTAAGCATGAGACCTGACACAATAAACTGCATAGAAGAAAACATAGGTACTAAACTTATGGACCTTGGGTTCAAAGAGCATTTTATGAACTTGACTCCAAAGGCAATGGAAGTAAAAGCTAAAATAAACGAATGGGACTATATGAAACTTAAAAGCTTCTGCACAGCAAAAGAAACCATTGACAAAATAAAGAGGCCACCAACTGAATGGGAGAAGATTTTTGCTAACAGTGCCTCCGATAAGGGGCTAGTATCCAGAATATACAAGGAACTCGTGCAACTCAACAACAAAAAAACAAACAACCCAATTGAAAAATGGGCAGAGGACTTGAAGAGACATTTCTCCAAAGAGGACATACAAATGGCAAATAAACATATGAAAAAATGCTCAACATCACTAATCATCAGAGAAATGCAAATCAAAACCACAGTGAGATATCACCTCACCCCAGTCAGAATGGCTATCATCAACAAGACAAATAGTAACAAATGTTGGAGAGGTTGTGGAGAAAAAGGAACACTCATACACTGTTGGTGGGAATGTAGACTGGTGCAGCCGTTATGGAAGGCAGTGTGGAGGTTCCTCAAAGAATTACGAATAGAATTGCCGTATGACCCAGCAATCCCTCTCCTGGGTATCTACCTAAAAAATCTGAAAACATTTAGAGATAAAGACACGTGTGCTCCAATGTTCATTGCAGCTTTGTTTACGGTGGCCAAGACATGGAAACAACCAAAATGTCCTTCGATAGATGAATGGATAAAGAAGTTGTGGTACATATACACAATGGAATACTATTCGGCAGTGAGAAAAGATGATATAGGAACATTTGTGACAACATGGATGGATCTTGAGAGAGTAATGCTGAGCGAAACAAGTCAGACAGAAAAAGCAGAGAACCATGTGATTTCACTGATATGTGGTATATAAACCAAAAACAACAAAAGAACAAGACAAACAAATGAGAAACAGAAACTCATAGACACGGACAATAGTTTAGTGGTTGCCAGAGGGTAAGGGGGGTGGGGGGGGAGGTGAGGGTAAGGGGGATCGAATATATGGTGATGGAAGAACTGACTCTGGGTGATGAACATACAATGGGATTTATAGATGATGTAATACAGAATTGTACACCTGAAATCTATGTAATTTTACTAACAATTGTCACCGCAATAAATTTAATTAAAAAAAAAATTAAGTTCATTTATAGAGAAAAAAAAATAAAAATAAAAAAATAAAAAATAAAAATAAAATAAAATGTACTCATTTTTCAAAGTTCAACTTAAATAGCAACTACTCTATAAAGTCTTCTCAGTTCCCACAAGTAGTGTTAGTCTTTTATTCCTTTCATGTTCTCCAAGACATTTGTTCTCTGTTCTGTGGTAGAATTTACTATGTTGTGTTGTAAATATTTGTCTACACGTCCATGACATACTAAACTGAGGATCATAAGTGCTAAGATGAATTGTGTGTTTTATCTGAACCCTTACCATCTGGCACCTTTGCCTAACACAATACCTGACACAGCATCTGCTCAGTAAATATGTGTTTAATGAACAAGTGAACAGTTAATTAGATACTAAGTACCCCTTTAAGTTACAGAAAAATTTCTCCCAAACTCAACCATTTCCTGGCATATTTTTCAAATGGGCATATCATCTATATGATTGTTTACTTAATATTTTTCCTTAAGTCAATGTATTTCTTTTTTTTACTTCAATACCTATTTTAGCCTGTCCTAAGCAATAATATCTGTGAATTCACAGACTAAATGTTCTAGCTATAGCTTTTATAACATTAATTTAATTAAATGCATACTCAAATTACTATTCAAATCTAAAATATTAATCTATGTAACACCTTTAGTCAACTCACAAACATATCACTGGTACACATTCCACAATTTAGGAGTCACTGAAACATAATTCTGCAATTCTATCACTTATTCAAGATCACATAGTTAGTGACAGAACTAGTACTATAACCTAAGTCTTCTAACCTCTTGTCTAGAATGTGTTCTACTAAACCAGGTTTTATCTCCATTGATATCCATGAATAGAAGTGCATTGAGGAATCAGATGGAGATGATAGGAAAGCTTACCTTAGTGCAAAGCAGTGAAAGTATTACCAGGTGAATACAAATATACGCAAGATACAGAAACTGAGGGATGGAGTGTGAGGTGGCAACTAGCTAAGTAAAGTAATTCATGTTCCTTTCAGAGGTTCCTAATGCCATATGATAGGTAGCTTTTATATCCAGCTTCAGGGAATTCTCCCTCTGTAGTTTATCCCTGAGTCCTGCCACATAACATAGTTTATGACTGGCCATTTAGCCTAAGGATGTAATCAACTTGCCACACCCTATACACAAAACTGCTCTTCAAGAAAGATGCCCCCAAAAGTTGAATTTCTCAGTTATCTATTTGCCCTAGGAACTGCAAAGGATTATATTTTCCAAAAAGTAAAAATATAAGTGGTGGGAAATACATTAATGTACTGAGTACAAATCTGGGAGTCAAAGTTTCTGAATCCTCACTTTTGTTCTCCCACTGATTCAGATTTAGAAAAACAAGTATTTTCAAGAAGTTTCCAGAATAAACGTTTGCCTTGGTTCAATTCAGGGCTAGACTCACCATTAAGGCCTCTTTTTACTTGCAAAGGAGTGGCTATGTTGGCATTCATGCAGAATGGACACCTTTTAACGAGTTCTTTCAATGGATCAGCTCAGAAAAACACAAGTTCTGAACCAATTCATTTCAAGAACTTAGCTTGTAGAAGTCCCTCCTTTGAGTTAACTGACTGTATATTTATAATCTAAGTTTAATGTGTATTGCTGATTCCAACAGAGCTGTGACAACCTAAGTAGAATCACAGCAGTGTAAATTGTGGAGTGCTAGACTGGACTCTGATGAGGAAGTTCTGCTATAGCACCCATGAATCCAACACAGTAAATCTTTGCTTTGTCATATTTATCATGAAAAGGATAAGAAAGATTTCTTTTTTACTGATTTATCCAAAGAACTGTGGAAAAATCAAGGTTGATCCTTGACTGACCTGGTGAAACACATTATACTCACTTCACTATCATAAATCAAATACCCATACGTTTTCTCCTTAACACCAACATTTCTTTTTTAGCATCATTTTTTTCATTGAGATATAGTTAACATTATATTACATTACTTTCAGGTGTACAACATAATGATCCGATATGTTTTTATTTTGAAATGATCACTACAGTAAATTAATTTACCATCTATCACCATACATAGTTACATTTTTTGCTTGTGATGAAAACTTTTAAGATCTAATCTCTAAACAACTTTAAAATATACAATACAGTATTATTAACTATAGTAACTGTGTTGTACACTATATCCCCAGGACTTATTTATTTTATAACTGGAAGTTTGTACCTTTTGACCATCTTTGCCCATTTCACCATTTTCACTCACCCCCTACCACCTGCCTCTGGCAACTATGAATCTATTCTCAGTATCTATGATTTTGGGGGTTTCTGTGTGTTATACTTTTGTTTGTTTGTTTGCTTTTAGATTTCATGTATAAGTGAGATAATATGGTATTTGTCTTCCTCTAACTTATATCACTCAGCATAATAACTTCATGATCCATCCACTTTCTTACAAATGACAGGATTTCTTTCTCTTATATAGCTGAATAATATGTCATTGTATATGTGTATTAACTTTTCTTTATACATTCATTTATCAATAGACACTTAGGTTTTTTCCATGTATTGGCTATTGTAAACAGTGGTATAATGAATACAAGGGTACAGATATCTTATTGAGTTAGTATTTTTGTTTCCTTCAGATAAATACCCAGGATTGGAAACGCTGGATCAAATTGCAGTTTTTCATTTTTGGAGGAACCTCCATACTGTTTTCCATAGTGGCTGCATCAATGTACACTTCCACCTGCAGTGCACGTGGATTTTCTTTCCTCCTTATCCTTACATACACTTACTACATCTTGTCTTTTTTAATAATAGACATTCCAACAAGCGAGAGGTGATATTGTGGTTTTGATTTGCATTTTCCTGATGATAAGTGATATTGAGCACCTTTTCATGTATCTATTGGCTATATCCATGTCTTCAATGAAAAAAAAATGTCTACGAGGTCTGACAATTAAGTTCGCAAACTTGCCACCATGCGCTTACATGGGCAGCACTGTACAAACAGCTTGGTAAGATTTCATGACCTTGGTATATCAGTGTCTCACAGCTATTTTCAGGTCAACATGGCAGTGTCTAGCTGACTAGAGTTCATTGTTGTTGCATGTTTGTGTGCTGTCACGAGAATGTCTGAGCTTGAATTAGAGTAATGAACAAACACTAAATTTCTTGTTAAACTTGGCAAGAGTGGAAGTGAAATCAGGGACATGTTAGTCCAAGTTAATGAGGGATAATGCCATGAAGAAAATGGCAGTGTACAAATGGATTAAACATTTTTTCTGAGGGGAGAGAACATGTCACTGATGAAGAGAGGTCAGGACAGCCAGTAAGGAGCAGAACTGATTAAAACATTGCAAAAATTCATCGAATTATATGTCAAAATCATCAGCTGACTGTGAGAAGCATAGCAGACCAGGTAAACATCGATAGAGAAACAGGAAAATCTTAACTGAAAATCTTGGCATGAGAAAGGTGTGTGCAAAAATTTTCCGAAAGGAGCTCACCAATAAACAAAGGCAATGGAGAGTCAAAGTTTGCCAAGACCATTTGGAGAAGCAAGGTGATGTTTTGGGCCATGTTATCACTGTATATGAAACATGGTGTACCAATACAACCTTGAAACAAAGCATCAAAGTGCACAATGGAAGTTCAGCCAATTCTCCATGACCAAAAATGTTCTGTCACTCCAAATCAAGAGTCAAAATGATGTTGTTAAACTTTTTTGAAATCAGAGGGATTATTCGTTATGAATTTGTACCAACTGGACAAACAGTTAACCAAGTTTACTATTTGGAAGTGCTGAAAATGCTCTGTGAAAAAGTTAGACAACCTGAACTTTTTGCTAGCAATCCATGACTCTTGCATCACGACAATGCACCAGCACACACAGCACTGTCTGTGAGGGAGTTTTTAGTCAGTAAAAAAATAACTGTATTGGAACACTCTTCCTACTCACCTGATTTAGCCCCCAGTGACTTCTTTCTTTACCCAAAGATAAAGAATATATTGAAAGGAAGACATTTTGATGACATTCAGGACATCAAGGGTAATACAACGACAGCTCTGATGGCCATTCCAGAAAAAAAGTCCCAAAATTGCTTTGCAGCGTGGAGTAGGCGCTTGCATAGCTGACATAGCTTCCTAAGGGGAGTATTTCTAAGGTGACTGTAGTCATATTCAGCAACGAGGTATGTGGCACTTTTCCTACTATGAGTTCAGGAACCTAATTGTCAGACCTCATGTATAATTTGCCGGCTGGGTACTACACTAATCGGGCAGGATCACTTCTTAAATTACATAAATGTCTAACCACTATGCTGTACACCTAAAACTAATACAAAATAATACTGACTGTCAACTCTAATTTAAAAATTTTTTTTAAAGACTTAGGGTGGTTGAATGGATTAAAAAACATGACTCGTGTATATGCTGCTTACAAGAGACTTCAAATCTAAAGACATATAAAGACTGAAAGAAAAAGGATGGAAAAAGATATTCAATGCAAATAGAAATTAAAATAAAGTTGAGGTAGCAATAATCATTTCAATAAAATAGATTTTAAAACAAAGAATTTTTTAAAAAGCAAAGAACATCACATAATGATATAGTAGTCAATCCAAGAAGAGGACATAACTCTCATAAACTATTATGCATTCAATATAGCAGCACTTAACTATATAAAGCATATATCAGTAGACATAAAGGCAGAAATTGACAGTAATATAATAGTACTAGGGGAATTTAATATCCCATTACATCAATTGATAGATCATCCAGACAGAAAATTAATAAGTAAATAGTGACATTAAATGTCACATTAAATGATATCCTTTGGGGTGGTTGCCGGATGGTTCAGTTGGTTAGAGTGTGAGCTCTGAACAGGGTTACCGGTTCGATTCCCACATGGGCCAGTGAGCAGCGCCCTAACACTAGACTGAAGACAACGAGCTGCTGCTGAGCTGCCAGAGGGCCTGCCGGATGACTCAGTTGGTTAGAATATGAGCCCCTAACAACAAGGTTGTCGGTTCAATTCACACATGGGATGGTGGGCTGCGCCCCCTATAACTAAGATTGAAAACGATGACTGGACTTGGAGCTGAGCTTCACCCTCCATAACCAGATTGAAGGACAATGACCTGGGAAATGATGGGCTCTGGAGAAACACACTGTTCCCCAATATTCCACAAAATAAATAAATAAATAAATAAATAAATAAATAAATAAATAAATAAATAAATAAGATATCCTTTGGATAAGAAGGAGGAACAAAGACTCTTCCAGGCATACAGAAGCTGAGGGAATTTTCTAATACACGACCGGCATTACTGGAAATACTAAAGGAGGCTATTAGAACAGAAAATCAAAACAAACAAACAAACAAAAACAATACAAACTATGAGCAATATTATGAACAGACAGAAGCAGGAAATGGCAACCCCTACACAAAATAGGGGTACACTTAGACATAATATAAAGAGTAAATAAGATTAAAAAATTAAAAAAAGGAAAAAAGAGAAGAAAAAGACAACTTGCTACTGCAACTCAGAAATCAACTCACAGCATAAGTAGGGATAACTTGTGACAATGAAAACATAAAAGGGGAGAGAGTAAAGGTCTAAACCAGCAATAGGGAATGGAGGAAGGAAACATGCTGAACAAAATGGAATACTCTAAATATGAAATTTAGTTTTACATAAACTTAATAATAACCACTCAAAAAAATCCAGAACTGAAATACATAACATAAAAAAGAAGAAACAGAGGGGAAAATCATAGAATACCACCACACTGAAATAACAGACAGCAAAAAATGGCAAAGAAACAATGGAGACAGTCTTACCAGAAAACCAGAGATGATACAATGATATGAAATGCTCATATATCAATAACCACCCTAAATGTAAAAGGACTGAACTCACCAATAAAAACGCACAGAGTAGCAGATTGGATAAAAAAACTAAACCCAACCATATGCTGCTTCCAAGAGACACATCTCATCTACAAGGACAAATATAGATTCAAAGTGAAAGGGTAGAAATCAACACTCCAATCAAATGGTATTCAGAGAAAAGAGGGTGTAGCCATACTTAGGTCAGATGAAACACAGTTCAGGATTAAAAAACAAAAAGGTAACAAGAGACAAAGATGGACATTTCACAATGATAAAGGGGACTATACAACAAGAAAAGATAACACTCATCAATATATATGCTTTAATCAGGGAGCACCAAAATATACAAAGCAACTACTAACAGAACTAAGGGAGAAATTGACCAAAACAAAATTATAGTAGGAGACCTAAGTACCTCATTGACAGCTGTGGATAGATCATCCAAACAGAAAATCAGTAAGGAAATATCAGCCTTAAATGACACATTAGACTAAATGGACATCATTAACATTTACAGAGACCTTCATCCTAGAACATCAGACTATGCATTCTTTTGTAATGTGCATGGAACATCCTCAAGAACAATCTGCATGTTGGGATATAAAACTAGCCTTAGCACATTTAAGAAGATTGAACCATACCAAGAGTATTCTCTGATCACAAGACTTTGAAATTGGATAACTGCAAAATATAAAGCAGGAAAAACCACAAATATGTGGTGATTAAACAACATGCTTTTAAAGAACAACAGGGTCAAAGAAGAAATAAGAGGAGCAATCAAAAGATATATCGAAAAAAATGAGAATGAAAATACACCCAACCAAAATTTTGGGGATGTGGCAAAAGCAGTATTAAGAGGGAAATTTGTATCATTACAGGCCTATCTCAACAAACAAGAAAAATTCCAGATAAACAATATAACATTATGCCTTAAAGAACTAGAAAAAGAGCAAATGAAACCCAAAGAAAAAGGAAGGAAATAATAAAAATCAGAACAGAAATAAATGAAATAGAGAACAAGAAGACAATGGAAAAAAATTTTGCAACAAAGACCTGGTCATTTAAAACGTTTAATAAAATTGACAAACTCTTGGCTAGACCCTTTAAGATAAAAAGACATAAGACACCAATAAACAAAATCACATATGAAAGAGGAGAAGTTACCACGGGTACCACAGCAATACAAAAGATTATACAAGAATACTATGAGGGACTATATGAGGTCTGATAATTATGTGTGCGAACTCATTGTAGAAAAAGTGCTACATGTCTCATTGCTGAACATCACTACGATCACCTTTGAAGTACTCCTCTTGAGAAACTATGCTCCGATGCCAGTGCCTAGTCCACCCTTCAGAGCAGTTTTGGAACTCTTTTTCTGGAATAGCCATCAGAGCTGTCATCATATTACCCTTGATGTCCAAAATGTCATCAAAATGTCTTCCTTTCAATATTTCTTTTATCTTTGGGTAAAGAAAGAAGTCACTGGAGGCCAGATCAGGTGAGTAAGGAGGGTACTCCAATACAGTTATTTGTTTACTGGCAATAAAAGCCCTCACAGACAGTGCCGTGTGAAATAGTGCATTGTCGTGATGCAAGAGCTATGAATTGTTGGTGAAAAGTTCAGGCCATCTAACTTTTTCATGCAGCCTTTTCAGCACTTCCAAATAACAATCTTGGTTAACTCTTTGTTCATTTGGTACAAATTTATAATGAATAATCCCTCTGATCTAAAAAAAAAAAAAATGGTTAGGAACATCGTTGCAACAAGTTCACACACTTAATTGTCAGACCTAGTAAAAGGGAAATTTATATCACTACAGGCCTGTCTCAACAAACAAGAAAAATTCCCAATAAAAAAAGACCTAACATTATACGTTAAAGAACTAGAAAAAAAAAGAAGAAATGAAAGTCAAAGTCAGCAGAAGGAAGCAAATAATAAAAATTAGAGCAGAACTAAATGAAATAGAGAACAAAATGACAATAGAAAAATTACTGCAACATACAGCTGATTGTTTGAAAAGACTAATAAAATTGACAAACCCTTGACTAGACTCTAAGATAAAAAGAAAAAAGACACAAATAAACAAAATCAGAAAGAAAAGAGAAGTTTCTACAGATACCACAGAAATACAAAAGATCATAGAATAATACTATGAAGGACTACATATTACCAAATTCAATAACCTACAAGAAACTGACAAGTTCTTAGAAACATATAACCTTCCCAGACTGAATCACGAAGAACTGGAAAATCTAAATAGACTGATCAACACTCAGGAAATTGAATCAGTCATCCAAAACCTTCCCAAAAGCAAAAGTCCGGGACCAGATGGCTTCACTAGTGAATTCTACCAAACATTCTAAGAGGATCCAACACCTGTCCTCCTCAAACTCTTCCAAAAAATTGAAGAAGAGGCAATACTTCCTAACTCATTTTATGAGGACATCATTACCCTGATACCAAAACCTGGTAAGGATAACACAAAATATAAAATTACAGACCAATACCTCTGATGAATACAGATGAAAAATCTTAAACAAAATTCTAGCAAATCAAATACAATAATGCATTGAAAAGATTGTACATCACAGTCAAGTGGGGGTCATCCCGGGGGCACAAGGGTGGTTCAACATATGCAAATTGATCAATGTAATACACCACATAAAACAAAGGACAGAAATCATATTGTTATATTAATAGATGCAGAAAAAGAATCTATTGACAAGATGCAACACCATTATGATTAAAACACTTAATAAAATGGGTATAGAAGGAAAATACCTCAACATAAAAAAGTCCATATATGACAAACCTTCATCTAATATCATAATTAATGGTGAAAAACTGAAGCCTTTTACTCTATGTTCAGAAACAAGATAGGGTTGCCCTTATCACCACTGTTATTCAACATAGTATTGGAAGTCTTAGCCAAGGCAATGAGGCAAGAGAAAGAAATAAAAGGCATCCAAATTGGGAATGAAGAAGTTAAATTGTCACTTTTTGCAGATGGTATGATTCTTTATATAGAAAACCTTAAAAACTCCACCAAAAAGCATTAAAAACAATAAATGAATACAGTAAAGTTGCTGGCTACAAAATCAACATACAAAAATCCATTGCATTCCTGTATACTCTAATGAAATTTCAGCAAAAGGCATTTTTAAAAATTCCTTTCGCAATTGGAGCAAAACGAATAAAATACCTATGAATAAAGTTAACCAAGGATGTGAAAGACTTATACACTGAACACTATAAAACATTTTTTAAATATATTGAAAAAGACATAAAGAAATGGAAAGATATTCCATGTTCATGGATTGGAAGAATCAACATGGTTAAAGGGGCCATATTACCCAAATGAATACACAGATTTAATGCAATCCCCATCACAATCCCAATGGCATTTTTTAAAGAAATAGAACAAAAATCATCAGATTTGTATGGAACCACATAGGACCCTGAATAGCCAAACCAATCCTAAGAAAAAAGAAGAATGCTGGAGGTATCACACTCCCTGACTTCAGCTTGTACTACAGGGCAACAATAAACAAAACAGCATGGTACTGGCAGAAAAACAGATACACAGACCAATGGAATAGAATTGAGAACTCAGAAATAAACCCATAAATATGGACAGATAATTTTCAACTAAGAAGCCAAAAACATACAAGGGAGAAAAAAAAGTCCTTTTCAATAAACGGTGGTGGGAGAATTGGAAAGTCAAGGGCAGAAGAATGAAACTAGACTGCTATCTGTTACCGTATACCAAAATTAACTCAAAATGGATCAAAGACCTAAATATAAGACCTGAAACAATAAACTGCATAGAATAAAGCATAGGTACTACACTCATGGATCTTGGGTTCAAAGAGGATTTAATTTGAATTCAAATGCAAGGGAAGTAAAAGCTAAAATAAATGAATGGGACTATATCAAACTTAAAAGCTTCTGCACAGCAAAAGAAACCGTGAACAAAACAAAGAGGCAACCAATTTAATGAGAGAAGATATTTGCAAACAATGCGTCCTATAAGTGGCTAAGGTCCTTGTTTTCCTCACTTTGAAAATTTTGTGGCAATCCCTTCTGGCCTGTGAAGTTTTTGTTGAGAAATCAGCTTACAGTCTTACAGGTGCTCCTGTATAGGTAACTGTTTTTGTCTTGCTGCTTTTAAGATTTTCTCTTTGTCTTTAACATTTGGCATTTTAATTGTGATGTGTCTTGGTGTTGGCCTCTTTGGTTTTATCTTGTTTGGCACTCTCTGTGCTTCCTGGACTTGTTTGTTTGTTGACTTCGCCAGGTTAGAGTTTTTCTTCACATTTTTTCTTCAAATGTGTTTTCAATTCCTTGCTCTTTCTCTTCTTCTGATAACCCTATGATGTGAATGTTGGTACGCTTGATGTTGTCCCATTTTTAAACTATCCTCATTTTGTGGATTTTTTCTTTTTGTTGTTCTGATTGGGTGTTTTCTGTTACCTTAACTTTAAATGACTGATTTGATCCTCTGCTTCATCTAATCTACTGTTGATTCCCTCTGATGTATTCTTCATTTCAGTTATTGTATTTATTTCTCAAGACTGGTTGGTTCTTTTTTATTCTTTCCATCTTCATTTTCATGTTTCCTATCTCATTGTTGAAGTTCTCCCTAGGTTCATTGAGCACCCTTATAAACAGTGTTTTCAACTCTGTGTCTGGTAGATTCCTTCTCTCCATTTTGTTTAGTGCTTTTTCTAGAGCTTTGTTTTGTTGTTTTATTTGGGATATGTTTCTTTGTCTCCTTATTTTGGCTGTCTCCCTGTGTTTGTTTCTAGGTAAGGCATGTCAATGGGAGTGATTGACCCTCGGGTTGATTGGTTGTGAGGACTGGCTGTGACTATAGTTGAGGAGCTGTTGCTCAGAGATTGAACCTACAGAGCAGGATTTACTTTAGCAGGGCTCTGGTGCCTGCCCAGTCTTCCCTTTGGGTGTGTTGTCCTTGAAGGCAGCCAGGTTATGCTCTGGCTGGGTCTGAAGCTGACCACTGGGCATGCCAGCCCTGGTGCCTCCTGGAAGGGACCCTGCTCTAGGCCAAGTTAAGCCTTCACATGTGCCCTGCCCAGGGCCATGTGGAATGAGCCACAAAGCAATCCATGGATATCTTCCACCTGCGCTGGGTTTGGAGACACCTCAAGAGGCCAAACTGTGAACCGAGGCCAACTGCCATTAGTGCTGGGCTTGGAGCTGCTCAGCAAGAGGTACGGGGCATGTCGACACCAGATGCTCCTTGGTTGGGGATTGTGAACATTTGAAAGATTTTAGGAAAGACAGCAGCATTAACCAAAGTAGGCTGTTTGTATGCAAAAGCCACTGGAAGCAACTTGGGTGGGTTTGCAGGTTGGGTGGGGCAGGATCTCAGGTTGAAGTCCCCAGAAGAAGGAAGACTGTTTTCATTCTAGAATAATTTGGTCTCCATAATTTATGCTGGTGTTTGAGAAAAGATTATCAAAGCAACTTGAGTTGGAGCAAAGGAAAAGAGAAGAAACTGAGAGGAACCACACATGGAAATCAGCAAACAGAAGTTTCCATCCAAACAGCAACAGAGGGACCCTCCACCTCCCAATTGTCTTCTACATGCCCATGAGATGTCGATTTCTGAGAGGTAAACCCTGACCTTCACGAAATAGAAATTGGTAAATTAAAGGAAACAACTATTTTTTTTTCTCACTGGCAAGCAGTAAGATTCTCTTATCCTAGGCCTACTGGTAGTCTCCACATATCCTTTCATAAGAGGTCCAGTAGAAAAGACCAATTTCAAAGGAGATTCTGTGTGATCTTTTTGCCTCAGTATTGTTAAATGATGTGCTAACTCAAATCATGGCCAAGGGGACACAGAAGGCATCATGAAGGGAATAGTCCTACTTCCATGGCAGTGCTCATAGAGGCTGACCATCTGTGGTTTGGGTTGAATTGAGTTTTTTTTTTTTCATTAGCTTTTCTCCCCTAATCAATGTAATATATAGGCTTCATTGATAATTTTCCAGACACCCCTTCTGTACTTCTTTTTTTTTAAGGAAAACAAAAAATGCATACAAACAGACTTATTTATTCCATAGTGTGATCAGTCTCCTCACACACACATGCACATAAAACCCTACTTCAATAATCTCTATTAAGCAATAAGATTTTTTTTTTATTAATGCAGGGTTTCATTGTCCTAAGAACTATATTAGAAACTACATTCACAGACCTCAGGCACAAGGATGAAACAGATCAGATATCCAGTGTCTCCACATTCTCCTCCCTCCCTAACCAACATTTATCATACCTAGGAACTGAGCAATAAATTAGCAAGTGAAACCAAGTACTCTGAAAGTACAAAAGAAAAGGGAGAAACTCTCTAAACAAGGTGTCATTCATTTTCAAAAAGGTGTTATGTTGTTTTGAATCATTCATTCCTTTATATCTTCCATATAGCTCTCCTCTTTGACCCTAGCTCATGGATCTGATTGATATGTAGTTGAGGGGGTACATTTATGTGATTGATCTTGTACTGTTTCAGTGAACAGTTTGGAAGTTAAAATTAGTTTTTCTAGTGGGGTGGTTGGAAAGTTAGAGAAGAACAGGGTAAGTGAAATCAAAGGGTAATTGTTGTGTGAAGGCCATTTAAACAAAACACAATAGCTGGAAAAGGCTCTGTTTCCATTCCTTACTATTCTCAGTGTTTTCATTATTTATTTGTTTGTATTCCTTTGTTTCTTATTTATACTTTAATTTTTTCCAACAAATTTTTTCAGGGTCATATAAAAGACATTTGCAATTAGAACTGTTAAAGGAAGGTTAAAATGTCATATTAAAGAATTTGGGTGGAGTGAGATACAATTGTTTTAGATATCTAAGTAATAATTTGGGTGTTCTTAGATTTGAAGACAAAAAAGAAAATTTGATAGTTATAAAGTGACCATTGATCAATAAATGAAAGCATAACAGTTCTTCAGGAAATAAACCATAAGCCACATGCAGGCAAGGACTATACCCATCTTCTAGGACCTGATTAGCACAGGTCCTAGAATATGGTATGGGCTTAATAAATATGTATAGTATGAATTAATGAAGTTTTATTAAGAGTAAGGTCTATAACTCAATCTATTTTGTATCCCAAACACTCATTAACAAGTCATAAAGCAGGTATTCAGTGGTTATCTGTGGAATGAATGCATGAAAGAGAGAAAAGTTTTCCTGAAACTAATCTCTGATAAGAATTTAATAAGTGTATATGAATATGATAGATAAGGAAAAACACTAAAGACTCAAGTGTTTGGTAGCAGCAGTTTTATGGAATGTCTTGTCATGTTTGTCATTTGGTGTATTTTCTTATATTATCCTTCAGTGAAAGTCAATGACATAATATTAATATCACAATTTTCTTATTGCTAGAGCCAAAGAACACTCTTCATTTCTTTACTCATTTACGTTTTTGTCAGCACTTTATATTAGTAACCCCTCTTTCCTGAATGTTCTCCTCCCAGGGTTTCAGTAAAATCATCTTTGCCAGGACTCCCTCTTGCATCTCCAGTCACTCATTGTCACTGTTCTTTGAAGATCCTCACTCTGCCTGCTTCTTGAATCTTGGGGTTCCTCAGGATTCTGTCCCTGTCCCAACTTTAATTTTAATCCAAATACTTTCTCTGAATTATTTCATCCATCCCCTTGTGTTTATCTACCATCTCTATGGTTTGATTCCCATTTCCCTGTAAAGATCTTTCCCCAAAGATTCAAACAGGCATAGTGTACATACTGCTTAATATACACTCTCAACCGGAAGCTCTACATGCATCTTAAATTCAATATATCCAAAATTGAACTCATTATCTTTTCCTCCTCCTATGTTCCCCATCTTAATGCATGACACAAGTAGATACCTAGTTGCCCATGACCCTCTCTTCCCTCATATGCCATATCTCATAACCAAATCTTACAGATTCTACCTCTGAAATTGTCATAATTCTGTATTTTTCTTTGAATCCCCCACCATCACCTCTTGCTTAGAGTTCTGCAATAACCTCCTAACTGAACTTTCTACCTTAATTATTATGACTTTCTGATATATTCCATGAACTGTAGCCAGAATTGTCATTCCAAAACTTAAATCTCTTTTCATCTGACCAACTCTTACTTCTCTATCAGTTTTCAACTTATATGTGACTTCCTACAAAAAGCCTCTCCTGCCTCTAAAGTCTTGGTTAGATAGCACTGCTATGTGTTCTCATGGCACCTTCTACTTCTTTCATCTCCATTATATTGCTTATCACATTATACTATAATTGTTTATTTGTTGTTTACTCTATTCAGTTTCAAGATCTGTGAAGGCAGGAAACCTCTCTTTTTAATCATTTTATACCAATTTCATATCATATTTCTTGGAAAATTGTTGGTACTCAATAAATATTAAATGAAGACATACATCTGTCTAATAACTCAATTTTATCCAGAGGATGGTTTACAAGTACATCTTTTAAGCATCAATTGCCTCAACCCAGCTCAATTATAATATCAGCTATCATTTATTGGGTATCTGTTATGTACCAGAGGCTATGCTATATGCTTTACATTGATATCCTCATTTGATCGTCACAAAACCCCTGTAAAATAACTCCACTTTACAGATGAAGAAAATAGAGTCCAGAGACGTCAAGTCTCTTGCTCAAGGCCATACACCTTGTTCTGCTGCAGCATTACACTTCAGATCCAGACTTATCTGATTCCAGAATGTGTACCCTTAGTTCGAGTTCAGATTTAACAAAACCAAGTGTCTGGAGGGTAGGTACTCTTACAAAAGCCCTTTAACTACCTGAGGAGCAAGAGGCAAAGATAATTAAGAGCCTCCTCTTCACTCTTGGCTTCTAAAAGTCCTGCCCACCTTGATGCTGACAAAGCGGCAACCCCAGGGGAACTTGCTAACAGGGTGCCATTCGCCTTAGAAATTGTCTTTGGGTTGTTTGCCTACAGTTTACCTTTAAAATTCAGGTGCTACATGGAAGCTTCCCTAGAAGATTTTTGAAGAGCAACTATAAGAAGATAAAAGAAAAGGGGAGAGGGAACTTCTCAAAGTAAAAATCATAGTGCTTCCTTCTTTGCCCCACCCTAGCTTCAGCTGTACCTTTGGGAATGGTGCTACGGGTTAAGCAAAATTATCAAAGGCCTACACACCATGTTTCATGGAAGTCTGAAGCACACCCAGCACCCCCAGCATCTCCAAGAAAAACAGTTTCTAACATTGCACAGAGTTAGTCACGGAAAGGATCCTGACAATTTCCTAGTCTAGTCCCATCTTTTTACCCATAAAAAGACTTGTACCACAACAGGAAAGGGGATTGTTCAAAGTCATACAGCTAGTGTCAAGGTCTGCAGTAGAACCCACATTTTTCTTGATTCACAGTACACATACACACACACACACACACACACACACACACACACACCAGATTTGGGGTGGCACTAACACATCTCTGATCATTAAAACAGCTCTATGAGGTAGATATGATTATATATTTTTATAAATGAAGAAACTATAATCCAGAAGAATCAGTAATTTGCCAAAATTCATGTAAAAGTTGAGTTTTAGACTCTGGTCTGTCTAATTCCAAGTGAAAATGCTGAGGCTTCAATTGTGGTCTAATTCTACAGTGGCTGCTCTTCCCACTATGCTTTTCTGCCTCTCACCTGATGGTGAATTAGCCATTGCAGCTGATCAGAAAACAGTGGTTTTTCAAATCAAGTGATCTGTTCTGGCTGGTTGTTCCACCCAGAGAGAAAGTGATTGTTCCTTTTTGCAACCCAGCAGAAACACCCTTTGTGCTAAATGCTTCCTTTCACCAGATCAGTAAAACCCCCTTCCTATAAGCTATTGCCTAGGTCTTAGGAATGACCCTGCTAGAATGAATTTCTCACCACAGAAACATTCCTTACAGAGGGATTTGATGTAAAGTTGAACAATGCATGTTACTCATCTTGTGAGAAAATGCATACATTATTTACAGTTTATGATACAAATTCCACAGGTTAAAGACAACATTTTCAGGAGTTTCTTGGAAACACTTGGTAGTTCCATTATTTGTTGGGAAAAGAGCAGTAAGTGAGAAGAGGATCGAGAGAATATTCATGTTTTTTTTTCTTTCTTTCACAGTTTTCTATCTAATCTGTTTCTGTGCTTGTGTTTGACTAGGCCTTTCCCTTTGACCACTCAAATGGAAGAAGGAGCATGTTCCCACAATTAGAACTATACAGACATTTGTTTCTTGTGAAGTACAAAATTGCAGCTATTATTTTTGTTTCTCCTTGAGGCAAACAGTGGACACACGTGAGGCAAACATGAACTATTTACACAGAGGGAAGAATTCCAAAAAAAGACTTTGGAAAGAGCAGAGGCAAGTATTGCTCTAAACAGGCATTGCATATGTATAAAGGCCTTCATGCATGTCTCATAAAGCTGCCTCCAGGGAAAAGTATAACTAGATGGATTTTAGAAGTCTAGCCCCCAATATTCTTTCTGTCCTTCCCTCCCTGTCACCCCAGTTTCGCAATGATATTTAGAAACAACTCCAACTTACTTTAGAACAAACATACTCACTGATACTTTGGATTACTTGCTGAGATAGCAGCCGGAGCTCTAGTTTCAGGAGCCCAGGAGTGCTCTCTGTTCCTTTTGAGAGATGCTTCTTTGTCAGCAGAACGGTCATAGGGAGGGAAAGTTCCCATTTCATGGGGCTTGCAATCTGAATGCCAGTAGAAACATGGCAAAAGGTTGTTGCTCACAGTTTTCAAGGTGGGCTTGCTCATGGACACTGCTGAGAATTGCCTGAGCCCTGGGTTAAAAAGGAGGAAGTCTTTTACAGAAGAGGTAACCATGAACCCCTCCAGATTGAGAACAGGATTAGCAATAAGTGTGGCTTCAAAATATACCCAAGAAGTCCTGGTATTTGGAAGCACTCACAGTAAGTGAATATCTGTATAAGTGTTCAAGCTATCATGTGCTAACTATGTGATTTAGGAAAGTTATTTAACTTTTCTAAGCCTCAGTTTTTCTATCTAGATAATACCTACATTACAGGGTTGAGTTAAGACATTATTACATGGATTAAGTGTGGTATATGGCAGTGTTTAATTCCTATCACAGTGTTTAATGTGTGGTAGTTATTTTCCCTACATATATGGACTTAATTTAATTTATTTAGGAGTCACCAAAGTGCAATGAAGAGATTATGAACTTTACAATAATATAAATCAGTCTTTGAAATCCATTTATACCTTTTTTGAGTCATCCAGAGTGGGTTGAAATTTCAACTGCACTCTTCTTTAACCTTAGTTTGGTCAACTTTTTTTTCCCTAAAATTTATTGGGGTGACAATGGTTAGTAAAATTACATAGGTAAACTTAAAAAAAAATGTGATTATACCTGCCTCACAGAGTGGTTGTAAGGTAGGATTAAATGAGATAATCTACAGTACTGGACACATAATAGGTACTCAGTAAACATTAACGTCTTCTTCTCTCTCATTCCAGAAGACTGTGGCAGTCTAACAGATTGGTGAAAATGTGTTGGGTCCTTGTAAAACTTACTAGATAATATTTACATACTTAAAATAATGTATTTTGTTCTTTCTGTGTAAAAATATTCCAAAGAGTGAATTTAAGTCATTTGAGCTCACCACATTTATTTATGTGTTCCACAGTCCATGTCTAAAGTATCTCCAGTGCATTACCCTTCTTTCAGGGATCAGGACCACCAATCCTCCCCCTACTACAGTAGAGTTGCTAACAGCTATCAGATAAAATGCACACTCTTTAATCAAGCTTTCTTGAGATTCTATAGCTATGGCAATCATACACATCAGTTTTTCCAGGACACCCAATTTTAAGTATTGTATCCTATGTCTCATGTCTTCATAAATTGCTGAAAAGGCCTGACAATTGCAATACTTTGCATCTCAAAATACATCTCTTACCTTTGTCACTCATACCCAAAAGTAGAATAAAAGTCATTTGATGGGCTATAGGACCAGAAGATTGATTCAGAAATTGTGATCACTATACCTAGAGTTCTTTGCAGAATGCACAGTGTGACAGCTTCCCACTCATCCTTTCACACAACAAGCATTCAATGAGCACATGCTATTTTCAAGGTAAATGGTACCACAGAGGTAAATATGTTATATAGGGAAGCACACATAGAAGTATACAAATTACAATATGACAGACAGGAAAATAGAGTTATAGACAAGGTGTTATGGTAGCCAAGAATAGAAAACAGCCAGCTAATTCTGCCTGAGGATAATAAGGAAGACTTAATTAGAGGAAGTGAGAGTTGAACTTGGACTTAAATGATAATTATAAATAATACATAAATGATAAATAGCTACAGTTTTCCTAAATAAATACTGTTGGGGAGTTGGATTGGGAAGCATTCCATCCTGTTACTGACTTCTATTTTTGTCAGCTCATATATTTCAGTTTCTCTAGAAAGCAACAGAAAAGAAATTTCTCCATTATAAAAAACCTACCCTCATACTTTTTTCATAAAGGTGGAACTTATAATACCTACTGTTTGTGATCATCAGGCAGCTGAAATTGCACTCCTATTACCAACCATCCTCTTCAAGTATCACTATTGACTCACAAAACATGACTTTAAAAAAAACATATGGGCAATGTCATAAAAATGGCGGCATGAGGTGAGCCTCTTGAAATCTCCCCTGGAATTTACAACAAATTGAACAAATACAATTCCACAAAGGACTCCCTGCAAAGCATACAGGCAAGACTAAGAGGCACACAACTGAAATCATCTAAAGGTGGGCAAATTGGGCCAGTGGGGGAGGAGGACAGAAGAAAGTGTGGAGACCCGGGCCACACTGGCACATTACAGACTAGAGCTTGGAGCTCGGACCTCTCTGCATTCCGGAGCTACTGCAGCTGCAAGAAAGGGAAGAAATTGGATTGCCAGTGTTCCGCTGATGGCCCAGAGTCACGCCTGAGGGATCAGCATAAAACATGGCTGAACCAAGGCTCACGCCACAGACCTCGGAGTAAAGACTGAGGGAAGAAGGGTGAAAATGGCGGTTTAACCCCTCATTTTCAAGCAGAGGATGAAGGGCATAGGAACAGAGCCTAGCCGCCCCTCCCCACACTCCCAGTGCTAGAAGTGAACAGTACCAGTGTCATATCAAAAGAACATAATATTTGAAATTCTGAGAACTGTGGCCCAAAACCACAGACTCGCAGCGCAACTAGTTCCAGTGAAGAAGAGGGAGTCTTGGGTGCAAAATTGGCTGTGCTGGTGGTCGCAGGCATTGCTTTGGGCCAGCATTCACAACCCATCCCACCCCTGTCTCCACCTATCTGGGAGGATTCCTGCAGGAGTAAACAGAGCCCCTGAAACACACAGGCTCTGAAACTGGTGCAAGAAGATCTTTGGAACTTTAGAAGCTCTCCAAATTCCCCCATGGAGGTAGTGCCCTGTGACCCAGGCAACCTGTTCACAGAGTAGAAGCGACCTTCCAGGGAATCCCCACATTGTGTGAGAAGCCAGAACATGCGGAGAAAATATAACATGACAGTGTGAGAGAGAATAAAAGGTTGCAATCAGAGAGAAAATCAAACATTCTACCATCAACTACTAGAAAACAAAAGAAGGACTTCTTCCTATAAACCTGTTGAAGACCCACTCCTATAGATGCCAGGGAAGAGAAATAATAATTCATTAATTGCCAAGAATAACCAAGGTAACAAGACAGCTCAGAAACAAAATAAAAAGTATCCAGGAAATGACCTTAAATTTACGCAAATATGTGACTTAAATGACAAAGAATTCAAGACAGCAGTTCTGAAAAATATCAATGAGATGTAAGAAAATGCAGATATGCAGTATAATGAACTCAGAAACACAATCAAACAACAAAATAAACATTTCGTCAAAGAGACTGATATTTTACAAAAGAACCAAAAAGGATTTCTGGAGATTAAGAACTCAATAGAAGAAACTAAGAATCAAATAGCCAGCTTAGGTAGTAGAGTTGACCAGATGGAGGAAAGAATCAGTGACATCGAAGATAGAAACCTGGGAATTACACAGAAGAATAGACTTAAAAGAAATGAAAGAACTCAACAAGAACTTTCTGATTCCATCACAAAGAGCAATATAAGAATAATGGCCATACCAGAAGGAGAAGAAACAGAGAAGGGAACAGAGAATATATTAAAAAAAATCGATGATAATTTCCCAAACTCGTGGAAAGAACTGGATCCTTGAATCCAAGAAGCAAATAGAACACTTAATTACCTCATCCCAACAGGAATTCACCAAGGCACACTGTATTGAAGCTGACTGAAATCAATGACAAAGACAGACTCCTCAAGGCAGCCAGGGAAAAGAAGACGGTAACCTACAAAGGAAAGTCCATTAGATTATTATCAGATTTTTCAGCAGAAACTCTACAAGCCAGGGAGGAGTGGAACCAAATACTCAAAGTATTGAAAGAGAGAAATCATGAGCCAAGAATAATATATCCAGCAAAGACATCCTGTAGATATGAAGGAGGAATAAAGACCTTTCCAAACAGAAGCTGAGGGAATTTTCTAATACACGACCGGCATTACAAGAAATACTAAAGGAGGCTATTCGACCACCATGAACAGGGACAATTTGTAGCAACCAAAATATAACAAGTGGGAGAGTAAAGGCCTGAACCAGAATATGGGAATGGAGAAAGTAAGTTTGCTGAAGTAAATGGGATACTCTAAATATCAAACTTTCTTTTACATACACTTAAGGGTAACCACTCAAAAATAATACAGAAATGAAATATATACTGCAATAAAAGAAGAAACAGAGGGAAACATCATAGAATACCACCACACAGAAATCATAGACAACAACAAAAAGGCAAAGAAACAATGGAGACACAGCCTTACCAGAAAACTAAAGATAGAATGACAGGAAATCCTCACATATCAATAATCATCCTAAATATAAAATGACTGAACTCACCAATAAAAAGGCACAGGGTAGAACATTGGACCAAAAAACTAAACGCAACCATATGCTGTCGTCAAGAGACACATCTCAGCTACAACGACAAGCATAGACTCAAGGTGAAAGGGTAGAAATTGACACCCCAAGCAAATGGTATCCAGAGAAAATTAGGTGTAGCCATACTGATATCAGATGAAACAGACTTCAGGGTGAAAAAGGTAACAAGAGACAAAGATGGACATTTCGCAATGGCAAACGGGACTATACAACAAGAAGACGTAACAGTCATCAATATATATTCCCCCAATCAGGAAGCACTGAAATATACCAAGGATCTACTAACAGAACAAAAGGGAGAAATTGACCAAAACACAATTATACTAGGGGATTTAAATATATCATTGACAGCTATGGATAGATCATTCAAACAGAAAATAAATAACGAAATAGCGGCCCTAAATGACACATTTTGACACATTAGATGAAATGGACATAATTGACATATACAGAGCATTTCATCCTAAAACACCAGATTATACATTTTTTCCTAGTGTACATGGAACATTCTAAAGGATAGACCATATATTGGGAAATAAAGTCAGCCTCAGCAAATTTAAGAAGATTGAAATCATACCAAGCATATTCTCTGATCACAAGGATTTGAAATTGGGTATCAAATGCAAAAAGAAAGCAGGAAAAAACACAAATACATGGAGATTAAACAACATACTTTTAAAGAACGACCAGGTCAAAGAAGAAATTAGAGGAGAGATCAAAAGATACATAGAAACAAATCTCAATGAAAATACCACCTACCAAAATTTTGGGGATGTAGCAAAAGCAGGTTTAAGAGGGAAATTTATATCATTACAGACCTATCTCAAGAAAGAAGAAAAATCCCAAATAAATAACCTTATGTTACACCTTAAAGAACTAGAAAAAGGAAAAAAAAAGAACTAGAAAAAGAAGAATAAGTGAAACCCAAGGTCAGCAGAAGAAATGAAATAACAAAGATCAGAGCAGAACTAAATGAAATAGAGAACAAAAAGACAATAGAAAAAATTACTGTGACAAACAGCTGGTTTTTGAAAAGATTAACAAAATTGACAAACCTTTGTCTAGACTCACTAAGATAAAAAGAGAGAAGACACAAATTAACAAAATCACAAATAAAAAAGGGGAAGTTATCACTGACAAGTTCTTAGAAACATATAGCCTTCATAGGCTGAACCATGAAGAACTGGAAAACCTAAACAGACCGATCACCAGTAATGAAATTGAATCAGTCATTCAAAACCTTCCCAAAAGCAAAAGTCCGGGACCAGATGGTTTCACTAGTGAATTCTACCAAACCTTCAAAGAGGATCTAATACAAATCGTGCTCATACTCTTCCAAGAAATTGAAGACTAGACAGTACTCCCCAACCCATTTTATGAGGCCAACATTACCCTGATACCAAAACCTGGTAAGGACAACACAAAAAAAGAAAACTACAGATTAGTATCTCTCATGAATACAGATGCAAAAATCCTAAATAAAATTCTAGCAAATCGAATACAACAATGCATTAAAAAGATTATTCATCACGACCAAGTGGGGTTCATCCCCGGGGAACAAGAATGGTTCAACATCTGCAAATCCATCAATGTGATACAGCATATATACGAAATAAATGACAAAAATCATATGATTATCTCTATTGATGCAGAAAAGGCTTTTGAAAAGATACAACATCCATTTATGATTAAAACACTTAATAAAATAGGTATAGAAGGAAAATACCTTAACATAACAAAGGACATATATGACAAACCCTCAGCTAATCTCATAATTGATGGTGAAAAACTGAAGCCCTTTGCTCTACATTCAGGAACATGACAGGGCTGTCCCCTATAACCTCTGCTTTTCAACATAGTGCTGGAAGTCCTTGCCAGAGCAATCAGGCAAGAGAAAGAAATAAAAGGCATCCAAATTGGGAATGAAGAAGTTAAATTGTCACCGTTTGCAGATGAAATGATGCTATATATAGAAAACCCTAAAGAGTCCACCAAAAAGCTATTAGAAACAATCAACGAATACACTAAAGATGCTGGCTACAAAATCAACGTAGAAAAGTCCATTGCATTCCTATATACTAACGATGACATCTCACAAAAAGAAACACAAAAAACAATTCATTTTGCAATTGCAGCAAAAAGAATAAAATACATAGGAATAAACTTAACCAAGGATGTGAAAGACCTATATGCTGAAATCTATAAGACATTTTTAAAAGAAATTGAAGAAGACACAAATAAATGGAAAGACATTCCTTGCTCATAGATTGGAAGAATCAACATAGTTAAAATGGCCATATTACCCAAAGCAATATAGGTTTAATGCAATCCCCATCAAAATCCCAATGGCATTTTAAAAAAGAAATGGAACAAAAAATTATCAGAATAGTTTGGAACTACAAAAGACCCCGAATAGCCAAAGTAATCTTAAGAAAAAAGAACAATACTGGAGGTATCACACTCCCTGACTTTAGCTTGTATGACAGGGCTACAATAATCAAAACAGCATGGTATTGGCAGAAAAACAGACACACAGACAAATGGAATAGAATTGAAAACCCAGAAATAAAACCACATAAATATGGACAGATAATTTTTGACAAAGAAGCAAAAAACATACAATGGAGATAAGACAGCATCTTCAATAAATGGTGCTGGCAGAATGGGATAGCCATGTGCAAAAGAATCAAAACTGGACTGCTATCTGTCACCATGTACCAAAATTAATTCAAAATGGATCAAAGACTTATGCATAAGACCTGAAACAATAAAATGAATAGAAGAAAACATAGGTACTAAATTTATGGATCTTGGGTTCAAAGAGCATTTTATGAATTTGACTCCAAAGGCAATGGAAGTAAAAGCTAAAATAAACGAATAGGACTATATGAAACTTAAAAGCTTCTGCACAGCAAAAGAAACCATCGACAAAAAAGGAGGCAACCAACTGAATGGGAGAAGATTCTTGCAAAGAATGCCTCCGATAAGGGGCTAATATCCAAAATATACAAGGAACTCATGTAACTCAACAACCAAAAAACACACAACCCAATTGCAAATTGGGCAGAGGACCTGAAGAGACATTTCTCCAAAGAGGACATACAAATGGCAAATAGACATATGAAAAAATGCTCAACAACACTAATCATCAGAGAAATGCAAATAAAAACCACAATGAGATATCACCTCACCCAAGTCAGAATGGCTATCATCAACAAGACAAATAGTAACAAGTGTTAGAGAGGCTGTGGAGAAAAAGGAACCCTCATACACTGTTGGTAGGAATGCAGACTGGTGCAGCCGCTATGGAAGGTCGTGTGGAGGTTCCTCAAAAATTACAAATATAATTACCATATGACCCAGCAATCCCTCTCCTGGGTATCTACCCAAAAAATCTGAAAACATTTATCCATAAAGACACGTGTGTTCCAATGTTCATTCCACCTTTATTTACAGTGGCCAAGACATGGAAACAACCAAAATGTCCTTCCATAGATGAATGGATAAAGAAGTTGTGGTATATATACACAATGGAATACTATTCGGCGGTAAGGAAAGATGACATAGGAACATTTGTGACAACATGGATGGATCTTGAGAGTGTAATGCTGAGCGAAATAAGTCAGGTAGAAAAAGCAGAGAACCATATGATTTCACTGATATGTGGTATATAAACCAAAAACAGCAAAAGAACAAGACAAACAAATGAGAAACAAAAACTCATAGACACAGACAATAGTTTAGTGGTTATCAGAGGGTAAGGGGGTAGGGGGTTGGGAGATGAGGGTAAGGGGGATAAAATATATGGTGATGGAAAGAGAACTGACTGTGGGTTGTGAACACACAATGGGATTTACAGATGATGTAATGCAGCATTGTACACCTGAAATCTATGTAATTTTACTAACAATTGTCTCCCCAATAAACTTTAAAAAAGAAAAGAAAGCAAGCAAAACCACAACTATGTGGAGATTAAACAACATGCTTTCAAAGAACAAATGGGTCAAAGAAGAAATAAGAGGAGAGATCAAAAGATACATACAAACAAATGACAATGAAAATACATTCTACCAAAATTTTTGGAAGGCAGCGAAAGCAGTTTGAAGAGGGAAATTTATATAATTACAAGTATATCTCAAAAAAGAAGAAAGACATCGCTTCTCGGCCTTCTGGCTAAGATCAACTTTAAAAAAGAAGAAAGATCCCAGATAAATAACCTCACGTTACACCTTAAAGAACTAGAAAAAGAACAAATGAAACCCAAAGTCAGCAGAAGAAATAAAATAATAAAAATCAGAGCAGAACGAAATGAAATAGAGAACTAAAAGACAATAGAAAAAATTAATGAGACAAGAGTTGGTTCTTTGAAAAGATTAATAAAATTGACAAACCCAAGAATGAGAGAAACTTATACACAGAAAACTATAAGATATTTTTAAAAGAAATTGAAGAAGACACAAAGAAATGGAAGGAGATTCCCTGTTCATGGATTGAAAGAACAAACATAGTTAAAATGATCATATTACCCAAACCAATACACAGATTTAATGCAATCGCCATAAGGGGGGTGGGGGGTGGGGGGTGGCAGATGAGGGTAAGGGGATCGAATATATGGTGATGGAAGGAGAACTGACTCTGGGTGATGAACACACAATGGGATTTATAGATGATGTAATACAGAATTGTACACCTGAAATCTATGTAATTTTACTAACAATTGTCACCCCAATAAATTTAATTAAAAAAAAAATCCCAATAGCGTTTTTTCTTTCTTTCTTTCTTTCTTTTTTTTTTTAAGATTTTATTGGGGAAGGGAAACAGGACTTTATTGGGGAACAGTGTGTACTTCCACGACTTTTTTCCAAGTCAAGTTGTTGTCCTTTGAACCTTAGTTGTGGAGGGTGCCGTTCAGCTTCAAGTTGTTGTTCTTTCTGTCTTAGTTGTGGAGGGCGCAGCTCAGCTCCAGGTCCAGTTGCCATTGCTAGTTGCAGGGGGCACGGCCCACCATCCCTTGCAGGAGTCAAACCGGCAACCTTGTGGTTGACAGGACGTGCTCTTACCAATTGAGCCATCTGGGAGCTCCGTGGCAGCTCAGCTCAAGGTGCCGTGTTCACATGTTCAACCTTAGTTGCAGGGGGCAGAACTCACCATCCCTTGTGGGACTCGAGGAATTGAACCGGGAACCTTGTGGTTGAGAGCACACTGGCACATGTGGGAATCGAACTGGCAGCCTTCGGAGTTAGGAGCACGGAGCTCTAACCGCCTGAGCCAGCATGCCGTCCCCCAGTAGCGTTTTTTAAAGAAATACAACAAAAAATTGTCAGATTTGTATGGAACCACAAAAGACCCTGAATAGCCAAAGCAATCTGAGAAAAAAGAACAATGCCGGAGGTATCACACTCCCTGACTTCAGCTTGTACTACAGAGCATCAATAATCAAAACAGTATGGTATTGGCAGAAAAACAGACACACAGACCATTGGAATAGAATTGAGAACCCAGAAATAAACCCGCATAAATATGGATAGATAATTTTCGACAAAGAAGCCGGAAACGTACAATGGAGAAAAGACAGCCTCTTCAATAAATGGTGCTGGGAAAATTGGAAAGTCACATACGAAAAAGTGAAAGTAGAATGCTATCTGTCACCGTATATCATAATTAACCCAAAATGGATCAAAGACCTAAACGTAAAATCTAAAACAATAAAATGCATAGAAGAAAACATAGGTACTAAACTTATGGACCTTGGGTTCATAGAGCATTTTATGAATTTGACTGCAAAGGCAAGGGAAGTAAATGCTAAAATAAATGAATAGGACTATATCAAACTAAAAAGCTTCTGCACAGCACAAGAAACCATCGACAAAATAAAGAGGCCACCAACTGAATGGGAGAAGATTTTTGCAAACAATGTCTCTGATAAGGGGCTAATATTCAAAATATATAAGGAACTCACACAACTCAATAACAACAACAACAACAAAAAGAACCACACAGTGCAAATAAAAAATGGGCAGAGGATCTGACTAGACATTTCTCCAAAGAAGACATACAAATGGACAATAGACATATGAAAAAATGTTCAACATCACTATTCATCAGAGAAATGCAAATAAAAACCACAATGAGATATCACCTCAGTTAGAATGGCTATCATCAACAAGACGAATAACAACAGGTGTTGGAGAGGCTGTGGAGAAAAAGGAACCCCCATACACTCTTAGTGGGAATGCAGATTGGTGCAGCCACTATGGAAGGCAGTGTGGAGGTTCTTCCAAAAATTAAGGAAAAATTACTATATGACCCAGCAATCCCTCTTCCAGGTATCTACCCAAAGAAATCTGAAATATTTATCCTTAAAGATGTATGTGCTCCAATGTTCATTGCAGCTTTATTTTAGTGGCCAAGACATGGAGACAACCAAAGTGTCCTTTGATAGATGAATGGATCAAGAAGTTGTGATATATATACACAATGGAATACTATTCTCGCATAAGAAAAGATGTAATAGTATAATTTGCGACAATATAGATGGATCTTGAGATCATTATGCTAAGTGAAATAAGTCAGACAGAAAAAGTTGTGAACCGTATGATTTCACTGATATATGGTATATAAAACTGAAAACAACTAAAGAACAAGACAAATAAATGAAGATAGAAAAACTCATTGATACAGACAATATTTTAGTAGTTACCAGAGGGTAAGGGGTGGGGGTGGTAGATGAGGGTAAAAGGGATGAAATATATCGTGATGGAAGGAGAACTGACTCTGGGTGGTGAACACACAATGTGATATATAGATGATGTATTACAGAATTGTACACTGAAAATCTGTGTAACTTTACTAAGAATTGTCACCCCAATAAAGTTTACATAAAAAATAAATAAATAATTAAATAAATAAAGGAAACATACCAAAAAAAGGAAACATAGAATATATGTACCCATGTGTAGAGAAATACGTATGAGGTGTATGTCTATGAGCATATATATGTTATACACACACACACACACACACACACACACACCACAGACACACTCACCACTCACAGTCACAGTAAGCTCCATGTGTGAAACAAAATTGTCAGCCAGGATTCTCGAGTGCAATGCTTAATTTGGAGCTTAAAAAAAAGATTGCATTTGATTGTTAAATACTGGTTCGAGTTTTTAAAAAATCAGCTGAAACAAATACATTCGTAAAAATAGTTTTAATGCTTTTGAATTCTCTGATTTTATTAAACGCATTAATTTCATTGTTTTTTGATTCATCATCTGTTAATTCAACATAGATGGCCATTTTTAACTAGGTTTAATTGTTGTGTCCTATTTTTCAACTTAGTGAATGGGTTTTTTCATTCACCCTTTTTTTCTCTTCCACTATAGCCTCCACCCCAGCTCACTGCCTGGCAAAAACATGCCATTTGTCACAGGGTCCAGGCAAGACAGAATGAACAGCTCATTGAAAAGTCCATCTCAGCTTGTGGGAGAAGCTAATCCTCAGGAATGCCTTGCTTTAGGGGGAAGTGTGTCAAGCAATCCACATATTAAGACCTAAACATGAAGCCAAAAATGGCCCAGAATAAACCAAAGCTGTGGACAGAAATATAATTGCAAGTTTTTTAGCAGGGAACAAGCAGGTGAATTATCAGTGGAATAAAAAGACTTCATGACCAAACAGACACCATCATTGGTTTTGTAATTTTCATTTCTGTCTTCTGTAGATGAGTCTGGGAGCAAATTAAGAGACATTGGTCACCATATATTGAATCCCCATTACCCTGGAAAGAGAACTGACTCTGGGTGGTGTACATACAATGTGATATGTAGATGATGTATTACAGAATTGTACACCTGAAATCTATGTAACTTTACTAACAAGTGTCACCCCAATAAACTTTAATTAAAAAAAGAAAAAGAGAGACATCGGTCAGAAACTAGATTAATTCCCAGCGAATGCTCAAGAGGAAAACACCTTCTCCAGTCTGGAGAGACAGTCAATATGGAAGGTGAGAAAAAGCTTTGAAAACACATTCAGCTTTGCTTAACCAAGATGGGATTTGTCTGTCGTTCAATCCCTGGCAAGCTCACAATTCACCTCTGTTAGGGAATAGGCAGCTATATATTTTCCATATAAATTCAAACTGGCCACTGCTCACTCGCATCCCCTCCTTCAAATCCAGCCATCCTAGTTCCTTTGAGGTTAGCTGACCAGCAGCTGAGAAGAGACCTTTTCTCTATGAATGCATAATTGGTCATTGATGAACAAACAGGCATTCACTCAGTCTACCTGACCTAGGAAAAAAATTCTGAACATCTTCCCAGATGTCCATGTCGGTCAACACAATCCCCATATAATTTATAATGTATTAAATATCAAAAAATAATGGATCTTTTCAGTTAGTATCTTGGCAGATGATGATAGCAGTACGTTTTATTTGAGAAGTCAGCACAGACTTCTCCCAGTAAATCTGCAAACAGAAAACTGTGAGCATTGGCCCCGGATCCTCCTAGAAAAAGGCTGCCATTATACTCCATTACAGTTAAAGCTATGTATGCACCTCCTGGATGGCATCCAATCACATAGCAGTTTTCCCTCCCTTTTCCTTTTTTTTTTCTTTTTTAGTAAAAACATGTCCTGTCAGTGGCTAGACAGGGGTTTCTAGTAAAGAAATTGACTGAAAATCAACCAAGGAAATGTGTGCTGAAAGTAATGGGAGATTTTTCAGAATCATCAATAGCAAGATACTTTTTTTGTAATCAGCTTTATGTGTTGTGTGACATTGTCATAGGGACTGAAGGCTCCAGTCTAATGTATAGCTGAGAAGTATCAGCAAGTGTCAGAAAGTACAAATTAGATGAGATGAAACTGCACAAAGAAAGGTGGAGTTATTTACTTAGGACTTGAATATAGCTTAAGATTTTTAAACATGCTCAAGATTTGTCTTTTTATTTTTTAGGTCTTTCTTGAATATTTGGTAAGATATGTGGGGACCCCTACATTCTGCAAAAAACTCAAAAGTGAAAAACAAACAAACAAAAAAGATAGGATAATGAAAGTAGCCTCTTTAGGAAATTAGGTATGTACATTGTTAATTGTTTTCTAAAATGAAAACATTTTCCTCTTCAATATTCAAGTTCTGACAAAAATCAGCATAAAGCAATTAGAAAAGATGTTGCACTTTGGGGAAAAGAAAAGGCTCAGAGAATAAATCAATAGGCAGTATAGAGCAGAGCCTTAAAGTCATACAGACCTGATCTCCCATCTCAGATCTATCACTTTGATTCATTCAACAAGTATTACCTGAGGGTCTTCTATATACTAGATAATATACTGAAAAAAACCAAACATGTTTGCTGCCCTCATGGAACTTACATTTTATGGAGAGTGATGTAGACTGACACTAAACAAATAAATACAAAAGAATAAAATAAATTTTCTCTGACGAAAATTATAATAAGGTAAGGTGATAAGAGTAACTGCACATCTATTATAGATTGGATGATCAGGTATGGCCTCTCTAAAAAGGTAACATTTGAACCTGGATGATGAGAAGGAGACAGCCACATGAAGACCTAGTAGAAAAGTATTCTAAGCAGAGAGAACAGCAAAGGCAAAGGCCCTAAGACACAAATAGCTTCACTTATTAAAGGAACGGAAAGAAGATCAATGTTCCTGGAGTTTGAGTATAAAGGAAAGAGAGTAGTAAGAGATGAGGTTGGCAATATGTAAGGGCCTGATCTTGTGGGCTTTACCATGGTTAGGTGTTAAATTTCATAAAGACCCACTTACTGTGAGAAATTGGGCAAGTTCCTTAGCTCTTTATGTCTCAGTTCCCTTACTTGTAAAAGAGATAATAAGAGTGCCTACCTCATAAGATTGTTGTGAAGATTAAAATAGGCAATATGTGCAAAGCACAGTAACACATAGTAAACATTTGATAAATATTAGTTGTTATATATTACAGGAAATCTCACTGTAGCTGATTGAGGCCTTAGAATCAGACAGCCTGTATGCAAATCCTGGTTCTGCCATTTATCAGCTGTATGCCTTTGGGCAAGTTACTTAGGCTCTCTGAGCTTCAGTTTTGTCATCTTTAAAATGAGGTCATAGGAATTTTTGTGCTCTTCCTACACATTTTGAGTATTTGAAATGTATTCATCAATATTGTTATTATTATTATTCAAACTCTGGTCTAGTGTTCCCGGGTGGGAATTCCCACCTGTTTTCGGGAATTTTTTTTTTTTCACTTTTCCGTTCCCGAATCCCGAGAAAAGTTGGTCAGGAAATCGGGAAAATCGGCTCCTTGAACCCAGGTGGTTGGTAGTATTGGCCATCACTTTGTGGAAATGATTCATCGTGGAGAACAGAAAACAGTTTGTATCTCGGGATTCGGGAACAGGAAAGTGAAAAAATATCCTGAGAACGGGCAGGAATTCCCACCTGAAAACCCTACTCTGGTCTCATGTATAAGTGGGAGTAGGCAGATACTTTTGTAGAATGTTTCCAAAGCTTCACTGTTCTTCATAATGAATGAAGTTCCACCATTAAAAATGTGTTCCTTGTGCTGAAGACTCATAGTCCTGGATGGACAAAGCAGTACCGGTTAAGAACACAGGCTTTAATGACATACAGAACTGGGATCAAATCAGACTGCTACTTTTTAGTTCTATGACTATTTTAAGTTTCTTCAGCTTGTTGAGCCTCAGTTTTCTTATCTTTAGAATGTGGTTAGTCATGAAACTTCTCACAGATTGCTGTGAAATAACGCATGTAAAGTTCTTAGTACAATATCTGGTGCTTAGTAAGCACCCTCATCCATACCAGCATTATTAATAAGTACTGTTAATTCTGGCTCAGCATCAATGAGTTTGGAGTTCCAGCCTTAGAAGTATCAGGAACCTTACATATGACTGGGAACAACCTGTTCATTTTACTAATAGCGGAACTCAGGAAAAGAGGGAGGAAGAGACTTGCCTAAATTCACACAGTGAGTAGGAAAGCTGAGTACGAAAACCAGATTTTGGTTTCCAGCCCAAACCTCTTTATTACAGCACAGAGTTAGCATTCAGATCCTTCTCTGGGAGAATGTTTTGCTGAAAGGAATGGTAGAGAGAGCAAGGCAGACAGACACAGACAGAGAGAAAGCAAGCCAGCCTTCTGCTGCAGGATGAAGCCTGAGGAGAAAGGAGGCTGAGACCATGATATGATCAGTTTTGCTGACCGAAGTTGCCTAGGCCTGGGGCTCCATTAGCCTTCTGAGGTCTCTGTGGCTTGTACAAGAGCATAAATACCCAAAGGTAGACAAAGCACAAAAGTTGGACAATTCTGGGCTTTATAACTCCTTTAAAAATAAACATTAGGAATGTGATGTTTTAAAATCAGAACTTGCTTACACTTCCTTACATGCATTGATAAGTATAGCATAAACTTAAAACAATTTTACTAATTTAGATAGAGGCATCCTTCCCTTTTCAACCCTCATAATCTTTAAAGTTCTAATGCAGTCCTGCAGTAGAGCCTGAGATTTGGTTTCAGGTATGTGTTCCCCTTTACATTGATCTGTTTTTCTCTATAGCACTTGTTATCATCTGTAATATTATTTTTAAAAATTACTTATTTTTTATGCTACAGTTGACATTCAATATCATTTCATATTAATTTCAGGTGTACAGTGTAGTGGTTAGACATTTGTATAATTTATGAAGTAATACTCCCAATTAGTCTTTATTCATTTGGTTTTTTTTGTTTCTTTAATGATATTTTATTTTTTCAAGTTTTCTGGATGCTAAATGATCTGTTTGTTCTCCCACTAATAAGACTGATCTCATATTTGCACTTTTTAATGATATATCTCACCATTTATTTGTCTTTAATTGTTCAAAGCCAATTTTTTTAATTTTTAAAAATTTAGTTTTCAGTGACCGTTGACATGCAATATTATATTAGTTTCAGGTGTACAAAACAACATAGTGATTAGACATTTAAATACCTCACAAAGTAATAACCCTGCTAAGTTTATTACCCATCTGACACTATACATAGTTATTATAATATTATTGACTATATTCCCTATGCTGTACTTTACATTCCCTGTGACTAATTTTCTTCACTTATAGTTTACATTCAATATTATTTTATATTAGTTTCAGGTGTACAGCATAGTGGTTAGACATTTATATAACTTAAGAAGTGATCCCCTAACTAGTCTAGTACCCATCTGGCACCATACGCAGTTTTTACAATATTATTGACTATATTCCCCAAACTTCACTTTGCATCCCTGTGACTATTTTGTAACTACCATGTTTATGTCTTTGCCTGCTCTGATTCCAAAACAAAACAGCATTTTGTCTGTTGTTGTTAACACTACATCCTTAAGTGCCTAAAAGAATGTCTGGTACCTAGTTGGTGTTCAAGAAATTTGCTGCACAAGTAAATAAGTAAATTCTGGGTCCCTAAGAATTCCCACAGTCAAACTATTTTCCAGCAACCTCAGACTGCCTTGAAGTGGGGCAAGTCCAGAAATCCCAGGATCCCAACTGAGGAATGTGACCCATAGTTTTGGCCTTGGTACTATCAACTTGAGTGAGAGAAAGGTAACAAGCTGAGCAGTTTACCCTGGACTAGCAGTGGGAGGAGTGAGGGTTCTTTGTAACAAGCTTCTTATCTATATGTTTGGAGCTCTTCCATAATAAATAGGAAGGAAAGCTTGTTGCCAGGGCCACACAAGTTACCCCCATCTTAGGGCCTGTCTGGCTTTCCTCACTGTCACATTTTAGGCCTCACACCGGCTCAGCTCCTCTGTGTTCCTGGATTGAGTGCCTCTCTGGATGTTTGGGAGAGAAGAGCTTCCTTTCCAGACACTCAGAGAGAGAAAGCAGCAAAGCAGTGGAGAGCACATAGTTCTTCAAAATTCTGAATACAGAGGAAATTTTTACCGAGTAGTCTCCGCTTTGGTTCCTTTGTTGAAACAAACTGCTTTGTATTTTAAGAATCACTTCACCAAGTATATCAGGATTAGGATATATTTGGGTGAAAGAATCTAAGCCTATATGAGATAGGAACAAAGGTTCCCAATCAGCACAGAAGTTTTGGAAAAGAGGGCTGTCTGGAGAAAAGCAGTGCATGTTTTGGACTCAGTGGTATGCAGGTTAATGTTAAGAGAGTAGGACAAGAGAGTTGCAGTACAGAGGACCCTACCATGAAGCAAGGGAGGTTGAGTCTTAAAAGATGATATACCATGTACTGGAACAGTCATCTCTCTCCATCCCAACCCTGATTCAGTCATTTGAATTAACTACACTCCTTTTTTCTAAGATGCAAAGCAACAAAGTGGTGGTGGTTTAAAAGCGATGGGTACCTGAGTAATATTCCATTGTATACGTGTGCCAAATCTTCTTTATCCAATTGAATACAGCTATATTTGGTAATATACATGAACACAAACTTAATTAAATGGAAATCAGGAAATACTGAATTTGCAACCAAAAGGAGTAAATTTTTATCTAATATAATGGATTCACTGAAGCTAACTTCCAAAGTGATTAAATGCCAAGTGCTCTGTGAACAGCAAAAGACTGTTCATATGTGAAATACCAAAAGAAGAGTCAAGCAATATTCCTGCCTTTTCATTTGTGCTGCTGTGCAGTTAATTTTGTGAACCTAAACATGGGACTTCGTATTTATCTTGATTATATTTCATCTTGTTGTCCTGGGGAGATCATTTTGGATCCCAACTGTCAATCTTTGGATTTCGTATTATTAGCTTCATTTGTGCTGTACATTGACAAACATCTTCTTGTATTTTCATCCAACTTATTGTTAAAAATGTTGCACAGGCCAGGGCTCAGACAAGTGGGCAGAGACAGGCAGTAGTGGATCTGTAATGTCTGGGTACAACCACCTCCTACAGCACCTGATAGTGCTTGGCTTGGATACTTGAGTCAGCAGTGACACAGATTTGGAACATACTTGGCTCCTTCCACCAAGAGTGGTCAGGGCAAACCAAAACAACCATTTTCAAGTGTGATATAAAGACTCTGCCATAGTAAAAACCCACATCTCTGAGTTTTCAGATTGATTTCACATTGATTATCTTGTTTGGGCTTCACAAGAACCTCATGAAAGAGTTGTGTACAGAAAATGCCATACTGATTTTCAGAGAATGCTGATGAAATCAAGGCTGTCAGAAATTAAGTAACTTCTTGAGGCTCATGTAGCAGTAAACAGGAGAGCTGGGTCTCAAATCTTCTGACTTCCAGACCTGTGATTTTTGTACTTGCCTAATAATAACAGCCATTTGTACTGAAAGTTAAAAATTTGTGTGTTTTTTTTCTTATTGTTACTGCCCACACTTCTGAGGACTGGCTAGCTGTGTCTCCCCACAGGACTATGCTCCATGAGAGCAGGGACCATGCTGTCCTATTCACAGCTGCATCCTTTGTCTATATGGTGGCCAGTACAGTGCATGTGAGTAATAACTATGTGTCAAATAAATAAATGATTAAACACAAAAAATAAATAAATAAAAGCGATGAATGAAGGGATTACTCATTCACACCTTCGTGTAAATCTATTCAAACTGTCACTGTCTTGACAGAGGTGTATGTATTATTTTTGGTCTACAGAGAAACAATTATATCTGTAGAAGGTGGGGAAAGATATTGGAAACGGTCACAGGAAAAACAAGTAAAGAATTTGGAAAACCATAGCAGATATAATGTTCAGGGGCCTGGGGGTGGAGATAAAGGTGGGAAAAGGTTAAGAGGGATGTGAAACAAACAACATCTGTCCCCCTCCCCTTTTTCTGAGGACCTGGCCTAGAAGATCACTAATGACAAAGTTCCTATAATTTTAAGCATAGCCTAGGGCTGATCATGCTGGTCATGTCAGAAAAGGCGTTTGCTGTTATCTAATGGGGAACCAATACACAATGTGGTTTATGAGATACTGATACTGTTTTCCCTGAAAGTTAGAAGGCACAAGGATTATAGCTAGGAATTTCGTGTACTGCCACACTGGGACCATTACCTGTTCTAGCTATTGATCAGTCAGCCATCTAGCTCCAAAATCATCTCATTGTTGTCAGATGGTCTGTTTGCCCTGACTTTCCCCAGGCCTCCCAGTTGTCCTAGGGTATTTCATCAAATCTGAGAAATCAGATTCAGAGTCAGCTTGGCAAGAAACACCAAGTAAATCAAAGTCAATTTGGACAAATCAGAGAAGGAGGTAGTTACTCTTTCAGCTTGATCCTTAAAAAGTCACCCAGGGGTTTTCTTTCCATTTGCAATTCAGCATTTGTCTTCAGACAGCCTCAAAAATAAAGTATAGGAATTGATTTGAGATCAAACATACTTAAATAAATGCTTTCTTTAAGGATGGAGGGAAGATAAAGGAAAGAAGCCTCTGCATGCCCACAAATAAAAGCAAAGGTGAATAGTTGACCAAAGTATAACTGCTAAATAATTCAAATGTATTTTATTACATTTAATAAGCATTTAAACTCCAAATTGAATGATTGTTTTTGCTTTAAATGTAAAATAAAAGTCAATTTTACATTTAGTTATACATTAGATTTTATTGGTTACATTGTTCATATGACAAAAGTTTTTATTATTAGCAAGTTATAGTAACTATAAAATGGAAATTAATCAAAATAAATTGAAATATGGAAAAATTAAACAAAACTAAATATGGAAATTACACAAAAGGAAACTGGTTTATTGATATATTTTATGTCAACTTCGTTAACATATCCTATTAAAAGTTTTGGTGTCACATCCTAAAATTTCATAATTTTGAGAGCTCAGGGCACAAACAAAAGTTCACAACACATATAGTTTATACTTACAAGAAATGGAAAAGAATACCAAAAGAAACAAAAAGATTATTCATCCTTTGATTACTAATTCAATCTTAAAACATAACCTAACAACTGAACTTAACCTAACTTAACCTAATTTCATCTAACTGAACCTAATGTCTTATATATTCTATCTATAACCTGTTTTCACAAGACAATATAATGTATGATTATTTTTAGGAATTTAGATCATGAGGAAAAAGTAATGTGATTTTTGAGAAGTAATTTTTATTATTGTTCGATTGTTTTAGCATTTTTTTTTCAATTAGTTTCTAACCCAGTCACAGATTTAGCAGTTTTTAAAGTTACATTATGCTCATGGATGTTTACTTAAAAATATTGATATTTTTAAATCTACATAGCATCAGAAAGAAGTGAAAGGTTAATGAGAGTTTTAAAAATTTGCATATGCTTTCAATTTTTTACTTTTTTGTTGTTATTTTATCGTTTGTTTTACTTTTAATCACTCCCTGACATAAGTTCAGCAGCTTACAAGATGCATTGTTCCTGGAAGTTTCACTTTAAAAGTCGTAGCATTTTTTAATTGTCATATCATCCAGATATGTACATTTTAAGAATATTTTTGTTTTGCAGGGTTTTAATTTGTGTGTGTGTGTGTGTGTGTAGCATATATGTGAGAGTATTTATTTCCACTGCTTCTAACATGAGTATGTTAGCTTTCAAGCTGTATTTTGCTCAGAAGTATTAATATTCTAAAATCTATACTTCATCCAATAAATAAGAGTTTTATAGATTTTTTTGTTGCTTTTGTTGTTTGAGTTATAAAAATATGTTTTCTCTTCTTTTGCATACTTTTAAATATTGATTTTAAGTGCTCCTCAAATGGGAGCAGCTTAACAGCTTCCTACCTGCATTTTGATCCAAAGCATCATACTAAAGTTATACCATTTATCAAGTTTTACAACTGCTCCAAAAAAAATACAAATTCTAAATTTTTTTGTGCTTTCTTCCTTTGGTTTTGTAGTGGTTGTTTTATTTATTTTTTTCCAATTTGGTCCTGACCTGGGAACAAATTCAGCAGATTTCTACCTATATTTTGTAATCCAAAACTTCATACAAATTACACAGTATTTTTAAATGTAAAGGTCCTCATAAAATAAATCAAATATTAATGCAAGTGTTAGGAATATGTTTTGTTGTTTTTATTATTTTGTAGTGTTTCTGGGTTGTTTTTGTTTGTTTGTCTGTCTGCATTGGTTTGGTTTGGTTTATGTATTTTTTCAATATGCTCCCAACCTGGGCACAAGTTCAGCTGCACTGGCTACACTGGGTGCCAAAATTTAATATGAAAGAATTAGTAACTTAAAGATCTCTCCCCCTGCCAAAAAATAAAAATAATAATTAATGCAAGTTATAATAAAGTTTTTTTGTTGGTTTTGTTTCACTTTTTGTTATTATTTTGTTTTGTTTTTTCAACTTGCTCCTGACCTAGACACAAATGCATCAGCTTTCTGGTTGCATTGTGCTTCAAAATTTCATATGGAGAATATTTTATAGAAATCAGTCTCTGAAAAGAAAGATAATTAGAAATTTAAGAAAAAATGGTGTTGCTTAGGGGTTTTTTATGGACATTTTTGTTTTATGTGATTTTCCACTGTGTACCTCCACTGGCACATATTTAGCAGCTTTCTATATTTGGAGTTTCATATGAAAATTTTAATGTAGTATAAAAAAAAGAAGGATATTTTTAAAATGCTGACACTGTTGATGACTGCAAATGTGTAAATCCAGTTAATTTTCTGTTTCTTCCCACTTATATTCATGCAAACACAATTTATGTTTCTGCTTTGAACATATATACAATAAATTTGCCAGCACTTTTCTATTTGATACGTTTTTTTTATGAATAATGTTAGGCTAAAATATGTTCTTGTGCTAAAATAAACTTGATGAAAATTCAATCAAAAACTAGCATATATCAGTAGTAACACGAAAGTTCTTTTTTAAATAATCCCTGAATTTGTTCTATATTTATAGGCCCCACCTAATTACCAAATATTATTGGAATGAAAACATCTTTTTAAAAGTTTGAAAGTAATCTCCATATCACTACAGTCAAGGTCACTGGCCACTTATATAATGTGAGTCAATGAAATTTCAACCCAGAAGAAGAGTGTGGCATTCACTTTTGGTTGCTGTAATTAGACCTGACCTATAATTATTGAACAAAACAGTATATGTACAGTAAACGCTCAAATAAATGCATCTGACTGTATTCAGTACATTAATCTATTCTCAGTATCATTAGCTTCAATTTTTTCTCTTATTCATAGCATAGGAAAAATCATAGGAGAAACCATATCTGGACCTAAAGACAGTTCTCGTACCTAGAAGGTGGATTCTAGCATTAACTCACCACCATTATGTGTTGTTTGATCACTAAGTTCCTCTTGAATAGCTGGAAGGGAAGGCTTTGTGGTCAGAGGTGTTTCAGTCTTAAACAGGGACTCCATCCTGATATGCGTGTTGATGTAGAAGGACTTCTGAAAGGACTCAAGTGTGAAGTAATAAATGAAAGGGTCAAAGCAACAGTTAAGAGTTGCAAGGCACAAGGTGACTGGGTACATGATTTTAGCAAACCTTTCCAAAAAGCAATTGGTAATGGCTTGGGAGCGCACCAGGGCATATACAAAGAGAACGGAGTTATATGGTACGAAACATACCACAAAGACTGCCATATGTACTGTGATCATCTTCAGCACTTTTTTCTTATTGGTCCCAATCTGAGACAGTGTAGCAGGCTTTCGAAGGGTTCTTAGCACCACAGAAGAGCAAGAGACATTCAATATCAGAGGAATTATGAACCCAACAACTTCAATAAATATGGTGATCTTGGACAGATAAGTCTTCCAGACACGTTTGGAGAAGCCCTCAAAGCAGGTGGTGGTTGCATTGTTGACATTAGTGGTTGAGAACAAAGAGGCTGAAATACCACCACTGAGGACTAGGATCCAGACTCCAGCACACACAATGGCAGAATTCCTCCTGGTCCTAATGGTACGAGATCGAAAAGGATAGACAATGGCCAGGAAACGATCCACGCTAATACAGGTGAGGAAGAGCATGCTCCCATAGATGTTGGTGAGGAATGCAGTCCCAGAGATCTTGCAGAGAGTGTCACCAAAAGGCCAGTGGCGGTTGAAATTATAAAATATTTTGAAAGGTAGAGTGCAGACAAAGAGCAAATCAGAAAGGGCCAGATTGGTGATGAAAATAGCAGTCTCACTTCTCATTTTCATGCGGAAGCAGAAGACAAACAGAGAGGCACTGTTGGTTATCAGACCCAGGATGAATACAACACTGTAGACAGCACCATTCAGATTATACTTAAAGGAATCATCAACAATGCAAGTATTATTGGCAGTAGCATTGCCCAACCTGGGTCTGAGGCTTGAATTTAAATCTTGGAATTGGAAGTCAGTGAATCTTCTGTCACCCATGGATTGTTTTCAGGAGGCCTGCTCTCTGCAGGGTTCACCACTCTGAGACTAGGGACTGGTAGGAAATGTTTTCCTCCTATAGGAAACAAGATGGAATGAATCATCAAATCTGCCTTCCATCCATGATTTCTGTGGAGTAAAAGATATTCTGTCCACTCAGATTGGAAACAACACACACATTCAGTTTGGTTTCACATGTACCTTTTGAGCACCTACCATATGTTAAAAGGTACTACAAGAGTATATTGCAGAAGTGAAAGAGATCACACTCAATACAATAAAAGCAATACTGTAGCAATGCAATGAACAGGAGGAGTAAGGTGTTGATTACATTAGTGCCCAAGGTGGGTTGGCAGGGATGACTCTGATAGTTAAAACGACACTAATACTTTGAAATTTGTATAGTACTTTTTAACTTTCAAAAGCAAGTTTTATTTGATTCCCGTAAGAACACCATAAGGCAAGCAAGACAGGAATTTATCACCATATTACAGAACCAGAAACTGAGGGTTATGAAATTTAGAATTACAATAACATCAGAATTGGAAGAATGTATAAATGATATATTCAGAACGAGAATTCAGTTGTGTTTTTTAATTCCTAACCGAAGGATTATTAAGCTACTCTAAATCATATTTTTACTCTCTCATATTGCTACATTTCATTGCTGCACTTCACTAATACATTCAGTATTAGTTCTATTGTGCAGGACTACAGATGGATATAGGACCCCCAGGACATGTTCTTAACTAAACTTCTAAAGTAAACTGTTGATTCACCTTTTTCTTCTAAAACAAGTGTTCAGAGAGCAGGGATCCCTCAGTTAATTGCAGCTTCTGGCTAAATGTTTTTCACTGTACTACACTGCCTTTCTAGAGAGATAATTCAAATAACCACCTCAGCATTTCCCTCCTGCAGATTATGAACCCCTTTCCAAGCTTCTCTCATGCTAGACCCTAAACCTGGGATGCCTTCCTTCTCCCTCTCCCACTGCCCATTCCATCAGTTAATTTCATGCCTTCAGCTCATAAAATAGCCTTGGTCAGTAAAGCCCTTTTCTGGTGAATACAAGTGAAATTTCAAAGGTAGATCTGACATGAACAGCCATCCCCCTGCCTCACTCACTGTACACTTCTGATCTGGCCAGTTACATGCACTCTGCCTGCCACCACCTGTACATGTGGCAGTCATTGACCTAATAATTTCTGTTGCGTATCTGGGCCAACACTGTTCAAATGTGCATAGAGAAATTGTACTAACCTTCTTTCAGATCAACAGCTGCCATTGGACAAGAACTGTCTTTCGAATGTTCTATAATGCACTATGGACAAGTAGCTGCTGAATGAATTATTTTCAATGAAGAGGATCTGGAATAAAAGTGATCTTTGTCCCCTGATATATCCAATAATGGGTTTTCACATGATTGTATTTTAAAATGTGAAAAGCATTTCTCTGACGTCATTCCTCCATATATCACTCTTTCCCTCCAATTCCCATGGAACAGGTCAGAGTCTCTATGTATATAACAAAGAAGAGAATGGAGAGGAGAACTTGCAAGAGTTATAGAGGCCTGAAGTCACTTCAACCAGTATTTGTTTTGAGGAAAAGAAATGGTTTGAGGGGAAAAAAATCACTTACTGCAATGCCTAGAGGTAGAGATGATCTTGGAGAATACAGAGTGCAAAGCAAAGGCTTGTCATTTTTAATAGCTAAAGCTTTCAAGTTAAAATTGGAAATTTTCTATTCCTGAATTTTCATTCAACAAATCTTTATGGATTGCTTCCCCTGAGCCTAACACTGCACTAAGATCATATTCCTTCTTGACAATTTTATCTCATAAACCCAGCTCAACTTTTGCCAGAAGCAACCTTGATATATAAAAGCAGGGTATAGTAGGAACCTAGACCAAATAAGGTCCAGGAGGGGGGAAAAGCCAGATGAAGAAGAAATATAAATAGATGGGGAGAGCAGAAGAAGAGATAGGAAAGAAAGTGGCAGACAAAGAAAAACTGGAGAACTGAGAGAAAGAGGAGAGAAAAAAAGGATGTTGCTGGGAAGAGGTCAGTGCTACAACCTACTTTATATTCAGGGCCTCAGGAGGTATTTATTTCTAGCTCATAATTACTCCAATCCCATTCTCTCTATCTTGCTTTATCTCACTCCTTTCAGTTTTATCAGAAAGAAAAACAGTATGAAATAACTATGTATAAGGTTACCAAAGGTGATCAGAAAAAAAAAAAAGAAAAAAAAAAAAAAACAGGAAAAGCCTGGAAAATTTTAGTCAATGGATTTCAAACCTCGTTTTGGAAACTGTAGACCCAAGTTTCTGCAGATTGTTTCCTCAACGGGGTGGTACAAAGAAAAAGAATGGCAAACTTCTCAACTGCTTAAACCACTTCATATACTATTTTTAATACCCCCACTCAATAGATTAATATCTGGAGGCCTTTTTATTTTTCATTGTTGAAAGAAATCAAGATAGTCAAAAATTTCCCTCTAACATAGTCACACAATCTAAAAAAATTATGGGACTGCAAAATCCCTAACATTAAAGCCAAGCTTCATTCACAATGATCTGCTTGCACCTGCTTTCTACAATAATTACTGCTGATAAATTTATTTTATTTAGAAAATGCTTTCATAATAGAAACCTTTTCACCCCTGCCCAGAGTTCTTCCAGTCTGCTCACTGGCAACCCATTTACACAGCATGTTTTCTAGTTCACCGGCTATATATTACTTTGTATCTGCCCAAGATGGTATGTTTCAAATAGGTGAACTCTGTCTCCCCAGTTTTCCATTCAGTTTTCTGTCTCCCAGAACATACACACTATACCCACAGCAGTCTGCAAATGCCTGGCACTTCTGCTTTGCTGCTTTGAGTAACCAAATCCTGTGGGAGAGAAAGGACCACAGACAAGAAATCATTACAGTCTCAACACTGAAGAGAGGGCATGGGAAAACTGCCACTAAGGCCCTATTCATAGCTTTCCCTTGCTTGAACACACAGCACCTTTGCTGTCTAGAAGTAAGGGTGTGGTGCTGGGACTTAACACAGCATTGGAAGCAAGGAGTTCTATTTCCGACTCAGACACTGGTTCTCTCTGTAACTTGGCTATACTGTTTCTCTTCCCTCCATAAACATACCTCTGAGCCTCACAGCTGAGGCTAGGAAGATTCAACAGGGTTTGTGAAGCGCTTTATGAGCTTGCCAGTATTCAGCTCTACTTAACCACAAAGAAACATTATAGAAGCCTTTTTCCTTCTCCCTCCCCTGACACAACTAGACACCTCTGAGTCTGTCTTTCTTGGTATGCTGACCTTCATATTAGCAACACATCCTTCTCCTAAAACCATGTATACCTTACACCTCAGAGAGCCCCACTTGAGTCTCAACCTTAACCACATAATTTTTTCATAACAGGACAATCCAGCAGGGTGCCTCCAAAGTAATATCTCCCACTGAGCTGTGGTTAAAAAAAAAAAAAAAAAAAAAAAAAAAAAAAAACATCAGAGAGGTATTTGGCTCTTCAGCTGATTCTGAAGGAGAAATCAACAATATTCGAGAAACAAGGTCTCTTTTCTAACTGGCTTCCTTTCTTTTGACTAAAAAAAGTGTTTCTTAACCACTAGATTTTCCGAAACGGTTAACATATTGTGCACTCAATGGAGGCAAAGGGCCAACTCTTGAACTTCAGATCAAATGAAGAAGGAAAAAAAAATAGGCTAACACAGTTAATTCCACTACAAGGAGCATTAGACAATTGTCTTGTGAAGATCTTTGCAGCCAATTATTCGAACAATTAATCACCTAGAGTGATCAGAGTGCTGGGTGGATGTGTTTTCATTGACAATGGGCAGGAAGCAGGTCACCTGGAGGGTGACCAAAGATAAATCTGACCTTCAATAAATTTTTAACTTTGACCTACACATATGGAGCCCATTAGGACATTTCATACTAGTGTTCACGATTGTTTTCTTTTTTTAAAAAATGTCTAATGATAATGAAATAAATATACCATGTTTGGGGGCTTTGGTGACCCTGGAGGAAGTGGAGTTAGGCTTTTGGCCCTATAAAAATGAATACCTAAATCATTTCACTAATGCTAAACTTTCAGATGATACATTGAAAACAAAGGTCTAAATTCTGCCACGTGCCCTGTAGCCTAGAAAGGCTGGCTGGCTTTTTGTTCCCTACAGAAGATAGTTCATAGTTCAGATAAAGAAGACCTTGAAGGCAGAACTTACTCAAATTCTGTTGCTTTGCTCCCTTTTTCATGAGCTTGGGTCAGATCAGAGTGCTTCTGATACCCAGAGCATTTCCTCTTTCTACTCTGGTAGAAGCTTAGAAACATTGACACAATAGTTTTCAGAGGAAGCTGAAACCTATTGTATCCTTGCCTATAAATATCTAGCAGTGAAGCAAAGTACAAAATATAAAAATGTTGCAAAAAATACAGATCAAAACCATCCTGTTGGAATAATAGGGAATATGTCCAGACTGATGTTCCTCAGAAGAGTGGCTGCTAACATATCAGACTCCTTCCTTAAGGAAATTTTCTAAGCCAAGTCAGAAGCCCAGGTCACAATCATACACATGGTTCCAATTGATGTTTCTATACATTGGTTGATGTTTCATAATAGTTTTCAAAACACAATCCAGACTTATGACATTACATATAGAGGAAACCATAGGTAATGTTTCACTACAGAACTGAGCTAGGAAATTTATTTGTATCAGGTCTCATTTCAAGCAAGCCTCCCTGTGTGTCAAATATTTAGACTGATACACCTTGTGTATTTTTGATGCAAGAAATATCATTTTAAATATGTTTGTTCTACAATGAATTTGGTTTGCACTGAGATTATTATGGCTGTTTCGTTCTCCCACTTTGAGAAAAGCAGGAAATTGACACAGGCCCTAATCTGAGTAGATCCTGTTCTCAGTGATTAACTTGATTTTTTTTCACCAAAAAATACTCCAGTCTGCCACTAACCCTTCACCTGATGGCACAGTCTAATATTTAGAAAATAATATGGTTTTGTGTTCAACATGAGGGGGCCAAAGATTGCATCAACCCTACTAAAGTAGAATTTTCCCTAGCAGTTAGTTTATAGAGCAAGACAACTGCAGAGAAATTGCTCAACCTCATATTATGAAATTATCTTGAGTCTTGAGACAAGACTCATTTCAGCACAAGCCTCAGACCTTTTGGGGGAAAATTTTGGGTGTTTCTAAAAGAGTTCATTTCCAAATTCTGTGAGGTTCACACATGCCAACTAGGAATTCAGCTTTATTACACATATTTGAACAGGCAAATTAGTTATCAATTTGTATACCAAGTCATCTGATATGCTTTGATACTGATCCTGATAATATGAATAAAAACTGTGTCTCCCATTTGTAATGGTATATACAAGTAGCACAGAAGGCTTTAACCAAAGAATCAATATTCATCTACACCAAACTTGCCTGGATTACAATAAATAGTTATAAGTTGTCCATTCATTCTGGGTTTTTGGATTATATAATCTGTAGTAAAATAGAAGTATTGGTTACCAAAAAAAAATTAAAGAATAAAGTTAAGAATTTTGGAGAAAGCTATTGGCAGAAGAGTGGTACTCACCACATTAGTTCAAACCAAATTCTGGCACCAATTTTATCTAATACTTGGATAATCAATGAACTTTCTGTAGGTACTGTGGTTAGAGATTTCCTCCAATGGATGCTGTGAAATAGAATTAGTCATAATACTGTGCCACGGAGAGAGATTTTCAATAAAATGTATGTCAAGATCATAAGTTTAAAAATTATTTATGATATAAATCAGAATAAATGAGATCTAACATATTTTTAAATGGTATCTAAATGTTTTGGATTTCATTACAGAACTGCAGATATAGTTTTATTTTCCAAATTTATCACTGCTGTGCCATATTTCATTAGTTAAATTGACAAGCATAAAGTCCATGAGTCTGTGTAACCCATAATCATTTAAAGATAAATAATGACAAAAGGCATAAAAATACTTCCTCCACTTCCATAAGGCAATACATTATATTAAAAATAAGTGAACAAAGGAGATTTCTTTTTTTGGCCTGAAGTTATACTGGTTCTTTTTTTCTTTTCTTTTTCCCTGGCAACAATTGTTACTATTGGGCAAGGGCCTTGATACAGGAAGAGTATTAGCACATTGACAATCACCACTGCCTCTACTAGGATGTCCTAGGCCTACACAATATAGCAGGTCTATAACATTTTCAAATCACAGCTCTGCACAAAATACTTGTATAGAATCAGAAATCTTTGCAATGAAATTCTTACAGGTAGCACCTGCATTTGAACTCTGCTCATTTGCTGCCTATAGAGTAATCTGCTAGTGCCATACTTATACTATTGTTATAGCTCACCCTCTTCTGAACAAAGGTGGCCTAAACGAAGCAGTTTGTGCTAAATAATACTCCAACTCTCTTGAAATATTTTTTTCTAACATAAGAAAAACAAAATAAAAATAATAAAATCATTAAACAATTGAAAATATATTTGAGATCACCTTAATACTGAGAATTGATTTTCACACTCCTCCAGAGAGCAGTATTGCTGAAATGAAATTAATATTTTACTGGTTTATCTCAAAGGAATACAGAAACATTAATATTTATTTCTTTTATAGCTTTCACAATTGATATTATAAAGAAAACTTTATTTGTCCAAGCAAATTTGGATATTCAAATACCCAGAAGTTTTCATATTTGGTATTAATTCAATATAGCCCCATCCAGCCCCATCACTAACTATGTGGAAGTCACAATCCCTTTCTGGACCTCCATTTCAATTCTCTGTCCACCTTTGGCCTTAATTGACAGCAGCCTTCCACTGGTGCTATGGCATGTCCTAACTGACTGTTCCCTTCTGTCAGTTGTTTTCACCTGCTCCCATTTGTCACGGTGGGGGGGGTGGCAGGGTGGGGGGCATTAATCCTTCAAAGTGTGAGGTAAGGGGAATTAAATTCTACTAGACTCAAATTATTGTTAGATTATTTTATTTTTTAATTGAGGTACAATTGACATATAACATTATAATAGTTTCTGGCATACAACACAATGATTTAATATTTGTGTATGTTGTGAAATGATCACCACAATGTGTTTATTTAACATCTGTTACCATATATAGTTTAGATCTATTTTAATATCATAAGTAAATATTATTAATTAGTGCCAAAAGCTAAGAATCACATATCAAGAAGCCATTTATATTGTAAAGTCTTCCTAATGCCCTCATTTTTCTTATCGATCTTTCTGCCCAAATCAGCAGACTCATCAACTCTAATTGTCTAGGTCTTAATCCTGACCTTTTCTACCTGTTCCCTGGTAATTCCTCTCCTCAAAATATAAAGCTACCAAAATACTTCAGAACATAGCCATATAGAATTAGTAGACTATTTAACCTATGCATTGTTCTGGTAACCAATTACTTATCAACTAAAAGTGGGGCTGGATTTCCAGTGGTAGGTGACCTCCTATTAAGCATCAAATTTTCAGTACAAATTTGTATTCACAAATACATTAGAGATTTTTTCCTTCCCCCTTAAGAAGGCCAAGAGCAGAGTAATACATGATGACCACACACAAAGAAAAAACAGCAACTACACAATTAGGCCCTGACCACACCACAGCAAGGGCAACAATTCTCACTGCATTTTCTCTCAAAGGGAATTGAATAGATGAAGCTTTAGCTAAGCTTGGCCTGAGTGTTGCTGTGAGGCATCTTTCCAGTCCTCTCTTTAACTTAACAGAGAGTACACGTTCTGAAAGGCTGGTCTGATTGTTCCAATAGGGCTTTCATTTGCATCTCTGATTGGCAGGAGATGCTTTAAAGTGTAGATGCCATTAAGTTTAATCAGCTGAACTCGTCCTGTTTAGCATGAGTGCAAACTTTTCATCTGTGACAAGGAAAAGGGATTTAAAATCTATGTTGATGGGATATGTTGTTTGGAATTTTGTTCTGAAAAATAATCATGTTTCAAAGACACTGGATAATTTGGAGTTTAGGTTATTATTGTTGTCTTCATATTAGTCAAGAAAAAAGAAAGATGGTATCATTTGGTAAGGTAGCAAAGCGAATAACCCCAACAAGCTCTGAAATGTTCTAAGCTTTGGATTTGTCTGATCTTGCCCATGTTGGAATAATGATGAATTACATTAAGGATTTCCTAAAACAAAGTAACTAAAATACAACATCAATTCAACAGGATTTTGTTGCTAAAAGTCTTAAAAATATTCAGGATATACAAGAACAGAATTTTAAAAATGCCACATTATTGCATTTGTATGAAAAACAGCAATTAATTTCATATATAACAGCAAATTCAATTTATGCCAGAATTTCTCATTGAAATGTTTCTTCCTTTATAATCAAGTTCATGAATTATTCAATATAGCAAATGTCATATTCTCCATAAATCAATTAGACATCAAAGGCATGCTGCATATAGTTTTCCTAGAAGAAACCTCATCATAATAGAAGCCACATTAACTCACAATCAATTGTAAACCAAATAAATATAAAGCAATCCAAAAGAATTTCTAAATTGCTCTACTCTGTGATTTTAAGTCAGCTCTTTGGGACAACTGTGTTTACATAAAACAACAGCCTGAAAATTCTGTATCTCTTCCACTGAAACAATATTATTGCCAAAACAATAGAAATACTTGCTTCTTTTTTTTACCATTCAACACGATGATCTGTTCAGCACTTCAGAGTGGAAGTCTAACTTCTTTCCCCAAACACTCAAAGCGTTTCCACGGAAGTTTGTTATGCCGTACCCCCACCCCCAAACGCCCAAATCAAATCTTTCTCGAAGAGACTTACCCCAAGAAAGAGTGTGCTAGATGAGAGAGTGTGATCATGCCTGTAGAAAATTAGCTAATAAACATGTGAACGGGCAACTCGCACTTTAAAAGTGCATATTTTAATCCGTTATTTTTTTTTCCACAGGGAAAGGTTAAGCCCAGCCCAAAGAAGCAGACTTCGGCTGCCGCAGCTTCTTTACAGCAAACCGCTCATTCTGAAAATGTGAGCTTATTTACATTTATCTCTTTCCCTTTGTTAAGGAATGGCCCTCTTGAATGCTGTAGCCGGCATGCGTTTAGCAAACAGGACACTAGAAAAGGCCCAAAGTCCGGGCTGGAGCTGAGGGCCAGGGGAACTCTTGGGGGGTCTCAATAGGAAATGCTTTTCATTGGATAAGGAGGCATTATTAGGAGCCGAGATCCCGCCCAATCCCCTGTGCTCCATCGTTCCCTTAGTCACCAATCACTGAACTGAAGGTTTTCCTTAAAGAGTATTGCCCAGGAAAAGTAGTTTTCACAGTCAAGAATTAGCAGCTTAAGTGCCTCTTGACAACATAAAATGTGTCTTTCCTGACCAATTAATCCACAGAGAAAGCCTGTGTGCCTGTCTTTGCTGCAGGATTGCTACCCTCCCCCCCACACACACACAATTCTAATGAGGAGGAGGAGACAAAACGCTAAGCTGGGAGGAGTGTTTCAATCATGAGCAGCCCATGTTTCCTCTAACTTGTTTAAAATAATTACAATAATATTGATATTAATAATTAGAGGGCAGGGAAAGGCAAAAGTGAATGGTACCATAAATACATTCCTATTATACTGTGTAGAATTAAACTTCCTACCAACACACAAAAAATAAAATTCAATACTATACTCAAGCTCTTGAAGTACCCTCAGACGGAGATTTAGAGTGGGGGAGGGTCACAGAGCTGTAATACCCACCTTTAGTGCACTAGGGTGTACTCTGTGGCAGAAGGAGGGTCTGCACTTCTCTTAAATAACTGCCTGGCAGGAAGTCTAATTACCATGAAATTTTCAGAGGTTTGCTAAAAACCAAAATAAATAGTACAGATGCAATCTGTTTATAATGGGGAGTTATCTTCAACTGTATACCTCCTCCTCCTTGGGGATGTTCTTTTCCTATAGGATGACTGCCTTGGTCACCCCCACTGCTTTTTTTCCCCTCCCTTTTATTTCCTCCATACCTCCCTTTCTCTGATCTGGATTTGTTGCAGAAATTTCCTCATCCATCTGTAACTTTATTGCTAGCCTTTTCCTTCTGCCAGCCCCCACCCCCAATCCTTCTCTCCTCTACCTCCACCCACCCCAACACGACCACCAACAGCAACCCTTCTTCCTCCCCTAAAATGAAACTCTTAGGCCAGGCAGAAGGTGCTTTCTTTTCTAGGCAGAGATATGCCCATGGAGAATTAGGGGATCCTCTGCCTGCTTAAAAACTTAAGTCTGCATAATTAAGCTGTCTCCCAAATAAGACATGCTTCACATTTGTTTATTCTCCCTCTTTCTTAAGCTCTATTGTGGCTGTTCTCACTAACAGTCAAGGCCAGTAAACAAGTGAGTGTGAAGCTAATACTAGCTTTATCATTTGTAACTGATTCTGAAAAGTACTTTCTCTGTTGCTTCCCCTCTCCTACACCCCAGTCTCTGTTCTTTCTGTCCCCTCTTCACTCATCTCCGGTATTTGTATTTCTGTCAGTTGCTGACAATGGCTGTTTCTCCACAAAGTGGCCGTTTACCCACTCTGGGACAGAACTAGCCCTTGGTGCATTTGTCAATCTACATACAGTCACTGCCCTCCAGTGCCTCACCGTATGACTGGAGACACAACACACATAAAAGAATGAGATACCAAAGGCAAATTTTGAAAAATGCTAAAGTAGATATGAGATGTGATAAAAAATATGGTGAATGTTTAAATAAAAATAATTATTACAGTAAAAGACCCCCTCAAAATATTCCCCCTCACTTTGAACACACTTATCCCATCGTTCTTGCCACTTTCTGAAGCAGTTCTGAAAGTCCTCTTTCATGAGTGTCTTTAGTTGCCCTATCGTGGCTGCCTCGATGTCCTGAATTGATTCAAAATGTTTATTTACCTTTCATGCTCATTTTGACTTTGGGGAAGAGCCAGAAGTCGTTCGGTGCCAGATCCGGTGAATAAGGTGGATGAGGACACACTGTTTTCATTTGACAGAAATTGCCATACCAGAAGAGATGTGTGACACGGAGTCTTTCCATTGTGATCACAAAATATGGTGAATACTGCTGCTGAGTACCATCCAATGGAAAGGTAGGGATCTTCAAAGTGGGAAGTGGTACATTGAACCTTAGTAACAGTGTGTGACAATATTCAACTTGTTCAGTGCAGTCAGTCAGGTGTGAGCTACAGTTGAAGAGGTGTGTTTTAAAGTGTGCTGTAAATCATCCTCCATCATGACAACACTCCGCGTCACACATCACTTCTGGTATATGGCAATTTCTGTCAAATAAAAACATTACGGTGTGTCCTCATCCACCTTATTCACCATATCTGGCACCATGTGACTTCTGATTCTTCCCCAAAGTCAAAATGATTCAGGGCATTGAGGCAGCCACCACAGAGCAACTAAAGACACTCATGAAAGAGAACTTCCAGAACTGCTTCATAAAGTGGCAAGAACGATGAGATGAGTGTGTTCAAAGCAAGGGTGAGTATTTTGACAGGGATTAATGGCAATGCGTCTTTTACTGTAATAATTTTTTTTTCCATTTAAACATTCACCGCATTGTTTGATCACACCTCGTATATGGAAAGTAAGTTCTGTGATGGATTAGAAGTTGGAAACAAAGTCCCATGGACAGCGTAGGAGGGTATCCCAGAGGAGGTAGGATTGCAGCTGGACCTTGATTAATATTTAAATAAGCCAAGGAAAGAAGGGTAAAGAAGGTCACAGAACCAAGTGATAAAATGCAGGAAGTGTGAAGTGAGACAAGGTGAGAAGGAAGCTGGTTTGTGAAGAGAAAAGAAGGGTAAGAAGAAAAGCTTTTTTGGGAGTACTCAAATGTAGCAACCCAATGAACTATAGTGATTGGTCAACCTATAGTCATGGTCACTATCTATCTGTTTGCATGACCAGCTCACTATCTTTCTCCTCTTTGGGTTAATATCTCTCAGTCTTCCAATTCATCTGTTTCAATTTCCCCCTAAGGTACTCAAGTAATTTTCTGATTAATTCATAAATGGCTCCCAGGTCTTTTACCTATCACTAGGTCACATGCCCTTTTAGTATCACTCGTCTCCTCTTTGAGCTTCAGCCTCACTGACCTACTTTTAGCTTCCTAAAATGAAATATGATCCTACACACCATGGACATTTCCACATGCTACTTCCTCTGCCTGGAACACTCTTCTTCTCCCTAGGCTCTCCCTCACCAAGTTAATTCTTACACTTCCTTCAGAAATTATCCCAGGAATTATTCATCAGGGAATCCTTCCTTAAGCCCTAGTTTAAGTCGTAGCCATATATTTTATGTTCTTACAGCATTCTGACTTTTCCTTCAATGTATTTACCACAGGTATAATCTTACATGCTGTTCTGTAATTTTTAATTTGTGCAACAATTTGATTGTCAGTCTCTCCTAACTGTAAACTCCAAGAGGATAGAGTCCATCTCTGCTTAATCCAAAATTAATATTGGTAGTGTTCCCAAAAACTCCTCTCCTTGACCTTCTCTCATTTAAGCAAAGCAACAGCATTCCTTTTTTAAATTCTCAACTGAAAACACGTGCGATTCATACATTTACAAACCAGTCCACATCAAGGTGTTATTTTAGAACAAAGAGTACACACACATAATGAAAAAAAAGTCCCATGAACAAGAAAGTACTGAATCTTATCCACTACCATCCCCCTTTGCCCTCACCTCACTCCTCACTGCAAACGTTCTAGTTTTGCTTGCTCTAATATTTGTAAGGGGGAAGGGAGAAAATGAAAGTTTTTCTAGGGTGTTTTCCAAACAGCCAGTTTACAGCCACACAGCTTAACCCCAAAAGTCCTTTTAAAAAAAGCCTTCATTGAGTTGCTGATGTCTTTGCCTCTGGGTAGGGGGGAAGGAATATGCAGCTGAAAAAGTGCATTCAGAATTACCTGAGGGATTATGCGTTTCATTTTTATCTATTTCAGAAGAAAGCAATTGAAATATGATTAACTTCCAACTGGGAATTTACGTACTTGAATAAGAATAGCCACATGCTACAGATTTTCACACTCCAAACCCAAATCAATTTTTCTCTCTGCCAGCAATATCAAAGGTCTGGGTGTATTCACCCCAAATGCCAGAGACTCAGCACAACACTATGCTAGTTTCCTTACAAACAGTACAAATGTAACCGAAGGACTTTACTATGCCTTTGGCTTATGGTCAGACTAACAGTTTGGTAGCACTCATATTTTCTAAATGAACGTAGTGCCTATATATAAACCTGTGCATTGTTCTAGGAATGGAAGCCATTTAATTATTACTGCATTAATTAGCAGAATCCAACAAGCTTTCTTTTTCAATACAGTCTACTTTTGCTTCAGTGGAAGAAAGGGACCACCAGGTCAGGTTCCAAGCCAGTACATCTCTGAAAGGGTTGAAAACGTTTTTTCAAGCACAGACCATGGAAGATTTTTTTTCACTTGTACTTCACACTGCAGCACCATCACCTGTAAGCTGTTTCTTTTGAAACTGAAATCTCCTTCTCATTAACTGAATAGGTTCAGATGATAGCAAGTTCCCATTACCATAGGCAAGGTTAATAGTCAGAGAAAATGAATATTTTTACCAAAGAGGTTAGTAAAGCACCCAGAAGCCTTGAATGCTTGTTATAGGTAAGAAAAATGTCAAGGTAGTAATAATAATTACGATAGTAGAAAACTTTTCTTCAGCATTTTTATATGACAGGCAATATTCTAAGTGCTTTACCTATGTTTACTTATCTAATCTGCACAACAACTTCATGATGTAGTTACTATTATTATTCCTCCTTTATTTTAAGAAATATCAGGCACAACGGGGTTAAGGATTTACCCAAAGCCACACAGCTGCTAATTCCTCCATTAAGTCTGATAATTTCTGAACTAATAATCATAATCACATTTAACTTTGATAGAGCACTTACAACTCTGTCCAAATTGTCTTTTTAATGAGCAAATATAAGAATTTGCCCTTTGTAATGCAAACTGATCACTAGAAGCTGAAAAATCCTACTAACAGAATGTGTGGCTTTTGAACCATTCTAAGGTTTAAAAATCTCTGGATCTGCATCTGTCAATATGAGGCACACAGTTACTGGCTAACTCTCCAAGGCATGAGGAAAAAGTCACTTACCTCAGACAATAAAGCTAATAAAGAGCAAAACCAAATCAAAATGCAAGTGTTGAGGAATTACATTAGTATAAATCTGAACTAAATTTTGATAAGTTAAAGTAAGTGTTGGAAATCCAAGAGTAACCACTAAGAAAATACCTAAAAAATATAGATAAAATCATTAAAGAAATGAAAAAAGTACACAAGAAAATAGCCACTCATGATGTCATAAAAATGGTGGCATGAGGTGAGCCTCTTGAAATCTCACCTGGAATTTACAACAAATTGAACAACTATAACTCCACAAAGGAAACACTTTGCAGAAGACAGGCAACTAAGAGGCACACTAGTGAAATCATCTAAAGGTGGGCAAATTGTGCGAGCAGGGGTGGAGGGAAGGGAGAAGTGTGGAGACAGGGACATACGGGTACAGGACTCAGACCTACCTCGGTGCTCTGAGCTAGCTGCATTCTGGAACTACCACAGCTGTGGGAGAGGGAAGAACTCGGACTGCTGGGGCTCCGCTTATGGCCCAAAGGGCTGAGGGGACTGCATAATATATAGCCCTCAGGGCAAAGACTGAGGGAAGAAAGCTGAAAATGATGGTTTAAGCCCTCACTGCCAAGCAGAGAACAGAATCCTTAAGCATTAAGCCTAGCCACCCCCTCCCTACCCTCTGAGAGCTCATCCTGCCCCTACCTGCTCAATATTAGAAGCAGAACAGTAGCAGTGTCAGATCAAAAGGACGGAATATTAGCAGTTCTGAGAACTGTGGCCCACAGGCACAGACTCGCAGCTCAACTAGTTCCAGTGTAAGGGAGGGAGCAATGGAAGCAGGACTGGCTATGGTGGGGGTCGCAGTCATTGCTCTGGGCCACGTCTCACAACCCACCCCACCCCTGTCTCCACCTATCTGGGCAGACCCCTGCATGAGTAAACAGAGCTGCTGAAACACACCAGCTCTGAATCTGGTGCAGGAAGAGCTTTTGAACTTCAGAAGCTCTCCACATACCCCCATGAAGGTGGCGCCCTATGATCCAGGAAAACTGTTGACAGAGGAGAAGCTCACCTTCCAGGAATCCCCACATTGTGTGAGAAACTAGAATAGTGCAGAGAAAATATAATACTACAGTGTGAGAGAGAATAAAAGTCTGTAGCCAGAGAGAAAATAAAAAATTCTACCAACACCTACTGAAAAACAAAAGAAATACCTCTTTCTATCAAACTATTGCAGAACCCACTCCTATAGGTGTCTAGAAAGAGAAATAACAAATCATTAATTGCCATGAATAACCAAGGCAACATGACAGCTCAGAAAGAAAGTGAAAATTCTCCAGAAAATGAACTTAAACATATGTAAATATGTGACTTAAATAACAGAGAATTCAAGATTGCAGTTCTGAAAAAAGTCAATGAGATGCAAGAAAACACAGACAGGCAGTTTAATGAACTCAGAAACACAATCAAAGAACAACACGAACATTTTACTAAAGAGGTTGTAATTTTAAAAAAGAACCAAATAGAATTACTGGAGATTAAGAACTCAATAGAAGAAATGAAGAATGAAATAGCCAAATTAGTGAGTTGAATTGACCAGATGGAGGAAAGAATCAGTGACATCGAAGATAGAAATCGGGAAATGACACGGATGAAAGAAGAAAGAGAGTTGAGACTTAAAAGAAATGAAAGAACTCTATAAGAACTTTCTGACTCCATCAGAAAGAGCAATATAAGAATAATGGGCATACCAGAAGGAGAAAAAGAGACAAGGGAACAGAGAGTATATTCAAACAAATTGTCGATGAGAACTTCCCAAACTTGTGGAAAGAACTGGATCCTCAATCCAAGAAGGAAATAAAATACCTAATTACCTTAACCCTAACAGACTTTCTCCAAGGCACATTGTACAGAAGCTGTCAAAAATCAATGACGAAGAAAGAATCCTCAAGGCAGCCAGGGTAAAGAAGAAGACTGTAACCTACAAAGGAGAGCCCATGAGATTATCATCAGATTTTTCAGCAAAAACTCTACAACCCATGAGGGAATTGAATCAAATATTCAAACTATTGAAAGAGAGAAATTATGAGCCAAAAACCATATATCCAGCAAAGATATCCTTTAGATATGAAGGAGGAATGAAGACCTTTCTAGACATACAGAACCAGAGGGAATTGTCTAACACATGATGTGCACTACAAGAAATACTGAGGGAGGCTATTCGAACAGCATATATAGGGATAAGTTGTGACAGCCAAAACATAAAAGGGGGAAGAGTAAAGGCCTGAATTGAAATATGGGAATGGAGAAAGTAAGCGTGCTGAAGAAAATAGAATACTCTAAATATGAAATTTTCTTTTACATAAACTTAATAGTAACCACTCAAAAAAAAAAAAAAATCCAGAACTGAAATATATAATATAATGAAAGAAGAAACAGAGGGAAAAAAAATCATGCAATACCACCACACGGAAATAATAGACAAAAACAAAAAGGCAAAGAATCCATAGACACACAGTCTTACCAGAAAATCAAAAATAGAATGATAGGAAATCGTCAAATAACACTAATCACCCTAAATATAAATGGACTGAACACACAAATAAGAAGGTACAGAGTAGCAGATTAAATAAAAAAATTAAACCCAACCATATGCTGCCTCCAAGAGACACATCTCAGCTACAAGGGCAAACATAGACTCAAAGTGAAAAAGTAGCAATTGACACTCCAAGCAAATGGTATTCAGACAAAATCAGGTGTAGCCATACTGATATCAGATGAAACAGACTTCAGGATAAAAAGATAACAAGAGACAAAGATGGATATTTCATAATGATAAAGGGGACGATAAGAAGACATACCAGTCATCAATATTTATGCTCCCAATCAGGGAGCAGCAAAATATACCAAGCAACTACTAACAGAACTAAAGGGAGAAACTGACCAACACACAATTATAGTAGGGGACCTAAATACATCATTGACACCTATGGATAGATCATCCAAACAGAAAATAAGTAACGAAATAGCAGCCCTAAATGACACATTAGATGAAATGGACATAATTGTCATTTATAGAGTACTTCATCCTAGAACATGAGACTATACATTCTTTTCTAGTATACATGGAACGTTCCCAAGGATAGACCATATATTGGGACATAAAACTAACCTCAGCAAATTTAAGAAGGTTGACATCATACCAAGCATATTCTCTGATTACAAGGCTTTGAAATTGAATATCAATGGCAAAAAGAAAGCAGGAAAAACCACAAATATGTGGAGATTAAACAACATACTTTTAAAGAACGACTGGGTCAAAGAAGAAATAAGAGGAGAGAATGAAAGATACATAGGAACAAATGAGAATGAAAATACATCCTATCAAATTTTTTGGAATGCAGCAAAAACAATTATAAGAGGGAAATTTATGTCATTACAGGCGTATCTCAAGACACAAGAAAAATCCCAAATAAATAACCTCAGGTTACACCTTAAAGAACTAGAAAAGAAGAACAAATGAAACCCAAGGTCAGCAGAAGAAAGGAAATAATAAAAATCAGAGCAGAACTAAATGAAATAGAGAACAAAAAGACAATAGAAAAAAATAAATGTGAAAAGAGCTGGGTCTTTTAAAAGATTAATAAAATTTCAGGTGTACTTTACTAACAATTGTCACCCCAATAAATTTAATAAAATTAAAAAAAAAAAGATTAATAAAATTGACAACCCTTGGCTAGACACAGTAAAATAAAAAGAGAAAAGACACTAATAAACGAAATCAGAAATGAAAAAGGGGAGGTTATCACGGTCACCACAGAAATACAAAGGATCATCCAAGAATACTATGAAGGAATATATAGCACCAAATTCAATAACCTAGAAGAAATGGACAAGTTCTTAGAAACATATAGCTTTCCTAGACTGAATCACGAAGAATTGGAAAACGTAAATAGACCTATCACCAGTAAGGAAATTGAATCAGTCATCCAAAACCTTCCCAAAAGCAAAAGTCCGGGACCAGATGGCTTCACCAGTGAATTCTACCAAACCTTCAAAGAGCATCTAATACCAATCCTGCTCAAACTCTTCCAAAAAAATTGAAGAAGAGACAATACACCTTAACTCATTTTATGAAGCCAACATTACAGTGATACCAAAACCTGGTAAGGATAACACAAAAAAAGAAAACTAGAGACCAATATCTCTGATGAATACTGATGCAAAAATCCTAAACAAAATTCTAGCAAATTGAATGCAACAATACATTGATAAGATTATTCATGATGATCAAGTGGGGTTCATCCCAGGGGCACAAGGATGGTCCAACATATGCAAATCCATCAATGTGATACATTACATAAACAAAATACAGGACAAAAACCATATGATTATATCAATTGATGCAGAAAAAGCATTTGACAAGACAAAACATCCATTTGTGATTAAAACACTTAATAAAACAGGTATGGAAGGAAAACTTTATCATAATAAAGGTCATATAAGACAAACCCTCCGCTAATACTGTGTTTCCCTGAAAATAAGACCTAGCTGGACCATTAGCTCTAATGTGTCTGTTGGAGCAAAAATTAATATGAGACCTGGTCTTATTTTACTATAATATAAGACCAGGTCTTTAATATAATGTAATGTAATATAATATAATACTCAGTCTTATATTAATTTTTCCGCCAAAAGAAGCATTAGAGCTGATTGTCTGGCTAGGTCTTAATTTTGGGGAAACACGGTATCATAATTAAAGATGAAAAACTGAAGCCCTTTGCTCTACATTCAGGAACAGGACAGGGCTGTCCCCTATCACCTCTGCTTTTCAACATAGTGTTGAAAGTCCTCGCCAGAGTAATCAGGCCAGAGAAAGAAATAAATGGCATCCAAATTGGGAATTAAGAAATTAAATTGTCACTCTTTGAAGATGACATGATGCTATGTATAGAAGACCCTAAAGAGACCACCAAAAAGCTATTAGAAACAATCAACGAATACAGTAAAGTTGCTGGCTACAAAATCAACATACAAAAGTCCATTGCATTCCTATATACTAACAATGAAATCTCAGAAAAAGAAATAAAAAAAAAAGGATTACTTTTGCAATTGCAACAAAAAGAATAAACTACCTAGTAATAAACTTAACCAATAATGTGAAAGACCTATATGCTGAAAACCTATGAGGCATTTTAAAAAGAAATTGAAGAAGACACAAAGAAATGGAAAGACGTTCCTTGTTCATGTATTGTAAGAATTAGCATAGTTAAAATGGCCATATTACCCAAAGCAATATACAGATTTACTACAATCCCCATCAAAATCCCAATGGCGTTTTTTAAAGAAATGGAACAAAAAAATCATCAGAATTGTGTGGAACCGCAAAAGACCCCGATAGTCAAAGCAATCTTAAGAAAAAAGAACAATACTGGAGATATCACACTCCGTGACTTTAGCTTGTACTACAAGGCAACGATAATCAAAGCAGCATGATATTGGCAGAAAAACAGTCACGCAGACCAATGGAATCGAATTGAGAACCCAGAAATAAATCCACATAAATATGGACAGACAATTTTTGACAAAGAATCCAAAAACATACAATGGAGAAAAGACAAGCCTTTTCAATAAGTGGTGCTGGGAGAATTGGAAAGCCAAATGCAAAAAAAATGAAACAGGATTGCTATCTGTCACCATGTGCCAAAATTAATTCAAAAATGGATCAAAGACCTAAACATAAGACCTGAAACAATAAACTGCATAAAAGAAAACTTACAAAACTTATGGACTTTGGGTTCAAAGAGCATTTTATGAATTTGACTCCAAAGTCAAGAGAAGTAAAAGCTAAAATAAATGAATGAGATTATCAAACTTAAAATCTTTTGCACAGCAAAAGAAACCATCGACAAAATAAAGAAGCAACCAAATGAATGGGAGAAGATTTTTGCAACAGCGCCTCCGATAAGGGGCTAACATCCAAAATATACAAGGAACTTATGCAACTCAACAACAAAAAACAAACAACCCAATTGAAATATGGGCAGAGGACCTGAAGAGACAGTCTCCAAAGGGGACATACAAATGGCAAAAGACACATGAAAAAAAAGTCAACATCACTAATCATCAGAGAAATGCAAATAAAAGCCACAATGAGATATAACCTCACAACAGTTAGAATGGCTATCATCAACCAGGCAAATAATAAGAAATGTTGGAGAGGCTGTGGAGAAAAAGGAACCCTCATACAATATTGGTGGGGATGCAGATTGGTGCTGCCACTATGGAAGGCAGTGTCGAGGTTCCTCCAAAAATTAAGAATAGAATTACCATATGACCCAGCAATCCCTCTCCTGGGTATCTACCCAAAAAATCTGAAAACATTTATCCGAAAAGACATGTGCTCCAATGTCCATTGCAGCTTTATTTACGGTAGCCAAGAAATGGAAACAACCCAAATGTCCTTCAATAGATGAATGGATAAAGAAGTTGTGGTATATATACAAAATGGAATACTATTCGGTGGTAAGAATGATGAAATAGTACCATTTGTGACAACATGGATGCATCCTGAGAGTAAAATAAGTCAGACAGAAAAGGTAGAGAACCATATGATTTCACTGATATGTGGTATATAAAATTGAAAGCAACAAAAGAAGACAAACTAATGAAGCAACAAAAACTCACAGACAAAGACAATAGTTTAGTGGTTACCAGAGGGGAAGGGTTGAGGGGCTGGTAGATGAAGGTAAAAGGGATCAAATGTATAGTAATGGAAGGAGAACTGACTCTGGGTGGTGAACACACAATGTGATATATAGATGATGTATTATAGAATTGTACACCTGAAATCTATGTAACTTTACTAACAGTTGTCACCCCCCCCCCAAAAAAAAAGAAAGGAAAATAAAAGAAAATATCCATTCAAGACAAGAGATAGTAAAACAAGAACATATGACAAAAATAGTCATGAGACATGTAGAAAACAAAAAGCAAAATGGTGTGCAATATTACAACCAAATCAATAACATTAAATAGGATAGATTAAACAATTCAACCAAAAGGCACAGATTATAAGACTGAATTTAAAAACCAGATCCAACAAATGTGTGTCTATGTGGCACGCATTTTTTATTCATAAACCACAAATTGTTTGAAAGTAAAAGGACAAAAAAAGATATACCTCACAAAAAAATAACCAAATAAGGAGCTAAAGTGACTATATGAACATCAGACAAAGTAAACTTAAGACAAACACCTGTTACTAAGGATAAAGAGGGATATTTTATAATGATAAAATGGTCAATCTATCGGGAATACTGTTATAATTATAAACATATATGTACCCATATACAGACACACAAAATACATGAAGCAACAACTTACATAATTGAAGGGATAAATATACAATTTAACAATAGTTGGAGACATCAATACCTCAGTTTTGGTAGAAAGACTAGACAGAAGATTAAGACGGCTATAGAGTAACTGAAAAACACTATACACCACCTAGGCCTAACAGAATAGTTCTATAAAACACACCACTCAACAATATCAAAATATACATTCTTAAGTGTACATGGAATATTCTACATGACAGACCATACAGAGGTCATAAAACATGTCTCAATAGATTTCACAAGATTAAAAGCATAAAAAGTATATAGATAACCTACAATGGAATTCAATCGGAAACCATCAACAGAAAGAAATTGGGACTTTTTTATGTGGAAATTAAACACTATATTCCTAAATACCAGTGGGTCAAAGAAAAATCATCAGGGAAAGAGAAAATACTTCAGGATTAATAAACATGAAAACACAACATACCAAAACTTATGTGATGCAAAAGCAGTTCTCAGAGGGAAATTTATAGTTTAAATTAACTCTATTTTTAAAATAATAAAAATCTCAAAACAATGTCTATTTTATTTATCATTATTATTATTATTTTATTAGTTTCAGGTGTACAAAGCAACATAATGTTAAACATTTACACCCCTCACAAAGTGATAACCCCCTCCCAAGCTACTACCCCTCTGACATCTTATATACCTGTTACAATACCTACCGTTGACTATCTTCCTTATGCTGTACTCTACCTCCCCTGACTATATATATATATATATATATATATATATATATATATATATATATATATATACATCTATATGTACATATATATATACATCTATATGTACATATATGTATATATGTATATATATATATATACACATATATATATTTAGTTATGGTTGACATACAATATTATTGTACTTCAGCTTCACTTGTACAGCGCATTGGTCATGTATCTACAGTCTAAAAAAATAAAAATAAAAACAAAAATAAAACAATGTCTCATCTTTTTACCTTAAGAAACTAAAGAAAAGGAACAGCCTAAACTCAAATAAACCACAAAGAAGGAAACAATAATTATTAGAGCAGACATTAATAAAGTTGACTGAAAACTGCAAAGCATTGTTGAAAGAAATTTAAGAATATCTAAATGGAAAGACAACCTATGTTTATGGATTAGATGACACAATATATTTTGGACAGCAATATTCCTCAGATCTATCTATAGATTCAAAACATTACCTATCAAAATCTCAGCTGGCTTCTTTGCAGAAAATAGCAAGCTACAATTCATATGGAAATGAAAAAGACCCAGAATAACTGAATTAATCTATAAAAAATGAACACTGTTTAGACTAATATATAGATGAATGGAAAAGAAGTGAGAGTCCAGAAACAAACCTACATTTTTATGTCAATTGATATTTGACAAAGGCACCAACACAATTAAATGGGGAAAAATATCCTTTTCACAAATGGTACTGGGCAAATTGGATATAAACAACCAAAAGAATGGTTTTGGACTTCTACTTTACATCATACACAACAGAAAAATTGACCTAGAGTGGACCATCTACCTAAAATTAAAAGCTAAAATTATAAAACTCTTATAAAAAAAGAAGCAAAAATCTTCAAGATTTTGGTCTAGGCAATAATTTTTCAGATACAATGTAAAACCCACAAACTATAAAAAAGATTGAAAAGGTGTACTTCATCAAAATTAAAGCTTTTATGGGCCCAAATCATTAAGATACGAAAAGACAATCTATACAATAGATTGCCAATCATATATCTGGTATGGGACTAATATGCAGAGTATATAATGAACTCTTACAACTTAATAGGAAAAAAACAGCTCATTTCAAAAATGGGCATATGATTGGAATAAATATTAATACAAAGAAGATAAAATAGCCAATAAGCACAAGAAGGGACTCAACATCACTAATTATCTGGGAAATTCAAGTCAAAACTGCAATGAGATATCACATCACACCTGTTAGGATGATTGTTATTGTTTTTTTAAAAAAAGGTATTGGAGGGTATCTTGAAAAATTGAAACCCTTTGTATATTTTTGGTGGGAATGTAAAATGGTGCTGCCACTATCAAAAACAGCATGTAGTTTCCTCAAAAAAATTAAAAATAAAGCTGCAATGAACATCAGAGCACATATGTCTTTATGGATAAAATAGGTCTATATTATCCAGCAATCCCACTTCTGGGTATATATCCAAAAAAATTGAAATCAGGATCTCAAAGAGATATTGGCATTCCCATGTTCATTTAATCATTATTTACAATAGCCAAGTCATGGAAATAATTTAAATGCCTATTAACAGATGAATGGATAAAGAAAAGAAAATGTGATTTTATATATATATATATAATGGAATTTTATCCAGTCTTTAAAAAGAAGGGAATCTTCTCATATGCGACAACACAGATGTACCTGGAGAACATTATGCTAAGTGAAATAAGCCAGTCACAGAAGTCAAATACTGCGTGATTCTACTTATACGAGGTATCTGAAACAGTTAAACTCATAGAACCAGAGAATGGAATGGTGGTTTCAGGGACTTGGGGGAGGGGGACATGGGAGTTGTTCAGTGGGTATAAAATTTCAGTTATAGAGATGAATAAGTTCTAGAGATGTGATGTACAATGTTGTACCCATAGATAACAATGCAGTATTTTGCACTTAAAAATTTATCAAGAGGGTAGCTCTCATGTAAGTGTTCTTACCACAGAAAAAAGAGAGGTACAAATAAACTTTTCAAGGTAATGAATATATCTATTTTCTTGATTGTGGTGATGGTTTTATGAGTGTATGCATAAGTCCAAACTCATCAAATTACATTCATTAAATATGTGCAGTTTTTGTATATCAAGTACACTTCAATAAAGCTGTTAAAATAAAAACATTCATTATAAAAATATTTATTGAATGATAATGTTTTAATATTAGATCATTGTGATAGTTGCACAACTCATTTAACATACCAAAAACCACTGAATTATACATTTTAAACAGGTGAACAGTAATGATATGTCAATTATGTCTCAATCAAGGTCTTTAAAAACATGAAAGTGTTGGACAAACTGGTCTCCAACATCTATAGAGCTCTCATATTCAGGGATTCTATAATGTTAAATCGAATCTACTTTATGCATGTAACCACTCTCTGTTGTCTGCTTTATTTACCACACACTCTACTGGATTCTTTCACCTCTGAACTCAAAATGAAAAGAACTATTGAAAAACTCCATTACAGTCTATATCAATAATTATTAATAAATACACTTACCAGGCATTTTTAAGATATTTTTGGTGTGCAAGGCACAGCACAAAGTGATAATACTGATACCGATACGATAGGCCCTGGTCCCTGTCTCTGACAGACAGGAACTCAAAGAGCTGTAAATCAATGCAGAAGGAAGTCGTGCTGAATATATCAGAAAGAGAAGGCTTGACAGAGTGGAAAGAATTTAAGCCTTGAAGGATAAATAAGCATTTGGTAGGTGGACGCAAGGGCACTCCGGGCTTAGAAAAATTATGTGAACAAAAGGACACAGACAGGAAAGTCTGTTCTCAATGCCATTCCCCCAAGGACCTCAACAGTACAATAGCCAGTCTAATTTCAGTTACAATAAATATTTGAACATCAGAAATTACATTCACTTAAAAATATTCTATCATTCATGCTTCAATTAGTTTAAATTGGTGAGGCTTTATTGCATTCCTGTTCATACTGCTTCACTTAATGACTACTATGGAGTTCAATTTTTTTACGGTCTTCTGTGGCTTAATAAAGTAATAAATGTTTTTCTTTGAAGTCAGAATTGGTACAGTGCCTAACGAGGCAGTCCAAAACTAAAACAAGGAAACTAGCTAATCCTTTTTATGACCTCAATAAAAAATATATACAATGAAAGATTCCCCTGAAGATTTTTCATTTCAAGACATTTTTTTATTATTAGACTTTGTTATTTAGAGCCATTTCAGGTTTACAGAAAAATTGAGCAGAAAGTACAGTTCTCATATACCCCCAGATACATACAGTTTCCCTTAATATGGACATATTGCATTAGTGTGGCATATTTGTTAAAAGTGATGAATAAATATTGATACATAATTATTAACAAAAATTCCTAGTTTACATTAGGGTTTATTCTGAGTTATACAATTCTATGGTTTTGACAAACTCATAATATCATTGGTACAGCAGGACAGTATCATACAGAATAGTTTCTGTGCCCTAAAAAGTTTCTGTGCTCCACTTATTTATCCCTCCCTCACTCTCCCTAAACCCATAAAAACCACTGTTGTTTCTACTGTCTCAATAGTTTAATGTCCTGTAGTTGGTATCAATACGGTATGTAGCCTCTTAGACTGACTGCTTTCACTTATTAATATGAATTTAAGGTTCCTTGATGTGTTTTTGTGTCTTGATAACTTTTTTTTCACTGAATAATTTTCCATTGTCAGGTTAAAGATATAAAGGATTTGCAAAGAAAGGTAAGGACAGGAACTGATACATAGCCAGGGCTCATAGGAGCTGGGATTGGGGAAAGAGTGGAATAATTATGATTGCTAACTCTGAAGCCTGAAGCCAGACTGCCTGGGTTCAAATTCTTACTAGCTGTGTGACTTGATGCAAGTCACTAGTCAATCTGTGCTTCAATTTCTTCATCTGTAAAATAATAATAATAATCATACTTCATAGTAAGTATGTAAAGATTAAGTAAATTAATATAGGTAAAGAGGTAAAAAGATTGGCTGGCACATAATATTTTATAAATGTTAACTATTATTATCATTATCAGTTACCAAAGCAGTGTTCTCTGTCTCTCTGTCTCTGTCTCTCTCTCTGTCTCTCTCTCTGTCTCTCTCTGTCTCTCTGTCTCTCTCTCTCTCTCTCTCTCTCTCTCTCTCTCTGCTCCATATAGTTTATTTCCTTACATCTCTCTTTTTATCTGTGGGCTTTCCCTGTTTTTCAGCAAACCAATTTCCTCTGTCTCTACCCCAAAATTTCAGTTCAAACTTCAAACGCATGGCCACGTAGTGTAGTGGTTAAGAGCACAGATTCTGAATCCAGATGGCCTGGGTTTCAGTCTTAACTTAGCCACTTACTACCTATGTTCCCTTGAGAAAGTTATTTAGCCTCTCTGTGATTCAGTATCCTCATTTGTTAAAGAGTTATAATAATAATAATAGAATCTACCCCATAGTCTGTTGTGAGGATTGAATGAGTTAAGATTTTGCCTGATATATATAGCAAGTGCTGCAAGACCATTTGCTATCATTATTATGACAATTCTTAAAACATCCTTTTGGCTTTTGTTTCTAAAAACAAAATCTAACTGCTTTAGGTAGAGTTTGTTTGGCTTAGTTCATCTTTGGTTGGCTGGGATTCAAACAATATAAATTTGTTCCAAGCCTAGAAATAGATGTCCCTTGTTTAGATCCAGTTAGTCATAGCCACGGGAATGGGGTATAAGAATACAAAATATGGTTACTGCCCTTGGTGGGACTGCAGGGGTGGGCAGTTAATACATCCTTTCAGGAGTGAGCAGGCAAGTGCTGTAAATATATCTAGGACACTTACATGGAGTTCTCAATAAATACTGCTAATGTTGAGTGAGCTGGATGACTAATGCAGATATAGATTGGCCTGAGTATGGATCCCAGTGCCTTTCCTGGAAATATGTTTGAAACTAAATCCTAGAACCATAGACTATCAAAGACCTCTTCTGAGTACAATTTCCTCTCTTCCCCACAATCTCTGCACAATACTTCAGCTGGATAACTGAAGCCCAGAAACTGGACATGACAGCCTAAATCATACAGTGAATTAACAAGAAACCCCAGTTGTGCTAAAATTGCTGATGCACCATTTAATTAACCATTTAATCCAAATACTTTCATAAAACCATTTTCTCCAGATCTCCACCCATACATCTCACCTAATTTTGTCAGTCCTATGGCCAAGCCTTAAGCCAATGACTATCTTTATTTAGGTTTCCATATACTTTCTTACTGGTTTCTACCTAAAGATGGTACCTCACAGAATAATGTTTTTAAGTGGCTGTTTACCACAAGACCCATTGCCACATCAAGATACTGCAGTCATAAATAGTGAAAGAACCAACTTATAGCATGGTCTCATCCATAACCTGGTTTTACTGAATAAGACACCTATGTATAATACACTGTTATATCCACCAAAATGATTGAAACTTTAAAAAAATATATAGAATATTTATTTAATAAAAATGACTATATTTCAACAAAAGATCCCAGCTTTGAGGTCTTGTTATTTTAGACATCACCTTATCATGTATATCGTAGTACTTATTTGTAAGCCATTTTTCACTTATTGACATCTATAAACTTGTGACACTAAAGATGGCATTAGTCCAAAATGATTCATATAAGAAAGTAAAACTATGATAATGAATAAAGCTAAATTAAGTGTAATAAATTCTCCTTCTATCAGACATTCCAATCTCTCAAACATCCTTGTGCATTTTCGCCTTCATAACTTCACATTTCCTACGAGACAAACCAGATGCCTTTTCCGCTACTCTCCAGTTCTTCATATCTGGATAAATAAATCTTCCCATTATGTGAAAGGGAGAAGCTATAGCAACCATTGATGAATAATTCTCAAATAATTGTCCTTAATAAAATACACATTAAATAATACTAAGTGTAAACACGTCTCTCTGATGAATTCACAGAAACAAGAGACTCCCTGGCATGACATTAAAGACTCCCACAGGAGAGATACAAGATGGTGGAGTAGATAAACACTGTGCCTGCATTCTTCCATAAACCATTAAAATTACAACTAAATTGTAGAACAATAAAACTGGAGAACCATCTGAAGTCTAGCTGAACAGAAGTCCTATAACTAAAACTATAAAGAAGAAGCCATGTCGAGACTGGTAGGAGAGGCAGAGATGCAAAACGGGCCCCAAACATGCCAGTGGTGGTTGAGAATCAGGAGGGATGTCTTGGCTGCCTTGTTTCCCCCAGAGAAGTGATGGGCCCCCGCCCCCCCATACCAGGCTTCCCAGACCAGAGTACTGGTGCCAAAAAGAGTAGCCCCCACAATACCTGACTGTGAAAAATCGTGGTGATTCTGACCGTTCAGTTGGGCTGGAAGGTTACGGGAAGCCCAGGTGTCCTCTTAAATGGCCCTCCCAAAGACTCTCTCACTTGCAGGCACTCATCTTGGGCTCCAGTGGAGGGACAGTGACTCGGGAGGCTGTGGAGATGTACAGGAGAGCAAACTGAGGTGTGTGGCTTCGAAGGGAGGACTGGAGGAAAGTCGGCATTTTCCCAGTGATGGGTGCCACCTTTCCTGTGTTGAGCCCGCCCCCCTGTGGCCAAATCTGAATCTGATTAGCCTGGTGAGCTCCGCTGCTCTGCCTTGCTGACTCACTGGGACCCTTCCCCACCCAACTCATGCACTGCTGGAGGCACTTTCTACACCAGCACCCACATTGCACTCTTTCTTAGAAAACTATCAGAGTCCAGCAGGCCCTAGCTGGGCAGCGTCTGGTGTTAGTATGCTCTGAGACTTTTGCTGAGTCGCTCCAGGCTCAGCACTGGTACTACACAACAGTTTACATTAACCTGGTGACCACAATTCGTCCCACTCTAGTGATTCCCTGAGACCCTGCCTCACCCAACTCGTGTTACTGCATGAGGTATTATCAGTGGCTAAACCTTAAGGGAGCCGGCAGATGGCAGCAGGCCTCGGGGTGTTCTGGCTTTTTGTGGAGTTACCCCAGACCTGGTACTGGTGGCAGCCATCCTCAATTTGCAGCGTGTCCTCTGCCACACATCTCCAGGCCAAGCAAAGTCACCAAAAAACAGCAAATCACTTTGTAGCTCCTACCAGGTAGCTCCCGGCCAATTACAGGCAGTGGCTGACCTGGGCCTGTACTGGAGCCCCTCCCAAGAAGCCCCAGAATGAATATATTTGGAGGTTGGGTTCAAACCACAGCAGAGCACTGCCTAAGATTCCCAAGTGGCATACATAAAGGGCGGTCTCAACAGGCACCAGAGCCTGCTGGGGTGAATCCCACTCAGTGGCATAAGGCTCCAACATACCTGCCCATAAGCTGTGGACATGGCCAAACCCCACAGCCAGTCAGCCTGAGGGTCAATCCCACCCACTGACATGCCAAGAGCAATCAAAGCTCTTATAACAGGAGGATCCATACAACCCACACAAGGACACTCCTGGAACACCTGACTCAGGTGACCAGGGAGACTGTGACGCTGGGCCCCACAAAACACCTACTACAGAAAGCACCCGGCCAAGCCTGGGAGACATAGCATATCTACCTAATATATAGAAACAAACACAGAGAGGCAGCAAAAATGAGGACAAAAGAAATGTGTCCAAAATGAAAAAACAGGAGAAAACTCCAGAAAAAGAACTAAACAAAATGGAGGCATGCAATCTACCATATACAGAGTTCAAATCAATGGTTACAAGAATGCTCAAGGAACTTAGTGAGAACTTCAGCAAAGAGATAGAAAACATAAAAAAGAGACATAGAAACCATAAAAAAGAACCAGTCAGAAGTGAAGAATACAATAACTGAAATGAAGAATGCACTAGAAGGAATCACCAGACGACTAGATGGAGCAGAGGATCGAATCAGTGACTTGGAAGACAACATAGCAGAAAACACCCAATCAGAATAGCAAAAAGAAAAGATAGTCCAAAAAAACTGAGGATAGTTTAAGAGACCTCTGGGACAGCATCAAGCATAACAACATTTGCATCGTAGGGGTACCAGAAGGAGAAGAGAGAAACCAAGAGATTGAGAATTTATTTGAAGAAATAGTGAAATAGTGAAAACTTTCCTAACCTGGTGAAGGAAATAGACATACAAGCCAGGATGTGCACAGAGTCACAAGCAAGATGAACCCTAAGAGGCCCACACCACGACACATTATAATTAAAATGCCAAAGTTTAAAGCCAAAGAGAGAATCCTAAAAATAGCAATAGAAAAGCAGAGCTCCTACAAGAGAGCTCCCCTAAGACTGTCAGCTGATTTCTCAACAGAAACTTTGCAGGCCAGAAGGGATTGGCATGAAATATTCAAAGTGATGAAAAACAAGGACCTACGGTTACGGATACTCTACCCAGCAAGGCTATCATTTAAAATCGAAGGACAGATAAAGAGCTTCCCAGACAAGAAAAAACTAAAGGAGTTCATCACCACCAAACCAATATTACAAGATATGTTAGCGGGACTTCTTAAGGGTGGAAAAAAATTAAAAATATGAGTAAGATGGTGATAGCTACATACCTATAAACAATTACTTTCAATGTAAATGAATTAAATGCTCCAATCGAAAGAATAGGAGGGATGAATGAATAAGAAAACTAAACCCTTACATATGCTGCCTACAAGACACTCACTTCAGATTGAAAGATACACACAGACAGAAAGTAAAGGGATGGGAAAAGTTATTTCATGAAAATGGAAATGAAAAAAAAAAAAAGCTGGAGTAGCAATACTTATAACAGACAAAATAGACTTTAAAACAAAGGCTATAAAAAGTGACAGTGAAGGACCCAGTCATCCCACTTTTGGGTATTTATCTGAAGAAACCCAAAATACTACTTTGAGGGCACGTGTGCATTCATATGTTCATTGCAGCATTGTTTACATTGGCCAAAATGTGGAGGCAGCCTAGGTGTCTGTTGATGGATGAATAGATAAAGAGAGGGCGGTAAATATGTACAGTGGGATATTGCTAGGCCATGGAAGAGAATAGGTTCTTGCCGTCTGTGGTGGCATGGATGGACCTGGAGTGTGTTGTGCTGAGTGGACTATGTCAGACAGAGAAAGACAAATGCAATGTGATTTCACTTACATGTGGAATCTAAGAGCAAAATTAATAAACAAAACAGAAACAAACTCATAGATATAGAAAACATTTTAATGGTTACCAGATGGGAGATGGGTTGGGAGTGTGGGTGAAAAAATGGGAAAGGATTAAGAAGTACAAATTGGTTGTTACAAAGTAGTTATGGGATGTAGGGTATAGCATAAGGAATATAGTCAATAATGTTGTAATAACTATGTATGGTGTCAGATGGGTACTAGATTTGTTGGGGTGATAGATGGGAAGGGGTTGGGTCAAGGTGAAGAAGGTTAAGGGATTAAGAACTACAAATTGATGTTACAAAATAGTCATGGGGATGTAAAATAAGGCATAAGGAATGTAGTCAATTATACGGTAATAACTATGTATAGGGCTAGGTGGGTACTAGACTAGTCAGGGGGCTCACTTCTTAAATTATATAAATATCTGACTACTATGCTGTACACCTGAAATTAATATAAAATAATATTGAATGTCAACTGCAATTGACAAATTTTTAAAAGCAGGAAAATTGGAAGGGGAATAAGAGGTTCAAATTTTCAGGTACAAAGCAAATAATTCATGTGCATATAATGTACAGCATGGGAAATACAGTCAATAATACTATGATATCACAGTACAGTGTCAGTGTCAGATGGTTTGTAGACATAATGGTGATAACTTTCTTACACATATAAATGTTTAATAACTGTAGTGTACCCCTAAAACTAATACAGTATTGTATGTTAGCTATATTTTTAATAAAAATATTTTAAAAGGCTCTTTTAAAAGACAAAATGTCTCCAACTCATCATTGTAAATTTATCATCCAGCCCTGCCTCTCATGAATCTGTCATGCAGGTAATAAATGCTTACTTTTTAAAATATCTTTCATATCCCAGCCTCTCTAATGTTGTTTCATTAACAATGACCTCCCTGTCCTCGATCACAGATTTTAATCATCAAAATATTATTGATGTCATAGGATTTTGGAAAAGGAAGAGAATTATGTGCATTGGTTGTCACACAAAAAAGCTTCATAGAAAGAGAAAGAATATGAAATGAGATTTAAAGACAAAGAAAGAAATGAAGAAGTAGAGAGTAGGGGAAAAATCATCTGGTTTGGACATTAAGATAGGTAAAGTTGTGGAAGTAGAAAAACACAAAGACATTTGAAAGATGAGTAGACTAGTTTTGATAGTGGGGAAAAAAGAGGTCTAAATTAAATAAAGATATTAATTATTTAAATCTTGCTTTTTAAAACAGTAAGTATAATGGCATTTTATTTCCTTTTTAATTAAAGTATAGTTGATATACAATATTATATTATTTTCATATTTACAACATAGTGATTTGAAATTTATATACCTCATGATGTGTTCACCACACTAAGTCTTTCAGTAAACATCAGTCACCATGCAAAGTTATTCAACTATTATTGAATATTTTCCCTTTCATACTTTAACCCAACTCTTCCCTTCTGGTAACCATCACTTTGTTCTCTGTGTCTATGAGTATGATTTTGTTTTATTTGGTCATCTGTACTGATTTTTTTAAATTCCACCTATAACCGAAATTGTGTGATATTTGTCTTCCTGTGTCTGACTTATTTCACATAGCACAATACCCTTTAGGTCCAACCATGTTGTTGCAAATGGCAGGATTTTGTTCTTTTTTATTGCTGAGTAATATTCCATTGCATGTATAAGAAACATATCTTGTTTATTCATTCATCTATTGATGGACAACTTGGTTGCTTCCATATATTGGCTATTATAAATAATGCTGCAATGAACATGGTGTTCATATATCTTTCAGAATTAGTGTTTTCATTTTTTTCAGATAAATACCCAGAAGTGGAATTGTGTGTTCATATGGTAGTTCTATTTTAAGATTTTTGTGGAATTTCTATACTGTTTTCCATAGTGGATGCACCAATTTGTAATCCCATCAACAGTGCAAAAGGGTTCCTTTTTCTCCATATCCTTGCCAATACTTGTTATTTATTGACTTTTTCATAATAGCCTTTCTGACTGGTGTGAGATGGTATCTCATTGTTGTTTTGATTTGCATTTCCCTGATGACTAGTGATGTTGAGCATCTTTTCATATGTCCATTGGCCCTCTGTATGTCCTCTTTGGAGAAATGTCTATTCAGGTCCTCTGTTCATTTATTGATCAGATTGTTTATATTTTTGTCATTGAGTTGTATGAATTCCTTGTATATTTTGGACATCAACCCCTTATCAGATATATCTTTTGCAGATATATTCCCTAATTCAGTAAGTTGTCTTTTTGTTTTGTTGATGGTTTCCTTCACTGTGGAGATTATTAGTTTGATAAACTTTTTTGCACAAGCTATCTGAAACAAGGTTGATGTAGAGCATCGGGGATAAAGAAGATTATGATTCTGAACAATATTGAGAGGAAAAATCAACAAGACTTATTTTTCAAGAGTTTTAATCCCAGAAGTATGCAATGATCATATTTATTCATTAGAAAGATTGCTCTGGCAATGGTGTTGAGGATTCGATGGTGAGAAGCAAAGAGATCACTTAGCATAATAAAGGACATGTACAACAAACCATCAGTGAGTATACTTAATGATGAAAAACTGAAACTTTTTCCTATAAAATCAGGAATAAGATAGGGATGTCTCCTGTCACCACTGTTATTCAACATAATATTGGAAGTCTTAGCCAAAGCAATGAGGCAAGAGAAAGAAATAAAAGGCCTCTAAATTGGGAATGAAGAAGATAAATTGTTCCTTTTTCCAGATGACATGATTCTTTATATAGAAAACCATATAAAGACTTCACACAAAGAAAATATTAGAAACAATAAATGAATACAGTAAAGTAGATGTCTACAAAATCAATGCACAAAAACCTATGTAACTTTACCAACAATTGTCACCACAATAAACTTTAATTAAAAATAAAAATAGAAAACAAAAATTTATTGCATCACTATATACTAACAATGAAATTTCAGAAAAAGAAATGAAAAAAATTCCTTTTTGCAATTGCAACAAAAAGAATAAAATACCTAGGAATAAATTTAACAAGGGCTGTGAAGGACCTATACACTGAAAACTGGAAGACATTCTTAAAATAAATTGAAGAAGACACAAAGAAATGGAAAGATATTTCATGTTCATAGATTAGGAGAATCAACACAGCTAAAATGGCCATATGACCCAAATACATATACAGATTTAATACAATCCCCATCAAAATCCCTATGGCATTTTTTAAAGAACTAGGACCAAAAAAAATCATCAGATTTGTATGGAATCACAAAAGACCCTGAATAGCCAAAGCAATCCTAAAAAAAAAGAATAAGTCTGGAGGTATCAACTCCATGACTTCAGCTTGAACTACAGAGCAATAACAATCAAAACAGCATGATATTGGCAGAAAAACAGACACATAGACCAATGGAATAGAATTGAGAACCCAGAAATAAAACCACATAAATATGGACAGATAATGTTTGACAAAGAGCCAAAAACACACAGTGGAGGAAAGACAACCTCTTCAATAAATGATGCTGGGAGAATTGGAAAGCCACATGCAAAAGAATGAAACTAGACTGCTATCTGTTACCATGTACCAAAATTAACTCAAAATGGATCAAAGACCAAAACATAAGACCTGAAGCAATAAACTGCACAGAAGAAAGCACAGGTACTGGAAGTAAAAGCTAAAATAAATGAATGGGACTATATCAAATTAAAAAGCTCTGCACAGCAAAATAAACCATGAACAAGAAAAAGAGTCAACCAACTGAATGGGAGAAGATTATTTGCGAACAACATATCTGATAAGGGGCTCATATACAAAATATATAAAGAACTCATACAACTCAACAACAACAAATCAAACAATCCAAACAAAAAAATGGGCAGAGGACCTGAACAGATACTTCTCCCAAGAAGACACAGAACTGGCCAACAGATATATGAAAAAATGTTCCACTTCACTATCTATTAGGGTAATACAAATCAAAACCACAATGAGGGTTAAGATGGCACAGTAGGTAAACACTGTGCTTGCCTCCTCTCATGACCACATCAAAATTACAGCTAAATTACAGAAAAACCACCATTGGTAATTGCCTAAAATCTTGCTGAACCAAAGCCCTACAGTTAAGGACATGCAGAAGAAGCCACCTCGAGACTGGTAGGAAGGGCAGAGATGCCGAACAGGCTGGTCCCACAGCCACATGTGACCATTAAAAATTGGGAGGAATATCTTGGCTGTGTAGCTCCACAGAGGAGTAAGGGGTCCTAGACCCTCCCCAATTCAGGGTTCCAGTGCCGGGGAGAGAAGTCCCCATAATTTCGGGTTGTGAAAACCAGTGGACATTGTGACTGAATGAGAGTGAGGGGGCTGGAGCCCCAGGCGCTCCTCTTAAATGGACTGTACATGGGCTTAACCACCGATGGAATCACTGGCTCTAAGCTCCAGCGCTGGGGCAGCAGCTGGAAAAGCAGCAGGATATACAGGGGGGAACAAAGTTGTTTGGCTTCAGGACAGGGGCTGGAGGGGCAGCTTTCTCCTAGCAGGAGTTGCTGGCAGAGACCAATATCTCTTTTATGAGCCCTCTCCTTTCTGGGCATAAACAAGCAGGGGGCAGCCATATCTGAGTCTCCACTGTTCATTCGCCATTCCTTGGTGATTCGAGACCCTGCCTCACCCAACTTTCGGGTACACCCAAGCTTCTTATAGTGGCTTCTTCATACAAACCACCTGCTTTGGCTCGTGCTGCAGACTTTCCTAGGGCCTCTCAAAGGTTTGTGGAATCCAGACAAGTAGCATCTGGCTTGAGGATGTCCTATACTTAAGCCTGGCACTAGCAAGAGCCGGCCTTGGTTCATGGCTTGGCCTCTAAAAGGCACTTCTGAGCATGGCATGGGCAGTGGCCTTCTGCTGAGTACTTTGTGGCTCCTTCTGGGTGGCCCTGGGTGGCGCACAGGCCGTAGCTGAAATGACCTGCAGCAGGTCCCCTCCCTGGTGGCCCTGAGGTAGTGTCACAGTGGCCAGCTTCAAAATGAGGTGCAGTATCACCCAGCTGCCTCCAAGGATAATAAAACAAAGAGGCAGATTGGGCAGGCACTAGAGCCTTACTGAGGCAGATCCTGCTCTGTAGGGTCAGCCACTGCACCACAACTCCTCCGCTGTAGTCAAGGCCATTCCCCACAATCAGTGAGCCCAAGGGTCAATCCCTCCCGTTGATGCTCAAATAGCAACCAAAGCACTACTACAAGACGAGGGCACACACAACCCACATGAGGGACACACCTGGAGTACAGGTCTCAAATGACTAGGAAGATTGGGCCACTGCATCCCATAGCACACCTACTATATAAGGCCACTCTACTAAGACTGGGAGACATAGCAGCCCTACCTAATACATACAAACAAACACAGAGAAGCAGCCAAAATGGGGAGATAAAGAAACATGCCCCAAATAAAAGAACAGAACAAAGTTCCAGAAAAATAACTAAACACAATAGAGGCAAGTAATCTATGATGCAGAGTTCCAAACACTGGTTATAAGGATGCTCAATGATATCAGGGAGAACTTCAACAAAGAGATAGGAAACATAAAAATGGAGATAGAAAACATAATTAAGAACCAGTCAGAAACAGAGAAAACAATAATGGAAATGAAGAACACATTACAGGGAATAAACAGTAGATTAGATTAAGAAGAGTATCAAATCAGCAATTTAGAAGATAAGGTAACAGAAAACATCCAATCAGAACATCAAAAAGAACCCCAAATATAAATAATTTAAAGGGCCTCTGGGATAACCTCAACCATACCAACTTTCACATTATAGGGGTAGCAGAAGGAGAAGAGAGAGCAAAAAATTGAAAACTGAAGAAATAATGACAGAAAGCTTCCCTACCTGGTGAAGGAAATAGATATACAAGCCTAGGAAACACAGAGAGTCCCAAACAAGATGAACCCAAACACGCCAACACCAAGACACATCATAATTAAAGTGCCAAAGGTTAAAGACAAAGAGAGAATCTTAAAGCAGCAAGAGAAAAGCAGTTAACTACCCACAAGAGAGCTCCCATAAGACTATCAGCTGGTTTCTCAACAGAAACTGGATTGGCACAAAATATTCAATGTGATGAAAAGTAAGAATCTACAACGGAGACTACTCTATCCAGCAAGGCTATGGTCTGAAATCAAAGAACATATAAAGAGCTTCCCAGACAAGAAAAAGCTAAAGGCATTCCCCACCACCAAACCAGTATTACAAGGAATCTTAGAAGGACTTAAGATTAAAAAAAATATATACATGAATAATAAAATGGCAATAACTACATACCTATCAACAATTACTTTAAATGGAAATGGATTGAATGTTCCAATCAAAATATAGGGGAGCTGAATGGATAAGAAAACAAGACCCTTACATATGCTGCTTACAAGAGACTCACTTCCGATTGAAAGACACAGAGACTGAAAGTAAAGGGATGGAAAAAGATATTTTGTGAAAATTGAAACAAACAACAAAATAGCAGGGGTAGCAATACTTATACGAGAAAAAATGGAATTTAAAACAAAGACTATAACAAGAGACAAAGAAGGACCTCGTAATCCTACCTCTGAGTATTTATCTGAATAAACCAAAATGCTAATTTGAGGGGATGTGCTCATCCATATGTTCATTGCAACATTATTTACATAAGCCAAGATATGAAGGCAATCTGGGTGTCACTGAATGGATGAATGGATAAAGAAGAGGTGGTACATATATACAATGGAATATTACTCAGCTGTGAAAAAGAACAAAATATTGTCATGTATGACAACATGGATGGACCTAGAGGGTATTGAGCTGAGTGTAGTAATTCAGACAGCGAAAGAGAAATGTTATATGATTTCACTTACAAGTGATATCTAAAGAACAAATTAGACAAACAAATGAAACAGAAACAAACTCACAGATACATAGAATATTATTTTTATTAGTTTCAGGTGTACGAAACATGTAATAGTTAGACATTTACACCCCTCACAAAGTGATAACCCTCTCTCCCAATCTACTACCCCTCTGACATATATAGTTGTTACAATTCCATTGACTCTATTACCTATGCTGTACTCAATGTCTTGTGACTATATATATATAGGGAGAAGGTGAGGGGATTAGAAAGCACAAATTGGTAGCCACAATATTGCCATGGGAATATGAAAGGCAGTTTGGGGAATACAATCAATAATATTGTAAAGATTTTGTAAGGTGTCAGATGAGCACTTGTCTCATTAGGGAGACCACTTCGTGGACGGTGCAGATGCCTGACCACTGTGCTGTACACCTGAAGCTGAAGCCAAATAATATTGACTGTCAACTATAATTTAATATATAGATATATACATATATATGTATATATGTATATTTTTCATATTCCCATGGCAATATTGTGGCTACCAATTTGTGCTTTCTAATACCCTTACCTTCTCCCTCATCCCTAACCCCTTCCCATCTAGCAACCATCATTTTTTTCCTCTATATTTACAAAGAACATATTGATGGTTGCCAGATGGGAGAAGGGTTTGTGGGTAGGTGAAAAGGGGAAGGGAATAAGAAGTACAAATTTGTTGTTACACAGTAGTCATAGAGATGCAGGGTATAGCATAAGGAACATGGTCAATGATATTGTAATAACGATGTATGGTGTCAGATGGGTACTAGATCTACCAGCATGATAGATAGGAGGAGGCTTGGGGGCAGGATAAAAAGGTGAAGGGATTAAGAAATACTAATTGGTAGTTACAAAATAGTCATGGGGATGTAGATTATAGGGAATATAATCAGTAATATCGTAATAACTATGTATAGTGTCAGGTGGGTACTTGTCAGGTGGATCACTTCCTAAATTATATAAATGTCTAACCACTGTGTTTTACACCTGAAACTAATGTAAAATAATAATGAATGTCAACTCTAATTGAAAAATTAAAAAGGGCATGGAAAGATAAAGAAGAAGAAGAGGTTCAAAGTTCCAGATATAAAACAAATAAGTCTTGGGAATGTAATATACAGCATATAAATATAGCCAATAATATTGTGACAGCATAGTACAGTGTCAGATGGTTGCTGGGCTTATCATGGTGATCACTTCTTGAACATAGGGACTGTAATTAGTAATGTGTTAGTAACTCTGTATAACGCTAGGTGGGCACTGTTGAATAACTATGATGTACACCTGAAACTAATATAATATTGCATGTTAGCTATAGTTTAATTAAAATCTTTTAAAAAACTGCAATGAGATATCATCTCATACCTGTTAGAATGGCTATCATCAATAAGACAAATAATAAGTCTTAACGAGGTTGTGGAGAAAAAGGAAACTTTAAACAATGTTGGTGGGAATGTAAATTGGTACAGCCATTGTGGAAAACAATATGGAGATTCCTCAAAAAATTAAGAGAATTAACATGTGACCCAGCAATCCCTCTTCTGGGTATCTACCCCAAAAATATGAAACATCTATCTGTAAAGGTATATGTACCCCTATCACTGCAGCATTATTCACGGTGGCCAAGACATATGGAAACAACCAATGTCCTTCAACAGATGATGGGATAAACAAGATGTGGACCATATACACAATGGAATACTACTCAACCATAGAAAAGATGAAATACTGCCATTTGCGACAACATGGATGGATCTTGAGATTATTATGCTAAGTAAAATAAGTCAGATAGAAAAAGTCAAGAACCACATGACTTCACGCATATGTGGAATATAAAATTGAAAACAACAAAGGAACAATACAAATAAAGAAACAAAACTCATAGACAAAAACAAAAGTTTAGTGGTTACCAGAGGGTAAGGGGTGAGGGGACTTGGTAGAAGATGGTAAAGGGGGTCAAATATATCATGATGGAAGGAGAAGTGACTCTAGGTGGTAAACACAATGCATCATGTAGATAATGTATTATAGAAATATATACTTGAAACATATAATTTTACTAACCAATGTCACCCACAGTAAATGTAATAAAATAAATAATTAAACAATAATTTGCATTCTGAAAACATGTGAGTTTATTATAACATATTTGAAATGATTCACGATCTAATTTTTTAAAATTGCCATTTACTGTATTACAATAGTCTAAGAGAAAATAACATTAATTATGCTAGCATGTATTTCAAGGAACTGGTTGTAAATTATGTATCAGTAGACTATTAACCAGCTATTTCATAGCATGCATCGTTGTGTTTCTATGTTTCTTTTTGTGTGTGTATGTGAGTGGGCACAAATATGCTCACTTAAAATATGAATTCCTTTATAAATACCCAATTCGAATTTTGTCTCTTCAAAACAAACCTTTGCTGAGCACCCCAGTATGCATTCACGAAATTGCTAAACTGACATCTTTCCTTTTTATTTACATTTTACATTCACTGACTTGTCATATCTCTTCTGGTGTTTTCTCAAACTGTTCTTTAAAATGTTACTACTGAGCTTTCATCCATTGGTCCTGTCTACCCCTCTCTTCCATTAAATTGTAAGGCTCTAAGACAGGAGCTCATATTTTGTTAATTGTATCCATCAAAAGTTTAGCATAAGTTTTACAAGTGGTAGAAACAATAATTACTGATTTTTTAAAAATATCCTGATAATTTGCACATGTATTTTCATATAATTGGCCTATGCGTTGTAATCATTTTAAACAGTAAACTAATAGCAAACAGAAGCAATTTGTAGCCTTTGTGTTCTATTAAATTTTAACTTAATTTCAAATTTTAACCTTCTGTGTATTTGAAAGATAGTAGACTTTGAGAGCCTTACATCATTAGTGATCTTTTGGACAGTCTCCACTTTGTGCTTTCAGGCATTTTTGGCCTTCGTCTGTTACAGTGATTGCACTGTCAGCTTCTACATTTGCATCACTGATTCATTCAACATCTCTAGTTCTTCTCCATTGGGGACTAAACCATTTGCAATCTGCTCCACTCACTTATGAGTAATTTTCCCCATTTGGTTAGAAAGAAATGTAAACCAAATGGAGTGCCTGGTGCCATAAATACACCAGCCAAGGAAGTCTGCCCTTGGAAAAACTGCTACAAATCCAAATGCCTACTTTGTGCTTTTTTTCTCTGCTTGTGTTTACCTAGAGCATAATCGTAGCTCAACTGCAAGGATCGAAGTGAAGATTTTTTTTTAATTAAAATTCATTGGGGTGACAATGGTTGGTAAAATTACATAGGTTTCAAGTGTACAATTCTGTAATATAGCATCTATATATCACGTTGTGTGCTCACGACCCAGAGTCAGTTCTCCCTCCATCACCATATATTTGACCCCGTTTACCCTCTTCTACTACCCCCCTCTTAACAGCTGATGGAGGAAGGAGGTAAAAGACAAGTGAGGAAATTAACAATAAGTAAAGCAGAATTCAGGTAGCCAAATGAAATGCAAGATTACAAAGGAAAGAGGAGGGACATTTTTCTTTTTTGTGTTGACTACTTCTCGGGCATTTCTTCTATCTTTATATGATGTTCTCATTTTCAGGAAAGGAATCAAATGGAAGAAAATTTTATTCTTCCATTTACCTAAGGAGCAGAAGTTTTCTAATATAGCATATTCAAATATAGAATCCCTTGCCTTCAAAAATAATCAACCTATCTCTCCTGTAATTTTTTTCTACCTTTATTGAGGTATGATTGATGAATAAAATTTGTATATATTTAATTTATACAACGTGATGCTTTTTTAAAGTTGTACAATGTGATTATGTAATATACATAACTCGTATACATTGTGAAATGATTACCACAGTCAAGTTAACTAACGCATTGTTGAAGAAGGTCATCACGAGATGTGACCCAAGAGTTGAAACAGGCAAAATGGGAGGTTCCCCACTCCCTCCCATCATTAGAATTTATGTGCTGCTAGCCTTCCCTTCTCCCAGAATCTGCCCCTATGATACAGCCTTGAGATAAAAATGTCATGTTGAGACTATCTGAATGGTATATATGACTGAATCCAATTAAGGTCCCTTTTGTATGTGACTGAACCCAGTTAAGGCCTCTATATAAACTTTTAAGATTTGGCGGGTGGGTAAGGAAATCTACTCATCTTACAGGCACCTAAGACAAGCCTCGTTAACTAAATGCCCTTGCTTATAAAATCTGCCACCTAACAATCTTGAGTAGTCTGCCTATTTCTTCAGTCTTTCCCTGCCCTCCTCCTAGGGCGCCAATTTCAGATTACACTCAGGAAGCTCCTGAGGAGTTTGCAAACCAACAAACATCCCTCACCACACCGAGTTACCTTTATGTAATGTCACTAATCATCAGGGAAATGCAAATTGAAACCACAATGAGATATCACCTCACACCTCTTGGAATAGCTATTATTAAAAAGACAAGAGATAACAAATGTTTGTGACGCTATAGAGAAAAGGAAACCTTCTATCCACTCTTGGTGGAAATGTAAATCACTACAGCTATTATGGAAAACTGTATAGAGGTTTTTCTCCTGTAATTTAACTATTTACTGGTAGTCATAACATAGTACTAGTTCCCTAGTGCCAGTTCTCACAAGGAACAATGATGACTTCCATCAGGTGACTCCTTTTAACCCATCAGACCAGACTCCACTCTGGCATCGTAAGACAGAGGCTTGCCTATGAAATGGCTCCTTAAGACATTTTCTCCCTGGGTGATAAGTTTATAATATTCTGTGCTATTGTGTTCTCAGCTTCATGTGTGCTGATCTTATTTTCTCAAATAAACAGAAACCATGATCTACATTATGTGTAGTTATGTGGCCTTAGACAAATGATTTCCCCTCTCTGGGCCTCAGAACTCCCATCTATAAAATGAAATGTTTAGGCTAAACACTAAAGTGTCTTTAATATCTATCAATCCCTCAGTCAATGGTGTTTTTTGGTATCGGCTTTCTCCATCACACACACACACACACACACACACACACACACACACACACACACACAAGAATAGCCCAATCCCATTCTTTTGTAAAGACAGACACAATATGGTAGCAAGGAAAAAATACTGGATTTATCCTCAGAAGAGTTCAGTTTCCATCCTTGTTCTGCCATTAAGTAACCTTGGGAAGATGGCATCATATCATATATTAGTACTTAAATTTCCAATCTGTAAAATGGAGGAAAAAAGAAATTTCAACTAAGTAAATTTCTAAAGGCATCTTTTGGAATTTCTTAGCTTGCTTATTGGTAGAATTACTTTCTTTGTTACCCAAGCTCTCGTCTATTCCCTATATCCAATCATAACTAGGTTTTCCCAAATATCTTTTGCAAACATCTATTTCTCTCCATCCTCACATTTACTATCCCACTCAAGTTTATCCCTTGCACTGTTGCCAGAGTGATCTTTCTGAAGAATATTTTGGGACATGTCATTCTTTTTTTTTAAATTTTTTTTTTAATTTATTGGGGTGACAATTATTAGTAAAATTACATAGATTTCAGGTGTACAATTCTGTATTACATCATCTATAAATCCCATTGTGTGTTCACCACCCACAGTCAGTTCTCCTTCCATCACCATATATTTGCTCCCCTTTACCCTCATCTCCCATCCCCCACCCCCCTTACCCTCTGGTAACCACTAAACTATTGTCTGTGTCTATGAGTTTCTGTTTCTCATTTGTTTGTCTTGTTCTTTTGTTGTTTTTGGTTTATATACCACATATCAGTGAAATCACATGGTTCTCTGCTTTTTCTGTCTGACTTATTTCGCTCAGCATTACACTCTCAAGATCCATCCATGTTGTCACAAATGTTCCTTTATCATCTTTTCTTACCACCGAATAGTATTCCATTGTGTATATATACCACAACTTCTTTATCCATTCATCTATCGAAGGACATTTTGGTTGTTTCCATGTCTTGGCCACCGTAAACAAAGCTGCAATGAACATTGGAGCACAGGTGTCTTTATCTATAGATGTTTTCAGATTTTTTGGGTAGATACCCAGGAGAGGGATTGCTGGGTCATATGGCAATTATATTCATAATTTTTTGAGGAACCTCCACACTGCTTTCCATAACGGCTGCACCAGTCTGCATTCCCACCAACAGTCTATGAGGGTCCTTTTTCTCCACAGCCTCTCCAACACTTGTTACTATTTGTCTTGTTGATGATAGCCATTCTGACTGGGGTGAGGTGATGTCTCATTGTGGTTTTGATTTGCATTTCTCTGATGATTAGTGATGTTGAGCATTTTTTCATATATCTATTTGCCATTTGTAGGGACATGTCATTCTAATGCTCAAAATTTTTTAATGGCTCCTTATTGCCTCCAATAATATGTCCAAACTTTTTAATCTTGCCACTTAAAGACTTCCATGCTACCATCCCACTTATGTATTTATTCTTTTCAGATAGTGTCTTGCACTTTCTCACTTTCATACTTATATTCAACAATGTTCCCTCTGCCAAACAACAGCCTCCTTACAGCAACCCTTTCTGCTTGTTGGATTCTATACATCCTTTAAGGTTCAGCTCACATTCTTACTGCCTCCATAAAGTCTTCTCTGATTTCCTAAATAGATAAAGTCTCTCCCTATGCTGTAGTCCCACAGCACTGCTTCTGAATCTTTCTAATGCTACTCATTACATTCTGCTATGTATCAACTCATCCATGTCCATGATGTTGTCCCTCACTGGACTGTAATTTTATTGAGACTCCTGTTACTACTCTCACATTCAGTATAGCCTGATACAGGGTCCTGCTGCTCTACTCATAATAGGCACACAGATAAATTTAAAAGCCATGGAGCTGACTCCAAATAAAGAACAGAGACAATTTGAGTACAAGCCTACCTATTAAAGCTGTCACAGAGTGGATGAATTCTTTCTCCCAACACTCAGAGGAGAGAAAAATCAGACATGCCAAGGCTATACAAAAGCCAATGCCCTGTATTGTGGAGGTCCTAAAGAGTGAGTTAATGTATTGACAACTTATGGACAATGAGTTTTACAAACTCACAAGACAACGAATACTGAATAACAAAAGTGGGAAGTGAGTATCATTCCCATCAAAATAAAGCAAGATGTCTCCTGACAGTTACCTTCTGATTGGTAAAGTCTAGAAGTCATGACAAGCAGTCTGCCAGGTCTGAAGCAAAATTGAACCATAAGCAATCAGGAACATAGACAACAATTTAACTATTTACTGGTAGTCATAACCAGTAAAAGACAAATTGTACTAAACCAACTTAATCACTTTACATTGAAACAAATTAGAATTATTGTCAAAGAAAGGCCTTCATCAGACATCTATGAATTTAGTTTAATCAGTCAACAAGTGTTTTCTGGGTTGTTGGTGGGGATACAATTGGCCTCAGGGCTGATTGTCTCTGAGGGCTATATGCATGCATAGAGGAATGAGAAAAAATGAATGATCTATACTGGTTTCAGGCAGCATAGGGTCAAATAGGGGGCAGGGATCATGGTCTATTTATAAAGAAAAATATAAACCCTTAGGTGCACAAAAGGATTTTTCCAAATCCAAATTTGGCCATATTCGTAGAAGGTAACAGCAAATAAAGCCATTAAAAGACCACTGCTGACTGGAGCCAAAACTGTAGGTTTGGCTGAATTTGTATTCATTGACCATGAAATACTGTTTTCTACGTCTCTCTCTTTTTATGCTATCTATCCCTTCTTCACAGCTCCCTAAGTGACCTATGGCTTCAAAGGACTCCATAGTGACCCAATATCCCCTACCTTGACGCTCTGTGAGGGCCTTGAACTTCCCTCTTACCCCTCTGAAGTAAAAATTGTCCTTGTTTCCTGATCAGTACAATTCTCAACATTCAAGTAGCTCCATGGATCTGAAAGTACACAAGACGAACCTACGATAGCATGAGTTAATTACCTCTTCCAGGAAGATCAGTATATTAACACAAAATAATTAAATCCAAAAGTTCGAACCTCTAAAGGTGGTGGATTTTTCAGACATATCAGCTAGGTACAAAAGTGATTTTTTTCTCTTAAAGCAAAATAAGTTAAAATGAAGACATGAGCTCCAGGGCTGGGTCTGCTGCTCATTGACCATGTGGCTTTGTACAAGTCACTTGGCTTCCATGAGCATCGGTTTTCCTCTCTGAAAAATTGAATGCATTATCTAGATTATTTCAATTATTATCTAATAATCTGTACTCAGTAAATCTCAGCACATTTACTATTCTTATTCTACCTCTGCATAAGGCTGGCCTTAGTTGTTACAAATCATACTGATAAAGATTTTGTATTTTTCACATTCCATGCCACTGCTACCAAGCATATTTGCACTCAACTTTATAAAACTAATTCCACTATAATGGACATTAAGTAAAAGATATTGGCTAAAGTGGTATGAGAGTTCATCTGTACAACAGAGAGATATACCTACAAAAAGGTACATGTGGAATAAGGTGTCTCTGATCTATAATGGGAAGAATATTGAATTTCAAGTCAAGCAACTTGGGTTCAAATGTTAGGTCTACTACTTATTAGCTCTGTGATTGGCTCACCCATGGAGAACAGGTATAGGAATGAGAAAGGAACCTGAGAACAGTGCAACAAGGAATATTCTTAAGGGCCAGCAGAATAATAAAAGCCATAGAAACAAAATGACAGTTCCAAACAAATATCACTGATTGACATTAAGTACCTAATTTTGTTCCCCCTTGAAGCTCTATTACTACAACAGTATGGATTTTTTTTAGAGTTATAAACCCACAAATACAAAGAAAACAGGAGAATTTTGGAAACTGGAAAGCAGGTGGTTGAGTGATGACTAATTTAACACCAAGAAGCATTGAAAGCAATTAACTCTGGAAAATGTAGAAGAATGATGTGGGGGAACTACTAATTTTTGTAACTCTTGTGACAAGCCTAATAAACTCTAGGGGCCAACATCTGAATACATGTAGGTTGAGGAGTAAATTGAAGGTTGAGAAATGGAGACATTATATATTAACTATGCCTTCAAGAAGTGTGATTATAAAAGGAATGAGGCAGTTGTAGCTTGAGGAGTAAAAAGGAGAAACAGAAGATTTGGTGTCTGTGTAAAACAGTTGGGATTGGAACACATTTGCAAAATCTGAGGAAAGATAAGAAGAGTTAAAATGAGGTTCAATGATACAGAAGAGGAGAAGGAAAACGATGAATGACTACAGGGACACTGGATGAGGGAAAAGGAGAGAATTGCTCACCTGGTGGCATTTTCAGTGAAATAAAAATGTTGGTCATCTGCTCAAAGTGAGGAGGTCAGAGTGGGGCCTTGAGAAGAGAAATGAAGGTTTGGAACAGCTGCAGTGTGAAATGGAAGAAGGAGCCAACTACAGATAGGGAAAAAAGATTAATAATGAGAGTTGAAGGTCCAGCTGAAGTTGGAAAGCACACATCTGTATTGGAGCCAGTGAGCATGGATATGCAATTTCCCCACATGGGTCTTCAGTAATCTGGGAACAAGAACAGGCAGAGTAGACCACTGAACTGAGCCAAGACTGAGCAGGGATTGCCAAAGCTATGAGATGGAAGGTGAAGCAGTAAAGTTATGGAAAATGCTTGTGAGAGTATCATTGAAATGGGATCCAGAATAGGAAGGAAAGGAGAAGACAGGATGTGGTTGCTAGCTGAAGAGATTGAGTAAGAGACAAGGGAATGGAGGTCACAATAAAGAACAATTTGATTGAACCGACAAGGCCATTCCTCCATTTTTCTCATGTAAGTTCAGGTAACTATTTCCTCTGTGACCAAATTTCTGAACCCTTTTAGTTGGATGGTTGTCAATTTTCCAGCAAGTGTGGCATTAATGAGACTTAAATGACTGCTTTTTACCATGAGCTACTTCACTGTGGTGATCTTTATTCCAGTTTCCCCATTGTTTTTAAGGTGTTTCTTTCAATTAATCTTAGCCAATTCAGCCTGGGTGGGGGAGGGGGCTGAGGCACAATGAGGGGAAATATGTATTTAATAATGTCTTTTTGCATATAGCTCTAGGTTTGGCTCTGCCTCAAAGACCCTTTATTACAGGGAACACAAAGAACATTTGGAAGCTATCAATTTTCTGAAGGTCCAAAAGTGTGGCCTGCCATGAACAGAAATCCTGGCTAATCCCTTTTTCAGTCCTCCTCTAGAGGGCAGCTGCTTCCCTCATCAACTTGGAAGCACATCTTGTTCAGATAGCTGTTGACCATTTGTAGCCTCTGATTTTATAACATCAGGGAAGTGCGGTGTTGGGAGCGGTGTTTATTCACCATAGAATGCAGAGGATTTAAGGCCTATCAATTCCCAGCACATTAAGGCCTCCTCCAGCCTTCTGGATTATGTCACTAGGATTTCTGGAGAAATTTTTATTTCTACCCACAGAGCTGTGGTGGATTCAGACATATTGGCATTAGTAATAACTGCCCCTGGCTAGTGAAGAGTAGAAGTAACTTCTTCAGCCTTCCTCCAGTTATGGGAAAATACTTCATACTCCTGACTCTATTTCTTTATTATTAAATGGCTTACTTAAGATAAATATTTTTAAGGAAAAATGTTTTTAATTATTTTAAGATTACCAATTAAGGTGTATGGCAACACAACCTTTAATCAGTGTGCCTTACATTTTCAGGGACACAAGTTTATGCTCACAGAATCTGTAATTACAGTCCACTCTATTTGTTTCCTGATCCTTAATGTTGGAAAACAGAAACTTACTGGGGCTATTCAAATAGGTACTAGATTATCTGTGCTACTGCACATTATTTATCAAATGAAAATCTCCACAGAAATTAATTCTCTGTAATTTCCCTCAACATAGTTCTGCTCTGTTTTTATGATCAAAGACATAAAAAATAATTTTAAACTCTAAATTTCTGTCTGGCTATTCAGTTCCCATTGAAGCCTTCTTATCACTCTTAAATATTGCACTGTGACCATTATTTATCAAATTATGAAGTTAAATCCAATGAGGGAGACTTGAAAGGCAACTTCAGATGTTCATAGAACAAATGTTCAAGATCCTTTTAAAACAGTGGTTAAAGAAACAGGCAGGCTAACATAGTTTTGATTGTAAATTTTCTCCATCCTTGGAATATGAGCAGCCAATTTTGGTACTAATACATCAGTTTTGTTGACAGAAAAAGATTTCATGGAAAAATTTATGGGTATTTTCAAGAGTCTCTAATTAAAGGGGCAGAAATATGACTGTAAGTGTGAATGAAAGTGGCAATATTTGCAATTTTATAAGTTTAAACAAAACCAAAATAATCTAATTTTGTATAAAATGAAAAATGGCTCACCGTAGGGCTAAATTATCCTTGCTGAAAAAGCCATTCAAATACCTAATTGAATGTCCCTTCAGGCAAGAAATCAAAACATATACATATTATTCAAAATACATACAGAATTCATGCAACTAAATAGCAAAAGAAAATCAACAACAACAGTCTGATTTTAAAAAAATAGCAGAAGATCTGAATGGACATTGTTTTCTAAATGAGACATACAGATGTCCAACAGATACATGAAAATATGCTCAACATCACTAATCATCAGGGAAATACAAATTAAAAACACAATGAGGTATCAGCTCATACTTGTTAGAATGGCTATTATCAAAGACACAAAAAATAACAAATGTTGGGGAGGATATGGGGAAAAGGGAACACTTGTACATTTTTGGTGGGAATGTAAATTGGTGTAGCCACTGTGGAACACAGTGTGGAGCTTCCTCAAAAAATTAAAATAGAACTACCATATAATCCAGCAATTCCCAGCTCAATATTTATTCAAAGAAACTGAGAATGTTAATTCAAAAAGTTATATGTACCGCAATGTTCATTGCAACATTATTTACAACGGCCAAGACATGGAAATAAAGTAAGTGTGTCCATCAGCCACAAAAAATAATTAAATCTTGCCATTTGCAATAACATTCATGGAGCTTGAGGAGACTATGCCAAGTGAAATAAGACAGAGAAAGAGTAATATAATATGCTGCCGCTGATATGTAGAATCTACAAAACAAAATAAAATCAAGCTCATAAATACAGATAATAGATTGGTGGCTGCCAGAGGGGAGGGAGGTAGGAGATTGGCAAAATGGGTGAAGGGGGTCAAAAGGTACAAACATTCAGTTATAAAATAAATATATCATAGTACTGCATATTTGAAAGTTGCTCAGAGAGTAAATCATAAAATTCCTTATTACAAGAAAAAAAAGAAAAAAAAATGTAATTATGCATGGTAATGAATGGTAATTAGACTTATCTTGGTGATCATTTTGCAATATGTACAGATATTGAATCATGTTGTACACCTGAAAATAATATAATGTTATATGTCAAATATAGCTCAATTATAAAACACTATATTTGCAAATGACTTCAGCCTGCTAGCTAGATATTTGTTAATTTTAACTTGCATTCATTTTGTCACCTCACTCTCACTTTGTAAAACATAATTGCACAAACTATATTCAATGAACACTGAATGTATGACACTTGTTTTCTTTTAGGCTTGAAATGGAGGAAAACTGTGCTTTTGCAATCCCTCTATAATATTCTGGCTCTGACTTTAAATGAACTCAGCCCACTGAAACTATCCACAGCAACTTTCATTTCATTTTTGACTCTTATATGCTGTTGCTTCTTTCAGATAAATGTTTGTGACCTTGGGATCTCTTTTAATACCAGAACTTTTGATTTATTGACTTTTAATCCTCAAAGTACAACACACCAAGAAGGAGAAGGTCTTTCAAAAGTCTGACACAAACTGTTTGACCATAGAGAGAGGCCCATTCTAGGACACAGTCATTAAAAACAAAATCCTCACTTACCATTAACTAGAAAATGCTCTCAGTTGCGGGTGGGTGGGAGAATCTCCTCAGCTGCAATTTTTGAGTAAAGAAAGACAGCAGTCACTTTTGATTCATATGTGCATGTCACAGTTTTTGCCAGGCTGACTAGGCAGCTCAAAATAATTAAACAATTCTAATATGTTAGGGGGAATTACAAGACTACTATATTTCCATCTGTTTATAGGTTAGTATTGACAAAAAAAAGAAGAGCTCTGTTGAATGGATCAAGGACATTTATTGCAAAAGAAGCCAAGAAGTCTGTTTTTCAAGAATATTTGCAATAGGAAAAAGCACCCAAAAGACAGCCCTTTTTACATAAATGCTGGAAACATTTCTTGGGTGATTTAAACTGCTATCCAGTGAAACACGGCCAATTTATGATTAAAAGCAAAAATGAAAACTGAAATAAAACTGTCCTTTTGGGTCATGGAAGGAGAACTGACTCCGGGTGGTGAACACACAATGTGATTTATAGAGGATGTAATAGAGAATTGTATACCTGAAATTTATGTAACTCTACTAACAATTGTCACCCCAATAAACTTTAATCAAAAAATAAAATAAAATAAAAAGGGGAAAAAACAACAACAAAAACTGTCCTTTTGAATAATGTACTTTTGGTAGGGTTTTTTTTTTCTGACATTTAAAATAGGAATGATTTGTGTCTGATCTAGATCCAATATGCTAGGAAATCATTAAATTTCCTTTAAAGAGGACATTTACTATTATTATTATCATTATCATTGTTATTTAATTTATTGGGGTGACAATTGTTAGTAAAATTACATAGATTTAAGCTGTACAATTCTGTATTATATCATCTATAAATCCCACTGTGTGTTCAGCACCCAGAGTCAGTTCTCCTTCCATCACCATATATTTGATCCCCCCTACCCTCATCTCCGAACGACCTCCCCCCTTACCCTCTGGTAACCACTAAACTATTGTCTGTGTCTATGAGTTTCTGTTTCTCATTTGTTTGTCTTGTTGTTTTGTTGTTTTGCCTTATATACCACTCAGTGAAATCACATAGTTCTCTGCTTTTTCTGTCTGACTTATTTCGCTCAGCATTACACTCTCAAGATCCATCCATGTTGTCACAAATGTTCCTTTATCATCTTTTCTTACCACCGAATAGTATTCCATTGTGTATATATACCACAACTTCTTTATCCATTCATCTATCGAAGGACATTTTGGTTGTTTCTATGTTTTGGCCACCGTAAACAAAGCTGCAATGAACATTGGAGCACAGGTGTCTTTATCTATAGATGTTTTCAGATTTTTTGGGTAGATACCCAGGAGAGGGATTGCTGGGTCATATGGCAATTCTATTCGTAATTTTTTGAGGAACCTCCACACTGCCTTCCATAACAGCTGCACCAGTCTGCATTCCCACCAACAGTGTATGACGGTTCCGTTTTCTCCACAGCCTCTCCAACACTTGTTACTATTTGTCTTGTTGATGATAGCCATTCTGACTGGGGTGAGGTGATATCTCATTGTGGTTTTGATTTGCATTTCTCTGATGATTAGTGATGTTGAGCATTTTTTCATATGTCTATTTGCCATTTGTATGTCCTCTTTGGAGAAATGTCTCTTCAGGTCCTCTGCCCATGTTTCAATTGGGGTGTTTGGTTTTTTTTGTTGAGTTGCATGAGTTCCTTGTATATTTTGGATATTAGCCCCATATCGGAGGCACTGTTTGCAAAAATCTTCTGCCATTCAGTTGGTTGCCTTTTTATTTTGTCGATGGTTTCTTTTACTGTGCAGAAGCTTTTAAGCTTCATATAGTCCCATTCATTTATTTTAGCTTTTACCTCCATTGCCTTTGGAGTCAAATTCATAAAATGCTCTTTGAACCCAAAGTCCATACGTTTAGTACCTATGTTTTCTTCTATGCAGTTTATTGTGTCAGGTCTCCTGCTTAAGTCTTTGATCCATTTTGAATTAATTTTGGTACATGGTGACAAATAGCAGTCCAGTTTCATTCTTTTGCATATGGCTATCCAATTCTCCCAGCACAATTTATTGAAGAGGCTGTCTTTCCTCCATTGTATGTTTTTAGCTTGTCAAAAATTATCTGTCCATATTTATGTGATTTTATTTTTGGGTTCTCAATTCTATTCCATTGGTCTATGTGTCTGTTTTCCTGCCAATACCATGCTGTTTTGATTATTGTAGCACTGTAGTACAAGCTAAAGTCAAAGAGTGTGATATCTCCAGTATTGTCCTTTTTTCTTAAGATTGCTTTGGCTATTCAGGGTCTTTTGTGGTTCCAAACAAATCTAATGATTTTTTCTTCTATTTCTTTAAAAAATGCCATTGGGATTTTGATGGGGATTGCATTAAATCTGTATATTGCTTTCGGTAATATGGCCATTTTAACTATGTTCGTTTTTCCAATCTATGAGCACGGAATATCTTTCCATTTCTTTGTGTTTTCTTCAATTTCTTTCAAAACTGCCTTATACTTTTCAGCATATAGTTCCTTCACATCCTTGGTTAAGTTTATTCCTAGGCATTTTATTATTTTTCCTACAATTGCAAAAGGAATTGTTTTTGTAATTCTTTTTCTGAGATTTCATTGTTAGTATATAGGAAAGCAATGGACTTTTGTATGTTGATTTTGTAGCAGCAACTTTACTGTATTCGTTGATTGTTTCTATTTTTAATTAAATTTATTGGGGTGACAATTGTTAGTAAAATTCATAGATCTCAGGTGTACAATTCTGTATTACATCATCTATAAATCCCATTGTGTGTTCATCACCCAGAGTCAGTTCTCCTTCCATCACCATATATTTGGTCCCCCTTAACTTAATGTCCCACCCGCCACCCCCTACCCCCCTTACCCTCTGGTATCCACTAAACTATTGTCTGTGTCTATGAGTTTCTGTTTCTCATTTGTTTGCCTTGTTCTTCTGTTGTTTTTGGTTTATATACCACATATCAGTGAAATCACATGGTTCTCTGCTTCTTCTATCTGACTTATTTCACTCAGAATTACACTCTCAAGATCCATCCATGTTGTCACAAATGTTCCTATATCATGTTTTCTTACCACCGAATAGTATTCCATTGTGTATGTATACCACAACTATATTATCCACTCATCTATCAAAGGACATTTTGGTTGTTTCCATGTCTTGGCCACCGTAAACAAAGCTGCAATGAACATTGGAGCACACGTGTCTTTATCTCTAAATGTTTTCAGATTTTTTGGGTAGATACCCAGGAGAGGGATTGCTGGGTCATATGGCAATTCTATTCATGATTTTTTGAGGAACCTCCACACTGCTTTCCATAACGGCTGCACCAGTCTGCATTCCCACCAACAGTGTATGAGGGTTCCGTTTTCTCCACAGCCTCTCCAACATTTGTTAGTATTTGTCTTCTTGATGATAGCCATTCTGACTGGGGTGAGGTGATATCTCATTGTGGTTTTGATTTGAATTTCTCTGATGATTAGTGATGTTGAGCATTTTTTCATATGTCTATTTGCCATTTGTATGTCCTCTTTGGAGAAATGTCTCTTCAAGTCCTCTGCCCATTTTTCAATTGGGTTGTTTATTTTTTTGTTGTTGAGTTGCATGAGTTCCTTGTATATTCTGGATATTAGCCCCTTATCGGAGGCACTGTTTGCAAAAATCTTCTCCCATTCAGTTGGTGGCCTCTTTATTTTGTCGATGGTTTCTTTTGCTGCGCAGAAGCTTTTAAGTTTCATACAGTCCCACTCGTTTATTTTAGCTTTTACTGCCATTGCTTTTGGAGTAAAATTTGTAAAACGCTCTTTGAACCCAAGGTCCATAAGTTTAGTACCTATGTTTTCTTCTATGCAGTTTATTGTGTCAGGTCTTATGCTTAAGTTTTTGATCCATTTTGAATTAATTTTGGTACATGGTGACAAATAGCAGTCCAGTTTCATTGTTTTGCACGTGGCTATCCACTTCTCCCAGCACCATTTACTGAAGAGTCTGTCTTTGCTCCATTGTATGTTTTTTGCTTCTTTGTCAAAAATTATCTGTCCACATTTATGTGGTTTTATTTCTGGGTTCTCAATTCTATTCCATTGGTCTATGTGTCTGTTTTTCTGGCCATACCATGCTGTTTTGATTATTGTAGCCCTGTAGTACAAGCCAAACTCAGGAAGAGTGATACCTCCATTATTGTTCTTTTTTCTTAAGATTGCTTTGGCTAATCGTGGTCTTTTGTAGTTCCAAACAAATCTAATGATTTTTTCTTCTATTTCTGTAAAAAATGCCATTGGGATTTTGATGGGGATTGCATTGAATCTGTATATTGCTTTGGGTAATATGGCCATTTTAACTATGTTCATTCTTCCAATCCAAGAGCACGGAATGTCTTTCCATTTCTTTGTGTCTTCTTCAATTTCTTTCAAAAATGTCTTATAGTTTTCAGCATATAGGTCTTTCACATCTTTGGTTAAGTTTATTCCTAGGTATTTTATTCTTTTTGCTGCAATTGCAAAAGGAATTGTTTTTTGTATTTCTTTTTCTGAGATTTCATTGTTAGTATATAGGAAAGCAATGGACTTTTGTCCGTTGATTATGTAGCCAGCAACTTTACTGTATTTGTTGATTGTTTCCAATAGCTTTTTGGTGGAGTCTTTAGGATTTTCTATATATAGCATCATGTCATCTGCAAAGAGTGATAATTTAACTTCTTCATTCCAAATTGGATGCCTTTTATTTCTTTCTCTTGCCTTGTTGCTCTGGCAAGGACTTCCAACACTATGTTGAAAAGCAGAGGTGATAGGGGACAACCCTGTCGTGTTCCTCAACGTAGAGCAAATGGCTTCAGTTTTTCACCGTTAATTATGAGATTAGCAGAGGGCTTGTCATATATGGCCTTTATTATGCTAAGGTATTTTCCTTCTATACCTATTTTATTAAGTGTTTTAATCATAAATGGATGTTGTATCTTGTCAAATGCTTTTTCTGCATCAATTGATTATAATCATATGATTTTTGTCCTTTATTTTGTTTATGTGATGTATCACACTGATGGATTTGCGGATGTTGAACCATCCTTGTGCCCCGGGGATGAACCCCACTTGGTCATGATGAATAATTTTTTTAATGCATTGTTGTATTCGGTTTGCTAGAATTTTATTTAGGATTTTTGCATCGGTATTCATTAGAGATATTGGTCTCTAGTTTTATTTTTTTGTGCTGTCCTTACCAGGTTTTGGTATCAGGGTAATGTTGGCCTCATAAAATGAGTTAGGGAGTACTGTCTCTTCTTCAATTTTTTGGAAGAATTTGAGCAGGATTGGTATTAGATCCTCTTTGAAGGTTTGGTAGAATTCACTAGTGAAGCCATCTGGTCCTGGACTTTTGCTTTTGGGAATGTTTTGGATAACTGATTCAATTTCGTTACTGGTAATCGGTCCGTTTACATTTTCTAGTTCTTCAATGTTCAGAGTTGGAAGGCTATGTGTTTCTATGAACTTGTCCATTTCTTCTAGGTTGTTGAATTTGGTGGCATATAGTCCTTCATAGTATTCTTGGATGATCCTTTGTATTTCTGTGGTGTCCGTGATAACTTCCCCTTTTTCGTTTCTGATTTTGTTAATTAGTGTCTTCTTTTTATCTTAGTAAGTCTAGCCAAGGGTTTGTCAAATTTGTTTATCTTTTCAAAGAACCAGCTCTTTGTCACATTAATTTTTTCTATTGTCTTTTTGTTGTCTATTTCATTTAGTTCTGCTCTAATTTTTGTTATTTCTTTTCTTCTGCTGACCTTGGGTTTTACTTCTTCTTTTTCTAGTTCTTTAAGGTGTAACATGAGTTTATCTATTTGGGAGTTTTCTTGTTTCTTGAGATAGGCCTGTAATGAGATAAATTTCCCTCTTAAAACTGCTTTCGCTGCATCCCAAAAATTGTGGTAGGATATATTTTCATTGTCATTTATTTCTGTGTATCTTTTGATCTCTCCTCTGATTTCTTCTTTGACCCAGTCGTTCTTTAAAATATGTTGTTTAATCTCCAAGTATTGGTGTTTTTTCCCACTTTCTTTTTGCCTTTGATATCCAATTTCAAAAGCTTGTGATCAGAGAATATGCTTGGTATGATTTCAATCTTGTTAAATTTGCTGAGACTGATTTTATGTCCCAATATATGGTCTATCCTTGAGAATGTTCCGTGTATACTAGAAAAGAATGTGTAGTCTGATGTTTTAGGATGAACTGCTCTATAAATGTCAATTATGTCCATTTCATCTAATGTGTCATTTAGGGCTACTATTTCGTTATTTATTTTCTGTTTGGATGATCTCTTCATAGCTGTCAATGATGTATTTAAGTCCCCTAGTATAACTGTGTTTTGGTCAATTTCTCCCTTTAGTTCTGTTAGTAGATGCTTGGTAAATTTCGGTGTGCCCTGATTGGGGGCATAAATATTGATGACCGTTATGTCTTCTGGTTGTATAGTCCCCTTTACCATTATGAAATGTCCATCATTGTCTCTTGTTATCTTTTTCACCCTGACATCTGTATCATCTGATATAATTATGGCTATACCTGATTTTCTCTGGGTACCATTTGCTTGGAGGGTCACTTTCCACCCTTACACTTTGAGTCTATGCTTGTCCTTGTAGCTGAGATGTGTCTCTTGGAGACAGCATACTGTTGGGTTTAGTTTTATCATTCGATCTGCTACTCTGTGCCTTTTTATTGATGAGTTCAGTCCATTTACATTTAGGGTGATTATTGATATGTGAGGATTTCCTGTCATTCTATCTTTAATTTTCTGGTAAGACTTTGTCTCCATTGTTTCTTTGAATTTTTGTTGTTGTCTATTATTTCCATGTGGTGGTATTCTATGATGTTTCCCTCTGTTTCTTCTTTTATTACAATATATATTTCAGTTCTGGATTTTGTTTGAGTGGTTACCCTTAAGTTTATGGAAAAGATAGTTTGATAGTTAGAGTTTTCCATTTTCTTCAGCACGCTTACTTTCTCCATTCCCATATTCCGGTTCAGGCCTTTACTCTCCCCCTTTTTGAGTTTTTGTTGCCACAAATTGTCTCTGTTGATGGTGGTCAAATAGCCTCTTTTAGTATTTCTTGTAGTGCAGGTCGTGTATTAGAAAATTCCCTCAGCTTCTGTAAGTCTGGAAAGGTCTTTATTCCTCCTTCATATCTAAAGGATATCTTTGCTGGATATATTATTCTTGGCTCATGATTTCTCCCTTTCTTTGTTTTCCAGTACTTGTTGGTAGAATGTTTTATTTTTTCTCCAACTGCAGCCTTTTTTTCTCTCTCACACAGTAGTTCTATGTTTTCTATGCACTATTCCAGCTTCTCACACAATGGGGGGATTCCCTGGTTGATGGGCTTCTCCTGTGTTACTAGTTCGTGTAGGTCACAGGGCACAGTGTCCCGGTGGGTATGCGGAGAACTTTTGAAGTTCGAAAGCCCTTCCTGCACCAGATTCAGAGCCCATATGTTTCAGCAGTTATGTTTACTCCTGCAGGGATTCGCCCAGATAGGTGGGGTCAGGGGCGGGTGACTTGTGAAAGGTGGCCCAGAGCAATGGCAGCGACCACCACCACAGCCGGTCCTGCTTCCACAGCTCCCTCCCCTTTGCCGGAACTAGTTGGGCTGCGAATCTGTGTCTGCATTCCACAGTTCTCAGAAAAGCAAATATTGTATATTTTGATTTGACACTGCTACTGTTCCGCTTCTAGCACTGGGCAGGTGGGGGCAGGGCGAGCTCTGGGAGCATAGGGAGGGGGTGGCTAGTGTCAATGCCTAAGGCTTCCATTCTCTGCTCGGCAGTGAGGGCTTAAACCACCATTTTCAGCCTTCTTCCCTCAGTCTTTGCTCCGAGGTCTCTCCCATGAGCTTTGGTTTCAGCCATGTTATATGCTGCCCCTTCAGCCCTGTGGTCCATAAGCAGAGCCCTTGCAGTCAGAGTTCTTCCTTCTCCCGCAGCTGCGGTAGTTCTGGGATGCAGGAACTCGGAGCACTGAGCTAGGTCTGCATCTTGAGTTTGCTCGTCTGCGTCTTCGCACTTCTCCTTTCACGCCTTCCCTGCTCGCGAGATTCGCCCACCTGTAGGTGAATTCAGTAGTGGGCCTCTTCGTCTTGCCTGTCTGCTGTGAAGGGAGTCCTTTGTGGAGTTTTCGTTGTTCGATTTGTTGTAAATTCCAGGGGAGCTTTACAGAGGCTAAATTCACACCACCATTTTGATGACATCTCTGGATATTTATCATTAAGGACTCAATCCCTAACTAAGAGACCACAGTAAATTTGAATACAAAATAACTGCCAGTACAGTTGTTAACAGGCCATTTTAATATCTCGAAAGTGGAACAACCAGTATAGTTTAACAAAGGGCAGTTCATTGCTTAGGCCAAGTGCATACTCAAATACATGGTATGGTTTGGAGAACCCTAGAAAGACAATACAGACCCAAAATATCTCCCTAGAAGCCTGCTAGGTTGGTTTAAATTCTACTATGGCCGTCTCTCTTTTGGGTTAATGATGCTGGTACAGTAAGTCTACCCTTGATAAGTAACATACAAATTACTGTGAATACATTAATGTAACTTCATTATTTATTCCCTAGCAGACAGAAGAGCTCTCGCAATGATGGAGAAAGACTAAGGATGTCCATCTAAAATAAAACAATGGGTAAGAGAAAGGTATGAGCTTGTCACTGGGTTCCACTTGGAAGGAGAACCTGAGTGCTAAGGACATGAGGATTGGACAGATTTCAAATGGAAAGGTGGAACACCGAGGGACGTCATCAAAATGGCAGCGTGAAGTGAGCCTATGTAAAGCTCCCCTGGAATTTACAACTAATTGAACAACTACAACTCCAAAAAGGACTCCCTTGAACAGCAGACAGGCAAGACAAAGAGGCCCACCACTGAATTCACCTAAAGGTGGGCAAATCACATCAGCGGGGGAGGAGTGAAGGGAGAAGTGCGAAGACGCAGACAAGCGAACGCAAGACGCAGACCTAGCTCAGTGTTCTGAGCTCGCTGCATCACAGAACCATGGCAGCTGCAGGAAAGGGAAGAACTCCGACTGCTAGGGCTCTGTTTATGGCCCACAGGGCTGAGGGGACAGCATATAACACGGCTGAATCCAACGCTCACGGCAGAGACCTCGGAGCAAAGACTGAGGGAAGAAGGCTGAAAATGGTGGTTTAAGCCCTCACTGTCAAGCAGAGAATGGAAGCCGTAGGCACGGAGACTACCCGAGCCCTCCCTACCCTCCCAGAGCTAGCCCAACCCCCACATGACGGGTGCCAGAAGCGGACACTAGCAGTGTCACATCAAAAGAACAGAATATTTGCTGTTCTGAGAACTGTGGACCACAGACACAGATTCGCAGCCCAACTAGTTCCGGCAAAGTGGAGGGAGCTGGGGAAGCAGGACGGGCTGTGGTGGTGGTCGCCGCCATTGCTCTGGGCCACATCTCACAACTCACCCCACCCCTGGCCCGACCAAACTGGGTAGATCCCTGCAGGAGTAAAAAGAGCTGCTGAAACACACGGGCTCTGAATCTGGTGCATGAAGAGCTTTGGAACTTTAAAATCTCTCCACATACCAAGACAGTCACTGTGCAATACGACCCAGGCAAACTATTAACAGAGGAGAAGCCCATCTCCCAGGGAATCCCCCCATTGTGTGAGAAGCTGGAATAGTGCAGGGAAAACATAGCACTACCATGTGAGAGACAAAAAAAGTTGCAGTCAGAGAGAAAATAAAACATTCTACCAGCAAGTACTGGAAAACAAAAGAAAGACCTCTTCCTATCTTCCATAGCAGAAGCCATACCTGTAGATGTCTAGGAAGAGAAATAATAAATCAGTAATTGCCATGACAACCAAGGCAACAAGACAGCTCAGAAAGAAAGCGAAAGACTAAAGAAAAGTAACTTAAAGATATCCAAAGATGTGACTTAAATGATAGAGAATGCAAGATTGCACTTCTGAAAAAACTCAACGAGATGCAAGAAAAACAGAAAGGCAGTTTAATGAACTCAGAAACACAATTAAAGAAAAACATGAGCATTTTACAAAAGAGATTGAAATTTTAAAAACAAACCAAATAGAATTTCTGGACATTAAGAACTCAACAGAAGAAATTAAGACTCAAATAGCCAGCTTAGGTAGAAGAGTTGACCAGATGGATGAAAGAAGCAGTGACATTGAAAATAGAAACCTGGAAATGACATGGATGGAACATGAAAGAGACTTGAGACTTAAAAGAAATGAAAGAACTCTACAAGAATTTTCTGACTTCATCAGAAAGAGCAATATAAGAATAATAGGCATACTAGAAGGAGAAGAAAGAGAGAAGGGAACAGAGAATATATTCAAACAAATTGAAGATGAGAAGTTCCCAAACTTGAGGACAGAACTGGATCCTCAAATCCAAGAAGGAAATAGAACACCTAATTACCTCAAACCCAACAAGCCTTCTCCAAGGCACGTTGTATTGAGGCTGTCAAAAACAAACAACAAAGAACCTTTAAGGCAGCCAGGGAAAAGAAGACGGTAACCTACAAAGGAAAGCCCATTAGATTATCATCAGATTTTTCAGCAGAAACTCTACAAACCATGAGGGAGTGGAACCAAATATTCAAACTATTGACAGGGAGAAATTATGAGCCAAGGATAATATATCCAGCACAGATATCCTTTAGATATGAAGGAGGAATAAAGACCGACCTTTCCAGACATACAGAAGCTGAGGGAATTTTCGAATACACGACCTGCATTACAAGAGGGTAAGGGGGTTGGGGGGTGGGGGGTGGGAGACGAGGGTAAGGGAGATCGAATATATGGTGATGGAAGGAGAACTGACTCTGGGTGATGAACACACAATGGGATTTATAGATGATGTAATACAGAATTGTACACCTGAAATCTATGTAATTTTACTAACAATTGTTACCCCAATAAATTTAATAAAATAAAAAAATGAAAAAAAGAAATACTAAAGGAGGCTATTCGACCACCATCATCAGGGACAATTTGTGGCAATCAAAACATAAAAAGGGGGAGAGTAAAGGCCTGAACCGGAATATGGGAATGGAGAATGTAAGCGAACTGAAGAAAATGGAATACTCTAAATATCAAACTTTCTTTTACATAAACTTAAGGGTAACCACTCAAACAAAATGCAGAAATGAAATATATACTGTAATATAAGAAGAAACAAAGGGATACGTCAGAGAATACCACCACACAGAAATAGTAGACAACAACTAAAAGGCAAAGACACAATGGAGACACAGCCTTACCAGAAAACTAAAGATAGAATGACAGGAAATCCTCACATATCAATCATCAGCCTAAATGTAAAAGGACTGAACTCACCAATAAAAAGGCACAGAGTAGCAGCTTTATTTACAGTGGACAAGACATGGAAACAACCAAAATGTCCTTCGATAGATGAATGGATAAAGAAGTTGTGGTATATATACACAATGGAATACTATTCGGTAGTAAGAAAAGATGATATAGGAACATTTGTGACAACATGGATGGATCTTGAGAGAGTAATGCTGAGCGAAATAAGTCAGACAGAAAAAGCAGACACCCATGTGATTTCACCGATATGTGGTATATAAACCAAAAACAACAAAAGAACAGGAAAAACAAATGAGAAACAGAAACTCATAGATATAGTCAATAGTTATTGGTTACCAGAGGGTAAGGGGGGTGGGGGTGGGAGAAGAGGGTAAGGGGGATCAAATATATGGTGATGGAAGGAGAACTGACTCTGGGTGATGAACACACAATGGGATTTTTAGATTATGTAATACACAATTGTACACCTGAAATCTATGTAATTTTACTAACAATTGTCACCCCAATATATTTAAAAAATAAGTAAAAAAAAGATTATTCATCACGATCAACTATGGTCATCCCCAGGGCACAAGGATAGTTCAACATCCGCTAATCCATCAATGTGATACATCACATAAACAAAATAAAGGACAAAAAAAATACGATTATATCAATTGATGCAGAAAAAGAATTTGACAAGATAAAACATCCATTTATGATTAAAACACTTAATAAAATAGGTATAGAAGGAAAATACCTTAACATAATAAAGGCCATATATGACAAACCCTCAGCTAATCTCATAATTAATGGTGAAAAACTGAAGCCTTTTGCTCTATGTTCAGCAACACGACAGGGCTGTCCCCTATCACCTCTGCTTTTCAACATAGTGTTGGAAGTCCTTGCCAGAGCAATCAGGCAAGAGAAAGAAATAAAAGGCATCGAAGTTGGGAATGAAGAAGTTAAATTCTCACTCTTTGCAGATGACACGGTGCTATATATAGAAAACCCTAAAGACTCCACCAAAAAGCTATTAGAAACAATCAACGAATACATTAAAGTTGCTGGCTACAAAATCAACACACAAAAGTCCATTACATTTCTATATACTAACAATGAAATCTCAGAAAAATAAATACAAAAAAAAAAATTCCTTTTGCAATTGCAGCAAAAAGAATAAAATACCGAGGAATAAACTTAACCAAGGATGTGAAAGACTTATCTGCTGAAAACTATTAAGACATTTTTGAAAGAAATTGAAGAAGACACAAAGAAATGGAAAGGCATTCCGTGCTCATAGATTGGAAGAATCAACATAGTTAAAATGGCCATATTACCCAAAGCAATATACAGATTTAATGCAATCCCCATCAAAATCCCAGTGTCATTTTTTAAAGAAATAGAACCAAAAAAATCATCAGATTTGTTTGGAACCACAAAAGACCCCGAATAGCAAAAGCGATCTTAAGAAAAAAGGACAATACTGGAGGTATCACACTCCCTGACTTTAGCTTGTACTACAGGGCTACAATAATCAAAACAGCATGGTATTGGCAGAAAAACAGACACATAGACCAATGGAATAGAATTGAGAACCCAGAAATTAAACCACATAAATATGGACAGACGATTTTTGACAAAAAGCAAAAAACATACAATGGAGCAAAGACAGCCTCTTCAATGAATGGTGCTGGGAGAATTGGATAGCCAATTCCAGGAAAGAAACTGGACTGCTATCTGTCACCATGTACCAAAATTAATTCAAAATGGATCAAAGACTTAAGCATGAGTCCTGACCCAATAAATTGCATAGAGGAAACATAGGTACTAATCTTATGGACCTTAGGTTCAAAGAGCATTTTATGAATTTGACTCTAAACGCAAGGAAGTAAAAGCTAAAATAAACAAATGAGACTATATGAAACTTAAAATCTTCTGCACAGCAAAAGAAACCATCGACAAAATAAAGAGGCAACCAACTGAATGGCAGAAGATTTTTGCAAACAGTGCCTCCGATATGGGGCTAATATCCAAAATGTACAAGGAACTCATGCAACTCAACAACAAAAAAACAGACAACCCAATCGAAAAATGGGCAGGCGACCTGAAGAGACATTTCTCCAAAGAGGACATACAAATGGCAAATAGACATATGAAAAAATGCTCAACATCACTAATCATCAGAGAAATGCAAATCAAAACCACAATGAGATATCACCTCACCCCAGTCAGAATAGCTACCATGAACAAGACACATAATAACAAGCGTTGGAGAGGCTGTGGAGAAAAAGGAACCCTCATACACTGTTGGTGGGAATGCAGACTGGTGCAGCCGTTATGGAAGGCAGTGTGGAGGTTCCTCAAAAAATTACGAATAGAATTACTATATGACCCAGCAATCCCTCTCCTGTGTATATACCCAAAAAATCTGAAAATATTCATACATAAAGACATGTGTGCTCCAATGTTCATTGCAGCTTTGTTTATGGCGGCCAAGACATGGAAACAACCGAAATGCCCTTCGATAGATGAATGGATAAAGAAGTTCTGGTATATATGTACAATGTAATACAATTCGGCGGTAAGAAAAGATGATGTAGGAACATTTGTGACAACATGGATGGATCTTGAGAGAGTAATGCTGAGCGAAACAAGTCAGACAGAAAAAGCAGAGAACCATGTGATTTCACTGATATGTGGTATATAAACCAAAAACAACAAAAAAACAAAACAAACAAATGAGAAACAGAAACTCATAGACACAGACAATAGTTTAGTGGTTGCCAGAGGGTAACGGGGGCGGGGGGTGGGGGGTGGGAGATGAGGGTAAGGGGGATCGAATATATGGTGATGGAAGGAGAACTGACTCTGGGTGATGAACACACAATGGGATTTATAGATGATGTAATACAGAATTGTACACCTGAAATCTATGTAATTTTACTAACAATTGTCACCCCAATAAATTTAAAAAAGAAATCCAAAAATAAAAAATGAGTTTCTATCTTCATGGAAATCTAAATATGGTCTATGATTATAACGATTGTCCCAACACCTTCACATCCTGGTTATTTCATTGAAATCAATATCATGCATCCATCAGTGAATTGGACATGGAAGTCACACTGAATTAGAAGCAGCGTTGGTTTCACATACTGGACACAAATGTACATTCATGGGAACAATTCATTCTACGTGTTCAGAGAACTTTTACGACTCGGTGTTTCAAGGACATGATTATTTCATTTCTAAGGTTTCCACAAGTGAGTTTTCAGGGCTGTCAAAAAGCCATTGTTTTCCACAACTCTAAGTCATCTCTTCAAACTTGCATAGTGTACCATCCATGCTTACTTCTGATCATTTGGAAAGCTGATGTTTTGTAACTTTAACAGTATACTGTATGTAAAATATGTTTGCATTGCGCAGAAGTGCAGGGCCAAAAGTTTGCCAATTTATGTAAAGTTTCTTATAAAGGTTAAGTGGCATGATTCTATTTAGTACATTTTGTAATACCAAACCTTAAACTCCTCAAGGACAGAACCTATGCTTTATTGTTTTCTGCATCTCCAGTATATAACATACAGTACCTGCACAGAAACAAGTTACTACTAATGAATAATGCTGAAGAAAGGAGATAACCATTTGTAAAATTGTACCCATGAAACATGTTTGATCATCCTCTTTGGCTCAATTCCATCCTTAGTTCTTCACTGTACATGACTTTGTCCTTCAGTTAGGGACATTGTGTAAATTTTAAAAAGGTGTTTCTTTTACAAGTAAAAGTAAGTAAATAAATATGTTAGTATATTATTGTGCAACCTGAACAACTATACGTGTTAGCGCTATGTGGAAGAAGGAGCTTTGGCTGAGTGTACAGTTGTACTCATAACTCTTGCCAGCTCATATATACCCTAGATAGATACTAAGGCCCAGATTCAATAGGAAGTGTTCATATTTTAAGCCCCTCTCCATGATCCCAGATAAGGAAACTGTATCAGGTTTGGGATATTTCTGGAAAGGAAGAATCAGACTCTGAGAGTGGTGAACAGGAGAGAAAAGCAAACTCAGGAGACACATGTGGAGTACAGCAGGGAAAAAGTACAGCTTCACACATGTGTGTGTGCCAGTATGTGCATGAGTGTTCTCTCAAGTGTGTGAGTGGCTGTATGCGCCAGTGTGGCTTTACATACAATTGTGCTCTCCTCTTCTGCTCTTGGTGGAGAGGTGTAGAATCTCTAAGCCCCCTGGTCCCTTCTCATACAAGTTAGTATCTGTCCATAACGTGAAAAGTGTCCCCTTGGATGGAACATCCTTGGGCAGTGAATAACCTGAACACCCATACATAGCTTCTTTGCCCTCATCATCGAGTTTTTTTTTTTTTTTTTTAATTAAATTTATTGGGGTGACAATTGTTAGTAAAATTACATAGATTTCAGGTGTACAATTCTGTATTACATCATCTATAAATCCCATTGTGTGTTCATCACCCAGAGTCAGTTCTCCTTCCATCACCATATATTCGATCCCCCTTACCCTCATCTCCCACCCCCCACCCCCCGCCCCCGTTACCCTCTGGCAACCACTAAACTATTGTCTGTGTCTATGAGTTTCTGTTTCTCATTTGTTTGTCTTGTTCTTTTGTTGTTTTTGGTTTATATACCACATATCAGTGAAATCACATGGTTCTCTGCTTTTTCTGTCTGACTTGTTTCGCTCAGCATTACTCTCTCAAGAGTTTTATCTGACTTTTATGCTATCAACTATATTAAGGGAAATCTGGTTGTCTTTTTTTTCCTTTTTTTCCTCCTGTTATTGTATTTGGATAGTGGGGTGGGCCTGTTTATACCCCCATTCAACCTTCTTCACTATATCAACTACAGCTGATGTTTCCAACCCAGTGCTCTTTGGTGGTTGACACATTCCAGGCCAATTTCACTGGACATTACAAAATGTCTGTTCATCAGAGTAAGATAATATTCCTCTTTATTATTCACAGGTAGCTAAGATTCGCCTGAAACTTTGGCTTCAGGCTACCCCATTCTCCTAGACAGTTTTCTCTAATGATTTTATTCTTCCATCTAAGTACTATATATTCTTGGTAACTCAATCATAAACAGAGCCACTTATTTATTTTATAAATACAGTGCTATTCTGTTATCAGATGCAATTAATGTCTTTTCAAAAGCTAATGCATTAGATCCTGTTTTGCAACATGAGTGAATTAACCCATGAGGTTGGTAGCATTTGTTCAATAAATCCCATCTCCAAATAATTCCTTATACAGAATGAAGCTTTTCCTCTGGGGATTCACTTTGTCAACTCATTCAATCATACAGGTATTTTATACATTTACTGAGCACCTATATATATAAACTACTAATGCTAAGTACTACAAAGGATGAAAAAATGAATTAGACAGTTCTTAGCCTTAGAATAGTTTGATGGCTGAGATCATGTACTTTGAAATTATGCATACCTGGGTTCTGATAGCTCATCACCAGGTTTCAACTATTTAATCTTGAACAAATTACACAATCTCCCTAAGCATCAGATTCCACATATGCAAAAAAAGAAATAGTAATATCTATCTTACAGAGATTGTTAAAGTGATTAAATGAGGAGACCGTTAGACTAGGGTGGTTCTAATACCTTGGTAGCCTACATAAGTAAACCAAATCCTAATCCATAATCAATGCACTCAAATCTGATAAAATTAAACTTAAGAACAGCTGATTGCAAAGAGCCAACTAGACTTTCCCAAATAAGGAAACTGCTTAAGCTATAACCCATCAAATACATTTTTTTCTGTGCTTCTGCATCTTCTCTATAAAACCTCTTCCCTAGCTCCTGTTGGTGGAGTGGTTCTAACCACTTTTGCTTTGGTACTGCCTAATTTGTATTAACATATTTTCAAACAAACTCTTGAGAATTTTAATGTGTCTCAGTCATATTTTAGCAGTTCTGGTGACAGAAGTGGGATCCAAAGGGGTGTTCCCCAAAAACCAATCCCAACAAAACCCAGGAGCCATGAGCAACAAGGCACAGGTACTCACTGAGTCTTTTGTGCCTGCTGCTTTGTGGCTGTGTCTGAAGGTCATGAGTAAATCCCTATCAGATATGTGAGCTCCACAGCTTTAGTGTTATGGGCTCTCCAAATTGACTTGAGCATTTCTTCATCCAGTCTGAGTCTATAGTTGGAATGGGTCTACATTCATCTGGTCTGTGTCCAGTCTCAGACTGGGTCTAATTTAAACTGGACTGGATTCAATGTGATGTCTCAGGTAGGTAAAATTTTAAATTTTGTTTTAAGGCAAAAAAAGAAAGAGGGCTCTTCTCAGTCTAAAGAATGTGGAACTCCTCCACCTGAAACTCTAGCTAACTATATGGATAAAAATTATGGGCCCCAAAACTACGTTTTTTCTGAACAAGTGAGTTAACTTTACTAAAGATAATCTTGAATTACAGTGCCACAGTAGAAAAATTTTACCCTAGATAAGTTTATAAATTTATGAGGTGCCCTAGAGAAAAAGGGATCCCAAACTTCCCCAAAACAATAAGATACATCTTTGATTGGTGTGCCGAAGGTTCTAGGACAAAACGAATCAGTCTGCCTCTTTAAAAAAGTTTAGTATTGTGAGGACTATTTAGTGTTTGCCTGGATGAAACCTGATAAAATATTTTAAAAGATTTTTTTTTCTCAAAAGGAAATTTATGGTCAGAAGTTGGCCAAATTGGAAACAAAATTTCAAAGCCTAGTAGGTACCTTTTTTTCTTTTTTAACTTCTTGTTTTGAAATAATATTAGAGTACAAAAAGTTGCAAAAACAATACACAGAGATCTTGTATCCCCATCACTCAGCACTCCCAAAGGCTTACATCTTATGTATCTATAGTACAATTGGCTAGACCAGGACACTAATACTGATACAATACTAGTAAATAACCTATAGACTTTCTTCAAGTTTTCTCATAATTAGGCTGGAGTTCAGCACCTTCTAGCAAGAAGTGATGGTTTGCCATTTTCACTGCTTTGTATCAGGAGGTATGGATATCCACATGTCTAATTACTAGTGATACTACCTCAGATCACTTGGTTAAGGTGGCACTGGCCAGGTTATGCTCCACTCAAAAAGTACTATTTGAGAAAGAATATTTTCATTTAAAAATTGTTTTCACTCAAGAAATTTAACTGGATTCCATGAGCCCCAATGTTTTTGTCTTCTTATGACCAACATTCTACCATATGTCTGATTTACTGATGACCACAACACATTGACAATCTTTTGCTTGTCGATTTTTTTTTTAGATTTCTATTAAAATATAGCTAGCATACAATCTTTTATTAGTTTCAGGTGTTATTCAACATTTACATACTTAAACAAGTGACCACCATGATAAGTCCAGCAACCATCTGACACAGTACCATGCTGTCACAATATTATTGACTAGATTCAATATGCTGTACATTACATCTCCATGAATTATTTGTTTTTTACTTGGAAATTTGAAACTCTTATTCCCCTTCGTTTCCCACCCTTTTAAATTTTGCAATTATAGCTGCCATTCAATATTATTTTATATTAATTTTAGGTGTACAGCATAGTGGTTAGACATTTATATAATTTAAGAAACGCTCTCCCTGACTAGTCTAGTACTCAGCTGGCACTATACATAGTTGTTACCATATCATTGACTATATCCCCTATGTTTTACTTCACATCTCCATGACTTTTATAACTACCAATTTTTAATTCTTAATGCCTTCACCTTTTTCACTCTGCCCCTACCCCTCTCCCATCTATCACCTTAAAAAATCTAGTACCCATCTGACACCATACACAGTTATTACAATATTATTGACTATATTCTTTATGCTATACCATACATCCCCATGATTACTCTATAACTACCAATTTGTACTTCTTAATCCCTTACCTGCTTTTCACACACACTCCCAACCCCCCTTCCATCTGGAAACCATCAAAATGTTCTCTGTATCTATGAGTATGTTTCTGTTTGGTTTGTTTGTTTATTTTGTTCTTTACATTCCACATATAAGCAAAATCACATTGCATCTGTCTTTCTCTGACTGACACATTCCACAGCACAATACCCTCCAGTTCCATCCATGCTGCCACAGATATCAAGAAACCATTCCATTCCATAGCCAAGCAATATTCCATTGTATATATGTACCACCGACTCTTAATCCATTCATCCATCAACAGACACCCATGCTGCCTCCACATCTTATCCATTATAAACAATGCTACAATGAACATATGGATGTAACACATACCCTCAAAGTAGCCTTTTGGGTTTCTTTGGATAAATACCTAGAAGTGGGATTACTGGGTCCTTTCTTGTCTCTTGTTATAGCCTTTGTTTTAAAGTCTATTTCATCTGATATAAGCATTACTACTCAAGTTTTTTGTTTTCATTTGCATTTTCTTTTTTTTTAATTAAAGTTTATTGGGGTGACAATTGTTAGTAAAGTTCTATAGGTTTCAGGGGTACAACTATAATATATCATCTATATATCACATTGTGTAAGGATAACACACACAAAAAAGAAAATTACAGACCAATATCTCTGATGACTACAGATGCAAAACTTCTAAACAAAATTCTAGCAAATTAAATGCAGCAATGCATTAAAAAGATTATACATCATTTGCATTTTCATGAAATGTCTCTTTTCATCCCATTACTTTCAGTCTGTGTGTCTCTTTTGATCTGAAGTGAGGCTCTTATAGGCAACATATGTAAGGGTCTTGTTTTCTTATCCAACCAGCCACTCTTTTTTTTACTTTTTACTTTTTTATTACTAGTTTCAGATTTAACAAACAACATAGTGGTTAGACATTTACCCACCTCACAAAGTGATAACAATGAGTCTACTATACATCTGACACAATGGATAGCTATTACAATACCATTAACTATATTCCCTGTACTGTTCTTCATATTTTGTGACTATATATTTTTAAAATTTTTGTTGGCTGTCAATATTATTTTGTATTAGTTTCAGGTGTATAGCATAGTGGTTAGGCATTTATATAATTTATGAAGTGATCTCCCTGGTAAGTCTAGTATCGATCTGACATTATATATAGTTTCTACAGTATTATTGACCATTGGATCATTTGTTTTAACCACATTTAAAATCATTGTTTATAGATATGTAGTTATTGTCATTTTACTATTCACATATTTATCTTTTTATTCATCTTGAAGAAATCCCTCTAACATTTCTTGTAATACTGGTTAGGTGGTGATAAACTCCTTTAGCTTTTTCTTGTCTGGAAAGATCTTTATCTGTCCTTCAATTCTAAATGATAGCTTTTCTGGGTAGAGTAATCTTGGTTGTAGGTCCTTGCTTTTCATCACTTTGAATATTTGTTGCAAATGCCTTCTGGCCTGCAAAGTTTCTGTTAAGAATTCAACTGACAGTCATATGGAAGCTTCCCTGTGGGCAACTAACTGCTTTTTTCTGGCTGCTTTTAAGATTCCTTCTTTGTCTTCAACCTTTGGCATTTTAATTATGATGTGTCTTGGTGTGAGCCTCTTTGGGCACATCTTGTTTGGGTCTACCTGAATTTCCTAGGTTTGTATGTCTATTTCCCTCACAAGGTTAGGGATGTCAATATTTCTTCAAATAGGTTTTCAATTCCTTGCTCTCTTTTCCTTCTGGTACCCCTATGATGCTGCAGTTGGTATGCTTCGTGATGTCCCAGAGTCCCCTGAAACTATCCTAATTTTTTTGGATTCCTTTTTCTTTTTGCTTTTCTGATTAGGTATTTTCTGTTACCTTATCTCTCAAATTGCTGATTCTATCCTCTGCTTCATCTAATCTACGGTTGTATTCTTTATAGAATACTAATGTACTCTTCATTTCAGTTATTATATTCATTTCTGACTAGTTTTTTTAAATTTCTGTCTCTATTTTTATATTTCTATCTCTATTTCTATATTTCCTATCGAGTTGTTGAAGTTCTCACTAAGATCATTGAGCATTCACATAACCAGTGTTTTGAGCTGTGCATCTGGTAGATTGCTTGTCTCCATTTTGTTTAGTTTTTTTTTTATTTTTTCTGGAGCTTTGTTCTGAAATTTCATTTGAGATATATTTTCTTGTTTCCTCATTTTTATTGACTCTCTGTGTTTGTTTCTACGTATTAGGTAGAGCTGCCATTTCTTCCAGTGTAGTAGAGTGGTCTTCTGTAGTAAGTGTCCTCTGGGGCCCAGTGGCACAGTCTCCCTGGTCACTAGAGTCAGGTGTTCCAGGTGTGTCCCTTGTATGGGTTGTATGTGCCCTCCTATTGTAGTTGAGCTTCGGTTGCTGTGTACATGTCAATGGAAGGGACTGGTCCTCAGATTGATTGGTTGTGAGGACCAGCTCTGACTACAGTGGAGGAGCTGTTATGCAGGGGCTCACCCTATGGAGCAGGATTCACTTTTGCATGGCTCTGGTGCATGTCCAGTGTGCTCTTTTGGTTTGTCATCATTGGATGTGGCTAGGTGATGCTCTGGCTCGATCCGAAGTTGGCCACTGGGTATGCCAGCCCCGAGAGGGGCCCCAGTGCAGGCCACATCAAGTACAGCCTTTGCCCTGCCCATAGCCACCTGGCATGAGCCACTAATCAATCCACAGATGGTTACCTCCCACACTAGGCTTGCAGGTACCTCAAGAGTCCAAGCCACGAACCGAGTCTGGCTGTCACTAGTGCCAGGCTTCAGGCTGCTCAGCAATGGGTATGGGACACACAGAAGCCACATGCTGCTTGTTTGGGTTTTGTGGCCCTTTGAGGGATTTTATGAAAGTCGACAGCATGAGCCAAGGCAGGCATTTGTATGGAAAAACCACTGGAAGTGGCCCGGGTGCGCCCCAAACTTGGGTGGGGCAGGGTCTCAGGGAATGACCAAAGCAGGTCTAACAAATGGTGTTAGCCAGGTTGATGGAGACTCAGATATGGTGGCATCTGTGTCTGCACACCAGCAGCAGGAAGGGCTCAACAAAGAAACAATGGATTCTGGCACTTCTGTCTGGAAGAAAGATGCCCCTTCAACCCACTCCCTGGAGCCAGACAATCCAGTTTCTCCCCTTATGTCCCCGCTGCCTTTTGAGCTGTTGTCCCAATGCTGGAGCTCAGAGAGAGTGAGCCTGTCAGCGAGTAAGTCCTTGTATGGCCCTTTAAGAGGATCACCTGGCACTCTAGCTACCTTCCATCTCACTCAAGCCCAAGCTCTACTAGTTTTCACAGCCAGAAGTTGTGGGCACTTCTCTTTTCAGCCTTGCAACCCTGGGATGGGCAGCCTGGCGTGGGGTTGGAACCCCTCCTTTCACTCGGGAGGACCTCTGCAGTCAATATATACCTCCCAATTTTTAAAGGTCACACACAGGTGTGGAACCAATCTGTTTTACATCTCTGTCCCTCCTACCAGTGTCAAGGTGGTTTCTACTGTGTGTCCTTAGAATTAGGACTTCATTTCAGCTAGACGTCAGGTGATTCTCAATGATGGTTGTTCTGTAAGTTAGTTGTAATTTTGATGTTATCATGAGAAGAGGCAAACACAGGAAATTCTTGTAGAAACTTTTTAAAGACCTTTCTTCATAAGCTAGACTGGAACTATGTACCCAGATATAAAGAAAACATTCTGAAGCATTTGTGGAACAATTTATTCAAACATTCCAAAGACATACGCATTCTGACAATTGAGTTCACAAACTTGTTGCAATGATGTTGCTAACCTTTTTTGGTATCAGAGGGATTATTCATTATGAATTTCTACCAACTGGACAAACAGTTAACTAAGTATACTAATTGAAAAGTTGCATGGAAGAGTTAGGCAACGTGAAATTTTCGCCCAAAATTCATGGCTCTTGCATCACGACAATGCACCAGCTCACATGGCACTGTCCATGAAGGAGTTTTCAGCCAGTAAACAAATGACAGTATTGGAACACCCTCCCTATTCACCTGATCTGGCCCCCAATTACTACTGTCTTTTACCAAAGGAAGATAAAGGAAACATTGAAAGGAAGACATTTTGATGACATTCAGGACATCAAGGGTAATACGATGACAGCTCTGATGGCCATTCAAGAAAAAGACTCCAAAATCCTTTAAAGGGTGGACTAGGCACTGGCATTGGTGCATGGCTGTCCAAGGGTAGTACTTCAAAGGTGACCTTAGTGATATTCAGCAATGAAGTATGTAGCACTTTTTCTAGGATAAGTTCACAAACTTAATTGTTTGACTTCATATGTCTCTAAATCTAGAACATAGAAATCTTTTGATTTCCATCTTAGGTAGAAATCTTCTCCCTGATATAAAGAAGCAAGTTGAAGATAATGAAGTTGGATGGGTGAATCAGTCCCTTAATATCATTTAGGCTGCTACACAATTATTTAAGAAATTAAAAACAACTGTCCTTTTCTTACAAATCTAGTCTTTACAAGAACAAAAATGTGCCTCTACAAGCAATTTAAAGCCCACCTATCCTTTTTTTCTTTCCAGTCTCAAGGCAGTGAAAAGTCATGTAATGGTTACTACTCCCTGGAGAGGACTCAAAACACTTCTGCATACTGCATATTGGTATTCAAGTCGCACACACACAAAAGAAAAAAACAAAACAACAAGTCAAACACTGGATGGTACAATGCTTTACTTACTTAAGAAAGATACATAATAAGATCATCTTCCATAGTATCAGTACTCCATGGCCAGTTGGTCTCTTCTAGCAGCCAACACAGGCCAGTTGGCCTATGTGTATTTCCCTCATGTTGCAGTGGAAAAACCCTGTCCCCTCCCAACAGAGGATAGGTATAACAGTGGGTTGGCCAGGTGCTATACAATGCACACACTTTAAATAGAAACAAAGGAGCACTCAGAAAGTTAAACAAGGAGGGATATTCCCATACGAGGTGATAAATTCGGCACACTTTGAGTGGCTCTTTGTCTCTTGATGGGCATCAAAGGACCGCACACGTGAGATGTGCTTTCCAACAATTTCCAAACAAGATAAAATACGAAAATATTAATAACTGAACATAGGTTTATTTACTTTTGACTTCTTATCAGAGAGGAACTAAAAATGTGTGGGTCTGTTAATAAACATGTCTTGTGTCACATTAAGAAAACAGTATGAGGAAGAATAGGCTTCTGAAAATTATAAAATGTATTCATAAATTTCCAATTGACAAAATGCTGGTGTAACAGAAAGTACACAATTGCTTACTTCTTAGTTTTCACTAGAAATCTAGGTTTCTAAGGGTTAAGAATTCTAATCAGTATGTGTAATTAAATCTACTAGAAACAATAGGTGAAACAACTCTGTACAGAGAAAGCAGAATGCATTTTTGGTAAGAAAAGGTATAAGGTATTGCAATCCATTTTTCGTAAGGGAATAGTGTTGTCCTAAATTAGAATAACTGATTGTTTCAGAATGAGAACGAAGGGAATAATGACAAAAAATTAAATGGATATAAAAATCAGGAAGAGAGAAAGGAAGGGAATAACATATGTGGTCAAGCTTGCTAAAACTGAATAGATGTTTTATAAGGATTTTTACAATCAGCTTGAATATCAACAGTATGCCGATACAAAATAAAAACATAATTCTCTTTTATTTGTTAAAAGGACAAAGCTTTCTTAGTTTATTGCTCTGATTTTGATAAGAAATTATGAAAGGTTTTTCTTTACCTTTTTGGCGATCTACCTGGAAAGCAAAGAATGTGCGCCTTACCAAAATGAATTACTGTACATCACGTTATCTTTATCAGGTTTTTGATAACTTGGGAGAACTGAGTCTTCTCTATTAAGAGCTGAGGATTTAATAAGAACAACTTTGTAAAACAACTATGCAACTTTATGTGTTTGCCTTAGAAATCTTTGTCACTTTGGTTGAATAGAAAACCAAGATTATATTTAATCAAGTGTTCAAACACTTAACTTTTTTTTTTTTTTTTTACAAATTTACCATAATTATATTCTAAGCAAAGTCTTTTTTACCTAAAATAACTTTGAGATTTTCAAGAGGATCCCTGAAACATCTCAAAAAATTTTACCTCTCTGTATAAAAGAGATGTTAAACTAATCAGGCTTATTTGATATGTTAAATTACATGAGAAACACTGTTAAATAAAAAGAGATACTAAAGCATCTATAGGTTATATTTGCATAACATTATGTGATTGATATAACTGTTTAAGAAATTATATGAAATTCCTAGATCTGAAATGTCCCAGTATAATGTTATCAATCATAATTCTAGCTATTAGCTTAAATTGTTTTTTTACTCTTTTTTCAATTAGAGCTCGCATTAAATATTGTTTTATTAGTTTCAGGTGTACAGCATAGTGGTTACACATTTATATAATTTACAAAATAATTCCCACCAGCTTAGGTAACAGAGTTGACCACAAAAAGGAAAGAACCAGTGACATGGAAGATAGAAATGTGGAAATGACACAGATGGAAGAAGAGAGAGACTTGAGAGTTAAAAGAAATGAAAGAACTCTACAAGAACTTTCTGACTCCGTCAGGAAGAGCAATATAAGAATAATGGGCATACTAGAAGGAAAAGAAAGGGAGATGGGAACAGAGGGTATATTCAAACAAATAGTCGATGAGAACTTCCCAATCTTGTGCAAAGAACTGGATCCTCAAATCCAAAAAGCAAACAGAACACCTAAGTACCTAAATCCCAACACACCTTCTCCAAGGCAGATCGTATTGAAGCTGTCAAAAATTAACAAGAAAGGAAGAATCCTCAAGGCAGCAGGGCAAAGAAGACGGTAACCTACAAAGGAAAGCCCATTAGGTTATCATCAGATTTTTCAGCAGAAACTACAAGCCAGGAGGGAGTGGATTCAAATATTCAAAATATTGAAAGAGAGAAATTATGAGCCAAGAATAATATATCTAGCAAAGATATCCTTTAGATATGAATGCGGAATAAAGACCTTCCAGACATACATAAGCTGAGGGAATTTTCTAACACACTACCTGCACTACAAGAAATACTGAAAGAGGCTATTCGACCTGAAACTAAAAATCAAAAGAATACAAAACCATGAGTAGTATTACAAACAGATAGAAGCAGGAAATGGCAACCCTTACACAAAATATAACACTATGCACTTAAACATAATATACAGTGTAAAGAAGAAAAAAATAAAAACACTTAAAAAAAGAGGAAAAAGACAACTTGCAACTGCAGCATAGAAATCAACTCACAGCATAAATAGGGATAATTTGTGACAATAAAAACATAAAAGCAGAGATAGTAAAGGTCTGAACCAGCAAAAGGGAATGGAGAAAGTAAGCATACTGAAGAAAATGGAACGCTCTAAATATGGAACTGTCTTTTCCATAAAATTAATGGTAAACACTCAAAAAAAAATCCAGAACTGAAATATATAACATTAAACAAATAAGAAATAGAGGGGAAAATCAGAGAATACCACCACACTGAAATAATAGACAGCAACAAAATGGCAAAACAAAAGAAAACAAAAATAATGGAAACACCATCCAACAAGAAAACCAGAGATGGAATGACAGGAAATGCTCACATATCAATGATCAACCTAGAAAAGAGCACTATAGGAATGGCGGCAGCGAGGCAGACTTCTTGAGTTCTCCTCCAGAGCTTACCACAAACTGAACATCTATGACCCATCAAAGGACTCTCTGCTCATCACACAGAACTGCTAAGAGACTCTTATGAGGATTACTTGAAGGTGGGCAAATTGACAGAGCAGGGGAAGACGGAAGTGAGCAGAGTGGAGATGCGGCCCACATTGGCAACTGTGGAGATGCAGCCCACATCTGTGGCTGCAGAGACGCAGGGGATACCAGGATCGAACAGATACCACAAAAGCCAGGAGGTTGGCTCTTTCCCTACGTCCCACAGCTGATCTCTCCCACCGAGAGGACAGCTTATCCAGCATTTGAGGCAGTAACCTCAGGTAAGACCTCCAGCTGGGTCCTAGGTCAGACAAAGGATGTAAACTACATATCGGGGCCCCTCCCCCCACTCTCCCAATCCTACCCCCGCCCTTCCATAGAAGTTCTCCTGAACTAGAATTATAGTAGTGAGATGTAGTGTCAGATTACAGAGGAGCCATAGTGCTCAGGATCTGGGAAGACCCCGGCGTGCAGGCTGACCCAGGGAAGAGGCTGGGAAGAGTGTGACACTGCTGGGCTGGGAGAGAGAAGACTCCCCCATCTGCAGCCCCACCCTTTCTGGCCTACCTAGGGCAGGGCAATTACAACTGGGGAGACACTCCCAGGGATCAGCAGTAGGCAGCAAATGCAGCTCTAGGCTTTCAGCAGCTCAGAAATCTCCCGCCCACCCGCCACACACACACACACACACACACACACACACACACACACGGAAGAAGTGCCTTAAGACTCAGGAGAACTGGCCACAGGGCTGGTGGTGTTAATCTCAGTGCACATATATGCAGGCAAGAGCAGAAACTGCACTGACTTTGTAGAAACTACCATCTAGAACCCTTGGCCCCACTCATCTAAATCTGCAGTCCCAAGGTCACTTTGGGCATCAGGTGACCAGCTCTGACTGCACAACACGCAGAGGACTCTTTGGTACAGCAGAGGACAACCTGGAGATTACTTGGTGGGCTTAAGCCAAGACTAGCACTGCTTTTTTGTTTCGTTTTGTTTTATATCTTTGATATTTTTGCCTGTGTTGAGTGTGGGTTATCGGTTGTTTTCACACGTGAATGTATTTGTTTTTTTCTTTGTTGTTGTTGTTGTGCTTGGTGATTTGCTTTGTTCTGAAATTGTGTTATACCAGGGCCCAGCACAAGAGGCACAAGATTCAACAAACCCAGAGGCCAACTCCAGAAAAACCAGCGTACTACCAGGTTTGACCTACAAGTGACACAGCCAGAGGGAATTCTCTACAGCACAAGAGCCCATAGAGGCTAAGCCTCATTTAAGTGGTCAACCCTCATGCAGTAGAAATTCCTGCTGTGGGCAGAGCCAAGTCTCACAACTAGTCAGCCTAGGAGTCAATCCCACTTACTCACAAGCTAAAAGCAATTAAAGATCAACTTTAACAGGACAATATACACAACACAAGAGCCATCTTTGGAGCACACACAGAAAAGAAGAAGGAAGTGGTGCAAGTCAAATATAAAGGACACACTACGTAAGATAACCCAGCAAGAACTAAGAACTCTAGGGGCTCTACCTAATACATCGAAGCAAACACAGAGAGTCAGCCAGAATGGGGAAACAAACAAATATGTCCCAAATAAAACAATAGAAGAAACCTCCAGAATTAGAACCAAATGAAGTAGAGGTAACCAACCTATCAGAGACAGAGTTCAGAACATTGATGATAAGAATGTTTAAGGAACTTAGTGACGACATAAAGAAGGGTAGAGAAATCACAATGAACAACCAGTTAAAACTAAAAACTTCTTCATCCGATGATGTAATACAAAATTGTACACCTGAAATCTATGTAATTTTACTAACAATTGTCACCTCAATAAATTTAATAAAAAAAACAAAACTAAAAACTACAATAACTGAAATAAAAAACACACTTGAAGGAATTACCAGCAGGTTAGATGAAGCAGCGCATCAAATCAGCAACTTAGAAGACAAGTTAGCAGAGATCACCCAAACGGAACAACAAAAAGAAAAAAGAATAAAAAACAATGAAGATGGTTCAAGAGATCTCTGGGATAACATCAAGCCGAACAACATGCGCATCACAGGAACACCAGAAGGTGAAGGGAGGAAGCAAGGGATCAAGAATATATTTAAAGTAAAATGTCCGAAAACTTCCCTAACCTGGTGAAGGAAACCGACATACAAGCCCAGGAAGTGCAGAGAATTCCAACCAGGATAGACCCAAACAGGTCCACACCAAGACACATTATACTTAAAGTGGCAAAGGTTAAAGACAAAGAGAGCATCCTAAAAGCAGCAAGAGAAACACGGGGGGTTACATACAAGGGAATATAAGACTATCAAATGATTTTTCTACAGAAACATTGCAGGCCAGGAGGGAGTGGAAGGAGATACTAAAAATAATGGAAAACAAAGGCCTACAACCTAGATTTCTTTATCCAGCAAGACTATCATTTTAAATTGAAGGAGAGATAAAGAGCTTCTCAGAAAAGAATAAGCTAACGGAATTTATTGCCATCAAGCCAGCATTGCAGGAAATACTAAAAGGACTTCTGTAAACAGAAGAAAGATGAAAACAATCTTACTACAAATTTAAAAAATGGCAATAACTATGTACCTCTCAATAAACACTTTAAATGTAAATGCATTAAATGCTCAATCAAAACACCTAGGGTGGCCGAGTCGATAAGAAAGCAAGACCCTCGTATATGCTGTATATAAGAGACTCACCTCAGATCAAAAGACACACACAGGCTGAAAGTGAAGGGTGGAGTAAGATATTTCATGCAAATGGAAATGAGAAACAAGCTGGAGTTGCAATACTCATAACTGAAAAAATAGACTTTACAATGAAGACTATATTAAAAGACAAAAATGGGCACTATGTAATAATAAAGGGATCGATCAGACAAGAGGACATAACTCTAGCAAACATTTATGCACCCAACATAGGAGCACCTAAGTGTATAAAACAGATACTGACTGACATAAAGACAGAGATCAACAGTAATATTATCATAGTAGGGGACTTCATTACACCTCTGACAACTAGGGACAGGTCTTCCAGACAGAAAATCAATATGGAAACAACAGACTTAAGTGAAACATTGGACCACTTGGATTTAATCCATATTTTCAGAGCATTTCACCCCAAAGCTGCAGAATACATGTTCTTCTCAAGCACACATGGAATATTTTCCAAGATAGACCACATGTTAGGCCACAAAAAAAGTCTTGATAAACTTAAGAAAATTGAAATCATACCAATTGTCTTCTCTGACCACAGTGCTATGAAATTAGAAATGAACTACAGGAAAAAAACTGGAAGACACACAAATTCACAGAGGCTGAATAACATGTTACTAAATAATGAATGGGTCAAGCAGGAGATCAAGGAGGCAATCAAAAGACATCTCAAGACAAACAAAAATGAAAACACGAAGCCCCAAAATCTATGGGATTCAGTGAAAGCAGTCCTAAGAGGGAAATTCACAGCACTGCAGGCCTACCTAAAGAAACAAGAAATGTCACTAATCAACAGTTTTTCTTCACACTTAAGGGATCTGGAAAAAGAACAGCAAAATAAGCCAAAAGGGAGTCCAAGGAAGGAGATAATAAAGATCAGAGAGGAAATAAATGAAATAGAAACCAGAAAAACAATAGAAAAGATCAATGAATCCAAGAGTTGGTTTTTAGACAAGATAAACAAAATCGACAAACCTTTAGCCAGACTCATCAAAAAAAAAAGAGAGACAGGACCCAAATTAAAATCAGAATGAAAGAGGAGAAGTGACAACAGACACCACACAAATACAAAAAAATTTAAGAAATTGCTATGAACAACTACATGCCAACAAATGTGACAATCTGGAAGAGATGGACAATTTTCTAGAAGCATAAAACCTTCCAATGCTACCTCAAGAAGAAACGAAAACCTGAATAGACTGATTACCACCAGAGAAGTTGAATCAGTAATCAACAATCCCCCAACAAACAAAAGCCCTGGACCAGATGGCTTTCCAGGTGAATTTTACACAACGTTCAAAAAAGAATTATCACCTATTTTCCTCAAGCTCTTCCAAAAAATCCAGAAGGAGGGAAGGCGCCGAAACACTTTTTATGAGGCCACTAACACCCTGATCCCCAAATCAGAAAAAGACACTACAAAAAAAGAATACTACAGGCCGATATTTCTAATGAATGTAGATGTAAAAATCATCAACAAAATATTAGCAAACAGAATTCAGCAATACATTAAAAAGATCATACACCATGATCAAGTGGGATTCATTCCTGGTATTCAAGGGTGGTTCAACATCCATAAGTCAATGAATGTGATAGACCCCTTTAACAAAATTAAAAGTAAAAATCTTATGATCATATCAATAGATGCAGAAAAAGCATTTGACAAAATCCAGCAGACATTTATGACAAAAACTCTGTCCATATCTCAACATAATAAGGGCCATATATGATAAACCCACAACTAACATCATACTCAACGGGGCAAAGCTAAAACCATTCCCCTTAAGATCAGGAACAAGGCAAGGTTGCTCACTTTCTCCACCTCTATTCAACATGGTGCTGGAAGTTCTAGCCACAGCAATCAGACAAGAAAAAGAAATAAAAGGCATCCAAATTGTTAAGGAGGAAGAAAATTGTCATTTTATGCAGATGACATGATACTATATATAGCGAACCCTAAAGACTCCACCAAGAAACTATAAGAGCTGATAAATGAATTTAGTAAAGTAGCAGCATACAAAATTAATATTCAGAAATCAGTTGCATTTGTGTATACCAATAATAAAATATCAGAAGGAGAAATTATGTAAACAATCCCATTTACAATTTCTCCAAAGACTATAAAATACCTGGGAATACATTTAACCAAAGTAAAAGATCCGTACTCAGAAAATTATAAGACACTGAAGAAAGTAATTAAAGAAGCTACAAATAGATGGAAATATATAGCGTGTTCATGGATAGGAAAAATTAATATAGTTGAAATGTCCATGCTGCCTAAGGCAATATACATATTCAACGCAATTCCTGTCAAACTACCAAGGACATTTTTCATCAGAAATAGCATATGTAATCCTAAAATTTATATGGAACCATAAAAGACCCTGGATAGCCTCAGCAATCCTGAGAAATAAGAATAAAGTGGGAGGTATAGTGATACCTGACATCAAATTATACTACACGTCTACAGTAATGAAAACAGCATAGTACTGGCATAAAAGCAGACACATAGATCAATGGAACAGAATAGAGAGCCTAGAAATAAAGCCATGCCTATATGGTCATTTAATCTATGACAATAGAAGCAAGAATTTACTGTGGGGTAAAGACAGTCTATTCAATAAATGGCGCTGGGAAACCTGGAGAGACACATGCAAAAAAATGAAGCTGGACCACATCCTCACACCATATACAAAAATAAATTCAAAATGGCTTAAAGACTTAAATGTAAGATCTGAAATCATAAAATTCCTAGAAGAAAATGTAGGAAGAAACTTTACAAACATTACCTGGAGTAAGATTTTTACTGATATATCCCCGCAGGCAAGGGAAGTAAGAGAAAAGATAAACATGTGGGATTACATCAAACTAAAAAGTTTTTTCACAGCAAAGGAAACCATCAATAAAACAAAAAGAGATCCTACTGAATGGGAAAAGATATTTGTCAATAATACATCTGACAAGGGGTTAATACTGCAAATTTATAAAAAAAATCTCACTCAACTCCAAAAAAACAAGCAATCAAATTTAAAAATGGGCAGAGGACATGAAGAGATATTTTTCTAAAAAGGATATACAAATGGTGAACAAACATATGAAAAAATGTTCAACCTCACTAACCATCAGAGAAATGCAAATAAAAACCACAATGAGATACCACCTCACCCCAGTCAAAATGGCTGTCATCAATAAATCAACAAATAACATGTGCTGGTGAGGATGTGGAGAAAAGGGAACTCTTGTGCACTGTTGGTAGGATTGCATATTGGTGTCGCCACTTGGAAAACAGTATGGAAGTATCTCAAAAATATGAAAATGGATCTGCCTTATGATCCAGCAATTCCACTCCTAGGTATCTATATGGAGAAATCCCAAACTGTAATTCAAAAAAAATTATGCACCCTTATGTTTATTGCAGCACTATACACAATAGCCAAGACATGGAAACAAGCAAAATGTCCAACGGTAGATGACTGGATTAAGAAACTGTGGTACATTTATACAATGGAGTATTATGCAGCCATAAAGAAGAAAGAAATCTTACCATTTGCAACAACATGGATGGACCTAGAGAACATTATGTTAAGTGAAATACGTCAGACAGAGAAAGACAAATACCATATGATCTCACTTATATGTGGAATCTAAAGAAAAGAATAAATTAATGAACTAATCAGAAATAGTTTCAGAGACATAGAGGAAACACTGAGGGTTGCTAGATGGGAGGGTGGGTGGGGACAAGGGGGAAGGTGAGGGGAATAGAAAGCACAGTCAGTAACCACAAGATTGCCATGGGGTTACGAGAGTTAATTTGGGAAATGTAATCAATAATGTTGTAAAGATTTTGTAGGGTATCTGATGGAGACTTGTCTCTTTGGGGAGACCACCTCAGGAAAGATGCAGATGCCTGATCACTGCACTGTACACCTGAAGCTGACGCTGAATAATAATGAATGTCAACTACAAGTTTTTATATATATATATACATACATACACACACACACACACACACACACACACACACACACACAAGAAGCGGAGTACAGCATTAGGAATAGAGACAGTGGAAATGTAATGGCTCTGTGCAATGTCAGAGGGATAGTGGATGTGGCGAGGGGGTTGACACAGTGTGAGGGATATAAATGATAAATGTCTAACTATTACTTTGTTTTGTGCACCTGAAACTGATTAAAAAAAATAAAAAATAAAAGAAATACAAAATATCATCGAAGAATACTATGAAGGATTAAATGCCACCAAATGCAAAAACCTAGAAGAAATTAACAAGTCTTAGAAACATATAGCCCTACTAGGTTGCATCATGAAGAATCAACATTAAGGAAATTGAACCAGTCATCTGAAACATTCACAAAAGCAAAAGTTCAGGACCAGATGTCTTCACTAGTGAATTCTACCAAGTATTCAAAGAGGATCTAATACCTTTCTTACTCAAACTCTTCCAAAAATTGAAGAAAATATAATACTCCCTAACTCATTTTTTGAGGCCAACATTACACTGATACCAAAACATTGTTAGAACAACACAAAAAAAGATAATTGCAGACCAGTATCTCTGATGAATACGGATGCAAAAATCCTAACAAAATTCTAACAAATCGAATGGAACAATACATTAAAAAGATTATACACCTGACACCAAGTGGGGTACGTCCCAGGGGCACAAGTATGGTTCAATATGTACAAATCAAGAAAGAAATAAAAAGCATACAATTTGGGAATGAAATAGTTAAATTGCCACTTTTTGCACATGACATGATGTTATATGTAGAAAACCCTAAAGACTCCACCGAAAAGCTATAAGAAGCAATGAACGAATACAGCAAAGTGCTGGCTACAAATTCAGCATACAAAAGTCCATTGCATTCCCGTATACTAACAAAGAAATCTCAGAAAAAGAAATATATATATATATTTTTAAATTCCATTTGCAATTGCAACAAACAAATAAAATACCTAGGAATAAACTTAACAAAGGATGTGAAACACTTATACACTGAAAACTGTAAGACATTTTTAAAAGAAATCGAAGAAGACACAAAGAAATGGAAAGATATTCTGTGTTCATGGATTGGAAGAGTCAATATAGTTAAAATGGCCATATGACCCAAAGTAATATACAGATTTAACGCAATTCCCATCAAAATCCCAATGGCATTTTTTAAAGAAATAGAACAATAAATCATCAGATATGTGTGGAACTACAAAAAACCCCAGATATCCAAAGTAATCCTAAGAAGAGTGCTGGAGGGATCATATTCCCAGACTTAAGCTTGTGCTACAGGGCAACAATAATCAAATCAGTATGGCATTGGCAGAAAGAATAGACACACCAACCAATGGAATAGACCTGAGAACCCAGAAATAAACCCACATAAATAAGGACAGATAATTTTCTACAACGATGCCAAAAACATATAATGGAGAAAAGAGAGCCTTTTCAATAAATGGTGCTGGGAGAATTGGAAAGCTACATGAAAAAGAATGAAACTAGGCTGCTATCTATCACCATGTACCAAAATTAACTCAAAACGGATCAAAGACCTAAACATAAGACCTGAAACAATAAACTGCATAGACGAAAACATATGTACTAAACTTATGGACCTTGGGTTCAAAGAGGATTTCATGAATTTTACTTCAATGATAAGAAAAATAAAAGCTAAAATAAATGAAAGGGAGTATATCAAAGTAAAAAGCTTCTGCACAGCAAAATAAACCAATTACAAAATAAAGAGGCAACCAACCGAATGGGAGAAGATTTTTGCAAACAACGCCTCTGATAAGGGGCCAACATCCAAAATATAAAAGGAACTCATGCAACTCAACAACAAAAAAACAAACAATTCAATGTAAAATGGGCAGAGGACCTGAATAGACATTTCTTCAAAGAAGACATATAAGAGAAGTGACCCTGGGTGGTGAATATACAATGTGATATATAGATGTTGTATTACAGAATTGTACTCCTGAAATCTATGTAACTTAACTAACAACTGTCACCCCAATAAACTTTAATTTAAAATAATTAAAAATAGAATTGCCATATGACCCAGTAATCCCTTTCCTGAGTATCTACCCAAAAAATCTGAAAACATTTATCCATAAAGACATATTTGCTCCAATGATCATTGCATCTTTTTTTTACGATGGCCAAGACATAGGAACAACCAAAGTGTCCTTCGATAGATGAATAGATAAAGAAGTTGTGGTATATATACACAATAGAATACTTTTCTGCCATAAGAAAAGATGAAATAGTACAATTTGCGACAGTATGTGTGGATCTTGAGTTACAATGCTAAGCGAAATAAGTCAGAAAAAGTAGAAAACCATATGATTTCACTGATATGTGGTATATAAAACTGAAAACAACAAAAGAACAAGACAAACAAATCAAGAAACAAAATCTCATAGAAATATACAATAGTTTAGTGGTTACCAGAGTGTAAGGGGGGTGTGGAGTTCTAGAAGAGGGTATACGGAGTCAAATATATGGTGATGGAAGGAGAACTGACTCTGGGTAGTGAACACATAATGTGAGATATAGATGATGTATTACAGAATTGTACACCTGAAATCTATGTAACTTTACAAACAATTATCACCCCAATAAACTTTAATTTTTAAAAAAAGATTCTTTAGAAACTTTCACAAGGAAAGGAGCTCTAACACAGTAGCAAGTCTTGTGATCAACCTCAAGACCACTCTATTGGGTAAAATATTCCACTGACCATATACAGTACTGCCTTTCTAAAAAATCCTTCACCAGAATTAGCCAACTAATATCCAAGAATGGCATGTTTTCTGATACAACAGTAATATAATACATAAATATAATTCAATTGCCTAAGCAAATTAATAACCCATGACAGAAATAGGACAACTACTTTCATGTTTTTTCTCGTTTTTTATCTTTATTAAATTATTGAAGTGACATTGGTTAGTAAAATTATATAGGTTTCAAGTGTATATTTCTATAATACATCATCTATATATTTCATTGTGTGTTTACCACCCAGAGTTAGTTCTCCTTCCATCACCACACATTTGACCCTTTTTACCTCCTTCACCACCCTGACTCCCCCCTTAACCTCTAGTAACAACTAAACTGTTCTGACTATGATTTTTTGTTTCTTTGTTTGTATTGTTTGTTTGTTGCTTTCAGTTTATGTGATACATATGAGTGAACTCTTATGGTTCTTGACTTTCTCGGCCTGACTTATTTCGCTTAGGATGATAATCTCAAGACCCATTCATGTGGTCGCAAATGGCAGGATTTCATCTTCTCTTACGGCCAACTAATATTTCACTGTATATGTGTACCACATCTTCTTTATCCAATCATCTATTGAAGTACCTTTGGTCATTTCCATCTCTTGGCCATGGTGAATAATGCTGCAATAAACATAGGGGTACATAGGAGTTTGGATAATTCTCATCCTAGAAAAAGTGCTACATACCTCATTGCTGAATATCACTATGGTCACCTTCAAAGTACTCCCTCCCCTTGGGAAGCTATGCACCGGCACCAATGCCTAGTCCACCCTTCAAAACAATTTTGGAACTCTTTTTCTGGAATTGCCACCAGAGCTGTCATTGTATTATGCTTGAAGTCCTGAATGTCATCAAAAAGTCTTCCTTTCACTATTTCCTTTATCTAGGGTAAAGAAAGAAGTCACTGGGAGCCAGATCAGGTGAGTAGAAAGGGTGCTCCAATACAGTGATTTCTTTACTGGCTAAAAACTCCCTCCCAGACAGTACCCTGTGAGCTGGTGCACTGCCGTGATGCAAGAGCCGTGAATTGTTATCGAAAAGTTCAGGTTGTCTAATTTTTTCATGCAGTCTTTTCAACACTTCCAAATAGTAAGCTTGGTTAACTGTTTGTCCAGTTGGTACAAATTCATAATGAATAATCCCTCTGATATCAAAAAAGATTAGCAACATTGTTACAAATTCACCACCTTAATTGTCAGATCTCTTATATCTTTACTGATAAATGTTTTCAGATTTTTGGGGTAGATACCCAGCAGAGGGATTGCTGGGTCATATGTTAATCCTAATCTTAATTTTTTGAAGAACCTACATACTGTTTTCCATATTGCCTGTACCAATTTAATTCCCACCAGCAGTGTATAAGGGTTCTGTTTCCTCCACAACTTTTCCAACACTTGTTATTAATTGTCTTGTTGATAATAGCCATTTTAACAGGTGTGAGGTGGTATCTCATTGTGCTTTTGATTTGCACTTCCCTAATAGCTTGAGAAGTTGAGCATTTTTTTCATATATTTGTTGGCCATTTGTGTGTCTTGTTGGGAGAATATTTGTTCAGGTTTTCTGCCCATTTTTTAAATTAGATTGTATTTTTGTTGTTGTTCAGTTGTATGACTTCTTTATATATATTGGATATTAGCATCTTATCAGAGGTGTTGTCTGGAAATATATTCTCACATTTGGTTGATTGCCTCTGTTTTGTTGGTGAATTCTTTTGCTTTGCAAAAGCTTTTTGGTTTTATATTGTCCCATTCATTTATTTTTTCTTTTATTTCCCTTGCCTTTGAGGTCGAGTTCATAAAATCCTCTCTGAACCTAAGGTCCATAAGTTTAGTACCTATGCTTTCTTCTATACAATTTATTGTTTCAGATCTTATCTTTAGGCCTTTGATCCATTTTGAGTTAATTTTAGTATGTGGTGACAGATAGAAGTATAATTTCATTCTCTTGCAGGTTGCTTTCCAATTTTCCCAACACCATTTTTTGAAGAGGCTTTCTTTTCTCTATTATGTTTTTGGTCCCCTTGTCAAAGATTATCTGGATATACATATATATATATATATATATATATATATATATATATATATACACATATACATATATATATATATATATATATATATATATATATATAATGTGTGTATGTATACACACACACACACACACACACACACACACATATATATATATATGGTCAAAGATTATCTGCAGATATGTCTATATATATTTCTGGTTTCTCAATTCTATTCCATTGGCCTGTGTGTCTGTTTTTCTGACAGTACCATGCTGTTTTGATTATTGTCACTTTGTGGTATAAATTGAAGTCATGGAGTATGATATCCCCAGCCTTGTTCTTTTTTCCCAGGATTGCTTTGGCTATTCAGGGTCCTCTGTGATTTCGCACAAATCTGATTTTTTTTTTTTTTGGTTCTATTTCCTCAAATAATGCCAACAGGATTTTCATGAGGATTGCATTAAATCTGTATATTGCTTTAGGTAATAAGGCCATTTTAACTATGTTGATTCTTCCAATCCATGAACACAGAATATCATTCCATTTCTTTGTGTCTTCTTCAATTTCTTTTAGTAATGTTTTATAGTTTTCAGTGTTTATTTTTTGTTTACTCCTAGGTATTTCATTCTTTTTGTTGTAATTGAAAAAGGAATTGTTTTCTCATTTCTTTTTCTGAAATTTTAGTTTTAGTATACTGGAATGCCATGGATTTTGTGCGTTGATTTTGTATCTGGCAACTGTATTTTTTTTATTGCTTCTAATAATTTCTGGTGGAGTCTTTAGGGTTTTCTATATAAAGAATCATGTCATCTGCAAAAAGTGATAATTTAACTTCTTCATTCTCAATTTGGATGCCATTTATTTCATTCTCTTGCCTGATTGCTTTGACTAGGACTTATAATATTATGTTGAATAATTGTGACGATGGGGGTGTCCCTGTTTTTTTTCTGATTTTAGAGAAAAAGCTTTCATTTTTTCACCATTAAGTATGATATTAGCTAAGGGTTTGTCATATATGGCCTTTATTATGTTGAGGTACATTCCTTCTATACCTATTTTATTAAGTGTTTTAATCATAAATGGATGTTGTATCTTGTCAAACGCTTTTTCTGCATTTATTGATATAATCATATGATTTTTATCCTTTATTTTGTTTATGTGGTGTATCACATTGATCGATTTACATATGTTATACCATACTTTTGACCCTGGAATGAACCCTACTTGATCGTGATGTATAATCTTTTTAATGTATTGTTGTATTCGATTTGCTAGTATTTTGTTTAGCATTTTTGCATCTGTATTCATCAAAGATATTGGTCTGTAGTTTTTTGTATTTGTTTTGGTTTTTTCTGTTTTAACCTTACCAGGTTTTGGTATCAGGGTAATGTTGGCCTCATAAAATGAGTTAGGAAGTATTGTCTTTTCTTCAATCTTTTGGGAGAGTTTGTGGAAAACAGATATTCAATCATCATTGAATACTTGGTAGATTTTACTAGTGAAGCCATCTGGTTCTGGACTTTTGTTTTGGAGAAGGGTTTGGATGATTGCTCCAATTTTCTTACTATTGATCAGGCTATTTAGATTTTCCATTTCTTCATGATTAAGTCTAGGAAGGTTATGTATTTCTAAGATTTGTCTGTTTCTTCTAGGTTATTGGGTTTGGTGATATTTAGTCCTTCATAGTATTCTTGTATGATCCTTTGTAATTCTGTGGTATCTGTTGTAACTCCTCTTCTTTCATTTGTGATTTTGTTTATTCGTGTTTTTTCTTTTTTTTTTTTTCCTTAGTGAGTCTAGCCAGTGGTTTCTCAATTTTGTTAATCTTTTCAAAGAACCAGCTCTTTTTGGCTTTATATTTTTTCTACTGTCTTTTTGTTCTCTATTTCATTTGATTTTATTCTAACTTTTATCATTTCTTTCTTTCTGCTGACTTTGGGTTTCATTTCTTCTTATTATTCTAGTTTTTTTCAGATATAACGTTAGGTTGTTTATTTGGGATTTTTCTTGTTTCTTGAGATAGGCCAGTAATAGAAACTTCCCTCTTAATACTGCTTTCTCGGTATCTCAATAATTTTGATAGGATGTATTTTCATTCTCATTTGTTTCTATGCATCTTTTCATCTCTCCATTTTTTTCTTCTTTGACCCAGTTTTAGCATGTTGTTTAATCCACATATCTGTGCTGTTTTCCGTTTTCTTTTTGCAGTTGATCCCCAATTTCAAACCATTGTGGTCAGAGAATATGCTTGATATCATTTCAAACTTTTAAAATTTGCTCATGCTAGTTTTGTGTCCCAACATATGGTCTGTCCTTGAGAATGTTCTATGTGTACTAGAAAAGAATATATAGTCTGGTTTTTGAGGAGGAAAGATCTCTAAATGTCAATTATGTCCATTTCATCTAGTGTGTCATTTAAGGCTAATATTTCCTTACTGATTTTTTGTTTGGATGATCTATCCATAGCTGTCCATGGTGTATTTAAGTCCTCTATTATAATTGTGTGTTTTTCAGATTCTCCCTTTAGTTCTGTTAGCAGTTGCTTTATATATTTTTGTGCTCTCTGATTGGAAGCATATATATTAATAAATGCTATGTCTTCTTGTTGTCTTGTCCTCTTTGTCACCATGAAATGTCCATCTTTGTCTCTTGTTACCTATTTTTATCCTGAAGTCTGTTCTGTCAGATATAAGTATGTATACACCTGATTTCTCTGGATCCCATTTGCTTGGTATCCAGCAAATGGATTCCACCCTTTCACTTTGATTCTATATTTGTCCTTGCAGCTAAGATGTGTCTCTTAAAGGCAGCATATGGTTGGGTTCAATCTAGTAACCCTGTGCCTTTTTATTGGTGAGTTCAGTCCATTTACATTTAGGGTGATTACTGATATATGAGGATTTCCTATAGCCATTTTATCTTTTGTTTTCTGTTAGCTTGCTGTCTCCATTGTTTCTTTGGCTTTGTGTTTCTGTCTGTTATTTTAATTTAGTGATTTCCTATTATTTTTTCCTCTGTTTCTTCTTTTTTTATGTTATGTGTCTCAGTTCTGGATTTTTTTTTTTTTTGAGTGGTTACAATTAATTGTATATAAAAGAAAGATTCTTATATACAGTAGTCCTTTTCTTCAGTATGCATGTTATCCCCATTCCCCTTTGCAAATTCAGACCTTTACTCTCTCCCATTTTGTTTTTGTCATCACAAAATATCCATACTTATGCTGTAAGTTCATTTCTGAGTTGCAGTAGCAAATTGTTTTCTTCTGTTTTTCTTTTTTTATGTTTTCTTTTTAGCCCTTTATGTTATGTTTAAGTGTATAGTGCCCTATTCTGTGTAGGGGTTGCCATTTCCTGCTTCTGTCTGTCTGTTAATAATCTTTCTCATGTTGTTGTATGCTTGTGTTTATTTGTTTCAGGCAGAATAGCCTCCTTCAGTATTTCTTGTAATGCAGACATTGTGGTGCAAAATTTCCTCAGCTTCTGTATGTCTGGAAAGTTCTTTATTCCTCTTTCATATCTAAAAGATAACTTTGCTGAATATGTTATTCTTGACTAGTAATTTCTCTCTTTCAATAGTTTGAATATTTGATTCTTGCTTGTAGAGTTTCTGCTGAAACATCTGACAATAATGTAATGGGCTTTCATTTGTAGGTTACCATTGTCTTTTCCTTGGCAGGATTGAGAATTCTTTCTTTGTCATTCATTTTTAACAGCTTTAACAGAATGTGTCTCTTAGAAAAGGCCTGTTAGGATTGAGGTAATTAGGTGTTCTGTTTGCTTCCTGGATTTAAGGATCCAGTTATTTCTATAGGTTTGGGAAGTTCTCATTGACCATTTGTTTGCATAGGCACTCTGTGCCCTTCTTCCTCTCTTTTCCCATTATATTTATATTGTTCATTCTGGTGGAGACAGATAGTTCTTGTATAGTTCTTTCATTTCTTTTCACTCTCAAGTTTCTCTCTTCCTTCATCTGCATCATTTAAAGATGTCTATCTTCAATATCACTACTTCTTTCCTCTATCTGGTCAGCTCTATTTCCTAAGCTGGCTATTTTATTGTTCATCTCTTGTTTTGAGTTATTAACTTTTTTCTTAATTTCAATCAACTTTGATAAAGTTCATTTTGTTTGTTGATTTCATTTCTGCATTCATTAAACTGCCTATCTGAGTTTTCTTGTATCTCCTTGAGTTTTTTCAGATCTGCAATCTTCACTTCTCTCTCATTTAAGTCACATGTTTCTATGTCTTTAAGCTTATTTTCTATATCATTTTCATTTTCTTTCTGAGCTGCCTTGTTACCTTGGTTATTCATGGTAATTGATCAGTTATTTCTCTTCCTGGGAATTTAAGGCAATGAATTTTGCAGCTGATTGCTATGAGGAAGTCTTTCTTTTATTTTCCAGAAGGTAGCTCTGAAGTGTTTATTTTCTCTTGCCCTGTTTCAGCTTTTCACAGTGGAAGATTTCCTGGGGAAGTGGCTGTCTTCTCTGTGACCAGGTCACCTTGGTCTCTGGGCACCACCCCTGTGGGAGGATGTGGTGGGCGATGGGGTTCTGAGTCCCTGAAATCTCAGTGCTGCCCCTGCAGCCAGATGCAGAGCTGTGTGCTTCAGCAGTCCTGGGTGCCCTCACTGAGATCAGCTGTGAAAGGTGGAGGCAGGATGGGCTAGGAGAGGTGCTTGGTCTGTTTGTGGCTTTGTTCTCCTCTGTGTAATAGTGACTGCCATAACACAGCTGGCTCACCCCAATATGTCCTACCTTGTCATTGGAGTTAGCCACAGTGTACATCTGCCACCTCAGAACTGTCTCTCCAGTTCTCAGGTTTGTAGATATTCTGCTCTAAATCTGACACTGCTACAGTTATTTTCTTCTGGGGACCTCTGGTAACACTGAGATGGTGTGGTGGAGACAACCTCTGGGAGGATGGGGAGACATGGCTAGGCTCTGTTTTCTGCCTGGCAATGGTGGCTATTAGACCATAGTTGTAGCACTTCTGTATTCAGTTGCCCTGAGGTCTCTTCCTTGATTTCTGGGTTCAGCTGTAGTATATGCTGATTATTCAGGCAGGAATTCTTGGGGCCATGAGAATGCACCTGCAGCCTGAATCCTCCCATCTCCCAGGACAAGGAGTGAGCTCCGAGCTGCAACTGTAACACCCATCTCTGCTCTTCTCCCTTCCTTTCCCCCCTGTTCTCCCTGATTCGCTCCCTTCGGATGTTTTAATGTGCGGATCTCTCAGAAGTGTTTGTATGTTGTATAGGGAATCCTTTGATGAATTATAGCTGTTCGACTTGTAACTGCAAGGGGAAAGATCAAGGGGGACTCCTCATGCTGCCCTGTTTCTGACATTACTCCAATCTCATGTTTTAAGCACAAATACTGTAAGTGGCTGACCAAGGACTCCCACTTCATAATAACTGATAAGTCAGAAAGGTCCCAATGGTGCCCTAACATCCTGTAGATTAGTAAAAAATAACAATTCTAAATAAGTCAAATGAGCCAAAGAGCATACAAAGAGGGAAAACTTGGTTGCTGAAGTTGTTGGAATTCAGGACAAAGAAAGACATGAAATTAGGTGAGGGGCTTGAAATTTATGAAAAGAAAAAGGAGAGATGAAATACAAATGTGACTGGTATTGGGTTGTGGGAGAAGAGAGAAGGATATAGGAGTATTTACAATTTCTTCTGTAGGCCTTCTGAACTACAGTCTTGCTTTCATTCATTCTTTACTTTTCTCTACTGCCTACATAAACAAGTGAAAATGGAAGGTTGGAACATAATAAACAACCCTATGAGGTAAGGATTATTATTATCTCTATTTTACAAATGAGGAATCTCAGATACAAAGAAGCTAAGTAATTTGTCCAATCTCACACAGTAAGTTAATTATGGAATCAAGATTTCAATCCAAGCATTCCTGTAGAGTTTCTTCTCCATGCTCATCTCTCCTACACTTTCTGAAAGGGACACATTAAGAAAGGCCAAACAAAGCCTAACAAATTGGGACTAAAAATCAGAAAGAAGGTTGAACACAAATGTGAAGAGTAGAGAATCCACCAGTTAGAAATAGTCTTTTGTGTATATAGATTAAGCAAACTGCTAATGTTCACGGGGTGGGGGGACTTCTCAAATAGAAATTGTATCATTAGCAAGTCATTATTTTGTCTTAAAACTTAACCATTTGAGAAAATGTAAATCCATCCTGCAAGACATAACCCAGCAAGATTTTCCCCATAGTTACATCTCAGTGTACGTCCACTTATTAGATTCTTTACAAAAAGTCTATCTTGAGAGTAGAACAAGAGAATGTTCAGAGTATGACATCACTGTAGACCTGAAAGTGAAGGCTGAACTGAGCTCCAACTGTGCTGCTTTTAAAAGTTGGCCAAGGGCCCACCCTAGGAAAAGAAAAGAGATAGAATCTGGAACATTACAGTTCAGCATGAACATCAATCTTTGTTAAAGCAGAAAGTTTTGGCAAAGGACAAAATGACATAAAGCTAATGAGGGATGCTGACAGAGATTCAGACATACGCTAGGACAATTGTCTTTATAGCAGGAGGTACAAAGTCTCACCTACAGCTATCCTAAAACCCAAGAGGAAGGGAAATAAATCCATAGCTATAAAAAGAGTGGGAAGTGATGGCAAGATGTGTAACGAGATTGCAAGTATTATAGGGGAATGTTTTTTACATTATTCTGTCCTTTATGTTTTCTTAGCAGAAGAAAAAATATATATCGACAATGTGGAAAAATGGAAAAATCCAGATTAACTACCCAGTCATTTTCTTGTTCCCCAACATCCAGGCATACAGTTTTTCTGGAAGGATACCTTAGACTCATGTGTATCAGCATCCTTACTATACCACATGATAGTTAGTTGCTACAGCTGGAAGACATTAGCATTGTCCAAGTCAATAATTTTCCATAAGCCAGAGAGAAAATAATTTTCAATATTTGTTATGACATATGACCATTGGAGATTTAAATCTTCATTAAAATATGTGGAATATAAAACTGAAAACAACAAAGGAACAAGACAAACAAACAAACAAATTCTCATAGACACAAGCAACAGTTTAGTGGTTACGAGAGGGTAAGGGGGGAGGAGGATGGTAGATGAAGGTAAAGGGGATAAAATATATGGTGATAGAAGGAGAACTGACTCTGGGTGGTGATCACACAATGGGATTTATAGATGATGTAATACAGAATTGTACACCTGAAATCTATGTAACTTTACTAACAATTGTCACCCCAATAAACTTTCATTTAAAATGCATATATATATATATATATATATATATATATATATATATATATATATATATATAGAGAGAGAGAGAGAGAGAGAGAGAGAGAGAGAGTTTGGTTTGGAGAATATATATGTCATTTGATCTTTCAGTTCATTGCTGCCTGTTCTTCTGTCCATATGCTCACATACATCACCAGTGCAATTACTCTATCCAGGACTATGCAAGATTATGGACTGAGACTTATTCCTGTGAAGCACTACACATTAAATATGTGGGGTTTTTTTTTCATTCAACAATCATCAGTGTATTCAAGGAGAAAGAGCCAGTGCAATGTTCTGGGGAGAATAGAATAATCCAGACCTGAATTCTACTCTTAGGGAGCTTATTGTCATTGATAATTTCGTTTCCTTACATCTGTCTCTAAAATCTGGTATGATTTCAATGTTTCATTTGAATCACTGTAGAAAAAGGAAACCAAAGAAGTCAAACTTAGACGTTTGGTTCTTGGCACATCTCATTACAAAAAGGCAAAAAGATAAAATTAAACATTTTCATTTTATGCCTTTTCAGGCTTTGTTCAAATGTTTGTAAAGTTACAATTACCAAAAAAATGTGGAATGATGATTAACTATATTCTGCAGACTAGAAGCAACGCTTCATAGAAGCATAGATCTGATCAGCGCAGGTTGGGGAAATTTAAACATCTTCCCACTTCAATAGGAAAAAGTGAAATAAAACTTAAATTTTATTTGTTCATAAAATCATTCAGCGGGAATTTATTGAGCGTATACTGTGTTCCAGGTGTGAAGTTAAAATGAGTCAAACAAAGACATGAAGCAAGTTCCACATGCAAGTCTTTTGCCAAGGCCTCACTAAACCCTTACTGGGAACAGCAAAACAATTCTCCTTTCTCAGCACTCATCTATGTACCTCTCGATTACATTTTCCTTATTCTTTCTTAAAGTACAGTGATTCAAGAATATTTCACTTACAGGGGGCTGAAATATTAGACATGTCAGCTATATCAGCATCAAAGACCTAATAATAATAACAGAAAGAGTTCACATTTATCGAGCATTTGATACCGTGTTTCCCCGAAAATAAGACCTAGCCAGACAATCAGCTCTAATGCATCTTTTGGAGCAAAAATTAATATAAGGCCCAGTATTATATCATATTATATTATATTATATTATATTATATTATATTATATTATATCGACCTGGTCTTATAGTAAAATGAGACTGAGTCTCATATTAATTTTTGCTCCAAAAGACGCATTAGAGCTGATTGTCTGGCTAGGTCTTATTTTCAGGAAAACACGGTATGTGCCAGGCACAGTGATAAGTGCTTTACATACATTTGTCTCACTTAATCCTACAAAAACCCAATGAGCATGTCTGTTGTTATCCCATTTGTCAGATGAAGACATTAAGTCATAGAAGAGATGATAGCTGAACCAGGATTTGAACATTGACAATCTGACTCCAGAGCCCTCATTTGTGCCTCATGATACTGTGCTTCAAAATAGAAAAATTAGACCAAATTAAAAAGAATAGGGTAAAAAGCATCCACTATTTTTCCTCTCTTATCTCCACATAAGGAAGATTCAATTGAAATGCTACCTCTTGTACTCACTAAATCCCAGTAAGAAGTCATCATTTACTTTTCTGATTTCTTATTGTACTTTGTACTGACTTCTCTTAAGTCACTTTTTACTTTCAATCAGGAATGTAAGCTCCATGTAAACAGGGGCTAAAATTATATACATTATACATATATATGTGTGTATATGTATATATATATATGTATATATATATATATATATATACACACACAGACACATATACACATATATACATATATAATATGTAATACGCATTACATATAAATGTATATTATATAACACACACACACAAACACACAAGGTCTGACAATTAAGCTTGTAAACTTGTTGCAAAGATGTTGCTAACCTTTTCTCATATCAGAGGAATTATTCGTTATGAATTTCTACCAACTGGACAAACAATTAACCAAGTTTACTATTTGGAGATGCTGACAAGGCTGCATGAAAAAGTTAGATGACCTGAAATTTTCACCAACAATTCATGGCTCTTGCATCACAGCAATGCACCATCTCACAGGGCACTGTCTGTGAGGGAGTTTTTAGCCAGTAAACAAATCACTGTATTAGAACGCCCTACCTACTCACCTGATCTGGCCCTCAGTGACTTCTTTCTTTACCCAAAGATAAAGGAAATATTGAAAGGAGGACATTTTGATGACATTCAGGACATGAAGGGTAATACCACAACAGCTCTGATGGACATTCGAGAAAAAAGAGTTCTAAAATTGCTTGGAGTAGGCTTCCGGAAAAACAGCAGCGTGAGGTGAGCCTCTGTAAAGCTCCCCTGGAATTTACAACAAATCGAACAATGAAAACTCCACAAAGGACTCCCTGCACAGCAGACAGGCAAGACAAAGAGGCCCACTACCGAAATCACCTACAGGTGGGAGATTTGCGCGAGCAGGGACAGGAGGAAAGGGAGAAGTGCGGAGACGGAGCCGCGCGGGCGCAGGTCGCAGATGTAGCTCAGTGCTCCGAGATCGCTGCTTCCCGGAACTACCGCAGCTGCGGGAGAGGGAAGAACTCGGACTGCTAGGGCTCCGCTTATGGCCCACAGGGCTGAGGGGGCAGCATATAACATGGCTGAACCCAACACTCACAGCAGAGACCTCGGAGAAAACACTGAAGGAAGAAGGCTGAAAACGGTGGTTTAAGCCCTCATTGCTGAGCAGAGAAAGGAAGCCTTAGGCACTGAGACTAGCCGCCCCCTCCCTATCCTCCCAGAGCTCGCCCCGCCCCCACCTGCCCTGTGCCAGAAACGGAACAGTAGCAGTGTCAGAGCAAAAGAACAGAATATTTGCTGTTCTGAGAACTGTGGACCACAGACACAAATTCACAGCCCAACTAGTTCTGGCAAGGGGAGGGAGCTGTGGAAGCAGGACTGGCTGTGGTGGTGGTCGCTGCCATTGCTCTGATCCACTGTCGTGCGGGGCGGCCTGCGGGGTCTCTGGTCCCGCTCCCCACATAAGAACGCAGGATACGGTGAGGCCAACAAGGAACACCCACGGAGCCATAGGTAGGGGAGCCATACCACCACGGTCTCACTGGAGGCTGGGCCCACCAGACTCCGACTTGCCGTCCGCTTTTCCGCTAACCGACCGACCGATGACTCTTCTCCACTCTCTCCCCTGTTCCTCTCTCTCGGCTCTCCTCTTCCGCTCTCTTCGGCTCTGCTCGGCTCTGCTCGGCTCCTCGGCAATCCTCGGCTCTCCTCGGCAGTCCTCTGTAGTCACAGCAGTTATACCAGCGGCCAATTGGCTAACCGGCCACAGCCGACGGCGAATCAGCCACAGCCGATGGCAATTCACCACCCTAGCCAGTACCTCTTCACATGAGGCCGAGAGCCTGTAAACTACTCTCTAGGGCTCTGTCCCCACAGCCACCTCTCACAACTCACCCCGCCGCTGACCCCACCGATCTGGGCAGATCCCTGCAGGAGTAAACAGAACTGCTGAAACATACGGGCTCTGAATCAGGAGCTGGAAGAGCTTTGGAACAGCAAAAGCTCTCCGCATACCCAACGGGACACTGCGCCCTGTGACCTAGACGAACTATTAACAGAGGAGAAGCCCCTCTCCCAGGGAATCCCCCCCATTGTGTGAGAAGCTGGAATAGTGCAGAGAAAACATAGCACTACCGTGTGGGAGGAGAAAAATAAGCTGCAGTTGGAGAAAAAATAAAACATTCTACCAACAAGTACTGGAAAACAAAAGAAAGACCTCTTCCTATCAACCTGTTGCAGAAGCCACTCCTGTAGATGTGTAGGAAGAGAAATAGTAAATCAGTAATCGCCATGAATAACCAAGGCAACAAGACAGCTCAGAAAGAAAGTGAAAAATCTCCAGAAAAGGCACTTAAAGATACAGAAATATGTGAATTAAATGACAGAGAATTCAAGATTGCAGTTCTGAAAAAACTCAATGAGATACAAGAAAACACAGATAGGCAGTTAAATGAACTTAGAAAAACAATCAAAGAACAGCATGAGCATTTTACGAAAGAGATTGAATTTTTAAAAAAGAACCAAACAGAATTTCTGGAGATTAAGAACTCAATAGAAGAAATTAAGAACGAAATAACCAGCTTAGGTAGTACAGTTGACCAGATGGAGGAAAGAATCAGTGACATCAAAGATAGAAACCTGGAAATGACACAGATGGAAGAAGAAAGAGACTTGAGACTTAAAAGAAATGAAAGAACTCTACAAGAAATTTCAGACTCCATCAGAAAGAGCAATATAAGAATAATGGTCATACCAGAAGGAGAAGAAAGAGAGAATGGAACAGAGAATACATTCAAACAAATTGTCGATGAGAACTTCCCAAATTTGTGGACAGAACTGGACCCTCGAATCCAAGAAGCAAATAGAACACCTAGTTACCTCAATCCCAACAGGCCTTCTCCAAGGCACATTGTATTGAAGCTGTCTAAAATCAACGACAAAGAAAGAATCCTCAAGGCAGCCAGGGAAAAGAAGACCGTAACTTACAAAGGAAAGCCCGTTAGATTATCATCAGATTTTTCAGCAGAAACTCTACAAGCCAGGAGGGAGTGGAACCAAATATTCAAACTATTGAAAGAGAGAAATCAAGAGCCAAGAATAATATATCCAGCAAAGATATCCTTTAGATACGAAGGAGGAATAAAGACCTTTCCAGACATACAGAAGCTGAGGGAATTTTCTAATACACTACCTGAACCACAAGAAATACTAAAGGAGGCTATTCGACCACCATCAACAGGGACAATTTGTGGCAACCAAAACTGAAAAAAGGGGAGATTAAGGCCTCAACTGGAATATGGGAATGGAGAAAGTAAGCGTGCTGAAGAAAATGGAATACTCTAAATATCAAACTTTCTTTTACATAAACTTAAGGGTAACCACTCAAAAAAAAATCCAGAACTGAAATATATACTGTAATAAAGAAGAAACAGAGGGAAACATCATAGAATACCACCACATAGAAATAATAGACAACAACGAAAAGGCAAACAAACAATGGAGACACAGCCTACCAGAAAACTAAAGATAGAATGACAGGAAATCCTCACATATCAATAATCACCATAAATGTAAATGGACTGAATTCACCAATAAAAAGGCACAGAGTAGCAGATTGGATCAAAAAACTAAACCCAACCATACGCTGCCTCCAAGAGACACATCTCCACTACAAGGACAAGCATAGACTCAAAGTGAAAGGGTGGAAATTGACACTCCAAGCAAATGGTACCCAGAGAAAATCAGGTGTAGCCATAATGATATCAGATGAAACAGACTTCAGGGTGAAAAACATAACAAGAGACATAGATGGACATTTCATAATGGTGAAGGGGACTATACAACAAGAAGACATAACAGTCATCAATATTTATGCCCCCAATCAGGGAGCACCGAAATGCACCAAGCAACTACTAACAGAACTAAAGGGAGAAATTGACCAAAACACAATTATACTAGGGGACTTAAATACATCATTGACAGCTATGGATAGATCATCCAAACAGAAAATAAATAATGAAATAGCAGCCCTAAATGACACATTAGATGAAATGGACATAATTGACATTTATAGAGCACTTCATCCTGAAACATCAGACTATACATTCTTTTCTAGTGTACACGGAACATTCTCAAGGATAGACCATATATTGGGACATAAAATCAGTCTCAACAAATTTAAGAAGATAGAAATCATACCAAGCATATTCTCTGATCACAAGGCTTTGAAATTGGATATCAACTGCAAAAAGAAAGCGGGAAAGAACACCAATACATGGAGATTAAACAACATACTTTTAAAGAACGACTGGGTCCAAGAAGAAGTTAGAGGAGAGATCAAAAGATACATAGAAACAAATGACAATGAAAATACATCCTACCAAAATTTTTGGGATGCTGCAAAAGCAGTTTTAAGAGGGAAATTTATCTCATTACAGGCCTATCTCAAGAAACAAGAAAACTCCCAAATAAATAACCTCATGTTACACCTTAAAGAACTAGAAAAAGAACAAGTAAAACCCAAGGTCAGCAGAATAAAGGAAATAACAAAAATCAGAGAGTACTAAATGAAATAGACAATCAAAAGACAATAGAAAAAATTAATGTGACAAAGAGCTGGTTCTTTGACAAGATTAACAAAATTGACAAACCCTTGGCTAGACTTACTAAGATAAAAAGAGAGAAGACACTGATTAACAAAATCAGAAACGAAAAAGGGGAAGTTATCACGGACACCACAGAAATACAAAGGATCAACCAAGAATATTATGAAGGACTATATGCCACCAAATTCAATAACCTAGAAGAAATGGACTAGTTCTTAGAAACATGAAGCCTTCCAAGTCTGAACCACGAAGAATTGGAAAATCTAAACAGACCAATCATCAGTAACGAAATTGAATCAGTCATCCAAAACCTTCCCAAAAGCAAAAGTCCGGGACCAGATGGCTTCACTAGTGAATTCTACCAAACCTTCAAAGAGGATCTAATACCAATCCTGCACAAACTCTTCCAAAAAAATTGAAGAAGAGACAGTACTCCCTAAGTCATTTTATGAGACCAACATTACCGTGATACCAAAACCTGGTAAGGACAGCACAAAAAAAGAAAACTACAGACCAATATCTCTGATGAATACCGATGCAAAAATCCTAAATAAAATTATATCAAATCGAATACAACAATGCATTAAAAAGATTATTCATCACGACCAAGTGGGGTTCTTCCCCGGGGCACAAGGATGGTTCAACATACGCAAATCCATCAATGTGATACATCACATAAACCAAACAAACGACAAAAATCATTTGATTATATCAATTGAAGTATAAAAAAGCATTTGACAAGATGCGACATTCATTTATGATTAAAACACTTAATAAAATAGGTATAGAAGGAAAATACCTTAACATAATAAAGGCCATATATGACAAGCCCTCAGCTAATCTCATAATTAATGGTGAAAAACTGAAGCCCTTTGCTCTGCATTCAGGAACACCACAGGGCTGTCCCCTAACACCTCTGCTTTTCAACATAGTGTTGGAAGACCTTGCCAGAGCAATCAGGCAAGAGAAAGAAATAAAAGGCATCCACATTGGGAATGAAGAAGTTAAATTGTCACCGTTTGCAGATGAAATGATGCTATATATAGAAAACCCTAAAGACTCCACCAAAAAGCTGTTAGAAACAATCAACGAATACAGTAAAGTTGCTGGCTACAAAATCAATGTAGTAAAGTCCATTGCATTCCTATATAGTGAAAATGAAATCTGAGAAAAAGAAATGCAAAAAACAATTCATTTTGCAATTGCAGCAAAAAGAATAAAATACCTAGGAATAAACTTAACCAAGGATGTGAAAGAACTATACGCTGAAAACTACCAGACATTTTTGAAAGAAATTTAAGAGGACACAAAGAAATGGAAAGACATTCCGTGCTCATGGATTGGAAGAATCAACATAGTTAAAATGGCCATATTACCCAAGCAATATACAGATTTAATGCAATCTCCATCAAAATCCCAATGGCATTTTTTAAAGATATAGAAAAAGAAATCATCAGATTTGCTTGGAACCACAAAGACCCCGAATAGCGAAAGCAATCTTAAGAAAAAAGAGCAATACTGGAGGTATCACACTCCCTGACTTTAGCTTGTACTACAGGGCTACAATAATCAAAACAGCATGGTATTGGCAGAACAACAGACACATAGACCAATGGAATAGAATTGAGAACCCAGAAATAAAACCACATAAATATGGACAGATAATTTTTGACAAAGTAGCTAAAAACATACAATGGAGGAAAGAGAGCCTCTTCAATAAATGGTGCTGGGAGAATTGGATAGCCACGTGCAAAATAATGAACTGGACTGCTATTTGGCACCATGTACCAAAATTAATTCAAAATGGATCAAAAACTTAAGCATAAGACCTGACACAATAAACTGCATAGAAGAAAACATAGGTACTAAACTTATGGACCTTGGCTTCAAAGAGCATTTTGTGAATTTGACTCCATATGCATGGGAAGTAAAAGCTAAAATAAATGAATGGGACTATATGAACTTAAAAGCTTCTGCACAGCAAAAGAAATCATCGACAAAATAAAGAGGCAACCAGCTGAATGGGAGAAGATTTTTGCAAACAGTGCTTCTGATAAGGGGCTAATGTCAAAAATATACAAGGAACTCATGCAGCTCAACAACAAAAAAACAAACAACCCAATTGAAATATGGGCAGAGGACCTGAAGAGACATTTCTCCAAAGAGGACATGCAAATGGCAAATAGACATATGAAAAAATGCTCAACACCACTAATCATCAGAGAAGTGCAAATAAAAACCACAATGAGATATCACCTCACCCCAGTCAGAATGGCTATCATCAACAAGACAAATAGTAACAAGTGTTGGAGAGGCTGCGGAGGAAAAGGAACCCTCATACACTGTTGGTGGGAATGCAGACTGGTGCAGCTGTTATGATAGGCAGTGTGGAGGTTCCTCAAAAAATTACGAATAGAATTGCCATATGACCCAGCAATCCCTCTCCTGGGTATCTACCCAAAAAATCTGAAAACATTTTTCCATAAATACACGTGTGCTCCAATGTTCATTGCAGCTTTGTTTACGGTGGCCAAGACATGGAAACAACCAAAATATCCTTCGATAGATGAATGGATAAAGAAGTTGTGGTATATATACACAATGGAATACTATCCAGCGGTTAGAAAAGATGATATAGGACCATTTGTGACAACAGGGATGGATCTTGAGAGTATAATGCTAAGCAAAATAAGTCAGACAGAAAAAGCAGAGAACTATATGATTTCACTGATATGTGGTATATAAACCAAAAACAACAAAAGAACAAGACAAACAAATGAGAAACAAAAACTCATAGACACAGACAATAGTTTAGTGGTTACCAGAGGGTAAGGGGAATGGGGGTGGGAGATGAGGGTAAGGGGGATGAAATACATGGTGATGGAAGAAGAACTGACTCTGGGTGGTGAACACACAATGGGATTTATAGATGATGTAATACAGAATTGTACACCTGAAATCTATGTAATTTCACTAACAATTGTTACCCCAATAAATTTAAAAAAAAGAAGTTATGAAGTTTGACTTCCATATAGGTATTTTCAAACAAAAGTAGATGTTTCCTTATATTGTAGTAAGTTTTTCATCCATAAGAGTGATTAAGCAGAGACTGGATTTTTCAAGAGATTGGAAGAGTGTGTTCAAGCATTATATAGAAAGTTAAGAGTTTAAGTTCCTCTAGCCTCTATAACTCTAAGTTCTTGGAGCTCTATAATAAGAATCAAATCGATTGGGTTCTAGTCCTGGCTCTCTGACTTACTAGCTGGGTGATCTTGTTAAGGTATTAAACCTCTCCTAGATTCCACATATAAGTGAGATCACATGATATTTATCTTTATCTGTCTGATATATTTCACTTAGCATAATATCATTTAGGTTCAATCATGTTGTTGCAAATGGCAGGATTTTGTTTATTTTTATTGCTGAGTCATATCCCATTGTATATATAAGAACCACATCTTCTTTATCCAATCGTCTATTGATGGACACATGTTGCTTTCATACCTTGGCTATTATAAATAACGCTCAATGAACATAGAGGTGCACACTATAATTGAGAAAAATGATTTTAAACCTTTCTGTGTCACAAATTCCTTATATGTGATATGACAGGATTGAACTAGAATGTTGCTTCCAACTAAAAAGGTTATAAACAAATAATATTTCCAGTTATACAGGATTTATACTTTATAAACAAATTCCCATTTTCTGAAACTTTATGGCCATTTTAATAATCTACTTTTTGAAATCCAGATATCTATGCTAACATCCATAGAAGGAAACCAAATCCATCATGGCATATTTTAATTTACCATTGAAAAAAATTAATTATGAAATTCCTGGACAAATTAGGGCATGTCTTTATGAGTATAAACTTCTGAAGTTTGTTAAAACATCCCACCCAAACTACACAGTCCTTGCCTGTTATCTCATTAATCAAATAAAAGCTTGTATAATAGGAGGTTAAAAACCTAAGTGAAAGTTAAAAAAATAGGTTAAGTCTGTTCTTCAAGACCTGATCAGGAATCAATGTTATGACTAGCATTTAGGAGCTACAGTCTAAATCCCACAAATAAAAAATAAAAATTAATTTCCATCCTATGTCAAAGCACTTGGATAGAGAGAGGTCTTTCAGTTTTATAATTATAGTACCTTTCAACCAGGATGACAAATTAAAATATAATGAGGCTCATTATTCTACCTATAAAAATGCATTTTCGCTAGTTGTTTTTTTCAAGTTTATTGGGGTGACAATTGTTAATAAAGTTACATAGATTTCAGGTATACAATTCTGTATTACATCATCTATAAATCACTTTGTGTGTTTTCCACCCAGAGTCAGTTCTCCTTCCATTATATAGGAAGTTAGGTTAAAGTGGTAACTGTGAGTAGAGGGCAAGGAAAAGCGCTATTGTGAGTCATTTGTTCATTATTCTACAGCTGAACCAATCAATTTACTTCCAAAATCAGCAGAGCATTTTTTGTCTCCTATAACTATTGAAAATCATAGGTGCTATCAAAACTGGACCAGTGAAAGGACATGGGGTTTCTACAACTATTTTATTTTACAAAGAGTATTTACATACTGTCAACTTTTCCCTTTGAGGGTCAGCACAAAATTGTTCTTCTTTTGCTTATTCTGAATATTGAAAAATGAGTTCCAGTGCTATAGCATTTTCCCTAAATCTATGCTATTTTGACAGGAGACTGGGCATTATCTTCGATGAGAAAATACATTCTCTAAGGAAAATGAAAATAAAGAAGAAATAGGCAATATTTGGAGAATGACAACAATTGATGATAATAACCCATCTCTGAAAATACCTTGTTAACATTCCATTAAAATCATATGGAGGTTCTTCAAAAACCTAAAAATGGATATACCATACAACCCAGCAATTCCACTTCTGGGTATTTATCCAAAGAAAATGAAAACACTAATTTGAAAAAATATATAGACCTCTATGTTCATTGCAGTATTATTTGCAATAGCCAAGATATGGAACCAACCTAGGTACCCATTGATAGATGAATGGATAAAGAAGATGTGATACACACACACACACACACACACACACACACACACACACAGGAATATTATACAGCAATGAAAAGAATGAAATCTTACCATTTGTGATGACATGGATGGATCTAGAGGGTATTATGCTAAGTGATATAAGTCAGGCAGAGAAAAACAAATACCGTACGGTTTTACTTATATGTGGAATATAAAAACAAAAAAAAACATAACATAGAAACAGAGACCATTAGGATTGTTACCAAAAAGGAGAGGGTGGGGAGATGGATGAAAGGGAGAAGGGGAATATAATCAATAATATTGTGATAAATTTGTGACACTGACAGGTGATTACTAGAATTAGAATTAGTGGGGTGATCACATTGTAAGGCATAAAAATGTCAAATCAATATACTGTATTCCTGAAAGTAATATAACTAATATAAGGTTGTATACCAATTACACTTAAATAAAAAAATTAAAAATAAATTTTAAAAAATCATAGGCAAATCCCAAGAACCTAAACAGTTTCTGAATCTTCATATCACGTTTGTTTCTTGTAACAACTCTTCTTCCATCAAAGTCAAAAGACAACTGAAATCTATTTTTAAATCAAGTTATTTTGTTCTCCCCAATGAGTGTACTTTTCTGTAACATTTCAGGTTAAGTTTGCTCCTTATTTGGACATGTCAACAATGGGAAAGAGTTATTAGAAGAGAAGACAGATAAAATTCACAAACTTATTCAAATCACTCTGGCTCTGGAAATGTCTCAGGTAATAAATCTCCCATCTTGAATGCATATTAAACGTAATTTAAAAATGGGCTCACATATGAAGCATCTTTGGCTAATTGTCACTGCAGTTGTCATAAATACTTTTCCTTTCATTGATTATGTAAGAATGATAAAGATCTAAATTCTGAACTAATTATGAGCCATAGACATAGATATGGGAAAAATTCCTGTTCATTTCATTGCCAAATCTAACCCAAAATGCAAGGTCTGTGTAAGGTCTATAACTCAATCACAGACAAATCTGGCATTCACTTGCAAAACTTGATAGTCATTGACTTTTTACAATCCCCACTCACATGGTTCTACTTATGCTGTTTTTGTTATTGTCAATGATATGTTTGTTTCCTAGATTTACATGTGATCTTCTTAAGTTTTCTTTTTTCCCTTTTCTATACTCTTTTAAAAATTGTTTATTTTGCAATTACAGTTGACATTCTATATGATTTTATATTAATTTCAGGTGACCAGCATAGTGGTTAGACAGTTACATGATTTACAAGGTGATCCCCCTGATTACTCTAGTACCCACCTGGCATTACACATAGTTATTACAATATTATCGACTATATTCCCTATGCTGTACTTTACATCCCCATGACTATTTTGTAACTACCAATTTGTACTTAAGAGTTTTCTTAAGGGTACACAGCAATTAGAAAGAAAGTTTTGAGCAAAGATTATTTTTTCAGATCAAATGAAAAGTTCTCATAAAGTCATAAATGAATATTATTGAACATATCTTGAGAGCTTAAATTTTAAATTATTCTAAGGTCTAGGTGGTCACAAATTCTGCATTTGTTTTTTTTGTTTGTTTGTTTGTTTTTTTACTGAGTCTTTTTTTTTTTATTAAATTTATTGGGGTGAAGTAAAAGCTAAAATAAACGAATGGGACTATATGAAACTTAAAAGCTTCTGCACAGCAAAAGAAACCATTGACAAAATAAAGAGGCCACCAACTGAATGGGAGAAGATTTTTGCAAACAGTGCCTCCGATAAGGGGCTAGTATCCAGAATATACAAGGAACTCATGCAACTCAACAACAAAAAAACAAACAACCCAATTGAAAAATGGTCAGAGGACTTGAAGAGACATTTCTCCAAAGAGGACATACAAATGGCAAATAGACATATGAAAAAATGCTCAACATCACTAATCATCAGAGAAATGCAAATCTGCATTTGGTTTTAACCATTAAGTACAAAGCCCTTGGTGCTTGAGCACTCTTGAATTTGTTGGAACCTAGTAAATCAGTTTTTTGTAAAACTGTTATTCACATTTCCACAAAATATTCAAAAATAGCTTTACTACAATTACCACAGTCTTCAATTATGTCCTAGTTTTAATCAGTGATATATTTTTATGTTGTTAACAAAAAGATGTCTTGTCATATACAAGTAATGCTCCATAGTCACATAGGGATTTTCCTCTGAATTCATTTTTATGAGGGATAACTTATTTTATTTGCCTACAAAGATCTGCAATTTTTCATTGCTGAAGAAATAGGAACCCTGGGCATAATCTGCCTTTAAAGAATGCAAGAGGGGGCCGACCCGGTGGCTCAGGCAGTTAGAGCTCCATGCTCCTAACTCCTAAGGCTGCCGGTTCGATTCCCACATGGGCCAGTGGGCTCTCAACCACAAGGTTGCCAGTTCAACTCCTCAAATCCTGCAAGGGATGGTGGGCTGCGCCCCTGCCATTAAGACTGAAAGGACAACAACTTGAAGCTGAACCACACCCTCCACAACTAAGATTAAAAGGACAACTTGACTTGGAAAAAAGTCCTGGAAGTACACACTGTTCCCCAATAAAGTCCTGTTCCCCTTCCCCAATAAAGTCTTTACAAAGAAAAAAAAAAGAATGCAAGAGGCCTTCTAAAACATCGGGTCCAAACTTCTCATTACACATATGAGAAAAGTGAGGTCTAAAAAAGTGAAAGTATTTACACATAATAAGGGGCTATGAATGCTCAAGAAATGTTTGATGAATGAGCAAATAGACAGATGAATTGATTGATGGATGGATGGATGGATGGATGGATGGATGGATGGATGGTTTGGGGGATTGGTACGTGAACTAACACATTAATGGATAAAATTAGTGGTAGAATCAGGGCTGAAGCCTCATTGTCCTGGCACTGAATTTACTGCACTTCCGTTAGATAACGTTGCTCATCTAAGCAAAATAATAATAATAATAATAATAATAATAATAACAATAACAATAATAATGTATATTTTAGAAACCATTTGACTTGGCAATGTGATCTAATTGAAAAACTATATGCTTTGAAGCCATGCAGACCTGGGTTTGAGTCTCAGCTCTGCCAGCTACTAGCTATGTGACATTGGGAAAATTAGTTAACCTTGCCAAAGTTTCTTCTTCATCTGAAAATTGGGAATAACATTTTACATAGAGAAATAAAATTTATACATTTACCTGAAAAAAAATTGGGAATAAAGAAGTCAAAATTAAATTAAATAAAACATGTTTGTAAAGCATTAGCAAGTGCATCACACAATAGGAGCTCAATAAATGTTCATCCCTCTTGTTCCACATGACTTTTTAAAAAATTACTTATTTCCTTATTTTAAGTAACACACCTATCAATATAGCTATCATCAATAAATCAACACACAGGTGTTGACAAGGATGCAGAGTAAAGGGAACCCTCATACACTGTTAGTGGGATTATAAATTGGTGCAGCCACTATGGAAAAAGGTTTGGAAGTTCCTCAAAAAGTTAAAAACAGAACTACCTTATGACCCAGTAATTCCATTTCTGGGTATTTAGCCAAAGAAATCCAAAACACTAATTCAAAAAGATATCCACCCCTATGTTTACTGCAACACTATTTACAATAGCCAAGATATGGAAGTGCCCATCAATAGACAATTGGATAAAGAAGATGTGAGTTTCAAACTTTTATTTCTATCCTATGAAAATGCTCATGTTATCTATTCTGAAGATTATGGAACTTCTTTACTGTATGTAGTTCTAATCCAATGTTTCTCAAAGTGTGGTCACTCAGACCAGCAGCAGCAGCATTACCTGGGAACTTGTTAGAAATGCAAATTCTCAAGCCTCACTCCAGACCTACAAAATCAGAAATTCCAGGGGTTGGGCTCAGAAATTTCTGTTTTTAAGAAATCCTCCAGGTGATTCTGATACACTTTAAAGTTTGAGAACCACTAATATACACCATTGTATCTCTAGATCTCTTGGTCACTGCTGAAGAGCCAATTAAAGGCAGAAGACCTTTATTTTTTTTCTAAGGTTTTTTCTGAAATAGGACATCATATCTACATGTCATGCTATTTCAATCCATGATCCAAGAGGTGACATTAAGTGACACTAGAACTTCAGTCACAGCTTATTGATAAAACATAATAAACTTCATCTGGTCAGTATGTGAGGATGTCCTTTGCAATGACCTTTCTAAACTATCTCAACAGTTTTGTGAGGAAACCACTGTACAACTTTGTTTAAAACCGAAACCTTTGTATCTCTTCAAATCTTACTTTAAATTATGAATTACTTTTTATAATAGTAATTCAAGACTAGTCAGTACTCATACTATTAATTCAGTGAACAGTACCATGTTGTTTTGTTTTTGTTTGATTTGGTTTGTTTTTAAAAATAGCAGAATTGAGCATGGACATATGTACTTTAGGTTGTTTGATTCAGATGGGCATGCTTGAAGAAAGATTAATAAGTCGACCCAGACAGCCCTTGGCAGGTGACTCTCTGAATTATAAACATAATGCCTTGGAGGAAACAAACATTTCCTGGAGGTGTAACTGCCTTTGCAATCTTAAACCTATATGATAATGACAATGCCACTCGCCCCTTTGCTAATTTTTGACAGGAACTAGAGGACAAGGGGTGCAGTGTCATTATAAGAAAGATAGGAGAGTGGCTACTAAAGGGCTTTGAAGGATCAGCATAAAGTCCTTAGGAGAATTCAAATTTAATTACCTGGACTATAGGCATGAGACTCTCCACTACACTGAAATTTAGGACAATTTCGACTGTGCCCTGAATATTATTATTTCAGCTGGAACAGTAAGTCAAAAGTAGCTTCCCTGAAATCTATGTAATTTTACTAACAATTGTCACCCCAATAAATTTAATTAAAAAAAAAGTAGCCTCCTTAGACCAAGTCACCTGAGCCTTAAAGCTAAAACTGAGGTTTTATATGAGCTATGAGAAGAAAACTCATTTTGCCTTTTAATGCTATTTCCAATATGTTTCTACCATGTTCAAATCCAAGCTATTCAAGAGCAAATGGTAAAATCCAACAAACTTCTCAAGACTTCTTAACCAAGTATATATTAGATGGCTGAAGACTGAAGAAAATTATGAAACTCTCACAGCAGAAAAGGGGCAGGGAGAAAAACAATGAGGAGACACAAACTTCTTCACCTGGTCCATCACCAGTTTTCTCACCCCCTACCACACAAATAGGTACGATACTACGTAATGTTAATCCAATTCTTGGCACTTATAATGAATTTTTGGATTTCTGAATAAATATAAATAAAAGCTATAGTCTGTTGAGTCAAGACTATAGGAGTCATGTCAGAAGGTAGATTATTTAGTTAGATACGTATGTATACTACTGGTGTTTTGTAGATAATTTTAGATGCTACATAGACAACCTTTTTGTTTTTAACATTATCTAATATTTCAAGCGCATGATGCCAAAAAACGTAATGTTTAGGATAATGATAAAATGGATATTTAAATTTCAAAGAGTCCTTTTGAAGAAAAATAGTAAGCAATTAATAACAAGTGATTAGAATAGAGAAGATATTAGGAAAGGGGTATAAAAATGACTGAAACTTAAGCTTAAGGAAAACTGACTTCCAGTAAAATTCAAGCCTTAGGAGAATAGGATATGTATTTATAACTGAATTCATTGAATCTTTATAGTCAAGTACTGAAGTATTCTTTATGTTTAGGCTGTACTTAATGAATCAGAGTTTGTGACCTGGCAGGGACCCTATTAATCAGATTGGCAAACAATTTAGAAAGGAAAGATTTTAATTTCAAGCAAAACTGGGATTTGATTTGAAAGAGAGAGGGAAGAAAAGAGAGGGGGAGGGAGCAGGGAGAGAGAGAGAATGCATGTGAATTTTTATCAGTTTCTAAATGTTCTTGCTTTTGTAAAGTTCAAATGCTTTATTTAATTTGGTGAGGGTCTCTTTTAGGTTAGGACTAGATACCTAATCAATCTGTGCCTCAGATACAAATTTATTTTATCTTTGCCCATCTCAAAGACATAAATATCCAAAGTGAACTTACACAGTGTGGTTTTATTCACTCACAAAAACAAGAGAATATAGTGTTACCTGGAACAATAGAAGTTTTGGAGGCAAGGACCCCGAGCATAGAAGGTCTTCCTCCAGATTTCCTGCAGACTGCATTCTCTTAGATATGTGCTTTACTCGAGAGAGAAAAAAGAAGGAAAAAATGTCTTTTATCATTTTTTTAAAGAAGTTCCAAATAGGACGAGATATACTGTTACATCTTTGAGTCTGTGTCTTGACATAATGAAACAATAGACTAAGGGGAGATTGCCTTTCTCCTACTCATCTTGCTAAAGCAGATTTAGAATTCTAATTATGAGGATTTACTGTCAGAACTGACAGTATTAACTATTTCCCACTGATTCTTCTGCCAGAAATATAGAGAACACACACATTCATGCGTGCACGTGTGGGCACACACACACACACCACATTCTTTCTATCATCTATCAATGCATATGTATAGATATATAAATATATCTGAAAAGTTCATAAGAGTTATAATATTTATAATATTTTGAACTTCTTTAGTGCTTTTAAATTTAAAAATTTCCAAACATTTTTTATTAGTCATTTCAAACAGTTTATGATCATTCAAAAGGGGGTAGGAAGCATGAAGAGCCGATATTGCTTTACTAAGCTGATTAACCTCATTTCATTTTTAGATTTGGTTGCTATACTAGCACATTAATGAAATTGCACAGACTTAATATATCTGAATTTTAGCAAGTCATTTTAAAATGTCTGCAATGATGATGTCCTTGTGGATAAAATGATGAAATATGGAATGAATCATAGGACAGTTAGATGTGGAACATATTGAACAGATACATTCATGAACTACTGATAAATAGACTTCTATCAAGCAAGGAGAGGCTGGTTGTACCACACTGAGCACTTGCCCGATCACAATATTGGAGCATAAATAAGTGGTCACATAAGAGTGCCAAGATGACAAAGAGTAGTCAAAAGCACATCATATGAGACACAGTTAATGGAATTGAGACTGTTTCACATGGAGAAAATTTATGGAGACTATCAGTATAGTCTTCACAAACTTGAAGGGCCATTATATTGAAAATTAGAACTTATTCTGTGTGTCTGCAAAAAGGCAGGATAAAGACTAAGGGTTGAAAATTTTAGTGCGATAGATTCGAACTCAACATATGAAAGAACTCTCTGGTGATAGTAAAAACTCTCTGGGGAGATGGTGAGTTCCCTGTCCTGGAGGAACTTAAGGCTGGACTCAATTAGTGCTTGTCAAAGATGTTGAAAGAACATTGTGGAGTGACAGAATGGGTTAGCTTCCCTAACTGTATGAGTATATGAGTCCTTAATTTATATATTCACTCATTCCACAAATGGTTATTGAGCTCCTCCAAAATGCCAGGCACCATTCTAGGCCTGGCACCATATTTCACCATTCTAGAGAAACAGTAGAGAATAAGACGGATTTCCTGTGCTAATGTGGTTACTTCTATTGGAAGAAACATGCAATAAATGAGAAGACAAGTAAATATTTAAGATAATGTCAGATAGTGAAAATGTTAGAAAGAAAATAACATCTTTGAACCATTTGTTCCTTACAACCACTGGAACTGAGATCTTTTGACTTAGAGACCAGTACTGTGCCCATTAAATCTATTTCTCCAGAGTTCAGGCCTGGGGTTTATCAGACCAGATTTGGAGAGAGAAACTAACATTGGTGATTTCCTCTAAACTATATTAAAAGGTGGAAATATTCTCATAAAAGGTAGAAATAACAGTGTGAGATTCATAGTCAGTGAAAAACCATGTTTCTTGACTCCTAACTCCAGAAGAACATGGCTTTAGAAATCATACTGTAAATAAGGAGAGCAATGTAAAAAAAAAAAAAATAAAATAAAATAAAATAAGGAGAGCAATGTATGCTAGTTTATGCTCTTCAACCACTGTTATAAATGATTGTTTCACAGATACTGTGTGGAACAGAGAACAAAACAGGTGAGGCCTACCTAATCATGCAAATGAGTGCCCTATCAGGTCAATCATAGGCAAAATAATTAAGTAGGTTTTTTTCCCCTCTTTGGTGCAGAGATAGGAAAATACATCTTTGCCAGATCCTTTAAATCATACCACCAACTCTCCTATGTGCAAATCTCTCTCTCTCTCTCTCTCTCTCTCTCTCTCTCTCTCTCTCTCTCTCTCTCTCTCTCTATATATATATATATATATATATATATATATATATATATATATACATCTGCCTCAGAAACCATGCTCCAGGTCAACAAACTCCACACTGAAGACAGGGGTAGCAAACTTGCAACCTACAAAGTTAGATGAAATACACTCAGATATTTGTCTCTACTTGTAACAGCCACCCACTTACCCTGATGCTCACAGAAGATAGAGGCATTTGAAAGGTGAAAAGATGAACAACAGAAGGATTTTTCTCAGGGAGGCAAATTAGACCAAAAGTGAACTCTAAAATGAATTAGAAACAGCCACCCTGCTATGGCCCAGTCAGGGAAATGCAAAGCAGAGCCTAAGCCCCACTGGTCAACCCCACTCTCCTGGGTAGTGAGTCAAAATGAAACATTACCTGATGCAGAAAACAAAGTGAAGTTTAGGCAAGCCTAAAAAGTATTGCGAAAAGGTACGGTGGGGGTGGGGGGGGGAGGTTAGTGTAAAACCAAACAGCCAGATGAATTTTCAAAATGGCAAACAATCAAAACAAATAAACAAATATAAAAGATCATTTAAAACAATAATAGCAAATTTCCTAATTCTGATTGAGACAGAGGAATGGGGATCACATAAGATGTATTATCCTGCTTGCAAAACCCTTTAGTACTCATGTAAATCACCCTGAGGTTAGGTCACTCACAAGTGATGGTTTCTGTGGAGGAAAAAAAGACTGGGTAGGGCTCATGTCTCCAGGGTGTGGAAGTTAGTTTCTTTTTTGGGGGGAGGGGGAGGCATTTATTTATTTATTTATTATTTTTATTTTTTTATTAGTTTCAGGTGTACAAAACAATGTAATAGACATTTCACCCCTCACAAAGTGACAACCCCCTCTCCCAATCTATTGCCCCTCTGACATCGTATATATCTATTACAATTCCATTGACTCTATTCCCTATGCTGTACTCCATATCCTGTGACTATTTGACATACAATATTATTCAGCTTCAACTTCAGGTGTACAGTGCAGTGGTCAGGCACCTACATCGTCCATGAAGTGGTTTCCCTATTAAGACATGTGCCCATCTGACACCCTGCAAAATCATTACAACATTATTGATTATATTCCCCAAACTGTCTTTCATATCCCCGTGGCAATATTGTAGTTACAAATTTGTGCTTTCTAATCCCCTCCCCTTCTCCCTCATTCCCAACCCCTTCCCATCTAGCAACCATCAGTTTTTCTTCTATACCTCTGAGACTATTTCTGATTACTTTGCTCATTTATTCAGTTCTTTAGAAACTGTGGTACATTTATACAATGGAGTATTACTCAGCTACAAAGGAGAATGAAATCTTACCACTTGCAATGATATGGATGGACCTAGAGAACATTATGCTAAGTGAAATAAGTCAGTTGGAGAAAGACAAATACCATATGATCTCACTTATATGTGGAATCTAAAGAACTGGAAGTTATTTTCAACTCCTAGTTCCTGAGCACTTAGCGAGGCCCATAACTGCATACTGTTGACTCCATATTAGTATAGGATAGAAAGCTTGTTTCAGAAGAGGCAGTTGAATGAGGCTTTGGAGACTATTCTCTACTAGGATGGTCTTTGTTTATGTAATCTGCAAAATGTGGCCAACTTTTCTCTACTCTTCCCACTTCCAAAGCCTTTTTACCCCTTCTAGTGGCCCTGTTCTCTAACCCAGTGCTATCTCAATGAAGTGCCATTGACTTCATAGAATGCCCCATCCAGGGGACCCTCTTCCAGGACTTAGTAAGAGGCTGTATTAGTTTCCTAGGGCTGCCATAACATAGATGAAACAAATTGATAAATTTATTTTCTCGAAGTCCTAAAGACTTGAAGTCCAAAATCAAGGTGTCAACAAGACATGTTTCCTCTGAAGTCTCTAGGAAGCAATCTTTCCTTGCCTCTTCTAGCATCTGGTGGTTCCTGGCTTTCCTTGGTTTATCATTATGTCACACCAATCTCTGCCTCCATTTCCACGTGGTCTTCTTCCCTGTGTGTACCTCTTTATGTTCACACAGTCTTCTTATGAGAACACCAGTCATTGGATTTAGGGTTCCCCCAATCCAATAAGAACTCAACTAATTATATCTGAAAAGACCCTATTTCCAAATAATGTCACATTCTGAGGTTCCAGTACATGGAGAACATTCACAGATGTGAATTTTGGGAGGACATTATGCAACCCCATACAGCAGCAATATTTAATGCAAAAGAATATATTTTTCTTAGTAAAAGAGGGATGAGAAATGTACAATGGCAAATTGTCAGACAGAACTAAGGTAAAAGAGACAGTGTGGGAGACAGGATAGACATTCAAAGGCCCACAGATCCTTCATCAAGCTGACAAATATACCACATGAGTTGATTTACATTGGAATAAAAACACAGAAAATTAAAGGTTTTAGTTATTCTGTACGTGTTAAGCTTTTGGAAATATAGCAATTACACCATGCATCTTCATTTCTACTTTAATAGATACCTAAAGGTTCTGGGACAACAAATGGTAGGCCCCACTCTCAAGCATGTTGGTACTATATATACAGTTGTATCTGGGCTTTGGTGATAGGATCCCAAATTTGCCACTCTCTAGTAAGTTGTCCTTCTGCAACCTACCAGGATACAAAAACTTATTTTACAGAGGAAGAACCTGAGGTGCATTCTGAGTACCAGTGAGCTTAAACTTTGAAGTCTGGACTGTCTTGACCAGCAGAATAGGAGCTTCTGGTCAAGATGGCAGAGTACATAAACTCTGTGTTTGCCTCCTCTCATGACTACATCAAAATTACAACTAACCTACAGAACAACCATCAATGAGAATCACCTGAAGCCTAGCTAAACACATGTCCTATAACTAAAGGATATACAGAAGAAGCCATGTTGAGACTGGTAGGAGAGGTGGAGACTCAGAACAATCTCTCCTACACCCATGTGTGGCAGTTAAAAATCAGGAGGGATATCTCAGCTGCAGAGGTTGCCCCTGAGGAGTGAGGGGTCCCAGCCCCACACCAGGCTCCTCACCCCAAGGTTTCACTACCGGAGAGAGAAGTCCCCATAATTTGTGGCTCTGAAAACCAGCAGAGATTTTGGCTGAGTGTGATGGAGGGATGCTGGAGTCTCAGGAGTTCCTCTTAAGGGGACCATGCACAGACTTACTTGCTGACAGACTTACGAACGTCTGACAATTAAGTTCATAAACATGTTGCAACGATATTGCTAACCTTTTTTCATATCAGAGGGATTGTTCATTATGAATTTGTACCAACTGGACAAACAGTTATCCAAGTTGACTATTTGGAAGTGCTTAAAAGGCAGTGTGAAAAAGATAGAAGACCTGAACTTTTGGCCAACAATTCATGGCTTTTGCATCACGACAATGCACCAACTCACATGGCATTGTCTGTGAGGGAGTTTTACCCAGTAATCAAACCACTGCGTTGGAACACCCTCTCTACTCACCTGATCTGGCCCCCGATGACATTTTTCTCTACCCAAAGGTAAGGGAAATGTTGAAAACAAGACATTGGGACATCAAGGGTAATATGACAACAGCTCTGATGGCCATTCCAGAAAAAGAGTCCCAAAATTGCTTTGAAGTGTGGACTAGGTGTTGGCAGTGGTGCATAGCTTCCTCACTGTGGTACTTCGAAGGTGACCATACTGATATTCAACAATGAGGTATGTAGCACTTTTTCTAGGATGAGTTTGCCAACTTAATTGTCAGACTTGTACTTGCTCTGAGTTTCAGTGCTGGGGCAAAAGCTCGAAAGGTGCTAGGGACATACAGGGAGGAACTGAATTGCCTGGCTTCAGGGCAAGAGATAGAAAGAGCTTTCTGCCAGGCAGAGGCCACTGTTCTTTTGTTGAGTCCTCACCCCAACCAGCATGCAGGTGGTGCCACATCGGAGTCTCCATAAACCTGGCTAACACTGTTTTCCCTATCCTGGTGATTCACAAGGCCCTGCCCCACCCAACTTGCAGATCCACCAAAGCTATCAGGTTGTTTTTCCTGTCTTGGCTCATGCTGCGGACTTTGCTAAAATCTCTCAAAGGCTAACAAACCCCAAACACATAGCATTTGGCTTTGACATGCCCTGTACCTCTTGCTAAGTAGCCGCAAGCCCAGCACTAATGGCAGCTGGCCTCAGTACATAGCATAGCCTGTTCCAGGCACCTTCAAGACCAGCAAAAATGGTAATCATCTCCAGCTTACTTTCTATATCATACTAAATGGCTCCAGGCAAGTCACAGTCAGTGGCTAAACTTGGCCTGCACCAGAGCACCTCCAAAGAGACCCAGAACCAAAACATCCAGTCACCAGCTTCAGACCACACAAGAGCACCGCCCAACCACCTCCACAAAGGACACACTCAAAAGGGAGACTGGGCAGGCATCAGAGCCCTGATAAAGCAAATCCTGCTCCATGGATTCAGCCCCTGCACAACAGCTCCTCCACTGTGGTCATGGACAGTCCTCATAACAAGTCAACCAGAGGATCAATCCCTCCCAGTGATGTGCACACAGCAACCAAGGTTCAACTACAACAGAAGAGCACACACAACACACACAAGGGACATACTTGGAGCACCCAGCTCAGGAGACCAGGGAGACTGCGCCACTGGGCCCCACAGGACATCGATTACATAAGGCTACTGTACTAAGACTGGGACATATAACAGCCCTGCCTAATATATAGAAACAAAAACAGGGAGGCAGACAAAATTAGGAGATGAAGAAATGTGACTCAAGTGAAAGAAAAGAACAAAGCCCCGAACAAGAACTAATAAAAAAAAAGAGATAAGCAACCTACTAGACGCAGAGTTCAAACCACTGGTTATTAAGGATGCTCAATGACCTTAGTGAAAACTTCAACAAAGAGATAGAAAGCATAAAAATAGAGATAGAAAATATAAAAAAGAACCAATCCGAAAAAAAGAATAAAATAATTGAAATGAAAAATACATTCAAGGGATTCAATAGTAGATTAGATGAAGCAGAGGAATGAATAAGTGATTTAGAAGATAAGGTATTAGAAAATATCCAAACAGAACAGCAAAAAGAAAAAAGGAATTAGAAAAAATGAGGATAGTTTAAGGGGCCTGTGGGACAACATCAAGTGCACCAACATTCACATCTTAGGGGTACCAGAAAGAGAAGAGAGAGAGAGCAAGTAATTTAAAACCTATCTGAAGAAATAATGATGAAAAATTTTCCTAACCTGGTGAAGGAAATAGACATACAACTCAAGAAGTGCAGATTCCCAAACAAGTCAAACCCAAAGAGGTCAACACCAAGACACATCATAATTAAAATTCCAAAGGTTAAAGACAAAAAATCTTAAAAGCAGCAAGAGAAAAGCAGTTAGTTACTTACAAGGGAGCTCCCATAAGAATGTCAACTGAATTAGGAATAGAGATAGTAGAAATGTAATGGCTGTGTACGATGTCAAAGGGATAGTGGATGAGGGGAGGGCGGTTGTCACTGATGGGTACTAGATGTCTCAGGAGATCACTTCGAATGTTATATAAATGTCTGATTACTATGCTGCACACCTGAAACCAACATAATATTGTACATCAACTGTAACTAAAAAAACAAAAAATTAAAAAAAAAAGAATGTCAGCTGATGATAGCTATTCTAACTGTGATGAGGTGATATCTAATTGTGGTTTTTATTTGCATTTCTCTGATGATTAGTGACGTTGAACATTTTTTCAAATGTCTATTGGCCATTTGTATGTCCTCTTTGGAGAAATGTCTCTTCAGATCCTCTTCCCATTTTTCAACTGGATTGTCTGGTTTGTATTTTTGTAATTGAGTTGTATGAGTTCCTTGAATATTTTGGATATTAGCCCCTTATCAGAGGTGCTGTTCGCAAAAATCTTCTCCCATTCAGTTGGTTACCTCTTTATTTTGTCAATGGTTTATTTTGCTGTGCAGAAGCTTTCACGTTTGATATAGTCCCATTCATTCATTTTAGCTTTTGCTTCCCTTGCCTTTGGAGTCAAATTCATCAACAACACAAATAGTAACAAGTATTGGAGAGGCTGTTGAACAAAAGGAACCCTCATATACTGTTGGTTGGAATGCAGATTGATGGCAGTGTCGAGGTTCCTCAAAAAATTAAGAATAGAATTACCATATGACCCAGCAATCCCTCTCCTGGGTATCTACCCAAAAAATCTGAAAACATTTATTCATAAAGACATGTGTGCCCCAATGTTCATTGCAGCTTTATTTACGGTCGCCGATACCTGGAAACAACCCAAATGTTCTTGGATATATGAATGGATAAAGAATTTGTGGTGTATATACACAATGGAATGCTATTCGGCGGTAAGAAAAGACGAAATAGTATCATTTGTGAGAACATGGATGGATGGATCTTGAGACTATAATGCTAAGCGAAATAAGTCAGACATAAAAAGCAGAGAACCATATGATTTCACTGCTATTTGGTATATAAAACTGAAAACAGCAAAAAAACAAGACAAACTAATGAAGGAACAAAAACTCATATACATAGACAATAGTTTAGGGGTTACCAGAGGGTTATGGGAGATGGGGGATTTAGAAGCGAGTAAAAAGGGTCTAATATATGGTGATGGAAAGACAACTGACTCTGGGTGGTGAACACACAATGTAAGATATAAATAAAGTATTACAGAATTGTACACCTGCAATCTATGTAGCTTTCCTCACAATTGTCACCCCAATAAATTTAATTAAAAACAAAACAAAACAAAACAAAAAAACAAAACAAACAAAAAGAGTGTCAGCTGATTTCTCAACAGAAACTGGAGGTCAGAGGGATTTATGTGAAATATTCAAAGTGATGAAAAGCACAGACCTACAACCAAGATTACTCTACTCAGCAAAGCTATCATTTAGAATCAAAGGACAGATAAAGAGCTTCACAGACAAGGAAAAGCTAAAGGAGTTTATCACCACCAAACCAGTATTATAAGAAATGTTAGAGGAACTTCTTGAAGAAGAAGGAGGAAGAGGAGGAGGAGGAGGAGGAGGAGGAGGAGGAGAAAGGATAAAAAAAATATGAATAATAAAATGGCAATAACTTTACAGATAAATGTTTTCAGATTTTTGGGGTAAAAACCCAGGAGAGGGGTTGCTGGGTCGTATCGTAATTCTATTATTAATTTTTTGAGGAAACGCCACACTGTCTTCCATAGAAGCTGCACCAATCTGCAGTCCCACCAACAGTTTATGTGCTCCAATGTTCATTGCAGCTTTATTTATGGTAAGCCAAGACATGGAAACAACCAAAGTGTCCTTCGATCGATGATTGTATAAACAAGATGTGACATACATACTCAATGGAATACTACTCTGCCATAAGAAAAGATGAAATAGTGCCACTTGAGACAACATGTATGAATCTTGAGATTATTATGCTAAACAAAATAAGTCAGACAGAAAAGTTCGAGAACCATGTAATTTCAGATATTTTGGATATAAAACTGAAAGCAACAAAGAAAACAGACAAACAAATAAAGAAACTAAAACTCATAGACACAGACAATAGTTTAGTAGTTACCAGAGTGTAAGGGGAACGGGGTGGTAGATGAAGGTAAATGGGATCAAATATATGGTGATGGAAGGAGAACTGCCTCTGGGTGGTGAACACACAATGTGATATACAGATGATGTATTACAGAATTGTTCACTTGAAACTTATGTAACTTTACTAACCATTGTCACCTCAATAAACTTTAATTTTTAAAAATGGCAACAACTACATATCTATCAACAACTGCTTTAAATGTAAATGGATTAAATGCTCCAATCAAAAGATAACATTGCTGAATAGATTAAAAAACTAAGAAGACCCTTACATATGCTGCATACAAGAGACTCACTTCAGAAGACACCCATAGACTGAAAGTAAAGGGACGGAAAATGATACTTAATGAAAATGGTTACAAACAAAAAAAGCTTGGTTAGCAATACTTATACCAGACAAAATAGACTTTAAAAGAAAGGCCAAAAAGGCCCAGTAATCCCACTTCTGCATATTTATCTGAAGAAAGCCAAAATACTACTTAGAAGGGACATGTGCATCCATTCATTATTTACAATAGTCAAGCATCATTTAAAGAGACAGCATTATTTACAATAGGCAAGCATTACATAAATAGACAGCATTATTTACAATAGTCTAGATATGGAGGCAGCTTGGGTGCCCATCAATGGATGAATAGATAAAGAAGAGGTAGTACATATTTACAATGGAATATTACTCAGCCATTAAAAAATATTGAAATCTTGCTATCTGCAACAACATGGATGGACCTAGAGGGCATTGAGCTGAGTGAAGTCAGTCAGAGAAAGAAAAATGCCATATGATTTCACTTACATGTGGGATCTAAATAACAAAATAAACAAACAAATAAAACAGAAACAAACTCATAGATACTGAGAACATTTTGATGGTTGCCAGATGGGGGGGATGGGTGAAATGGGAAGGGATTAAGAAGTATAAATTGTGGAGGAGCTAAGATGGCGGAATAGATGGGCGCTGCTCCAACTGCCTCCCAGGATCACACCAAAATTACGAATAATTTATATAACATTCAACCTCGGAGTTCATTTGAACACTAGCTGAACAAAACCTCTAAACCAGGGGTGTCCAAACTTTTTACAACGTTTTTTACCAAGGGCCATATGCAATAAAATACACAAACAGCCGGGCCACTCACTCGAGGTGAAGTACGTATTGCCTCACCTGGTTTATTTAAGTAAACTAAATATACTTTTGGAATTTGCTGTGGGCCAATTAACAATGGATTGCGGACTGCAGTTGGCCCGCGGGCAGCAGTTTTGACAACCCTGCTCTAAACTAAGGATTTAAAGAAGAGACCACCACATCGAGACTAGTAGGAGGGGTAGAAACATGAGGCAGGCTGACTCCAGGACCATGGTGAGAGGGTGAGAGGCCAAACCCCATGAGGGGCACTTCAGTGGTGGAGGTTTCCTCTGTTGGGGGAAGGACCATCAGGCCCCGCACCAGGCTCCCCAGCTCAGAGTCTCTTTGTGGGGTAGGGGACTTCCATGATAGCTGGTAGTAGAAATCAGTGAGAACTCTCTTTGTTCAACTTGGTGGGCCAGAGGGTGACTAGAGATCCAGTCACCCTCCTGTGGAGCTGGCACACAGATTCACTCACTGCCAAGCACTCACCTGGTCCCTGACATAGGGCGTGGCTCTGCAGCGGGGGTGGGGTGGGTGGGGGGGCAGTAGCCTGCCCTAAAGGACTGAGCTGACCGCATTCATTGAGGGAGCTGGAGGTTTTTGGACCATTGTTCCCCCTGTGTGGCGCTTACACACAAGTGGTGTACAGGAGGGCACCATTTTTTCAGGGTGTGGGGACAGAGTCCAAGAGAGCAGTTTCTAGGCTCTTGGCCTCATGTGGAAAGGTGCTGGCTCGGTTATTAGATGGCCATCAGCTGTAATCAGATGGCCATCCACTGTGTCTGGGTGCCCATCAACTGTAACCAGTTAGCCATTAGCCACTGATATAACTGCTGTGGTTATGCTGAGGGGTTGTTGGTTGGCAGAGAAGCAGATGGCAGATTGCGGCTCCAGCTTCCTGTGTCTCCAACCAAACCACCTGCAAGAATATAGTGGTATGATTCCCCTATCTATGGCTCCATTGGTGTTCCTTTTTGGCCTCACCATATCCTGCATTCTGTGCGGGGAGCGAGAGCTGAGACCCTGCATGACACAGGGTTAAGCCCTCCCACAGAGGGTCAGGTTTGGGACAGCATTGGTCTGGTGGAATTGGTGATGGTGTGCGCTTGTGCCCCTGCATGCTGCCTTGGGTTCCAGCTCTCTACATGGCTTGTGATATGTTTCTAAGTAGGGAGAGGCCTGACTGTTGGTCACGCTCCAGCTCTGACAGGTTGCTGATTGAGACACAGGCACATGCTGATGCTGCCTTTGATCCCCACTCTATACGCTGCATGTGCAGTGTTGCCAGGGTGGTGCCTGGCTGTGGGGCTGCTCTGCCTGATCCACGGGCTGCTGATTGGGACAGACAGAGACAGAGTTTTCCTGAGAGTGTTGGGCCAAGAGCTGCGCGGCAGCACAATCTTGCAAAGGCATTTGTGCAGGATGGTTGCTGGTGTAGAAGCACGCTGTTCGGACTTGGTGGGGGGGGCACTGACACACCCTGTATTGCCCTGGGGGCCTGCCCCACCCACCTACAGATGCGTTGCCAGGGACACCCTGGGCCCATGGTGCCTGGCTCCCACCTTCACAGGTTATAGAGGGTTTTTGCAGCAGAGGAAAGCTTGCAGCAACCTGTTGGGATTTTTGGTGGTGAGCATGGCTCCAGGGCCCATGGCAGCTCACTGAGAGCCTGAGAGGGAGGCCTGCAGCTCACGATGTGCTGTGCTCTTCCCTTCAAAATAGTTGGTGCTGAGTTGCTCAGAGACTCTATATTGCTGAGCAAGTGGCCTGAAGATTAAAGCGGATGGGGAGATTTTTTCTTTTCTTTTTCTATTTTTTGTTTCTTTTCTTTTAATCCTCTCTTTTATTTTTTATTTTGTTTATTATTACCATTTTTCCCTTTTTCCTTTTATTCTTTTTTTTCTTTTCTTTCTCTTTCATCTTTTTGTTCATTTTTCTTCTTTTGTCTTTTGTTGTTGTTGTTGTTGTTGTTGTTTCCCAGGTTTGTTTGTCTTGTTACTACTTTGGTTATTATTTTACTGTCTTGTTCTACTGTTTTTGTCTCTTTTATATATCTCTGTTTCTCCTGTCTCATCATTGATATCAAGTTTTTGTGGGGGTGTATTTGTTTTTTGGTGTTGTTGGTTTGCCTTGCTTTGTTTTTGTTTTGCAAAGTGGACATGGGCCTAGCACTGATCCAGGAGCTGAGGCTACTCTGAATTTGTAAAAACCACTGACCATAGCCTTTATTCACATGTAACACCACCTCGCCCACCACATTGCCAGGGCACTATGGGTGCCTGGGTGACTGGACCCACCCCCACAAACTATGGAAAAGGTTTTTTATGACAGCAGATGGTCTGCAGAGCCCTGGGGTCATCTTCATGGTGTTCAGTGACTCCAAACCTGCACCACAGCCACTCAGGAGCAGCTCTTGAGAATTTGTGAGCTTGAGGTGGAGGCTGGCTGTAGAGCCCTCAGAACTCTGCACATGGGGGTCACAGGCCACGTATTGGTGTAAGATATGAACCTGCATTAACTTCTTAAAACCCATCCGTCACGTCTTGTAACTCACTTGAACACCATCCTGCCCAGCTAGAGCCACATTGCCAAGGGCACCTTCAACACTGTGTCAAATTGCCAGCCACATACTCCTAAAGAGTCTCTTTCAATAGTTTTGCCTTATGAGCAACTCTCAGGTGGCAAGAGGCCTAGGGGTCTCTGAGCCTTTTGCTAAACTGCCTCAGGACCAATATTGGTGGTAGCCAGCCTCAATTCACAGAGACCACCCACACATGACTCCAGCTCCAGCACAGGCAGCAGCCAATGGCATACAGCTTTGAGGAATCTACCAGGTAGCCATAGCCCAGTAACAGACAAGGCTTAAACAGCCCTGAGTGGAACCCCACCCAAGAGACACCAGAACCAAGACACCCAGAGGCCAGTGACAGACCAAACCAGAGCACTACCTGGTTGAACCTATAAGCGGCAATCTCAAAGGAAATTTTCCACAGGCACAAGAGCCCACAGGGGCCAAGCCTCCTCTGAGGGTGTCAACCTCCACACAGCAGCTCATACAGAGTGAGCGTTGCTAATTCTCCCAGCTAATCAGCCTGAGGGTCAATCCCACCCACAGACAAGCCAAAAGCAATTAAAGATCAACTACAGCAGTGACACTTCTGGAACACACGGGACAGGAGAATAGGGAGACTGTGCAATCCGAATATAAAGGACACATAGCCCATAAGACCACCCAGCAATGACTTAGAGACATAGGTGTTCTACCTAATACATTGAAGCAATCACAGAGTGACAGCCAGAATGAGGAAACAAAGAAACATGTCCAAAATAAAAGATCAGAAGAAATCTCTAGAAATAGAACTAAATGAAACAGAGGCATCCAACCTATCAGAGACAGAGTTTAGAACACTGATGATAAGAGTGTTTAAGAAACTTAGTGAGAACATAAAGAAGGAAAGAGAAATAAAAAAACAACCAGTTAGAACTAAAGAATACAATAATGGAGCACTCAAGGGAATCATCAGTAGATTAGATGAAGCAGAGGATCAGATCAGTGATTTAGAAGACAAGATAGCAGAAATCACCCAATCAGAACAACAAAAAGGAAAAAAAGAATGAAAATAGTTTAAGAGACCTGTGGGACAACATCAAGAGTAACAACATTCTCATCATACCAGAAGGAGAAAAGAAGGAGCAAGGGATTGAGAACATATTTTAAGAAATAATGACTGAAAACTTCCCCACCCTGCTGAATGAAATTGACATACAAGCCCAGGAAGTACAAAGAGCTCCAAATGTGATGAACCCAAACAGGCCCACACCAAGACACATTATAGCTAAAACGGCAAAAGTTAAAGACAAAGAGAGAATCCTAAAAACAGCAAGAAAAAGATAGCGGGTTACATACAAGGGAACTCATATAAGACTATCAGCTGACTTTTCTATAGAAACTCTGCAGGCCAGAAGGGAGTGGCAGGAAATATTCAAAGTGATGAAAAACAAAGACCTACAACCAAGATTGCTCTACCCAGCAAGGCTATCACTTAAAATTGAAGGAGAGATAAGGAGCTTCTCAGAAAAGAATAAGCTAAAGCAATTCATTACCACCAAACCAGCACTGCAGGAAATGTTAAAAGGGCTTTTCTAAATAGAAGAAAGGGGAAAACAAACTAACAAAGGAAGACCAGAAATACAAATAACAAATGGCAAGATATATGTACATATCAATAATCACTTCAAATGTGAATGGGCTAAATGCTCCCATCAAAAGACATAGAGTGGCTGACAGGATAAGAAAACAGGACCCATACATATGCTGTTTACAAGAGACTCATCTCAGATCAAAAGACACACAGACTAAAAGTAAAGAGATGGAATAAGATATTTCACATAAATGGAAACAAGAAAAAAGCTGGGGTAGCAATACTTATTTGAGACAAAATAGACTTTAAAATAAAGACTACAATAAAAGGTAAAGAAGGGCATTACATAATTATAAAGAGATCGATCCAACAAGAGACATAACCCTAGTAAACATCTATGCACCCGACATAGGAGCTCCTAAATATGTAAAACAGTTTATGACTGACATAAAATCAGAGATCAACAGTAGCGCTATCGTAATAGGGGACTTCAACACTGCATTGTCACCAATGGACAGATCCTTCAGACAGAAAATCAACATAGAAACAATGGCCTTAATTGACACTTTAGACCAGTTGGATTTAATCTATATTTTTAGAGAATTTCACCCCAAAGCAACAGAATATACATTCTTCTCAAGTGCACTTTGAACATTTTCCAAGATAGATCACATTCTAGGCCATAAAACAAGTCTCAATAAATTTAAGAAAATTGATATCATATCAAGCATCTTCCATGAACACAATGCTGTGAAACTAAAACTAAATTATAAGAAGAAATCCGAAAACACACAAATACATGGAGGCTGAATAACATGTTACTACATAGTGAGTGGGTCAATAATGAGATCAAAAATGACATCAAAAGATACCTTAAGACAAATGAAATTGAAAACACAACTAGCCAACATCTATGGGATGCAGCAAAAGCAGTCCTAATAGCAATGCAGGCCTTTCTAAAGAAACAAGAAAAATCTCAAACCAATAGTCTATCCTTACACCTAAGGGAACTGGAAAAAGAATGGCAAAACAAGCCCAAAGGAGTACAAGGAAGGGAATAGTAAAGATCAGAGCAAAAATAAGTGAAATAGAGATTAAAAAAAAACAATATGAAAGATCAATGAAACCAAGAGCTGGTTTTTTTGAAAAGATAAACAAAATCGACAAGCCCTTAGCCAGATCACCAAGAAAAAGAGAGACAGCACCCAAAATAATAAAATCAGAATTGAAAGAGGAGAAGTGACAACAGATACCACAGAAATACAGAAAATTTTAAGAAAATACTACAAGCGACTATATGCCAACAAATTAGACAATCTGGAAGAAATGGATAAATTTTTAGAAGCATACAATCTTCCAAGACTGAATCAAAAAGAAACAGAAACTCTGAACACACTGATTACTAATAAAGAAATTGAGTCAGTAATCAACTAGCTCCCAACAAGTAAAAGTACTGAACCATAAGGCTTTACAGTTGAATTTTATAAAACATTCAAAAAATAATTAACACCTATTCTCCTCAAATTATTCCAAAATATCCCAAAAGAAGGAAGGCTCCCAAGCATGTTTTACAAGGCCACTATTACTCTGATTCCAAAACAAGACAAAGACATTACAAAAAAAGAAAAGAAAACTATAGGCCGATATGCCTAATGAACATAGATGCAAAAATCCTCAACAAAATACTAGCAAACTGGATTCAGCAACACATTAAAAAGATCATACACCACAATCAGTTGGGATTCAGTCCTGGTATGCAAGGTTGGTTCAATATCCGCAAATCAATTAACATGATACACCACATTAACAAAATGAAAAATAAAAATCATATGACATATCAGTAGATGCAGAAAAAGCTTTTGACAAAATCCAGCAGCTATTTATGATAAAAAGTCTTAAGGAAATGGGAATAGAGGGACCATATCTCAACATAGTAAAGGCCATGCATGATAAACCCTCAGCTAGTATCATACTCAATGAGGTAAGGCTGAAACCATTCCCCTAAAGATCAGGAACAAGGTAAGGTTGCCCACTTTCACCATTTTTATTCAACATAGTTCTGGAAGTTCTAGCCACAGCAATCAGACAAGAAAAAGAAATAAAAGGCATCCAAATTGAAAAGGAAGAAATAAAATTGTCTTTATATACAGATGACATGATAGTATATATAGAGAATCCCAAAGATTCCACCAAAAAAACTATTAGAACTGATAAACAAATTTAGTAAAGTAGCAGGATACAAAATTAACATTCAGAAATCAGTTGCATCTATATACACCAATAATAAACTATCAGAAGGAGAAATCAATCCCATTTACAATTGCTTCAAAAATTACCTAGGAATAAATTTAACCAAAGAAGTAAAAGATCTGTGCTCAGAAAATTATAAGACACTGAAGAGAGAAATCAAAGAAAGTACAAATAAATGGAAACACATACCATGTTCATGGATAGGAAGAATTAATATAATTAAAATGTCAATACTACCTAAGGCAATATATAGATTCACTGCAATTCCTATCAAACTACCAAAGACTTTCTTCTCAGAAATATAGCATATAATCCTAAAATTTATATGGAACTATAAAAGACCCCAAATAGCCATGGCAATCTTGAGAAATAAGAACAAAGTGGGAGGTATCATGCTACCCGACATCAAATCATACTACAAGCCTATAGTAATCAAAACATTATGGCATTGGCATAAAAACAGATACATAGATCAATGGAACATAATAGAGAGCCCAGAAATAAATCCATTCCTATATGGTCATTTAATCTATGACAATGGAAGCAAGGATTTACATTGGGGTAAAGATTGTATAGTTAATATTAGGTCGGTGCAAAAGTCATTGCGGTTTTTGCAATTATTTTTAACCTTTTAAAACGCAATGGCTTTTGCACCAACCTAATAAATGGTGCTGGGAAAACTGGACTGACACATGCAAAAAAAAAAAAAAAAATTAAACTGGACAATCTCCTTACACCATAGATGAGGACAAATTCACAATGGATTAAAGACTTAAATGTAAGACCCAAAACCATACAAGTCCTAGAAGAAAATATAGGGAGTTAATTTGTAGATATTACCCTGAGTCCTATTTTTACTGGTATATCCCTGCAAGCAAGGGAAGTAAAAGAAAAAATAAAGACATGTGATTACATTGAGCTTCAAAGTTTTTTCACAGCAAAGGAAACCATCAATTAAACAAAAAGGCAGCCTACTGAATGGGAGAAGATATTTGTCAATAATACATCTGGTAAGGGGTTAATATCCAAACACTCATTAATGTGAAACACTCATTCAGCTCAACATGAAAAAAACAAGCAACCCAATTAAAAAATGGGCAGAGGATGTAAAGAGACATTTCTATAAAAAGGACATACAGATGGCCAATAGATACATGAAAAAAATGTTCAACCTCACTAATCATTAGAGAAATGCAAATAAAAACCACAATGAGATACCACCTCACTCCGGTCAAAATTGCTATCATCAATAAATCAATAAACAGTAAATACTGGCGAGGTTGTGGAGAAAAGGAAACCCTGGTGCACTGTTGGTGGGATTGCAGATTGGTGCAGCCACTATGGAAATCAGTATGGAGGTATCTCAAAAAACTGGAAATGGAACTACCTTATGACCCAACAATTCCACTCTTAGGTATCTATGCAGAGAAATCCAAGATGCTAATTCAAAAAAGTATATACACCCCTATGTTTACTGCAGTGCTATTTATAATAGTCAAAATTTGGAAACAACCGAAATGCCCATTGGTAGATGACTGGATTAAGAAACTGTGGTACATTTATACAATGAGTATTACTCAGCTATAAAGGAGATTGAAATCTTAACATTTGAAACGATATGGAGACGGAGAGAACATTATGCTAAGTGAAATAAGTCAGACGGAGAAAGACAAATACCATATGATCTCACTTATATGTGAAATCTAAAGATATGAATAAATGAGCAAAGTAAACAGAAATAGTCTCAGAGATATAGAGGAAAACTGATGGTTGCTAGAGGGGATTGTGGTAGGGATGAGGGAGAAAAGGAAGGAATTAGACAGCATACATTGGTAACTACAATGTTGCCACGGGGATATGAAAGACATTTTGGGGAATATAGTCAGTAATGTTGTAAAGATTTGATAAGGTGTTAGATCGGAACATGTCTTATTAGAGAGACCACTTAATGGATGGTGTAGATGCTTGACCACTACATGTGTACCTGAAGCTGAAGCTGAATAATATTGTATGTCAACTATAATTTAATATACATATAGTCACGGGATACAGAGTACAGCATCGGGAATAATCAATGGCATTCTAATAGATATATACGTTGTCAGAGGGGCAATAGATTGGGGGAGGGAGATTATCACTTTGTGAGGTGTAAAATGTCTAACTAGTGCCTTGTTTTATACACCTGAAACTAATAAAAAAAAGAAGTATAAATTGCTAGTTATGAAATAGTCATGGAATGTAAAGTATAGCATAGGAAATATAGTCAATAATATTATAATAACTATGTATGTTGTCAGATGTATGTATGTATGCATGCATGTCTCAATAGATTTATCCAACAGATCACTTCATAAGTTGTAGAAATGTCTAATCACTATGTTGTACATCTGAAACTAATATAATGTTGTATGCCAACCATCATTGAAAAATAAAAATTATTTTTTTAAAAATCAAGCAGAATTAATTTTATGCTAAAAATTTTTCCTGCTGTCCTCCAGCTACTATCCTGAAGCACCATCATCCATTATTTACCTTGCGTTAAAAATTGAATATTGCTGTCTGAGCATCCCTATAAAACACAAATTCTCCCTTGAAGAGAAGCAGAGAAAGTCACTGACTTATACTTAGAAGATGAGTTTGTGCGGGCAGAATACCAGGGTTTAAACCTACTATTTATGGGGAAGTTATCCAAAAGTAGACAGGCAGAGTAGAAGACAACTTAAATATTTGCTGAGGGCAGACCCTGCTACCAATTTTTCAGAACCCAGAATAAGTTTTTTGACCATCAGTTCACTCTCTAGCCTTCAAATAATCTAGTTAACTTGATGACATTAGTACTAACCTTGAGCACCTTTGGAAAATAATTATAATTAACTTTCCTTTAAAACCAGCATTCTCTCACCATGCAGTCCCTTACCTCTACTCTCCATACACACACACATCTCTCCACCAACAAGAATACTACTAAAGCAAGCCAGAAAATAAATCTTTGCTTAGAATGGTTTTGATGGGTTTGAGTTCCTTCGCCGCTCCTCATCCCAACTTCACCCAACAAACTAACTCATTCAGAATTGGATTTACAAGTGCCAGTCAGAGAAATGTAACAGAGTCCCCATATTTGACTACTTCCTATAGTTCTCAGTACTTGTTAAAATATGTAGCTCACAAGGCTCCACCACTAGAGATTCTGGAATAGTAGGTATTCGCTAGGACCTGGGAATCTACTTTAAGGAAAAATCTCAGATTATTCTGATGCCACCTTTTGAGGACTACCATTTGAGAACCACTGAACATCATTGATTTATAAGTATCTTGCTTAAAATGCAATATGCAATTTACACATCGTACAACGCAGAAATCTTCAGTGACTTTTTACATATGCACATATTCATGTGTCCACCAATCAGATCAACATACAGAATATTTCTATCACTCATACTCAGAAAGTTTCTTTGTGGTTCTTCCCATTCAATACCTCTTCATACACAGAGTTAACTTTGATTTGGAATTGTAGTACTATTGATTGAGTTTGCCTGGACTTGAACTTCAAAAGATAGTATCACATTTTTGTTTCTGGCTTCTTTCACTCAACATGTCTTTGAGATATGAGGTGTGATAACAAAATACTGTGAATACTGATGTCAAATTCCATCCAACAGAAAGGCAGCAATCTTCAATACAGGAAGCAGTGCGTCAAACCTTAGTAAGAGTGTGTGACAAGTTTCAACTTGTTCAGTGCAGTCTGTCAGGTGTAAGCTGTGGTTGAGAGAAGGTGTGTTTAAAAGTGAGCCATATAATATTCAGAATATACAAGGAACTCATGCAACTCAACAACAAAAACAAACAAACAACCCAATTGAAATATGGTCAGAGGACTTGAAGAGACATTTATCCAAAGAGGACATACAAATGGCAAATAGACATATGAAAAAATGCTCATCATCACTAATCATCAGAGAAATGCAAATCAAAACCACAATGAGATATCACCTCACCCCAGTCAGAATGGCTATCATCAACAAGACAAATAGTAACAAGTGTTGGAGAGGCTGTGGAGAAAAAGGAAGCCTCATACACTGTTGGTGGGAATGCAGACTGGTGCAGCCGTTATGGAAGGCAGTGTGGAGGTTCCTCAAAAATTACGAATAGAATTGCCATATGACCCAGCAATCCCTCTCCTGGGTATCTACCCAAAAAATCTGAAAACATCTATAGATAAAGACACCTGTGCTCCAATGTTCATTGCAGCTTTGTTTACGGTGGCCAAGACATGGAAACAACCAAAATGTCCTTCGATAGATGAATGGATAAAGAAGTTGTGGTATATATACACAATGGAATACTATTCGGCAGTAAGAAAAGATGATATAGGAACATTTGTGACAACATGGATGGATCTTGAGAGTGTAATGCTGAGCGAAATAAGTCAGACAGAAAAAGCAGAGAACCATGTGATTTCACTGATATGTGGTATATAAACCAAAAACAACAAAAGAACAACACAAACAAATGAGAAACAGAAACTCATAGACACAGACAATACTTTAGTGGTTACCAGAGGGAAAGGGGGGTATGGGGTGGGAGAAGAGGGTTAGGGGGATCAAATATATGGTGATGGAAGGAGAACTGACTCTGGGTGGTGAACACACAATGGGATTTATAGATGATGTAATACAGAATTGTACACCTGAAATCTATGTAATTTTGCTAACAATTGTCACCCCAATAAATTTAAAAATAAATTTAAAAAAACCCATCATTGTTACTATGAATATATAAAACAGCATTTTGACAAAAAAAAAAAAAAAAGAAAGAAAAAATTAATGCAACACAGAGCTGGTTCTTTGAAAAGATTAATAAAATTGACAAACCCTTGGCTAGACTCACTAAGATAAAAACAAAGAAGACACTAATTAACAAAATCAGAAATGAAAAACGGGAAGTTATCATCTATGCCACAGAATAACAAAGTATTATCCAAGAGTACTATGAAGGACTATATTCCACCAAATTCAAAAACCTAGAAGAAATGGACAAAGTCTTAGAAACATATAGCCTTTGTAGGCTGAATCACAAAGAATTAGAAAATCTAAATAGACTTATTACCAGTAAGGAAATTGAAATCACTCATCGGAAACCTTTCCAGAAGCAAAATTCCGGGACCAGATGACTTCACTAGTGAATTCTACAAAACATTCAAAGAGGATCTAATACCTGTCCTACTGAAACTCTTCCAAAAAATTGAAGAAAAGACAATATTCCCTAACTCATTTTATGAGGCCAACATTACCCTGATATCAAAACCTGGTAAGGATAACACAACAAAATAAATTTACAGATCAATATCTCTGATGAATACAGATGCAAAAATCCTAAGTGAAATTCTAGAAAATCGAATGCATCAATGCATTAAAAAGATTATACATCACGACCAAGTGGGGTACATCCCAGGGCACAAGGGTGGTTTATCGTAAGCAAATCCATCAATGTGATACACCACATAAACAAAATAAAATTCAAAACTCTTGATTATATCAATAGATTCAGAAAAAGCATTTGACAAGATACAACATCCCATTAATGATTAAAACATTTAATAAAATGGGTATAGACAGAAAATACCTCAGCATATTAAGCCATATATGACAGACCCTGAGTTAATATCATAATTAATGGTGAAAAACTGAAGCCCTTTGCTCTACATTCAGGAACATGACAGGGCTATCCCCTATCACTTGTTTCTTTCAACATAGTATTGGAAGTCAAAGCTTGAGCAATCAGGCAAGATAAAGAAATAAAAGGCCTCCAAATTGGGATTGAAGAAGTTAAATTCTCACTCTGCAGATGACATGATGTTATATATAGAAAATACTAAAGAATCCACCAAAAAGCTATTAGAAACAATAAACGAATACAGTAACCTTGCTGCCTACAAAATCAACGTACAAAAGTCCATTGCTTTCCTATATACTAACAATGAAATCTCAGAAAAAGAAATTTAAAAAGCCAATTCCTTTTGCAATTGCAACAAAAACAATGAAATACCCACGAATAAACTTAACCAAGGATCTGAAAGACCTATATGCTGAAAACTACAAGACATTTTTGAAAGAAATAAAGACACAAAGAAATAGAAGGATAATCTGTGCTCATGGATTGGAAGAATCAACATAGTTAATATGGCCATATTACCCAAAGCAATACACAGATTTAATACAATCCCCATCAAAATCCCAATGACATTTTTTGAAGAAATAGAACAAAAAAATCATCAGATTAGTATGGAACCACAAAAGACCCTGAATAGCCAAGGCATTTCTAAGAAAAAAGAACAAAGCTGGAGTTATCACACTCCCTGACTTCACCTTGTACTACACGGCAACAATAATCAAAACAGTATAGAATTGGCAGAAAAAACAGACACACATACCAATGGAATAGAATTGAAAACCCAGAAATAAACCCACATAAATATGGAAAGATAATTATTGACAAAGAAGCCAAAAAACATACAGTGGAGAAAAGACACCTTCTTCAATAAATGGTGCTAGGAGAATTTGAAAGCCACATGCAAGAGAATGAAGTTACACTGCTATATGTCCCCATGTACCAAAATTAACTCAAAATGGATCAAAGATCTAAACATAAGATCTGAAACAATAAACTGCATAGAAGAAAACCTAGGTCCTAAACTTATGAACCTTGGGTTCAAAGAGCATTTTATGAATTTGATTTCAAAGGCAAGGGAAGAAAAGTTAAAATAAATGTGTGGGACTATATCAAAGTGAAGAACTTCTACACAGCAAAAGAAACCATCGACAAAATAAAGAGGCAACCAACCAAATGGGAGAAGCTTGTTGCAAACAATGCATCTGATAAGGCACTAATATCCAAAATATATAAGGAACTCATACAACTCAACCACAAAAAAACAAACAGTCCAATTTAAAAAATGGGCAGAGGACCTGATGAGACATTTCTCCAGAGGACACACAAATGGGCAGTAGACATATGAAAGAATGTTCAACATCACTAATCATCAGAGAAATGCAAATAAAAGCCACAATGACTTATCACTTTACCCCACTTAGAATGGCTATCATCAAGACAAATAGTAATTTGTTGGAGAGGCTGTGGAGAAAAAGGAACCCTCATACACCGTTGGTGGGAATGCAGACTGGTGCAGCTGCCATGGAAGGCAGTGTGGAAGTTCCTCAAATAATTAGGAATAGAATTACCACATGACCCAGCAATCCCTCTTCAGGGTATCTTCCCCCAAAATCAGAAAACATTTATACATAAAGACATATGTCCTCCAATGTTCATTGCAGCTTTATTTACGGTAGCCAAGACGTGGAAACAACCAAAGTGTCGTCCGATAGATGAGTAGATAAAGAAGTTGTGGTATATATACACAATGGAATACTATTCTGCCATAAGAAAAGATGAAATAGTACCATTTGTGACATCATGGGTGGATCTTGACATTATAATAATAAGCGAAATAAATCAGACAGAAAATGTCGAGAACCATATGATTTCACTGATATGTGGTATATAAAACTGAAAACAACAAAAGAACAAGACAAACAAATGAAAAACCAAAAACTCATGGACATAGACTATAGTTTAGTAGTTTCCAGAGTGTGAGGGGTGAGGGGGTTTGTATAAGAGGGTAAACGGGGTCAAATATATCGTGATGGAAGGAGAACTGACTCTGGGTGGTGAACACACAATGTGATATATATATATAGAGAGATAATGTATTCCAGAATTTTACACCTGAAATCTATGTAACTTTACTAAGAATTGTCACCCTGATAAACTTTAATAAATAATAATAATAATAATAGTAGTAATAAATTCTTGAAAATGTTAATAGATAAAATTAGCTCATAGATCATATTTAAGGTGTATCAGGTATTCTTGAGAGGAGGGCTAATGGATACCATCCCTTCAGTGAATTTAGAAAATATATAGGGCAGTTATAAATTGCCAGGATCACATATTTCTTGACCATGTATCTAGATATATAGATATATATAGATACATAGGTAGATAAACATTTGCTTTTCCTGTCATCTCTCTGCTAAATCTCAACTTTCTTTTTGAGGACCTATGTATCACATTATATCTCTGTGAACTTATATACTTCCTTCGTATACCCTAGGCTTCATCCAAATGAAACTGCTCTTCGTCCGTTCATAAGCTGTAATTCCCATGCTCTGTCCCTTTGTTTTAGCTGTTTCCTCCATTGTTGATGTTCTTTTCTTCATCCATTCTCATTTCACCCCCACAGTGGGATGAGCAAATCATACCCTCCTTTTAAAATCAAATTCAAAGCCCAGCTTGAAAGTCACCTCTTTTACTAAGCCTTACCAGATTCCACACTCACTCCTCTCCACCTATCCCACCACATTCACAAGATCTCTCCCTTGTCCACTGTCAGAGGACTTTTTCTGTATCCCTGAATGACATTTACCACTAGGAGATTTCTGCATTATTTATACCAAAGTACATATTTTGCCTGCTTTACTGTCCTGTAAACTCTTTGACAAAAAGCTCCAAGTAGATTCATTTTTTATTCCTCACTCAGCATACACACCCCAAACACACACACACACACACACACACACACACACACACACACACAACCTCAGCTCAGTGCCTTTAGCCACCTGGATGCTCATATTTGTGAAACAGTTGTATTAATTGTGGTGGGTTTATATACAAAAAGTTGAAACAAATTTTGTTTGGATGCACTAGATAAGCTGATATATGAAACTCAGTGGCAATCACCACTACCATCATTATAATTTTGTTTATCAGCTACAACTCAGCAAATGGCTATTATTAGGTATTAATGTTATTTCTAATCATCACAGCAACTCCATAATGACCTATTATTATCCTCTACTTTCCAGACAAGGAAAATGAGTCTCAGAGAATTTAAGTAACTTGGTGAAGATCGCACAGCTAGTAAAGAGCAGAACTGGGAATTGAACCTAGGCCCATTTTACTTCAAAGCCTGCACTTTTTCCATTAGCACATTTTTTCCAAATCACTTTCACAACTATTATCTCATTTTTACTGCACAGCAAAAATGTGGAGTTGGCAGAGCTGGGTATTCTCCCTTGTCAGCACCTCATTCACTGCTGTATCTTCCTTCAGTATACTCCGAGCTTCCTCTCATGTTCCACAGAGAGTCTACCACCTCCTCTTTTAGCATTCTACAACCCTATAAAGACAATACCACCCCCATTGCCTGATTAAGACCTTTAGAGGTAAGCCTAAGCATTAAAAGATAGTCTACTATCACATGAGTTTTTAAAATGCTAAACCACAAAATTAAATTGTATCTTTAACTGACCAAAATGTACATATGCTGAGATTTTTAAGCTTTTTTCTAGATTTTCTAATACTATCTTTCCTTCTCCTCTTCCCTTCCCTCCATCCACTCTCTCTCTTCCCACCATCTCCCTCTCCTCTCTCTCCCTCTTTCTCTTCTGCCATGGTGATGCCATCAGCTTGGACCTAGTCTGGCCTCTGGATGAACTAGCATTGGCAAACCCCAGAGAATAGGGGTTCAGGAAGTAAAGGAGAGGTCCAGGTCCCTAAAAGAAGTGCATTCCACATGAGTGGGGTTATAGCAAAGAACCCTGTTTCTATTCCATTACCAGGTGCTCTGGAGTCCAGTCCTATGAGTAAAGAGAATTCTTGGAAAGGTTTGCAACTTCTACAAGAATTGGGAACTCATGTTGTCCCAGTGCTGCATAGTGTTGATAACAGTGAAAAGTTTCAATCTTACTAAGCACATTATGGGTTAAACTTAAGAAAGTGCTGCAAGCTCTATCACAACCATAGGAATAGTATGAAGAAAACAGAAACCACGGTGGAACTGCCCCCAAGGGGTAGCTAGGCATTGTGCCAGGGAACCCATGGAATAACCTGTCTTGTTGACTTTTTTCCAAGGTGGTAAGAGAGAGGAACAGGAGCTTGAGGTGCTTGAAGTGCTTGAAGATGCAGCCCAGCCAGCTTTGGTGGGAGACCCCAGCAGAGACCTAAAATGTTTCAGATTGTACATTTGCAGAAAAAATAAAATTATGATTCTTTCTGGAACGTACAAAGTAGAAGTTCATCTTATTCAACCTTTCCCTTCCCTTTCTCCCTAAGCTAACAATCAACATGTGTAACTTATTAACATAACTGAGCATAATTATGCAGTCTTTTTATAACTGTTAAATGAACATATTTGTCTTCTTTTTTCTCTAAAAATTTATTTGCCTAGTTAACAAAACCTCTTTTGCTTAAAATGTTTTCATAAACATTATAAAGGCTCCATATATTTCATTGTGTTGTGAGTGTAAGAAGAAGGATTAAAGAGTAGGGGAAACACGATGAGAGTTTCGATGTGATTACTTTCCTATTCTTACTTAATTATTTCAGTGTATTAAAACTACTTTAGGTATTTTGACAAAAAGTCAGTGTAGCTCTTTATATCCACTCAAAAGAGAATAATTCTCTCTCTATGTTTAGGCAGTTTGCAACTTGTACTTACAAACGTTGAATTTGGTCTTTGCTCTTTTGTGGGGGGTGGGAGGTAGAAAAAGGTTTCTGTGTTTACCTAGTGGATAAATATACCTGTAGGCAAGGCACTGTTCAGTGCTTTAGTCCATGGACTTTTTGAACATCTGTCTTCGCTGCTACACAATTCCCTTGTTAATCATCTCATTTTCCTGCTCAGGTGCCTCTGTTGTGATTCTAGAGCATTATTTGGTAAACTAAATCATCCATAACCCAATTAGGAAGGGGGAAATAAGCCCCTGAGTGCTGAAAAATAAATGCCGTAAAATACATGCACCATAGGTTTCTTCTTATGAGAGTCTCTGCTCAGCCCCTATTCAATTCTAGCAAGTTTACCTACCTAATTTCCCAATTCACAGATAATTTAAAAATAAAGTTTGGTTACTGTGGCTACAGCTTATTATTATTATTAACCTTTATTGGATGCTACTAGTTGTTAGACACTGTACTAAGACTTCTGCATGCATTATTTCACTATATCTTTGCAATGACTCTACAAAGTTAAATACAATTAATAGCCCAATTTTACAGTTTCATAAACAGAGTTTTAGACAAAGTTTTAGAAGGACTAAGTAATTTGCCAAATATGTCTAGACTTCGTATAGAAACGTATATAGGTAACAGTGTGAAGGGCTATATGACAGCCTGATAACAAAATGGTAGAAAAAACTACAAAGGAGAAATAAATTACAAGAAGTTGGAAAGCATAGCAATTTGGAGGTATTTAATTTGGAGACAGGCCACTTTATACTTCTCAGTAACTTTCAGAAGGCAACACCGTGTTACAACACAGCAAAGAAACTGGTTTGTGTAAGTATGACTCCAACCCATTAAAAATCGATTAAATTATGTTCAAAATCATCTACTTAGGAATGATAAAAGAAGTGTAATGCATCCTATAAAAATTTTTCTCATGTTTTAATTGATAAGGTAAATGTCAACTGTGCGTTTTGGATTTTCAAAAGGAAGGCTTCAATTATCTGAATAATTCACATACATAGAACATGTTATTTCCTGATAATAGTGGTGGTTTTATGTGTAATGTGTTTCTAAAGAATAAAACATTAAAAGGGAGGAAAGGAATATAACTTAGTTGCAAAATATTTTCCTTTTCTTTTCAAGGCCTCTGCATTCAGCTCCAGCTAGTCCAGTCTGTCAATTTACTGTGGTTTGGGCATAGGCCATCACCAGGGTTTATCCCATTATGCTGACTAATGTGGAACTGACCATTTTTAAAGGAGACTTAGGGCCATGAATGACTTGATATGTGATTTGAAGTGGCCAAAGACAATCTCCAATCCCACTCCTTACTAAGATTAAAATAGCTGCCCCTGAGCCTTACCTAAAATGGCCACATGGCCCATGCCCAGGGTATGACTGTGATTTGTCATGAGAACAGAATGTGAGATCTTGTGCAAGGTCACTTTTCAAGTGGCCAGCCCTTGATGGCTACCTGAGTGCTGCCTAGAGCACCTGAGTGACTCAAAGAAAGATGAGAGCCCTGGGTCAAGATGTTCAGAAGGAGCCAGGGGCACTGCAAGACTGCTGCAAGTACCCTTCAACAAAGTTGGTCTCCTCCACAGTCTTATCCTATTATACCTTGCCTAGATCTGTCCATGGTAAAGTTTCCAAAAAAAGCATTGCATGGAGGGACCCTAGGGACTAAGTATGTGGGCGGGGGAAGGGCCTGAGGGGCTGCAGGCTGCTCTCTGAATGAGAATTAAACAAACAGCCCAGTGTGGATAGAGAGAGGGGAGGTTACATGAGACAGACATAAAAAATAAAGTCCCAAACCACTGTGGTCATTCAGAAATGTTTGCAACTTTTCACAAGGGCAATAGTATTACTCCCAATTTCCTGGCCAAATATTTATTAATGTAACCAAGGACTGAGTATATGAGGCTGCTTCACACCGGCGCAGCATCCTACTTTCCTTGCGGCTCTAAACTGTGAGGCACTGTCAAAAAAAAAGAGAGAAAAAAAACAACTCTTCCACACTCAAAATAACTATGTTACAGAGGAGAGTTGGAAGGCGTTCTGGGAGTGGGTGTGTTTGTTTGAGTTCAGTGTGTGCAGAAAAGGCAAGCCTCCACAGCCATTCACACACTTCCCTCCTCAGCGATGGGTACGCAGACAGCCGAGCTCCTGGACTAAGTCTCTGAATGGTAACGTACCTTTATAAAAGTTATTTTCTTAACTATTTTGAGCAATTTTATAAATAACATGCATGTGTCTGCTGAGCGCATATACACGTATATATTTAGTCAACTTTTGCTTGTTTTCTCCTGAGGCTGGTCTTGTGCGGTTACTTATGTGGTACAATTTCTGAGGTGTCAGAAAGAGCTCCCCCTTACCTCCTACCCCAGCCACCCAAAAATATCTCTTGGGTTGGTCCACCACAGAGCCTAAAATGCCCACATTGCTCAAACATTTGAGTTAGTCATTGAAAGCAGCTGTTAAAATCCAAGTGTTACATTGGGATATTAGGCAGACAGAAATCAAAGACTATGTAAAAACAGAAAAGAATATGGAGAAATAGATTCTAATATAATGTTAAGTTTCAAAAGAAGAATGCAAAATTACATACAGTTCGGGTCAGATGCTATTCATAAAATGTCATGGGGTCAGAGCCAGCATATATGACCCAACTGGTGAATATGAGCCTATAGTAAAAGAAATCCAGCAGTATTGGTCAGGTTTTGTTCTTATTTATTTTGAATGAATGCTTTCCAAAATTTCTGATCCTCAGATCCTACTCTCTTCACAGTGTATCTGATACCTCCCTTTGCTGATCTCTGGAGGCTCCCAGTAACCTCCTGGTAATCAAACTTGGCAGGGCTCAAATCTCCACCTCCTAGAAAATTCAAGGAGCCTGACATATGCCTGTGAGGAGCTTTTAGAAATACCTCACAAGAGCCCACCCAATCTCTCTTGGCAGCACACTGACAAACCGAGCCCACTTCCTCAAAAGATGGTGGAGGACTTGGCAGCCTCCTATATTGCTCTGAAATTAGAGAATGAAATTCTGCAGGCCCAAGTGCAGAGGCTGATGGAAGAAAATGCTGCCCTCCAAGCCCAGATCCCAGAGCTCCAGAAGCCCCAAGCAGCCAAGGAGGATGAACCACTCCAGAAGCCCTCAGAGGCCCAGGAGTCCCCCAAACCCCAAGAGTCCCTGGATCCCCCAGAGTTTGAGGAGACCCAGAAGCCCAGAGAACCCCAGGAACTCCTAGCCTGGGAGACTCCAGCAGCCCAGGAGACCCAGGTGACCCCAATAGCCCAGGAGACCCAGAAGTCTTTAAAGCCTGCAGCAGCCCCAGAGTCCCTAGAGCTCCTAGTAACTCAGGAGCCCCAGGTACCTCCAATGGTCCTTGGGTTCTCAGCAGCCTGGAATTTCCAAAAGCCTCCAGAAGCTAAGGAGCCCCAGAAGACCCCAGTGGCCCAGGAGGCCCATAAGCCCCCAGAAACCAAGAAGGTCCAGAAGTCCCAAGATACCCAGGATGCCCCAGAGGCCCAGGAGCCCCAGAATTCAGACCCTCAGGATTCCCCAAATGCCCAGGAGCTCCAGGAGGCACGAGAATACCAGGAGACTTCGATACACCTGGAACCCCTTGAGCCTCTTGAGTCTCAAGTACCCCAGGAGTCCCTGGATCCTTCAGATGTCCAGGAGTTCCTAGAGCTCTCAGCACCCCAAGAGTCTCTGGAAGACCGAATCACTATTGAGACATCAGCAGCCTCAGAGTTCCCACAATCCCCTAATGGGTTACAAGCTGAAGCTTTCCCCTTAGAATACCCTTTAGCCTTCAACGGGGATGCCCATAAGCTCCCTGAGTTCCTGGTTCAATTGAATAGTTACATGAGAGTCAGAGGGCACCTGTATCCCACTGAAGCTGCCCTGGTGAGCTTTGTTGGCAACCGCTTCTCAGGTGAGGCAGGAAGGTGGTTCCAGCCCTTAGTAGATATACAAAGCCCCCTGCTGGAGCAATTTGAAAGTTTCATACGAGTGCTCCAGGATACTTTTGACAATCCAGAAAACATGGAAGATGCCAACCACCGCATCCGTCAGCTCTGCCAAGGGGAGGACCCTGTCCACCAGTATGTGACCCACTTCTACCTCATTGCTCAAGAGCTAAACTGGGAGGAAAGCACTCTCTGCATCCAATTTCAGGAAGGGCTTCCCAGTTCTATCCGAGATCAATTGTCTCACACAAGCCCAGCTATCAACCTATCTGATATGATCACCCAGTGCATCAACCTAGAAGAAAAGCTAAGTGGTAAGCCTGATCCAAATCCACAAGGGGCAAGTTCCTCTGAAGAGAGAGCTGGGCCTGAGAGACCATCAGCTGAAAACCAGCCTGTGCAGGCTGCAAGCAATCGTCCACACCTCAGTGAAGCTGAACGGGTCCGCCGCCGTGAAGGCCACTTGTGCCTCTACTGTGGTCATCCTGGTCATTTTGCCAGATATTGCCCTGTCAAGCCTCATCGTGCCCAGCAGGCGGGAAACATGGAGGCCCGGCGGTAAGGGGGAACCCCGGCGGGCCAATCTACAAATATGCATCCCCCTCACTTCCAGTATCCATGTCCCATACCCTATGGCTTACTGTTGAAATTCGACTGGGAAGACGACAATTCTTTGAGCAAGCAATGGTGGATTCAGGCTCTTACAGAAACAGCATTGACCATTCTGTGGTCCTTCGAGAGAAGCTGCCCATCCGCAATAACATCTTCCCTCTGATGCTGGAAACAGTAGATGGCCGTCCACTGATTAATGGACCCATAACCAAGGAAACACCACCTGTCGAAGTTAAAATTGGAAACCACATTGAAGAGATCCAGTTTGATATTATTCATGCACCAAGATACCCTCTGATTCTTGGAATCCACTGGCTTGAAACACATGACCCAAACATTGAGTGGAGTAGCCGCACTGTGTCCTTTCCATCTCGTTACTGTCACTACAATTGCTTCAGGCACAGGTGGAATAGAAGACATCATGATGAAATAATTGCTGGGTAGAGCCTTTATCCTAGTGACTGCTTCTGGCAACCTGTCTTCTGTTACCTCAGCTGTCATCAGCATTTGCCGCTTCCAGAATTTTCTACTGAATCTCTTGCAATGAACTAAGGCTACCTGTACAATGACCTTGCCTCTTGGATCATGGACTGAACTCAACGACTTTGAGTTGCCACTTTTTCACCAACCCTGCATGCCCTTTTCTTTGAACCCTGCATTAATGTGGGGCTGTTTTAATTACAAATTATACTAACAATATGCATGAGAATAGATATTAGAAACTAACATTGAAAAAGTATAGCTGTTAGACTGACTTGATATTTTTTCTTAAGATTTTCTCTATCACAAAAATTGCAACATCTTTTCAATAAAGAATATAAATTTGCAAGTGACTTTTTTTAAAAATCAATAAACATTGGCAATTTCTACTGGTGCTTGAATTATTTCTTGGCTTGTCAGAGGGAAGAAGATATGGGACAAGTAATTTGGGAGGGATAAAGGGGATTGGAAAAGGCTAAAATTTTGGGTGGGGTCCTGAATATTCCAGGGGTAGTGATATATCAGTGGGTGATGGGGTAGAGGGAGATGGAGAGAGTAGGGGAATGGTTGGGTCAGAGGGAGATTGAATGAAGTATGGAGGGATTGGGTGGAGTATAGAGGGAAGGCTGAGAAGAGGGTTTGGGGGAGATTGGTAGGAGGTTGGAAAGAGTTCAAAGGAAGGCTAGGGGGTGCTGAGGGCAGAGCTGAGGGGAGGGGGAAACTCCTACAAAAATAAAGTGAGCAATAACAGAGACATGAGCAACTTTGAGAGCAAACTTATTGGGCTTTAAAAGTTAACCAAAGACACTGGAGAAGATAATGAGGGCACTCAGTGACCCAGCTTTCCCATAAAGTGATAAGGTCTTATTTCCTTCACCAGGGAAATTTGCCCTAGAGCTCATGCCTATTAATCTGCTCTTGCCAGTGCACAGAAGTGGGGTGTCAGGAATCAGCTTTCAACACATGCAAATTATTAGTAGCCAACTGTTCCTCCCCTGCATATACAAATTACCCTGCTCTGCTAGCCATGTTGCTTGCACGACACACAGAGAGAGCCAAGTCAAGGAAAAGAATGTATGCCCGATGGACTTAAGAGAAGCTAGTGCAATATCCTGACTTAAATCACACACACACACACACACACACACACACACACACACACACACACACGGTGGTGGGGGACGAGGCTGGGATCACCTGATGAGATATGAGGAGTGATCAAAGCAGACTCTATTGTACTTCCTCTATGTTTTCAACTCTTCTTTAGGAGTCTCTTTCTGAGACCACTTGAAGGAGACCCTGACTCTTAGCTAGACAAATAATCAAATACATGATCAGAACCCTAAAAGGAAATAGGTGAGGAACTTACCATTCATTGAGTCACTAATATATTCCAGCTACAGTGTCAGGCATGTTATACACATTAATTATTGTACTATTCCTCAGAACAATTCAGTGAAACAGGTATATTTGTTCCTATTTTAACATGAGCAGATTCCCAGCAAATCTAGTTCACTTGCCCCAAATCACAAAGCTAGTAAGTGGTAGAGGTCTGTTTGGCCTCCAAAGTCCTTTCCCCTACAGCATGCCAATGTCCCTAGTGCAATGGTAAGGACCAAACAAGATTGTGACAACAGAGAGCTAAGTGAGACAACCTTAAAAAAGAGGGAAAAACTTAGAAGAAAACTTTCAGGGACCATTTGGATTGTAATTCTGTTTTGCCAGTTCCCTTGATCTCATCCCCAACAACCTCACTGCCTCACTTACCCTCAAACTTACCACTTTATCTCTTGGAGGATTTCTTTTTGTTTATTAATGGCACCGCCCCCTTTCAGATTTCATGTTATTTTTCAAGGGTGTTGGAAGTCCATTAACAATCAGTTAAGTGTAGGATCTGTGCATTATCTGGCAGCATGTGCACTACCCCTGGAATTGTCTGCCTAGACACTTCCATAGCCAATCCAAATCCTATGAAGCCTCAAATCCTACCTCTTCCAGTCCTCATTAGCTTCCCCTTACTTCTCTGAACAGTCTAACACATTTTGCCATTATACACCACCCTGTGGTATGTGGGTACCTTTCCCTAGATAGATGTCCTATGTCCCCTCTACTCCACCCCTACATACAAATACTTAGACTGGGTGCAGAGATAGAATCTTCTATGTCCATACCCTTGACAGCATAATCTACCATACTGCCTGTTACATAAAAGTTCTCCACAGCTACTGATTCAATGATAGTGAATTATGGTTACAAAGAGAAGGGTGCTTATTTGTATATTATGGGCTCTTCTTGATTTTTCTTCTTCTCAATTTCTTGTCTCTACCCCCAAGACCAAGCATGATTTGTCAATGTGGAATTCAAGAAAACAGAAGTTTTAAGCAGCTACAAAGAAAAAAATATATTTTATTTGCCAAACTACCTGGAGCTAACAAGACCAACGGTATAGACTTCCCACTGAACGGAGAAGATTCATGGTACACAGGACTTTGTGTTAAAACTGGGACAATTCTGGGAAAACTGGGATGGTTGGTCAACCTACCTGGCCCTTACATTTTTCTATGTGAATATAGGAATTTATTTATCTATAGTAAAATTCTTTATTTCATGAAAAGGATCAATTATCTCATCATTGAATCACAGAATTTGTGAGCTTTAAAAGACGTAAGAAGTCTATTTCTTTAATTTCACAAATGAAGATGCTGATTTGGCCTAGAGAAAGGAAAGCTATTCAGCGTATGTTATGCTAATCTCCTGACTCCAAATCTAGTGCTCTTTTCACCATAAGCCACTGTTCTAGCTCAGTAGTTAAAAATCAAGTATGTGACCAGCACTGAGCTAGGTACTGCAGACCATGTCTAAAGTATAACATGAAAAGTTTAAAATGTGGTATATATACACAATGGAATACTATTCTGCCACAAGAAAAGATGAAATAGTACCATTTGTGACAGGATGGCTGGATCTTGAGATTATTACGTTAAGTGAAATAAGTCAGACAGAAGAAGACGAGAACCATATGATTTCACTGATATGTGGTATACAAAACTGAAAACAACAAAAGAACAAGACAAACAAGGGAAGAAACAAAAACTCATAGACAGAGACAATAGTTTAGTGGTTACCAGAGGGCAAGGGGGGAGGGGGTTGGTAGATGAAGGTAAAGGGGATCAAATATATGGTGATGGAAAGAGAACTGACAGGGTGGTGAACATGCAATGTGATATATAGATAATGTATTACAGAATTGTACACCTGAAATCTATGTAACTTTACTAACAATTGTCACCCCAATAAACTTTAATTTAAAAAAAAAGTTAAAAATGTGCTCAAGGACAAAAAAATTACCAGCCGTAGACAGCTAGCACAGATAATCAAATGTGTGGTGGTAACAAATATATCAAACTGAAATACTGCACAAGCTGATAAAGCCGACAGTAATAACTACCATTTAATGAGCACCTGGCTTTTGCCAGATACTGGGCTAGGTGATTCAGATCTTTACAACTGTCTGCAAGGTAGATACTATTAGCCCCATCCCCATTATATAAATCAAAGAAGTGAAGCCCACTGAGATGAGGTCACTTGCCAAAGGTCATACTGCTAAGAATTGGTGAATGCTAAAAACAAAACCTGATCTATCTCACTCCAAAGCTGGAGTTCTATCCAATACACCACACTGATTTTCAGGCTGACTGACATTTTACACTTTATTAAGTACTTTAACAATATTTATTCACTCACATGAGTTCTATTACCTTAAAGATATTAATTAGTTAATGAATTTATTTATTTATTCATTCAACAAGCATTTACTGAATGCCTTCTATGTATCAGACACAGGCATGGTGGAAGAGGAAAAGAAGTACAAAGATGTCTAAAATATGACTCATGGTTCTTGTTTTGGCCACAATTTAATGGGGAAACAGTTGTGTAACACAGTGCTGTGGTATACAGAGGAGAGAGCACTAATTCTTCTATGGACTGAAAAAGTGTGTTTTGAGCTGGGTCTTGAAAGAATCTCATTGGAAACAAGAGGGAGGGCAGGACTTTATAGAATGAATAAGGTATACACACATAAAGAAGTTGGAAAGAAAAATCATGGTGTCTTTAGAAAAGATAGTTCTATTTCACTGGTGAGTAGGGGCATGTGCATGTGTTTTTAGGGGGGAAGGATGATGGTGGGAGATGAAACTTACAAGGAAGTTGGAAGTCTCAGGTTATAGACCCCATTTACCAAGCTAAGGCATTCAACCTTTACCCTGCGGGAAATTTGAACTGGAAAGTTGGTTTTCTTTTTTGTTTTCCTATGTTAGGTATGGGTGTATTTTTGTTCTCTTGCTACAAAGTAATGCATACTCATTGCAACAAACTCATATATATCAAAGGTTTAGAACATAAAATCAAAAGGTTTCCCTTTCTCACTGCCCCTTATCTCACAAATTAGAAGGTTTTTAGGTAGGAAAGAAACATGATTAGTTTATATTTTAGAAATTTTGATAGTGATGTTGAAATTGTTAAGAGAGAAAGTCAAAAAGTACTCTCATTTTTTTTTTAACTTCTTAGGTTTTATAAAGATGGGTTCAAACCATGAAAGGCAACAAATTTAAAGAAAATTAAGACCCATTTCCCTCAAATGTTTGAGATTTCACTATGAGTAAGACACTAAAGTATGCACAAATATGTACAAGACAATGTCCCTTCCATTGAAAAATGTATAAACTAATAACGGATAAAGGCTCATGAATTATAAGAAACGATTTTCCATTTGGGCCTCTTAAGTTTCAAATTTTAAAGACTCTACATGGAGAGATTTTCTGAATATATATATATTCAGCAATATTTGGCATGGATAAAAAGAAAACATTTTCCTCTTTAGCTAAATTGTCAAAGTTTGAACTTTAACAGGAAAAATGATCTCTATATATTTTGGTAACCTCTCTTACTGCTTTGTTTTATTAACAAGTACTTCGTATTTCATGCTATTAAAGTACAACTGGAGTAGTCATGGTCATTCCATAGAAGGATTTATATGTGCTCCAGTTCTTAAAGTACCTGTGTATTTCTACAAATATGTTTTTAAAAGGTTTTGTAGGGATAGATGATTTTTAAAATTCTTAATGCAATAAACTTTCATATCTAGCATACTACTAGATTATCAAATATTAAATGATAAGAAAAATATAAGGGTCAGAGCACAAGGGATCAAGATATTAGGATTAAACTCCTGAGTTTGTCACTTACTAGCTGTACAACCTATTTCATTTATGAAATGAGAATAATAATACCTGTTTTACCTACACAGTGAAGTTAGAAAAAGCATCAAATGAAAAAAACTCATGTTAAACAGTATTATGAAAGTTGAAACTGCTGTATAAATAAAGGTGCTATAATAACTTTTGTTCCTAATAATGACCCCCAAAAGCTTCATATTAAAATACCTATTTAAGTTAAATTTAATTTCCCGGAAATCTAGTAAGTATTTGCTATGTGTCAGGTATTCTATATTGTCAATCAGAACAAGATTTAATTAGATTGATATAATTACTGTATTAAGTAGCTTGTTATTATAATCAAATCATTTGAAAATAAGAATAACATTTTTAGCATATATACCAGCACTCTGTTTACCAGAATATCATGTATTTAAAATGCTAATGCCTTCCTGTGGGCATGTCAACTAATTGATCACTTACTATAATTGACCTGAGCTTATTTTTTCATCTATTTAGCCCAACCTAGAGAAAACAAGTAAGAACAGACTAATCTTCATGTCCCTACCAAAAGAAAATTAAATTAAAAATGAAAACATATAGGACTATTATCTTTTCTGTTTCTAACTTATATGATTTCTAGGTAAAAACAATTGAAAGTTAAAAGGTCAAACTGTACTGGCCTCTGCATAAGTCATAAGTCTATAGGAAACAACTGCCATCATCATTTAATATGACTAACAGAGCACTCACTTTGGTTATTATTCTGCCTCATAGTGATTCAAATAAGTGAGAAAATTTGGTAAAGGGTTTTTGGCTGGAGAATGTGGGACATATTCCCACATCCGGTGGGGGTGGGGGGACGAGACAAATGCCAACAGTAGTCAACTGTCTGACATGCCTCAAATTGGAGAACCATTATGTATTCTGATACAGATGAAAATGGGATATGGCACACAGAACAGTCATATGTGCACAGGACATCTAGAAACCTAAAATTCATATGAGAAAAAGAAAGTATGAAATTTTACAACCATACAGAACAGAATGTCTGAAACTCTAGAGCTGAGCTCACTGTTTTCTTAGCCTGTCTCATTGCTTTTTTCCTGTCAGTCATACCACATATGTCACATAATAAGCTACAAGTGTACCAACTGCATTGCCAATGAAGCTCTACTGATTTTTAGAAGAAAAAGCAGCTGAACTCCAATATTATTAAAGCATTCCCAAAAAGATGAATACCAAAGGGAATTTCCATATTTCAACTTTTAATTTTTAACACTGCTTTCTGTTGTAAAATTAAATATGTATTTGAAGGAATGGGGGAGAGACCAATAAGGGGCAAGGTCAAATAAAATCACACTTAAGAATTAGCAATATTTGGAGATTTCCAGGCAACATAGCAGAATAGTAAACATTATGCTTAACTTCCTCTCACAACTGCATCAAAATTACAACTAAACTACAGAACACCATCATTGAGAATTGCCTGAATTCTAGCTGAACCAAAGTCCTACAACTAAGCACACAGAAAAGAAGTCACCTCAACACTGGTAGGAGGGGCAGAGACACAGAATAGGCTGGTCCCACACCCATGTGTGACCATTAAAAATCAGAAGGGATATCTCAGCTGCAGATATCCCCCCAACTTAGGAGCGAGGGGTCCCTGACCCACACTAGGCTTCCCAGCCCAGGGGTTCAGTGCTGGGGAAAGAAGTCCTCATAACTTCTGGTTGTGAAAATCAGTGGAGATTGTGGCTGAGTGAAGCAGATGGTGGCTGCAGTCCCAGGTAGTCCTCTTATAGGGTCTGTGCACAGACTTACTTGCTGATGAACTCACTTGCTCTAAACTCTAGCACTGAGGTGGCAGCTTGACAGGTGCCAGGGACATACAGGGAGAAACTCAAGGGTCTGGCTTCAGAGTGAGGGCTGAAGGAGCAGCTTTATCCCAGTTGGAGGAGCAGCTGGAAGACATTGTTTCTTTTTTGAGCCCTTCCCCCTCCCAGTGTACAGATGCAGCTAGCCACCATATCTGAGTATCCAAAAATCTGGCTAACACTGTTTGTTTGCTCTGCCCTCATGATTCTGAGACCCCACCTCACCCAACTTTCAGGAACACCCAAGCCACTTCCAGTGGCTTTTATGTACAAATGGCCTGCCATGGCACATGATACAGACTTTTCTAGAATATCTCAAAGGTTCACAAAATCCAAACAAGTAGCATTTAGCTTTATCATGTCCCATACCTTTGGCTGAGCAGCCCTAAGCACCACACAGTGACACCCAGACTTGGTTTGCATCTTGGGTTCTCAAGGAACTTCTGAGCACAGCATGTGTGGCATCCACATGCAATTGCTTTGTGACTCATGCCAGGTGGCCTCAGGCAGGGCATAGGCTGCAGATAAACTTGGCCTATAGTGGGTCCCCTCCCAGGAGACCCATGGCTGGCATGCCTAGTGGCCAGATTCAGACTGAGCCAACTGCTTCAAAGGGCAACACACCCAAAGGACAGACTGGGCAGGCACCAGAACCCTGCTAGAGCAAGTCCTGCTCTGTAGGGTCAGCCCCTGCACCACAACTCCTCAACGGTAGTCACAGCCACTCCTCATAACCAATGAGCCTAAGGGGTAATCTCTCTCATTGAATGCAAACAGCAACCATGGCTCAACTACAAAAGGAGGACACACACAACCCACACAAGGGATATACCTGGAGCACCCAGCTTTGGTGACCAGGAGGACTGCACCATTGGGACCCACAAGATACCTACTACATAAGGCAACTCTACTAAGACCAGAGAAATAGCATCCCTACCTCATGTGTAGAAACAAACACTGGGAGGATGCCAAATGTGGGGACAAAGAAACATGTCCCAAATAAAAGAACACAACAGAGATCTAGAAAAAGAACAAAACAAAATGGACAAAAGCAATCTACCAGACTCAGAGTTCAAAACACTGGATATAAGGATGCTCAATGATCTCAGGGAGAACTTCAATAAAGATAAAATATGAAAAAGGAGATAGAAAACATAAAAAAGAACCAGTCATAAATAAAGAATACTATAACTGAAATGAAGAACAAATTACAGGGAATCAACAAAAAATTAGATGAAGCAGAGGATCGAATCAGTAATTTAGAAGTTAAGGTAGCAGGAAAAACCCAATCAGAACAGCAAAAACAAAAATAAAAAATAAAAAATGAGGACAGTTTAAGGGGCCTCTTGGATAACATCAAGCATACTAACATTTGCATCATAGGGGTACCAGAAGGAGAAGAGAGAGAGCAGGGAATTAAAACCTATTTGAAAAAAATTATGATGAAAACTTCCCTAACCTAGTGAAGGAAATAGATACGCAAGCCCAGGAAGCACAGAGAGTGCCAAACAAGATGAACCCAAAGAGGCCCACACCAAGACAAATAATAATTACAACGCCAATGTTTCAAGACAAAGAAAGAATCTTAAAACCAGCAAGAGAAAGACAGTTAGCTACCTACACGGGAGCTCCCATAAAACTGTCACCTGATTTCTGAACAGAAACTTTGCAGGCCAGAAAGGATTCACATGAAATCTTCAAAGTGATGAAAAGCAAGGACCTACAACCAAGATTACTCTACCCAGCAAAGCTGTCATTTGGAATTGAAGGACAGATAAAGAGCTTCCCAGACAAGAAAAAGCTAAAGGAGTTTATCACCACCAAACCAGTATTACATGAAATGTTAGAGGAACTTCATAAAGAAGAAAGAGTAGGAGCAGAGGAGGAGGAGAAGGAAATGGAGAAGAAGAAGAACAACAAAAATATGAATAACAAAGTGTCAATAACTACATATCTATGAACAATTACTTCAAATGTAAATGGATTAAATGTTCCAATCAAAGGACAGCGTGGCTGAATGAATGAAAAAACAAGACCCATACATATGAAAGTAAAGGGATGGAAAAGATATTTCATAAAAATGGCAACACACACAAAAAAAGCTGGAGAAGCAATACTTATACCAGACAAAACAGACTTCAAAAGAAAGGCTGTAACAAGGGACAAAGAAGGATCTAGTAATCGCAATTTGGGGTATTTATCCAAAGAAATCCAAACGCTACTTCAAGGCGACGTGTGCATCCATATGTTCATTGCAGCATTATTTATAATAGCAAAAATGTGAAGCCAAACTGGGTGTCCCTGGGTGGATGAATGGATAAAGAAGAGGTTATACATATATAAAAATGGGATATTACTCAGCCACAAAAAAGAATAAAAATTTGCCATCTGCAATATGCTACAGAGTATTATGCTGAGTGGAATAAGTCAGAGAGAGAAAAACAAATATCATATGATTGCACTTATATTTGGTATCTAAAGAACAAAATAAATTAACAAACAAAATAGAAACAAATTCATAGATAAAGAGAACATTTTGGTGGCTGTCAGCTGGGAGGGGGTTTGTGATGGGTGAAAAAGGGGAAGGGATTAAGAAGTACAAATTAGATGGAAGGATGTAGGGTATAGCATAAAGAATATAGTCAATAATATTGTGATAACTATGTGTGGTCAGATGGGTACTAGATTTATCAAAGTGATAGATGGGAGGGAGTTAGGAGACAGGGTATAAGAGGTGAAAGGATTAAGAAATACAAATTGGTAGTTAAAAGATATTCATGGGGATGTAAAGTAAAGCATAGAGAACATAGTCAATAATATGGTAATAACTATGTATAGTGCCAAGTGGGTACTAGACTAGTCAGAGGGATCACTTCTTACATTATATAAATATCTAAGTACTATGCTGTACACCTGAAATATATATACAGTACATTAAATGTCAACTGTAATTGAAAAATTTAAAAAGTGGGGGAAAAGTGAATGGGAATAAGAGGCTCAAATTTCTAGGTATAAAACAAATAAGTCTTGGGATGTAATATACAACATACGAAATATAGGAAGTAATATTGTGATAGCTTGGTATGGTGTCAGATGTTTGCTCAATTTATCATAGTGATCACTACTTTAGGCATATAAATGTTGAACAACTATGGTGTACACCTGAAATTAATACGCTATTGTATGTTAGCTATATTTGAATAAATAATGTTTTTAAAATTGTTAAAAACCCATGAATAAATCTAATAAAAATGTGGAAAATAAAAATAAAGAGAATTATCAATATGTAATGGGCAATGTATACATAAACTCAAGTCTCTCAAATCCCATGCTTTACTGAGCCATAGAAAGAATACTGGAGATTGTTATCTGGTACGTCATCAAAATGGCGGTGTGAGTTGAGCCTCTGTAAAGCTCGCCTGGAATTTACAATGAATCGAATAACAATAACTCTACAAAGGACTCCCTGCACAGCAGACAGGCAAGACAAAGAGGCCCACTACTGAATTCACCTAAAGGTGGGCGAATCGCCTGAGAGAGGGAGAAGTACGGGGGACAGAGCCGCGTGGGCGCAGGACGAAGACGTAGCTCAGTGCTCCGAGCTCACTGCTTCCCGAAACTACCGCAGCTGCAGGAGAGGGAAGAACTCGGAATGCTAGGGATCCGCTTATGGCCCACAGGGCTGAGGGAACAGCATATAACACAGCTGAACCCAACGCTCACAGCAGAGACCTCGGAGAAAACACTAAGGGAAGAAGGCTGAAAATGGTGGTTTAAGCCCTCACTGCCAAGCAGAGAACAGCAGCCTTAGGCACTGAGACTAGCCTCCCCCTCCCTACTGTCCCAGAGCTCGCCTTGCCCCCACCTGCCCAATGCTAGAAGCGGAACACTAGCAGTGTCAGATCAAAAGAACAGAATATTTGGTGTTCTGAGAACTGAGGACCGCAGACACAGATTCACAGCCCAACTAGTTCCAGCAAAGGGGAGGGAGCTGTGGAAGCAGGACCGGCTGTGGTGGTGGTCGCCGCCATTGCTCTGGGCCACCTCTCACAACTCACCCTGCCCCTGACCCCACCTATCTGGGTGGATCCCTGCAGGAGTAAACAGAACTGCTGAAACATACAGGCTCTGAATCTGGTGCAGGAAAAGCTTTGGAACTTCAAAAGCTCTCTGCATACCCACACGGACACTGTGCCCTGTGACCCAGGCGAACTATTAACAGAGGACAAGCCCGTCTCCCAGGGAATCCCCCCATTATGTGAGAAGCTGGAATAGTGCAGAGAAAACATAGCACTACCATGTGAGAGAGGAAAAAAAAGGCTACAGTCGGAGAGAAAATAAAACATTCTACCAACAAGTACTGGCAAACAAAAGAAAGACCTCTTCCTATCAACCTGTTGCAGAAGCCACACCTGTAGATGTCTAGGAAGAGAAATAATAAATCAGTAATTGCCATTAATAACCAAGGCAACAACACAGCTCAGAAAGAAAGTGAAAATTCTCCAGAAAAGGAACTTAAAGATATGGAAATATGTGACTTAAATGACAGAGAATTCGACTGCAGTTCTGAAAAAACCCAAAGAGATGCAAGAAAACACAGAAAGGCAGTTTAATAAACTCAGAAACACAATCAAAGAATAACATGAGCATTTTACAAAAGAGACTGAAATTTTAAAAAAGAACCAAATAGAATTTCTGGAGATTAAGACCTCAATAGAAAAAATTAAGAATGAAATAGCCAGCTTAGGAAGTAGAGTTGACCAGAAGGAGGAAAGAATCAGTGACATCGAAGATAGAAACATGGAAATGACACGGATGGAAGAAGAAAGAGACTTGAGACTTAAAAGAAATGAAAGAACTCTACAAGAACTTTCTGAGTCCATCAGAAAGAGCAATATAAGAATAATGGGCATACCAGAAGGAGAAGAAAGAGAGACGGGAACAGAGAATATATTCAAACAAATTGTCGATGAGAACTTCCCAAACTTGTGGACAGAAATGGATCCTCGAATCCAAGAAGCAAATAGAACACCTAATTACCTCAATCCCAACAGGCCTTCTCCAAGGCACATTGTATTGAAGCTGTCTAAAATCAATGACAAAGAAAGAATTCAAGGCAGCCAGGGAAAAGAATACGGTAACCTACAAAGGAAAGCCTATTAGGTTATCATCAGATTTTTCAGCAGAAACTCTACAAGCCAGGAGGGAGTGGAACCAAATATTCAAACTATTGACAGGGAGAAATTATGAGCCAAGAATAATATATCCAGCAAAGATATCCTTTAGATATGAAGGAGGAATAAAGAGCTTTCCAGACATACAGAAGCTGAGGGAATTTTCTAATACATGACCTGCACTACGAAAAGTACTAAAGGAGGCTATTCCACCACTATCAATGGGGACAATTTGTGGCAACCAAAACATAAAAGGGGGGAGAGTAAAGGTCTGAACCGGAATATAGGAATGGAGAAAGTAAGCGTGCTGAAGAAAATGGAATACTCTAAATATCAAAGTTTCTTGTACATAAACTTAAAGGTAACCACTCAAAAAAATCCAGAACTAAAATATATACTGTAATAAAAGAAGAAACAGAAGGAAACATCATAGAATACCACCACACAGAAATAATAGACAACAACCAAAAGGCAAAGAAACAATGGAGACACGGCCTTACCAGAAAACTATAGATAGAATGACAGGAAATCCTCACATATAAATAATCACCCTAAATATAAAATGGACTAAACTCACCAATAAAAAGGCACAGAGTAGCAGATTAGATCAAAAAACTAAACGCAACCATATGCTGTCTCCAAGAGACACATCTCAGCTACAAGGACAAGCATAGACTCAAAGTGAAAGGGTGGAAATTGACACTCCAAGCAAATGGTACCCAGAGAAAATCAGGTGTAGCCATAATGATATCAGATGAATCAGAATTCAGGGTGTAAAAGATAACAGGAGACAAAGATGGACATTTCATAATGGTAAAGGGGCCTATACAACGAGAAGACATAATAGTCATCAATATATATTCACTTCTTCTGCCCTCAACCTCTCTATTCCCATCCTACTGTTTCTTTATCTCTGTCATTTGATCCTCTACTTTTACACTGCCAATATTGAAGTATGCGTATATTCCACAGCCATAGTTATTTCATGGTTTTTACCATTGGCTGATTTTAATAATGAGTGTTAAATGCATTTATTTTGTTTTGCCATATTATGAGTGCATAGTGATTAATTCCAATGTAGTTATTACAAATATTTCTCTACATCTCCAATATGCCACTGAAAGGACAATATTCTCAGCATAAAGTTTAAATGGAATTCTCTTACTATGCCTCACTAATTTTCCAAAGCCACCACAAATTTGTATGTCATTTTTGCTCAGAGTCCTTCTTCCTAGAGTCCCCAGTTCTCTTAATTCTGGACCAGCATTTTGCAAGTGCTGTTATTAATACAATATTCATCCTGGGACATTTGTCACTGATCTCTTGAGTATTGTCCACTATTAGCCAGATCTCACATCTGTTAGTTTTTTTGTTGTTGTTTATTTCTTTCTTCTTTTACTGGATTGCTTTTTTTTTTTTAACTGATGCTATGTTTGTGAATTAGTCAGTTTGGATATAGCCACTGATGAAGGGGTTCTGATTCAGGATTTTTGGCCGAAGAATCATTGGGAGTGAAACACACCAAAGAGTCAATGTAACCAAGTTACTGGGACAAGACCAGTAGATACAGAGGCTGAGAACATCAATTAATACTTACTCAGAAATGATGAGGACACAGTATTTGACATAGTTCCTGCCTTGGTCAGATGTGGCAAGGGATCAGGCTTGGGTCAGTAATTGAAAATAGGGAAATATGACAAAATTGATAAGAAATGAGGAAATTTAAAAGTAACTGAAACCTATGAAACTGAAGAGCAAAAACTTACTTTAAAAAGTTATTTTGACTAATGATTTCAGTAACTAAAAGAGGTAGTATGTATTATTTCATAGTATTAAATGAGCATATTTTTGTAGGATAAAATTGTCGTTGCTGTCAGTCTCTGACTGCCAAACAACTCTGCCGAGAGGCCTCTCAAGAGTAACCTATTTAGAACAAGCCTCCTTTCCTTGCTCTGTCACCTTCTCTTCTACCCTGCTTCATTGTTATCCACAGCACTATCACTACTTTATATTATATTACTTATTTATGAATAAATATATAAAGTATTAATATATAAGGATGCATTTACAAATAAAGTAAGAATGTAAACTACATTAAGGAAAATGTTTCTATAATTTGCTCTACAATAATGTATAGCAGAGTAAATATATAATCAATTAATTTGTTGAATAAATGAATAAATAAGTAAATGTTGCTGAACCCCCAAATATACGTATTTATTTCCTTTTTCAAATTAAACAGGCAGAATCCACCTATGAAATAAAATGCATTGCATTTATATCTATGGAGACAAAGTTTATTAGAATTGGATGAGGATAGATGAAAATCTGCATCTCTGAGAAGAAAGCTGAGCCTTTGAAGATTTAGGAGATAAACTACTACTCAAAGTTTCAGAGAAAAGATTAGAATATTGAATGACTTTTCTTCAGGTAATTTCCTGCTAATAAAGCACATTTATGAGAATGGTGGGAACATCTATTTCTCCCGAGCAAATTAAAGTCAGTGAAAATTCTGAGCTTCATGGTGAGAGTCTTTGGTCTTTTCCACCCTCAATATTTACATATAAGAATATGGTATATCAGAATATAAAGATAGTCTCTTTCCCAACACTAGGTGAAATATTTCTTAACTTCTATCTTTGTAATGTTTTTATTTTACCCCGTTTTTATCCAGACACTCTCCATCATAAACATAATGCTTTCTGTTAAGAAGAGAGGAATAAAACATCAACCTGACTTCTGATTTCATTTTCTAAATAGTCTAGAATTTCAATTTTTCCTTTTGTTTAATATTTATCTCTTTTATCATTTTTCACTCTAATAAGTAACGATTCGATGATGATGCAAGTACATAAATTTTTGTCTATCTCTGTGTCAAGTCCAAACAGTCAGGCTTCAAGCAAATGTAGGTTTTAAGACCACAAAGAAGCATTGGATAGATTCATTCTTGGAAGGAGAAGAATTTGAGCATTACATAACTTTAGAAAAACAGGTTAAAAAGTTTAGGTCAATCCATTTCATTTTTAATAAATAAGTAAAGTGAGGCCTAGCAACTTCCTTAATTTACTTAATATTAGAGAAAACACCAAAGCTCATGTTACACACACACACACACACACACACACACACACACACACACACACATATATATATATATATATATATATATATATATATATATATATATATATATTGAGGGTAGAGGCAGAGATAAGGAGGGAAGGAAACATTTATATATATATATTTACATAAATGTTTCCTGCCCTTATCTCTGCCTCTACCCTCAATCTCCAGTCAGAATACAGTTTCTCCTAACATGAGAAAAAAGTTCACGATATGTGTACCTGATTGCAATGAGTATTGAATATTCCTTATTGGGTTTTACCTGTTCTGTTTTTAAAATATGTTTCAAACTCTGTGGTATAAGGTAATGTCTTTTTCATAACACCGTCTTTCCTCAATTTACTCCTTATAGTTCTATTTTTTTTTTAAATTCTGTGAAAGGTGGTTCTGTCAGCCTATTGCACATTGCCCCATTATTTCTCGAAAAGCAACAAAAGTGTTCTTATTGATAACCCAAAAAAAGAAAGAATACTGGAGCTACAGTAGTTCATATTACTGATAGGGACACTGTAGCCCAGACAAGTCATATTCTTCATGGAGGCCAGACAGCAAGTTAGTGACAGAGTCAGATCTAGAACACATGTCTTCTGTTTTCCAGCTTAATGTATTTTTCCTTTCAATTTCACCAAATGTATATGGTGTCAATTTAACTATGTTCATCAAATATGATCTATTAATTAAATAAGAAGTTAAGCAGTATTATTCTTAAAATCTGTAATTCATTAAGAAATCTTTTCCACAGGAGCTAAATTTAAAAGGAAAAGGCATTTTGATATATGAACACATACAGAATTTTTTTTAATTTTTATTTTATATGTTGGTTTGGCTAGTAGTTTCCTACCTTTTTAACAGTTTTATCAACTTATTTCTTATGTATTGGTTTCACAAGTAAAATAGAAAACATTATTTAAAATTAAAAAACATACCACACAACACTATAAACCAAAAACCAACTAGACATAATAGACATCTATAACACTGCATCCAACAGTAGTAGAACACATATTCTTCAAATGAACATGGAACATTCTTCAGAATAAACCATATACTAGGCCATAAAATAACCATGAGTAAATTTAAAAGGATTGAAATCCTACAAATTATGCTTTCCAAACATACTGACATGAAGTTAAAAATCAATAACTGAAGGAGATTAGGAAAATTCACAAATATGTGGAAATTATCAACATGCTCCTAAATAACCAATAAGTCAAAGAAGAGATTACAAGAGAAATTAGAAAATGCTTTCAAATAAATGAAAATGAAAGCATAACAAAACTAATAAAGTGCAGCAAAACCAGTCTTTTGCATGTGCAAAAGAATGAAGTTGGAACCCGACCTCACACCTCACACCATCCACAGAATTAACTCAAAATGGATAGAAAATTTAAATGCATGAGTTAACCTACAAAATTGTTAGAAGTAAATAGAAGAGTAAATATTTGTGATCATGAGTTAGGCAATTATTTCTTTGATATGACACCAATATAAGAAACAAACAAACAAAAAAAGAGAACCTAGAATGCATAAACATTAAAAGCTTTTGTGTTTCAAAGGACACTGTCAAGAAAAGACAACACAGAATGGAGTTGTAAAATGGTGCAGTCATTTTGGAAAACAGTTTGGCAGGTCCTCAAAAAGTTTAACATAGAGTTACCATGTGAGCCAAAAATTCCACTCCTAGGTATATTCCCAGAATTGAACACATGTGTTCACACAACAACTTGAACACAAATGTTTATGGTAGCATCATTCATAATAGGCAAAAAGTGGAAATAACCCAAATGCCCATTAACTAATGAATAGGTAAATAAAATCCATACAATTGAAACTTATTTGGCTGTTAAAAGGAATGAAGTCCTTATATATGCTGCAACATGAATAAACATTGAAAACATTATGGTATGTGAAAGCAGTCACAAAAGATCACAAACTGTATTAGTCCATTGATGACAAATGTCTAAAATAGGCAAATCCATAGAGACATACAGTAGACTAATGTTTAGGGGACAGGGGCAGGTTAAGCAGGGATATAGTAGAAATGAATGACTCCTAATAAGTGTGGAATTTCTTTTTGGGGTGTTGAAAATATTCTAAAATAAGATAGTGGTTATAGTTGCACAATTCTGTGAATATACTAAAACCACTGAAATGTATACTTTAAATGAGTGAATTTTATGGTATGAGAAATATATATAAATAATGCTGGAGGAAAAAGCGGAAAAACACATAAAATAATAATGCATTTGATGGCATTCATCACAGTTACCCTCTTATTAGATACATATTTTAAGGAAGCTACTCAATTTTCCTAAGTCTTGGGTTCGTTATCTGTAAAATGGAAATAAGCCCCTAGATTTGTTGTAACAAATGAGGTGATGCATGTAAAGAACTAAGTACAGTGGCTGGCACATAGTAAGTGCTAAGTAAATGTACTTAATATCATGTTTCAGTAACTCAACACCAGTCTTAGGTCTGGGACACTCCGATGTGTTCCCAGTTTTCCCACAATAACCTCAAACAAGCAAGTTATTTAGCTTCTTTAACCTAGCTCAAGGTCAGTTGCTAGATAGGCATAAGAATACATAGTCCAGCCATTTTTGTTTGTCTGTTTAGTTGATTGCTGACCTGCTTGCTTGCCTGCTTTTTGGGTGATGGAATTGAGAGTCGACATATAAGAGAAAAGTTTTGCAAAGCTAAGTAAACAACAGGATACCACATCTTTAGATCTCATGGGTGTCTATTTATCTACCCATTCACTCAGCAAATATGTATTAAGTGTCTGCTCTGTGCCAGGCTATTTGAAGCTCTTTCTAGTAAGAGGGATGGATATTAAATATCAAGACAATTAAGGACATAATTACAAATGATAATAAGTGAAAAGAAGGGTAAGAAAAGAGAAGTTCATAGTCAGAGTTTGGGAGTATCTAATTAGATTGGGTGTTCGTAGAAGGCATCTAAGAAGTGATATATAAGCCGGGACCCGAAGATGAGAAAGAAGTATCCATGGAAATAGTGGTGGAACTAGTTCCCTACATTACGTGGGCCCACTTGAGATTTCAGCTAGAGCTGCAGTGGAAAGTTTGTATGAGTTCAGACACAGTTCATGCATGCAGTGTCCCAACTTAAGATACAGAGTGTCTTCTCATTTTCTGTCTCAGGGATTTTGCTAAAGTCTCAAAGCCCACTAAACTAGTGCTAAGGAAGTTAAGATCACTGGGGGCAATCAACTAATGGGAAAACTAGTGGGTCAGTGGTCTATTCTCCTTTCCTTCATGTGTCAATTCTGAGGAGGCATTCTCTATGCTTCTGTGATATCCCAGCATAATCAAGTCCCCATTTTCTCCATACACGACATGAATAATGCCCCTTAACACTGGCATTTCTTTCTTCCCTGTTTCATGCTCCCTGCTCCCTTACTCGTGCTTCCTAAGATCATCTCCCAAATAAACTACCAACACTCAAGTCCTTATCTCAGGTCCTAATTGTGGGAAGGGGTTCTTAAAGTAAGACAAATGCAGGTAAAGTACTCCTGACAGAGGCCATAGCATATGCCAATGGCATCAGGTGAGAGTGACAGATTCATAGACAATAGAAAGATGTTGGAACTCTGTTATAAAATGCAATGTGGGTTCACTAAATCATTTCAAGCAGAGAAATAATGTGGTGTGTGTGTGTTGCGTGTGTACATTGTGTGTGTGTGTGTGTGTGGTGTGTGTGTGGTGTGTGTGTGTATACCTGTGAGTAGCATTAAAATGTTATGGGAAGTAAGAGTGGGGAAATGGAATAAGAGTGTTTTAGGCTTGAAATTCTCAGTGTCCTAGTTCTGCCACTTACTTATTGTGTGACCTGATGTCATGCAGGGTGTCATGCCGGGGTCTCAGCTCCCGCTCCCCACATAAGAATGCAGGACATGGTGAGGCCAAAAAGGAACACCCAACGGAGCCATAGATAGGGGAGTCATACCACTATAGTCTCGCTGGCGGCTGGGTTGGAGACACAGGCAGAAGGAGCCACATGATCCATAGCCTGCCGTCCGTCCACTTCTTTGCCAACTGTCGTGTGGGGAGGCCTGCGGGGTCTCTGCTCCCGCTCCCCACACAAGAACGCAGGACATGGTGAGGCCAAAAAGGAACACCCACGGAGCCATAGGTAGGGGAGCCACACCACTACGGTCTCACTGGAGGCTGGGTTCACTGGACGTGCGACCTGCTGTTCGTTTTGTCCACAACCCACCGACGACTCTCTTTCACTCTCCTCCACTCTCCTCGGCTATCCTTCGTAGCCGCAGCAGTTATATTAGTGGCCAATGGCTCAATGGCCACAGCTGACGGCCAATCAGCCACAGCCGATGGCCATCCACTACCCGAGCCAGCACTCCCCCACGTGAGGCCGAGAGCCTGTAAACTACTCTCTGGGGCTCTGTCCCCACACCAACCAACCTCACTCACTAGCTGCAATCCGCCATGCTAACGGCAATCCACTCTTGCTAGCTCAGCCACCATCTTCTTGCTGGCCCCCATTTTCTACTAGCATAGCCACGGCAGTTATATCAGTGCCAATGGCTCACTGGTTACAGCTGAGGACCAACTAGCCACAGCTGATAGCCATCTAATCACAGTTGATGGCCACTTACTAACCAAGTGAGTACCTTTCAACGTGAGGCTGAGAGCCTGGAAACTGCACTCCTGGCTCTGTCCCCATATCTGACTATTTCAGTTTCAGAGCTTCTTTACCATTGATCAAAAATAAGTGCAATAACTGCAAGAGAACACTAGATTTGGAGTCAACAAACTTGGGTTTTAATAAAATTCAACTTTGTGTTTTCACAACTGTGAAATCTCCAGTCTGTTAATAGCTCAAAACTTATTTCCTCAGTTGTAAAATGAGGATAGTTAAGTCTCTCTGAGGCTGTTGATAATATCACATAAGTCAAAAAAAAAAACAAAAAAAAAAAAAACGTGGGAATGCTTTGGAATCTATAAAGCCCCATCCAAATTAATTAGAAGGTAGGAAAGGGTATCACTCTTAATTGGGAGGTGGCAGTGAAGAAATTGCTTTAATGCATCTTAATTTAGGTACAATGGTGCCAAGTTTGTTGTACTAAGCCATTTTACACTTATTGAGAAGTATGTTCTGACACTTCAGCAAGGTTGATACTCCAACCCTTCCAAAAAAATCTCTATTTCTACCTCCTGAAATAGCTGAAGAATACAGAATAGCTCCCATTTCTCACTTCCATCACCTGGATGGTGTGGGATGGCCTCCATTTGATCCTAAGTGCCTACAAGTGTCCAAGCCAAGGGGTCACAAGACCAATACTAGCTAGTCATTAATTACCTCTAAGAATAATGACCTGTTAAAAAGTAAATCGGGAGGACTTAGGAAAAAATGGCGGCATGAGGTGAGCCTCTGTAAAGCTCCCCTGGAATTTACAAAGAATTGAACAACAAAAAATCCACAAAGGACTCCCTGCACAGCAGACAGGCAAGACGAAGAGGCCCACTACTGAAATCACTTACAGGTGGGAGATTCACGCGAGCAGGGGAGGAGGGAAGGGAGAAGTGCAGAGACGGAGTCCCGTGGGAACAGGACGCAGACCCAGCTCAGTGCTCCGGGCTCGTTGCATCCCGGAACTACCGCAGCTGCAGGACAGGGAAGAACTCGGACAGCTAGGGCTCCGCTTATGGCCCACAGGGCTGAGGGGGCAGCATAAAACACGGCTGAACCCAACATTCATGGCAGAGACCTCGGAGAAAAGACTGAGGAAAGAAGGCTGAAAATGGCGGTTTAAGCCCTCACTGCCAAGCAGAGAACAGAGTCTTAGGCACTGAGACTAGCCGCCCCCTCTCTACCTTCCAGAGCTCGCCCCACCCCCACCTGCCCGGTGCTAGAAATGAAAGAGTAGCAGTGTCAGGGCAAGAAAACAATATTTGCTGTTCTGAGAACTGTGGACCACAGACACAAATTCGCAGCCCAACTAGTTCCAGCAAAGGGGAGGGAGCTGTGGAAGCAGGACTGGCTTTGGTGGTGGTCACCGCCATTGCTCTGGGCCACCTCTCACAACTCACCACGCCCCTGGACCCACCTATCTGGGCGGATCCCTGCCGGAGTAAACAGAACTGCTGAAACATACAGGCTCTGAATCAGGAGCTGGAAGAGCTTTGGAACAGCAAAAGCTCTCTGCATACCCACCGGGACACTGCACCCTGTGACCTAGACGAACTATTAACAGAGGAGAATCCCGTCTCCCAGGGAATCCCCCCATTGTGTGAGAAGCTGGAATAGTGCAGAGAAAACATAGCACTACCGTGTGGGAGAAGAAAAATAAGCTGCAGTTGGAGAAAAAATAAAACATTCTACCAAAAAGTACTGCAAAGCAAAAAGACCGCTTCCTATCAACCTGTTGCAGAAGCCACTCCTGCAGATGTCTAGGAAGAGAAATAGTAAACCAGTAAAAGCCATGAATAACCAAGGCAACAATATAGCTCAGAAAGAAAATGAAAAATCTCCAGAAAAGGCACTTAAAGATACAGAAATATGTGACTTAAATGACAGAGAATTCAAGATTGCAGTTCTGAAAAAACTCAACGAGATACAAGAAAACACAGATAGGCAGTTAAATCAACTCAGAAACACAATCAAAGAACAGCATGAGCGTTTTACGAAAGAGATTGAAAGTTTAAAAAAGAACCAAATAGAATTTCTGGAGATTAAGAACTCAATAGAAGAAATTAAGAATGAAATAACCAGCTTAGGTAGTAGAGTTGACCAGATGGAGGAAAGAATCAATGACATCGAAGATAGAAACCTGAAAATGACACAGAAGGAAGAAGAAAGAGACTTGAGACTTCAAATAAATGAAAGAACTCTACAAGAACTTTCTGACTCCATCAGAAAGAGCAATATAAGAATAATGGGCATACCAGAAGGACAAGAAAGAGAGAAGGGAACAGAGAATATATTCAAACAAATTGTCGATGAGAACTTCCCAAACTTGTGGACAGAAATGGACCCTCGAATCCAAGAAGCAAATAGAACACCTAGTTACCTCAATCCCAACAGGCCTTCTCCAAGGCACATTGTATTGAAGCTGTCTAAAATCAACGACAAAGAAAGAATCCTCAAGGCAGCCAGGGAAAAGAAGACGGTAACATACAAAGGAAAGCCCATTAGATTATCATCAGATTTTTCAGCAGAAACTCTACAAGCCAGGAGGGAGTGGAACCAAATATTCAAACTATTGAAAGAGAGAAATCATGAGCCAAGAACAATATATCCAGCAAAGATATCCTTTAGATATGAAGGAGGAATAAAGACCTTTCCAGACATACAGAAGCTGAGGGAATTTTCTAATACACGACCTGCACTACAAGAAATACTAAAGGAGGCTATTCGACCACCATCAACAGGGACAATTTGTGGCAACCACAACTCAAAAAGGGGGAGAGTAAAGGCCTGAATCGGAATATAGGAATGGAGAAAGTAAGCGTGCTGAAGAAAATGGAATACTCTAAATATCAAACTTTCTTTTACATAAGCTTAATGGTAACCACTTAAAAAAAATCCAGAACTGAAATATATACTGTAACAAAAGAAGAAACAGAGGGAAACATCAAAGAATACCACCACACAGAAATAATAGACAACAACAAAACGGCAAAGAAACAATGGAGACACAACCTTACCAGAAAACTAAAGATAGAATGACAGGAAATCCTCACATATCAATAATCACCCTAAATGTAAATGGACTGAACTCACAAATAAAAAGGCACAGAGTACCAAATTGGATCAAAAAACTAAACCCAACCATATGCTGTCTCCAAGAGACACATCTCAGCTACAAGGACAAGCATAGACTCAAAGTGAAAGGGTGGAAATTGACATTCCAAGCAAATGGTACCCAGAGAAAATCAGGTATAGCCATAATGATATCAGATGAAACAGACTTCAAGGTGAAAAAGATAACAAGAGACAAAGATGTACATTTCATAATGGTGAAGGAGACTGTACAACATGAAGACATAACAGTCATAAATATTTATGCCCCCAATCAGGGAGCACCGAAATAAACCAAGCAACTACTAACAGAACTAAAGGGAGAAATTGACCAAAACACAATTATACTAGGGGACTTAAATACATCATTGACAGCTATGGATAGATCACCCAAACGGAAAATAAATAATGAAATAGTAGCCCTAAATGACACATTCAATGAAATGGACATAATTGACATTTATAGAGCACTTCATCCTGAAACATCAGACTATACATTCTTTTCTAGTGTACACGGAACATTCTCAAGGATAGACCATATATTGGGACATAAAATCAGTCTCAACAAATTTAAGAAGATTGAAATCATACCATGCATATTCTCTGATCACAAGGCTTTGAAATTGGATATCAACTGTAAAAAGAAAGCGGGGAAAAACACAAATACATGGAGATTAAACAACATACTTTTAAAGAACGACTGGGTCAAAAAAGAAGTTAGAGGAGAGATCTAAAGATACATAGAAACAAATGACAATGAAAATACATCCTACCAAAATTTTTGAGATGCAGCGAAAGCAGTTTTAAGAGGGAAATTTATCTCATTACAGGCCTATCTCAAGAAACAAGAAAACTCCCAAATAAATAACCTCATGTTACAGCTTAAAGCACTAGAAAAAGAAGAACAAGTAAAACCCAAGGTCAGCAGAAGAAAGGAAATAACAAAAATTAGAGCAGAACTAAATGAAACAGAGAAGAAAAAGACAATAGAAAAAAATAATGTGACAAAGAGCTGGTTCTTTGAAAATATTAACAAATTTGACAAACCCTTGGCTAGACTTACTAAGATAAAAAGAGAGATGACACTGATTAACAAAATCAGAAACGAAAAAGGGGAAGTTATCATAGACACCACAGAAATACAAAGGATCATCCAAGAATACTATGAAGGACTATATGCCACCAAATTCAACAACCTAGAAGAAATGGACAAGTTCTTGGAAACATATAGCCTTCCAAGGCTGAACCATGAAGAACTGGAAAATCTAAACAGACCGATCACCAGTAACGAAATTGAATCAGTCATCCAAAACCTTCCCAAAAGCAAAAGTCCGGGACCACAAGGCTTCACAAGTGAATTCTACCAAACCTTCAAAGAGGATCTAATACCAATACTGCACAAACTCTTCCAAAAAATTGAAGAAGAGACAGTACTCCCTAACTCATTTTATGAGGCCAACATTACCCTCATACCAAAACCTGGTTAGGACAGCACAAAAAAAGAAAACTACAGACCAATATCTCTGATGAATACCGATGCAAAAATCCTAAATAAAATTCTAGCAAATCGAATACAACAATGCATTAAAAAGATTATTCATCACGACCAAGTGGGGTTCATCCCCGGGGCAAAAGGATGGTTCAACATCCTTGAACGCAAATCCATCAATGTGATACATCACATAAACAAAATAAAGGACAAAAATCATATGATTATATCAATTGATGCAGACAATAGCATTTGACAAGATACAACATCTATTTATGATTAAAACACTTAATAAAATGGGTATAGAAGGAAAACACCTTAACATAATAAAGGCCATATATGACAAGCCCTCTGCTAATCTCATAATTAATGGAGAAAAACTGAAGTCCTTTGCTCTACGTTCAGGAACACGACAGGGCTGTCCCCTATCACCTCTGCTTTTCAACATAGTGTTGAAAGTCCTTGCCAGAGCAATCAGGCAAGAGAAAGAAATAAAAGGCATCCAAATTGGGAATGAAGAAGTTAAATTATCACTCTTTGCAGATGACATGATGCTATATATAGAAAACCCTAAAGACTCCACCAAAAAGCTATTAGAAACAATCAACGAATACAGTAAAGTTGCTGGCTACAAAATCAACGGACAAAAGTCCATTGCCTTCCTATATACTAACAATGAAATCTCAGAAAAAGAAATACAAAAAACAATTCCTTTTGCAATTGCAGCAAAAAGAATAAAATACCTAGGAATAAACTTAACCAAGGATGTGAAAGACCTATATGCTGAAAACTATAAGACATTTTTGAAAGAAATTGAAGAAGACACAAAGAAATGGAAAGACATTCCGTGCTCATGGATTGGAAGAATCAACATAGTTAAAATGGCCATATTACCCAAAGCAATATACAGATTCAATGCAATCCCCATCAAAATCCCAATGGCATATTTTAAAGAAATAGAACAAAAAATCATCAGATTTGTTTGGAACCACAAAAGACCCCGAATAGCCAAAACGATCTTAAGAAAAAAGAACAATAATGGAGGTATCACACTTCCTGACTTTGGCTTGTACTACAGGTCTACAATAATCAAAACAGCATGGTATTGGCAGAAAAACAGACACATAGACCAAATGAATAGAATTGAGGATCCAGAAATAAAACCACATAAATATGGACTGACAATTTTTGACAAAGAAGCTAAAAACATACAATGGAGCAAAGACAGCCTCTTCAATAAATGGTGCTGGGAGAATTGGATAGCCACGTGCAAAAGAATGAAACTGGACTGCTATTTGTCACCATGTACCAAAGTTAATTCAAAATGGATCAAAGACTTAAGCATAAGACCTGACACAATAAACTGCATAGAAGAAAGCATAAGTACTAAACTTATGGACCTTGGGTTCAAAGAGCATTTTATGAATTTGACTCCAAAGGCGATGGAAGTAAAAGCTAAAATAAATGAATGGGACTATATGAATCTTAAAAGCTTCTGCACAGCAAAAGAAACCATTGACAAAATAAAGAGGTCACCAACTGAATGGGAGAAGATTTTTGCAAACAGTGCCTCCGATAAGGGGCTAGTATCCAGAATATACAAGGAACTCATGCAACTCAACAACAAAAAAAACAAACAACCCAATTGAAAAGTGGGCAGAGGACTTGAAGAGACATTTCTCCAAAGAGGACATACTAATGGCAAATAGACATATGAAAAAATGCTCAACATCACTAATCATCAGAGAAATTCAAATCAAAACCACAATGAGATATCACCTCACCCCAGTCAGAATGGCTGTCATCAACAAGACAAATAGTAACAAATGTTGGAGAGGCTGTGGAGAAAAAGGAACCCTCATCCACTGTTGGTGGGAATGCAGACTGGTGCAGCCGTTATGGAAGGCAGTGTGGAGGTTCCTCAAAAAATTACGAATAGAATTACCATATGACCCAGCAATCCCTCTTCTGGGTATCTACCCAAAAAATCTCTACCCAAAAAATCTGAAAACATTTAGAGATAAAGACACGTGTGCTTCAATGTTCATTGCAGCATTGTTTACAGTGGCCAAGACATGGAAACAACAAAAATGTCCTTCGATAGATGAATGGATAAATAAGTTGTGGTATATATACACAATGGAATACTATTCGGCGGTAAGAAAAGATGATATAGGAACATTTGTGACAACATGGATGGATCTTGAGAGTGAAATGCTGAGCGAAACAAGTCAGACAGAAATAGCAGAGAACCATGTGATTTCACTGATACGTGGTGTATAAACCAAAAACAACAAAAGAACAAGACAAACAAATGAGAAACAGAAACTCATAGACACAGACAATAGTTTAGTGGTTACCAGTTGTAAGGGGGGTGGGGGGTAAGAGATGAGGGTAAGGGGGATCAAATATATGGTGATGGAAGGTGAAGTGACTCTGGGTGGTGAAGAAACAATGGGATTTATAGATGATGTAATACAGAATTGTACACCTGAAATCTATGTAATTTTACTAACAATTGTCACCCTAATAAATTTAAAAAATAAATTAAAAATTAAAATTAAAGAAATTAAAAAAGTCTCAGTTCACTGGCCCTGAGAAAACTGGAGGTTCTGCTCCTCACAGAGCCCCTGACACACTCGTGGTAGGCTAGAAAAATAAAAAGATGACATAATCTTCCAACTCTTTCCCCCTTGCCACTAAACATCTGACCAATAATTCAGCTTTCTCAGTATCCACATTATTTCTTCTGTCAAGCTCATCCCTATGCTTCCTACCACAATCTGAAGTGGGATCTAGGGCTCCATGATAGACCTTTACACAATAAAATAACTTTCCAGCTGCAAATGAAGGCCTTCAGTGACTTTCTCAGCCTTAAAAGTCTTTAATCACACATGGAAGATCAAGCTTAGAAAACATGCACCAGGCAAGGCAGAGAGTAACTTCAATTTACTTAAGTGGAAATGAAAGGTATTAGGTCCTTTCCAAATGTAGATGTGAGATCTGCTATCAAAGGTGTCAAAGATGAGTCCAGTCCTCTCATTTTACATATAAAGAATTTGAAGCCCAGAGAGGGGAAGGGAATTACCCAAAGTCATACAGTGAGATATGAGACTAGAAGTCAAGTATTTGATTCTCAGTCACATGCAAATATTAAGATCCTGGAAGTAGTGTTAGGGCAGCAAAGGCAGACTGTGGCTGGGCCAGGTGGAGGAAGATTGCAGAAAAATGAAATCTGGAGTAACATTGTTTAGAGACCAGTTGTTTGGCCTTAAGTGCCAAACTTAAGTAAGTGGAATAATACAGGCATATCGTTTTATTGTGCTTCATAGATGTTGCATTTTTTTTTTTTTTTACAAATTGAAGGCAAGACCCTCCACCAGCAAAATGATAATGACTTTCTTTATATTTATTGTGGTGGTCTGGAACTGAGCCCCCAATATCTCCAAGCTATGCTTATAATAGCACACCACACTGGGAGGATTAAATAAGATAATAGACCTCGAAGTACCTAGAACAGAGTTTGTCCCACAGCAGATTTATATAAATGATAATTTATAAGTAGCAAAACTGTCGAATTTAGGCACGTATCAGAATCACATGAAAGTCTTGTTAAATATTTGTTTCTGGGCCCCGACTCCAGTATTTCTGATTCAGAATTTGCATTTCTAATAAGCTCCCAGATGATGATGATGGTCAGGAACCAAACTTTGTGATTTTTGGAGTAAATTAATACATGAAAATGCAGGTGAACCTCCTTTTTAGTTGCTATCCCAAATCTGGAACATACAATGTATGCCTTCTGAAACGTGAAACATACAAAAACAACTAAATTTATGGCTTTAGGAAAATGATTTCCCTCTCTGGATCTCATTTTCCCTGTATATAAAATAAGGTTTTTAAATTAGTTAATCTCTAATGTCCAATATGACTCTGAAGTGTTAAGATCCTATGAAAACCATTGCCATGATGGGGATTGAACAGTTTTACAACACAAATCCCAAGAAGCCAGCCTATTCAGAAAGCTACTAAGTCTGTAGGCTATTGTTGCATTCCCCCTGTACCTCTACTGCCACTCTGTAACAGAGAATTCCCTACAATAAGACACTAGTCAAAGTCCCAACTGGCCTAATGAGAGTTGTTACTTAAGGATTAAACTGGAATCTCAGCCGTTGCTCTTTTGGAAGCTGAAAGAATCACATCATTAACTATGTCTAGAGAAGCAAAAAGAAGCTATTCATGGTCTCTGAACACATGCTTATGTTTCAGTTCCAACTGCTCATACATTTGCATCCATTTTCATTCTTTGAAATGTGATTACCTTTTTTAGCATTATGGCAACAGACAAATACTGTACTGCAAGAATCTTTCCATTACTATTCTGAATCGTGTACTCCGGAAACATCCCCGGAACATTTGGAATGATTGATGATTTTATGATTATATTTCATAGGAATGGGCAATGTAACTAACAGGTGCAGGGAAGTGGAAAAAGTACTGTATGAATCTAGAGGATTTACTTCCCTAAACTGCTTCTACTACAGGCTGTGCCTGAATAAGTTATTTCATTTTCCTGACCCATTTCCTAATCTCTAAAATAAAGGAGTTAAACAAACCCAGAATGGCTGACCCTGCCCTATAAACAAAAGTGAGTTGTATGGCACCCCAGAAAATGAGGGGAAATGAAAATAAATAATTCTCATGACAAAAGAAAGAAAAACAGTACAGAGGAAAGTAAAATAAAAATTCCTCACTTTTCCAACTTTCCAGAAGTAATCAATGTTAACAGCAGTTGTTATAGTTTGATGGACATTTTCCATGCATATGTAAACATATATATATATATATATATATATATATATATATATATATATATATATATATATATATATATATATAGTTTATATATATATATTTTTTTAATTTTATTTTATTAAATTTATTGGGGTGACAATTGTTAGTAAAATTACATAGATTTCAGGTGTACAACTCTGTATTACATCATCTATAAATCCCATTGTGTGTTCATCACCCAGAGTCAGTTCTCCTTCCATCACCATATATTCGATCCCCCTTACCTTCATCTCCCACCCCCCACCCCCCGCCCCCCTTACCCTCTGGCAACCACCAAACTATTGTCTGTGTCCATGAGTTTCTTTTTCTCATTTGTTTGTCTTGTTCTTTTGTTGTTCTTGGTTTATATACCACATATCAGTGAAATCACATGGTTCTCTGCTTTTTCTGTCTGACTTGTTTCTTTTTTAAAAGGATAAATATATAAATGCAAAAATAAAAACAGATTCAAAAATTAAGCAGTCATATTTTTGTATTTCATTTTATGTTTCTGTATTTGTTAATTCTTATAAAGGATAAATCCTTAGAAGTGGAATTAAATGAAATATATTATATTTTTACCTTTTATTAATTATACTTTAGAAGTATTTCCTATACATACTAAAAAATTATTTTACTGAAATGTATAGTTAATATTTCATGCTGTTAAATTAGTTCTCCTCCAAGATACAATACACAATTATCTGTACTTTTATTTTTATTTCAGTTGTTTCACCTACAAAAATTTAGCCAACTACTAGACTAAATTATTTTTAAGTTCCCATCCATATCTACAATTCAAGTAGTTTCATTTAATTTTTCTTACCCTAGGTCTTTCAATATGTGAGTATACAGATATCCCCCAATTTTTGAAAGTTTGTGTTACACCACTTCATCTTTAAGAAAGATGTATATTAGTACCTGTTGTTGTGAACCAAAAGAAATACAAAGAGGATTTGTAAAGTTGAAAAGTGAAAATAGAATTTGGTGTTTGTTTTGCAGTAAGCTGTCACAGAGGCAAGCATGCACCCTGAACAGTATGTCACTACCATGCTCCTTCCCCAGGAACTACATCAGCATGTCATCATCAAGCTGCCATAGCTTTGAAGTATGTCTGTGAGCATCTGTGCTTTATCTTGATTTATTTTGTGCATCCATTAGCAAGATGTGGCCTAAGGTATCAGAAAAACTTAAGAGAGCTCACAAGGCTGTTACACTTAGTGTAAAACTGGACGTAATTAAGTATTTCAATCTTGGTGAATGAAATAAAGACATGCTCAGGCATTGAATTCTGGGGTCTGGGAATACTCAAAATATTTGCATATTAATTAATGGTAATTAATTCTTTGCATTACGTCATTTTGACTTATAGGAAGATTTCATAAGAATATTCTACTTTTGGAAAATGGGGAAAACTTACAATAGTTTAAAAAATACAAATCAACTTAGCATAACGTTTCTGAGGTTCATCCACATTATAGCCTGTACTTTATTTCTTTTTATCTGTTGGATGGATAAACTATATTTTGTTTATCCATTGATCTGTTGATGGCATTTCAGTTGTTTCCACTTTTCAGCTATTATAAGTAACGCTGTTAATGAACAAATTTTTCTTTGAACACTTATTTTCAATTTTCTTAGGTATATACCAAAGAGCTACATGAAAGACATCAGACACAAAAGGCCACATATTGTATGATTACACTTATATAAAATAAAAAGAGCATATTAGTACTCTACACAGCAGTTGAGTGATTTCCAAGGGCTTGGGGAAAGTAAAGAATGGGAAGTGACTGCTTAATGGGTGTGGGGTTTCTTTTGGGGGTGATGAAAATGTTCTAGAATTAGTTGTGATGGTTGTACAACACTGTACTACAAGCCACTGAATTAGACACTATAAAAGTTGATAAAAGGGTGAATTTTATGTTATATGAATTTTACCTCAAAAATACAAATTCATATAGTTCATGTTACATTACACTATGCCACATAGCTTTGTGTCTTTTTTGTATTTTTTTTGTTTTTTTTTATTAAATTTATTGGGATGACAATTGTTAGTAAAATTACATAGATTTCAGGTGTACAATTCTGTATTATATCATCTATAAATCCCATTGTGTGTTCATCACCCAGAGTCAGTTCTCCTTCTATCACCATATATTTGATCCCCCTTACCATCATCTCCCACCCCCCACCCCCCCACCCCCCTTACCCTCTGGTAACCACTAAACTATTGTCTGTGTCTATGAGTTTCTGCTTTGTTTTTAAACATTTTGTTTTGAAATAATTTTAGATTTACAAAAAAGTAGCAAAAATTTTATACAGAATTCCATACACCCTTCTCTCTGCTTCCCTAATGTTAGCATCTTAAATAAACATTGACAATTATCAGCAAAAGGAACTTTGGTATACTGCTCTTAACTAAAGACCTCATTTAACTTTTACCAGTTTTTCTACTAGCATCCTTTTTCTGTTACAGGATTCAATATAAGATCTCACATTGCATTTACTTCTCATGTCTCCTTAATCTGCTTCAAGTCTGTAAGAGTTCCTCAGTCTTTCCTTGTCTTTCATGACCTTGATACCTGAAGGATTTTTTTATTGGCTGATCTTGTTAATATATTAAACTTCTCTAGATTACACATATAAGTGAGATCATATGGTATTTGCCTTTCTCTGTCTGACATATTTCACTTAGTATACCCTCCAGGTCCATCCGTGTCACAAATGGCAAGATTTCATTCATTTTTTAACTGCTGAGTAATAATCCATTCTATACCAAATCTTCTTTATCCACTTGTCTATCAGTGGACACTTAGCTTTCTTCCATATGTTGGCTATTGTAAATAATCCTGCAATAAACATAAGGGTGCATATATCGTTTTGAATTAGTGTTTCACTTTCTTTATCCTTCTTATATTTATTCTTTTCTTTTATTTTATTTTATTAAATTTATTGGGGTGACAATTGTTAGTAAAATTACATAGATTTCAGGTGTACAATTCTGTATTACATCATCTATAAATCCCAGTATTTATTCTTTATATTACATTGTATGGATACATGTTTTGTTTATCCATTCATAATTTGTGAACATTTAGGTTATTTGTGCTTTGGGGCTATTCAGAATAATGCTGCTATGAATGTTCACATACAGCTCTTCTTGGGAACATGTATTTCAGTTCTCTTGGGTATATATATAAGAGTGAACTTGCTGAGCCATATGGTAACTTTATGTTTAACAGTTTGAGAAAATGTATAACTGTCTTTCAAAGTGGTCACATTATTTTACATTTTAACCAGCAGTGAATGAGACTTCAAATATCTCCACATCCTCACTAACACATAGAACTGGATATCTTTTTTGATGTCTCCATCCTAGTGTGTGTGAAGTGGTATGTCATAGTATTTTATTTTCCACTTTTTAAATAACTTTATTAATGTATAATATGCCAAAACCTGGACATATTTAATCTAGAAAATTTGATGAGTTTGGACATATGCATACACCTGTGAAATCATCAACCCAATGAAAGTAGTAAACATATCCATTTTCTCCAAATTTTCCTTGTGCCTCTTTGCTTTTTGGCTGGGGGAGGGTGATTGTTTATATGTGGTAAAAACACTTAACATGAGATCTACCCTCTCAACAAAATTTTAAGTGCACAATATAGTATTGTTAACCATAAGCACTATGATGTACAGCAGATCTCTAGAACTTACTAATTTTCATAACTAAACTTTATACCCATTGAACAATTCCTCATTTCCCCTTCTCCCTCGCCCCTGGCAACCACCATTCTATTGTCTGCTTCTATGAGTTGGACTACGAGGTCTGATAATTACATATACAAACTCATCCTAGAAAAAGTACTACATACCTCATTGCTGAATATCACTATGGTCAGCTTCGAAGTACTTCCCTTGGGAAACTATGCACTGATGCCAGCACCTCGTCCACCCTTCAAAACAATTTTGGAACACTTTTTCTGAAATGGCCATCAGAGCTACCGTCATATTACACTTTATGTCCTGAATGTCATCAAAATGTTACGTTTCAATATTTGCTATATCTTTGGGTAAAGAACGAAGTCACTGGGGGCCAGATCAGGTGAGTAGGGAGGGGGGTTCCAATACAGCTATTTGTTTACTGGCTAAAAACTCCCTCACAGACAGTGCCATGTGAGCTGGTGCATTGTTATGATGGAAGAGCCATGAATTGTCAAAGAAAAGTTCCGGTCGTTTTCATCTAACTTTTTCACAGAGCCTTTTCAGCACTTCCAAATAGTGAATTTGGTTAACTGTCCAGTTGGTACAAATTCATAATGAATAATCCCTTTGATATCATAAAAGGATAGCAACATTGTTTTGACTCTTGATTTGGACTGACAGAATGTTTTTGGTACTGGAGAATTGGCTGACTTCCATTCTTCACTTTGACACTTTGTTTCAGGGCAACATTGGTACGTCCACGTTTCAACACCAGTGATAACACCGCCCAAAATATTGTCTTGCCTCTCCAAGAGGTCTGGGCAACCTTCAACTTTCCTTTGCCTTTGTTCATCTGTGAGCTCCTTCAACACCATTTTTACACATGTCTTTCTCATGTGAAGATTTTCAGTGAATATTTTCCTGTTTCTCTATCAATGTTTACTTAGTCTGCTATGCTTCTCACAGTCAGCTTATGATTTTGACGCACAATTCAATGAATTTTTGCAATGTTTTCACCAGTTATACTCATTACTGGCCTCCCTGAACTCTCTTCATCAGTGACAAATCCTCCCCCTCAGAAAAAAATGTTTAATCTGCTTGTATACTGCTGTTTTCCTCATGGCGTTATAACAACAACCTTGGACTAACATGACCCTAATTTCCCTTCCACTCTTACCAAGTTTAACAAGAATTTAAACAGTTGTTCATTGCTGTAATTCAAGCTCAGACATTCTCGCGACAGCACATGAAAACTTGCAACAGACGTCATCAAAATGGCAGCGTGTGGTGAGCTTCAGGAAACCTACCCTGGAATTTACAAGACATTAAACAGCTATAACTCCACAAAGGACTCCCTGCACAGCAGACAGGCAACACAAAGAGGCTCACTACTGAATTCACTTAAAGGTGAGCAAATTGTGAGAGCAGGGAAAGAGGGAAGGGAGAAGGGCGGAGACGGAGCAGCGCAAGCGCAGGACACAGACCTAGCTAAGTGCTCTGAGCTTCCTGCATCCCGAAACTACCACAGCTGCTGGAGAGGGAAGAACTTAGACTGCTAGGGCTCCACTTATGGCCCACAGGGCTCTGGGGACAGCATATAACACGGCTGAACCCAACGTTCACAGCAGAGACCTTGGAGCAAACACTGAGGGAAGAAGGCTGAAAACAGAGTTTTAAGCACTCTCTGCAGCACAGAACAGAAGCTTTAGGCACTGAGACTAGCCGCCCAATTCTTACCCTCCCAGATCTCGCCCTGCCCCCGCCTGCCCAGTGCTAGAAGCTGAACAGTAGCACTGTCAGATCAAAAGAACAGAATATTTGCAGTTCTCAGAACTGTGGTTCACAGACACAGATTCGCAGCCCAACTAGTTCCAGCAAAGTGGAGGGAGATGTGGAAGCAGGACTGGCTATGGTGGTGGTCGCCTCCATTATTCTGGGCCACCTCTCACAATTCACCCCGCCCCTGTCCCCACCTATATAGGCAGATCCCTGCAGGAGTATGCAGAACTGATGAAAAACATGGGCTCTGAATCTGGTGCAGGAAGAGCATTGGAACTTCAAAAGCTCTCCGCATCCCCACAGGGAAGCAGCACCCTATAACCAGGTGAACTGTTAACAGAGGAGAAGCCCGCCTTCCAGAGAATTCCCCCCCATTGTTTCAGAAGATGGAATAGTGCAGAGAAAACATAACACTACAGTGTGAGAGAGAAAAAAGGATTGCAGTCGGAGACAAAATAAAACATTCAACCAACATGTACTAGAAAACAAAAGAAAGACAACTTCCTATCAACCTGTTGCATGACCCATTCCTGTAGATGTCTAGGAAGAGAAATGATAAATCACTAATCGCCATAAATAACCAAGGCAACAAGACAGCTCAGAAAGAAAGTGAAAAATCTCCAGTAAATGCAGTTAAAGGTATGGAAATATGCGACTTAAATGACAGAGAATTCAAGATTGCAGTTCTGGAAAATCTCAACGAGATGCAAGAAAATACACAAAGGCAGTATACACAATCAAAGAACATGAGCATTTTAAAAAATTAACTGAAATTTTTAAAAAGAACCAAATAGAATTTCTAGCGATTAAGAACTCAATTGAAGAAATTAAGAATGAAATTGCCAGCTTAGGAAGTAGAGTTGAACAGATGGAAGAAAAAATCAGTGACATCGAACACAGAAACCGGGAAATTACACAGATGGAAGAAGAAAGAGACTTGAGACTTCAAAGAAATGAAAGAACTCTACAAGAACTTTCTGACTCCATCAGAAAGAGCAATATAAGAATAATGGGCATACCAAAAGGAGAGAAAGAGAGAAGGGAACAGAGAGTATATTCAAACAAACAGTCGATGAGAAATTGTCAAACTTGTGGAATCTACTGGATCCTCGATCCAAGAAGCAAATAGAACACCTAATTACCTCAATCCCAACAGGCCTCCTCCAAGGCACATTGTATAGAAGCTGTCTAAAATCAACGACAAAGAAAGAATCCTCAAGGCCGCCAGGGAAAAAAGACGGTAACTTACAAAGGAAAGCCCATTAGATTATCATCAGATTTTTCAGCAGAAACTCTACAAGCCAGGAGGGAGTGGAACCAAATATTCAAACTATTGAAAGAGAGAAATTGTGAACCAAGAATAATATATCCAGCAAAGATATCCTTTAGATATGAAGGAGGAATAAAGACCTTTCCAGACATACAGAAGCTGAGGGAATTTTCTAATACACAACCTGCACTACAAGAAATACTACAGGAGGCTATTCGATCACCATCAACAGCGACAATTTGTGGCAACCAAAACATAAAAAGAGGGAGACTAAGGCCTGAACCGGAATATGGGAATGGAGAAAGTAAGAATGCTGAAGAAAATGGAATACTCTAAATATCAAACTTTCTTTTACATAAACATAATGGTAAGCACTCAAAAAATAATCCAGAAGTGAAACTGAAACATATACCATAATAAAACTAGAAACAGAGGGATACATCATAGAATATGACCACGCAGAAATAATAGACAACAACAAAAAGGCAAAGAAACAATGGAGACACAGCCCTACCAGAAAACTAAAGATAGCATGACAGGAAATCCTCACATATTAATAATAACCCTAAATGTAAATGGACTGCACTCACCAATAAAACGGCACAGAGTAGCAGATTGGATCAAAAAACTAAACCCAACAATATGCTGTCTCCAAGAGATACATCTCATCTAAAAGGACAAGCATAGACTCAAAGTGAAAGGGTGGAAATTGACACTCCAAGCAAATGGTATCCAGAAAAAAATCAGGGGTACTGATTTTCAGATGAAACTGAATATCATACTGACCATACTAATATCAGATGAAACAGACTTCAGGTTGAAAAAGATAGCAAGAGACAAAGATGGACACTTCATCACGGTAAAGGGGACTATAAAACAAGAAGACATAACAATCAATATTTATGCCCCCAATCAGGGAGCACTGAAATATACCAACCAACTACTAACAGAACTAAAGGGAGAAATTGATCAAAACACAATTATACTAAGGGACTTAAATACATCATTGACAGCTATGGATAGATCATCCAAAGAGAAAATAAATAACAAAATAGCAGCCCTAAATGACACATTAGATAAAATGGACATAATTGATGTTTACAGAGCACTTCATCCTAAAACATCAGACTATACGTTTTCTTCTAGTGTACATTCTCAAGGATAGACCATATATTGGAACATAAAACTAACCTCAGCAAATTTAAGAGGATTGAAATCATACCAAGCATATGCTCCGATCACAAGGCTTTGAAACTGGATATCAACTGCAAAAAGAAAGCAGGAAAAAACACAAACACATGGAGATTAAACAACATAATTTTTTTTTAATTAAATTTATTGGGGTGACAATTGTTAGTAAAATTACATAGATTTCAGGTGCAACATAATTTTAAAGAACGACCGGTCAAAGAAGAAATTAGAGGAGAGATCAAAAGATACATAGAAACAAATGACAATGAAAATGTATCCTACCAAAATTTTTGGGATGCACCGAAAGAGGTTTTAAGACGGAAATTTATATCATTATAGGTGTATCTCAAGAAACAAGAAAAATATCATGTAAATAACATCACGTTACACCTTAAAGAACTAGAAAAAAAAGAACAAATGAAACCTAAGGTCAGCAGAAGAAAAGAAATAGCAAAAATCAGAACAGAACCAAATGAAATAGAGAACAAAAACACAATAGAAAAAATTAATCTGACAAAGAGCTGGTTCTTTGAAGAGATTAAGAAAATTGACAAACCCTTGGCTAGGCTCACTATGATAAAAAGAGACAAGACTTTAATAAACAAAATCAGAAATGAAAAAGTGAAAGTTATCAAGGATGCCACAGAAATACAAAGGATCATCCAAGAATACCATGACGGACTACATGCCACCAAATTCAATAACCTAGAAGAAATGGACAAGTTCTTAGAAACATATACCCTTCCTAGGCTGAACGATGACTTGGAAAATCTAAACATCTGATCACCATTATCGAAATTGAATCAGTCATCCAAAACCTTCCAAAAAGCAAAAGTCCAGGGCCAGATGGCTTCACTGGTGAATTCTACCAAACCTTCATAGTGGATCTAATACCAATCCTGCTCAAACTTTTCCAAAACTTGAAGAAGAGACAGTACTCCCTAACTCATTTTATGAGGCCAACATTACCCTCATACCAAAACCTGGTAAGGACAACACAATAAAAGAGAACTACAGACCAATATCTCTGATGAATACAGATGCAAAAATCCTAAACAAAATTCTAGCAAATCGAACGAAACAATGCATTAAAATGATTAATAAACACGACCAGAGATTACATAACACTACAGTGTGAGAGAGAAAAAAGGGCTGCAGACCATATATTGGGACAGAATGTGGGGTTAATCCCAGGGGCACAAGGATGGTTCAACATACACAAATCCATCAATGTGATACATCACATAAACAAAATAAAGGACAAAAATTATATGATTATTGTCATTTGATGCAGAAAAAGCATTTGACAACATACAACATCCATTTATGATTAAAACACTTAATAAAATAGGAATAGAAGGAAAATACCTTAACATAATAAAGGCCATATATGACAAACCCTCAGCTAATCTCATAATGAACAGTAAAAACTGAAGCCCTTTGCTCTACATTCAGGAACACGACAGGGCTGTCCCCTATCACCTCTGCTTTTCAACATAGTGTTAGAAGTCCTCGCCAGAGCAATCAGGCAACAAAAAAGAAATAAAAGGCATCCAAATTGGGAATGAAGAAGTTAAATTGTCACTCTTTGCAGATGACATGATGCTATATATAGAAAACCCTAAAGACTCCACCAAATAGCTGTTAGAAACAATCAACAAATACAGTCAACTTGGGGGCTACAAAATCAACGTACAAAAGTCCATTGCATTCCTATACACAAACAATGAAAAAATGGGATTTATAGATGATGTAATACAGAATTGTACACCTGAAATCTATGTAATTTTACTAACAATTGTCACCCCAATAAATTTAATAAAAAATAAAAATAAAAAAGAACGATTCTGCTTGTAATTGCAGCAAAAAGAATAAAATATCCAGGAATAAAGTTAACCAAGGATGTGAAACCTATATTCTGAAAACTACAAGATATTTTTAAAAGAAATTGAGGAAGACACAAAGAAATGGAAAAATATTCTATGCTCATGGATTGGAGGAATCAACATAGTTAAAATGGCCATATTACCCAAAGCAATATACAGATTTAAAGCAATCCCCATCAAAATCCCAATGGCATTTTTTAAAGAAATAGAACAAAAAATCATCAGATTTCTTTGGAACCACAAAAGACCCTGAATAGCCAAACAATCTTAAGAAAAAGAACAATCCTGGAGGTATCACACTCCCTGACTTTAGCTTGTACTACATGGCAAAAATAATCAAAACAGCACGGTATTGGCAGAAAAACAGACACATAGACCAATGGAACAGAATTGAGAATCTAGAAATAAAACCACATAAATATGGACAGACAATTTTTGACAAAGAAGTCAAAAACATACAATGGAGGAAAGACAGCCTCTTCAATAAGTGGTACTGAGAGAATGGGATAGCCATGTGCAAAAGAATGAAACTGGACTGCTATCTGTCACCATGTACCAAAGTTAATCCAAAATGGATCAAAGACTTAAGCATAAGACCTGACACAATATACTGCATAGAAGAAAGCATAGGTACTAAACTTATGGACCTTGGGTTCAAAGAGCATTTTATGAATTTGACTCCAAAGGCGATGGAAGTAAAAGCTAAAATAAACAAATGGGACTATATGAAACTTAAAAGCTTCTGCACAGCAAAAGAAACCATTGACAAAATAAAGAGGCCACCAACTGAATGGGAGAAGATTTTCGCAAATAGTGCCTCCGATAAGGGGCTAATATCCAGAATATACAAGGACCTCATGCAACTGAAGAACGAAAAAACAAACAACCCAATTGAAAAATGGGCAGAGGACTTGAAGAGACATTTCTCCAAAGAGGACATAAAAATGGCAAATAGACATGAAAAAATGCTCAACATCACTAATCATCAAGAGAAATGCAAATCAAAACCACAATGAGATATCACCTGACCCCAGTCAGAATGGCTATCATCAACAAGACAAATAGTAACAAGTATTGGAGAGGCTGTGGAGAAAAAGGAACCCTCATCCACTGTTGGTGGGAATGCAGACTGGTGCAGCCGTTATGGAAGGCAGTGTGGAGGTTCCTCAAAAAATTACGAATAGAATTGCCATATGACCCAGCAATCCCTCTCCTGGGTATCTACCCAAAAAATCTGAAAACATTTAGAGATAAAGACACGTGTGCTCCAATGTTCATTGCAGTTTTGTTTACGGTGGCCAAGACATGGAAACAACCAAAATGTCCTTCGATAGATGAATGGATAAAGAAGTTGTAGTATATATACACAATGGAATACTATTTGGCGGTAAGAAAAGATGATATAGAAACATTTGTGACAACATGGATGGATCTTGAGAGTATAATGCTAAGCGAAATAAGTCAGACAGAAAAAGCAGAGAACCATGTGATTTCACTGATATGTGGTATATAAACCAAAACAACAAATGAACAAGAAACAAATGAGAAACAGAAACTCATAGACACAGACAATAGTTTATTGGTTACCAGAGGGTAAGGGGGGGTGGGCGGTGGGGGGTGGCTGATGAGGGTAAGGGGGATCAAATATATGGTGATGGAAGCAGAACTGACTCTGGGTGGTGAACACAGAATGGGATTTATAGATGATGTAATACAGAATTTTACACCTGACATCTATGTAATTTTACTAACAATTTTCACCCCAATAAACTAAAAAAAAAAAGAAAAAGAGAAATGCCTGGGACTCCAGTCACCCTCCATCTCACTCAGCCACAGTCACCACTGGTTTTCACAGCCAGAAGTTATAGGGATTTCTCTCCTCAGTACTGGAACCCTGGGATGGGGTGCCTGCTGTGGTGCTGAGACATCTCACTCTTCAGGGCGGACCTCCATAGCTGAGATTTCCTTCCCGATTTTTAACTGCCACATGTGGGTGTGACACCAGCTCATTCTGCATCTGTGCCCCTCCTACCAGTCTTGACTTCACTTCTTCTGTATACTTTTACTTGTAAGACTTTTGTTCAGCTAGACTTCAGTTGATTCTCAATGGTGGTTGTTCTGTAGTTTAGTTGAAATTTTGACATGGTCATGAGAGGAGACCAGTACAGCTTTTACCTACTCAACCATCTTGACCGAAAATTTGGAGAGGAATGGGGTTTTTAAAGCATTAAAACACTATTTTAGGGCCAGTGCAGTGGCTCAGGCAGTTGGAGCTCCGTGCTCCTAATGCCAAAGTCTGCTGGTTCGATTCCCACATGGGCTAGTGGGCTCTCAACCACAAGGTTGCCAGTTCAACTCCTTGAGTTCCGCAAGGGATGGTGGGCTGCACCCTCTGCAACTAATAACAACAGAAACTGGACCCTGAGCTGAGCTGCGCGCTCCACAACTAAGATTGAAAGGACAACAACTTGACTTGGAAAAAGTCCTGGAATTACACACTGTTCCCCAATAAAGTCCTGTTCCCCCACCCCAATAAAATCTTTTTAAAAAACACGCTATTTTACAGCATTCAATGTTGTAAATAATAATAACAAAACAGTAAGATTAAGACTCCAAATCTCTTTTGTCTACAGGGTCTGACAACTGAGTTTGCGAACTCATCCTAGAAAAAGTGCTACATACTTCATTGTTGAATATCACTATGGTCACCTTCGAAGTACTCCCCTTGGAAAGCTATGAACTGATGCCAGTGCCTTGTCCAACCTTCAAAGCAATTTTGGAACTTTTTCTGGAATGGCCATCAGAGCTGTCATCGTATTATGTGCTGTATGTCATCAAAATATCTTCCTTTTAATATTTCCTTTATCTTCAGGTAAAGAAAGAAGTCACTGGGTCCCAGATCAAGTGAGTAGGAAGGGTGTTCCAATACAACTATTTGTTTACTGGCTAAAAACTCCCTCACAGACAGTGCCGTGTGAGCTGGTGCATTGTCGTGATGCAAGAGCCATGAATTGTTGGTGAAAATTTCAGGACTTTTCATCTAACTTTTTTATGCAGCCTTTTTAGCACTTCCAAACAGTAAAATTGGTTAACTGTTTCTCTAGTGGGTACAAATCCATAATCAATAATCCCTCTGATATCAAAAAGGGTTAGGAATGTCATTTTGACTCTTGATTTGGACTGACAAAACTTTTTTGGTAGTAGAGAATTGGCTGACTCCCATTGTGCATTTTGATGCTTTGACTCAGGGTCGTATTGGTACACCAATGTTTCATCCCCAGTGATAACATGGCCCCAAACATCATCTTCCTTCCCCAAAAGGTCTTGGCAAACTTTAATTCTCCTTTGCTTTTGTTCATCAGTGAGCTCCTCTGGGACCATTTTTGTACACACCTTTCCTTTCTCATGCCAAGATTTTCCATTAAGATTTTCTTGTTTCTCTATCAATGTTTACTTGGTCTGCTATGCTTCACACAGTCATCTGATGATTTTGATGCACAATTCGATGAATTTTTGCAATGTTTTAATCAGTTCTGCTCATTACTGGCCGCCCTAATCTCTCTTCATCAGTGACGAGTTTTCTCCGCTCAGAAAAATGTTTAATCCATTTGTACACTGCCATTTTCTTCATGACATTATCTCCATCAAGTTGGACTAATATGTCCCTGATTTCACTTCCACCTTTGCCAAGTTTAACAAGAAATTTAATGTTTCTTCATTGCTCTAATTCAAGCTCAGACATTCTCGCGACAGCACACAAAAACATGCAGCAACAATAATGAACACTTCTCAGCAAGACACTGCCACACATCAACATGAACACAGCTGTGAGACACTGATATACCAAGGTTATGAAACCTTACAGCGCTGTTTCTACAGTGCTGCCAATGTAAGCACATAGTGGCAAGTTTGCAAACTTAATTGTCAGACCTCGTCTTATGAACTTCTGTTTCATCTAACTGAAGGGGATAGATGGAGCTTGGCAACCTTTTCTACCATTAAAGCCATGGTTCTTAACCTGAGTCATGGTTTCAAGGCATATCTAAACCCCTTGATATGATATGCAAAATTTCACACACATACATGTATATTTTTCTTGGAAAAATGTCCACAGCTTTTGTTAAATTCACAAAAGGATTTGCCACCCTCCCCCCAGGAAATAAATGCTAAGAACTACTGAAGTAAATGTTCGCATCTCCACAAAAGCTGCATGGATTCCCAAGGTGCGTGGTTTGCAAAAATATAAGTGGAAGGTTGTTTGGAAGGAGGTGAAGTCCTCTTAATAATAAAAAGTATTAAATAATAAGGTTTGAGAGTCCTGTGCATTCCACGATTGCAAAATGTCACCATCCAAATTAACATGAGGTGTTTCTGTGCACCTGAGGAAAGAGTTTATATGGAAGGTAACTGTGGGCAAAGCAGTATTTAGGGAAGAAGGTTTTGTGCTAGAAGTGAGGGCTCAGATAAGACAATAGACCTGGTACTCCAGGAGCCAACTAAGGAACCTTTCTTAAAGGGGAAAAAAAAGGAAACATTTTTGCAACATTGATTTCTGAAAGTGAACACATTTTTTAAATCAATTTTGTCCCAACATTTAAATGCTGATGTGCATTATAATAGCACCATCTTGTGGAATATAGTAGAAATTAATTCATGCCTGTAAGTAGCTGCTCAGAAAGGTAGTGATTCTCAAAGTATGGCCTGTAAACCCCTGGGTGGGGTACCTGAGACATATATATGGGGTCCATAGTGTCAAATCTATTTTAATAATAATACTAAGATATCATTTGCCTTTTTCACTGTGTTGGCATTTATACTGATGGTGCAAAACAATGGTGGGTACTATGGACACTTAGCATGAATCATGGCAATGGTTCTAAATTATAGGTATTCATCATGCTCTTCACTGCTATGCATTTGAAAGAAATAAAAAACTAGTTTTATTTAAGAGTATCCCTATGAAATAGCAAAAAAAATTAATTTGGGAGATAAGGCCATAGGACTCACTGAACATGAATTCACTTTACCATTAACGTTGTTTACAAGAAATCTTTCTGAGAACTAAGGAATCTCTGCAAGTAGCAGAGATTTATGAGCATCACAAACAAGAGGCTTGTGTTTAAATATTCAGTTTTCCACCCATTAGCTTCAAGTTTCAGTTTCATCTCTTGAAAAAGGGATATTCATAGGAGCTTCTCCATTGAGAAGCTGTGAGGATGAAAAGCTGGATATAATATAATGGCTTGTTAAATGTTTGCTCTTCAGTGTCCTCTCTTCCTCCCTGTGCTTATAGGAAAAATTAAAAGCTACCCACACAAGAAAAAGCTAATGGAGTGCATCACCACCAAAACAGTATTAAAAGGAATTTTAGAGGAACTTCTTTAAGATGAAAAAAAGATAAAATATATGAATAATAAAATGGCAATAACTATATATCTATCAAGAATTAGTTTAAATGTAAATGAATTAAAGGCTCCAATCAAAAGACATAGGGTGGTTGAATGGATAAGAAAACAAGACCTATTTATATGCTGCTTACAAGAGACTCACTTTAGATCAAAAGACACACACACATACTAAAAGTAAAGAGATCAAAAAATACATTTCATGAAAAAGAACAAAAAACGCTGGGGTAGCAATACTTATAAAATACTGACAAGATAGACTTTAAAACAAAGGCTATAACAAGTGGCAAAAAACAACCCAGTAATCACACCCCTGGGTTTTATCCAAAGAAACCCAAAACACTACTTTGAGGGGACGTGTGCATCCATATGTTCATTGCAGCATTGTTTACAATGTCCAAGATGTGGAGGCAGCCTGGGTTTCTGTTGAAGGATGAATGGATAAAGAGTAGGAAGTAAATATATACAATGAAATGTCGCTCAACCAGCAAAGGGAATGGGTTCTTCCCACCTGTGGCAGCATGGATGGACCTGGGTATTGTCCTGAATGAAGTGTCAAACAGCGAAAGAGAGGTGTCATATGATTTAACTTATAGTGGAATCTAAAGAACAAAATAAACACACAAAACAGAAACAAACCCATAGACACAAAGAACATTTTGGTATTTGCCAGACAGGAAAGGGTTGGAGGTAGGTGAAAAAAGGGAAAGGATGAAGTACAAATTTGTTGTAATACAGTCTTCATGGGGGTGTAGGGTACAGCAAAGGAATACAGTAAATAATATTGTAATATCTATATATGGTGTCAGATGGGTACTAGATTTATTGGGGTGATAGATGGGAGGGGTAGGTAGGCAGGCTAAAAAAAGGTGGAGAAATTAAGAAATACAAGTTGGTAGTTACAAAATAGTCATGGGGCTGTAAAGCAAAGCATAGGGCATATAGTCAGTAATAGACAATAACCATGCATAGTGTCGGGTGGGTACTAGTCTAGTCAGGAGGACCAGTTCTTAATTTATATAAATATCTAATCAATATGCTGTACACCTGAAATTAATATACAGTAATATTGAATGTCAACTATAATTAAAACATTTTAAAGTGGAGGAAGGTATAGGGGAATAAAAGGTTCAGATTTCCATGTATAAAACAAATAATTCATGGGGATATAATGTACAGCATAGAAAATATATGCAATAATATTGTGATACCATGGTACAGTGTTAGATGGTTGCTGGATTTTTCATGGTGATCACTTCTTTAGATATGTAAATGTTGAACAACTATGGTGTACACCTGAAAATAATATAATAGGGTATGTTAAATATAGTTCAATAAAAATTTTTAAAAACTGCTTTTTAAAATAAATAAATAAATAAAATTACAACTAAATTATAGAACAATCATTTTGGAGAACCATCTAAAATCTAGCTGACCAGAAGTCCTATAACTAATGACAGAAAAAAGAAGCCATGTCGAGACTGGTAGAAGAGGTTAAGACAGGAAAAAGGCTGGCCCCACACTTGCATGTGGTGGATGAGTATCAGGAGTGATATCTCAGCCATGTAGGTCTCCACCCACAGGAGTGAGAGACTCCAACCCCACACTAGGCTCCCCACCCTGGAAAATCGGTGCTGGGAAGAGGAGTCCTCACAACATCTGGCTGTGAAAAACAGTGGGGATTCCAACCATCCCATTGAAATGGAAGACTGTGGGAAACCCAGACATACTCTTAAAGGGCCAGTGCACAGACTCATTTGCTTGCAGGAACTCACCCTGGGTTCCAGTAGAGGGACAGTAACTCAGGAGGTATCAGAGATATACAGGGAGAGACTGAGTTGTGTGGCTTCAGGATGAGCACTAGAAGGACAGTAGGATTTTTTCTGTGTAGAAAACTCCTCCTATTCATCGAGCAGGTGTGCACCATCTTTTCTGTGTTGAGGCCTCATCTACATGGCCAAATATAAATCTGCATTAGCCTACTGACCCCCACTCACTCCACACTGGTGACTCCCTGGGACCCCACTCCATTTAACTCAAGCATCACAAGGGGCATTTTCTTGGTCAGCAGCCAGCCTTATCTGTGTTACATGCTTTCCTGGACAATTCTCAGTGGTCTGCGAGCACCAGGTGGGCAGCAGTTGTCCTTGGTGTGCTGTGATACTTTTGCTGTGAACCTCCAGGCTCAGCATAACACTAAACAAGAATCTACATTAACCTGGGGAACATCACTCATCCCACCCTGGTGAATCTCTGATGTCCCACTTCACCCAGGTCATGAACTATATAACGCTCTATCAGTGGCTGGGACTTATGTGAGCCAGCAGGCAGCAGCAGACCTCCAGGTGCCCTGGGCTTTTTGTGGAGTACACCAGACTCAGTACTGGTGGCACCCATGCTTGGTTTATAGAGTGGCCTTCCCATGAACCTCCAGGTCCAGCACAGGAAACAACCAACCACAGATCATTTTGTATCTCCAACTAGGTAGTCCCCAGCTGGTCATAGATAGTGGATGACCTGAGCCTGAGCCCCTCCAAAGAGGCCCAGAACTAATATAACTGGAAGTGAGCTTCAGGCCATAGCAGAGCAGCACCCAATTAGCCTCACAAGCAAAACACACAGTGTGGTCACAGAAGAAACCAGAGCCTGCTGGGGCAAATCCCACTCCATGCAGTATGCCCTACACATAGCAATCACCCTGTAGTGTGTTGACATGACTAAACTACACAGCCAGTAAGCTGTGAACATGGCCAGTCCCCATAGCCAGTCAGCCTGTGGGTCAGTCCCACCCAATGACATGCCAATAGTAATCAAGGCTCAACTATAATAGAAGGGCACACATAAACCACAAAAGGGAAACTCCTGGAGTATCAGGCACAGGTGACCAGAGAGACTGCTCCACTGGGCCCTACAGGACACCTACTACATAAGGCCACCTGGCCAAGACTGGGAGACATAGTAGATCTACCTAATACACAGAAACAAACACAGAGAGGCAGCCAAAATGAAGAAAGTAAAAAATATGTCCCAAATGAGAGAACAGGGAAAAACTCCAGGGAAAAAACTACATGAAGTGAAGACAAGAAACCTACTAGATACAGAGTCCAAAACAATGGTTATAAGGATACGCAAGGAACTGAGTGAGAACTTCAAAGAGATAGCAAGCATAAAAACGGACATTGTAACCATAAAGAAGAACTAGTCAAAAATGAATACAATAACTAACATGAAGACTGCACTGGAAGGAATCACCAGCAGACTAGACAATACAAAAAAATTAATGTACCAAAGAGTGGTTCTTTAAAAAGATTAACAAAATTGACACACTCTTGGCTAGACTCACTAAAATAAAAAGAGAAAAGACACAAGTAAACAAAATCAGATATGAAAGAGGGGAAGTAACCACAGATGACACATAAATACAAAGGATCATCCAAAAATACTATGAAGGATTATATACCAAAAAATTCAATAAGCTGGAAGAAATGAACGTGTTCTTAGAAACATATGGCCTTCCTAGGCTGACTTAAGAAGAATTGGAAAACTTAAATAGACCCATCATCAGTCAAGAAATTGAATCAGTCATCCAAAACCTTCCCAAAAGCAAAAGTCCAGGACCAGACGGCTTCACTAGTAAATTCTACCAAACCTTCAAAGAGGATCTAATACCAATCCTGCTCAAACTCTTCCAAAAAATTGAAGAAGAGACAGTACTCCCTAACTTACTTTATGAGGCCAACATTACCCTCATACCAAAACCTGGTAAGGATAACACACAAAAAAAGAAAATTACAGACCAATATATCTGATGAATATAGATACGAAAATCCTAAAAAAAATTCTAGCAAATCGAATGCAACAATGTATTACAAAGATTACACATCACGACCAACTGGGGTTCATCCCAGGGACTCAAGGACGGTTCAACATACACAAATCAATCAATGTGATACAACACATAAACAAAATAAAAGTCAAAATCATATGATTATATCAATAGTTGCACAAAAAGCGTTTGACAAGATACAACGTCCATTTATAATTAAAACAATAAAAGGGGTATAGAAGGAAAATATCTTAACATAATAAAGGCCATATATGACAAACCCTCAGCTAGCATCATAATTAACAGTGAAAAACTGAAGCCCTTTGCTCTACGTTCAGGAATATGTCAGGGTTGTCCACTATCACCTCTGCTTTTCAACACAATGTTGGAAGTCCTACCCAGAGCAATCAGGCAAGAGAAAGAAATAAAAGGCATCCAAATTGGGGAAAAAGAAGGAAAATTGTCACGTTTTGCAGATGACATGATGGTATGCATAGAAAACCCTAAAGACTCCACCAAAAAGTTATTAGAAAAAATAAACGAATACAGTAAAGTTGCCAGCTACAAAATCAACATACAAAAGTCGACTGCATCCCTATATATAAATAATGAAATCTCATCAAAAGAAATAAAAAAAATTCCTTTCAAAAATTGAACAAAAAGAATAAAATACCTAGGAATAAACTTAACCAACAATATGAAAGACCTGTACACTGAAAACTATAAGACAGTTTTAAAGGAAAGTGAAGATGACACAAAGAAATGGAAAGACATTCCGTGTTCATGGATTGGAAGAACATACATAGTTAAAATTGCCATATTACTGAAAGCAATATACAGACTTAATGCAACCCCCATCAAAATCCCAATGGCATTTTTTAAAGAAATATAACAAAAAACTCATCATGTTTGTATAGAACCACAAAAGACCCTGAATAGCCAAAGCAATCCTAAGAAAAAAGAGCAATGCTGGAGGTATCACACTCCCTGACTTCAGCTTGTACTACAAGGCAACAATAATCAAAACAGCATGGTATTGGCAGAAAAATAAACACAAACCAATGGAATGGAATGGAGAACCCAGAAATAAACCTACATAAATATGGACAGACAATTTTTGACAAAGAAGCCAAAAACATACAATGAAGAAAGGACAGACTCTTCAATAAATGGTGCTGGAAGAATTGGAAAGCCATGTGCAAAAAAATGAAACTAAACTGCTATCTGTCACCATGTACCAAAATTAATTCAAAATAGATCAAAGACGTAAACATAACACCTGAAATAATAAACTGCATAGAAGAATACATAGGTACTAAACTTACTAACCTTGGGTTCAAAGAGGATTTAATGAATTTGTCTTCATAGGTAAGGGAAGTAAAAGCTAAATAAATGAATGGGACTATATCAAACTAAAGAGCTTCCGTACACCGAAAGAAACCATCAACAAAATAAAGAGGCAACCAATGGAATGGGAGAAGATTTTTGCAAACGTCTCCAATAAGACGCTAATATCCAAAATATATAAGGAACTCATATAACTCAACAACAAAAACAATCTAATTAAAAAATGGGCAGGGGACCTGAACAGACATTTCTCCAGAGAGGACATAAGAATGGCCAATAGACATATGAAAAAATGCTCAACATCACTAATCATCACAGTAATGCAAATCAAAAGCACAATGAGATATCACCTCACACCAGTTAGAATGGCTATCATCAACAAGACAAATAATAACAAATGTTGGAGAGGTTGTGGAGAAAAAGGAATCCTCATACATTGTTGGTGGGAATGCAGATTGGGGTGGCCTCTATGGAAGGTGGTGTGGAGGTTCCTTAAAAATTAAGAATAGAATTAACATATCACCCAGCAATCCCTCTCCTGAGTGTCTACCCAAAAGATATGAAAACATTTATCCATAAATGTATATGTGCTCCAATGTTCATTGCTCTTCAAGACATGGAAACAACCAAAGTGTCCTTTGGTAGATGATTGAATAAAGAAGTTGTGGTATATATACACAATGGAATACTATTCTGCCATAAGGAAAGATGAAATAGTAACATCTATGACAACATGGATGGATCTTGAGATTATTATGCTGAGCAAAATAAGTCAGACAGAAAAAGTCGAGAACCATATGATTTCACTGACGTGTGGTATGTAAAACTGAAAACAACTAAAGAACAAGACAAACTAATGAAGAACCAAAACTCATAGACAAAGACAATAGTTCAGCAATAACCAGAGGGTGAGGGGGAGAGGGGTGGTAGATGAGGGTAAGGGGCATCAAATATATGGTGATGGAAAGAGCAGTGACTTTGAGTAGTGGGGACACAATGTGATGTATATATATATGCACACACACACACACACACACACATATATATATATATATATATATATATATATATATATATATATATATATGGTGTATCACATATACATATGGTGTATTACAGAATTATGCACCTGAAATCTATGTTACTTTACTAACAGTGTCACCTTAATAAACTTTGATTAAATTAAAAAGACATAGGGTGGTTAAATATATAGAAGCAAAGAAGACCCTTAGATATGCTGCCTACAGGAGAGTCACTTCAGATCAACACACACACAGACTGAAAGTAAAAGGATGTAAAAAGATATCTCATGAAAATGGAAACAAAGAAACAAAAAAAGAGGATGGAGTAGCAATACTATTAACCAGACAAAACAGACTTTAAAATAACGCTATAACAAGAGACAAAGAGGTATCCAATATTTCCACTTCTGGGTATTTATCCAAAGAAACCCAGAACACTAATTTTAAATGGCATATGCATCTATATATTCATTGAAGTATTATTTACAAAAGCCGAAATATGGAGGCAACCTAAGTGTCCATCAATAGATGATAAAGAAGTGGTACGCGTTAGCGTGCATGCACACATGCACGCGCGCGCGCACACACACGCACACACACACACACACACACACACACACTGGAATATTACTGAGCCATAAAAAGAATGAAAACTTGCCATCTGAAAAATTATGGATGGATCTAGAGGGCATTATGCTAAGTGAAATAAGTAAGACATAGAAAGACAATATATTTCATTTATATGTGGTATGTAAAGAACAAACAAAACAGGAACATACACATAGATAATTTTGATAGTTGCCAGATGGGAGGGATGTTGGGGAGATGGATGAAGGAGTTAAATAAATAAGAGGTGCAGATTGTTAGTTACAAAATAGTCACAGGATGTAAAGTACAGCATAGGGAATATAGTCAATAATATTATAATAACTATGTATGGTGTCAGATGGGTACTAAATTTATCAAAGTGATCACTCTGTAAGTTATATAAATGTCAAATCACTATGTTGTACATGTGAAACTAATATAAAATTGTATGTCAACAATAATTGAAAAATTAAAAAATAATATTTTAACTAAAAAGGCACATAGAGAGTGAGGTTAGCCAGATGGCTATGTAAGAGGACCTCCAAGTATCTCCTCTTGAAGTCCAACAAGTTACAGCTATAATTCAACAAAGGATTCCCTTCTCTATACACCAACATGTCTGACAGATCCACACATTGAGACATCTGAAGGTGGGCATATGGGAGCAATCATGGGAGACAGGATAGAGGGAAAGACGAGAGATAAAAGCTGCAGATGCAGTCCAGTGTTCCCAGTGGCCCCAGAAGATGTGATAGCAGTGAAGGGTCAGAGTGCACGGCCCACTATGCAGGCCAGACAGGATGTGCAAAGCCAACAATATGGCCTGGTTAGCTGGTACACAGTGAGGCTGAGTCCAGGGTCAGAGGCAGTGAAGAAATGCAAAGGGTGGCAGCATTCCACACACTGCCTTCACCAGACAAAGAAAGAAAGCTACAGACATTGGAACCTGCCTCCACCCTCATTATCCTTGGTCACTTTTAGCAGTAAAATCCTCTCTCAGCAGATATTGAAAGGGCAGAAATCACTTTCCAGTCTAAGTGGTCTGTACTCATTGCAACCAAACCCATAAGAAAAAGCAGAGTCGCAGATATGTATATCCACCTCCCTTTGCCAATTCCTCTCTCACCAATTATGGTGGAGCCTGATAGAGACAGATGGGACTCTTCAGACAGAGTGGCACTGTTGGCAAATTCTGGCTGCAGGAAGGCAGCACCGGGAACATACAGGCCCAGTGCCCCAAAACCTGACTCATGCCACTATGGGGGTGGTGCCCTAAGACCAAGGTTACTGGGTCATAAAGAGGACCTTCACCTCCTTGGGGAATACTAAGTGTTTTCCTTAGCTGAGGTGAGATCACCTGACTAAGGGAAGCCCCCAGTAGTTCAAGCAGAAGAAAACAAAAACATGTTCTTCAGCACCACCTACTGGAAAACAAAAGAAATATCTACACTTAACCAGCTAAACAGGTAGGATTCAAATACTTAAAAAAAAAAAAAAAGGTTTCATTTCCACAAATGCCCAGACAGAGAAATAATCCACGAACCACAATGAATATTCAAGGTAATGAGGGAGTTCAGAAAGAAAATGATAAATCTCCAGAAAATAAACACATGGAAGAGTGCGATTTAAATGACAGAGAATTCAAGATTGCTGTTGTGAAAAAACTCAACAAGATATAAGACAACTCAGAAAAGCAGTTCAACAAACCCAGAAATAAAATCAATAAATAAAGGGAGTACTTTACCAAAGAGATTGAAGTGATTTAAAGAAGACGCAAACAAACTCTGGAGGTGAAGAGCTCATTAAACGTGATGAAAAATGAACTAAAGAATATATGAACTAGAGCAGTACATGGGTGAAAGAATTAGTGATATTGAAGATAGAAATCTAAAAATGACTCAGGTAGAAGGAAAAAGAGAATTGAAAGTTTAAAAAAAAATGAAACAGCTATATGAGTACTATTTGACACCATTAGAAAGAGCAATATAAGAATAATGGGTGTACCAGAAGGAGAAGAGAGTGAGAAAGGAACAAAGAGCTTATACAGACAAATAATCAATGAGAACTTCCCAAACTTATGGAAAGAATTGGATCCTTGAATCCAAGAAGCTAATAGAATACCTAATTATCTCAATCCAAAAAAGACATTCTCTAAGGCACATTATTTTAAAGCTGTTATAAATTGATGACAAACAAATAATTCTCAAGGCAGCCAGGGAAAGTGGTAACTTATAAAGAAAACCCCATTAGATCATCATTGGATTTTTTTTCCCCACAAAGTTACCCTTTAGATATAAAGAAGAAATAAAGGCTTTTCCAGACAAACAGAAACTCAGGGAATTTACCACCACAAGACCTGAATTACAAGAAATACTGAAAGGTGCTCTTCTACCTGAAATAAAAATACAAAAGGATACAAAATGGTGCGTAAAATGACAACCAGACAGGCAGGAGGACATTGCAACTCTTGCTCAGAATAGGGTATTGAACACTTAAACATAACATAAAAGTTAAAGGAGGTAAAAGCATTAAAGAAGGAGACAACCACTACTGCAATTTGGAAATGAAAGCACAGCACACACACAAAAAAAAAGATAATTGTGACTACAAAAATGTAAAAGGGGATTGGAAAAAGAACAGAACTTGCACAGGTGGATGGGGATAAGACGCAATCAGAATAAAAATGACTATTGTACATACAAAACTTTCTTCTTGCATAAACCTAATGGTAACTACAAAACAAAACTCTAGAACTGAGACACATAACATAAAAAAGAGGAAATGGAAGAAAAATCATAGAATACAACCAAACTACTGTATTTCACTGAAAATGAGACCATGTCTGTGGGGACACAGCCAGGAGTGTAGTTTCCAGGCTCTCGGCCTCACGTGGAAAGGTGCTGGCTCAGGTAGTAAATGGCCATCAACTGTGATTGGCTAGCCATCAGCTGTGGCTAGTTGGCCGTCAGCTGTAACAAGTGAGCCTTTGGCCACTAATAAACTGCTGTGGTTACACTAACAGAAAATAGGGGGCTAGCAAGAAGATGGTGGCTGAGATAGCAAGCACGGATTGCAGTTAGTATAGTGGATTGCAGCTCTCAAGTGGGGTTGCTTCGTTGACAGAAAAGCAGACGGCAGGTAGCAGATCATGTGGCTCCTGCTTCCTGTGTCTCCAACCCAGCCGCCAGCAAGACTATAGTGGTATGACTCCCCTATCTATGGCTCCGTGTGTGTTCCTTTTTGACCTCACCATGTCCTGCATTCTTATGTGGGGAGCAGGACCGGAGACCCCACCTGACACCCTGCATGACACATGGTGCAACGAGCAGGTACAGTGCCGGCCAAAGCTCTCTGAAGGATGGTGGAGCAGTTTGTGTGTATGAACACTCAGTCTCAGGAAGACCAGGAGGAGCAGCACCCGGAGCAGGAGAGGACGTGGATGTTTCTCCGACCAGCATAGAAAACGTTGTGCAACCACTGCAGAGCTGGACCCCTGTGGAGGGGTGGAAAGACATGGAGGATTCCCCAACCAGCATAGGACAGAGAAAACAAAGGTCTTTGCGGCCCTGTGGGCTGGGAAGTGCTTGCTGAGGCCCTCACCCCCAGGATGGGGAGGACTTGGAGCCCTCACCCTGCAGAGAAGGGACACATTGTGAGGCTAATGCACATCCCTGGAGAATGACTGTGGACTATGGAGAATGGGCTCCATCCCTAATTCAATGGACCGCTTGACTGTTTGATTGGGAACGTACCACCATGTAGTGGAACTGGCGGATGTTTGATTTTGTGTCTCTACCAGCCGCAGTCGAGAATATGTGAGAACCCTGGCTGTGTCCAGGAAGTCTGGCTGTGCCCAGAGAGAGTGTCAGTGCCCTGAGAGGCCCTGGCTGAGACCAGGAAATCAGGAATCAGGCTGTGCCCAGAGAGAGTGGCAGTGCTCTGAGAGGCCTTGGCTGTGCCCGGGGAGACTGGTGGTACCCTAAGAAGCCCAGGAAGTCTGGCTGTGCCCAGAAGGATAAGTGGTGCTCTGAGAAACCATGGCTGTGTCCAGAGAGCCTGGCTGTGTCCAGGATATTGCATTCACCTCCAGTCTCCTCGCACAGGGCCTCTCACAGAAGGCACTTTTGCGTAGATTGCGAGGCAAGACCCTGAGGGGTGGAGTGTGGGGACAGAGCCAGGAGTACATTTTCCAGGCTCTGGGCCTCACGTGGAAAGGTGCAAGCTCAAGTAGCAAATGGCCATCAACTGTGATTGCATAGCCATCAGCTGTGGCTAGTTGGCCGTCAGCTGTAACCAGTGAGCCATTTGCCACTAATAAACTGCTGTGGCTACGCTAACAGAAAATAGGGGCTAGCAAGAAGATGGTGGCTGGCAAACGCGGACTGCAGTTAGCATGGCGGAGTGCGGGTGCGGATTGCAGAGAAGTGGACGGCAGGTTGCAGATATTGTGGCTCGTGCTTCCTGTGTCTCCAACCCACCCGCCAACAAGACTATAGTAATATGACTCCCCTATCTATGGCTCCGTGGGTGTTCCTTTTTGGCCTCACCACACCCTGCGTTCTTATGTGGGGAGTGGGACCAGAGACCCCGCATGACACCCTGTATGACAGGGCCTTACATTAATTTTTGCTCTAAAAGATGCATTAGGGCTTAAGTTCAGGGGATGTCATCCTGAAAAAAATCATGCTAGGGCTTATTTTCCAGATAGGTCTTATTTTGGGGGGAAAACGGTAAAATAACAGACAGAAACACAGGGAAAAGAAACAAAAGGGGTGACGTCATAGGAATGGCGGCAGCGAGGCAGACTTCTTGAGTTCTCCTCCAGAGCTTATCACAAACTAAACATCTATAACTCATCAAAGGACTCTCTGCTCATCACACAGAACTGCTAAGAGACTTGTACGACGATTACTTAAAGGTGGGCAAATTTGGTGAGCAGGGGAAGAGGGAAGGTAGTGGAGTGGAGATGTGACCCTCATCCCTGGCTGTGGAGATGCAGTGATCCCAGGACAGAACAGAGAACAGGAGGTGGGCTCTTTCCCTGTGTCCCACAGCTGATCTCTCACACTGAGAGAGCAGCATATCCAGCATTTGAGACAGTAACCTCAGCTGAGACCTCCAGCTGGGCCCTAGGTCGGACAAAGGACTAAACTACATACCTGGGCCCTCCCCCCACTCTCCCTATCCTACCCCCACCCTTCCAGAGACTTAAGCTGGCCCCTGAACTGAGGAGTAGTGTCAGATTACAGAGGAGCCATAGTGTTCAGGATCTGGGAAGACCAGGAGGGCAGCTCTGACCCAGGAAAGAGAATGGGAAGAGTGTGATACTACTGGGATGGGAGAGAGAAGACTAATCCACCCCTAACCCCCACCTTTCCTGGCCTGCACGAAGAGTGTGACACTGCTGGGCTGGGAGAGAGAAGACCCCTCCATCCCCAGCCCCCACCCCTTCTGGCCTGCTTAGGCAGAGCAATGACAACTGCAGAGGCACTCCCAGGGATCTGCAGTAGGCGGCAGATGCAGCTCTGGGCTTTCGGCAGCTCAGAAATCTCCCACCCACCACACACACACACACACACACACACACACACAGGGAAGAAGTGCCCTAACACTAAGGAGAACTGGGCACAGGGCTGGTTATGTTACTCTCAGTGTGCACACGTGCAGGCAAGAGCAGAAACTACACTGACTTTGTAGAAACTACCATTGAGACCCCTTAGCCCCACTCATCTAAATCTGCAGTCCCAAGGTTACTCTGGGCATCAGATGACCGACTCTGCCTGCACAACACGCAGAGGACTCTTTGGTACAGCAGAGGACAACCTGGAGATTACCTGGTTGTCTTAAGCCAAGACTGGCACTGCTTTATTTGTTTGCTTTGCTTTTGTATTTTTGATATTTTTGCCCGGGTTGAGTGTGGGTTATCTGTTGCTTTTACATGTGAATGTATTTGGTTTTTTCTTTGTTGTTGTTGTTGTTGTTGTTGTTGTTGTGCTTGGTGATTTACTTTGTTCTGAAATTGCCCTACACCAGGGCCCAGCTCAAGAGGCACAAGATTCAACACACCCAGAGACCAATTCCAGACCAAACTAGAGTACTACCGGGTTTGACATACAAGTGACACACCCAGAGGGAATTCTCTACAGGCACTGGAGCCCATAGAGGCCAAGCCTTATTTAAGTGGTCAACCCTCATGCAACAGAACGTCCTGCTGTGGGCAGAGCCAAGTCTCACAACTACTCAGCCTAGGAGTCAATCCCACCTACTCACAATCTAAAAGCAATTAAAGATAAACTTAAACAGGACAATATACACAACACAAGAGTCACCTTTGGAGCACATGCAGAGGAAAAGAAAGAAGTGGTGCAAGTCAAATATAAAGGACACGCTGCATAAGATAACCCAGAAAAAACTAAGAACCCTAGGGCATCTACCTAACACATGGAAGCAAACACAGAGAGTCAGCCAGAATGGGAAAACAAAGAAACATGTCCCAAATAAAAGAACAGAAGAAACTTCCAAAATTGGAACCAAATGAAATAGAGGTAACCAACCTAAGAGACAGAGTTCAGAACACTGATGATAAGAATGTTTAAGGACCTTAGTGACGACATAAAGAAGGATAGAGAAATCATAATGAACAACCAGTTAGAACTAAAGAACACAATAACTGAAATAAAGAACACACTTGAAGGAATTACCAGCAGGTAAGATGAAGCAGAGGATCGAATCAGCGACTTAGAAGATAACTTAGCAGAGATCACCCAAACGGAACAACAAAAATAAAAAAAGAATAAAATACAATGAAGACGGTTTATGAGATCTCTGGGATAACATCAAGCGCAACAACATGCGCATCATAGGAATACCAGAAGGTGAAGAGGAAGCAAGGGATCGAGAACATATTTGAAGTAATAATGTCCAAAAACTTCCCTAACCTGGTGAAGGAAACTGACACACAAGCCCAGGAAGTACAGAGTTCCAACCACGATAAATCCAAACAGGTCCACACCAAGACACATTATAGTTAAAATGGCAAAGATTAAATACAAAGAGAGAATCCTAAAAGCAGCAAGAGAAAGACAGCAGGATACATACAAAGGAACTTCTATAAGACTATCAAATTACTTTTCTACAGAAACATTGCAGGCCAGGGGGGAATGGCCGCAGATACTCAGAGTGATGGAGAACAAAGGCCTACAATAAGGGTGTCCAAACTGCAGCCCACGGGCCAACTGCGGCCCGCAATCCATTCTTAATTGTCCCGCAGCAAATTGCAAAAATATATTTAGTTTACTTAAATAAACCAGGTGAGGCAATACGTACTTCACCTGGAGTGAGAGGCCCAGCTGTTTGTGTATTATACCGCATATAGCCCTTGGTGAAAACCATTGAAAAATGTTTGCACACGTCTGGCCTACAATCTAGATTGCTTTATCCAGCAAGGCTACCATTTAAAATTGAAGGAGAGATAAAGAGCTTCCCAGAAAAGAATAAGCTAAAGGAATTTGTTACCACCGAGTCAGCATTGCAGGAAACATTAAAGGGGCTTCTGTAAACAGAAGAAAGATGAAAACAGGCTAACTACAAATTTATAAAATGGCAATAACTATGTACCTATCAATAATCACTTGAAATGTAAAGGGATTAAATGCTCCAATCAAGAGACATAGGGTGGCTGAGTAGATAAGAAAGGAAGATCCTTGTATATGCTGTATACAAGAGACTCACCTCAGATCAAAAGACACACACACACACACACACACACAGGCTAAAATTGAAGGACTGGAGTAAGATATTTCATGCCAATGGAAATGAGAAAAGAGCTGGAGTTGCAATACTTATATCTGATAAAATGGATTTTAAAATGAAGAACATATTAAAAGACAATAAGTCAGACAGAAAAAGCAGAGAACCATGTGATTTCACTGATATGTGGTATATAAACCAAAAGCAACAAAAGAACAAGACAAACAAATGAGAAACAGAAACTCATAGACACAGACAATGGTTTGGTGGTTGCCAGAGGGTAAGGGGGGTGGGGGGGTGGGGGGTGAGGGGTAGGAGATGAGGGTAAGGGGGATCGAATATATGGTGATGGAAGGAGAACTGACTCTGGGTGGTGAACACACAACGGGATTTGTAGATGATGTAATACAGAATTGTACACCTGAAATCTATGTAATTTTACTAACAATTGCCACCCCAATAAATTTAATAAAATAAAATAAAATAAAAAAAAGTGAGAAAAAAAAAAGACAGACATGGGCACTATATAAGAATAAAGGGATCAATCCAACAAGAGGACATAACCCTAGTAAACATAGGAGCACCTAGACATGTAAAACAGATATTGACTGACATAAAGACAGATATCAACAATAACACTATCATAGTAGGGGACTTCAACACACTCCTGACAAGGGACAGGTCTTCCAGACAGAAAATCAATACGGCAACAACAGCCTTTAATGACACATTGGACCACTTTGGAGTTAATCAATATTTTCAACACGTGTCACCCCAAAGATGCAGAATACACATTCTTCTCAAGCACACATGGAACATTTTCCACGATAGAACATATTGTAGGCCACAAAACAAGTCTTCATAAATTTAAGAAAATTGAAATCATACAAATTGTCTTCTCTGACCACAGTACTATTAAATTAGAAATGAACTACAAAAAAAAAAAAAAAAAAAAAAAAAAACCTGGAAGATACACCAATTCATGGAGACTGAATACTATGTTACTAAATAATGAATGGGTGAACCAGGAGATCAAGGAAGAAATAAAAAAATATCTCGAGACAAACGAAAATGAAAACACGACGACCCAAAATCTATGGGATGCAGCGAAAGCAGTACTAAGAGGGAAATTCATAGTATTGCAGGCCTATCTAAAGAAACAAGAAAAATAACTAATCAACGATTTATCTTCAAACTTAAGGGATCTGGAAAAAGAACAGCAAAATAAGACCAAAGAGAGTACAAGGAAGGACATAATAAAGATAAGAGTGGAAATAAATGAAATAGAAACCAGAAAACAACACAAAAGATCAATGAATCCAAAAGTTGGTTTTTAGAGATGAGGAACAAAATCGATAAACCTTTTGCCAGACTCAACAAAAAAAAAGAGAGAGAGAGGACCCAAATTAGTAAAATCAGAAATGAAAGAGGAGAAGTGACAACAGACACCACAGAAATACAAAAAATTTTAAGAAATTACTATGAGCAAGTATATGCCAACAAATCTGACAATATGGAAGAAATGGACAATTTGCTAGAAGCTTACAACCTTCCAAGGCTAACTCAAGAAAAAACGGAACACAGGAATAGACTGATTACCACCAGGGAAATTGAATCAGTAATCAACAAGCTCTCAACACACAAAAGCCCTGGACCAGATGGCTTTACAGGTGAATTTTACAAAACATTCAAAAAAGAATTATCTCCTATTCTCCTCAAGCTATTCCAAAAAAATCCTGAAGGAGGGAAGTCTCCCAAACACTTTTTATGAGGATGTTATCACCCTGATCGCAAAATCAGACAAAGACACTGCAAAAAAGAAAGCTACAGGCCGAAATCTCTAATGAACATAGATGCAAAATCCTCAACAAAATATTAGCGAACAGAATTCAGCAATACATTAAAAAGATCATACACCATGATGAAGTGGGATTCCTTCCTGGTATGCAAGGGTGGTTCAACATCCGCAAATCAGTTAATGTGATACACCACATTAACAAAATGAAAAATGAAAATCATATGATCAAATCAATAAATGCAGAAAAAGCATTTGACAAAATCCAGAAGCCACTTATGATAAAAACTCTTAAGCAAGTGGGAATAGAAGAATCTTATCTCAGCATAACAAAGGTCATATATGATAAACGTACAGCTAACATCATACTCAATGGGGAAAGCTAAAACCATTCCCCTTAAGATCAGAAACATGGCAAGGTTGCCCACTTTCTCCACTTATATTCAACACAGTGCTGGAATTTCTAGCCACAGCAATCAGACAAGAAAAAGAAATAAAAGGCATCCAAATTGGTACGGAGGAAGTAAAATTGTCATTATATGCAGATGACATGATATTATATGGAGAGAACCCTAAAGACTCCACCAAGAAACTATTAGAGCTGATAAATGAATTTAGTAAAGTAGCAGGATACAAAATTAATATTCCAAAATCAGTTGCATTTGTATATATCAATAATAAAAAATCCGAAGGAGAAATTAAGAAAACAATCCCATTTACAATTGCTTCAAAGACTATAAATACCTGGGAATAAATTTAACCAAAGAATTAAAAGATCTGTACTTAGAAAATTATAAGACACTGAAGAAAAAAATTAAAGAAGATACAAATAGATGGAAACACATACCATGTTCATGGTGGGAAGAACTATTGTAGTTAAAATGTTATACTGCCTAAAGCAATATACACATTCAATGCCATTCCTATCAAACTACCAAAGACGTTATTCACAGAAATAGAACATATAATCCTAAAATGTATATGGAACCATAAAAGACCCTGGATAGCCTCATCAATGTTGAGACATAAGAACAAAATGGGAAGTATAACAATACCTGACATCAAATTATACTACAAGCCCACAGTAATCAAAACAGCATGGTACTGGCATAAAAACAGATACATAGCTCAATGGAACAGAATAGAGCGCCCAGAAATAAATCCATGCCTATATGGTCATTTAATCTACAACAATGGAAGCAAGAATTTACGGTGGGGTAAAGAAAGTCTATTCAATAAATGGTGATGAGAAACCTGGACAGACACACGCAAAAAAATGAAGCTGGACCACCTCCTTACACCATATACAAAAATAAATTAAAAATGGCTTAAATACTTAAATGTAAGATCTGAAACCATAAAATTCCTAGAAGAAAATATAGGAAGAAACTTTACAGTCATTACCCAGACTAAGATTTTTACTGATATATCCCCTTGGGCAAGAGAAGTAAGAGAATAAATGAACATGTGGGATTACATCAAACTAAAAAGTTTTTTCACAGCAAAGGAAACCATCAATAAAACAAAAAGGATCCTACTGAATGGGAAAAGGTATTTGCCAATGACATATCTGATAGGGGTTAATATCCAAAATTTATAAAAATCTCACTCAACTCAACTCCAAATAAACAAAGAACCCAATTGAAAAATGAGCAGAAGAAATGAAGAGAAATTTTTCTAAAAAGGAAATATGGATGGAAAAACAGACATATGAAAAAATGCTCAACCACACTAACCATCAGAGAAATGCAAATAAAAACCACAATGAGATACAATCTCACCCCAGTCAAAATGGCTATCATCAATAAATCAAAAAACAACAAGTGCTGGCGAGGATGTGGAGAAAAGGGAACTCTTGTGCACTGTTGGTGGGATTGCAGATTAGTGCAGCCACTATGGAAAACAGTATGGAGGTATCTCAAAAATCTGAAAATGGAACTACCTTATGATCCAGCAATTCCATCCTATATATCTATCTGGAGAAATCTAAAACTCTAATTCAAAAAAATGTATGCACCCTTATGTTTATTGCAGCACTATAAACAATAGCCAGGGCATGAAAACAACCAAAATGCCCATCGGTAGATGACTGGATTAAGAAACTGTGGTACATTTATACAATGGAGTATTACGCAGCCATAACGAAGAAAGAAATCTTAGCATTTGCAACTACATGGATGGACCTAAAGAACATTATTTTAAGTGAAATAAGTCAGACAGAGAAAGACACATACCATATGATCTCACTTATATGTGGAATCTAAAGAAAAGAATAAATGAATGAACTATGTGAAACAGTTTCAGAGACATAGAGGAAAAACTGAGGGTTGCTAGATGGGAGGGGTGGGGATACGGGGGAAGGTGAGGGGATTAGAAAGCAGTCAGTAACCACAAGATTGCCGTGGGGTTACGAAAGTCAATTTGGGGAATGTAATCAATAATGTTGTAAAGATTTTGTAGGGTATCCGATGGACACTTGTCTCATTAGAGAGAGCACCTCAGGGAAGATGTAGATGCCTGGCCACTGCACTGTACACCTGAAGCTGAAGCTGAACAATAATGAATGTAAACTAAAAGTTTATATATATATATATATATATATATATATATATATACATATACATGTATATATACATAAACATCTATGTAACTATATACATGATATATACTATATATTTTATATATATATTACTATATATATTATATATATAATGTATATAGTTACAAGAAACGGAGTACAGCATTAGGAATAGAGACAGTGGAAATGTAATGGATGTGTGCAATGTCAGAGGGATAGTGTATGGGGGGAGGGGTGTTAACACAGTGTGAGAGATATTAATGATATACGTCTAACTATTACATTGTTTTGTGCACCTGAAACTAATAAAAAAGTATATTACATAAAAATTTTTTAAAAAAGAAAAAAGAACATGGTATTTAGTGGTGTTTTTCACTGTGTATTCAGAAATCTGAGACTTTTTATGTAAATCTCAAGCAATAGTCAAATTTTATGAGATGAATAAATATGGCAATGCAGAAAAAGAAAAAGAAACAGTGGAGACACGGAACCCACAGAAAACAAAAGATAAAATGGCTATAGGAAATCCTCTTATATCAATAATGACCCTAAATGTAAATTGACTGAACTCACCAAATAAAAGTCACAGTGGATTAAAAAAAAAAAACAAGAAAAAAACAAGGATGTCATAGAAATGGCGGCATGAGGTGAGCCTCTTGAAATGTCACCTGGAATTTACAACAAATTGAACTACTATAATTCTGCATCCATGTGCAACAGACTGGCAAGACTAAGAGAGGTGCAATTCAAATCATCTAAAAGTGGGCAAATTGGGCGAGTAGGGAGGAGGGAAGCGGGAAGTGCGGTGATGCAGGACGCAAACCTAGCTCGGAGCTCCAAGCTCTCTGCATTCCAGAACTACTGCAGCTGTGGGAGAGGGAAGAATTCAGACTGCTAGTGCTCCGCTTATGACCCACTGTCCCACATGAGGAATCAGCACATAATACGACTGAACTCAATGCTGGTGGCAGAGACTTCGAAGCAAAGACTGAGGGAAGAAGGGTGAAAACGGCGGTTTAAACCCTCACTCCAGAGCAGAGGATGGAAGGCTTAGACAGAGCCTAGCCAAACCATCCCACCCTGCCAATCTCACCCCACCCCACCTGCCCAGTGTTGGAAGTGGAACGGTAGCAGTGTCAGATGAAAACAACAGAATATTTGCAATTCTGAGAACTGTGGCCCGCGGGCACAGACTCACAACCCAACTAGTTCCAGTGAAAGGGAGGGAGCCCTGAAGATTGTACTGGTGGTTGCCATCATTGCTCACATCCACCTCTCACAGCTCACTCCACCCCAGGCCTCCCTATCTGGCCAGATCCCTGCAGAAGCAAACGGAGCCACTGAAACACACAGGCCCTGAAACTGGTGCAGGAAGAGCTTTGGAACTTCAGAAGATTTCCACATCCCACAACAGAGGCAGTGTCCTGAGACCCAGGCAACCTGCTCACAGAGGAGAAGCCCACCTTCCAGGGAATCCCCCCATTGTGTGAGAATCCAGAAGAGTGCAGATAAAATATAAAACTATAATGTGATAGAGAATTAAAGGCTGCAGTTAGAAACAAAATAAAGCATTCTACCAACACCTACTGGAAAGCAAAGGAAAGACCTCTTCCTACCAACCTGTTGCAGAACCCACTCTGTAGATGCCTAGGAAGGGAAATAATAATTCACTAATTGCCATAAATCACCAATGTAACAAAGCAGCTCAGAAAAAAAATGAAAAGTCCCCAGAAATGAACTTAAACACATGGAAATAAGTGACTTAATCAGTGAATTCAAGATTCCAGTTCTTAAAAAACTCAAAGAGATGCAAGAAAACACAGACAGGCAGGTTAAAGAACTCAGAAACACAATCAAAGAACAAAATGAACATTTTACCAAAGAGATTAAAATTTTTAAAAAATAGAATTTCTGGAGATTAAGAACTCAACAAAAGAAATGAAGAATGATATAGCCAGCTTACGTAACAGAGCTGACCAGATGGAGGAAAGAATCAGCGACATCGAAGATAGAAATCTGGAAATGACACCGATGGAAGAAGAGCGACTTGAGAGTAAAAAGAAATGACAGGACTCTACAAGAACTTTCTGACTACATTAGAAAGAGCAATATAAGAAAAATGGGCATTCCAGAAGGAGAAGAAAGGGAGAAAGGAATACAGAGTATATATATTCAAACAAATAGTTGATGAGATATTCCCAAACTTGTGGAAAAAACTGGATCCTCGAATCCAAGAAGCAAATAGAACATCTAATTGCCTCAACTCCAAAAGGCCTTCTCCAACGCACATTGTATTGAAGCTTCCAAAAATTATGAAAAAGTAAGAATCTTCAAGGCAGACAGGGAAAAGAAGATGGTAACCTAAGAGGAAAACCCATGAGGTTATCATCAATTTTTTCAGCAGCATCTCTACAAGCCAGGAAGGAATAGAAACAAATGTTCAATCATTTGAAACAGAGAAATTATGAGCCAAGAATAATATATCCAGCAAAGATAATCTCTAGATATGCAGGTGGAATAGAAACCTTTCCAGATATACAGAAGCTGAGGGAATTTTCTAACATATGACCTGCACTACAAGAAATACTGAAGGAGGCTATTCTACCTGAAGCAAAAAAGCAAAAGAATACAAAACCATGAGTAGTATTACAAACAGACAGACAGAAGCAGAAAATGGCAACCCCTACACCAAATAAGACACTATTCACTTAAACATAATATGCAGGGTAAAGAAGGAAAAAAACACACTTAAAAAACAGAGGAAAAGACACCTTGCTACTGCAGCGAAGGAATCAACTCACAGCATAAATAGGGATAATTTGTGACAAACAAAAAACATATAAGGGGAGAGAGTAAAGTTCTGAACTGGCATAAGGGAATGCAGAAAGTAAGCTTGATGAAGAAAATGCAATACTATAAATATGAAACTTTCTTTTACATGAACTTAATGTTAATCACTCAAAAAAATTCAGAACTCAAATATACGGTGATGGAAGGAGAACTGACTCTGGGTGGTGAACACACAATGGGATTTATAGATGATGTAATACAGAATTGTACACCTGTAATCTATGTAATTTTATTACCAATTGTCACCCCAATAAATTTTTAAAATAAATTTAAAAAAAAAATTCAGAACTGAAATATATAACATAAAAAAAGAAGAAACAGAGGGACAAATCACAGAATACTACCACACTGAAATAATAGCAACAAACAGGCAAAGAAACAACGGAGACACAGTCCTACCAAAAAACCAAAGATAGAATGATAGGAAATCCTCATATTTCAATAATCATTCTAAATGTAAATGGACTGAACTCACCAATAAGAAGGCACGAGTAGAAGATTGCATCAACAAGAACTAAACCCAACCATATGCTGCCTCCAAGAGACACATCTCAGCTACAAGAACAAATATGGACTCAAAGTGAAAAGGTGGAAATTGATACTCCAAGCAAATGGTATCCAGAGAAAAGTAGGTGTAGCCATACTGATATCAGATGAAACAGATTTAAAGATAAAAAAGGTAACAAGAGATAAAGACGGACGTTTCATATGACAAAGGAGACGATACAACAAGAAGATATAACAGTCATCAATATATATGCCCCAATCAGGGAGCACCGAAATATACAAGCAACTACCCACAGAATTAAAGGAGAAATTGACCAAAATACAATTACAGTATGGGACCTAAATACGTCTATGGATAGATAATCCAAACAAAGTAAAGAAATAGCCCTAAATGACATATTAGATGAAATGGACGTAATTGACACTTAGAGCACTTCATCCTAGAATATCAGACTATGCTTTCTTTTCTAGTGTACACGGAACGTTTTTCAAGGATAAACTACATATTGGGACATAAAGATAGCCTCAGCAAATTTAAGAAGATTGAAATCATACCAAGTATATTCTCTGATCACAAGGCTTTGAAATTGGATATCAACTGCAAAAAGAAAGCAGGAAAAAACACAAATACATGGAGATTAAACAACATACTGCTAAAGAACGAGAGAGTCAAAGAAGAAATTAGAGGAGAAATCAAAACATACATAGAAACAAATGAGAATGAAAATACATCCTACCAAAATTTGGGGGATGCAGTGAAAGTAGTTTTAACACGGAAATTTATATCACTACGGGCCTTCTCAAGAAACAAGAAAAATCCCAGATAAATAACCTTATCTTACACCTCAAAAAGACTAGAAGAAGAACAAATAAAACCCAAAGGCAGCAAAATGAAGGAAATAATAAAAATCAGAGCAGAATTAAATGAAATAGACAACAAAAGACAACAGAAAAATTAATGTGACAAGAGCTAGTTCTCTGAAAAGATTAATAAAATTGACAAACCCTTGGCTAAACTCACTAAGAGAAAAAGAGAAAAGACACTAATAAAATCAGAAATGAAAAAGGGGACGTTATCACGGATGCCACGGAAATACAAAGGATCATTCAATAATACTCTGAAGGACTATATGCCACAGAATTCAATAACCTAGAAGAATGGACATGTTCTTAGAAACATATAGCCTTCCTAGGCTGAACCATGAAGAACTGGAAAATCTAAACAGACCGATCACCAGTAATGAAATTGAATCAGTCATCCAAAACTTTCCCAAAAGCAAAAGTCTGGGACCAGATGGCGTCACTAGTGAATCCTACCAACCCTTCAAAGAGGATCTAATACCAATCCTGCTCAAACTCTTCCAAAAAATTGAAGAAGAGAGAGTACTCCCTAACTCACTTTATGAGGCCAACATTACCCTGAAACCAAAACCTGCTAAAGACAACACACAAAAAAGAAAACTACAGATTAATATCTCTGATGAATACAGATGAAAAATCCTAAACAAAATTCTAAGAAATCGAATGCAACAATGTATTACAAAGATTATACATCACAATCAAGTGGGGTTTATCCCATGGGCACAGGATGGTTCAGTATACACAAATCGATCAATGTGATACATCACATAAACCAAAAAAAAAAAAAAAGGACAAAAATCATATGATTATGTCAATTGATGCAGAAAAAGCGTTTGACAAGATACAACATTCATTTATGATTAAAACACTTAATAAAATAGGTAGAGGGAAAATACCTTAACATAATAAAGGCCATATATCACAAACCCTCAGTTAATATCGTAAGTAATGGTGAAAAACTGAAACCTTTTGCTCTACATTCAGGAACACTACAGGACTGTCCCCTATCACCTCTGCTTTTCAACATAGTGTTGGAAGTCCTAGCCAGCGCAATCAGGCAAGAGAAAGAAATAAAAGACATCCAAAATGGGAATGAAGAAATTAAATTGTCACTTTTTGCAGATGACATGCTATATATAGAAAACCTTAAAGACTTCAACAGTTATGAAAAAAAATAAATGAAATACTAAAGTTGCCAACTACAAAATCAACGTACAAAAGTCCATTGCATTCCTATATACTAACAATAAAATCTCAGAAAAAGACATTTAAAAATTCCTTTTACAATTGCAACAAAAAAGATAAAATACCTAGGAATAAACTTAACCAAGGATGTGAAAGACCTATATGCTGAAAACTATAAGACATTTTAAAAAGAAATTGAAGAAGACACAAAGAAATGGAAAGACATTCCATGCTCATGGATTGGAAGAATCAACATAGTTAAAATGGCCAAATTACCCAAAGCAATATACCCAATGCAATCCCCATCAAAATCCCAATAGCACTTTTTAAAGAAATGGAACAAAAAATCGTCAGAAGTTTATGGAACCTAAAAAGACCCCAAATAGCCAAAGCAGTCCTAAGAAAAATGAACAATGTTGGAAGTATAATGCTCCCTGACTTCAGCTTGTACTATAGGGCAACAATAATCAAAACAGCATGGTATTGGCATAAAAACCGACACACAGACCAATGGAATAGAATCAAGATCCCTGATATAAACCCACATAAATGTGGTAGGATAATTTTTGAAAAAGAAGCCAAAAACATACAATGGAGAAAAGACATTCTCTTCAATAAATGGTGCTGGGAGAATTGGAAAGCCACATGCAAAAGAATGAAACTAGACTGCTATCCGTCACCATGTACCAAAATTAACTCAAAATGGATCAAACACCTAAACATAAGTCCTGAACAATAAATTGCATAGAAGAAAACATAGGTACAAATCTTATGCACCTTGGATTCAAAGGGCATTTTATGAATTTGACTCTAAAGGCAAGGGAGGTAACAGCTAAAATAAATGAATGGGACTATATCAAATTAAAAAGCTTCTGCACAGCAAAAGAAACCATGAACAAAATGAAGAGGAAACCAACCGAATGGGAGAAGATTTTTGGAAACAACACCTCTGATAAGGGGCTAATATTCCAAATATGTAAGGAACTAATACAACTCAACAACAAAAACACAAACAATCCCACTAAAAAGTTTCAGAGGACCTGAAGAGACATTTCTCCAAAGAGAACATACAAATGGCCAATAGACAGATTAAAAAATGCTCAACATCACTAATCATCAGAAAAATGCAAATGAAAACCACAATGAGGTATAATCTCACCCCAGTTAGAATAGCTATCATCAACAAAATAAATAATAACAAGTGTTGGAGAGCCTGTGGAGAAAAAGGAGCCCTCATACACTGTTGGTGGGAATGCAGATTGGTGCAGCCACTATGGAAGGCAGTGTGGAGGTTCCTCAAAAAATTACGAGTAGAATTAGCATATGACCCAGCTATCCCTCTCCTGGGTGTCTACCGAAAACATCTGAAAACATTTATCCGTAAAGACATATGTACTCCAATGTTCATTGCAGCTTTATTTATGGTGGTCAAGACATGGAAACAACAAAAGTGTCCTTTGATTGATGAATGGATAAAGAAATTGTGGTACATATAGACAATGGAATACTATTCGGCGGTAAAAAAAGATGAAATAGGACCATTTGTGACAACATGGATGGATCTTGAGATTATAATGCTAAGCGAAATATGTCAGACAGAAAAAGCAGAGAATCATATGATTTCACTGATATGTGGTACATAAACCAAAGACAACAAAAGAACAAGACAAACAAATGAGAAACAGAAACTCATAGACACAGACAATAGTTTAGTGGTTACCAGAGGGTAAGGGGGGAGGGGGTGGTAGATGAGGGTAAAGGGGATCAAATATATGGTGATGGAAGATCTGACTCTGGGTGGTGAACACACTATGGGATATATAGATGATGTAATACAGAATTGTACACCTGAAATCTATGTAACTTTACTAACAATTGTCACCCCAATAAAGTTTAATAAAAAATATAAATAAATAAATGCAAAAAAAACATTTGACAAGATACAACATCCATTTTTGATTAAAATACTCAATAAAATAGGTATAGAAGGAAAGTATCTCAACATAATAAAGGTCATATGTGACAAACCGTCAGCCAACAGCATACTTAATAGTGAAAACCTGAAAGCTTTTTCTCTAAGATCAGGAACAAGAACGAGGATGTCTACTCTCACCACAGTTATTCAACGTAGTACTGGAAGTTCTGGCCAGAGCAATCAGCCAAGAGAAATAAATAAAAGGAAATAAAGAACTTAAATTGTCACTTTTCACAAATGACATGATTCTATATATAGAAAACCCTAAAGACTTCACACACACACACACAAAAACAATCCTTATATTCTAACAATGAAATATAAAAATAAATGGACAAAACAATTCCATTTTAAATTGCAACAAAGAATAAAATAGCTATGAATAAATGAGGAAAGCGAAGGACCTATCCACTGACATCTACAAGACATTGTTGAAAAGAATTGTAAAAAGATACAAATAAATGGAAAGATATTCTGTGTTCATGGATTAGAAGAAGCAACATAGTTAAAATAGCCAGGTTACCTAAAGTAATATACAGATTTAATGCAATCCCCATCAAAATTCCAATGTCATTTTTCAAACAAATAGAACAAAAAAAAATAATTAAATTTGTATTGAACCACAAAAGACCCCAAATAACCAAAGCAATCCTGACAAAAAGATCAAAGCCAGAGGTATCACACTCCCTGACTTCAAATTATACTACAAAACTACAATAATCAAAACAGCATGTTATTGGTAGGAAACAAACAAACTGATGTAATAGAAAGGAGCCAAAAACATATGAAGGAGAAAAGAAAGCCTCTTCAATAAATGGTGCAGAGAAAATGGAAAGCCACATGCAAAATATTGAAACTTGACTGCTATTTGACACCATAGATAAAAAGTAACTCAAAATGGATTAACGACTGAAATATAAGACCTGACATAATAAAATACATAGAAGAAAACATAGGGACTAAACTTATGGACCTTGGTCTCAGAAGGCTTTTAGGAACTTTATCCCAAAGGCAAGGGAAGTAAAAACAAAAATAAATGAATGGGACTATATCAAACTAAAAAACTTCTGCATAGCAAAAGAAATCATCAACAAAATAAAAAGGCAGCCAACTGAAAGGGAGAAGATATCTGCAAATAATACCTCAGATAGGAGCTAATATCCAAAATATATAAAGAACTCATACAACTTAACAACAACAACAAAAACAAACCAATCTATTAAAAAATGGACAGAGGCCCTGAACAAATGTTTTTCCTCAATAAGACATACAGAAATGGAATGCATATCAAAACCACAATGAGATACCATCTCAAACTTATTAGAATGGCTATCATCAATAAGACAAGAAATAACAAATGTTGAAGAGGATGTGGAGAAAAAGAAACCCTCATACATTGCCAGTGAGAATGTATACTGGTACAGCCACTATGGAAAACAGTATGGAAGTTCCTCAAAAAATTAAGAATAGAGCTACCATATGACCTAGAAATCCTTTTTCTGGATATCTACTTCCCAATTTTGAAAACATTTATTCATAAAGACATGTGCCCTGTGTTCATTGCAGAATTATTCATGGTAGCCAGGACATGGAAACAACCTAAGTATCCTATTATGGACAATTAGATAAAGAAAATGTGGTACATATGTACAACAGAATACTACTCAGCAATAAGAAAGGATGAAATATTGCCATGTGTGACAACATGGATGAATCTTGTGAGTATCATGCTAAGCAAAATAAGTCAGATGGAAAAGGACAAGAACCATATGATTTCACTCATCTGTGGGATATAAAACAGAAAGTAATAAACAAACAAAAAACAAACTCATAGACAAAGACAACAGTATGAAGGTTATCAGAGGGGAAGGGGGTGTATGGAGGATGAAGAGGTTAAAGGAAGTCCTTTATATGGTAAAGGAGGGAGACTAGACTGGGTGGTGAGCACACAGTGCAACATACAGATGATGTGTTTATAGAATTGTGCACTTGAAACTTATAACCAAAGTCATTCTACTAAATGTAATAAAAAATAAAATAGAAGGCACACTAAAAATAAACATATAATGTTTACTTATGTAATTGAGTATTTATAATGGATCTAAACACATAATCAAATATTTTTTTTGCCAATTCCTAAAAAATGGGTTTATGTGGAATTGATTTCCATAGAGGCTGAGGCCATTGTGACCTTCCATCTTTCCCAAATGGAAGGACAAAAATAAGTCTATCTCTCCTCAGAATTAGAAAAATACTCAGTCTTTGGTACTGAAAAGCACATAGTTTTCCTGCTCCATTTGTCTTTTCTGCATATTTATCTCATAAATCATTCTTTTTGGCAACCTTCCTTTCTGTTGAAAATGAAGAACCGTTTGGCAGCTGAGTTTTTCCCTGGTTCTCCTCCTGGTTATTTTTAAGCTCTTAGTTAAGCTTTATGTCTAATGTCTTCCTGCCCTGTTGGCAGTAGCCCTGGTATTGGCAAGCACTGGGTCAGTATTCCTGGGAAAGTAGATTTCTCTTGTGTCCAAAATGATGGGGAAAATCATGACAAATCCCTAAGTTTACTTTTCCATTCAGAGAATAAGACTTTTAAACACATTTCCTTTTTTGAGAAAGAATAGACCTAAAGAATAGAAGTAGTCTAAAGAATAGAATCAGAGATTACTTTGGTTATTAAGCCACTCAAAGAAAGCAATTGCCTGGATTAAGCAGCGCCTCTTTGGGGGTGCTACAGAGAGGTTTCCAGTTCCTTTCTTTGATTCATAAAGAATCATAAGGCAAAAACTACCTAGGTCTGTTGGCTGTGTCTAGTTCTGGTACTTCATTCCCATACTCCACAGGGACCAAGAGAGGAAAAAATGGAGAAACAAGGAAAGGTAGATTTTGCAAACTTGCAGGGTCATTTCAGGGAGATAATCAAGAAAGGAAATAAAGTACTGGAAAAATACCACTAAAATTGACTCTTGTTTCCAAGATGCCTGTTTTAATCCTCCTCTCCTTCTAGCTCAAGTCCTGTCTTATTTCTTTTCCTAGAAAATTTTAAATCTAAATCCTACAGTATACTCTCTGCCTATACTTGTCTGTACTCTCTTGTATCCTTTTTCCTCCTTTCCAACCTCAAAGACTCCTTGTGCTTGATTTCAAAGTTGTGACCCAAAATGGCAATTACAGAGATGTTCCTGTTTGTGAACTTGGTCCCAGTCCTTTAATCACTAAGATAGGTCCTTTAACCCAAAACATGGACTAATTCTCCTACTCTGATTCACTACGTGATATACAGATAATTGATGAAAAAGTACCAGAAACATATACCTACATATTATGCTTCGTGTACATGCTTATCGCACCTCAACATTCAGTCACCAATATGATTATACTTGGTATTAGAGAGAGCCAAATTCCCCTGAACTATGCAAGACATAGAGAGTTACCTCGGTTTTCGAATGTCTCCGTTGACGAACATTTCGGTTTACGAATGCTGTAAACCCAGAAGTAAATGTGTCTGTTTTCGAGCACTCCTCGGAAGTCGAACATGTCACATGGCTTCCACTGAGTGCAAGATCCTGAGGCCTAGCTGTCAGCTGTTTTCGAATGTTTCAGAACTCGAACAGTCTTCTGGAATGGATTAGGTTAGAAAACTGAGGTACCATTGTATATGAAAAATAATAAACTTCCACACACTCATGTCTAGACTAAATTGAGCTTGTCCATTATTCTGGAATTCAGGGTTAGGATAGGTGGTAAAAAGCTTAATATTCATGATACAATTAAAGTCCCACTTACACAGCCAGGTTTTTGCTAACCAACCCAGTACAAAATTTTTTTTTACTTTTGTAAGCCTTTACTAGATTATGGGTCACTTATCACATAGTTCATTACTTTTTTCACATATCTTGTCTACTCATACATTTTTAGGAGCTATCCTGGGCACAGTTCATAAGTTGATCTTGATCACTGCCACCATAATGCCTGAATAGTGACTCTCACATCATAGATACCTCCTTGCCCATTGCTTCAGAGGCATAAGTAGCCCAACGTGGCCACGTGGCAGTCTTAACTTCTGATCAGTATAATCATTGTTGTGTTTCCTAGTGGAACAATTCCTCATTTTGGAACTAAGACCTCTAGACCAGTGGACATAAAGCAAAATTTTTGTCAGTGGATCACAAAGGGTCATAGTAAATGTTACCGCTCCCATTTCTACCCCTCATTTCCTGGATCCATAAATTTTGGCTATGGGAGAAACAGCATCAAATACTGGATGTTGATTTACAGCACATAAAGCCTTTTGAAGAACTTTGCCCCAGCCCTGCAAGAGATTGCCACCTAACTAGCACAGTAACTGAGTCTTTAAAAAGTTATTCTACCATTCTATCAAGCTATCTGCTTCAAGTTGATAGGAAAATGATGAGAATTCCATGAATATGTGTCTATTGCTATGAAGTGATTCCTTGATCAGAAGTAATGCTGTACAAGATACCATGTTCGAAGATAAGACATTCTATAAGTTCACAGATGGTAATTTTGAGAGAAGCATTGTGCACAGGGAAGGAAAATCCATACCCAGAGTAAATGTCTATTCCAGTAAGGACATTCTTCTGCCCCTTCCATGATGGAAGTAGTCTAATATAATCAACCTGCCACCAGGCTGATCACCCCAGGTAATGATGCCATCTTGGGGGACCAGTGTTGATCTATGCTGCTGGGAAATTGGGCACTCAGCAGAGATTGTAGCCAAGTGGTTGTTGGTAAGTGAAAGTCTGTGTTGCTGAGTCCATGCATAACTTGCATCCCTGCTACCATGATTACTTTGTTCATGAGCCCAATGACAGTGACAGAACAGGCTGGGGTGAGAGGCTGACTGGTACCCACAAATTAGGTTGACTTATTCACCTGATTATTAAAATTCATTTTCTATTGAGGTCACTCTTTAGTGTGCATTCACATGGAACACAACTATCTTCACATTCTTCACCCATTCAGAAAGGTCTGTCTACGTACCTCTTGCCAAGACCTCCTTGTTACCAATTTTCTAATTGTGTTCCTTCCAAGTCCCTGACCAACCAGCCAAACCCCTCGTCATAATCCACGAATTGGTATACAATCACATGTCTGGCCATTTCTCCTTCCAAGAAAAGTAAACAACCAAGTATACTATTCAAAAATTTGCCCCCTTGGAGGATTTTTCCTTACCACTGTCCTGCAGAGATGTCCACTTTCAGTTAGTGCCTAAATATCATACAGAAGCATCTGTAAAGCAGACCTGAGTCTTCTCTTCCTCTGTCAACTGATCATAGGGAACTCCCCATGAGGCCGTAGTTGCACACTGGTAGAGAGAAGGTAGTGTAGCAAGAGTGGGGACTACAGAAATCTGGGCTACTTTCTCATGTAACTTATGACTCAGGGCTTGATTGAGCCTAATCTCATATATGCCATGTCCATCTGATGGTAGAATGTTCCTGTGAATGCTCCATGTTATGGCTTTATGGGTCAGACAACACCCAGTTCATGACGGGCAGTTCAGGTAGCTTTGTAATTTAGTGGGCCATGGTTAAGTGTTCAGTCTTTACTAAGGCCCAGTAACAAGCAAAAAGCTGTTCCTCAAAAGGAGAGTCATAATCTACAGAGGATGACAGGACTTTGCTCCAAAATCATAAGGGTCTGTGCTGTGATTCACACTGAACCCAAAGTCAGGCGAACCTGAGCTAAAACTACATTGCTCACCTAACCTCCATAAGCCTCCACTCTGACTGGTGGACTATAGTGACATTTTAGGTCTCCTGGAATTAGTGCAATTCAGAGCCAGTGTCCAGTAATCCCCCCAAAATTTGATTGTTTCTTTTTCCCCAATACAACCATCCTGGTAAAAGCCGTAAGTTCCTTGGGGAAGGCTGAAAGGAAGATTAACAGTATATTTTTTGACATTGTCTTCTTTCTCAAGGGGACCTGTCCTCCTCTTTATTCAAGCCATTCTAGGTAGTTAAACTGGCTTCAGTCTGAGAATTAAGAGACTGAGACTCTCTATTTTGATGATTCAAAACAATTAGACTTCTGTTTACTTGACCTTAGAATTCTTCTGCTTATACAGATTAAATAAAAATTTAGTAGACTGCTCACTTATTTCTCTGCTAGGGACACCATAATCAACTAGCTAGTGCTATGAGTTTCTGTGAGTCAGATTATTCTGAGTACTGCTTTGACTCTGTTGTACATTCATTATGGCAACCCTGGCCACCTTGTCTTTGGCAATTAAGCACCACCACTTGGTCCCTGCCAAATCATAAAACTTATCTTTACGATTCCATTTCTCCAGAATGACACTTAGTACCCAAACCAGTATCAGTCAGGGTTCCAAAAAAGAAAAAAAAAAGAAAAAAAGAAAACAGAATCAATAGTCTACATACATTTTTTTAATTAAAATTTATTAGAGTGACAATGGTTAGTAAAATTACATAGGTTTCAAGTGTACAATTCTGTAATACATCATCTATATATCACATTGTGTGTTCACCACCCAGAGTCAATTATTTTTCCATCACCATATATTTGATCCCTTTTACCCTCTTCTACCACCCCCTCCCCCTTACCCTCTGGTAACCACTAAACTACTGTCTGTGTCGATGAGTTCTTGTTTCTTCATTTGTTTGTCTTGTTCCTTTGTTGCTTTCAGTTTTATATCCCACATATCAATGAAGTCATGTGGTTCTTGACTTTTTCTATCTGACTTATTTTGCTTAACATAATAATCTCAAGATCCATCCATGTTATCACAAATGGCACTATTTCATCTTTTGTTATGGCAGAGTATTATTCCATTACATATTACATAATCGTCTTCTTCATCCAATTTCCTATTGAGGGACACTTCTTTTGTTTCCATATCTTAGGCACTGTAAATAAAGCTGCAATGAACACCAGAGCACATATATCTTTATGGATAAATGTTTTCAGATTTTTTTTGTGTAGATAACTAGGAGAGAGATTTCTGGGTCATATGTTAAGTCTATTCTTAATTTTTTGAGGAATCTCCACACTGCCTTCCATTGTGGCTGCACCAATCTGCATTCCCACCAACAGTGTATGAGGGTTCCTTTTTCTCCACAGCCTCAACAACACTCGTTACTATTTGTCTTGTTGATGATAGCCATTCTAACTGATGTGAGGTGATATCTCATTGTTGTTTTTATTTGCATTTCTCTGATGATTAGTGATATTGAGCATCTTTTCATGTCTATTGGCCATCTGCATTATTTTTTAATTTTCATTTTTAAATAATTGACTTACATGATTTTTTTCTGGGAAGCCAAAATTTGTAGGGCAGACAGGAATTTCTGACAAGGATTCATGCTGCAGTCTTGATTATAAACTCTGTAGGGCAAGCAACCAGTCTGGAAATTCAAGCAGGATTTCGATCTTACCGTCTTGAGGCAGAAATTCTTCTTCATCAGGAAACCTCAGGTTTTGTTTTTAAGATCTTCAACTGATTGGAGGTCCACCAATATTATTGAGGATGATCCTTTACTTAAAGACAACTAATGATAAATGTAAATCATACCTACAAAATGACTTTCACAACAACATTTTAATTAGTGTTTGACTAAGCAACTGGGTAACATAGCCTAGCCAAGTTGATGCATACAGTTAACTGTCAGAGGCTGTTTCAAGATAATGCTCTGAAGTACATTTTATAAAAAAGATACACATTGAAGATCCTTAAAAGTAGTCCAATTGGGTAAATAAGTGATTTCAGTAGCTTTGTGGCTCCATAACAGAAATTTAGCAACAACAAAACTTGCTTGTGAATGCTAAGAGAGATGCCAAGGTCTTTGAGGCACTCCATCTGATAAAGAAAACATTCAGTAGTTACAGTAATCCAGACTATTTTAGAAGCCATCCTGGCACTTCTAACTGTCCTTATGTGGCGTGTTTCCACTGGAAGGAAAGTGATCAGAAAGGCCTCAAGGCTGACACAGCTGAGTAAAAGTGAACTGACATGTATATTTGCAATCTGGAAATTCTGCCTCAAGGTTGATTGAAAAGAAGATATTTTTCTCTTTATCACATCTTGAATAATGGTAGAAAAGATGCTATAGCCAACTAAAATGTCTGCCTGAGCTATGTTACAAATAAACACTGCAGTGGATTTTCTGGATACAGAAGGTGACATCAGTGTCAGTGTGACATACAGACAGGCAAACAACCCCAACAGACAGTTGATGATGTTTGTAGAAGGTAGGACTAGATATTTGACTGCCAGGTGCCTTCGGAAATCTTTCATATGATCTTGATTTGTAAAAGCACTAAATTGGGCAGGATTCCTGTAGTAGAGTAGAAAAAAATGTGATATAAATCTGTATATAAACAAAAACTTAAAGTTATTTAACACTGTGTTTTGGTTCAAGTAATTCAACATTTTACCAAGCTAGCATGCTAATAGCTTTCTCCTGGTTAGACCTGGTTTCATAGTAGGTCAGGTCACCACATGGAATTACTTATGGTGGCAATTGATTGCAAAGGCAAAATCTGTTTTCTATTTCAATGTTTTCTATGCATAGATTGATGTCCTTTTTCATGTTTGATTTTACTCTTTTGATTATTTAGCTTAAGAAAGAACTAGAAGAAATTGTCCTGCTAAGATGGGTATACATAGTATCACAAGAAAAAAAAATTTGGACAGGGTAGGATAGGATTCTTCTTTTTAGTTAATGCACTAAAAAAAAGTGACGGAATGTTTTAAAATAAAGTTTCTTTATGTGAAATAAAAAAATTGGAAGAAAATCTGAAACTGAAGTGTCCCTCCTTCCTCTAAGCAGAAGCACTGGTCAGAGTTACTAATTAGTTATTCTACATCCTGAAAATAATTCTTCACATTGGAATACTTCACATTTGAAAAATAGTATTCCAGAAACATCCTCTCTGCTTGTCTGAATCCTGCTTTATGCCATCAACAATGTCTAACTTCATGGCACTAGCATGAGCCTTACATGAGGTACATATTCAAAACATTGATGTAGTGAGCCTCCTTGTGAAACATTGAAGGCACAATTCAAACAGTACCCCACCCCTCCCACTCTCCCTACCTTCTCTCCTTCCAACCCTCTCCCTCTCCCTGTCCCTCTCTGATCTCTCTCATTAAATTAGTTGGAAATATTAGTGAGGAGATAGTGTATGTCAACTTTCACTTAGTGATTTGTCATGTTAAATACTAGAAGGTAAATTGAGGATTCTGAGTTAATACAAAACATAAAGAGAGGTATTGTGAATGAACTTTTACTTCAAAAGAAAGCTACATAAACATCTTATGTCCCTTATAAGTATCTCAAAATTCTAGGCTGCTAAGATTAACTATGTTTGGTTATATTTGCCAGTAATAGCTCCATGCCTGGGACATGCATGCAGTGTGCTCCTGATACCAAAGCTGCTTAAAATCATCATTGTTCCCAAGATTACTTTGTTACAAATATTTTAATTATAATGAGAACTTTTAAGGTGTACTCTCTTAGTAACTTCCAAATATACAATACACTACTGTTAACTGTAGTCATTATGTTGTATATTACATCCCCAGGACTTATTTATTTATTTATCTTTTAATTCTTTAATTATTTTTAATTTTTTGAGCAACTTCCATACTGTTTACCATAGTGATTAAAATTATTTACATTCCCACCATCAGGCTTCCCTTTTCTCCACATCCTACCTGAGAAGGAGAAAAGGCTTTCCTTTTCTCCACATCCTCCCTGACACTTCTTTTGTCTTTTTGATAATGGTTTTTCTAACAGGTGTGAGGTGATAGCTCATTGTGGTTTTGATTTGCATTTTCCAGATGATTACTGATGCTGAGCACATTTTCATATGCCTCTTGTCCATCTGTATGTGTCTTCTTTGGGAAAATGTCTCTGCGGGTCTTTTGTTTCTGGTCTTTCTCTATAGTACTTTCCAGTAAACACACCCATCACCCACCATGGACCAGTCTTCTTTTGTAGCTCTGTGCCTTAATTCCCAGTAATGATGCAGTACTGCTTTTACTCTTTCATTTGCTCCGTTCCTAGTTTGGGTATCAGACCAAAATGCCTTCAGGGTGTTTCTCACAAGTTCCTCAGGTCTTTTGGAATGCTGGTGAACTCACACAGCCTTGGAACTCAGGCATTCAAGCCAGCCTGAAATCGGTTCTCAATTTGGCAAAACCATCAGCCTTAGGTCCCTAATGCTGATGGAAATGAGTTTTAAAACGTAGATCAGGATGCGTGCATGGCAAAGACAGAGGTTGTGAAATAGGAAATGCTGGGATGGTGCTGGCTTGAGCTCTTCTGCGAATAAGGAGCCCTTCTCTTCTCTGCTTTCTTTTTTCAATGTATTGGGTGACAATTGTTAGTGAAATACATAGATTTCAGGTGGACAATTCTGCATTACATCATCTATAAATCCCATTGTGTGTTCACCACCCAGAGTCAGTTCTCCTTCCATCACCATATATTTGTTCCCCCTTACCCTCATCTCCCACCCCCCACCCCCCTTAACCTCTGGTAACCACTAAACTATTGTCTATGTCTGAGTTTTTGTTTATCATTTGTTTGTCTTGTTCTTTTGTTGTTTTTGGTTTATATACCACATATCAGTGAAATCATGGTTCTCTGCTTTTTCTGTCTGACTTATTTTGCTTAGCATTATACTCTCAAGATCAATCCATGTTGTCACAAATGTTCCTATATCATCTTTTCTTACCGCCAAATAGTATTCCATTGTGTATATATACCACAACTTCTTTATCCATCATCTATCAAAGGACATTTTGGTTGTTTCCATGTCTTAGCCACTGTAAATAAGCTGCAATGAACATTAGAGCACACGTTTCTTTATGGATAAATGTTTTCAGATTTTTGGGGAAGATACCCAGGAGAGGGATTGCTGGGCCAAATGGTAATTCTATTCGTAATTTTTTGAGGAACCTCCACACTGCCTTCCATAAAGGCTGCACCAGTCTGCAATCCCACCAATAGTATATGAGGGTTCCTTTTGCTCCACAGCCTCTCCAAAACTTCTTACTATTTTTCTTGTTGATGATAGCCATTCTGACTGGGGTGAGGTCATATCTCATTGTGGTTTTCATTTGCATTTCTCTGATGACTAGTGATGTTGAGCATTTTTTCATATGTCTATTTGCCATTTGTATGTCCTCTTTGGAGAAATGTCTCTTCAGGTCCTCTGCCCATGTTTCAATTGGGTTGTTTGGTTTTTTGTTGTTGAGTTGCAGGAGTTCTTTGTATATTTTGTATATTAGGCCCTTATCGGAGGCACTGTTTGCAAAAATCTTCTCCCATTCAGTTCGTTGCCTCTTTATTTTGTCGATGGTTTCATTTCCTCTGCAGAAACTTTTAAGTTTCACATAGTCCCATTCGTTTATTTTAGCTTTTACTTCCATTGCCTTTGGAGTCAAATTCATAAAATGCTCTTTGAACCCAAGGTCCATAAGTTTAGTACCTATGTTTTCTTTTTTTTTTTTTTTAAGCTTTCTGGTCACAACATTTTATTTTTTTTTTAATTTTTATTTATTTATTTTTTTAATTAGTTTCAGGTGCACAAGACAAAGCAAAACTTAGACGTTTATCATTTATATCCCTCACACTGTGTGAACCCCCCTCCCCCCATCCACTATCCCTCTGTACGTTCCCAAAACCTCTCACCTTCCCCTTATCCCCACCCCCCCACCCCTCTAGCAACCCTCTGTTTTTCCTCCATGTTTCCAAAACTGTTTCTGATTAGTTCATTCACTTATTCTTTTCTTTAGATTCCGCATATAAGTGAGATCATATGGTATTTGTCTTTCTCTGTCTGACTTATTTCACTTAACATAATGTTCTCTAGGTCCATCCATGTTGTTGCAAATGGTAAGATTTCTTTCTTCTTTATGGCTGCGTAATACTCCATTGTATAAATGTACCACAGTTTCTTAATCCAGTCATCTACTGATGGGCATTTCGGTTGTTTCCAGATCTTGGCTATTGTATATAGTGCTGCAATAAACATAGGAGTGCATAAAGATTTTTGAATTGGAGTTTTGGATTTCTCCGGATAGATACCTAGGAGTGGGATTGCTGGATCATAAGGTAGTTCCATTTTCAGATTTTTGAGATATCTCCAAACTGTTTTCCATAGTGGCTGCACCAATCTGCATTCCCACCAACAGTGCACCAGCGTTCCCTTTTCTCCGCATCCACGCCAGCACTTGTTGTTTGTTGATTTATTGATGATAGCCATCCTGACTGGGGTGAGGTGGTATCTCATTGTGGTTTTTATTTGCATTTCTCTAATGGTTAGTGAGGTTAAACATTTCTTCATATGTCTGTTTGCCATCTGTGTGTCCTTTTTAGAAAAATGTCTCTTCATGTCCTCTGCCCATTTTTTAATTGGGTTGTTTGTTTTTTTGGAGTTGAGTTGAGTGAGTTTTTTTATAAATTTGTGATATTAACTCCTTATCAGATATATCATTGGCAAATATCTTTTCCCAATCAGTAGGATCCCTTTTTGTTTTATTGATGGTTTCCTTTGCTGTGAAAAAGCTTTTTAGTTTGATGTAATCCCACATGTTTATTTTTCCTCTTACTTCCCTCGCGCGAGGGGATATATCAGTAAAAATCTTACTCCGGGTAATGTCTGTGAAGTTTCTTCCTATATTTTCTTCTAGGAATTTTATGGTTTCAGATCTTACATTTAAATCTTTAAGCCATTTTGAATTTATTTTTGTATGTGGTGTAAGGAGGTGACCCAGCTTCATCTTTTTGCATGTGTCTGTCCAAGTTTCCCAGCACCATTTATTGAATAGACTGTCTTTACCCCACCGTACATTCTTGCTTCCATTGTCATAGATTAAATGGCCATATGGCATGGATTTATTTCTGGACTCTCTATTCTGTTCCATTGATCTATGGGTCTGTTTTTATGCCAGTACCATGCTGTTTTGATTACTGTAGCCTTGTAGTATAATTTGAAGTCAGGTATTGTTATACCTCCCACTTTGTTCTTATTTCTCAAGATTGTTGAAGATATCCGGGGTCTTTTGTTATCCCATATAAATTTTAGGATTATATCCTATGTTTTGTTCTATGCAGTTTATTGTGTAAGATCTTATGCTTAAGTCTTTGATCCATCTTGAATTAATTTTGGTACATGGTGACAGATAGCAGTGCAGTTTCATTCTTTTGCACGTGGCTATCCAATTCTCCCAGCACCATTTATTGAAGAGACTCTCTTTCCATTGTATGCTTTTAGCTTCTTTGTCAAAAATTATCTGTCCATATTTATGTGGTTTTATTTCTGGGTTTTCAACTCTATTCCATTGGTCTATGTGTCTGTTTTTCTGCCAATACCATGCTGTTTTGATTATTGTAGCACTGTAGTACAAGCTAAAGTCAGGAAGTGTGATACCTCCAGCATTGTTCTTTTTTCTTAAGATTGCTTTGGCTATTCGGGATCTTTTGTGGTTCCAAAAAAAATCTGATGATTTTTTGTTCTATTTCTTTAAAAAACACCATTGGGATTTTGATGGGGATTGCATTAAATTTGTATATTGCTTTGGGTAATATGGCCACTTTAACTATGTTGATTCTTCCAGTCCGTGAGCATGAAATATCTTTCCATTTCTTTGTGTCTTCTTCAATTTCTTTCAAAACTGTCTCATAGTTTTCACCATATAGGTCTTTCACATTCTTGGTTAAGTTTATTCCTAGGTATTTTATTCTTTTTGCTGGAATAGCAAAAGGAATAGTTTTTTGTATTTCTTTTTCTGAGATTTCATTGTTAGTATATAGGAATGCAATGGACTTTTGTACGTTGATTTTGTAGCCAGCAACATTACTGAACTCGTTGACTGTTTCTAATAGCTTTTTGGTGGAGTCTTTAGGGTTTTCTATATATAGCATCATGTCATCTGCAAAGAGTGATAATTTAATTTCTTCATTCCCAATTTGGATGCCTTTTATTTCTTTCTCTTGCCTGATTGCTCTGGCAAGGATGTCCAACACTATGTTGAAAAGCAGAGGTGATAGGGGACAGCCCTGTCGTGTTCCTGAATGTAGAGCAAAGGGCTTCAGGTTTTCACCATTAATTATGAGATTAGCTGAGGGCTTGTCATATATGGCCTTTATTATTTTAAGGTATTTTCCTTCTATACCTATTTTATTAAGTGTTTTAATCATAATTGGATGTTGTATCTTGTCAAATGCTTTCTCTGCATCAATTGATATAATCATGATTTTTGTCCTTTATTTTGTTTATGTGATGTATCACATTGATGGATTTGCATATGTTAAACCATCTTTGTGCCCCGGGGATGAACCCCACTTGGTCATGATGAATAATCTTTTTAATTCATTGCTGTATTCGATTTGCTAGAATTTTGTTTAGGATTTTTGCATCTGTATTCATCAGAGATATTGGTCTGTAGTCTTCTTTTTTTGTGTAGTCCTTACCAGGTTTTGGTATCAGGGTAATGTTGGCCTCATAAAATGAGTTAGGAACTACTGTCTCCTCTTCAATTTTTTGGAAGAGCTTGAGCAGGATTGGAATTTACAGTGGCTAAGACATGGAAGGTTTGGTAGAATTCACTAGTGAAGCCATCTGGTCCTGCACTTTTGCTTTTGGGAAGGTTTTGGATGACTGATTCAATTTTGCTACCGGTGATCGATCTGTTCAGATTTTCCAATTCATGGTTCCTCCTTGGAAGGCTATATGTTTCTAAGAACTTGTCCATTTCTTCTAGGTGATTGAATTTGGTGGCATATGGTCCTTCATAGTATTCTTGGCAATTTCAAAGCCTTGTGATCAGAGAATATGCTTCGTATTATTTAAATATTCTTAAATTTGCTGAGGATGATTTTATGTCCCAATATATGATCTATCCTTGAGAAAGTTCCATGTACACTAGAAAAGAATGTATAGTCTGATGTTTTAAGATGAAGTGCTCTATATATGTAAATTATGTCCATTTCATCTAATGTGTCCTTTAGGGCTGCTATTTCATTATTTATTTTCTGTTTGGATGATGTATCCATAGCTGGCAATGATGTATTTAAGTCCCCTAGTATAATTGTGTTTTGGTCAATTCCTCACTTTAGTTCTGTTACTGGTTGCCTGGTATATTTCAGTGCTCCCTAATGGGGGCATAAATATTGATGACCGTTTTGTCTTCTAGTTGTATAGTTCCTTTTACCATTATGAAACGTCCATCTTTTTCTCTTATTATCTTTTTCAACCTGAAGTCTGTTTTTCATCTGATGTCATTATGGCTACACCTGATTTTCTCTGGTTATCATTTGCTTGGAGTGTCAATTTCCACCCTTTCACTTTGAGTCTATGTTGTCCTTGTAGCTGAGGTGTGTCTCTTGAAGACAGCATATGTTTCGGTTTAGTTTGTTGGTCTAATTGCAACTCTGTGCCTTTTTATTGGTGAGTTCAGTCCATTTACATTTATGGTGATTAGGGACATGTGAAGATTTCCTGTCATTCTATCTTTAGTTTTCTGGTAAGGCTGTGTCTCCATTGTTTCTTTGCCTTTTTGTTGTTGTCTATTATTTCTGTGTGGTGGTATTCTGTGATGTTTCCCTCTGTTTCTTTTTATATTATAGTATATATTTCAGTTCTGGATTTTTTCTGAGTGGTTACCCTTAAGTTTATGAAAAAGAAAGTTTGATATTTAGAGTATTCTATTTTATTCAGCACACTTACTTTCTATATTTTCATACTCCTGTACAGGTCTTTACTCTCCCCTTTTCATGTTTTGGTTGCCACAAATTGTCCCTGTTGATGGTGGTCGAATAGCCTCCTTTAGTATTTCTTGTAGTGCAGGTCATGTATTAGAAAATTCCCTCAGCTTCTGTATGTCTGGAAAGGTCTTTATTCCTCCTTAATATCTAAAGGATATCTTTGCTGGATATACTATTCTTGGCTCATAATTTCTCTCTTTCAATAGTTTGAATATTTGGTTCCACTCCTCCTGGCTTGTAGAGTTTCTGCTGAAATATCTAATGGTAATCTAATGGGCTTTCCTTTGTAGGTTACCGTCTTCTTTTCCCTGGCTGCCTTGAGGATTCTTTCTTTGTTGTTGATTTTAGACAGCTTCAATACAATGTGCCTTGGAGAAGGCCTGTTGGGATTGAGGTAATTAGGTGTTCTATTTGCTTCTTGGATTCGAGGATCCAGTTCTGCCCACAAGTTTGGGAAGTTCTCATCAACAATTTGTTTGAATATATTCTCTGTTCCCTTCTCTCTTTCTTCTCCTTCTGGTATGCCCATTATTCTTATATTGCTCTTTCTGATGGAGTCAGAAAGTTCTTGTAGAGTTCTTTCATTTCTTTTAAGTCTCAAGTCTCTTTCTTCTTCCATCCATGTAATTTCCAGGTTTCTATCTTTGATGTCACTGATCCTTCCTCCATCTGGTCAACTTTACTACCTAAGCTGGCTATTTCATTCTTAGTTTCTTCTATTGAGTTTTTAATCTCCAGAAATTCTACTTGGTTCTTTTTTAAAATTTCAATCTCTTTCGTAAAATGCTCATGTTGTTCTTTGATTGTGTTTCTGAGTTGATTACACTGCCTTCCTGTGTTTTCTTGCATCTTGTTGAGTTTTTTCAGAACTCCAATTTTGAATTCTCTGTCATTTAAGTCACATATTTCCATATCTTTAAGTTCCTTTTCTGGAGACTTTTCACTTTCTTTCTGAGCTGTCTTGTTGCTTTGGTTAATCACAACAATTACTGATTTATTATTTCTCTTCCTAGACATCTATAGGAGTGGCTTCTGCAACAGGTTAATAGGAAGAGTTCTTTCTTTAGTTTTCCAGTACTTGTTGGTAGAATATTTTATTTTCTCTCCAACTGAAGCCTTTTTTTTCTCTCTCACACGGTAGTGCTATGTTTTCTCTGCACTATTCCAGCTTCTCACACAATGGGGGGATTCCCTGGGAGACGAGCTTCTCCTCTGTTCATAGTTCACCTGGGTCACAGGGCGCAGTGTCCGTGTGGGTATGCGGAGAGCTTTTGAAGTTCCAAAACTCTTCCTGCACCAGATTCAGAGCCCGTATGTTTCAGTGGTTCTGTTTCCTCCTGCAGGTATCCACCCAGATAGGTGGGGACAGGGGTGGGATTAGTTGTGAGAGTTGGCCCAGAACAATGGCAGCGACCACCACCACAGTCGGTCCTGCTTCCACAGCTCCCTCCCCTTTGCCGGAACTTGTTGGGCTGCGAATCTGTGTCTGCTGTCCACAGTTCTCAGAACAGCAAATATTCTGTTCTATTGATCTGACACTGGTATTTTTCCACTTCTAGCACCGGGCAGGTGGGGGCGGGGCGAGCTCTGGGAGGGTAGGGAGGGGGCGGCTAGTCTCAGTGCCTAAGGCTTCCGTTCTGTGCTCCGCAGTGAGGGCTTAAACCACTGTTTTCAGCCTTCTTCCTTCATTCTTTTCTCCTAGCTGTCTTCCGTGAACGTTGTGTTCAGCCATGTTATATGCTGCCCCCTCAGCCCTGTGGGTCATAAATGGAGCCCTAGCAGTCTGAGTTCTTCCCTCTCCCGCAGCTGCAGTCGTTCTGGGATGCAGCGAGTCAGAGCACTGAGCTAGGTCTTCGTCCTGCACCGTGCAGCTCCATCTCCACACTTCTCCCTTCACTCCTCCCCGGCTTGCGCAATTCACCCACCTTTAGGTGAATTCAGTAGTGGGCGTCTTTGTCTTGCCTGTCTGCTGTGCAGGGAGTCCTTTGTAGAGTTATTGTTGTTCAACTAGTTGTAAATTCCAGGGGAGCTTTACAGAGGCTCACCTCATGCCGCCATTTTGATCGACTTATTTATTTATACTGGAAGTTTGTACCTTTCCACTACCTTCACTTATTTTGCCTATCTACCACCTCTGGCAACCACCAATTTTTCACCGTATCTATAACTTCAGTTATTTTTTTTTAAGATTCTAAATATAAGTGAGATCATACAGTATTTGTCTTTCTCTGTTTGACTTATCTCACTTAGCATAATGCCCTCAAGGTCCACGACAAGATTTCCTTCTATATTATGGCTGACTAGTATTTGAATATATATGTATATATGTATATGTATATATATGTGTATATATATCTATATCTATATCTATCTATCTATCTATCTATCTATCTATCTATCTATCTATATATATATATATATATATATACACATATATATATATATATGTACATTACATGCACACACACAAACACACACATGAGGTCGGAAAATCAAGTTTATGAACTTGTTGCAACGATACCAGAGGGATTATTAATTATGAATTTGTACCAACTGAACAAACAGTTAGCCAAGTTTACTATTTGGAAGTGCTGAAAAAGTTGCTTGTAGAAGTTAGACAACCTGAAATTTTCGACAATTCATGGCTCTTTCATCACAACAGTGCACCAGCTTAATGGCATTGTCTGTGAGGAAGTCTGTGGCCAATAAACAAATAACTGTATTGGAACACCCTCTCTACTCACCTGTTCTAGCTCCCAGTGACTTCTTTCTTTACCCAAAGATAAAGGAAATATTGAAAGGAAGATATTTTGATGATATTCACGACATCAAGGATAATACGACAACAGCTCTGATGGCCATTCTAGAAAAAGAGTCCCAAAAATTGAAGGGTGGACTAGGTGCTGGCGTCAATGCATAGCTTCTCAAGGGGAGTACTTCGAAGTTGACTATAGTGATATTCAGTAATGAGGTATGTAGCACTTTTTCTAGGATGAGTTTGCGAACTTAATTTTCACCCCTTGTGTATGTAATCTTTATACATATACACCCTTTATCCATTCATCTATTGATAGACACTTAGGTTGTTTCCATGTCTTGGCTATTGTAAATAATGCTGTGATGAGCATGGAGATGCAGATATCTTTTCAAGTTTGCATTTTTGTTTCCTTTGGATAAATATCCAGAACTGGAATTTCTGGATTATGTGGTAGTTCTATTTTTAATTTTCTGAGGAACTTCCACACTGTTTTCCATAGTGGCTACACCAATTTACATTCCTATTAACAGTGTATGAGAGTTCCCTTTTCTCCACATCCTCACCAACACTTGTTATTAATATTTCTTGTCTTTTTGATAATAGCTATTCTTACAGGTGTGAGGTAATAGCTCATTGTGTTTTTTTATTTGCATTTTCCTGATGATTAGTGATGTTGAGCACCTTTTCATGTACCTATTGGCCATCTGTATGTTTTCTTTGGGAAAATGTCTATTCAGATCCTCTGCCCATTTTTCATCAGGTTGTTTGTTTTTGTTTCTAGGTGAGAACATTCATAGGAGTTACAAATTTAAATGCCTTCAAATTCCAGAAAAACAATCTTAATGAGTGACACCCGACCTGAAGGGAACAGTTCATAATCAGCTCCAGCCTATTATAGCCATTAAATAGTACTGTCATACCTTTTCATTATGTCAAAAGCCAGAAGTCAGACTCTTAGGTGAGATGACTCAAATTTTAATGTGGGTAATTAATTCAAAATTGTTTGGTTGGTGTTTTGTTTTAACACCGTGTAGACCAGACAAAGCCCAACCACCACTTTGCAATTTTTGGTTTGAGTCCTGCAAATCTCATTTCCAAAGAACAAAGAAACATTACTGAGGATCTTAAACTACTGGACATAGCAAATTTTGCAACTAAACTGAGTGAGGAAAGGCAAGAAGGAAAGGAATTTTTATTGAACACCTCATATGTGCCAGGCACTGTGCTCAATACTTTATTTTCATGATTTATTTTAATATTTTAAACTGCTCTGTGAGGTATAGGTACTATTACCCCCATTTTACAAATGAGGAAACTAAAGCTTACAGAAGTTAAGTAACTTGACCAAAGTCACATATGGCTAAGAAGTGATGGAACCATGGAATTCAGGCTTGTCTATCAAACTTTTGTTCATTCTGTCCTAACAGGTCCTTTACCTGAGTGTTAACAGGAGCTTACACTTGGAGTCTTTTAATTAATGTGGGGTCATTGATTGGGATGTCAATACTCAAAGAGTAAAAAAGAGTCAAAATTTGTATTTTTCTTTTCTTTCAACTCTTCAAGTCCTTAATACCTACTTTATTATTACTGCTGAAATAACTGAGGTAATTTTACTATCCCATGAAACAAGGTATTTATTGAATCTGTTTCCAAATCTCATGTGATATATTTACATTTTAGTGCTTCTCCCTAAGGCAAAAATCTTAAGGCACTTTTATTTCTCCTATTGTGGAAAAGAAACTCACATTGTCCATTCTTCCTCTCTGGTCAAAGTGCATATTAGCCAAGTCCTCAAGCAGCCTTTTTAAGGAGCTGATTTTACAAGCAAACCTTCCCCTATCTCCCAATATCCCACACCACCCTTTTCATATACATGTAGATAATAATTACTAACCATTAGGCAGCCTCAAAAAAGGCTAAATGTTCCCCCTATTTGTCGCTGCTAAATAATGCCCACAAATAACTGGATATTATCACCAGATGCTCAGAGCAGGGAAATTATTCCCGAAATAACCAAGACTAAAATACTAAGATATTTGAGAAGTTTTATGGCTCTATTCACAGTATTGACTTTGAATACTGTGGGAGGCAGCTCAGCTCAAGGTGCCGTGTTCAATCTTAGTTGCAGGGGGCACAGCCCACCATCCCTTCTGGGACTCGAGGAGTCAAACTGGCAATCTTGTGGTTGAGAGCCCACTGGCCCATGTGGGAATCAAACCGGCAGCCTTCGGCGTTAGGAGCACGGAGCTCCAACTGCCTGAGCCACCGCGCCAGCCCCAAATGATGCCTTTAAATAATCTATTTGGATCAGAATCTCAGTGGGTAGTCTTGGAATATAGGGCCACTGATTATCATTCTTGTGTCATAGTAAGCCCACTCCCAACCAAATCCACTAGGCAATGCTGGATCTATTTTCAAAAGGAGTAGGGAATTAGCTGTCAACAGGAACTACTATACACACTCAGGGACAATTTAATGAGCACCTACATTCCCAGAACCTGTCAAAGTCAATTTACTATCACACCAGGTTGAGGACAGGGAGTAAAACGGGAAGTATAGTTTATATATACAAGAAGTTGGCAGGTGCTCGAGTTGATGGTGTTTTTCATGGAAACATTTATTAAGCACCAATTAGGATTTTTCTAACATAAAAGTAAGCCCCATAGGGGATGCAAAGATAATTAAGATGTATTCTCTTGCTCCCAAGAGTGTTCTCAAATACCTGATACAATGGAGAACTCACTCAAAGACTGATTTAAAACCACCTTAATTTCATCAGGTCCTCAAGGCTAAAATCAGGATAAAACAGTCTCCCTTAAGGCTATAGTTGTGGAAATTATAATACAGTTTTCAAAGATCTTTAGAGGAAAAGTTATAAAACAACGGGTGGTAGTACATGACAGTCTCTCTGTGTGAAAATATTTCCTTTACTCATCTGTTGAGGGACACTTAAATTGTTTCTATATCTTGGTTACTGAGAATAATGCTGCAATGAACATGAGAGTGCAGATATCTCTTCAAGATAGAAATTTCATTTCCTTTAGATATATACCCAGAAGTGAGATTGCTGGATCATTTGGGAGTTCAATGTTTAATTTTTTGAGGACTCTCAATAATGTTTGCCAGAATGACCATACCATTATGTAGAGGCCTTAAAGAAAATGGTAAAATTAATCTGAAAAGTTAAATCCCTCTTACCTTCCTCAACTTCCATACCCATTCACTCCCACCTACCAAACTATCTGCATCCATATCAATCTTTATATTCTTGTCCCTGGTCTTAAATGTGCAGATTGTTTTCCTTCCACTCAAACCAATTCTACCTCAACTTCACCATTGGCTGTGTTTCCTCTGTCCTCCTCCTTGCTCCATCAGCTACCCCCTTTTACTCCTTCAACCTATAAGCCGGTTCAACTCTCTTCCAATCTATAAACACAAACAAGAAATTTGCTATGTCCCTACAGTCTCTACATATTACCTCCCCCTCTCTCCTCTATGAAACCATCAAACTTCATAAAAGACTTGTCTACCCTCATTGTCACCACTTTCTCATCTTTCATTCTCTCTTCAATCTATGCAGTCTGGCTTCCACCCCCAATAGTGCAATGGCACCCCTTTCAATAAGGCTGCTATTCACTTGCCAAATGCAGTGTATTTTTTAAATCCTTCTATTAATGGATTTCTTTGCTGTATTTGACATTCATGATTTTGCCTTCCATGTTGATAATTTATATGCCCTTGGTTTCCATGATGCCACATTCTCATGTCTCTCTAACATTTTGTTCTCTGCCTCCTTCATTGACTCCTGATCTTAACTTGATCCTAAAAATGTTAGTGTTCCCTGGCATTCCATCATCAGTACATTTCCTTTTCCTATCTACACATTCTTATACAATTCTCTATCTTTAGCTGAGATCCCCCTTTTAAGCTTCAGAACCAAAGATCCACCTGCCTGCTAGATCTCTCTACTTGGATATCTTAAAGGTACTTCAACACAGAGAACCCTGCAAGTCACTTCTGACTCTACCTTCTTTTTCACTATCCTATCCAGGCTCATATTCAAAGCCTTGCCGATTTTATGTGGTAGAGACTTTTTAAATGGGTCCCTTGTCTCTTGTCTTCTCCATATTTACTTCCACTGCCCTAGTTCAGGACCTAATCAACTCATACCTGGATCATAGCAACAGCTTCCTATCTGGTCTCATGGAATCCAAACTTGCCTCTTAATCTTTAAAGTAAAATGGTTAAGTATATGTACACTGGAGCTAGACTGCCACAGTTCAAATGATGGCTCTATCATTTACTGGCTGTGTAATGCTGGATAAGTTACTTAATCTTCCCATGACTCTCTTTCCTCACCTCTAAATTACAAATAATAAAGTACCTAGCTCATAGGGATACTGTAAGGATTGATTGTGTTACTATATAAATAAAGCCCATAGAGCTATGCCAGGCATAGTAAGGGCTACATAAATGTGAGTTGTTTTTGATATAGTAAAAACATGATTAGATAACTTCACTGATGAAAATCCCTCACTGGTTTCCTTGTCCTAAGAGGTATAACCTAGGCTCTTAAGCATGGTACTTCATGATCTCCATTGTCTACTTCTCCTGACTGATCTCATCACCCTCTAGCTCAAACTACACTTCAATACACAAAGGCTCATAGATTCACACACACGATGCTATTTTTTTCCTACATTAATCTATTTACACTGGCTCCTCCCCTTGAAATCTTTTTCTTCCTAGTCTTCACCTGAGTCACTAATCCTCATTCCCTAAAACCCAAGCTTACCCTCCAAGGTGACTCTTATTAGTAATGGTACTGTAATCATAATTGACTAATTTTATGGGGCTACAATCTTATAAAGTTAGTAAGGCTGTAAATGTTTTAAAAAATTGAGTTGTTTCTATTTGTCATGTGTGCCCTAGAATCTTTCTCATATTAGCAACAATATATTGGTTGGCAACAAATGATTCATGTAATATTTAATGATAGCCTTTAGAGTAAAACTTTATAATGAAAAATATCAAATTCTGCATCACCTCTTCCAGGATGGGTTAGGTACACCTTTTTTTTTTTAATTAGGTACACCATTTTTTGTGCTCCTGTAATATCCCATGTATATCAAACCACTGAACTTATTCATGGATTTACAATTATTCATTTGATTGTACCTCTCTAAACTGTGAGTCCCTTGTGGACAGGAAAAGATCTCATTATGCGTGACTATTATAATGGCAAATACATAATAAGTACTCAGTAAATTGTGATGAATGAATGAATATTGAAGGACATCTCTTTAGGTTCCTGAATCATTCATTCAGCACACCTTTGCCATGTACCTTTATGTGGCAGTGAGAAAAGCTGTGCTAAACAGTAAAGATATGAAGATAAATGAGACCTTGTCTGGCTAACCAGGAGGCCAAAGTCTCACAGAGGAGACAGAGAAATATACAAATAATTGCAGTACAGGGTGATAAGCACTATAGATCCATAGTAGCAATGATTTCAACACTGCCACTGTCAACCTCTCCCTGTACATTCATTCTGGACTATTCCTGGGTACACCTCTTCACTAACTCTTCACTAATTTCTATCAAGTACATCATCGGCATGCATTTTGAGAAGTTAGCACCCCATCTGAAATAATTTAGAGAAGAGTTTCTGGAAATTTACAAAGCAGAAAAGCATTGTATACTTACATCATTCCAGTAATCGTCAGTAGCTGAGGCAGCAGGAAAAATCTAGTAAGTAAAGAAAAGAAAATTTTGGTAACTACAAGAGTTTTGCTATTACCAAAGATTCCATATATTTTTAGTAAACAACATAAAATCTTCATCCTTATCTATGTCCATGCCCAAGGTAAAATGTCCCCCAAAAGTTGCTAATTGTGAATGTCACATACATTTAATTTTTCATTCAGTCACTAAAATTCATTCGTTTAACTAACATTTCATAAAGGCTTACTTTGTTTTAGACAATAGAGATAAGGTAGTATACAAGACAAATGAGACCTGCTCCTGCCTTACCAAATTTACAGATCAGTGAGAGAGACAGTCAGTTGAGCAGTCAAAGTTATGATACAGTTGGATAAATGTATTTTATTTAACATCTCCATTTCTAGCCTTGTTAATTCAGTATTGATTAGGTCAGATTTACATACAATAGAATACTATTCTGCCATAAGAAAAAATTAAATAGTGTCATTTGCAACAACAAGGTTGGATCTTGAGATTATTATGCTAAGCGAAATAAGTCAGACAGAAAAAGTTGAGAACCATACGATTTCACTGATACATGGTATATAAAACTGAAAACAACAAAGGAACGAGACAAACAAATGAAGAAACAAAAACTCATAGACACAGACAATAGTTTAGTGGTTACCAGAGGGTAAGGGGGGAGGGGGGTGGTAGATGAGGATAAAGGGGATCCAATATATGGTGATGGAGGGAGAACTGACTCTGGGTGGTGAACACACAATGGGATTTATAGATGATGTAATACAGAATTGTACAACTGAAACCTATGTAACTTTACTAACAATTGTCACCCCAATAAAATTTAATTTAAGAAAAAGAGAAAGAAAATCACTGGAATTCCCATTCAAGGCCTTCACTAGACAATGAATATCCCTATGTTTTTACTAGTGAAATTTGGCCACTTGAATCTCATTCGTAACTTTCAAACATCTCTGGTAATGGCATAGGCATGCAGACAGACAACTTATCTAATTGCTTAACTTACAGTAATGTGTTCATGGGTTCTCTTCCCTGGCTAACACTACATTTTAGCACTATCCTTCTCGAGAGGTAGAGTGTGCATTAATATAGCCTCTAAAATTAATGCTACTGAATTTCAGGAACACTGGCAAGTCTGAGAAAGATATTTGCAGTCAGAGAAGTCTTCAGTGACACCTCTCACATTACATCACATAGACATGGAAATATTCCCCCCATGATTCCTCTACATTGCAGATCTCCTACAGACCTTTTCCTTCTTCTCTTCTTGTTACCCAAAGGTTTAAGGGGTAGTCTGTCACTTTCACTGTGTGAGAATAAAAAGGAAACTCAAGATATCTATAAAATTGATTTCCTCCAGCAGTGGTTAGCTTTGTTGAGATGCTTACAAATTTTAAAAATGCAGTACCATTGTTGTTTCTTTTAATGCCCCTGAGAACAAGGCCAGCCCATGTATAGGCAGAGTAAGCATCAGATAAGGAATATGATTTCAGAATCTCTAGAAGTTTCTCCTTCTTTTGTCATGCAAACAACTCCTTAAGCTCCCTGAGTATCACAGTGCCTGATATTCCATTTGGTAGTGTTTCAGAAGCTTTTTGGTAGGTCTAGTAACAACACATGTGATTTGGTTGAAGAGTGGCTCAAGAAGTTCCCCTTTCCTAAAACATCTCTCTCTGCTCAATCTATAATAGTGCACAAAATTTTATCAGTATCTAATTTGAGTAAAATCAGTAAAGATCCCTGTCATGGCATAAGTTCTGCCTTGCCCTTACCTGATTGTATAAATTCCAAGTCTACTGAAGAAAGGAAAAGAGGATTTCAATGCACTATAAATCACTAACTATGTATAAAATGCCATTATATGCAAGGTAATGATTAGGTACTGGTCATAGATAGATGAAAAGACATGGGCTCTACTTCAAGCAGATTAAAAGTGGAATAAAAATGACGGCACTAAGTACAATATGAAATAATGAAAGCAGGATCCCTAAAAAAATAAAGATGACAAAAATGTAAACAAGCATACGGTCATCAAAATGGCAGCGTGAGGTGAGCCTCTGCAAAGCTCCCCTGGAATTTATAACTAATTGAACAACAATAACTCCACAAAGGACTCCCTGCACAGCAGAGAGGCAAGACGAAGAGGCCCACTACTGAATTCACCTAAAGGTGGGCGAATCCCACGAGAAGGGGAGGAGGGAAGGGAGAAGTGCGGAGACTGAGCCGCAGGGACACAGGACAGACCTAGCTCATTGCTCCCAGCTCACTGCATCCCGGAACTACCGCATCTGCGGTAGAGGGAAGAACTTGGAATGCTAGGGCTCCACTTATGGCCCACAGGGTGAGGGGAAAGCACATAACACAGCTGAACCCAATGCTCACGGCACAGAGCTCAAAGAAAAGACTGAGGGAAAAAGGCTGAAAACGGTGGTTTAAGCCCTCACTGCCAAGCAGAGTATGGAAGCCTTAGGCACTGAGACTAGCAGCCCCCGCCCTACCCTCCCAGAGCTCGCCCCGCCCCCACCTACCCGGTGGACCGCAGACACAGGTTTGCAGCCCAACTAGTCCAGCAAAGGGGAGGGAGCTGTGGAAACAGGACTGGCTGTGGTGGTGGTCGCAGCCATTGCTCTGGGCCACCACTCACAACTCACCCTGCCCCTGGCCCCACCTATCTGGGCGGATCCCAGCAGGAGGAAACAGAACTGCTGAAACATACAGACTATGAATCTGGTGCAGGAAGAGCTCTGGAACTTCAAAACCTCTCCGCATACCCACACGGACACTTGTCTTGTGACCCAGGCGAACTATTAACAGAGGAGAAGCCTGTCTCACAAGAAATCCCCCCATTGTGTGAGAAGCTAGAATAGTGCAGAGAAAACATAGAACTACCATGTGAGAAAGAAAAAAAAGGCTGCAGTCAGAGAGAAAATAAAACATTCTACCAACAAGTACTGGAGAACAAAAGAAAGACCTCTTCCTATCAACCTGTTGCAGAAGCCACTCCTGCAGATGTCTAGGAAGAGAAATAATAAATCAGTAATTGCCATGAATAACCAAAGCAACAAGACAGCTCATAAAAAAAGTCAAAAGTTTCCAGAAGAGGAACGTAAAGATACAGAAATATGTGACTTAAATGACAGAGAATTCAAGATTGCAGTTCTGAAAAACTCAACAAGATACAAGAAAATACAGATAGGCAGTTAAATCAACTCAGAAACACAATCAAAGAACAGCATGAGTATTTTACGAAAGAGATTGAAATTTTAAAAAAGAACCAAATAGAATTTCTGGAGATTAAGAACTCAATAGAAGAAATTAAGAATGAAATAACCAGCTTAGGTAGTAGAGTTGACCAGATGGAGGAAAGAATCAATGACATCGAAGATAGAAACCTGGAAATGACACAGAAGGAAGAAGAAAGAGACTTGAGACTTAAAAGAAATGAAAGAACTCTACAAGAACTTTCTGACTCCATCAGAAAGAACAATAGAAGAATAATGGGCATACCAGAAGGAGAAGAAAGAGAGAAGGGAACAGAGAATATATTCAAACAAATTGTCGATGAGAACTTCCCAAACTTGTGGACAGAACTGGACCCTTGAATCCAAGAAGCAAATAGAACACCTAATTACCTCAATCCCAACAGGCCTTCTCCAAGGCACATTGTATTGAAGCTGTCTAAAATCAACGACAAAGAAAGAATCCTCAAGGCAGCCAGGGAAATAAAGACGGTAACTTACAAAGGAAAGCCCATTAGATTATCATCAGATTTTTTTTCAGCAGAAACTCTACAAGCCAGGAGGGAGTGGAACCAAATATTCAAACGATTGAAAGAGAGAAATCATGAGCTGAGAACAATATATCCAGCAAAGATATCCTTTAGATAAGAAGGAGGAATAAAGACCTTTCCAGACATACAGAAGCTGAGGGAATTTTCTAATACACGACCTGCACTACAAGAACACACAATGGGATATATAGATGATGTAATACAGAATTGTACACCTGAAATCTATGTAATTTTACTAACATTTGTCACCCCAATAAATTTAATAAAAAAAAAAAAGAAAGAAATACTAAAGGAGGCTATTCGACCACCATCAACAGGGACAATTTGTGGCAACCACAACTCAAAAAGGGGGAGAGTAAAGGCCTGAACCAGAATATGGGAATGGAGAAAGTAAGCGTGCTGAAGAAAATGGAATACTCTAAATATCAAACTTTCTTTTACATAAACTTAAGGGTAACCACTCAAAATAAATCCAGAATTGAAATGCATACTGAAATAAAAGAAGAAACAGAGGGAAACATCATAGAATACCACCACACAGAAATAATAGACAACAACAAAAAGGCAAAGAAACAATGCAGACACAACCTTGCCAGAAAACTAAGGATAGAATGACAGGAAATCCTCACATATCAATAATCACCCTAAATGTAAATGGACTGAACTCACAAATAAAAAGGCACAGAGTAGCAGATTGGATCAAAAAACTAAACCCAACCATATGCTGTCTCCAAGAGACACATCTCAGCTACAAGGACAAGCATAGACTCAAAGTGAAAGGGTGGAAATTGACACTCCAAGCAAATGGTACCCAGAGAAAATCAGGGGTAGCCATAATGATATCAGATGAAACAGACTTCAAGGTGAAAAAGATAACAAGAGACAAAGATGGACATTTCATAATGGTGAAGGGGACTGTACAACAAGAAGACATAACAGTCATCAATATTTATGCCCCCAATCAGGGAGCACCGAAATACACCAAGCAACTACTAACAGAACTAAAGGGAGAAATTGACCAAAACACAGTTATACTAGGGGACTTAAATACATCATTGACAGCTATGGATAGATATTCCAAACAGAAAATAAATAAGGAAATAGTAGCCCTAAATGACACATTAGATGAAATGGACATAACTGACATTTATAGAGCACTTCATCCTAAAACATCAGACTATACATTCTTTTCTAGTGTACACGGAACGTTCTCAACGATAGACCATATATTGGGACATAAAATCAGTCTCAACAAATTTAAGAAGATTGAAATCATACCATGCATATTCTCTGATCACAAGGCTTTGAAATTGGATATCAACTGTAAAAAGAAAGCGGGAAAAAACACAAATACATGGAGACTAAACAACATACTTTTAAAGAAGGACTGGGTCAAAGAAGAAATTAGAGGAGAGATCAAAAGATACATAGAAACAAATGACAATGAAAATACATACTACCAAAATTTTTGGGATGCAGCGAAAGCAGTTTTAAGAGGGAAGTTTATCTCATTACAGGCCTATCTCAAGAAACAAGAAAACTCCCAAATAAATAACCTCATGTTACACCTTAAAGAACTAGAAAAAGAAGAACAAGTAAAACCCAAGGTCAGCAGAAGAAAGGAAATAACAAAAATTAGAGCAGAACTAAATGAAATAGAGAACAAAAAGACAATAGAAAAAATTAATGTGACAAAGGGCTGGTTCTTTGAAAAGATTAACAAAATTGACAAACCCTTGGCTAGACTTACTAAGATAAAAAGAGAGAAGACACTGATTAACAAAATCAGAAACGTAAAAGGGGAAGTTATCACGGACACCACAGAAATACAAAGGATCATCCAAGAATACTATGAAGGACTATATGCCACCAAATTCAACAACCTAGAAGAAATGGACAAGTTCTTAGAAACATATACCCTTCCAAGGCTGAACCATGAAGAACTGGAAAATCTAAACAGACCGATCACCAGTAACGAAATTGAATCAGTCATCCAAAACCTTCCCAAAAGCAAAAGTCCGGGACCAGATGGCTTCACTAGTGAATTCTACCAAACCTTCAAAGAGGATCTAATACCAATTCTGCACAAACTCTTCCAAAAAACTGAAGAGGAGACAGTACTCCCTAACTCATTTTACGAGGCCAACATTACCCTGATACCAAAACCTGGTAAGGACAGCACAAAAAAAGAAAACTACAAACCAATATCTCTAATGAATACCGATGCAAAAATCCTAAATAAAATTCTAGCAAATCGAATACAACAATGCATTAAAAAGATTATTCATCACGACCAAGTGGGGTTCATCCCCGGAGCACAAGGATGGTTCAACGTACGAAAATCCATCAATGTGATACATCACATAAACAAAACAAAGGACAAAAATCATATGACTATATCAATTGATGCAGAAAAAGCATTTGACAAGATACAACATCCATTTATGATTAAAACACTTAATAAAATGGGTATAGAAGGAAAATACCTTAACATAATAAAGGCCATATATGACAAACCCTCTGCTAATCTCATAATTAATGGAGAAAAACTGAAGCCCTTTGCTCTACGTTCAGGAACACGACAGGGATGTCCCCTATCACCTCTGCTTTTCAACATAGTGTTGGAAGTCCTTGCCAGAGCAATCAGGCAAGAGAAAGAAATAAAAGGCATCCAAATTGGGAATGAAGAAGTTAAATTATCACTCTTTGCAGATGACATGATGCTATATATAGAAAACCCTAAAGACTCCACCAAAAAGCTATTAGAAACAATCAACGAATACAGTAAAGTTGCTGGCTACAAAATCAATGCACAAAAGTCCATTGCCTTCCTATATACTAACAATGAAATCTCAGAAAAAGAAATACAAAAAAAAAAATTCCTTTTGCAATAGCAGCAAAAAGAATAAAATACCTAGGAATAAACTTAACCAAGGATGTGAAAGACCTATATGCTGAAAACTATAAGACATTTTTGAAAGAAATTGAAGAAGACACAAAGAAATGGAAAGACATTCCGTGCTCATGGATTGGAAGAATCAACATAGTTAAAATGGCCATATTACCCAAAGCAATATACAGATTCAATGTAATCCCCATCAAAATCCCAATGGCATATTTTAAAGAAATAGAACAAAAAATCATCAGATTTGTTTGGAACCACAAAGACCCTGAATAGCCAAAGCAATCTTAAGGAAAAAGAACTATAATGGAGGTATCTCACTTCCTGACTTTGGCTTGTACTACAGGGCTACAATAATCAAAACAGCATGGTATTGGCAGAAAAACAGACACATAGACCCATGGAATAGAATTGAGAACGCAGAAATAAAACCACATAAATATGGACAGATAATTTTTGACAAAGAAGCTAAAAACATACAATGGAGCAAAGACAGCCTCTTCAATAAATGGTGCTGGGAGAATTGGATAGCCACGTGCAAAAGAATGAAACTGGACTGCTATTTGTCACCATGTACCAAAGTTAATTCAAAATGGATCAAAGACTTAAGCATAAGACCTGACACAATAAACTGCATAGAAGAAAACATAGGTACTAAACTTATGGACCTTGGGTTCAAAGAGCATTTTATGAACTTGACTCCAAAGGCAATGGAAGTAAAAGCTAAAATAAACGAATGGGACTATATGAAACTTAAAAGCTTCTGCACAGCAAAAGAAACCATTGACAAAATAAAGAGGTCACCAACTGAATGGGAGAAGATTTTTGCAAACAGTGCCTCCGATAAGGGGCTAGTATCCAGAATATACAAGGAACTCATGCAACTCAACAACAAAAAAACAAACAACCCAATTGAAAAATGGGCAGAGGACTTGAAGAGACATTTCTCCAAAGAGGACATACAAATGGCAAATAGACATATGAAAAAATGCTCAACATCACTAATCATCAGAGAAATGCAAATCAAAACCACAATGAGATATCACCTCACCCCAGTCAGAATGGCTATTATCAACAAGACAAATAGTAACAAGTGTTGGAGAGGCTGTGGAGAAAAAGGAACCCTCATACACTGTTGGTGGGAATGCAGACTGGTACAGCCGTTATGGAAGGCAGTGTGGAGGTTTCTCAAAGAATTACGAATAGAATTGCCATATGACCCAGCAATCCCTCTTCTGGGTATCTCCCCAAAAAATCTGAAAACATTTAGAGATAAAGACACGTGTGCTCCAATGTTCATTGCAGCTTTGTTTACAGTGGCCAAGACATGGAAACAACCAAAATGTCCTTCGATAGATGAATGGATAAAGAAGTTGTGGTATATATACACAATGGAATACTATTCGGCAGTAAGAAAAGATGATATAGGAACATTTGTGACAACATGGATGGATCTTGAGAGATTAATGCTGAGCGAAACAAGTCAGAAAGAAAAAGCAGAGAACCATGTGATTTCACTGATATGTGGTATATAAACCAAAAACAACAAAAGAACAAGACAAACAAATGAGAAACAGAAACTCATAGACACAGACAATAGTTTAGTGGTTGCCAGAGGGTAACGGGGGTTGGGGGGTGGGGGGTGGGAGATGAGGGTAAGGGGGATCTAATATATGGTGATGGAAGGAGAACTGACTCTGGGTGGTGAACACACAATGGGATTTATAGATGATGTAATACAGAATTGTTCACCTGAAATCTATGTAATTTTACTAACAATTGTCACCCCAATAAATTTAATTAAAAAAAAAAAAAGAAGGAAGAACTTTTGTTCTTCTACAGTTCTTAGTACAGGGTTTTAGACATAATAAGCTCCCATCTTGAGGAATTAATGAGATAGAAACACTGATTTCCAGAATTTTATTATTTTCGTTAAACAGACAGTGCCATTATCTGGCACTGCAAAATATTTTCCCCAAATTATCAAGCAATGGGCAATTCCCTGTCAGAAATCCAAAGAAATAGTCAAATTACTAATTTTAACTATACACAATTCTCTAGATCAGGAGATTAATTCTTATCTGGTAAAATAACCCAGACCTAAAGAAGCTTATCACACACACACGCGCGCACACACACACACACACACACACACGTGTGTTTTGCTTTTGCCAGAAGACTATCTGACCTAACTATCCTGGAGGTAAACTGATATAATGAATAACGATGATGAAGAACCTCTGAATGGTGATAGGGATGTAAAGTACAGCATAAGGAATATAGTCAATGATATTATAATATGTATGATGTCAGATGGGTACTAGATTTATCGGGTTGATCACCTCACAAGTTATATAAATGTCTAATCATTATTCACCTGAAATCACTGTACACCTGAAACTAATATAATATTGTATGCCAACTATAATTGAAATATATATGTATATATATGTATATATATACACATATATATTTAAATGATTAAAGCAAAGAAACTCTGACTCCTACCCTCAGTTGGTTGCCTATCCCACCATGCACATTAGTCAAGCACAGTAAAAGTCCATATAAACATGACTTTTTATATCTTGTTTCTGTGATTAAATATATTAACTCTCCCTCCCAGCTTTGCACCATCTGTGTGTTCAATCACCAAATTATGCCCTCACTTAAGTCAGTGTGGGGGCAGAGCCCCAGAAAGTAGTTTCCAGGCTCTCGGCCTCACATAGACAGGTGCTGGCTCAGGTAGCGAATGCCCATCAACTGTGATTGCATGGCCATCAGCTGTGGCTAGTTGGCCGTCAGCTGTAACCAGTGAGCCATTGGCCACTAATATAACTGCTGTGGCTACGCTAGCAGAAAATGGGGGCTAGCAAGAAGATGGTGGCTGAGCCTGCAAGCGGCGCAGTGAGGGTTGAGAATTGTGTGGCTCCTGTTTCCTGTTTCTCCAACCCAACTGCCAGTGAGAGTATAGTGGTATGACTCCCCTACCTATGGCTCCGTGGGTGTTCCTTTTGGGCCTGGCCATATCCTGCATTCTAGTGTGGGGAGCGGGAGCAGAGACCCCGCCGGACGCCCCGCACAACACATGGCGTAATCGGCAGGATCCCCTGCGTGACAGTCAGCTATGAAAATGTTAAGTTAGGACAGGGCCAAGGACAGAACCTCCTGACACATCACATTGGAGGTTTATCTCAGTGGATATATTTCCATTAAAATCAACTCTTTAGATCCAATTATTTAATCAGTCATGAACACACTCCCCACCCCATCTGCACTTTCTTGTAGTCCAAAATTCACCAGTTTTTCCCAAAAGATAACATGAGATATTTTATTAGATATTCCTCTGAACTCCAGGTAGGTTCTACCCTATTGCCCTACCTTTGCTAAACAAAAATGCAATACCCACTCCACCCTGCCAAAAAAAGTACCAGAAATGCTGCGTGTAGTGACTGGCTATAGAGTTACATAACAGAAGAGAAACAGAGAGATAGAGATTAGAGATCTGCCACAATTCTGTGAAGTCCAGATTGGCATGACTCAAGTAATAAGATTCTTTCCACTTTTATTGGAAGACTGAGTCACTCTCTAATCTTTTGCAACTTCTCAAACTTTGCCTTCCTTAATCAAATTCTGACCATCTAGGCCTACATTCTTCTTAGGCTCACACATATTGCCTAAGCACACACACATTGTGCCCTTCAGAGATTCTGAGGCTTTTCAAGCCAGGGAGCTCATAAGACCACCTATCATTAACACCCACTTCATTTATCAGATGATGGAACCAAGTCCCAGAAAAGGGACGTGATTTGTTGCAGGTCTTATAGTAAGTTAGCATCTGAGTTGGAACTAGAAGTTCCCTTCCTGACTTCTGGCAGTGCTCTGTTCACCAGTGTTCACAACTTCAATGGACAAAACACACTCTCAATCTTGCCTTAGCCACTAAAATTAAGCTATACACTGATTTTGGATATTTTCTGAATTACCTCCATCTTTGTCAAGTTGTGCTTCTCAAGCTTTTGACTTCTTTTTTTGTGGACTTTGAGAACTGGAGAAAAGCAAGCAATTGTGATCAATGGGCTGCATTGTTTGGCATTTGTCTCATATAGCACAAAGCCTAATCATTTATTTTGTACAGAGCTGCTGTCAAACTACCAGATATAAAGTCTAGATGATAATAAACATTTCTATTTTTCAGAGACAACATGAATAACATGAGTTTGAAATATAAGATTATAAGTAAGGAATGATCTAATACTACGTTTCCTTTTTTTAACAGAAAGGATTAACTGTTCAAAACACACTACAAAGCACATAATGGGCATGTAAAAATGTTATTCACCTCAGAACAAAAAGTTGGTAACAATTTAAAAACCCTTAATAATTATGGTAATTTCAAACAATAGAAAACCATGAAGCCATTAAAAATATCAGGGCACCAAATTCTCTATTGAAATAGAAACATAATCATGCTAAAGTTTTAAGTGGTAATGAAACAGTGTATTAAATAATATATGGTATGATTTCATTTCTGTGGAAGAAAGGTAAGTATATCTTCTTTTTTTTTTTTTTTTTTTTTTAAGAATCAGGAGAGACATACAGATACCAAGGAGTTAAATATGGCTATCTATGTGGATATTATTTTCCTTTTTGCTTGTATATATGTTCTCATTTTTCTAAAATTAAGCATTTATCACATTTGTTGTAAGATAACCAATAAATTAAATGTATGCTAGACAGTGGAAAGTAATTTATCCTGGAACCAAGTAAGACCATAATTCCATCACCATATTTTTGACCAGTGCTTTCTAATATCCCAGGATCTTCATACAGCTTTGGGTGATAGATAGGACACATAGGCAGCTAAAGTGAGAGCTATAGAGTGTATGTAAATTGAATAGGAGTTTACAACCAGCTACTTTATGGTAGAAGGAGGGTTAAAATACATATCCTTTAATATCCAAAGTAGGGTACGTTTTTGCTATGTCACGTGGTTTCCTGTAAGCATGGTTCACCTTTAATTTTCAAAACAGGAAATTAAGGAATGTTAAGTAATTTGATTATGGTTGTATCTAAAAGCCAGTGAAATCTCTCCTCCCCCAGGACAGTAGGGGAGGCTTCCAGTCAAGATGGCAGAGTAGGTAAATGTTGGGCTCTCCTCCTCCTGCAACCACCTCAAAATTACAACTAATCTACAGATCAAGCATCATTGAGAATCTCTTGAAGTCTTGCTGAACATAAGTCTTATAACTAAGGACATATAGAAGAAGATTCCTCAAGACTGCTAGGAAGGGAAGATACATGGAATGGGCTGCTCCCACACTCATGTGTGGCAGTTAAAGATTGGGAGGGACGTCTCACTTGCAGAGGTTCCCCACTGATAAATGAGGGCTCCCAGCCTTACATCAGGCTCCCCAGCCCAGGGTTCCAGTGAGGGAGAGAGAGAATTCCCCATAACATCTGTCCGTGAAAACCAGTGGAGATTGTGGCTGAGAGAAACAACAGGCAGCTAGAGTCCCAGGCTTTCATCTTAAAGGGTTCATGCACAGATTTACTCACTGACAGACTCACTGCTCTGAACTCCAGCATGGGTGCAGTAGCTCAAAAGTTATCAGGGACACATAAGGAGAAACTGAAATGTCTGGATTTAGGGCGAGGGAAGGAGAGCCAGCTTCCCTAAGTGATGGCAGAAGCCATTCCTTTGTTGACCCTCCCCCCCAATCAGCATGCAGACAAAAGCGGGCACCATATCTGACTCTCCATCAACCTGGCTACCACCATTCATCACATCCTGGTGATTCCCTGAGACTCCACCTCACCCAACTTGTGGGACCAACCAACCCCTTTCTAATGACTTTTCTATACACACAGCCTGTCTTAGCTCATGCAGAGAACTTTTCTAAAACCTCTCAAATGTTTGCAAGTCTCAATAAAGCAAAATCTGGCCTTGATTATGGTTGTATCCCCACACATCTTGCTAAGCACACCCAAGCTTGGCACTAGTGATAAATAGCCTCAGTTCACAGTTTAGCCTCTCCCAGTCACCTCCAAGAACATCACAAGTGGCAACCATCTGCAGATCACTTTGTAGCACATAGCAAGTGGACCCAGGCATGGCACAAGTAGCAGCAACACACCCATGGCCAGCTTCTCATGACACCAGAGAACAACAAAACTGCCACAAAAAAGACACCCAAAGGAAGACTTGGAAGGCATCAGAGGCCCACTAAACCAAAGCCTCTTCCATAGGATCGGCCCCAGCACAACAGCTCCTCTACTATAGTAATGGCCAGACCTCACAACCAATCAGCCTATGGGACAATCTTTTCCATTGACATGGCAACAGAAATCAAGGCTCAACTATGACAGGAGGGAGGAAACACACAACACACACAAAGGGTATACCTGGAGCACCCAGATCAGGTAACCTGTGAGACTGTGCCACTGGGCTCCATGGGGCACCTACTATATAAGGCCACCCTACTACACTGGGAGACATAGCAGCTCTACCTAATGCATAGAAACAAACAGAAGGAGACTGCCAAAATGAGGAGACAAAGAAATATGTCCCAAATGAAAGATCAAAACAAAGCTCCAGAAAAAGAACTAAACAAAATGGAGACAAGCAATCTAATAGATGCAAAGTTCAAAACACTAGTTATAGATGCTCAATGATCTCAGTGAGAACTTCAGCAAAGAGATAAAATACATAAAGATGGAGATGTAAATCATACAAAAGAACTAGTCAGAGATGAAGACTATAATAACTGAAATGAAAAATACATTAGTATTCTGTGAAAAATTAACAGTACATTAGATGAAGCAGAGAACAGAATCAGCAAATTGCGGACTAAGGTAACAGAAAACACCCAGTTGGAACACCACAAAGAAAAAAGAATCGAAAACATTGATGATAGATTAAGGGGCCTCTGGGGCAACATCGTGTGTACCAAATTTTGGATCATACGGGTACCAGAAGGAGAAAAGGGAGAGCAAGCTTGAACACCTATTTTAAGAAACAATGACTGAAACTTCTCTAACCTGCTGAAGAAAATAGACATACAAGCCCAGGAAGCACAAGAGACCCAAACAAAATGAAACGAAAAGACCCACACCGAGGCGCATCATAACATAATTAAAATGTGAAAGGTTAAAGACAAAGAGTTAATCTTTTAAAAAGCAAGAGAGATTAAGTCATAAAAATGGCAGCATGAGGTGAGTCTCTTGAAATCTCCCCTGGAATTTGCAACAAATTGAACAACTCTAATTTCACAAAGGATTCCCTGTGCAGCAGACAGGCAAGACTAAGAGAAACGCAATTGAAATCATCTAAAGGTGGGCAAATTGGGCAAGCAGGGGAGGATGGAAGTGAGAAAAGCAGAGACGTGGGCCTCGGAGGCACAGAAGCAGGCCTAGCTCGGAGCTCTGAGCTCCCTGCATTTCGGAGCTACTGCAAATGTGGGAGAGGGAAGAACTCAGACTGATAGCACTCCATTTATGGCCCACAGTTGTGCCTCAGGGGTCAGCATATAACATGGCTGAACCCAATGCTCATGGCAGAGAACTTGGAACAAAGACTGAGGAGAAAAGGGTGAAAATGGAAATTTAAGCTCTCACTGACAAGTAGGTGACAGAAGGCTTAGACACGGAGCCTTGTTGCACCCTCCCTACCCTCCCAGAGCTTACCCCAAACCCACCTCCCCAGTGCTAGAGGCAGAACGGTAGCAGTGTCAGATCAAAACAATGCAATATTTGCAGTCCTGAGAACAGCAGCACGCAGCCACGGACTTGCAGCCAAACTAGTTGTGGCAAAGTGGAGGAAGCCTTAGGTGCAGGACTGGCTGCGCTGGTGGTTGCTGCCATTACTCTGGGCCACCTCTCACAACCCACTCTGCCCCTGTCCCCACCTACCTGGGCGGATCCCTGATGGAGTAAAGAGAGCCATTGAAACACACAGACTCTGAAACTGGTGCAGAAAGAGCTTTGGAAATTCAGAAGCTCTCCATATCCCCCCACAGAGGTGGTGACCCATGACCCAGGTGATTTGTTCACAAAGGAGAAGCATGCTTTCCAGGGAATCCACCCATTGTATGTGTGTGAAGCCGGAACAGTGAAGAGAAAATATAACACTACAGTGTGAGAGAAACTAAAAGGCTGCTGTCAGAGAGAAAATAAAACATTCTACCAACATCTAACAGAGAACAAAAGAAAGACCTCTTTGATCAACCTATTGCAGGACCCACTCCTGTAGATAACTAGGAAGATAAATAATAATCCATTAATTGCCATGAATAACCAAGGTAACAAGGCAGCTCAGGAAGAAAATAAAAAGTCTCTAGGAAGGGAACTTAAAGACATGGTATATGTGAATTAAATGATAGAGAATTCAAGATTACAGTACTGAGAAAATTGAACGAGATGCAAGAAAACACAGACACTTTAATGAACTCAGAAACACAATCAAAAAAAAAATGAACGTTTTACCAAAGAGATTGAAATTTTAAAAAAGAACCAAATAGAATTTCTGGAGATAAAGAACTCAATGAAAGAAATGGAGAATGAAACAGCCAGCTTAAGTAATAGAGTTGAACAGATGGAGAAAAGAATCTGTGACATCAAATACAGAAATCTAGAAATGACACAGATGGATGACGAGACAGACTTGACAGTAAAAAGAAATGAAAGAACTCTACAAGAACTTTCTGACTCCATCAGAAACAGCAATATAAGAATAATGGGCATACCAGAAGGAGAAGAAAAGGGTAAGGGAATAGAGAATATATTCAAATAGTCGATGAGATTCTTCCCAAACTTGTGGAAAGAACTGGATCCTCAAATCCAAGAAGCAAATAGAACACCTAAGTACCTCAATCCAAAAGGCCTTCTCCAACATTGTATTGAAACTGTCAAAAATTAACGACAAAAGAAGAATCCTTGATTTTCCAGAAAAATGGCGGCGTGAGGTGAGCCTCTGTAAAGCTCCCCTGGAATTTACAAAGAATCGAACAACAAAAACTCCACAAAGAACTCCCTGCACAGCAGACAGGCAAGACGAAGAGGCCCACTACCGACTGAAATCACCTACAGGTGGGAGATTCGCGCGAGTGGAGGGAGGAGGAAAGGGAGAAGTGCGTGGAGACAGAGCCGCGCGGGCGCAGGACGCAGACCTAGCTCAGTGCACCGAGCTCGCTGCTTCCCGGAACTACCGCAGCTGTGGGAGATCGGACTGCTAGGGCTCCGCCAGGGCTCCACAGGGCTGAGGGGACAGCATATACCACAGCTGAACCCAACGCTCACGGCAGAGACCTCGGAGAAAAGACTGAGGGACGAAGGCTGAAAACGGTGGTTTAAGCCCTCACTGCCGAGCAGAGAATGGAAGCCTTAGGCACTGAGACTAGCCGCCCCCCCCCCCCCCGTCCCCTCCTAGAGCTCGCCCCGCCCCCACCTGCCCGGTGCTAGAAGCGAAACAGTAGCAGTGTCAGATCAAAACAACAGAAAATTTGCTGTTTTGAGAACTGTGGACCGCAGACACAAATTCACAGCCCAACTAGTTCTGGCAAAGGGGAGGGAGCTGTGGAAGCAGGACCGGCTGTGGTGGTGGTCGCCACCATTGCTCTGGGCCACCTCTCATAACTCACCCCGCCCCTGACCCCACCTATCTGGGCGGATCCCTGCAGGAGTAAAAAGAACTGCTGAAACACACGGGCTCTGAATCAAGAGCTGGAAGAGCTTTGGAACATCAAAAGCTCTCCGCATACCCACCGGGACACTGCGCCCTGTGACCTAGACGAACTATTAACAAAGGAGAAGCTCGTCTCCCAGGGAATCCCCCCCCATTGTGTGAGAAGCAGGAATAGTGCAGAGAAAACATAGCACTACCGTGTGGGAGAAGAAAAATAAATTGCAGTTGGAGAAATAATAAAACATTCTACCAACAAGTACTGAAAAACAAAAGAAAGACCGCTTTCTATCAACCTGTTGCAGAAGTCACTCCTGTAGATGTCTAGGAAGACAAATAGTAAACCAGTAATCACCATGAATAACCAAGGCAACAAGACAGCTCAGAAAGAAAGTGAAAAATCTCCAGAAAAGGCACTTAAAGATACAGAAATATGTGACTTAAATGACAGAGAATTCAAGATTGCAGTTCTGAAAAAACTCAACGAGATACAGGAAAACACAGAAAGGAAGTTAAAGGAACTCAGAAACTCAATCAAAGAACAGCATGAGCATTTTACGAAAGAGATTGAAATTTTAAAAAGAACCAAATAGAATTTCTGGAGATTAAGAACTCAGTAGAAGAAATTAAGAATGAAATAACCAGGTTAGGTAGTAGAGTTGACCAGATGGAGGAAAGAATCAGTGACATCGAAGATAGAAACCTGGAAATGACACAGATGGAAGAAGAAAGAGACTTGAGACTTAAAAGAAATGAAAGAACTCTACAAGAACTTTCTGACTCCATCAGAAAGAGCAATAGAAGAATAATGGGCATACCAGTAGGAGAAGAAAGAGAGAAGGGAACAGAGAATATATTCAAACAAATTGTCGATGAGAACTTCCCAAACATGTGGACAGAACTGGACACTCGAATCCAAGAAGCAAATAGAACACCTAATTACCTCAATCCCAACAGGCCTTCTCCAAGTCACATTGTATTGAAGCTATCTAAAATCAACGACAAAGAAAGAATCCTCAAGGCAGCCAGGGAAAAGAAGACGGTAACTTACAAAGGAAAGCCCATTAGATAATCATCAGATTTTTCAGCAGAAACTCTACAAGCCAGGAGGGAGTGGAACCAAATATTCAAACTATTGAAAGAGAGAAATCATGAGCCAAGAATAATATATCCAGCAAAGATATCCTTTAGATATGAAGGAGGAATAAAGACCTTTCCAGACATACAGAAGCTGAGGGAATTTTCTAATACACGACCTGCACGACAAGAAATACTAAAGGAGGCTATTCGACCACCATCAACAGGGACAATTTGTGGCAACCAAAATTCGAAAAGGGGGAAAGTAAAGGCCTGAACTGGAATATGGGAATGGAGAAAGTAAGCGTGCTGAAGAAAATGGAATACTCTAAATATCAAACTTTCTTTTACATAAACTTAAGTGTAACCACTCAAACAACATCCAGAACTGAAATATATACGTAATAAAAGAAGAAACAGAGGGAAACATCATAGAATACCACCACACAGAAATAATAGACAACAACAAAAAGGCAAAGAAACAATGGAGACACAGCCTTACCAGAAAACTAAAGATAGAATGACAGGAAATCCTCATATATCAATAATCACCCTAAATGTAAATGGACTGAACTCACCAATAAAAAGGCACAGAGTAGCAGATTGGATCAAAAAACTAAACCCAACCATATGCTGTCTCCAAGAGACACATCTCAGCTACAAGGACAAGCATAGACTCAAAGTGAAAGGGTGGAAATTGACACTCCAAGCAAATGGTACCCAGAGAAAATCAGGTGTAGCCATAATGATATCAGATGAAACAGACTTCAAGGTGAAAAAGATAACAAGGGACAAAGATGCCAGTTCACTCCTGACTCCCACAAGGGGTGGTGGGCTCCGCCCCCTGCAACTAAGATTGAACACGGCACCTTGAGCTCAGCTGCCACTGAGCTCGCAGATGCTCAGTTGGTTGGATGCGCGTCCTCTCTACAACAAGATTGCCAGTTGGACTCCCGCAAGGGATGGTGGGCTGTGTCCCCTGCAACTAGGAATAAAACGGCAACTGGACCTGGAGCTGAGCTGTGCCCTCCACGGCTAAGACTGAAAGGACAACAACTTGAAGCTAAACTGTACCCTCCACAACTAAGATTGAAAGGACAACACTAAGACACATCATAATTAAAATGTCAAAGGTTAAAGACAAAGAGAGTATCTTAAAAGGAGCAAGAGGAAAGCAGGTAGTTATCTACAAGGGAGCTCCCATAAGACTATAAGCTGATTTCTCAACAGAAACTTTGTGGGCCAGAAGGGATTGGCACAAAATATTCAAAGTGATAAAAAGCAAGGACCTACAATCAAGATTACTCTACCCAACAAAGCTATCATTTAGAATCAAAGGACAGATAAAGAGCTTCCCAGACAAGAAAACGCTAAAGGAGTTCATCACCACCAAACCAGTATTACATGGAATCTTCAAGGGACTTCTTTAAGATGAAAAATATATATATATGAATAATAAATTGGCAACAACGACATACTTATCAATAATTACTTTCCATGTAAATGGATTAAATGCTCCAATCAAAACATAGGGAGTCAGAATGGATAAGAAAACAAGACCCTTACATAAACTGCCTACAAGAGACTCACTTCAGATCAAAAGACACATACAGACTGAAAGTAAAGAGATGGAAGAAGATATTTCACGAAAATCGAAACAAACAAAAAAGTTGCGGTAGCAATACTTATACCAGGCAAAACAGACTTTAAAACAAAGGCTATAACAAGAGACAAAAAGGACCCAGTAATCCCACTTCTGGGGATTTATCTGAAGAAACCCAAAACGCTACTGCGAAGGGACAGGGTCATCCACATGTTCACTGCAGCATTATTTATAATGGCCAAGATATGAATGCAACATGGATGTCCCTGAAAGGATGAATGAATAAAGAGGTTATATATATATATATATATATATATATATATATATATATATATATATATAATGGAATATTACTAAGCCATAAAAAAGAATGAAATCTTGCCATCTGCAACACCACGGGTGGACCTAGAGCATATTGTTGAATGTCATAAGTTAGACAAATTTCGTATGCTTTCACTTATACGTGGAATCTAAAGAACAAAATAAACAAATGAAACAAACAAATTCATAGACACAGAACATTTGTGATGGTTGCCAGATGGGAGGGGTTTTGGTATTGGGAAAGGGGAAGGAATTAAGAAGTACAAATTGGTTGTTACACAGTAGTCATGGGGATGTAGGGTATAGCATAAGGAATATTGTCAGTAATATTGTAATAACTGTGTATTGTGTCAGATGGGGACTAGATTTATCCAGGTGATAGATGGGAGGTGGGGTTAGGAGCGGGGTGAAAAAAGTGAAGGGATTAAAAAATATAAAACATCAGACTATACATTCTTTTCTAGTGTACATGGAACATTCTCAAGGATAGACCATATATTGGGACATAAAATCAGTCTCAACAAATTTAAGAAGATTGAAATCATACCATGCATATTCTCTGATCACAAGGCTTTGAAATTGGATATCAACTGTAAAAAGAAAGCGGGGAAAAAACACAAATACATGGAGATTAAACAACATACTTTTAAAGAAGGACTGGGTCAAAGAAGAAATTAGAGGAGAGATCAAAAGATACATAGAAACAAATGACAATGAAAATACATCATACCAAAATTTTTGGGATACAGCGAAAGCAGTTTTAAGAGGGAAATTTATCTCATTACAGGCCTATCTCAAGAAACAAGAAACTCCCAAATAAATAACCTCATGTTACACCTTAAAGAACTAGAAAAAGAAGAACAAGTAAAACCCAAGGTCAGCAGAAGAAAGGAAATAACAAAAATTAGAGCAGAACTAAATGAAATAGAGAACAAAAAGACAATAGAACAAATTAATGTGACAAAGAGCTGGTTCTTTGAAAAGATTAACAAAATTGTCAAACCCTTGGCTAGACTTACTAAGATAAAAAGAGAGAAGACACTGATTAACAAAATCAGAAACGTCAAAGGGGAAGTTATCACTTAATAAAATGGGTATAGAAGGAAAACACCTTAACATAATAAAGGCCATATATGACAAGCCCTCTGCTAATCTCATAATTAATGGAGAAAAACTGAAGCCCTTTGCTCTACGTTCAGGAACACGACAGGGATGTCCCCTATCACCTCTGCTTTTCAACATAGTCTTGGAAGTCCTTGCCAGAGCAATCAGGCAAGAGAAAGAAATAAAAGGCATCCAAATTGGGAATGAAGAAGTTAAATTATCACTCTTTGCAGATGACATGATGCTATATATAGAAAACCCTAAAGACTCCACCAAAAAGCTATTAGAAACAATCAACGAATACAGTAAAGTTGCCGGCTACAAAATCAACGCACAAAAGTCCATTGCCTTCCTATATACTAACAATGAAATCTCAGAAAAAGAAATACAAAAAACAATTCCTTTTGCAATTGCAGCAAAAAGAATAAAATACCTAGGAATAAACTTAACCAAGGATGTGCAAGACCTATATGCTGAAAACTATAAGACATTTTTGAAAGAAATTGAAGAAGACACAAAGAAATGGAAAGACATTCCGTGCTCATGGATTGGAAGAATCAACATAGTTAAAATGGCCATATTACCCAAAGCAATATACAGATTCAATGCAATCCCCATCAAAATCCCAATGGCATATTTTAAAGAAATAGAACAAAAAATCATCAGATTTGTTTGGAACCACAAAAGACCCCGAATAGCCAAAGCAATCTTAAGGAAAAAGAACAATAATGGAGGTATCACACTTCCTGACTTTGGCTTGTACTACAGGGCTACAATAATCAAAACAGCATGGTATTGGCAGAAAAACAGACACATAGACCAATGGAATAGAATTGAGAACCCAGAAATAAAACCACATAAATATGGACAGATAATTTTTGACAAAGAAGCTAAAAACATACAATGGAGCAAAGACAGCCTCTTCAATAAATGGTGCTGGGAGAACTGGATAGCCACGTGCAAAAGAATGAAACTGGACTGCCATTTGTCACCATGTACCAAAGTTAATTCAAAATGGATCAAAGACTTAAGCATAAGACCTGACACAATAAACTGCATAGAAGAAAGCATAGGTACTAAACTTATGGACCTTGGGTTCAAAGAGCATTTTATGAACTTGACTCCAAAGGCAATGGAAGTAAAAGCTAAAATAAACGAATGGGACTATATGAAACTTAAAAGCTTCTGCACAGCAAAAGAAACCATTGACAAAATAAAGAGGCCACCAACTGAATGGGAGAAGATTTTTGCAAACAGTGCCTCCGATAAGGGGCTAGTATCCAGAATATACAAGGAACTCATGCAACTCAACAACAAAAAAACAAACAACCCAATTGAAAAATGGGCAGAGGACTTGAAGAGACATTTCTCCAAAGAGGACATACAAATGGCAAATAGACATATGAAAAAATGCTCAACATCACTAATCATCAGAGAAATGCAAATCAAAACCACAATGAGATATCACCTCACCCCAGTTAGAATGGCTATCACCAATAAAACAAATAGTATCAAATGTTGGAGAGGCTGTGGAGAAAAAGGAACCCTCATACACTGTTGGTGGGAATGCAGACTGGTGCAGCCGTTATGGAAGGCAGTGTGGAGGTCCCTCAAAAAATTACGAATAGAATTGCTATATGACCCAGCAATCCCTCTCCTGGGTATCTACCCAAAAAATCTGAAAACATTTAGAGATAAAGACACGTGTGCTCCAATGTTCATTGCAGCTTTGTTTACAGTGGCCAAGACATGGAAACAACCAAAATGTCCTTCGATAGATGAATGGATAAAGAAGTTGTGGTATATACACAATGGAATACTATTCGGCGGTAAGATGATATAGGAACATTTGTGACAACATGGATGGATCTTGAGAGATTAATGCTGAGCGAAACAAGTCAGACAGTAAAAGCAGAGAACCATGTGATTTCACTGATATGTGGTATATAAACCAAAAACAACAAAAGAACAATACAAACAAATGAGAAACAAAAACTCATAGACACAGACAATAGTTTAGTGGTTACCAGAGGGTAAGGGGGGTGGGGGGTGGGGGGTGGGAGATGAGGGTAAGGGGGACCGAATATATGGTGAAACCCTGTACCTTACTTACAGAAATTTTTCTTAACTTCTTACAAGGAAAACATTTTTAAATGATGAATGAATGTTGAATTTCATCAAATGCTTTTTGGTAACTACAAGATGATTATATTTTTCATTTCTTTTATTAATATTCTAAATTATATCAATAGATTTTCTAATCTTGAATCATTCTTGTATTCCTGGGGTACATCCTATTTGGTTGTGATGTATTATTCTTTTACTATACACATAACGATGTATTTGACTGGATAATATTCTATTTAGCATGCTTTCATCTATGCTTATAAATAAAGATGGCTTATAGCATTATTTTCTGTTATCCTTTTCTGATTTTGCTATCAGACATAAGAATAGATGCATCTGAGTAGCTCTCAAGCTCTTACTATATACTCTGAAAGAATTTGCATACTAGGAGTTAACTGTTTCTTAACAGTTTTTTGGGGTCGTACTTTGAACCAGATTTTTATACTGGGGTGTTCAAGCTTTCTAGTTTTTCTTGGATCCATTTTGGATATATTTCCTCTCTGGAAAAGTGTTCTCTTTTGAAGATTTTGATGTCAAATTGCTAAGATTCTCTTTTGAGATTTAAAAAATTCTCTACTATATTACTAGCTTTGTACACTATTTAATTCTTAGTATTGTTTATTCCTAACTTCTTTCTTTTCTCATGATCATTTATGCCCAGGTTTGTTCCTTTCACTAGTCTCTTCAAAGAACATTTTTGGTCATCATCTCTCTGTTTTGTATGTATTATCTTTCATTAATTTAATCTTTATTCTTTGTTATTTCTTTACTCTTCCTCCTCCTATTTTCTGGCTTTTTCTTTTTTTAGCTTCATGTTTAGTTTTTTAAAAAAACCTTGTGGTTGAGAGCCCACTGGCCCATGTGGGAATCAAACCGGCAGCCTTTGGAGTTAGGAGCATGGAGCTCTAACCGACTGAGCCACCGGGCTGGCCGCTTTGGGTTCATCTTGTTTGGGACTCTCTGTGCTTCCTGGGCTTACATATCTATTTCCTTCACCAGGTTAGGGAACTTTTTTCATAATGACTTCTTCAAATAGGTTTTCTATTCTTTTTTTTCCTCTCTCTCTTCTCCTTCTGGTATTCCTATGATATGAATATTGGTATGCTTAATGTTGTCCAAGAGGCCTCTTAAACTATCCTCATCTTTTTGTATTCTTTTTTCTTTTTGCTGTTATGATCGAGTGTTTTCTGCTACCTTATCTTCTAAATCACTGATTTCATCTTCTGCTTCATCTAATCTACTCTTGATTCCCTGTAATATATTCTTCATTTCAGTTATTGTGTTCTTTACTGCTGTCTTTTTTATGTTTCCTATCCACAGGCAAAATAATCCCTTCGTAGTCACCAAAAACTGTTACCAAACTGAAGAGGTTTGGTTTCTCTCCACACATGAATGCCAATAGAGACAAGAACAGGAGTTTGCAGCAAAGAAAGTAGAGGTTTAGTCTAGTAAATGGCACCAAGCCCCAAAACACAAGTATGCTAGCACTCAAAGACCTGGCTCTTTGGTCGCATGTAAGTTACAGATTATATAGGTCAAAATCACAAGATGCAATGGGTTTGGGGTTCAGAATCGTGGAGGGAGCTGATTGGTTGGAGGTGAGGTAAGGGTAATGAATCATTTCTTCGGGTCTTGAGGACAGTTCTGAGGTCTTCTCCAGCATCTCTCTGTCTGGTCTCATGGGAAAGTAGCCAGGGTTTTTTCCACCTTAGGGCTCAGGAACTGAAACATAACTTAGGTCAAGATGTTATCTTTAGCCTACCAGAGGTCCAGACCATGTGACCCTTAGTCAGGTTGGAGCTACTGTCTGCTGCCTTAGGGGTTGCTGATAATCAGGGGAAAGGCTAGGTTGCTGAGGGGTATATATATATAGAGAGAGGCATATGCTTTCTAAAACTAGGATTTAAAGCTAAATTTAATCAAAGCTGTAAGGACCGTGGGTTTCAGAGGGACTAGTTCAACAGGAAAGTAGGAACTTTTAGCTGAAGTTTCTATTTCTGAAACAGGTTCTTGTTTTACTTCTCCATTAGATTCATCAACTTCTGCCACAGTTGTTCACTTTGGTTCACTCTTGTAGAGTCTATAATCTGGATCACAGTGAGTTCCATTTCTTGTATATCCTTGAACTTGATGAATCTTCTTTTCTTCAGGGAGATGGACTGGCCCCCTTCTATAACAGAACAAGTAGCTGCTATCACTGGGCAGAGGGGGTTTATGGGAGGCTGCTCTGTAAAGCCATGGACTAAGGAAGTGGAGGACAAGGTGTGACTACTTCCTCTTCCTCATTTTTATGCTTAACTGTTAAGGAAGGCTTTGATACTACCATACCATAGTGCCTCTTTGCTATTTGTGTTTACTTAGTCCTTCCATGACATCTGGAATTCTCCAAAGTTCTTTCTGAATCTGTTCACACTGAATTCTTGCTGATTCAGTCTGAACTTCACCAAGACGATCTAGCTGCTCTACCATCTGGTTCCTGGTAACAGTTACATGATATTCTAACATATCATATTCTCTCCATGCTCCTTCCAGTTCATCATTTGCTCGAAAGAGTTCTCGACATGTACCAAGCAGTCCACTTTGTAAGTCATCCCTCTGTAATACCACAGGCTGCTGCATTATCTACATTCATTTCTATCTCTTGGCTGGCTGACAGCAAAGCTTGCTCAAGCTTGTATTTCTCCTTGTGGAGTTGCTGAAGTTTCTCTTACAGGGCATGTACCACTTTATCTTGTTCACATAGGTGGCTTAATATGGCATCAATGCTTACTTCTTCAGGTCTGAATTTTTATAATGTTCTTCTGCATTCATCTTGTATTCCATTTTGCCCTGCAGACTCTGGGGACTAACTGTAAAGCTAGGCCAGCTGGCACTGACCTCCTGTCAGGCACATAGATATGCTTGGGGTGATGGATCGTCTTGTGCCTGTGGTTTATCATCACATCTCCTCTCTGAATTGGTAAAGACAGTTATAATCTGTAAGTTTACTGAGAGGAGTATCCCTGATAAGCAGCTACTGACCCATGGGAAGGTGATATGAGAATAGAGTACATTGTTTGGTTATAAATATTAACCGTGATTTTAGGACTGGTCAATATACTATGATGAGGGAGTGTGCTCTGCTTATTATAAAACTGATACTGCTGCCATTCATAGAGCTGCCACATTGTGGTATCTCTCATTAATCTTCATTTTTCTTCTTCTCGAGGTCCTACTGTTTTATCATGAATGGAAAGGGTTACACTGCAGATACTTTCATGCTTGGCCTTGCTGTTTCTTGGGAGTGTTCTACAACCTTCAGGATAGCGGGCCATAATCTGGGCTCTGTGGCTTGGCATATTTCCTGCCAATATTTGGTGAGAAATTACTCCCCTGGTTTCTTCCTCATGACCCCTCTCCTGTATTTTAATCCACTGTTCCAACTGTTGCATCGAATTGGTTCTCTGTATGACTTGATCAGCCTCTGTATGTAACAGCTCTGTATTTGGGTGATTTCCACCTCTAAGATCTGCCAGGCTAACATTGACTGTTTTGTTCTCTGAACTATTCACATTGACTGGCCTATATTGTCCAGTCTGAGCTGGGCGTGATGACCCACTCTTATATTCAGGTGGTGGAGAATTCAACTTTACACTATTAATTTTTTTAAATATCTATCTTGACTATCCTTCTTCAAGCCATGTTTTTCAGCTTCAAATGCTTTTTTTTTCTTCGTTTTTGCTTATTTCCTTGTTTTTCTGGTTATTTTGGACCTCTGGTTTAATTAGCAATCTATGGTTGGGAAAGTTATTGATTTATTTAGCTGGTTCATTTTCAGATGTAATCTTGCCCACTGTTTTCACAGGTTCTATCTGTACCAGGGCAACATCCAGCATGGCTTTCATCCACAACTCCATCTCCTTTCCTGTATCAGTACAGAAATAATAGGTCCGCATGTTTGGATGGGCTGCCTTAAAAGCATATTTGCGGGGCAGCCCGATGGGTCAGTTGGTTAGAGTATGAGCTCTTAGCAACAGGGTTTCCAGTTAAATTCCCACATGGGCCAGTGAGCTGCGCCTTCCACAACTAGATTGAAGACAACAAGCCACTGCTGAGCTGCCAGAGGAACGGCCGGATAGCTCAGTTGATTGGAGCATGAGCTCTTGGCAACAAGGTTGCCTGTTCAATTCCCGCATGGGATCGTGGGCTGTGCCCCCTGCAACTAAGATTGAGGACAGTGACTGGACTTGGAGCTGAGCTGCGCCCTCCACAACTGGATTGAAGGACAATGACTTGGAGTTGATGGATCCTGGAGGGGCACACTGTTCCCCAATATTCCCCAATGAAAAAATTTTTTTTAAATATTTGCAATTAATGTGATCCTCAGAGCTAAACATCGCTATTTGAAAACTAGGAAATAGTATGCTTCCCAAGATACCCTCTTTTATTTATTTATTTATTTATTATTTATTTATTTATTTTTAATTAGTTTCAGGTGCACAAGACAAAGCAAAACTTAGACGTTTATCATTTATATCCCTCACACTGTGTGAACCCCCCTCCCCCCATCTACTATCCCTCTGTACGTTCCCAAAACCTCTCACCTTCCCCTTATCCCCACCCCCCCACCCCTCTAGCAACCCTCTGTTTTTCCTCCATGTTTCCAAAACTGTCTCTGATTAGTTCGTTCACTTATTCTTTTCTTTAGATTCCGCATATAAGTGAGATCATATGGTATTTGTCTTTCTCTTTCTGACTTATTTCACTTAACATAATGTTCTCTAGGTCCATCCATGTTGTTGCAAATGGTAAGATTTCTTTCTTCTTTATGGCTGCGTAATACTCCATTGTATAAATATAGTGGTGAGCATAGCTGCCTTCCAAGATACCCTCTTATTTGTCATCTCTATAATAAAAGAGACAAAGGTCAGAAAGCATGAACCAGCGTTTCTTCCATAGCTTCATGCCAGTACTGTCCTGTTTTTAAAGCCAACCTCCTCTGGCCACAGGTGCATTGGGATTCCTTTTAACTGAATTTGATCTATTTCCAAACTTATGAACATTTTTTGAAGCCCATAAAGTTCTGCCTGCGGGGTTCATTGGATGCACTGCATAATCTGAACTCATGTTATAGTTAGAAGCTTCATTTATCATACTTATAGGTCGTTCCTTCTTTTCTTCAGATGTCATAGTTGGAACAATCTGTTCATTCACCACAAAAATAGAATTGTCCTGTTATGGCTGTCCTGTGACTGGATGTTTACAGGTCACTTTCCTTTCATTATGCTTTATATAGTATCTTGCACCTTCAAAAGTGTATGCTTCTTCCCAGTCAGTAGGCAAATCTGTGCTCTGCCACCAGTGGTATCTGGTGACCATGAACTCGCTGGTGACAGGGTGCAGTCAGGTGGTGCTCTTTGCCTCCCCGTTGATGAAGAAGAATCTGATGCTGCCGCCACCTTCTCCTACTGTCCTGTGGGAGAAGGGAGCAAAGGGACTGAAGGTAGGCTGAAGGGCGCCTCCCGGCCCGGTGTGCCCCCACACGCATGTGCGCCTACACGATCCTCCACAACCTCTGGGCAGCCAGCTAGATGTTCCACCATGTGCTCCAACAAAGATTTCAGTAACTCAAATCAGAATTGTTAAAATCAAGAGCCATGTATAAGTGGATAACGTTCTCCATATAAGAAATGTTGCTTTCAATTGTGGCGAAGTAACTATTTATTTGGGGAGATTTAGAAGCGAAATTCTGCCCCGAAACTGTCTCTCCTGGACTGCTCTCTGAAGTAGTCTGCACTTTTTGTTTTTTATAATACTTATCTGGGGAGAGATCTCTCAGTTCCTTAACCGGTTGGAAACACCAGCTTGGGTCTCAGACGCCACTCGTACTCAAACCAGCCAGTTTGAAAAAACACTAATTCTCCTGTATTTGGCAAATAAGGTTTGATCGCCAAGACCTTGTCTTTAGAGACGGAATTCAAAGAAGTTTTTTCACCAAGACAACAAAGCTAGTAAGTATAACCCCCTCCAAGTTTTCTGACATTTAATTAGCAGAATCAAGTTGTTTTAATAATAAACTAATGCACGAGAAGCAGACCCAGGGAGGGAAAGAAGGATTCTTTTGCCAGGTATCACATCACAGAAATGCCGTAATTAATCCCCCCCTTTTTTGCTTCTAAGTTCCAATTAACATTTGTCAAAATTTTCTGTTTTAAATAAAGTTACTGTGTTCTGTAAAAAATAAATACATAAAAATAGAAAAGACAATATGGACAATTAATGAAATTTGATATAGCGTTTCTTATAAAATAGAATTTAATAAATGTTCCAAGGCTGACAATTGTATTGCACTTATGTAGGAAAATTCCCTTAGTTTTAGGTGATACAAGCTGAAGTAAGTATTTAGAGGTGAAGGGTCATGTCTGCAGTGTACTCTCAAATATTCCAGAAAATATATATACAGAGTCAATTCTTATTATGTTCTATAAAATTTGCCATGAACACTGAACTAGTGAATATTGAACCCTTGTTCCCAGGGAAATATATGGATATCTCACATAGATTATAATTTTAAATCTTAAAAACAACTCATCCTGGTAGATTCTATATTCTTTCATTTTCTAAAAAAAAAGTTCGGAATGTTAAGTCACTTGCCTGAGGCCATTCCACTAACGTGCCAAAGTTGGGATTCAAATGCAGTCCAACTGGCCCCAAAGCCAGAGCTTCTTACACTACACTGCACTGCCCCATAATATTTCCAATCTCTGGTCATCTGTGTGTGAGAGCTGAAACCTCAGCTAGGAACCTGTACAACACCTGACAACATTTTAATAGCTCTGTGCATGTCTGCCAAAGATCGCGAAAGCTCCACAAATATTGATTTGGGTGTTACAAATAAATTTTAGTGAATAGGCAAATTTGCCAATATGGCATCTGCAAATAATGAGGATTGACTGCATGCATACACACACACACACACACACACACACACACACACAAATACATACTCCCACAGGTGTTTGTTGTGCTATTCTTTCAATTTTTTGATGAAATTTTTCAAAATACAAAGTTGAGGAAAAATAAAACAAAGATGCAGAGAGGAAGAAAAAAAAAAGAGTGGTCCTAGAGCCCACCTAACTTTGGTAGCCCAGGTAGCACCTACCCCATATAATTTCAGAAGCTCAGGGAAGCCTTCCTCCACTGCCACCCCAATATCTCTCTTTCTGCATGCTCATTGATAGCATGTGCTTTAATAGAAACCACAGCCAGTTTTTGATCCTACAGTGAAGGATAAGGCTTAGAATGCAGACCCCACCCATTCCAGGGAACTATGACTTACACTCATTTACAATGAACGGCTCATGTTTGAATATTCTGAGAGTATTTTTAAATAGGAAAAAAAAATGGAATGAAGTCTGAGGAGCCTAAATTGGGAAAGGAGAGAAAGTGAAGGGAACTCATCCCAAAAGTTTCTCATAATTTTAATAATTTTTAATAATTTAAAATCTAGAAAAAATACAAATTCTAAATTAAGAGATAGAGTTTTTCCATCTTTCTAGTGCCTGGCTATTCTGAAACCTTCCAAAACTAGGCAAGCACAGTTTATAAAAACTAAAAACAAATAAGAATCATTTCCTTCCTGTTACACCACAAAGATAATAGCTTCTGAACAAATTGCATAATATTCAAGTCCTTTTAGGAAGTTAGTCTTGGCACGGAACCTAAATGGGGTCAAATATACGGTGATGGAAGGAGAACAGACTCTGAGTGGTGAACACACAATGTGACATATAAATAATGTATTACAGAATTGTACACTTGAAACCTATGTAATTTTACTAACCATTGTCACCCCAATAAATTTTAATTAAAAAATGAAATCTTTATTAATGGCTCAATTGGCCTTACTTAACAGGAAAGAGTAGACATCTCAGAAATTAAAAGTTCCCCCAAGGGAACAAACATAAGTGAAAAAGCTCTCAGATTTAAGGGAAATTAATATCAGGCTAAAAATTATGTGAAGGAAATCTGATGATCCTCAGCATTTTTTTGTTAAGTGTTGTTGATGGGCAGTGATGGCGAAATTGGGTAATTTTCTTTTACTGTATAGAAATGCAGAGGATGTTACAACTGGAGCTTCTTATTATTGGCTTTAGTGGCAGCTGAGTCTAGAAATGAAGAGAGGGGAGTTAAGGAGTACAAACTGCCATACTGTGGTTTGGTCTTTTGCAAAAGGATATGTATTAAAAAGAAACACCAGTTTGGGTTGCTAGATAAAACAGTATGTCAAGTTAAATTGAATTTAAGATAAACAATAAATATTTTCAGCATAAGTATACCCCATGCAATATTAGAGATGTATTTATACTAAAAAAAAATTTTGTTTATGTGAAATTCAAATTTAACTGGGTGTTCTGTATTATATTTATTAAATCCGGCAAATACTACACAGGTTCCAGTTTGAGCAGTGCCTTATAGTTCTCATTTGCAAGGTGAAAGCAGCAATGATATCTAACATTTGTAGAGACTCTAAGTATTTTTAAAGAACATTCACATATATCAACTCATTTCACCTTCACAATCTTGAGAGGTGGTAAAGTAGGTATTTATTATTCATGTGGAAATTAATGTCTATAAAAGTGAAATGACTTATCTAAGGCCACTCAGCTATTAAGTAGCAGCCTCAGGGTTTAAACTTGTCTTTTAACCCATTGCTGTTCAAAGTTTAACATGCATAAAAATCACCTGATGCGCTTTAAAAATTCAAATTCTGATTTAGTAGATCTAAGGTGGAGCCTTAGAATTTGCATTTCTAACAAATTTCCAAGTGATGCTGATATTACTTATCCTCAGAGCACAGTTTTGAGTAGTAGTCAGTGTCTAACTCATTTCCCAAAGCAATGTTCTCTTCTGTCTGCTACTTTATTTTAACTTACAAGTAAATCATCCTTGGTTAAGACTTTATACTCTGGGTAACATGGGTAAGTAGAGGTTATTATCTAGATAACTTAGGCCTAAATATACCTCTGCAAGCATTAACCCTCTCCTTTTCCCCAAAAAAAATGCCACTACAAATAGAAGAAAATCTCACCCTGGAGCTTTTAGACTTCACAGTAATCACTGAGCTAAAAATAATCTGAGTGAAAAGTCAGGTAGTGGAGCTTCATATCACTCCTCTTAACAAAACTTTCTTCAGCAAGGAGGTTGGAGTTAGGAAAGGTTCAGTTAGATTAATGTAGGTAAAAACATCTCTGGTATTGATATTGTCTAACTCAAAATTTCTCAATGCCTCCCCTCCCAATTATCTGAAGAATTTTTTACAAGAAGATATTAAGCATTGTATATTGCATTTGAATAGATTTAGAAGGTAATACATTCTCTCTGTTAAAAAACACACACACAACTAAAATTCTGGTGGCTAAACTAAATGTAAGAGCATTATTAATTGAGGAAGTGGAATATTTGAAAGCTGCTTCTCCTTTTTTCTTCAAATGATCATATTTGTAGTAAATGTTCTCACAGAAGCCTGCTTTGGTTTACTGTCCTGATGAACTGAAATGTTTTCAAGCAGCTATGGAGACTAGCCCAGAGGAGAATCTTTCTGGTGGAAATTAGAACTAGTCTTGATGGTATGAAGAAAGATGGACATAGATGAATTTAAGAGATTATGAATTGCAATGAAGGATGGAGACACACTGAAGCATATTATCTATGCTATTAACATGTTTTTACTTATAGGAAGTTTACGAGGAGAATGCACTGGTAAAAATAACTAATACTCAATGTTCCTACTATTTGTTTTTGGTTGTGAGCCTATAAACATGAGAAGACCAGTACTAGAGACATAAACTATGAAAGTTCTCCATATACCAAGAAATTTCACTTTTTTTTTTTTTTAATTAAATTTATTGGGGTGACAATTGTTAGTAAAATTACATAGATTTCAGGTGTACAATTCTGTATTACATCATCTATAAATCCCATTGTGTGTTCACCACCCAGAGTCAGTTCTCCTTCCATCACCATATATCCGATCCCCCTTACCCTCATCTCCCACCCCCCACCCCCCGCCCCCGTTACCTATTAATGGATATGTTTAGTACTGACTGTGGTAATGGTACCTCAAACATATGTATATGGCCAAACTCATCAAGATGTATACATTAAATGTGCTCAGTTACACCTCAATAAAGCCAAAAAAGGTATATATGGAAAATAACCATATAAAAGGGTGTTCAACATCATATGTCATTAAGGAATTATAAATTAAAACAATAATGAGATACTACTACATACCTATTAAAATCTCCAAAATGCAAAACACTGACAATATCAAGTCCTGGTGAGGATATGGATCAGTAGGAACTTTCATTTATTGCTGGTGGATATGCAAAATTGTACAGCCATTTTAAAAGACAGTGGCAGTTTCTTACAAAACTAAACATACTTATACCATATGAGTCAGCAGTCATGCTCCTTGGTATTTACCCAAATAAGCTGAAAATATATGTCCGTACAAAAAACTTGCACGTAAGTGTTTTTAGCACCTTTATTAATAATTTCCAAAACTTGGAAGCAGCAAAAATGTCCTTCTATAGGTGAATGGATAAATAAAATTGTAGTACATGCAGACAATGGAATATTATTTAGCACTAAAAAGAAATGAGCTATCAAGTCATGAAAAGACATGGAGGAAACTTAAATGCATATTACTCAGTGAAAGAAGGCAATCTGAAAAGGCTACATACTACCATGTTTCCCCGAAAATAAGACCTAGCCACACGATCAGCTCTAATGCATCTTTTAGAGCAAAAATTAATATAAGACCTATTAGAGGTATATGATTTGAACTATATGACAATTAAGAGGGAAAGAAGGATGAGTAGGTCGAGAACCAAGGGTTTTTAGGACAGTGAAACTATTCTGTATGATACTATAATGGTGAGAAACGGTCATTATACATTTGTCAAACCCCATAGAATATACAACACCAAGAATGAACTCTAATATAATCTATGGAAATGGAATAATAATGATTTGTCAATGCACATTCCTCAGTTATAACAAATGTACAACTCTGGTGCAGAATGTTGTCAGGGAAGGAGCTTGTGCATGTGGGGCAGGAGGTATATGAGAACTCTCTATATATTTTGCTCAATTTTTCTGTGGACCTAAAACGGCTCTAAAAATAAACTCTATTATTTTTTTTTATTAAGCTGAGGCAACCAAGATGGCACAGTAGGTAAACACTGTGCTTACCTTCTCTTGCAACCACATCAAAATTACAACTAATCTACAAAACAACCATTATTGAGAATTGCCTAAGATCAAGCAGAACTGAAGCCTTTCAATCAAGGACGCACAAAAGTAGCCATGTCCAAACTGATAGGAGAATCAGAGATGCAGAATGGGATGGTCCCACACCCGCGTGGGACCATTAAAGATTGGGAGGGATATTTCGACTGTGGGGGTCCCTCCATCCCCCAGAGCAGTGAGAGGTCCCAGCTTCACCCCACCACAGGGTTACAGTGCCAGAGAGAGAAGTCCCCATAATTTTTGGCTGTGAAAACCAGCAGAGATTGTGACTGAGTGAGACTGAGGGCAGCTATATTCCCAGGAGCTCCTCTTAAAGGGACTGTACACAATTTAAGCCACCAACAGAAACACTCGCTCTGAGGTCCAGCACTGGGGCAGCAGCTGGAAAGGCGGCAGGGACATATAGTGGGGAACTGAGTTGTCAGGCTTGTGATGGAGGCTGGAGAGGCAACTTTCTCTTGCATGGGGGAGCTGGCAGAGGCCATTGTTTCTTTGTTGAACCCTCCCCCTTCCCACAAGCAGACACAGGCAGCCATCATATCTGAGTCTGCTGTTCTTTCTGCCCTTCATTCGCCCCAGCCTGGCAATTCGAGACCCTGCCCCACCCAACTTTGGGGTACACCCAGGCCTCTTCCAGTGGCTTTTTCGTGCAGACCACCTGCCTTGGCTCAAACTGCAGACTTTCCTACGGTCTCTCAAAGGTTTGCAGAACCCAGATAAGAAGCATCTGGCTTGAGCATGTCCTCTACCTCTGGCTGAGAAGCCCTAAGCATGGCACTAACAGTATACAGCCTTGATTTGCAGCTTGGCCTCTCAAGCACAGCATGGGTGGCAGCCATCTGTGGATTTCTTTGTTGCTCCTGCTGGGTGGCCCTGGGTAGGGCACAGACTGTGGCTGAAGTAGACATACAGTGGATCCTCTTCAAGGTGGTCCTGGGGCTGGCGCCCCCAGTGGCCAGCTTCAAAATGAGCTGGAGCATTACCCAGCTACCTCCAGGTATGACAAATCAAAATGGCAGATTAGGCAAGCACCAGAGTCCTGCTGAGGCAGCTCCTGTTCTGTAGGATCAGCCCCTGCACAACAACTCTTCCACTGTAGTCAAGGCCAGTCCTCACAACAAGTGAGCCCACGGGCCAGTCCCTCCCATTGGCGTGCATTTATCAACCCAGGCTCCACTAGAAGAGGAGGGCACACACAACCCACACAAGGGACACATCTAGAGCGTGTGGCTCAGGTGACCAGAAAGACTGCGCCACTGAACCCCACAACACATCTACTACATAAGGCCACTCTACTAAGACCATAAAACATAGCAGCACTACCTAATACACAGAAACAGACAGAGGGAGACAGACAAAATGGGGAGACAAAGAAACGTGTCCCAAATGAAAGAACAGAACAAAGATCCAGAAAAAGAACTAAGCGAAATGGCAAAAAGCAATCTATCAGACGCAGAGTTCCAAACACTGGTTATAAGAATGCTCAGTGATCTCAGAGAGTACTTCAAAAGACAGATAAGAAGCATGAAAATGGAAATGGAAACCATGGAAAATAACCAGTCAGAAATAAAGAATACAATAACGGAAACAAAGAATATGTCACAGGGAATCAACAGTAGCTTAGATGAAGCAGAAGATCCAAATAACGATGTAGAAGATAAGGTAGCAGAAAACACCCAACCAGAACAGCAAAAATAATCCAAAAAATTGAGGAGAGTTTAAGGGGCCTCCAGGACAATATCAAGCATAACAACATTCACATTATCAGGATACTAAAGAAGACATCAAGAAATTGAAAACCTATTTGAAGAAATAATGACAGAAAACTTCCCTTATCTGGTGAAGTTGATAGACATATACGTCCAGAAAGCACAGAGGGTCCCACACAAGATAAACCCAAAGAGGCCCATACCAAGACACATCATAATTAAAATGCCAAAGATTAAAGACAAAGAGAGAATCTTAAAAGTTGCAAGAGAAAAGCATTTAGTTACCTACAAGTGAGCCCCCATAAGACTGTCAGCAGATTTCTCAACAAAAAATTTGCAGACAAGAAGGAAGTGGCAGGAAGTATTCCAAGTGATGAAAAGTAATGACATACAACCAAGATTACTCTACCCAGCAAAGCTATCATTTGGAATTGAAGAACAGGCAAGGAGCTTCCCAGACAAGAAAAACTGAAGGAGTTCATCACCACCAAACCAATATTACAAGGAATCTTAGAGGGACTACTTTAAGATGGGAGGGGGATTAAGGGTGTGTGAAAGGGGAAGGGATTAAGAAGTACAAATTCGTGGTTACACAGTAATCATGGGGATGTAGGGTATAACATAAGGAATATGGTCAATAATATTGTAATAACTAGGTATGGTGGCAGATATGTGCTATATCTATCAGGGTGATAGATGGGAATGGGTTGGGGGCAGGGTGAAACAGGTGAAGGCATTAAGAAATACAAACTGGTAGTTAATACAGTATGGGGAAAATAATCAACAGTGTTGTAAACATCATGTAAGATGCCAAATGGGCACTGGACTTATCAGAGGGATCAGTTTATAGACTGTGTAGATGTCTGACCAGTGTGCTACACACATGAAGCTGAAGTAGAATAATACTGAATGTCAACTATAACTAAATGTATATGTATATATAGTCACAGGATGTGGAGTACAACATAGGGAAGATAGTCAATGGTATTGTAACAGCTATATAAGATGTCAGAGGTGTAGTAGCTTGGGGGTGGGATATCACTTTATGAGAGGTCTAAATGTCTAACTATTACATTGCTTTGTACACCTGAAACTAAATTAATTAAATGTTTTATTAAAACTGGGGTGACAATAAGCATAGGTTTAAAGTGTGTAATTCTAAAATACATCATCTGTATATTGCATTGTGTGCTCACCACCCTGAGTCAGTTCTCCTTCCATCATCATGTATTTGACCCCCTATATACTCTTCTACCATCCCCCTCCCTCCTTACCTTCTGGAAACCACTAAACTGTTGTCTGTGTCTATGAGTTTTTGTTTCTTTATTTGCTTGTCTTGTTCTTTTGTTGTCTTCAGTTTTATATCCCACATATGATTGAAGTGATATGGTTCTCAACTTTTTGTGTCTGACTTATTTCACTTAGTATAATGATCTCAAGATCCATCCAAGTATTAAAGAAAATGTAAATTCCACCTGTGCACTGCAGCTTCATCTTTTGCCCAGAGTTCTAACCTGCCAGCCTGCCTGACAGATTTTGGACTTGCCTAGCCATCTCCCAGTTGTGTAAGCCAATTCCTTACCAATAAATCTGTTAATATATAACCCCTACTGGTTATGTTTCTCTGGTTGAGCCCTGACTGATACAGATTTTTGCCAAATATCACTGCCGACAAGATTAAAAGCCCTTCATAATCTTTACAGTTTCATTTTTCACCATTTCCCACTGTTGCAAACATGCATTCTCTGCACAAGCCACAATTCACTAGATTCTGAATGAACATTCCAATGCATCTTTGCACGTGTTTTTTTTTTTTTTCCCTTAGCTGGGAATATCTTTCCTTCCACTTCTTTGCCTACCAAACTCCTATGCCTTTCAAGATACAACTCAACTGTCATGCCCAACCCCATACCCGTCTCAGGTAGAGTTAGATGCTTCCTCCTCAGAATACACAGAATATTTTTAATATTCTGCTATTATAGCTCTTGTTTCTCTGTCTTATTTGAATTTGTGTCTCCTCTCTAACTGGGGGTTCCTCAAGGGTAACATCTACCATACATAACCTCTGGCACATAATAGGCACTCAATAAAATTTTTCTGATTGACTGGTGCAGCCGTTATGGAAGGCAGTGTGGAGGTTCCTCAAAAAATTACGAATAGAATTCCCATATGACCCAGCAATCCCTCTCCTGGGTATCTACCCAAAAAATCTGAAAACATTTATACATAAAGACATGTGTGCTCCAATGTTCATTGCAGCTTTGTTTACGGTGGCCAAGACATGGAAACAATCAAAATATCCTTCGATAGATGCATGGATAAAGAAGTTGTGCTATATATGCACAATGGAATACTATTCGGCGGTACGAAAAGATGATATAGGAACATTTGTGACAACATGGATGGGTCTTGAGAGTGTAATGCTAAGCGAAATAAGTCAGACAGAAAAAGCAGAGAACCATATGATTTCACTGATATGTGGTATATAAACCAAAAACAACAAAAGAACAAGACAAACAAATGAGAAACAAAAACTCATAGACACAGACAACAGTTTTAGTGGTTACCACAGGGTAAGGGGGGTGAGGGTGGGAGATGAGGATAAGGGGGATCAAATATATAGTGATGGAAGGAGAACTGACTCTGGGTGGTAAACACACAATGGGATTTATAGATGATATAATACAGAATTGTACACCTGAAATCTATGTAATTTTACTAACAATTGTCACCCCAATAAATTTTTTAAAATACAGGGGAAAAAATTACAAATACATAAAAAAAAAATTTCTGATTAAATAATGAGTGAATTAAATTAATTAAAAGTTAATTTGTATACAGCATGTTAATTAAGCATAAAACATAATCCATTATCTATTAATAAATGATTGCCATTATTATTAATGTTACAAGTCAAAGTGGGTTTTTTTCTCATTTTATCTTGTTTCTCTACTATCCAATACTGACCAAAAGAACTTTCTGTAATGAAAATGTTCTATATCCACACTGTCCAGTATGGTAGTCACTAGCAACATGTGGCCCTTTGCACCTGAAATGTAACTAGTGTTACTGAGTAATTTTATATTTTATTTAACATTAATTTAAATTTAAATAGCCACATGTGGTTAGGGCTACCTATAGCACATTATACTAAGAATGAAGAGAAGCACTTTCCTCTGGTGCCTTGACCTATTTAATCATCTCTCTCTCTCTCTCTCTCTCTCTCTCTCTCTCTCTCTCTCTCTCTCTCACACACACACACACACACACACACACACACACACACACACATCTAAAGACAAAGACCTGGACCTTACACCCATAAAGTTATAGGCAGCCTGTCCATGCCCTGGCAAAATAATCATGAAGCTTCAGGGGAAGAGAAAGGGAATCTGTGTTAGGTTTAGGACACAAGGAAGAGCTCATAACCTTAGAATGGGTTCCAATCCCTGACATCAATCCATGTCATCCTCTGTCCTTGGTTGGGGTTATTCAATTATCACCATTTAGGAGGAGACCCAAGATGGTGGAGTGAACACTGTGCTTGCCTCATCTCATGAACACATCAGAATTACAACTAAATTGTAGAACAATCAACCTGGAAAACCATCTGAAGTCTGGCTAAACAGAAGTTTTATAACTCAGGATATAAAGAAGGCACTTTGGGACTGGTACGATGGGTGGAAATGCAAAACAGGCTGGTCCCACACCGACATGTTGCACTTGAAAATTGGGAGAGATATCTCAGCCACAGAGGTTACCCATGAAGGAGCGAGGGACCCCAGCCCCACACACCAGGATCCCCAGCTCAGAGTATTGGTGCCAGGAAGAAAAGTCCCCACAACTTCTGGCTGTGAAAAACAGTGAGGATTCTGACCACCTGAGTGAGATGGAAGGTAGTGGGAAACCAAGATGTCCTCTTAAAGAGCCCATGCAGGCACTCACCCTGGGCTCCAATGGAGGGATGGTGACTCTGGGGGTGTCGGAGACATATGGGGTAAGACTGAGTTGTGTAACTTTTGGACAAAGATAGGAGGGACAGTCCCCATTTTAACTGTGTGGGGTCCACCTCCCATGTAGTCATCAGGTGGGCGCCATTTTTCCTGTGTTGTGCCTGCCCCCACAGGCCAAACCTGAATCTGATTGGCCTGGTGAGCTTCACTGCTCCACACTGCTGACTCACTGAGACCTGACCTCACCCAACTTGCATACCACAGGAGGCTTTATCAGTGGCTGAATCTTACAGGAGCCAGCAGGTGTCAGCAGGCCTCAGAGTGTGCTGGCTTTTTGTGGAGCGACCCCAGACCAGGTACTGGTGGCCGTTCTTGCTTACAGCATGGCCTCTTCCATGTGCCTCCAGATATGGAACAGGAAGCAACCAACCGTGCATCATTTCTAGTTCCTACCAGATCCTCCCTGACCTGGGCCTGTACCAGCGCCCCTCCCAAGAGGCCCCAGAACCAATATACTTGGAAGTTGGCTTCAGACCACAGCAGAGCACCACCCAATTAACCTCACAAGTGGAACACATAAAGGGTGGTCTCAACAGGCACAAGAGACCACTGGGGTAAAAACTTCTCCATGGGGTAAGCCCCATGCACAGCACCCCATAAGCTGTGGATGTGGCAAAATCCCATATCCAGTTAGCCTGGGGGAAAATACAACCCACTAATGTGCCCATAGCAATAAACGCTCAACTATAACAGGAGTGCACACAGAACCCACATAAGGGACACTACTGGAGCACCTGGCTCAGGTGACCATGGAGACTGTGCCACTCGGCCCCACAGGAACCCTACTACATAAGGCTACCCTTCCAAGACTGGGAGATATAACAGCCTACCTAATACATAGAAACAAACACAGAGAGGCAGCCAAAATAAGAAAACAAATAAATGTGTCCCAAATGAAAGAACAGGAGAAAACTCCAGAAAAACAACTAAACAAAATGGACACAAACAACCTACCAGATACAGAGTTCAAAACACTGGTTATAAGGATACCCATGGAACTTATTGAAAAACCCAACAAAGAGATAGGAAACATTTTAAAATAAGACATAGAAATCATAAAAAGAATCAGTCAGAAGTGAAGAATAAAATAATTGAGATGAAGAATGCATTAGAAGGAATCACCAGCATACTAGATGAAGAAGAGGATCAAATCAGTGATTTGGAAGAAAAGATAGCAGAAAAAACCCAATCAGAACAGCTAAAAGAAAAAATAGTACTTCCCAAGAAAATGAGGATAGTTTAAGAGACCTCTGGGACATCACGTATAACAACACTTGGATAGGAATGGTGGCAGCAAGGCAGACTTCTTGAGTTCTCCTACGGAGCTTACCACAAACTGAACATCTACAACCCATCAAAGGACTCTCTGCTCATCACACAGAACATCTAAGAAACTCATAAAAGGATTATTTGAAGGTGACAAATTGGGTGAGCAGGGAAAGAGGAAAGGGAGCGGAGTGGAGATGCAGCCCGCATCCACGGCTGCGGAGGTGCAGGGGGTCCCAGGACGGAACAGAGACCAGAAAAACAAGGAGGTGGGCTCTTTCCCTGCGTCCCACAGCTAATCTCTCCCGCTGAGAGAGCAGCATATCCAGCATTTGAGACAGTAACCTCAGCTGAGACTTCCAGGTGGGCCCTAGGTCAGACAAAGGAGTAAACTACATACCTGGGCCCCTCCCCCTACTCTCCCAATCCTACCCCAGCCCTTTCAGAGACTTAAACTGGCCTCTGAACTGAGGAGTGGTGTCAGATTAGAGACGAGCCGTAGTGCTCAGGATCAGTGATGCCCTGGGATGAAGCTATGACCCAGGGAAGAGGCTAGGAAGAGTGTGATACTAGTGGGATGGGAGAGAGAAGACTCCTCCACCCCCAGCCCCCACCCTTTTTGGTCTGCCTAGGGCAGGGTAATTACAACTGCGGAGACACTCCCAGGGATCAGCGGTAGGCGGCAGACGCAGCTCTGGGCTTTCAGCAGCTCAGAAATCTCCTGCCCACCACATACACACACACACACACACACACACACACACACACACACACGGAAGAAGTGCCTTAAGACGCAGGAGAACTGGAAACATGGGCTGGTTGTGTTAGTCTCAGTGTGCATATGTGCAGGCAAGAGCAGAAACTGCACTGACTTTGTAGAAACTACTATCCAGACCCCTTAGCCCCACTCATCTAAATCTGCAGTCCCAACGTCACTCTGGGCAACAGGTGACCGGCTCTGCCTGCACAATACACAGAGGACTCTTTGGAACAGCAGACGACAACCAGGAGATTACTTGGTGGGCTTAAGCCAAGACTAGCACTGCTTCTTTTGTTTTGTTTTGTTTTGTTTTGTTTTGTTTTTATATCTTTGATATTTTTGCCTGTGTAGAGTGTGGGTTATCGGTTGTTTTTACATGTGAATATATTTGGTTTTTAATTTGTTGTTGTTGTTGTGCTTGGTGATTTGCTTTGTTCTGAAATCGCCATACACCAGGGTCCAGCTCAAGAGGCACAAGATTCAACACACCCAGAGGCCAACTCCAGACAAAACCAGAGTACTACTGGGTTTGACCTACAAGTGACACACCCAGAGGGAATTCTCTACAGGCACAGGAGTCCATAGGGGCCAAGCATCATTTGAGCGGTCAACCCTCATGCACCAGAAGATCCTGCTGTGGGCAGAGCCAAGTTTCACAACTAGTCAGCCTAGGAGTTAATCCCACATACTCACAAGCTAAAAGCAATTAAAGATCAACTTTAACAGGACAATATACACAACACAAGAGTCACCTTTGGAACACATGCAGAGGAGAAGAAGGAAGTGGTGCAAGTCAAATATAAAGGACACATACTACATAAGATAACCCAGCAAAAACTAAGAACCCTAGGGGATCTACCTAATACATCGAAGCAAACACAGAGAGACAGCCAGAATGGGAAAACAAAGAAACATTTCCCAAATAAAAGAACAGAAGAAACCTCCAGAATTGGAACCAAATGAAATAGAGGTAACCAACCTAAGAGACAGAGTTCAGAACACTGATGATAAGAATGTTTAAGGACCTTAGTGATGACATAAGAAGGATAGAGAAATCATAATGAACACCCAGTTAGAACTAAATAATACAATAACTGAAATAAAGAACACACTTGAAGGAATTACCAGCAGGTTAGACGAAGCAGAGGATCGAACCAGCGACTTAGAAGTCAAGGTAGCAAAGATCACCCAAACAGAACAGCAAAAAGAAAAAAGGATACAAAACAATAAAGATGCTTTAAGAGAACTCTGGGAGAGATGTCATCAAAATGGCAGCGTGAGGTGAAACTCTGTAAAGCTCCCCTGGAATTTATAACTAATCGAAAAACAATAACTCCACAAAGACTCCCTGCACAGCAGAGATGAAAAACGAAGAGGCCCACTACTGAATTCATGAAAAGGTGGGCGAATTGCGCAAGTGGCTGAGGAGGGAAGGGAAAAGTGCGGAGACGGAGAAGCCCAGGTGCAGAATGCAGACCTAGCTCAGTGCTCCGAGGTCCCTGCATCGTGGAAATATCACAGCTGTGGGAGAGGGAAGAACTCGGACTGCTGGGCTCCACTTACGGCCCATAGGGCTGAGGGGGCAGCAAATAACACGGCTGAACCCAACGCTCACGGCACAGACCTCGGAGAAAAGACTGAGGGACGAAGGCTGAAAACGGTGGTTTAAGCCATCACTGCTGAGCAGAGAACGGAAGCCTTAGGCACTGAGATGAGTTGTCCCCTCCCTACCCTACGAGAGCTCACCCTGCCCCCACCTGCCCGGTGCTAGAAGCGGAACAGTAGCAGTATCAGATCAAAAGAACAGAATATTTGCTGTTCTGAGAAATGTGGACCGCAGACAAAGATTCGCAGCCCATCTAGTTCCAACAAAGGGGAGGGAGCTGGGGAAGCAGGACTAGCTGTGGTGGTGGTTGCCGCCATAGCTCTGGGCCACCTCTCACAACACACCCCGCCCCTGGCCCCACCTATCTGGGCAGATACCTGCAGCAGTAAACAGAACTGCTGAAACATAGGGGCACTGAATCTGGTGCAGGAAGAGCTTTGGAACTTCAAAAGTTCTCCGCATACCCACATGGACAATGCGTCTTGTGATCAGGCAAACTATTAACAAAGCAGGAGCCTGTCTCCTAAGAAATCCCCCCATTGTGTGAGAAGCTGGAATAGTGCAGAGAAAACATAGCACTACCGTGTGAGAGAGGAAAAAAAGGCTGCAGTCAGAGAGAAAATAAAACATTCTACCAACAAGTACCGGAAAACAAAAGAAAGACCTCTTCCTATCAACCTGTTGCAGAAAGCCACTCCTGTAGATGTCTATTAAGAGAAATAATAAATCAATAATTGCCATGAATAACCAAGGCAACAAGAATGCTCAGAAAGAAAGTGAAAGGTCTCCAGAAAAGGAACTTAAAGATAGGGAAATATGTGACTTAAATGACAGAGAATTCAAGATTGCAGTTCTGAAAAAACTCAACAAGATGCAAGAAAACACAGAAAGCCAGTTTAATGAACTCAGAAACACAACAAAAGACCAATACGAACATTTTACGAAAGAGATTGAAATTTTAAAAAAGAACCAAATACAATTTCTGGAGATTAAGAACTAATAGAAGAAATTAAGAATGAAATAACCAGCTTAGGTAGTACAGTTGACCAGATGGAGGAAAGAATCAGTGACATCGAAGATAGAAACCTGGAAATGACACAGATAGAAGAAGAAAGAGACTTGAGACTTCAAAGAAATGAAAGAACTCTACAAGAACTTTCTGACTCCATCAGAAAGAGCAATATAAGAATAATGGGCATACCAGAAGGAGAAGAAAGAGAGAAGGGAACAGAGAGTATATTCAAACAACTAGTCGATGAGAATTTCCCAAACTTGTGGACAGAACTGGATCCTCGAATTGAAGAATCATATAGAACACCTAATTACCTGAATCCAAACAGGCCTTCTCCAAGGCACATTGTATTAAAGCTGTCTAAAATCAACGACAAAGAAAGAAACGTCAAGGCAGCCAGGGAAAAGAAGACGGTAACCTACAAAGGAAAGCCCATTAGATTATCATCAGAGTTTTCAGCAGAAACTCTACAAGCCAGGAGGGAGAGGAAACAAATATTCAAACTATTGAAAGAGAGAAATCATGAGCCAAGAATAATATATCCAGCAAAGATATCCTTCAGCTATGAAGGAGGAATAAAGACATTTCCAGACATGCAGAAGCTGAGAATTTTGTAATACACGACCTGCACTACAAGAAATACTGAGGGAGGCTATTCGAATGCCATCAACAGCGACAGTCTGTGGCAACCAAAACATAAAAAGGGGGAGAGTAAAGGCCTGAACTGAAATATGGGAATGGAAAAAGTAAGCGTGCTGAAGAAAATGGAATACTCTAAATATCAAACTTTCTTTTCCATAAACTTAAGGGTAACCACTTAAAAAAATCCAGAACTGAAATATATACTGCAATAAAAGAAAAAGAGAGAAACATCATAGAATACCACCACAATGAAATAATAGACAACAACAAAAAGGCAAAGAAAAATGAAGACACAGGCTTAACAGAAAACTAAAGATAGAGTGATAGGAAATCTTCACAAATCAATAATCACCCTAAATGTAAATGTACTGAACTCTCCAATAAAAAGGCACAGAGTAAGATATTGGATCAAAAAACTAAACCCAACCATACGCTGTCTCCAAGAGACAAAACTCAGCTACAAGGACAAGCATAGACTCAAAGTGACAGGTTGGAAATTGACACTCCAAGTAAATGGTACCAGAGAAAATCAGGTGTAGCCATAATGATATCAGATGAAAGAGACTTCAGGGTGGAAAAAACACCAAGAGACAAATATGGACATTTCATAATGGTAAAGGGGACTGTACAACAAGAAGACATAACAGCCATCACTATTTATGACCCCAATCAAGGAGCACTGAAATACACCAAGCAACTAGTAACAGAACAAAAGGGAGAAATTGACCAAAACGCAATTATACTAGGGGACTTAAATACATCATTGCCAGCTATGGATAGATCATCCAAACAGAAAATGAATAACAAAATAGTAGCCCAAAATGACACATTAGATGAAATGGACATAATTCACATACAGAGAGCACTTCATCCTAAAACATCAGACTATATATTCTTTGTAGTGTACATGGAACATTCTCAAGGATATACCATTTATTGGGATATAAAATGAGCCTCAGCAAATTTAAGAAGATTGAAATCATACCAAGCATATTCTCTGATCACAAGGCTTTGAAATTGCATAACAACTGCAAAAAAAAGCAGGAAAAAACACAAATACATTCAGATTAAACAACAAACTTTTAAACAACGATTGTATCAAAGAAAAAACCAGAGTAGAGATCAAAGATACATAGAAACAAATGACAATGAAAGTACATCCTACCAAAATTTTGGGGATACAGCGAAAGCTGTTTTAAGAGGGAAATTTATATCATTACAAGCGTATCTCAAAAAACAGGAAAAATCCCAAATAAATAACTTCATGTTACACCTTAAAGTACTAGAAAAAGAAGAAAAAGTGAAACTCAAGGTCAGCAGAAGAAAGGAAATTATAAAAATAAGAGCAGAACTAAATGAAATAGAGAACAAAAAGACAACAGAATAAAATAATGTAACAAAGAGCTGTTTCTTTGAAAAGATTAACAAAATTGACAAACCCTTGGATAGACTCACTAAGATAAAAAGAGAAAAGACACTAATTAACAAAATCAGAAATGAAAAAGGGGAAGTTATCACGGACACCACAGAAATACAAAGGATCATCCAAGAATACTATGAAGGACTATATGCCACCAAATTCAATAACCTAGAAAAAAATGGACAAGTTCTTAGAAACATGTTTCCTTCCAAGTCTGAACCACGAAGAACTGGGAAATCTAAACAGACCGACCACCAGTAACGAAATTGAATCAGTTATCCAAAACATTACCAAAAGCAAAACTCCGGGACCAGATGCCTTCACTACTGAATTTAACCAAACCTTCAAAGAGGATCTAATTCCAATCCTGCTCAAACTCTTCCAAAAAGGTGAAGAAGACACGGAACTCCCTACCTCAATTCATGAGGCCAACATTACCTTGATACCAAAAGCTGGTAAGGACAACACACACACAAAAACTACAGACCAATATCTCTGATGAATACAGATGCAAAAATCCTAAACAAAATTCTAGCAAATCGAATACAACAATGCATTAAAAAGATTATTCATCACGACCAAGTGGGGTTCATCCACAGGGCACAAGGAGTGTACAACATCTGCAAGTCCGTCAATGTGATACATCACATAAACAAAACAAAGGACAAAAATCATATGACTATATCAATTGATGCAGACAAAGCATTTGACAAGATACAACATCCATTTATGATTAAAACACTTAATAAAATAGGTATAGAAGGAAAATACCTTAACATAATAAAGGCCATATATGACAAGCCCTCAGCTAATCTCATAATTTATGGTGAAAATCTGAAGCCCTTTGCTCTACGTTCAGGAACACGACAGGGCTGTCCCCTATCACCTCTGCTTTTCAACATAGTGTTGGAAGTCCTTGCCAAAGCAATCAGGCAAGAGAAAGAAATAACGGGCATCCAAATTGGGAATGAAGAAGTCAAATTATCACTCTTTGCAGATGACATGATGCTATATATAGAAAACACTAAAGACTCCACCAAAAAGCTATTAGAAAAAATCAACGAATTCAGTAAGTTTGCTGGCTACAAAATCAACGTAGAAAAGTCCATTGCATTCCTATATACTAACAATGAAATCTCAGAAAAGAAATACAAAATACAATTCCTTTTGCAATTGGAGGAAAAAGAATAAAATACCTAGGAATAAACTTAACCAAGGATGTGAAAGACCTATTTCCTGAATACTATAAGACATTTTTGAAAGAAATTGCAGAAGACACAAAGAAATGGAAAGACATTCCATGCTCATGGATTGGAAGAATCAACATAGTTAAAGTGCCCATATTACCCAAAGCAATATACAGATTTAATGCAATCTCCATCAAAATCCCAATGGCATTTTTTAAAAAATAGAACAAAAAATCATCAGATTTGTTTGGAACCACAAAAGACCCCAAATAACCAAAGCAATCTTAAGAAAAAAGAACAATACTGGAGGTATCACACTCCCTGACTTTAGCTTGTACTACAGGGCTACAATAATCAAAACAGTGTGGTATTGGCAGAAACACAGACACATAGACCAATGGAATAGAATTGAGGATCAAGAAATAAAACCACATAAATATGGACAGATAATTTTTCACAAAGAAGCTAAAAACATACAATGGAGCAAAGACAGCCTCTTCAATAAATGGTGCTGGGAGAATTGGATAGCCACGTGCAAAAGAATGAAACTGGACTGCTATTTGTCACCATGTACTAAAGTGAATTCAAAATGGATCAAAGACTTAAGCATAAGACCTGACACAATAAACTGCATAGAAGAAAACATAGGTACTAAACTTATGGACCTTGGGTTCAAAGAGCATTTATGAATTTGACTCCAAAGGCAATGGAAGTAAAATCTAAAATAAACGAAAGGGACTATATGAAACTTAAAACCTTCTGCACCGCAAAAGAAATCATCGACAAAATAAAGAGGCAACCAAGTGAATGGGTGAAGACTTTTGCAAACAGTGCCTCCGATAAGGGGCTAATATGCAAAATATACAAGGAACTCATGAAACTCAAGAACAAAAAAGCAAACAATCCAATTGAAAAATGGGCAGAGGACCTCAAGAGACATTTCTCCAAAGAGGACATACAAATGGCAACTAGACATATGAAGAAATGCACAACATCAGTAATCATCAGAGAAATGCAAATCAAAACCACAATAAGATATCACCTCACCCCAGTCAGAATGACTATCATCAACAATACAAATAGCAAGACGTCTTGGAGAGGCTGTGGAGAAAAAGGAACCCTAATGCACTAGAGGTGGGAATGCAGTCTGGTGCTGCCATTATGGAAGGCAGTGTGGAGGTTCCTCAAAAATTTATGAGTAGAATTACCATATGACCCAGCAATATCTCTCCTGGGTATCTACCCAAGAAATCTGAAAACATTTAGAGATAAAGACACGTGTGCTCCAATGTTCATTGCAGTTTTGTTTATGGTGGCCAAGACATGGAAACAACCAAAATGTCCTTCAATATATGAATGGATAAAGAAGTTGTGGTATACATACACAATGGAATACTATTCGGTGGTAAGAAAAGATGATATAGGAACATTTATGACAACATGGATGGATCTTGAGAGTATGACGCTAAGCGAAATAAGTCAGACAGAAAAAGCAGAGAACCATATGATTTCATTGATATGTGGTATATAAACCAAAAACAACAAAAGAACAAGACAAACAAATGAGAAACAAAAACTCATAGACACAGACAATAGTTTAGTGGTTACCAGAGGGTAAGTCGGGTGGGGGTGGGAGATGAGAGTAAGGGGGATCAAATATATGGTGATGGAAGAAGAACTGACTCTGGGTGGTGAACACACAGTGGGATTTATAGATGATGTAATACAGAATTGTACACCTGAAATCTGTGTGATTTTATTAGCAATTGTCACCCCAATAAATTAATAAAAACGAGACCTCTGGGATAACATGAAGTACAACAACATGCGTCATAGAAATACCAGAAGGTGAAGAGAGGAAGCAAGGGATTGAGAACATATTTGAAGTAATAATGTCCAAAAAACCTCCCTAAGCAGATGAAGGAAACCAACACACAAGCCCAGGAAATGCAGAGAGTTCACACCAGGATAAACCCAAACAGGTCCACACCAAGACACATTATAGTTAAAATGGCAAAGGTTAAAGACAATGAGAGAATCCTAAAAGCAGCAAGAGAAAGACAACAGGTAACATACAACGGAACTCCTATAAGACTATCAAATGACTTTTCTACAGAAATATGCAGGTCAGGACGGAGTGGCAGGAAATACTCAAAATGATGCAAAACAAAGGCCGACAACATAGATTGCTTTATCCAGCAAGGCTATCATTTAAAATTGAAGGAGAGATAAAGAATTTCCCAGAAATGAATAAGCTAAAAGAATTTATTACCACCAAGCCAGCATTGTAAGAAATATTAAAAGGGCTTCTGTAAGCAGAAGAAAGATGAAAACAATCTAACTACAAATTTAAAAAATGACTTTAACTATGTACCTATCAGTTATCACTTTAAATGTAAATGGATTAAATGCTCCAATCAAAAGACATAGGATGGCTGAGTGGATAAGGAAACAAGACCCTTGTGTATGCTGTATACAAGAGAACTCACCTCAGATCAAAAGACACACACAGGCTGAAAGTGAAGGGTTGGAGTAAGCTATTTCATGCAAATGGAAATGCAAAAAAAGCTGGAGTTGCAATACTTATATCTGACAAAATAGACTTCAAAATGGAGACTATATTAAAAGACAAAGATAGGCACTATATAATAATAAAAGGATCGATTCGACAAGAGGACATAACCCTAGTAGACATCTCTGCACCCAACATAGGAGCACCTAAATATACATAACAAACATTGACAGACATAAAGAGAGAGATCAACAGTAATGCTATCATATTAGGGGACTTCAACACACCTCTGACCACAAAGGACAGGTCTTCCAGACAGAAATTCAATATGGAAACAACGGCCTTAAATGACATATTGGACCACTTGGATTTAATCGATATTTTCCGAGCATTTCACTCCAAAGCTGCAGAATAAACCTTTTTCTCAAGTGCACATGGAACATTTTCCAAGAAAGACCACATTGTAGGCCACAAAACAAGTCTTCATAAATTTAAGAAAACTGAAATACCAATTTTCTTCTCTGACTACATGCTATGAAATTAGAAACGAACTAAAGAAAAAAATGGAAAACACACCAATTCATAGAAGCTGAATAATATGTTACCAAATAATGAGTGGGTCAACCATGAGATCAAGGAAGAAATCAAAAGATATCTCGTGACAAACGAAAATGAAAACACGATGACGCAAGAGCTATGGGATGCAGTGAAAGCAGTCCTAAGTGGGAAATTCATAGCATTGCAGGCGTACCTGAAAAACAAGAAAAATCACTAATCAACAGTTTGTCTTCACACTTAAGGTATCTGGAAAAAGAACAGCAAAATAAGCCCAAAGGGAGTACAAGGAAGGACATAATAAAGATCAGAGTGGAAATAAATTAAATAGAAACCAGAAAAACAATACAAAAGATCGATGAATTCAAGAGATGGTTTTTAGAGATAATAAGCAACGTCGACTAACCTTTAGCCAGACTCATCAAAAAAAAAAAAAAAAAGAGAGAGAGAGGACCCAAATTAATAAAATCAGAAATGAAAGAGGAGAAGTGACAACAGACACCGCAGAAATACAAGAAAATTTAAGAAATTACCATGAGCAACTATATGCCAACAAATGTGACAATCTGGAAGAAACGGACTATTTTCTAAAAGCACACTACCTTACAAAGCTAACTCGAGAAGAAACAGAAAACCTGAGTAGACTGATTATCACCAGGGAAATTGAATCAGTAATCAACAATCTCCCAACAAACAAAAGCCCTGGAACAGATGGCTTTACAGGTGAATTTTACAAAACATTCATAAAAGAATTATCTCCTATTCTCCTTCAGCTCTTCCAAAAATTCCTGAAAGAGGGAAGGGTCCCAAACACTTTTTATGAGGCCACTATCATCCTGATCCCAAAATCAGACAATGACACTCCAAAAAAAGAAAGCTACAGGCCAATATCTCTAATGAACATCGATGCAAAAATCCTCAACAAAATATTAGTGAACAGAATTCAGCAATACATTAAAAAGGTTATATACACCATGATCAAGTGGGATTCATTCCTGGTATGCAAGTGTAGTTCAACATCCACAAATCAATTAATGTGATACACCACATTAACAAAATGAAAAATGAAAATCATACAATCATGTCAATAGATGCAGAAAAAGCATTTGACAAAATCCAGCAGCCATTTATGATAAAAAAAAACCCTTAAGAAAGTGGGAATAAAGGGACCATATCTCAACATAATAAAGGCCATATATGATAAACCCACAGCTAACATCATACTCAATGGTGAAAAGCTAAAACCTTTCCCCTTAAGATCAGGAACAAGACAAAGCTGTCCACTTTTATTCAACATAGTTCTGGAAGTTCTAGCCACAGCAATCAGACAAGAAAAAGAAATAAAAGGCATCCAAATTGGTAAGGAGGAAGTAAAATTGTCATTATATGCAGTTGACATGATATTATATATAGAGAACACTAAAGACTCCACCAAGAAACTATTAGAGCTGATAAATGAATTTAGTAAAGTAGCAGTATACAAAATTAATATTCCAAAATCAGTTGCATTTGTATATACCAATAATAAAATATCAGATGGAGAAATTAAGAAAACAATCCCATTTATAATTGCTTCAAAGACGATAAAATACCTGGGAATAAATTTAATCAAAGAAGTAAAAGATCTGTACTCAGAAAATTATAAGACACTGAAGAAAGAAATGAAAGAAGATACAAATAGATGGGAACACATACCATGTTCATGGATAGAAAGAATTAATATAGTTGAAATGTCATACTGCCTAAGGCAATATACATATTCAAGGCAATTTTTATCAAACTACCAAAGACGTTTTTCACAGAAATAGAACATATAATCCTAAAATTTATATGGAACCATAAAAAACCCCAGATAGCCTCGGCAATCTTGAGAAATAAGAACAAAGTGGGAGGTATAATGATACCTGACATCAAATTATACTACACGCCTACAGTAATCAAAACAGCATGATACTGGCATAAAAATAGAAACATAGATCAATGGAACAGAATAGACAGCCCAGAAATAAATCCATGCCTATATGGTCATTTAATCTATGACAATGGAAGCAAGAATCTATGGTGGGGTAAAGACAGTCTATTCAACAAATGGTGCTGGGAAACCTGAAAAGACATGCAAAAAAATGAAGTTGGACCACCTCCTTACACCATATACAAAAATAAATTCAAAACGGCTTAAAGACTTAAATGTAAGATCTGAAACCATAAAATTCCTAGAAGAAAATATAGGAAGAAACTTTACAGATATTACCCAGAGTAATATTTTTACTGATATATCATCTTGGGCAAGGGATGTAAGAGAAAAAAATGAACATGTGAGATTACATCAAACTAAAAAGTTTTTTCATAGCAAAGGAAACCATCAATAAAACCAAAACGCATCCTACTGAATAGGAAAAGATATTTCGTAATGATATATCCGATAAGGGGTTAATATCCAAAATTTATAAAAATCTCACTCAACTCAACTCCAAAAAAACAAACAACCCAATTAAAAAATGGGCAGAAGACATGAAGAGACATTTTTCTAAAAAGAACATACAGATGGCAAACAAATATAAGAAAAACTGCTCAACCTCACTAACCATCAGAGAAATGCAAATAAAAACCACAATGAGATGCCACGTCACCCCAGTCAAAATGGCTATCATCAATAAATCAACAAACAAGTGCTGGCGAGGATGTGGAGAAAAGGGAGCCCTTGTGCACTGTTGGTGGGATTGCAGATTGGTGCAGCCACTAAGGAAAACAGTATGGCGGTACCTCAAAAAACTGAAAATAGAAATCCCTTATAAACCAGCAATTCCACTCCTAGGCATCTATCTGGGAGAAATCCAAAACTCTAATTCAAAAAAATTATGCACCCCAAAGTTCATTGCAGCACTACACACAATAGCCAAGACCTGGAAACAACCGAAATGCCCATCAGTAGATGACTGGATTAAGAAACTGTGGTACATTTATACAATGGAGTATTACGCAGCCATAAAGAAGAAAGAAATCTTACCATTTGCAACAACATGGATGGACCTAGAGAACATTATGTTAAGTGAAATAAGTCAGAAAGAGAAAGACAAATACCATATGATCTCACTTGTATGCGGAATCTAAAGAAAAGAATAAGTGAATGAACTAATCAGAAACAGTTTTGGAAACATGGAGGGAAAAACAGAGGGTTGCTAGAGGGGCGGGGGGGGTGGGGATAAGGGGAAGGTGAGAGGTTTTGGGAACGTACAGAGGGATAGTGGATGGGGGGAGGGGGGTTCACACAGTGTGAGGGATATAAACGATAAATGTCTAAGTTTTGCTTTGTCTTGTGCACCTGAAACTAATTAATAAAAAAACAAACAAACAAACAAACAAACAAACAAATAATAGAAGTAAAAAAGACAAAACATAAAATGCAAGAAACAAAAACCAAAAAAAAAAAAAAAAAAAAAAATCAAAGGACAGATAAAGAGCTTCCCAGACAAGAAAAAGATGAAAGAGTTCATCACCACCAAACCAGTATTACAAGGAATGTTAGAGGGACTTCTTTAAGATGGAAAGAAAAGATAAGAAGTATAAATAATAAGATGGCAATAACTACACATCTATCAACAATTGATTTCAATATAAGTGAATTAAATGCTCTAATCAAAAACATAGGGTGGCTGAATGGACAAGAAAACAAAACCCTTACACATGCTGCCTAGAAGAATCTCACTTCAGATTCAAAGACATATACAGACTGAAAGTAAATTAATGGAAAAGTTATTTCATGAAAATTAAAAAAAAGAAAAGAAAAGAAAAATATTGGGTAGCAATACTTATACCAGACAAAATAGACTTTAAAATGAAGGATATAACAAGAGGCAGAGAAAGACCCAGTAATCCTACTTCTTGGTATTTACCCAAGGAAACCCAAAATGCTACTTTGAGAAGACGCGTGCATCCATATGTTCATTGCAGCATTGTTTACAATGGCCAAAATGTTTAGGTAGCCTGGGTGTCTGTTAATGGATAAATGGATAAAGAGTAGGTGGTACATATATACAGTGGAATATTGCTTGGCCAGGGGAGGGAATGGGTTCTTGCCACCTGTGGTGGCATAATGGACCTAAAGGGTATTGTGCTGAGTGGAATATGTCAGACAGTGAAAGACAGATGCAATATGATTTTGCTTATATGTGGAATCTAAAGAACAAAATAAACAAACAAAACAGAAACAGACTCATAGATACAGAGAAGAGTTTGATGGTTGCCAGATGGGAGGGTGTTTGGGGGAGGGTGAAAAAGGGGGATTAAGAAGTACAAATTGGTTGTTACAAAGTACTCAGGGTATGTAGGGTATAGCATAAGGATTACAGTCAATAATATTGTAATAATTATGTATGGTGTCAGGTGGGTACTAGATTTATCGGGGTGATAGATGGGAGGAGTTTGGGGGCAGGGTGAAAAAAGGTGAAGAGTTAAGAAGTATAAATTGGTAGTTACAAAATAATCGTGAGGATGTAAAATAAAGCATAGGAAATATAGTCAATAATATGGTGATAACTATGTATAGTACCAGGTGGGTACTAGAGTAGTCAGGGGGATCACTTCTTAAATTATATAAACGTCTAACCATTATGCCGTACACCTGAAATTAATATAAAATAATATTGAAATGTCAACTGTAACTGAAAAATTAAAAAGGGGGAAAAGGGTGAAGGGCAATAAGTGGTCCAAATTTCCAAGTGTAAAACAAATAAGTCATGGGAATGTAATGTACAGCATAGGGAATATAGTCAATAATATTGTGATGGCGTGGTACAATGTCAGATGGTTGCTGGACTTATGGTGATCACTTCTTTAGTTATATAAATGTTGAATAACTTGTGTATATCTAAAACTAATATGTTATACGCTAACTATATTTTGAATAAAAATCTTTTAAAAAATTATCACCACTTGCTCATTAGGCAGAAGTGATTTCACCAGTTCTAGATGAATATTTTTGGGAGTTAACATTAAATCCCACATACTGTGTACCTGATGATTAAACTACCAACCAGTGGGATCATGTTTGGGAGAGAAACATGATAATTATGCCAATCATATGAAAGTGAAGCAAACTCCAAGATGAAAAGTTCCAATAGTTTTTTTGTGATTTGAGAGACGAGGGTAAAGGGAACTAGTGGGAAGAGAATGAGGTATTTGTCATAACTGACATCAGTTAGAATTATCAAGGAGCTATCAGTAAGATTACATTTGATACTGTATTATCAACATGCTTACGAATTCAAAATAGCGTGCACAGACTGGAGCTGTTAGCTGGTCCCCAGGATTTCAACTATGTTTGAGGAAGCAAAACACAAGGAATACTCCCTTATCCTTCTGGGGAATGCAATAATGGAAAAGGAAGTCTCCCTGCAGAAAGAGGAAGTCAATGTGTGCCATCTCCATCCACAAATAAAAGCATTTTTTAAAGCACAAAGTTTAGCTGTGGTTATTGGAAAGGATTCCAATACCTGGAGTGCACCAACTTACCACACCTGGCTGATCATGATTGTGGCTGGGTTATATAAAGACAAATAAGACAGTGTCCTTGATTTCACAGAATCCTAAGCCTTAAACATCAAAGCTGAAATGATTCTGGACATGATCTAGTAAAAACCCCTGTTGTACAAATGGGAAAAAAAAATTCAGAGAGGAGACCTTTGAGGAGTGATTTCACCAAGATGGTGACATAGGTCATTCCTGACTTTACTCCTCTTCACAAGAGAAACAATTAACAACTGTTCATAAACAAGACACTACTGAGAGAATCCTAGAACTTGGGTGTAAGGCTGAAGCATGCCCCTGCACCACAGAGACTAAATGAACTGACTGTATTAGAAGGGTAAGAGTAGGGCTACACACTGATGGCACTGTCCTGCCCCCAGGCCAGGTTGGCATGCAGAGAGGTCTCCCCTGGGCCTCCAGTTCCTCCAATGGGAAAAGAAAGCCCTGGGGGACAAACAACCCCCTTTCAGCCTTGTGTGTTTTTTCGTGGGAGCTCCTAATCTGGTCTCACCTCACAGGGACTGCAGTGGAATATGAGAGGTTCAACCACTGGGAATCTGACTAAGACGGAGAAGTAGAGAGGGGTTTGCAACAACCAGCATGTGGGTCATGGAAAACTGAGTTCATATCTGCAGTGCCCAAGTGATAGACCCAAACAACGGCTTTGTTTATTTACAGACATTGGTACACTCTGACCAGTGAATTTATTGGAGTGACAATGTGTCTGATTCAGGTACTCAAATGAGAAGTTTGCTAGCTCTAGAGCCTGGTTCGCCCATGCCCAGGCAAGGAGCTGAGTCATAGACTTATCTGCTAGAGAGAGTGTCTCCCAGTCCCATCTGTCCAGAGGGGCTGGTGAGAGCACTTGGAAGCTTTGTAGCCCAGCAACAGTGGAGCTGAGAGGCAGGTGGGTGGAACTGATCACTCCCAGAGCAAAGCCAGCACCAGACGTGGAATGTTCCCCTGCTATACCCAGGAAGAGGGATTAACTCACAGTCAAGGCTGATGATAGCTCTCATCCCACTTCACCAGAAAGCCTGTTTGAAAAAGAAGTTGGGAGTTCACTGAAGTTGTCCGTCCCTGTCCTACTCAGGCAAGTGAGGTGAAACATAGCCCCACCCATTGTGAATCCCAGATGGGCTGGCAAGAACACCTGGAAGCTATGTAGCCCAGCAATGCTCAAGCCGGGAAGCAGACCAGAGATTCTGATCCCACCGCCAAGCAAAGCCAGTGCTGGACATAGTGGGTTTCCCTGCTACACCTAGGCAGAAGCATTAATTTATATGCAAGGCTGAGTATAGCTCCTGTTCCCTCCCAGCTCAAAAGACTGTTTGGGAAAAATTGGAACAACCCTGAAATGCCTCTTCCCCATTCCACCCAGGCAAGAGAACTGAGACATAGCCCCACTGGCTGTGGAGAGTGTCTGCTGGACCCATCTGACCATAAGGGTTTGTTGGAACTGCATAAACCAGCAACACTCAAGCTAGAGATAGTCAGGCAGAGCTGATAGTCTACAGAGCAATGCCCATAGCCCTGTTTCACCAGAGAACTAGGGGAGCAAATCAACTTGAGTTAACACAACATAAATTTCACCAGCTTTAAAGCTGCTTCTCCTACTGCACCCAGGCTGGGAAAGTATAATAATTTGTAGCTCTGCTTATTGCTGATTACAACCTTCAGCCTGCCTGATCAAGAAACCTAACCAGAGCACATGGGAAGCAGTGTAGCCCATCCAACAGCTTTGCTCATAATGGCACTTGAACAGAGAGCACAGCCTCTAGCTTTCCCCATATGCAGAGCAAAACCAGTAAGTAGTCTCACCTGATTAGGAAGTTTAATACACACTCTTGCCTGATTCAGATTCCCAAACAATGAGCTATAGAGGCCCTGGATCCCATTTACTACTGAAAATAGTACCCAGTCCCAACCATCTAATAAACCATACCAGAAAATCCAGGCAACAGCAGAGCCCATTCTATAGCCTCTCTTGAGTATGGAACCAAGCCAGAATTCATATAAAACTGTTTTCAGCCAGTGGTACAACCTAACCCCCTCAACCTGAGATCTTGAACAGTTGCCTTGCCCTAACATAGACTATAAGAGCAGGCACCACTCATTGACAGCAGGCATGCCCAGAAACCCAAACTAAGCTGAATGGTATAGAGCAGTCTCTGTGAAGATATGCAAACCTGTAAATTCTAGAAGAGGAACCTGATTACTCAGATGTGTGGATACCAATGTAAGGAATCAAGGATCATGAAAAGCCAGGTACATATGACACATGAAAGGAAACTAATAAAGTGGTAGTAGCTGATCCTAAAGAAGTGGAGATATATGAATTGTCAGACAAAGAATTCAGAATAATCATCTTAAAGAAATTTAGTGAATTACCAGAATGCACAGCCTTTTAAAGTACTTAAAAACAAGTCATATACTTTTTGAAACTTCTCTTCTCTAGACTAAACATCTTCAGTTCTGTCAACTATTTCTCATATGACATTATTTTTTTATTCTTTCACCACCCTGGTTATGCTGCTGTAGATATGCCCTGGTTTGTCAAAGTCCCTCTTATAGTGTTGTACCCCAACTTAAATATTATACTCCAGCTATAGTCTTGTCGGACTGAGTAGAATCAAGAAGAATAAGCATGTTCCTTGATTTGTACACAAGGCATTTGTTAATGCAAAATAATTCACTTTCCACTTTCTTTCTTTCACCCCTCTATCTTTTGCATTTTTGGCAACTACATAACAGTATAAATTCATATTCAAGTATAGTCAGCAAAATCTCAGAAACTTTTTTACACAAACTTCTAAGTTGTGTAGTTTCCCATATTTTATTAAACATTTATTTGTTCAAAGAATATATACCGAGTGCTTCCTATATTCTAAGCACTATGGAAAGTTTGAGGGTGTATAAACTTCAGGGGTTGATTTTTGCAACTCTAGCTCAGGATTTTACTTTATCCCTATTTAATTTTATATTGTTAAATTCCACCCACCACACAGGCCTATAGAGATCTTTTTGGATCCAGATCTTGTTGTACATAGCATTCATTACATCCTCTGCCTTCATATCAGCTGCACATTTGAACAAATTATCCTTTATGTTCTCATCAAATTTCATGATAAAGATTTTGAGCAGTTTTCAAAATCTAATTCTGCAGAAATTGTAAATTACTTCTTAACCAATGGCTCTGATTTTCTTTATCTGATCATATCACTATGTTCAAATTACTCTGGTTTATTAAATCCTTCAATCCATTTATACCTTTACTGAAATAATAAAGGAGAAAAATAATTAAAGTACTATTACTGAGGGACTACTAGAAGTCAGGGACTTAACTGAATGCTTCACATTCATTCTTGCATTTAATCTCCATAGAAGTGTTCCATTTTCTTGTGCTAGATCTCATTTTTGAAGTTGAATAATTATCAAAGACTTTTTACATTTTGGTTGTCTGGAGGGTTCATTATGAAGGAGATTTTTCTTGTATCCATAGTTAATACTTTGAAAAATTAAAGTGTGATTTACTGATAGTACTACCTATGGTTTTCCTAATAATGACTAGAAGCAAATATCTCAGTCTCACTCAACAGTAACAATTCATATATTTTTTTAAATCCTCTTTTTTAACCTTTTCTACTATTTTGTTAATACTATATACTGTGTTTCAAAATTTTAATAATCTTATTTCACTTCCACACATTTTTGTTTGTCGGGATAAAGATTATTAGGCATTTTTGTTCTCTTTTATTTTTAGTAATTTTTTTATTGTGGTAAAATATACATGACATAAAATTTACCCTTTTAAGGAGGATCCAAGATGGCAGAGTACATAAATGCTGCGTTTGCCTCCTCCCAAGACCACATTAAAATTACAACTAAATTATAGAATAATCAACCTGAAGTACCATCTGAAGTCTAGATGAGCAGAAGTTTTATAACTGAGGATATATAGAAGAAGCCACATCGTTAGTGGTAGGAGGGGTGGAGACGTGGAATGACAGCCCCACACTTGCGTGTGGTGGTTGAGAATTGGGAGAGCTATCTCGACTGTGGAGGTCTCCCATGGAGAAGTGAGGGACCCCAACCCCACTCTAGGTTCCCCAGCCCCAATTATCAGTGCCACGAAAAGGAACCCCACAATATCTGGCTGTGAAAAACAGTGGGGATTTGACTATCAGGGTGGGACAGAAGGCTGCGAGAACCCAGATGTCCTCTTAAAGGACCCATGCACAAACTCACTCATTTTCAGTCACTCACCTGGGCTCTGGAAAAAGGGCAGTGACTTGGGAGTCATCAAAGACATACAGAGAGAGAATGAGTTATGTGGTTTCAAGGCAAGGACTAGAGGGACAGTTGCCATTTTCCCTGTGTAGAAACCTAGTCCTGAGCAGTCAACTGTTGGGCACAACCTTTCCTGTGTTGAGCCCCATCCCACATGGACAAATCAGAATCTTCATCGGCCAGGTGAACTCTGCTGTCTCCAACCTGGTGACTTCCTGTGACCCCACCCAACTCGCTCAATGCCTGCGGCACTTTCTCAGCAAATACTCAGCCCCACCTGGGTTGCAACCTGTCCTAGACAACACTTAGGGGTCCAAAATCCCCAAGCGAGTGACAGCTGGCTTTGGTATGTTCTCAGACTTTTGCTGAGTAGCTCCAGACTCGGTACTGGCACCAAACCAGAATCTATTAGGTTGTGCAAAAGTAATTGCAGTTTTTGCAATTATTTTAACCTTTTAAACAGCAATTACTTTTGCACCAACCTAATACATTAACCTGGTGAACACTCATCCCACCCTGGTGACTCCCTGAGACCCCAACTCAACCAACTCATATACCCCATGAGGCTCAATCAACAGCTGAGTCTTAAAAGAGTTTGCAGGCAGCAGCAGGCCCCAGGATGTCCTGGGATTTTTGGAGAACTACCCCAGGTCTTGTACTGGTGCAGCCTTCCTTGGTTTGTAGCATGTCCCCTTCCATGTGCCTCCCGGTCCAGCACAGGAAGTGACCAATGGCAGGTCACTTTGTAGTCGCCCAACAGTCACAGGAAGTAGCTGACTTGGCCCTACTCTGAAGACCCTCCCAAGAGGCTCCACAACCAACATACCTCCAGATATGTTGAGACTACAGCAGAGCACCACACAAGTGGCACATCCAATGGGCAGTAGCAGCAGACATCAGAGCAGAGCTGACTGGGGCTAATCCCGCTTCATGGGGTAAGCTCTCTGTACAGCAGCCCATAAACTGTAGACATAGCCAAACTCCACAGCCAGTCAACCTGAGAGTCAATACCACCCTTCAACATGACAACAGCAATCAAGTGTCAAATATAACAGGAGGGCACACACAAAACAACAAGGGACACACCTGAAGCACCCGGCATAGGTAACCAGGGAGACTGTGTCACTGGGTCCCACACGGCAAGTACAAGCTAGGGCCTCTTGGTCAAATTTGGGAGACATAGCAGATATACCTAATACATAGAAACAAACACAAAGATGTGGCCAAAATGTAGAAACATGAAATATGTTCCAAATGAAGAAACAAGAGAAAACTCCAGAAAAATAACTAAACAAAATGGAGGCCTGCATCCTACCAAATATTTCAAAACAATGTTTATAAAGATGCTCAAGGAACTTAGTAGGAACTTCAACAAAGAGATAGAAAGCATAAAAAAATAACATAGAAACCATAGAAAAGAATCAGTCAGAAATAAAGAATACACTAGAAGGAATCACCAGCAAACTAAATGAAGTAGAGGATAAAATCAGTTATTTAGAAAACAAAGTAGCAGAGAACACACACTGAAACAGCAAAAAAAATAATAATTTAATAAATGAGGACACTTTAAGAGACCACTGGAACAAAGTCACTTGACAAAAGTATTGACTCTCAGGTTGACTGGCTGTGGAGTTTGGCTATGTCTACAGTTTATGGGCTACTGTACAGGGAGCTTACCCCATGAAGCGGGATTAGCCCCAGTCAGCTCTGATGTCTGCTGCTACTGCCCATTGGATGTGCCACTTGTGTGGTGCTCTGCTGTAGTCTCAACATATCTGGAGGTATGTTGGTTGTGGAGCCTCTTGGGAGGGTCTTCAGAGCAGGGCCAAGTCAGCTACTTCCGGTGACTGTTGGGCGACTACAAAGTGACCTGTCGTTGGTCACTTCCTGTGCTGGACCGGGAGGCACATGGAAGGGGATATGCTACAAACCAAGGAAGGCTGCACCAGTACAAGACCTGGGGTAGTTCTCCAAAAATCCCAGGACATCCTGGGGCTTGCTGCTGCCTGCAAAACAGTATGGTACAGTATGGTACTGGCATAAAAACAGACACATAGATAAATGGAACAGAATAGAGAGCCCAGAAATAAACCCATGCCTATATGGTTATTTAATATATGATAAAGGATGCAGGAATATACAGTGGGGTAAAGACAGTCTATTCAATAAATGGTGTGTGAAAACTGGACAGATACATGCCAAAAAAATGAAACTGGATCACCTTCTTACCCTATATACAAGAATGAACTCAAAATGGATTAAAGACCTAAATTTAAGATCCAAAATCAACTTCATTCTTTTGCATGTGGAAATCCAGTTTTCCCAACACCATTTGTTGTAGACACTGTCCTTCCCCTATTGAGTGGTCTTAGCACCCTTGTCAAAAATAATTTGACCATGTATGTGAGGGTTTATTTCTGGATTTTATTCTCTTCCAATGCTCTATTTTGTTTCATTTACTTGCTTAATTTATCTGGCTAAGATTTCCAGTTGAATTTTGGTGAATCTCTTGTTCATGATCTTAGATGTAAAGCTTTCAGTCTCCTACCTTTGAGTATCACTTTAGCTATGGGCTTTGGATATATGGTCTTTATTATGTTGTGGCAGTTTCTTTCTATTCCTAGTTTGTTCAGTGTTTTTACCATGAAAGAGTATTGTATTTTGTCAAATGCTTTTTCTGCAACAATTGAGGTAATCACATGTTTTTTCCCCTCCGTTTCCCCTCCATCGGCTGATTTTCATATGTTAAACCATTCTTGAATTTCAGGAATAAATCCCACTTGGTCACAATGTTTAGCCTTTTTAATATGTTGTTGAATTATGTTTGCTACTATTTTGTTGAGGATTTCTACATCAATGTTCATAAAGTACATTGGTTCTTAGTTGCAGAGTTTTTGTCTGGTTTTGGTATCAAGGTAAAATTGGCCTCAAATAAGTTTGGAAATTTTCCCTTCTCTTCAATTTTTGGAAGAGTTTAAGGAGGGCTGGTATTAAATTTTCTTTAAACGTTTGTTAGAATTTGCCAGTTAAGCAATCTGATCCTGGACTGTTCTTTGTTGAGAAGTTTTTGATTAATGGTTCAATTTCTTTGCTAGTTATAGATCTGTTTAGATTTTCTATTTCTTCATGATTCAATTTTGGTAGGTTGAGAGTTTCTAGGATTTTTTTTTTAGGACTTTGTTCATTTTATCTAAATCATCCAATCTGTTGACATACACTTGTATGTAGAACTCTCATATAATCCTTTTTAGTTTTGTAAGTCAATAGTAATGTCTCTTATTTCTGATTTTAATTGAGTTTTCCCTCTGTTTTCTTTATCAATCTAGCTAAAGTATTATCAATTTTGTTGATCTTTCATTGATTATCTCTATTGATTTTCTATTCTCCTTTTTTGTTCATCTCCACTCTAATCATTATTCCTTCCTTCTTTCTTCTATGTTTAAATTAAGGTTGCTCTTTTCCTAGTCCCATAAAATATAAAGTTAGGTTGTTAATTTGAGATATTTCTCTTTTTTAACGCAAACATTTACAGCTATAAATTTACCTCTTAGCACTGCTTTGCAGCATCCTCTAAGTTTTGTCATGTTGTGTTTTTATTAGTATTTACTTCAAGATCTTTTCTAATTTCTGAATTAGTTCACAGAGAGACTGATCCCCCAGGCAACCCACAGACAGGTTAGAAGGTTGCAAATTCAGTGTGTTATGCTCTCTTCAATTCATGGAAGGGGATTAGGAATCTGGCTAAGGCTTCCTCCAAACTGTACTATGCCAGGTTGAATGATTTGGGGATGTGGTGGAACAAGGGTGAATAAAATCACCACAAAATTTCCTACCATTTTCAATAGGGCTTTTTCCTGAATGGGCATTTCCCTGGTTCCTGTAGATCGTTTACTGATTTTTAGTGCTCCTATAAAGTTATTTAATTAATTTCCAGTTGTCCATTTACTGTTTCCTTGGAGAACAAGAGCCTGAAGCTTCCTAGACTGGCATCTTGCTGATGTCACTCTTATTAGGAATTTTTGAAGGTAGAGTTCACAAGTTCAGGGTTGTAACACACTGATTAATATGGTTGATTTCTTCCTTGTCACCTTGGTTAATCTTAGTAATAGATGAATCCTGGACCCAAATAATTATTGTTGTAGTAACAAATGAATTGTTTTATACTCTATTTAGGGGTCTGCCCTTGTATTTGTTGTAATGACAGCAATTTGTTCAGGAAAACCTTCAACTTTGCTAATTTTTCTGTGTTTAACGGCCTGTTCTCAAAATCTGAGCCATAAGTTTGCAGGCTGCCTAGGGAGCATGTGGTCTCAGGCTTAAGAATACAATGAGATGGGTGTTTGTGTACTCTAATCTGCATATCTCATTCCTTTACTACAGGGGTGTCCAAACTTTTTTCAACGTTTTTTACCAAGGGCCATATGCGGTAAAATACACAGTCGGACCACTCACTCAAGGTGAAGTACGTATTGCCTCATCTGGTTTATTTAAGTAAACTAAATATATTTTTGGAATTTGCTGCAGGCCAATTAAAACTGGATTCCGGGCCGCAGTTGGCCCGTGGGCTGCAGTTTGGACACCCCTGCTTTACTAGTAAAGATTCCCACTAAACTGAATGTTTCTTACTACTCTCCTTTTTCATTACTCCTAATTTGTGTGTTCTGTTCATTATTAACAATGTCTAGTTGATATAAAGTAAAGTGTGATTGATTCCTGATTGTTCACAAAAAAAGAACCTCTGGAGGCCTAAATATATTTTATGCCTTTGTAGTTTTTAGTTGCCTCCATAAAGTAGTGAGTGCCTCCACCAACTATGGCATCTTTTGAAGGGTTACTCAACAGGTGACATTTAAGTTCAGGCCTGTTGCATGGCTTGTATCACACAAACTAAAGTCGAATTAATTCTATTTAAACCATATTGGAGCACTCTTAAAGTTTACATTTAAATTAGGAGGTTTGAGGAAGTTTATTTTAAATATGTGTCTGACAGGCACATCTAGATTCTTTAATAGGGTCCAGGAAGTTCTTTTTTAAACAATGTAAGACTCACATAAACATCCTGACAACTCTCAAGGTAATGGCATCATTATTTAAGGAGAGAGTCCCATTCAATCACCACAAAATGATAGTTTTCAGTTCCAGTTTTATGAGAGAGAGAGAGAGAGAGAGAGAGAGAGAGAGAGAGAGAGAGAGAGAGAGAATAAAAAACCTACAGTTCACATTTGATTGAAACTTCCTTTAGAATATATTAAAGATGTTGTGGTTTGTTTTTTCTTTGTCAAAGCAAAAGTCTCAGCCAAGGAGGAAGAGACTGCTCATAATGACCAAAGGGTAATTGTTGTTTTCACCACCCCTCTTCCTCTTCCTTCCCAGAATCTAAGAGGCTCTGCGAGACCCAGAGCTGACCTCAGCCCGATTGAGCTTATCTGAAACTCCAAGTCAGGCCTCTCATGTTCATGCTGGCAGACTTAGATGTGGTATGTGCAAGAAACTGACTGTTCTTATTATCAAGGTTTACAACAGAACTGAACTTAAATGAAGGAAAAGAAGCTATTTTGATTTCAGGTTTGAGGAGGGATGGGTCCTTCTGCCTGTCATATACATCTTTTCTTCCCCATTGACTGAGGTCTGTATTCTCTCTCCAAGATACAGAGCCTCAGAATGCAGACCTCTCTATTATCTCTATTAACAAGAGAAGGGACTAAGAACTGATGAACAGTTGTATAAACTTTTCAGTTACCAAAGGGGCATTCTCACCAAAGGCTCAGGACACTGCCTAAGACCTGCTTGAAGGAGTGGGGGTAAGGGACCTAAATCAGTAGAAGACTGAGGGGGAGGGAGAATAGGGCCACAAGGTGGGAAAGGAGGAATCTGGTAACAACATAAAAGATAGATCTGCCCCTTCCTAATCTTAGGACCTTCATCTCTCCATTTAAAGTCAGGTTATACTTGAGAGCTGATGGTGTAACAAGAGTATAGAATTAATCAGGCTGCTGAGGTCTTTGGAAAGACACACAAGTCAGAAAGGGATGCTGAGGCCCAGGAGCTGGAGGGACATCCCCAAAAGGATTCTACATTGCAGCAGTTTCCATTCCAATGTCATACACAGACACACAGTCAGCAGATGCAGTATCAGCATCCAACATAACTCTGAGGACAAGAGATGTGTGTCATTGCACACTTCTCCCCAGTCCCTTGCAACTTAACTCTTCTGGTTTCTTCTGTGATGTTACCAACTTCTTCCCTTGACAGCACATGTGCACATACTCACACACAAGCATAAATGCATAGATATATACCTTTCCTGTGGTACACATCCCACATTCATTGATTCTTGCTCTCATTGGGTTGTCAATTAATCCCTACTAACAGTTGGTTGATCATAACTTAGGATGTGCTCTCTTCTACAAGTCATTTTATAGGAAGCTTGGGAACACCATAAAGGCTTCACATCCTCACCCAGAATGACTCTCTAATGACATACTGAGAGGTACTGGAAGGCATAATTAGGCACAGGTAGAAAAGTAACACTGGATTAAAAGAAGACCTAAGTTCTCTGATGCAACCAGGCTATTTTAGGGAAGTTTCCTCATGTGGAAATGAAGATAAGAATAATTGCACTTTGTAAAATTAAGCATTGATTATTACACTGCCAAAGGTCAAGGGTGTTGCTGAAAGACACTTTGACTACATAACTTATCTGTCTCCCTAGCTACCAGTGGGATGCCTTCCTGTGGTGAATAGGTTGTGGGATCCTCTACACAGGAGACAATACAGGATACATCCTAAGATTTATTTCAGAAAGTAAGAGCTCAAAACCATCTGTTTCCTAGTTGAAAGTAAGATGGTAAAGGGATGAGACATGGGATAAAGATGTTTCAATGGATGAAGGTAGGTCAAGAAAGTATGGAGAATAACAAAATATTTTACCTAACTCCAGTGTGCAACAATAGGGAATTATTTCAATAAATCATGGTAAATCCAAACAATGAAACACCCTACAGCTGTAAATAAGGTTGAAAAAAAGCATTCTTTGCACTGATGTAGTATGTTGTTATGAAATATTATGTTTAAAAAAGCAGAGTAAAGAATAGTGTATATATAGTTATATAAATGTTGAATTACTATGGTGTACACCTGAAACTAACATAATATTGTATGTTAGCTATATTTTAATAAAACATTTTTAAAAGGACAGTATATATATATATATATATATATATATATATATATATACTGTTACCTTTTGAAACGTGGCTTTTGTTTTTTCCTTTACATATTTGTACTATCTGTATTTCCCAAATCTTCTGTAATGAGGATATATGGGGGATTGTTATCTGAGGAGGAGAAGCCTAGGCAGGTGGGACACAGCTGAACAGCCCTTACCAGTTTTACCTAGGAGTGAACGATATCTTAATGCCTTAGAATTATTTACCTTCAGAATGGAGAAAGAGATCCCAGTATGGGGGATTCCACAGCCCTAAGTACACTCTCTTACTTTGCATCACAAGACCCCTGTTCTTTTTTTTTAATAAGTTATAGGTGTATAAAACAATGTAATAGTTAGACATGTATACCCCTCACAAAGTGATAGCCTCCCTCCCGCAATCTACTATCCCTCTGACATCGTATATAGCTGTTACAATTCCATTGACTCTATTTCCTATGTGTACTCCACATCCCATGACTATATGTGTATTTAATTACAGTTGACATTCAATATTATTCAGCTTCAGCTTCAGGTGTACAGCACAGTGGTCAGACATCTACACTTGAAAATGTAACTACCTTATGACCCAGCAATTCCACTCTTGGGCATCTATCCAGAGAAATTCAACACACTAATTTGAAAAAAATATATGCACCTCTATGTGTGCTGCAGCACTATTCACAATAGCCCAGACAGGAAACAACCTAAATGCCCATCCGTAGATGACTGAATTAAGAAACTGTGGTACATTTATGTAATGGAGTGTTACTCGGCCATAAAGAAGAATGAAATCTTACCATTTGCAATGACATGGATGGACCCAGAGAATATTATACTAAGTGAAATAAGTCAGAGTGAGAAAGACAAATACCATATTATCTCATGTATATGTGGAATTTAAAGAACAGAATAATTGAGCAAACTAAACAGAAATAGTCTCAGAGATATAGAGAAAAAACTGATGGTTGCTAGATGGGAGGGGGGTGGGGAGGGGGGAGAAGGTAAAGGGATTATAAAGTACAAACTAGTAGCCATAATATTGCTATTAGGATATGAACGACAGTTTGGGGAATAAAATCAATATATAAAAATTTTGTAGGGAGTCAGATGGGCACTTGCCTTATTAAGGAGACTACTCCATGGACTGTGTAAAAGACCCCTGTTCTTTAGCCAACAAAATTTTACCAAATACAGCATCAGATTAAGTAGTGGCAATAGGATTTGCAGTTAAAATAGAGAGTGCCTAGTTAAATCTGAATTTCAGATAAACAAATAATATTACTATAAAATTATACTAAATATTATTTCTATTTATCTGTAATTGAAATTTAACTGTTTGGTATTTTGGTTTTGTTTTTTGTTTTTTCAGTTTTTGCTAAATCCCACAACCCTAGAAATGGGCCAGCTGAGCCAGGTGTACCAGTTCATAAAGAGCCATAGAACATCGCTGGAAATTATTATACAAATGAGAGTAATGTGATTAAAAAGCATTCTTCAATAAGCTGCTTGGGAAAGGAATGGAGATGAAGATAGAGATGAGAATGCTCAGTAGCAAAAAATGGGAGTTGAACTTCCTTCTAAGGAGAGTAGGTCCTGTTACTTTTAGGGTTTTTATTTTGCTGAGCTAGAGATACAAGTTTGAGACTGGAGCTGAATTTGAATCATTCTGCCTTTAAGGCACTTGCAATCTAGCTGAGGTGAAAAGGCTCACAATTAGAGATAAGACAAATGCTACACCAACATAGCATCTAACATGTATTGAGCACTTACTGTGTGCCAGCCACTATTCTATGTATTTTACATTTGTTGATTCATTTTATCCTCATTAATAACTATAGGTAGATTCTATTATTACCTTCACTTTATAGATAAAGAAGTCACCTGCAATACTCAGAGAGGTTAAATAAATTGCCCAAAATCATAAAGATTTTTAGTAGTAGAGCGGGAAATAAATCTAGATTGTATGGCTCTGGAGCCTGAGTATGTAACAGCTCTGCACTCTACGATGCAGCCTCTGAAATTATAAAAGTTCGGAGAGGGAAAGATCCATGTAGCCTGGAGTGTTCAGGAAAAACCTTAGTGAAGAGCACGGTTTATGCTTGTGCTTGAACACAGAACAAGTTTTAACAGGGACTTCGGAAAAACAGCATTTTAAATGGAGAGAACAACATAAAGGAAAATCTGGAGATAGAGATGAGACTGGATCATGAAGAGTCACATCAAGTGATTAAAGTCATTTATAGCAATATAAATATATAAATCAGGCATTAGATGTACTTCACATTCATTCATTTAACTCTTCTAATGTTTCCAATGAATTGAGTCAAGACTACTCATAAGGACATTATAACTTGGAATATGAAAGTATTTAATTTGTTTCTTCAGAAATACAATCAAATCACAGCTTACTTATTAAGAGGCAAAGGAAGGTAGAAAAAGAAAGATCAGCTTCCAGTCTTATCTTCCAACTTCTATTGACAAGATAACATGGTATTTCAATTATATGATTAATCTCTTATTCATCTTTCATCTTCACTTTGAAATAGCTACCAATTCTTGTGCAGACTAAATTATTACTCAAATTTTCTTATTTGACACTTTGATTTTTTTGAATTAACTGTACAAATTTCTAAACTCTAATTTTTTACCTCAGAAGTAGCATTCCTTCTCAACATTTTCCCCACTTCTAACATGCCCTCTGCCCCTGCCTACTCAAGTGAGGCCTAGCATATATTTAAATTTTGAGAATCAATTTAGTGATGTTTCATGCACTTGAAAAAAGATTAAGAGGATCAAGTCTTATTCCCACAAGATAGGGTGCCTCAGGTAAATCTTTAAACTTTCTAAAATTAAAAAAGACATCATTTTATTAATAAATTATATCATGTATATTAGCACAGTATGTTTGTGTTGATAGTTGAATAAAATGATGATAAATTGACTGGGATCAAACTATCTTAATAAGAGTTCTCAGATGTCTTGTACATGACATTAGCCATGCAATTTACTTAACTCAATGTACATTATCATTATTTGAGTGCAAACAAATTATTAATGTTCTCTTTTCATCTCACTCATTACAATATTATTGTAAACAGAGCTCCAAACTACAGTGACACAGAAACAGAACAGTCCCCACTAGACACCAAATCTCTGAAGCCCAGAAAAGGATAATCAGGGAAAAGTTAAATTTTTCACTTCTTGATAATACGTTTATTAACTAACCAGGTCAGAATACTCCTTTTAGTCAGACTCACATCAAGCATAACAAACGTGTCCTCAAAGTTTCCCATGAAGTAGTATTCCCATTCTTTTTCTCTCAAGAATACCCATTATTGTGGCTTTCCACCTCCACAACATCCATCTCCACCTCCAATGCCACTGAAGCTGTTTTCACCAACAGTACCCACTATTATGCTCCTTGTGATAAGTTCCATTAGCCTCTTCTCAGTTTTCTACTTGAACTCTTTTTTTTTTTTATCATTGGGGAATATTGGGGAACAGTGTGTTTCTCCAGGGCCTATCAGTTCCAAGTTGTCCTTCAATCTAGTTGTGGAGCACACAGCTCACTGGCCCATGTGGGAATCGAATCGGCAACCCTGTTGTTCAGAGTTCACACTCTAACCGACTGAGCCATCCAGCCACCCTCTATTTGAATTCTTGGTACATGGTGCTAACCAGCTCCTTCTTTAAAAGTTGTCTCCTTTCATTTGTACAACACTACATCAACCTGCTTTTCTTTTCTACCCCTCTAATAATCTATTGTCTTGTTAGCTCCCTCTTACTTGAATGTATCACATATAGGCATTTCTCACAATGTGGTTTTTGATCCTCTGTTCTTTCCTGTGTAGTCTACATCCCATGTAACCTATTAAAATAATTGCAATTATCTCCTTAATATGGATTATTTAAATCTCTATCTCCAATCATGTGTTCTCATCTGAGTTGTAGCTCTTTATTTCAAAATGCCTGCTGAACATTTCCACTGAGACAGTAACAGCAATAATATGATTCTGTGTTTTACTCTAAAATTTATAAAGTACTTTCACATATGTTAGCTCATTTGATCCTACCAAACAAATCAAGTTGTTATTAAGAAGTGCATGTATTATTGCCATTTTATAGAAGAGGAACTGACCTTTCAGACATTAAAAGATTTTTCTCAATACTGAACAGATAGTAAATGTTGAAGTCATGAAGGGAAATGCATAATGATGTTGAATGAATAAACAAACAAGTCTTCAGGGTTCAATTCCAGTGTTATTAAATTTGAGTTCAACTTGAGTTAGATAGGTCCAAAAGCAGCCTCTTCATATTGTCTTCCCCTTCCTAAACCATTTCCTACCCCAATTTTCCTATTTATGTCAATAACATCATAATTAATTCAACCATTCAGGTTCATGGCTTTGAAACAATATGTGAATTATTCTATTTCTATTTCCTCACCATCTAGCCAATCATCAAGTCTAGCCAGCAATTAGTTCCTTCTAGAGACTCAGTATCAAAATTACCAGAAAGTAAATCTTAGTCCAATATTTTTTTTAATTTAGATCTTAGCCATTAAAAATATAACTCAGTTTATAAAAACAGAAACTCATAGACACAGACAATAGTTTAGTGGTTACCAGAGGGTAAGGGGGGTGGGGGGTGGGAGATGAGGGTAAAAGGGATCAAATATATGGTGATGGAAGGAGAACTGACTCTGGGTGATGAACACACAATGGGATTTATAGATGATGTAATACAGAATTGTACACCTGAAATCTATGTAATTTTACTAATAATTGTCACCTCAATAAATTTAATAAAAAAATATATACATAACTCAGACAACAATGAAATGTACTGCCATAGCAGTATCAGGGATGCTATAAAAGAGATATATTCACTTAGTTGGAAGTTAAAATAAAAGACATTTACCCACTAATTCTAACAATAGTGTCTATGAATTCTGCAAAAATATCTCCTGGGCATGTCATTCATATTGGCATCACCTTAGAACTGATTTTTATCACCTCACAACTGGACTGCAAAGTCAACATTTCTAAACTCTTCTTCCCTCAGTCTCTTGCCTGTAAACCACTGACAAGTAATATTTCTAACCACTATATTTCTCTTACACCTTCTTTACTTCAAAACCTAATGTGAGTCCATAATGATCTCAAAATAAACTTGTAAGTCTATCATTCAAAACTGTCCATAATCTCCATACAATTTCATCTTCCGATTCTCCCAAAACTTGCATTCTGAATTCTAGCAAAATCCTTCTCCCAAAAGACTTTTATAAAAAAGCTCCATCATTATTAAGGGAAATACACTGTCCCCACCCAAATTTATAGTGGCCTAATTTTTTGTCTCATTTTATGGAAACTCTTAGAAAATACTTTTGAAATTTTAGTTCTATGATTATTAGCAGTTACACAGTATCTAGTATGAGGGAAAAGAAGGCAGACACATAGGATAACCAGAATTCTTTAGTTTCACTATTTATTCCCCAAAGAATGATAATATCTTGGTGACAGAATATTTAAAAAGATACATCTTCAAATGCAAACACCTTACTATCATATCATTAATAATGAAAGCTAATACATTTTGATAAAAAATTATATTTTCTCTCATTTCAAGGGGTGCTTTATCAACCAATCTTCTCCACACTGTATTTGCTGTAGCTGTGATCCAGTAGTTTCACACTTGGTTGGAAAAGAATCCAGGAGAATTAACTCCTCCATGGAATAGCCTGAGATCTATGCGACTGGGAATTTATGAAAACTATATGTTCAAGGGATATAGTATTGAAAGGAGCATGGGATCAATTATTTTTCTGACATTCTTTTATTATGATGTAGTAAAACCTCACTAATTTTAATTAATGCGGGAAGAAGGGCAGCCTGAAATGTAAACCTATGTTGAAAAATTAAAATTGTGTTAATTTTAAATACACAGAGCAAATAGTATCCAGCTAACATTTTTATCCTGAAGAGATACTAAGGACCTGACTTAATGAAAAATAATAATTAACAAGCCACCCCTTTTCATTTAAACTGATGCTTTCAAAGGGTTTGTCAACATGGTTTTCTTTTTCTTTAAAATAAAGTTTATTGGGCCGACAATTGTTAGTAAAGTAACATAGATTTCAGGTGTACAATTCTGTACTAAATTATCTATATCTCACATTGTGTGTTCACCACCCAGAGTCAGTTCTCTTTCCATCACCATATATTACACCCCATTTACCCTCTTCCAGAGCCCCGCTCTCCCCTCCCTCCTTACCATCTGGTGACCCCGAAACTATTGTCTATGTATATGAGTTTTTGTTCTTTCAGTTGTTTGCCTTGTTTTTTCTTGTTTTCGATTTATATACAACATATCAGTGAAATCATATGGTTCTCTACTTTTTTTGTCTGACTTATTTTGCTTACATTATGATCTCAAGATACATCCATGATATCACAAATGGTCTTATTTCATTTTTTCTTTCCTCCGAACAGTATTCCATTCTATATGTATATCACAACTTCTTTATCTATTCATCTGTCGAAGGACATTTTTGTTGTTTCCATGTCTTGGCCACCATGACTAAAGCTGCAATGAACATTGGAGTACACTTGTCTTTATGGATAAATATTTTCAAATTTTTTCGGTAGATACCAAGGAGAGGGATTGCTGGTCTGTATGGTAATTCTACTCATAATTTTTTGAGGAACCTCCACACTGCTTTCCATAACGGCTGTACCAATCTGCATTCCCACCAACAGAATATGAGGGTTCCTTTTTCTCCACAGCATCTCCAACACTTGTTACTGTTTGTCTTGTAGATGATAGCCATTCTGACTGGGGTGAGGTGATATCTCATTGTGGATTTTATTTGCATTTCTCTGATGATTAGTTATGTTGCGCATTTTTTCATGTCTATGTACCATTTGTATGTCCTCTTTGGAGAAATGTCTCTTCAGGTCATCTGCCCAGTTTTCAATTGGGTTGTTTGTTTGTTTTTGTTGTTGAGTCGCTTGCATGTGTTCCTTGTATATTTTGGATATTAGCACTTTATCAGAGGCACTGTTTGCAAAAATCTTCTCCCATTCAGTTCGTTCCCTCTTTATTTTGTCACTGGTTTCTTTTGCTGTGCAGAAGCTTTTATGTTTGATAAAGTCCCATTCATTGATTTTAGCTTTTACTTCCCTAGCCCTTGGAGTCAAATTCATAAAATGCTCTTTGAACCCAAGGTCCACAAGTCTAGTACCTACGTTTTCTTCTATGCAGTTTTTTGTTTCATGTCTTATGTTTAGGTCTTAGATCCATTTACAGTTAATTTTAGTACATGTTGACAGATAGCTGTCTAGTTTCATTCTTTTGCATGTGGCTTTCGAATTCTGCCAGCACTATTTATTGAAGTGGCTGTCTGTTCTCCATTCTATGTTTTTGGCTTCATTGTCAAAAATTATCTGTCCATATTAATGTGGGTTTATTTCTGGGTTCTCACTTCCATTCCATTAGTCTATATGTCTGTTTTTCTGCCATACCATGCTGTTTTGATTATTGTTGCCTTGTAGTACAAGCTAAAGTCAGGGAATGTGATACCTCCAGCATTGTAATTTTTTTCTTAGGATTTCTTTGACTATTCAGAGTCCTTTGGTGGCTCCATACAAATTTGGATGATTTTTTTCTTCCATTTCTTTGAAAAATGCCACTGGAACTTTGATGGGGGATGCATTGAGTCTCTATATTGCTTTGGGTTATATGGCCATTTTAACTATGTTGATTCTTCCCATCCATGAGCACAGAATACCTTTCCATTATTTTGTGTCGTCTTCAATTTCTTTTAAAAATGTCTGGTAGTTTTCTGCGTATAGTTTTTTCACATCCTTGGTTAAGTTTATTCCTAGGTATTTTATACTTTTTGCTGCAATTGCAAAAGGAATTGTTTTTTGTATTTCTTTTTCTGAGATTTCATTGTTAGTATATAGGAAAGCAATGGACTTTTGTACGTTGATTTTGTAGCCAGCAACCTTACTGTATTCGGTTATTCTTTCTAATAGCTTTTTGGTGGAGTTTTTATGGTTTTCTATATATATATATATACAATCATGTCAACTGCAAAAAATGACAGTTTAACATCTTAATTACCCATTTGGATGCCTTTTATTTATTACTCTTCCCTGATTGCACTGGCGAAGACTTCCAACATGATGTTGAAAAGCAGAGGTAGAGATGTCATCAAAATGGTGGCGTGAGGTGAGCCTCTGTAAATATTCCTTGTAATTTACAACTAATCGAACAACTGTAACTCCACAAAGGGCGAACTACACAGCAGACAGGAAGACGAAGAGACCCACTACTGAATTCACCTAAAGGTGGCGAATCGCGTGAGCGGGGGAGGAGGGAGGGAGAAGTGCAGAGACGGAGCTGCACAGATGCAGGACGCAAACCTAGTTCAGTGCTCCGAGCTCACTGCATCCCGGAACTACTGAAGCTGCAGGAGAGGGAAGAACTCGGACTGCTAGGGCTCTGCTTATGGCCCACAGGGCTGAGGGGACAGCATATGACACGGCTGAACCCAACGTTCATGGAAGAGACTACAGAGAAAAGATTGAGGGAAGAAGGCTGAAAACGGTTTTTAAGCCCTCACTGCCGAGTAGAGAACGGAAGCCTTAGGCACTGAGACAAGCCGCCCCCTCCCTATCCTCCCAGAGCTCACCCCGCCCCCACCTGGCAGGTGCTAGAAGTGGAACAGTACTGGTGTCAGATCAGAAGAACAGAATATTTGCTGTTCTGAGAACTGTGGAACTCAGACACGGATTCACAGCGCAACTAGTTCCACCAAAGGGGAGGGAGCTGTGGAAGCAGGACAGGCGGTGGTGGTGTGCACTGCCATTGCTCTGGGCCACCTCTCACAACTCACCGTTCCCCTGGCCCCACCTATATGGCCGGATTCCTGCAGGAGTAAACAGAACTGCTGAAACATATGGGCTCTGAATCTGGTGCAGGAAGAGCTTTGGAACTTCAAACGCTCTCTGCATACCCACCGGGACACTGCGCCCTGTGACCTAGGCTAATTATTAACAGAGGAGAAGCCTGTCTCCCAGGGAATCCCCCCATTGTGTGAGAAGCTGGAATAGTGCAGAGAAAACATAGCATTACCGTGTGAGAGAGAAAAAAAGGCTGCAGTCAGAGAGAAAATAAAACATTCTATCAGCAAGTATTGGAAAACAAAAGAAATACCTCTTCCTATCAACTTGTTGCTGAAGACACCTAATTAAATCAATACCAACAGGCCTTCTCCAAGGCACATTGTATTGAAGCTGTGTAAAATCAACGACAAAGAAAGAATCCTCAAGGCAGCCAGGGAAAAGAAGACGGTAACATACAAAGGAAAGCCCATTAGATTATCAGATTTTTCAGCAGAATCTCTATAAGCCAGGAGGGAGTGGAACCAAATAGTCAAACTATTGAAAGAGAGAAATTATGAGTCAAGAATAATATATCCAGAAAAGATAGCCTTTAGATATGAAGGAGGAATAAAGACCTTTCCAGACATACAGAAGCTGAGGGAATTTTCTAATACATGACCCGCACTACAAGAAATACTAAAGGAGGCTATTTGACCACCATCAACGGGGACATTTTGTGGCAACCAAAACATAAAAAGGGGGAGAGAAAAGGCCTGAACCGGAATATGGGAATGGAGAAAGTATGCATGCTGAAGAAAATGGAATACTCTAAATATCAAACTTTCTTTTCCATAAACTTAAGGGTAACCACTCAAAAAAAAAATCGAGAATTGAAATATATACTGTAATAAAAGAAGAAACAGAGGGAAACATCATAGAATACCACTACAAAGAAAAAACAAACAACAAAAAGGCAAACAATGGAGACACAGCCTTACCAGAAAACTAAAGATAGAATGACAGTAAATCCTCACATATCAATAATCACCCTAAATGTAAATGGACTGAAGTCACCAATAAAAAGGCCCAGAATAACAGATTGTATCAAAAAACTAAACCCAACCATATGCTGTCTCCAAGAGATACATGTGAGCGACAAGGACAAGTATAGACTCAAAGTGAAAGAGTGGAAATTGACACTCCAAGCAAATGGTATCCAGAGAAAATCAGGTATACCCATACTGATATCAGATGAAACAGACTTCAGGATGGAAAGCGTAACAAGAGACAAAGAAGGACATTTCATAATGGTAAAGAGGACTATACAACAAGAAGACATAACAGTCATCAATATTTATGCCCCCAATCAAGGAGCAGCAAAATATATCAAGCAAGTGCTAACAGAACTAAAGGGAGAAATTGACCCAAACACAATTATCCTAGGGGACTTAAATACATCATTGACAGCTATGGATAGATCATCCAAACAGAAAATAAATAATGAAATAGCAGCCCTAAATGACACATTAGATGAAATGGACATAATTTACATTTATAGAACACTTCATCCTAACACATCAGACTATACATTTTTTTCTAGTGTACAAGGAACATTCTCAAGGATAGACCATACGTATTGAGACATAAAATCAGCCTCAGCAAATTTAAGAAGATTGAAGTAATACCAAGCATATTCTCTGATCACAAGGCTTTGAAATTGGATATCAACTGCAAAAAGAAAGCAGGAAAAAAGACAAATTCATGGAGAGTAAACAACATAATTTTAAACAATGACTGGGTCAAAGAAGAAATTAGAGGAGAAATCGAAAGGTACACAGAAACAAATGACAATGAAAACACATCCTACCAAAATTTTGGGGATGAAACGAAAGCAGTTTTAAGAGGGAAATTTATATCATTACAGGCCTATCTCAAGAAACAAGAAAAAGCCCCAAAACACACCTCATGTTACACCTTAAAGAACTACAAAAAGAAGAACAAGTGAAACCCAAGGTCAGCAGAAGAAAGGAAATAACAAAAATCAGAGCAGAACTAAATGAAATCGAGAACAAAAAGACAATAAAAAAAAGGAATGTGACACAGAGCTGGTTCTTTGAAAAGATTAACAAAATTGACAAACCCTTGGCTAGGCTCACTAACATAAAATGGAGAAGACACTAATTAACAAAATCAGAAACGAAAAAGAGGAAGTTATCATGGACACCACAGAAATACAAAGGATCATCCAAGAATGCTACGAAGTTCTATATGCCACCAAATTCAATAACCTGGAAGAAATGGACAAGTTCTTAGAAACATATAGCCTTCCTAGGCTGAACCATGAAGAACTAGAAAATCTAAACAATCTAAACAAAGTAATGAATTTGAATCAGTCATCCAAAACCTTCCCAAATGCAAAAGTCCTGGACCAGATGGCTTCACTAGTGAATTCTACCAAACCTTCAAAGAGGATCTAAAACAACAAAAGAAGAAGACAAACAAATGAGAAACAAAAACTCATAGGCACAGACAATAGTTTAGTTGTTACCAGAGGGTAAGGGGGGCGGAAGGTGGGAGATGAGCCTAAGGGGGATCAAGTATATGGTGATGGATGGAAGCAGAACTGACTCTGGGTGGTGAACACACAATGGGATTTATAGGTCATGTAATACAGATTGTACACCTGAAATCTATGTAATTTTACTAACAATTGTCACCCCAATAAATTTAAAAAATAAATTAAAAAATAAAAATAAATAAAAATAAAAAATGAAAAAGCAAAAGAAAAACAAAACAAAACTAAATATAGAATTCCAATATAATAAATATTCCAATTCCAAAATAAAAAGAAAAGCAGAGGTGATATGGGACAGCCCTGTCATATTGCTGAAATTAGAGCAAAGGGCTTCAGTGTTTCACTGTTAATTATGATATTAGCTGAGGGTTTCTCATATATGGCCTTTATTATGTTAAGGTATTTTACTTCTATACCTATTTTATCAAGTGTTTTAATCATAAATGGATGGTGTATCTTGTCAAACGTTTTTTCTGCATCAATTGACATAATCATACAATTTTTGTCCTTTATTTTGTTTATGTGATGTATCACATTGACGGGTTGGCGTATGTTGAACCATACTTTTGTCTCTGGAATGAACCCACTTGGTTGTCATGAATAATCTTCTTAATGTATTGTTGCAGTCGATTTCCTAGAATTTTGTTTAGGATTTTTGCATCTGTATTCATCAGGGATATTGGTCTGTAGTTTTCTTTTTTGTGTTATCCTTACCAGGTTTTGGTATCAGGGTAATGTTGGCCTCATAAAATGAGTTAGGGAGTATTGTCTCTTCTTCAATTTTTCGAAGAGTTTGAGCAGAACAGGTATTAGTTCATCTTTGAATGTTAGGTAGAATTCACTAGTGAAACCATCTGGTCCCTTTTGATTTTATTTTAATTAGTGTCTTTTCTTTTTGTCTTAGTGAGACTAGCCAAGGGTTAGTCAATTTTATTAATCTTTTCAAAGAACCAGCTCTTTTGTACATTAATTTTTTCCATTGTCTTTTTGTTCTCTATTTCATTTCGTTCTGCTCTGATTTTTATAGCCTTTCTTCTGCTGACCTTGGGTTTCATTTGTACTTCTTTTTCTGGTTCTTTAAGGTGTAGCGTGATGTTATTTACTTTGGATTTTTCTTGTTTCATGAGATAGGACTGTAATGACATAAATTTTCTTGTAAAACTGCTTTCGCTGCATCCCAAAAATTTTGGTAGGGCCTATTTTCGTTCTCATTTCTTTCTATGTATCTTTTGAGCTCTCCTTTTATTTCTTCTTTGACCTGGTCGTTCTTTAAAAGTATGCTGTTTAATCTCCACGTATCTGTGTTTTTTCCTGCTCTCTTTTTGCAGTTGATATCTAATTTCAAAGCCTTGTGATCAGAGAATATGCTTGGTAGAATTTCAATTCTTTTTAAATTTGTTTAGGCTAGTTTTATGTCCCAATATATGGTCTGTCCTTTAGAATGTTCCATGTACACAAGAAAAAAATGTATAGTCTGATGTTTTAGGATGAAATGCTCTATAAATGTCAATTATGTCCATTTAATCTAATGTGTCATTTAGGGCTGATATTTTTTTATTTTTTTCTGTTTGGATGATCTATCCATAGCTTTCAAGGATGTATTTAGGTCCCCAACTATAATTGTATTTTGATCAATTTCTCCCTATAGGGTTGCTTTTAGTTGCTTGGTATATTTCGGTGCTCCCTGGTTGGGGGCATAAATGTTCATGCCTGTTATGTCTTCTTGTTGCATAGTCTCCTTTATCATTATGAAATGTCCATCTTTGTCTCTTGTTACCTATTTTATCCTGAAATCTGTTTCATCTGATATCATTATGGGTACACCTGATTTTCTCTGGATACCATTTTCTTGTAGTGTCAATTTCCACCCTTTCACTTTGAGTCTATGTTTGTCCTTGTAGTGGAGATGTGTCTCTTAGAGGCAGCATACGGTTGGGTTTAGTTTTTTGATCCAATCTGCTACTCTGTGCCTTTTTATTGGTAAGTTCAGTCCATTTACAATTAAGGTGATTATCGATATGTGAGGATTCCTGTCATTCTATCTTTGGTTTTCTGGTAAGACTGTGTCTCCCTTGCTTCTTTGCCTTTTTGTTGTTGTCTATTATTTCTGTGTGGTCGTATTCTATTTTTTTCCCTTCAGTTTCTTCTTTTATTATGTTATGTGTTTCAGTTCTGGATTTGTTTTCTTTTTTGGTGGTTACTATTACATTTATGGAAAAGAAAGTTTGATATTTAGAGTATTCCATTTTCTTCAGCACGCTTACTTTCTCCATTCCCATATTCCGGTTCAGGCCTTTTCTCTCTCCCTTTTTATGTTTTGCTTGCCACAAAATGTCCCCGTTGATGGTGGTCGAATAGCCTCCTTTAGTATTTCTTGTAGTGCGGGTCGTGTATTAGAAAATTCCCTCAGCTTCTGTATGTCTGGAAAGGTCTTTATTCCTCCTTCATATCTAAAGGATATCTTTGCTGGATATATTATTCTTGGCTCATGATTTCTCTCTTTCAATAGTTTGAATATTTGGTCCTACTCCCTCTTGGCTTGTAGAGTTTCTACTGAAAAATCTGATAATATTCTGTTGGGTTTCCATTGTAGGTTATCGTCTTCTTTTCCTTGGCTGCCTTCAGGATTGTTTCTTTGTCATTAATTTTTGACAGCTTCAATAATATTCCCCTTGGAGAAGGGCTGTTCAGGTCGAGGTAATTTGGTGTTCTATTTGCTTCTTGGATTCAAGGATCCAGTTCTTTCCACGAGTTTGGGAAGTTCTTGTCGACTATTTTTTTATCACACTCTCTGTGTCCTTCTCCCTTTCTTTTCCTTCTGGTATGACCATTATTCTTATATTGCTCTTTCTGATGGAGTCAGAAAGTTCTTGTAGAGTTCTTTCATTTCTTTCAAATCTGACATCTCTCTCTTCCTTAATCTGTGTAATTTCCAGATTTCTATCTTCGATGTCACTGATTCTTTCCTCCATTGGGTTAACTCTACTACCTAAGCTGGCTATTTCATTCTTCATGTTTTTTACTGTGTTCGTAATCTCCAGAGATTCTATTTGGTTATTTTTTTTAAATTTCAGTCTCTTTGGTAAAATGTTCATTTTGTTCTTTGATTGTGTCTCTGAGTTCATTAAACTACCTGTCTCTGTTTTCTTGTATCTCGTTGAGTTTTTTAAGAACTGAAATCTTGAATTCTCTGTCATTTAAGTCACATAATTCCACATCTTTAAGTCCATATTCTGGACACCTTTCATTTTATCTGAGCTGCCTTGTTACTTTGGTTATTTATGGCAATCAATTAATTATTATTTCTCTTTCTAGACATCTACAGGAATGGGTTCTACAACCGCTTGATAGAAAGAGGTCTTTCTTTTGTTTTCCAGTAGGTGTTGATAGAATGTTTTATTTTCTCTCTGACTGCAGGCTTTTTTTCTCTCTCACACTGTAGTGTTATATTTTCTCTGCACTATTCCAGCTTCTCACACAATGGAGAGATTCTCTAGAAGGCGGGCTTCTCTTCTGTGAACAGTTCCCCTGGGCCATATGGCACCACCTCCTTGGGGGGATGTGGACAGCTTCTGAAGTTTCAAAGCTCTTACTGCACCAGATCCACAGCCCATGTGTTTCAGCAGCTCTGTTTACTCCTGCAGATATCTGCCCAGATATGTGGGGACAAGGATGGGGTGGGTTGTGAGAGGTGGCCTAGAGCAACTGTGGCAACACCATCACAGCCAGTCTTGCTTCCACAGTTCCCTCCCTTTCGCCAGAACTAGTTGGGCTGCGAGCCCGTGTCTGTGGACCACAGTACTCAGAACTGCAAATATTCTGGGTTTTTTTTTTTATCTGACACTGCTACTGTTCTGCTTCTAGCACAGGGCAGGTGGGGGTGGGTTGAGCTCTGGCATGGTAAGCCGGGGGTGTCTAGGCTCAGTGTGTAAGGCTTCCAATCTCTGCTCAGCAGTGAGGGCTCAAACCATTGTTTTCAGCCTTCTTCCCTCAGTTTTGCTGCCAAAGCTGTTCCATGAGTGTTGGGTTCAGCCATTTATTATGCTGCCCCCTCAGCCCTGTGGGCCATAAGTGGAGCCCTAGCAGTCCAAGTTCTTCCCTCTCTCACAGCTGTAGTAGTTCCAGAATGCAGTGAGCTCAGAGTACCGATTTAGGTCTGTGTCCTGCACCCCCATCTCCCCAATTCTCCCTTCTCTTCCCCCCACTCACGCAATTTGCCCACCTTAAGTGATTTCAGTAGGGTGCCACTTAGTCTTGCCTGTTTGCTGTGCAGGGAGTCCTTTGTGGAAAAATAGTTGTTCAATTTGTTGTAAATTCAAGGGGAGATTTCAAGAGGGTCACATTATGCCACCATTTTTATGACATCCCATATCAATGGATTTTTTTTTTCCACTCTCCCCATGAAATCTTGTTTAGATTAATTTCCTCAATAAAGCTTTTAGTTACAAATAGTACAATGGAAAAAAATAGTACTCAAAAATTTAAAACATGACAAATTCTCTTTTCAAATTAATAAGTAAGATTCAGGGCCATTATTATGAATCTTAAACAATCAAATGTCATTAGAGTTCAGCACTATTGTGGTTTCTAAAAGCATCATGTCATGATACTCAGCTGCTGCAATTGTCTTCTCTGATGTCTGCTTCCTATTCTGGACTATGAGCTCCTAGATAACAGGGAGTTGGTTCAGTGCTCTGTACATAATAGTCAAGGGAGCCTAAGTCTTTTCGATGACTGAGGTGCCTATGCTTCCATAAGTCACATTTGTCTTCCCACCTTTCCCCGAAGTTCTACTCATGGCTATGGAGATTTCAGGACTATGCCAGAAGCTAAGCATAGAATAATAGGGACATCAAGGTGGGGAGACAGGCAGTTCAGCATATTATCAAGACATTATCTGCTCGAGTGTTCGGTTTTGGTGATGTTTTTTTGTTTTGTTTTTGGTTTGGTTTTTTTGTTTGTTTGTGTGTTTTGTTTGTGTGTGTGTGTGTGTGTGTGTGTGTGTGGTTTTTTTTGTGTGTGTGGTTTTTTTTTTGACTACTTCTCTCTTAAGTGTCAAGTGCATATTGGAGGGATAACATTGCTAAATAGTTAAGTTGGGTAAGTTGGGGCCTGCATCAAACTGTTTAACACTTAAACCTATGGGGAAGAGCTTGTATGGTATTCCCTAGCAAAAGTGAAAGTGTTTAAAACTATGGTAATGGAGAACTTGAGTAGTGAGGATTGAAAACAATGATTTGGTAACTATACAAAATGATAGCTGAGATCATGAAGTTGATGGGTCCTTGAAGGAGAAGAGAAAGCTGGATATTGAACTTTGGAAGAATGCCCACAGTATGTCATCAATGGCGATAAACGACAATCAGAGACAGAACAAACAAGGGAGTAAAAATGGTACAGACAGCCAAAAAAAGCTTTAATTATATTTTGCAAGCCTTCCTGGAATTACATGTTATAATAATCTTGATTTAAGGTTAAAGGGCCAATGGCAGCATTCCAGCTTTCCCTCAGCACCATTGACAAGACATGTCAGCTTGCCAGCAACACTTAAATTGTTTCTTGTTTTGACTTGTTAAAGAACAATCACAAATCTTTAGCAGATTTGATTGCTCATTATTTGAGATATCTGAAAGATCACTTCGTTGGGTGGGGAAGCTCTATTTTTCAGGTAGTGGAAGCGCTTCTAACCTTGGTAGAGATCTTAGAATATAGTCAAACATCAGGCACCTGAAGGAATATTCAACAAATAAAATAAAAGCTCTGCTACAGGTTTTCAACAGCTTACCTACTCCGTCCCCCAGTAGAACATCCAAAAAGACTTGTTGGGATCCTAAAGTACTACAGAGACTAAAACACTTATAAAGTAACCTTACCTGGTTTCTACATTCTCAATCTTCAGAAAAAAGGCAACTTTGGTTATATACCTCTGGTGCAAAATATAGTTTAAGTTTCTCTGCCACACCGAACTACAAATGGGATTTCTGCATTTCGGGCAGATAATACTTTACCAGCAAAAGCTGAGTGTTTGGTGCACAAGTCTACAAGAAGCAATCTGTGTTGTTATGTATACTTCTCTCAAGCTTGTTAATCCAGCCTGATAATTTTTCCAAGATGCCCTTATCTATATTAACATGTACCCATCAAGGCATCTACGCCTAAAGCTTTAAAAACTCTTGCCCAAAGATATGTTCATTTCCTATGCTTTCTTCTAGGCATACTCTGACATGTTACTGACATGTTCCTACTACTTTTGGACCTAGATAATTGTAATTTCATTTCCTACAATTTACATTTTAACTCCAGTCAAACATATTCCAAGGATAAGTCACAAGTCACAAAAGGGGTATGGTGTAAGTCATTCCACAACTGAAAAAACAACTCTAAACACATAACCTACTAATAGAGGGTCCAAGATGTCATCATTGTATACCAGGGGTAGAATTTTACTCTAGAATTCCCATATGCTACATAGTTTCCCTTCTCCAGTACCAACTACTTGTGAGGTTGACCATGAAAGGGGTGAGAGAGACACAATTTTAGTTCCCTCCACTGCTTTCCTGTACCCTTGGTTTCCCTGTATTCCTTCTTTGAGTTGAAGTGTGGCACCACATGGCTGATCAGGCTCCCTGCCTTTATTACCATTACAAAATAGGGGTTTTCTCTCTAATAACAGGTTAAGGAGTATAGCAATTCTCTTTAGTCCTCACAGTAATTCAAGACAATACAACTCTTGGAACAAAATTTGTCTCCACAATCAATCTATATTTATTGAACTCTTACTATGACTATAATAATATCCTTAGTATCGTTGGGTAATGGCAACAAATCCCATTCTTCAAAGAGCTCATAATCAAGCTATGGTTATAGATAACACAAAATAGCACAAACTCTAAGAATTCATCTCAGGAAAATATAGATGTATACAAAGATGTCAGTACAATAATGTTGATTGTAGCAATGGTTATAATAAAATATCAGAAAGGGCCTAATTATTCAACAGTACAAGACTGTAAATAAAGAATGTTTTATGTATATAATAAAATAATGAAACATTGTTAAAATTATATTGTTTTGCAGTATTATTTGTTATATATAAAGATTAAAAACAACCAAATGTCCACCAACAGGACACTTGTTAATAGGAGAAGAGTTACATAAATTATGATACATCCATGCAATGAATAGACAAAGTTGTAAACATGGATGAGAAAAACTTCCGTATTGCTATATAAAGATCTGTAAGATAAATGTTAAGTGAGCAAAAGACATGAAGAATACCACCTTTAAAATGAAGACTGGTGCAGCCGTTATAGAAGGCAGTGTAGAGGTTCCTCAAAAAATTATGACTGGAATTACCATATGACCCAACAATCCCCCTCCTGGGTATTTATCCAAAAAATCTGAAAACATTTAGAGATAAAGACACGTGTGCTCCAATGTTCATTGCAGCTTTGTTTACGGTGGCCAAGACATGGAAACAACCAAAATGTCCTTCGATACACGAATGGATAAAGAAGTTGTGGTATATATACACAATGGAATACTATTCGGTGGTAAGATGATATAGGAACATTTGTGACAACATGGATAGATCTTGAGAGAGTAATGCTGAGCGAAATAAGTCAGACAGAAAAAGCAGATAACCATATGATGTCACTGATATGTGGTATATAAACCAAAAACGACAAAAGAACAAGACAAACAAATGAGAAACAAAAACTCATAGACAGAGACAATAGTTTAGTGGTTACCAGAGAGTAAGGGGGGTGGGAGATGAGGGTAAGGGGGATCAAATATATGCTGATGGAAGGAGAACTGACTCTGAGTGGTGAACACACAATGGGGTTTATAGATTATGTAATGCATAATTGTACACCTGAAATCTATGTAATTTTACTAACAATTGTCACCCCAATAATTTTTTTTAAAAAGTGATGAACAAACAGAAAACAAAAGAATAACACCTTTAAAATGCTACATTTTGTTTTTAAAAAATAGTGTGGGATTTAAAATTAAAATATAACTTCATATATGCCTGCATTTGCATTGTTAAAAACTGTAGAAATATGCACCAAAAACCTAACAAAAATAGTTACCTTGGGTAGTGGAAAAGATTGAAAACCAAGTGAACACAGGAGCAGTGGTAAGAAAAAATATATGTAACTCTTCACCTTTTTATGTAATTTGACTTTCAACGGTGGGACTCTTTCATATTAAAATCATTTTTTAAATCATGCTGTAGAAATAAATTTATAGATATGTCCATAAAACATTGCAAGTGAAAAAGTAGGCTCAAAATAATCTGCAAGTTATATCATCTTGTAACAAAGGGTGTATTTGTGTGTGTGTGTGTGTGTATGTGTGTGTGTGTGTGTGTGTGTGTATGTGTGTGTTTTCAGAAGACAAATGTTAGTGGTAAAGCTGGAGCAGTGAGATTATAGAGAGGTTTATTTTCTGATAATTTTCTGGGTTTGTAAGTTTCATGAATTGAACAAAAATTACTTTTTCAGTTTGTAAAGAAAGATAATGTTATTTTAAAAACAATCCCAGGTAGTTAAAGATGGACATGATATAATGGTAAAGGCTAATTCACCAAATAGACATGAAAATATTAAATGTGTATGCACCCAATAACATAGCTAGAAAGTAAATGAAGCAAAACATTATAGAACTGAGAAACAAATCCACAGCATTAGAAATGTCACACTCTTCTGTTAATAATTAATATAACAAGTAGCCAGAAAATCAGTAATGATATAGAAGATATAATCAACACCAACTTAGTGTATTTGACATTTATAGAGCACTCTCCACAACAAGAGCAGAATACAAAATATTTTCAAGTGAACACAAAATATTTATGAAAAATGAACCATATTCTGAAGCATGAAACAGATCTTAACAAATTTAACAGTATTGAAATCATACAAATGATGTGCTCTAAGCATAATGGAATTAAACTAGAAATGAACAGCAGTGAGATATCTTGGAAAATCCCCAAATATTTGGAAACTAAACACACTTCTAAATAGATAAATGTTAAAGTTGAAGTCACAAATATATCAGAACACACTTTTAAGTAAATTTTTTTTTAATTTAAAAAAGAAAATATCTTGAATTAAATGAAAGTTAAAATTTTGTAAAACAACATTTGTGGGAATTTAGTTCAACAGTCCTTAGAAGGACTTTTCTACCATTACTTGCTTACATTAGAAATAAAGAAAAGGCTAAGGAAATCATCAAAATGGTGGTGTGAGGTGAGCCTCGAGAAAACTCCCCAGGAATTTGCAACCAGTTGAACAACTATAACTCCACAAAGGACTCCCTGCACAGCAGACAGGAAAGACAAAGAGGCCCACTACTGAATTCACCTAAAGTGGGCAAATTTTGCCAGCAGGGAGGTGGGAAGGGAGAAGTGCTGAGACGGGGCTGCAAGTGCGCAGGATGCAGACCTAGCTCAGTGCTCCAAGCTAGCTGCATCCAGGAACTACAACAGCTGTGGGAGAGGGAAGAACTCGGATTACTAGGGCTCCGTTTATGGCCCACAGGGCTGGGGGACAGCATATAACAAGGCTGAACGAAATGCTCATGACAGAGACCTCGGAGCAAAGACTGGGGGAAGAAGACTGAAAACGGTGGTTTAAGCCCTCACTGCCCCAGAGAATGGAAGCCTTAGGCACTGAGACTAGCCGTCCCCTCCCTACCCTCCCAGAGCTCGCCCCATCACCACCTGCCCAGTGCTAGAAGCAGAACAGTAGCAGTGTCAGATCAAAAGAACAAAATATTTGCAATTCTGAGAACTGTGGTCCGCAGACACAGATTCACAGCCCAAATAGTTCCAGCAAAGGGGAGGGAGCTGTGGAAGCAGGACAGGCTGTGGTGGTGGTCGTCTCATTTGCTCTAGGCCATCTCTTACAACCCACCTCGCCCCTATCCCCACCTATCTGGGGGGATCCCTGCAGGAGTAAACAGAACTGCTGAAACACACAGGCTCTGAATCTGCTGCAAGAAGAGCTTTGGAACTTCAAAAGCTCTCCTCATCCCCACAGGGACGTGGCACCCTATGACCAAGGCGAACTGTTAACAGAGAAGAACGCATTCCAGGGAATCCCCCCATTATGTAAGAAGCTGGAATAGTGCAGAGAAAACATAACACTACAGTGTGAGAGAGAAAAAAGGCTGCCGTCAGAGAAAAAATAAAACATTCTCCCAACACGTACTGCAAAACAAAAGAGACACCTCTTCCAATCAACCTGTTACAGAACCCATTCCTGTAGATGTCTAGGAAGATAAATAACAAATCATTAATTGCCATGAATAACCAAAGGAACAAGACAGCTCAGAGAGAAAGTGAAAAGTCTCCAGAAAATAAATTTAAAGATATGGAAATATGTGACTTAAATGACAGAGAATTCAAAATTGCAGTTCTTCAAAAACTAAACAAGATACAAGAAAACACACACAGGTAGTTTAATGAACTCAGAGACACAATCAAAGAACAACATGAACATTTTACCAAAGAGAATGAAATTTAAAAAAAAAAAAAATTTCTGGAGATTTAGAACTCAATAGAAGAATTTAATTAGAAATGAAATAGCAAGCTTAGGTAGAAGAGTTGACCAGATGGAGGAAAGAATCAGTGACATCGAAGATAGAAACCTGGAAATGACATGGGTGGAAGAAGAAAGAGACTTGAGACTTAAAAGAAATGAAAGAACTCTACAAGAATTTTCTGACTCCATCAGAAAGAGCAATATAAGAATAATGGGAATACCAGAAGGAGAAGAAAGAGAGAAGGGAACAGAGAGTATATTCAAACAAATAGTCGATGAGAATTTCCCAAACTTGTGGACAGAACTGGATCCTCGAATCCAAGAAGCAAATAGAACACCTAATTACCTCAAACCCAACAGACCTTCTGCAAGGCACATTGCATTTAAGCTGTCAAAAATCAATGACAGAGTGACGTCATAGCAATGGCGGCAGCGGGGCGCACTTTTTGAGTTCTCCGTCGGATCTTATCAGAAACGGGAAGCTTATAACCCATCAAAGGACTCTCTGCTCATCACGCAGAACAGCGAAGAGACTCGCGCAGGGATTTCTTGCAGGTGGGGAAAAATTGGGCGAGCAGGGGAAGAAGGAAAGGAGCGGAGCGGAGACGCGCCGCACCTGCGGCGGCGGTGGGGACGCGGGTTGGGATCGCGGTCCACACCTGTGGCGGTAGAAATTCGGCCCCCACCCTCGGGTTGTGGAAATCTGCTCCGCACCTGTGCCTGTGAAATTCCAGCCCACACCCACGGCTACAGATACGCAGGATATCCCAGGACGGAGGAGAGCCCGGAAGCCACGAGGTGGGCGTTTTGCCCTGCGTCCCACAGCGGACCTCTCCCGCTGCAGGGGCAGCATATCCAGCATTAACTTCAGCTAATAACCTCAGTTGGTCCTTGGGCCGGACAAGGAACACAGACTCCGTGCCTGGGCACCTTCCCCCGCTCTTCTGACCCTGCCCCCGCCTTTCTAGAGACTTGATCTAGCCTCTGCACTAAGGAGCAGCGGCAGATTACATAGGCGCCTTGGAGCCCCGGCTCCGGGAAGACAGGCGGGCCCAGGGAGGAGGCTAGGAGCTGGGAATCTTCCGCCCCCAGCCACCACCTTTTCTGGCCTGCGGGAAGAGTGTTAAGACAGCGGGGCTGGGAAAGAGAAGACCCCTCCTTCCATCCCCAGCCCCCACCCTTTCTAGCCAGCCTAGAGCGGGGTAAACACATCCCCAGCTGCAGAGACGCAGGGGTTCCCAGGACAAAAGAGAGAACACAAAAGCCAAGTGCCGGACTCTACTTTGCGTCCCAGAGCAGACCTCTCCCTCCCGCAGAGGGAGGATATCTAGCATTTGAGACTATTAAACTCCATACCTGGGCCCCTCCCCCCGCTCTTCCAATCCTACCCCCACCCTTCCAGAGACTTAAACTGGCTCCTGATCTGAAGAGCAGTGTCAGATTACAGAGGAGCCTTGGGGTTTGGGCTAAGGGAAGACTGGCCGCTGGCTTTGGTCCAGGGAAGAGGCTGAGAAGAGTGTGGTTTGCCCTGGACTAGGAGACAGAAGACTCATCCACCCCCAGATACCACCGTTTCTGGCCTGTGGGTGGGGTGTGACACAGCTGGGCTGGGAAAGAGAAGACCCCTCTTTCCATCCCCAGCCCCCACCCTTTCTGGCCTGCCTAGGGCGTGGCAATTACATCGGTGGAGGCACTCCCAGGGATCAGCATGCCCAGCTTAAGAGGCACAAGATTCAACATACCCAGCGGCCAACTCCAGACCAAGCCAGAGTACTACCGGGTTTGACCTACAAGTGACACACTCAGAGGGGATTCTTTACAGGCACATAGAGGCCAAAGGGCAAACCACATCTAAGCGGTCAATCCTCACGCAGCAGAATACCCTGCGTGGGCAAAGCCAAGTCTTACAACTAGTCAGCCTAGGAGTTAACTCCACCTACTCACAAGCGAAAAGCAATTAAGGATCTTCTTTAACAGGACAATATACACAACACAAGAGTCACTTTTAGAGCACATGCAGGGGAGAAGAACGAAGTAGTGCAAGTCAAATATAAAGGACATTTATTATATACTAATCCAGCAAGAACTAAGAACTCCAGGGCACCTATCTAATACATCGAAGCAAACACAGAGAGTCAGCCAGAATGAGGAAACAAAGAAACATATCCCAAATAAAAGAACAGAAGAAACCTTCAGAAATGGAACTAAATGAAGCAGAGGTAACCAAACTGTCAGAGACAGAGTTCAGAATACTGATGATAAGAATGTTTAAGGAACTTAGAGAGGACATCAAGAAGGATGTAGAAATCATAACGAACAACCAGTTAGAACTAAAGAACACAGTTACCGAAATAAAGAACTCACTTGAAGGAATTAACAGCAGGTTAGATGAAGCAGAGGATCGAATCAGCGACTTAGAAGACAAGTTAGCAGAGATCACCCAAACAGAACAACAGAAAGAAAAAAGAATAAAAAACAATGAAGATGGTTTAAGAGACCTATGGGATAACATCAAGCGCAACAACATGCGCATCATAGGAATACCAGAAGGTGAAGAGAAGAAACAAGGGATTGAGAACATATTTGAAGTAATAATGTCTGAAAATTTCCCTAACCTGATGAAGGAAACCAACATACAAGTCCAGGAAGTGCAGAGAGTTCCAACCAGGATAAACCCAAACAGGTCCACTCCAAGACACATTATAGCTAAAATGGCAAAGATTAAAGACAAAGAGAGAATCCTAAAAGCAGCAAGAGAAAGACAGAGGGTTACATACAAGGGAACTCCCATAAGACTATCAAATGACTTTTCTGCAGAAACATTGAAGGCCAGGAGGGAGTGGCAGGAGATACTCAAAGTGATGGAAAACAAAGGCCTACAACCTAGGTTGCTTTATCCAGCAAGGCTATCACTTAAAATTGATGGGGAGATAAAGAGCTTCCCAGAAAAGAATAAGCTAAAGGAATTCATTACCACCAAGCCAGCATTGCAAGAAATACTAAAAGGACTTCTGTAAATAGAAGAAAGACGAAAACAATTTATCCACAAATTTAAAAATGGCAATAACTATGTACTTATCAATAATCACTTTAAATGTAAATGGTTTAAATGCTCCAATCAAGAGACATAGGGTGGCTGAATGGATAAGAAAGCAAGACCCTTGTATATGCTGTATACAAGAGACTCACCTCAGATCAAAAGACACACACAGGCTAAAAGTGAAGGGTTGGAGTAAGATATTCCATGCAAATGGAAATGAGAAAAAAGCTGGAGTTGCAATACTTATCTCTGACAAAATAGACTTTAAAATGAAGAAAATATTAAAAGACAAAGATGGACACTATATAATAATAAAGGGATCAATTCGACAAGAGGATATAACTCTAGTAAACATCTATGCACCCAACATAGGAGCACCTAAATATATAAAACAGATATTGACTGACATAAAGATGGAGATCAACAGTAACACTATCATAGTAGGGGACTTCAACACACCTCTGACAACAAGGGACAGGTCTTCCAGACAGAAAATCAATACGGAAACAACAGCCTTAAATGACACATTGGACCACTTGGATTTAACCGATATTTTCAGAGCATTCCACCCCAATGCTGCAGAATACACGTTCTTCTCAAGCGCACATGGAACATTCTCCAAGATAGACCATATGTTAGGCCACAAAGCAAGTCTGGATAAATTTAAGAAAATTGAAATCATACCAATTGTCTTCTCTGACCACAGTGCTATGAAATTAGAAATGAACTACAGGAAAAAGACTGGAAGACACACAAATTCATGGAGGCTGAATAATATGTTACTAAACAATGAATGGGTCAAACAGGAGATCAAGGAAGAAATCAAAAGATATCTCGAGACAAACGAAAATGAAAATACAACGACCCAAAATCTATGGGATGCAGCGAAAGCAGTCCTAAGAGGGAAGTTCATAGCACTGCAGGCCTACTTAAAGAAACAAGAAACATCACTAATCAACAGTTTATCTTCACACTTAAGGGATCTGGAAAAAGAACAACAAAATAAGCCCAAAGGGAGTACAAGGAAGGAGATAATAAAGATCAGAGCGGAAATAAATGAAATAGAAACCAGAAAAACAATACAAAAGATCAATGAATCCAAGAGTTGGTTCTTAGAGAAGATAAACAAAATTGACAAACCTTTAGCCAGACTCATTAAAAAAAAGAGAGAGAGGACCCAAATTAATAAAATCAGTAATGAAAGAGGAGAAGTGACAACAGACACCGCAGAGATACAAAAAATCCTAAGAAATTTCTATGAGCAACTGTATGCCAACAAATTTGACAACCTGGAAGAAATGGACAATTTCCTAGATGCATACAACCTCCCAAGGCTAACTCAAGAGGAGACAGAAAACCTGAATAGACTGATTACCACCAAGGAAATTGAATCAGTAATCAACAATCTCCCAACAAACAAAAGCCCTGGACCAGATGGCTTTACAGGTGAATTTTACAGAGCGTTCCAAAAAGAATTGTCACCTATTCTCCTCAAACTCTTCCAAAAAATCCAGAGAGAGGGAAGACTCCCAAACACTTTTTACGAAGCCACTATCACCCTGATCCCAAAATCAGACAAAGACACCACAAAAAAAGAAAACTACAGGCCGATATCGCTAATGAACATAGATGCAAAAATCCTCAACAAAATACTAGCAAACAGAATTCAGCAATATATTAAAAAGATTATACACCATGATCAAGTGGGATTCATCCCTGGCATGCAAGGGTGGTTCAACATCCGCAAATCAATTAATGTGATACACCACATTAACAAAATGAAAAATAAAAATCATATGATCATATCAATTGACGCAGAAAAAGCATTTGATAAAATTCAGCAGCCATTCATGATAAAAACCCTTAAGAAAGTGGGAATAGAGGGATCATATCTCAACATAATAAAGGCCATATATGATAGACCCACAGCTAACATCATACTCAATGGGGAAAAACTAAAACCATTCCCCTTAAAATCAGGAACAAGGCAAGGCTGCCCACTTTCTCCACTTCTATTCAACATAGTGCTGGAAGTTCTAGCCACAGCAATCAGACAAGAAAAAGAAATAAAAGGCATCCAAATCGGTAAGGAGGAAGTAAAACTGTCATTATATGCAGATGATATGATACTATATTTAGAGAACCCTAAAGACTCCACCAAGAAACTATTAGAGCTGATAGATGAATTTAGTAAAGTAGCAGGATACAAAATTAATATTCAGAAATCAGTTGCATTTGTATATACCAATAATAAAACATCAGAAGGAGAAATTAAAAAAGCAATTCCGTTTACAATTGCTCCAAAGACTATAAAATACCTGGGAATAAATTTAACCAAAGAAGTAAAAGATCTGTACTCAGAAAATTATAAGACACTGAAGAAAGAAATGAAAGAAGATACAAATAGATGGAAACACATACCATGTTCATGGATAGGAAGAATTAATATAGTTAAAATGTCCATACTGCCTAAGGCAATATATATATTCAACGCAATTCCTATCAAACTACCAACGACATTTTTCACAGAAATAGAACATATAATCCTAAAATTTATATGGGATAACAAAAGACCCCGGATATCTTCAACAATCTTGAGAAATAAGAACAAAGTGGGAGGTATAACAATACCTGACTTCAAATTATACTACAAGGCTACAGTAATCAAAACAGCATGGTACTGGCATAAAAACAGACCCATAGATCAATGGAACAGAATAGAGAGTCCAGAAATAAATCCATGCCTATATGGCCACTTAATCTATGACAATGGAAGCAAGAATGTACGGTGGGGTAAAGACAGTCTATTCAATAAATGGTGCTGGGAAACTTGGACAGACACATGCAAAAAGATGAAGCTGGATCACCTCCTTACACCACATACAAAAATAAATTCAAAATGGCTTAAAGATTTAAATGTAAGATCTGAAACCATAAAATTCCTAGAAGAAAATATAGGAAGAAACTTCACAGACATTACCCGGAGTAAGATTTTTACTGATATATCCCCTCGCGCGAGGGAAGTAAGAGGAAAAATAAACATGTGGGATTACATCAAACTAAAAAGCTTTTTCACAGCAAAGGAAACCATCAATAAAACAAAAAGGGATCCTACTGATTGGGAAAATATATTTGCCAATGATATATCTGATAAGGGGTTAATATCACAAATTTATAAAAAACTCACTCAACTCAACTCCAAAAAAACAAACAACCCAATTAAAAAATGGGCAGAGGACATGAAGAGACATTTTTCTAAAAAGGACACACAGATGGCAAACAGACATATGAAGAAATGTTCAACCTCACTAACCATTAGAGAAATGCAAATAAAAACCACAATGAGATACCACCTCACCCCAGTCAGGATGGCTATCATCAATAAATCAACAAACAACAAGTGCTGGCGTGGATGCGGAGAAAAGGGAACGCTGGTGCACTGTTGGTGGGAATGCAGATTGGTGCAGCCACTATGGAAAACAGTTTGGAGATATCTCAAAAATCTGAAAATGGAACTACCTTATGATCCAGCAATCCCACTCCTAGGTATCTATCCGGAGAAATCCAAAACTCCAATTCAAAAATCTTTATGCACTCCTATGTTTATTGCAGCACTATATACAATAGCCAAGACCTGGAAACAACCGAAATGCCCATCAGTAGATGACTGGATTAAGAAACTGTGGTACATTTATACAATGGAGTATTATGCAGCCATAAAGAAGAAAGAAATCTTACCATTTGCAACAACATGGATGGACCTAGAGAACATTATGTTAAGTGAAATAAGTCAGAAAGAGAAAGACAAATACCATATGATCTCACTTATATGCGGAATCTAAAGAAAAGAATAAGTGAATGAACTAATCAGAAACAGTTTTGGAAACATGGAGGAAAAACAGAGGGTTGCTAGAGGGGCGGGGGGGTGGGGATAAGGGGAAGGTGAGAGGTTTTGGGAACGTACAGAGGGATAGTGGATGGGGGGAGGGGGGTTCACACAGTGTGAGGGATATAAATGATAAATGTCTAAGTTTTGCTTTGTCTTGTGCACCTGAAACTAATTAAAAAAAATAAATAAATAAATAAAATAATAAATAAAAAAATAAAAAAAAATCAATGACAAAAAAAGAATCCTCAAGGCAGCCAGGGAAAAAAAGACAATAACCTACAAAGGAAAGCTCATTAGATTATCATCAGATTTTTCAGCAGAAACTCTACAAGCCAGGAGGGAGTGGAAACAAATATTCAAACTATTGAAAGAGAGACATCATGAGCCAAGAATGATATATCCAGCAAAGATATCCTTTGGCTATGAAGGAGTAATAAATAGCTTTCCAGACATAGAGAAGCTGAGGCAATTTCCTAATACACGACCTGCACTACAAGAAATACTGAAGGAGGCTATTCGAGCACCATGAACGACAATTTATGGCAACCAAAACATAAAAAGGGGGAGAGTAAAGGCCTGAAATGGAACATGGGAATGGAAAAAGTAAGCATGCTGAAGAAAATGGAATACTCTAAATATCAAACTTTCTTTTACATAAATTTAAGGGTAACCACTAAAAAAAAATCCACAATTGAAGTATATAATGTAATAAAACAAGAAACAGAGGGAAACATCATAGAATACAACCAAACAGAAATAATAGACAACAAAAAGACAAAGAAACACTGGAGACACAATCTTACCAGAAAACTAAAGCTAGAATGGTAGGAAATCCTCATAAATTAATAATCACTCTAAATGGAAATGGACTGAACTCACCAATAAAAAGGCACACAGTAGCAGAGTGGATCAAAGAACTAAACCCAAGCACATGCTGTATCCAAGGGACACATCTCAGTGACAAGGACAAGCATAGACTCAAAGTGAAAGGGTGGAATTTGACACTCCAAGCAAATGGTATCCAAAGAAAATCAGGTGTAGCCGTCCTGATATCAGATGAAACAGACTTCAGGGTGAAAAAGGTAACAAGAGACAAAGATGGACATTTCATAATGGTAAAGGGGCTATACAACAAGAAGTCATAACAGTCATCAATACTTTTGCCCCCAATCAGGGAGCACCAAAATATACCAAGCAACTACTAACAGAACTAAAGGGAGAAATTGACCAAACACTGTTATACTAGGGGACCTAAACACATCACTGACAGCTATGGATAGATCATCCACACAGAATGAAAAAAGAAATATCAGCCCTAAATGACACATTAGATGGAAGGAAGTAATTGACATTTATAGAGGACTTCACTGTAGAACATCAGACTATATATTCTTTTCTAGTGTACACAGAATATTCTAAAGTGTAGAACATATATTAGGCCATAACACTAGCGTCTGCAAATTTAAGAAGATTGAAATCATACCAAGAATATTCTCTGATCACAAGGCTTTGAAATAGGATATCAACTGAAAAAAGAAAGCAGGAAACAACACAAATATATGGAGAATAAACAACATACTTTAAAGAACGACTGGGTCAAAGAAGAAATTAGAGGAGAGATCAAAAGATACATAGAAACAAATGACAATGAAAATACATCCTACCAAAATGACGGGTATGCAGCAAAAGCAGTTTTAAGAGTGAAATTTATATCATTACAGGCTGATCTCAAGAAACAAGAAAAATCCCAGATAAATAACCTTATGTTACACTTAAAAGAACTAGAAAAAGAAGAATAAATGAAACCCAAAGTCAGCAGAAGGAAGGAAATAATGAAAATCACAGCAAAACTAAATGAAATGCAGAAGAAAAAGACGATAGAAAAAAATTAATGCAACAAAGAGCTGGTTATTTGATAAGATTAACAAAATTGACAAATCCTTGGCTAGACTCACCAAGACAAAAAGAAAAAGACACAAATAAACAAAATGAGAAATGAAAGAGGGGAAGTTATCACGGATGCCACAGTATACAAAGGCATATATGAAGGACTATATGCCACAAAATTCAATACCCTAAAAGAAAGGTACGAGTTCTTAGAAATATATAGCCTTCCTAGGCTTAATCACAAAGAAATGGAAAATCTCAGAAGACCAATCACGAGTAAGGAAATTGAATCAGTCATCTGAAACCTGACCAAAAGCAAAATTCCGGGACCAGATGCCTTCACTAGGGAATTCTGTCAAACATTCAAAGAGGATCTAATACCTCTCCTACTCAAACTCTTCCAAAAAATTAAAGAAGAGAAAAGACTCCCTAACTCATTTTATGAGATGAACATTACCTTAATACCAAAACCTGCTAAGGATAACACACAAAAAAAGAAAATTAGAGACCAATATCTCTGATGAATACGAATGCAAAATCCTAAACAAAATTCTAGCAAATCGATTGCAAGAATGCATTACGAAGATTATTCATCACGACCAAGTGGGGATCATCCCAGGGGCACAGGATGGTTTAATATACACAAATTGATCAATCTGATACACCACATAAACAAAATTAAGGACAAAATCGTATAATTACATCAATAGATGCAGAAAAAGGATTTGACCAGCTTCAACATCCATTTATGATTAAAACACTTAATAAATAGGTATAGAAGGAAAATACCTTAACATAGTAAAGGCCATATATGACAAACCCTCAGCTAATATCATAATTAACGGTGAAAAACTGAAGCCCTTTGCTCTAAGTTCAGCCACACAACAGGGCTGTCCCCTATCACCTCTGCTTTTCAACATAGTGTTGGAAGTCCTCGTCAGAGCATTCAAGCAAGAGAAAGAAATAAAAGACATCCAAATTGGGAATGAAGAACAAATTGTCACTCTATGCAGATGACATGATGCTATATATAGAAAAGCCTAAAGGCTCCACCAAAAAGCTATTAGAAACAATCAATGAATACAGTAAAGTTGCAAACTACAAAATCAACGTACAAAAGTCCATTGCTTCTCTATATACTAACAATGACATCTCAGAAAAAGAAATTAAAAAAACAAAAACAATTCCTTTTGCAATTACAACAAAAAGAATAAAATGCTTAGCAATAAACTTAACTAAGGATGTGAAAGATGTATACTGAAAACTATAAGACACTTTTAGGATTTCCGGAAAAATGGCTGCGTGAGGTGAGCCTCTGTAAAGCTCCCCTGGAATTTACAAAGAATCAAACAACAAAAACTCCACAAAGGACTCCCTGCACAGCAGACAGGCAAGACGAAGAGGCCCACTACCGACTGAAATCAACTACAGGTGGGAGATTCGCGCTAGTGGAGGGAGGAGGAAAGGGAGAAGTGCGCGGAGACAGAGCCACGTGGGCGCAGGACGCACACCTAGCTCAGTGCTCTGAGCTCGCTGCTTCCCGGAACTACCGCAGCTGCGGGAGATCGGACTGCTAGGGCTCCGCCAGGGCTCCACAGGGCTGAGGGGACAGCATATAACACGGCTGAACCCAACGCTCACGGCAGAGACCTCGGAGAAAAGACTGAGGGGAAAAGGCTGAAAACGGTGGTTTAAGCCCGCACTGCTGAGCAGAGAACGGAGCCTTAGGCACTGAGACTAGCCGCCCCCCCCCCTCCTAGAGCTCGCCCCGCCCCCACCTGGCGGTGCTAGAAATGAAACAGTAGCAGTGTCAGATCAAAACAACAGAAAATTTGCTGTTTTGAGATCTGTGGACTGCAAACACAAATTCACAGCCCAACTAGTTCCAGCAAAGGGGAGGGAGCTGTGGAAGCAGGACCGGCTGTGCTGGTGGTCGCTGCCATTGCTCTGGGCCACCTCTCACAACTCACCCCGCCCCTGACCCCACCTATCTGGACGGATCCCTGCGGGAGTAAAAAGAACTGCTGAAACACACGGACTCTGAATCAGGAGCTGGAAGAGCTTTGGAACATCAAAAGCTCTCCGCATACCCACCGGGACACTGCGCCCTGTGACCTAGACGAACTATTAACAAAGGAGAAGCCCTTCTCCCAGGGAATCCCCCCATTGTGTGAGAAGCTGGAATAGTGCAGAGAAAACATAGCACTACCATGTGGGAGAATAAAAATAAATTGCAGTTGGAGAAATAATAAAACATTCAAACAACAAGTACTGGAAAACAAAAGAAAGACCTCTTCCAATCAACCTGTTGCAGAAGTCACTCCTGTAGATGTCTAGGAAGAGAAATAGTAAACCAGTAATCGCCATGAATAACCAAGGCAACAAGACAGCTCAGAAAGAAAGTGAAAAATCTCCAGAGAAGGCACTTAAAGATACAGAAATATGTGACTTAAATGACAGAGAATTCAAGATTGCAGTTCTGAAAAAATTCAACGAGATACAAGAAAACACAGATAGGCAGTTAAAGGAACTCAGAAACTCAATCAAAGAACAGCATGAGCATTTTACGAAAGAGATTGAAATTTTAAAAAGGAACCAAATAGAATTTCTGGAGATTAAGAACTCAATAGAAGAAATTAAGAATGAAATAACGAGGTTAGGTACTAGAGTTGACCAGATGGAGGAAAGAATCAGTGACATCGAAGATAGAAACCTGGAAATGACACAGATAGAAGAAGAAAGAGACTTGAGACTTCAAATAAATGAAAGAACTCTACAAGAACTTTCTGACTCCATCAGAAAGAGCAATAGAAGAATAATGGGCATACCAGTAGGAGAAGAAAGAGAGAAGGGAACAGAGAATATATTCAAACAAATTGTCGATGAGAACTTCCCAAATTTGTGGACAGAACTGGACCCTCGAATCCAAGAAGCAAATAGAACACCTAGTTACCTCAATCCCAACAGGCCTTCTCCAAGGCACATTGTATTGAAGCTGTCTAAAATCAACGACAAAGAAAGAATCCTCAAGGCAGCCAGGGAAAAGAAGACCGTAACTTACAAAGGAAAGCCCATTAGATTATCATCAGATTTTTCAGCAGAAACTCTACAAGCCAGGAGGGAGTGGAACCAAATATTCAAACTATTGAAAGAGAGAAATAATGAGCCAAGAATAATATATCCAGCAAAGATATCCTTTAGATATGAAGGAGGAATAAAGACCTTTCCAGACATACAGAAGCTTAGGGAATTTTCTAATACACGACCTGCACTACAAGAAATACTAAAGGAGGCTATTCGACCACCATCAACAGGGACAATTTGTGGCAAACAAAACTCAAAAAGGGGGAGAGTAAAGGCCTGAACCGGAATATGGGAATGGAGAAAGTAAGCGTGCTGAAGAAAATGGAATACTCTAAATATCAAACTTTCTTTTACATAAACTTAAGGGTAACCACTCAAAAAAAATCCAGAACTGAAATATGTACTGAAATAAAAGAAGAAACAGAGGGAAACATCATAGAATACCACCACACAGAAATAATAGACAACAACAAAAAGGCAAAGAAACAATGGACACACAGCCTTACAAGAAAACTAAAGATAGAATGACAGGAAATCGTCACATATCAATAATCTCCCTAAATGTAAATGGACTGAACTCACCAATAAAAAGGCACAGAGTAGCAGATTGGATCAAAAAACTAAACCCAACCATATGCCCTCTCCAAGAGTTTTAAGAGGGAAATTTATCTCATTACAGGCCTATCTCAAGAAACAAGAAAACTCCCAAATAAATAACCTCATGTTACACCTTAAAGAACTAGAAAAAGAAGAACAAGTAAAACCCAAGGTCAGCAGAAGAAAGGAAATAACAAAAATTAGAGCAGAAATAAATGAAATAGAGAACAAAAAGACAATAGAAAAAATTAATGTGACAAAGAGCTGGTTCTTTGAGAAGATTAACAAAATTGACAAACCCTTGGCTAGACTTACTAAGATAAAAAGAGAGAAGACACTGATTAACAAAATCAGAAACGTAAAAGGGGAAGTTATCACGGACACCACAGAAATACAAAGGATCATCCAAGAATACTATGAAGGACTATATGCCACCAAATTCAACAACCTAGAAGAAATGGATAAGTTCTTAGAAACATGTAGCCTTCCAAGGCTGAACCATGAAGAACTGGAAAATCTAAACAGACGGATCACCAGTAACGAAATTGAATCAGTCATCCAAAACCTTCCCAAAAGCAAAAGTCCGGGACCAAATGGCTTCACTAGTGAGTTCTACCAAACCTTCAAAGAGGATCTAATACCAATTCTGCACAAACTCTTCCAAAAAATTGAAGAAGAAAGAGTACTCCCCAACTCATTTTATGAGTCCAACATTACCCTGATACCAAAACCTGGTAAGGACAGCACAAAAAAAGAAAACTACAGACCAATATCTCTGATGAATACCGATGCAAAAATCCTAAATAAAATTCTAGCAAATCGAATACAACAATGCATTAAAAAGATTATTCATCACGACCAAGTGGGGTTCATCCCCAGGGCACAAGGATGGTTCAACATACGCAAATCCATCAATGTGATACATCACATAAACAAAATAAAGGACAAAAATCATATGACTATATCAATTGATGCAGAAAAAATATTTGACAAGATGCAACATCCATTTATGATGAAAACACTTAATAAAATGGGTATAGAAGGAAAATACCTTAACATAATAAAGGCCATATATGACAAGCCCTCTGCTAATCTCATAATTAATGGAGAAAAACTGAAGCCCTTTGCTCTACGTTCAGGAACACGACAGGGATGTCCCCTACCACCACTGCTTTTCAACATAGTATTGGAAGTCCTTGCCAGAGCATCAGGCAAGAGAAAGAACTAACAGGCATCCAAATAAGAAATTGAAAAGTTAAGTTGTCACTTTCCAAAGATGATCTGATGCTATATATAGAAAACCTTAAAGACTCCACCAAAAAGCTATTAGAAACTGTAAACAAACACTAAACTTGTTGGCTATAAAATCAACTTACAAAAGTCGACTGCATTTCTATATACTAACAATGAAATCTCAGAAAAAGAAATACAAAAAAACAATTCCTTTTGCAATTGCAGCAAAAAGAATAAAATACCTAGGAATAAACTTAACCAAGGATGTGAAGTACCTATATGCTGAAACTATAAGACATTTTTGAAAGAAATTGAAGAAGACACAAAGAAATGGAAAGACATTCCGTGCTCATGGATTGGAAGAATCAACATAGTTAAAATGGCCATAATACCCAAAGCAATATACAGATTCAATGCAATCCCCATCAAAATCCCAATGGCATATTTTAAAGAAATAGAACAAAAGTCATCAGATTTGTTTGGAACCACAAAAGACCCCAAATAGCCAAAGCAATCTGAAGAGAAAAGAACTATGATGGAGGTATCACACTTCCTGACTTTGGCTTGTACTACAGGGCCACAATAATCAAAACAGCATGGTATTGGAAGAAAAACAGACACATAGACCAATGGAATAGAATTGAGAACCCAGAAATAAAACCACATAAATATGGACAGATAATTTTTGACAAAGAAACTAAAAACATACAATGGAGCAAAGACAGCCTCTTCAATAAATGGTGCTGGGAGAATGGGATAGCCACGTGCAAAAGAATGAAACTGTACTGCTATTTGTCACCATGTACCAAAGTTAATTCAAAATGGATCAAAGACTTAAGCATAAGACCTGACACAATAAACTGCATAGAAGAAAACATAGGTACTAAACTTATGGATCTTGGGTTCAAAGAGCGTTTTATGAATTTGACTCCAAAGGCAATGGAAGTAAAAGCTAAAATAAACGAATGGGATTATATGAAACTTAAAACCTTCTGCACAGCAAAAGAAACCATTGACAAAATAAAGAGGCCACCAACTGAATGGGAGAAGATTTTTGCAAACAGTGCCTCCGATAAGGGGCTAGTATCCAGAATATATAAGGAACTCATGCAACTCAACAACAAAAAAACAAACAACTCAATTGAAAAATGGGCAGAGGACTTGAAGAGACATTTCTCCAAAGAGAACATACAAATGGCAAATAGACATATGAAAAAATGCTCAACATCACTAATCATCAGAGAAATGCAAATCAAAACCACAATGAGTTATCACCTTATCCCAGTCAGAATGGCGATCATCAATAAGGCAAATAGTAACAAATGTTGGAGAGGCTGTGGAGAAAAAGGAACCCTCATACACTGTTGGTGGGAATGCAGAGTGGTGCAGCTGTTATGGAAGGCGGTGTGGAGGTTCCTAAAAAAATTACGAATAGAATTGCCATGTGACCCAGCAATCCCTCTCCTGGGTATCTACCCAAAAAATCTGAAAACATTTAGAGATAAAGACACGTGTGCTCCAATGTTCATTGCAGCTTTGTTTACGGTGGCCAAGACATGGAAACAACCAAAATGTCCTTCGATAGATGAATGGATGAAGAAGTTGTGGTATATATACACAATGGAATACTATTCGGCGGTTAGAAAAGATGATATAGGAACATTTGTGACAACATGGATGGATCTTGAGAGAGTAATGCTGAGTGAAATAAGTCAGACAGAAAAAGCAGAGAACCATGTGATTTCACTGATACGTGGTATATAAACCAAAAACAACAAAAGAACAAGACAAACAAATGAGAAACAGAAACTCATAGACACAGACAATGGTTTGGCGGTTGCCAGAGGGTAAGGGGGGTGGGGGGTGGGGGGTGGGAGATGAGGGTAAGGGGGATCAAATATATGGTGATGGAAGGAGAACTGACTCTGGGTGATGAACACACAATGGGATTTATAGATTATGTAATACAGAATTGTGCACCTGAAATCTATGTAATTTTACTAACAATTGTCACCACAATAAATTTAATAAAATAAAATTTAAAAAGAAAAAAAAAAGAAAACTATAAGACACTTTTAAAGAAATGGAAAAACATACAAGAAATGGAAAGAGATTCCGTGTTCATGGATTGGAAGAATCAACATAGTTAAAATGGCCATATTACCCAAAGCAATATACAGATTTAGTACAATCCCCATAAAAATCCCAAAGACATTTTTTAAAGAAATAGAAGAAAAAATCATCAGATTTCTACGGAGCCACAAAAGACCACGAATAGCCAAGCAATCCTAAGAAAATAGAACAATGCTCTATAACTCTCCATGCCTTCAGCTTGTACTACAGGGCAACAATAATTAAAACAGTATCAATTGGCAGAAAAACAGACACACAGACCAATGGAATGAAATTGAGAACCCAGAAATAAACCCACATAAATATGGACAGATAATTTCGACAAAGAAGCCAAAACATACAATGAAGAAAAGACAGCCCCTTCAATAAGTGGTGCTGGGAGAATTGGAGAGCCACATGCAAAAGAATGAAACTGGACTGCTATCTGTCACCGTGTACCAAAATTAACTCAAAATGAATCAAAGACCTAAACATAAGACCTGAAACAATAAACTGCATATAAGACAACATAGGTACTAAATTTATGGACCTTCGATTCCATGAGCATTTTATGAATTTTACCCCAAAGGCAAGGGAAGTAAAAGCTAAAAAAAAATTAATGAGACTATATCAAACTAAAAATCTTCTCCACAGCAGAACAAACTAAAGAGTCAACCAACTGAAAGGGAGAATATTTTTGCAAACACCACCTCCGATAAGGGGTTAATAAACAAAATAGATAAGGAGCTCATAAACTCAACCACAAAAAAACAAACAATCCAATTAAAAAATGGGCAGAGGACCTGGAGAGACATTTTGCTAAAGAGGATATACGAATGGCCAATAGACATGAAAAATGCTCAACATCACTAATCATCAGAGAAATGCAAATAAAAACCACAATGAGATATCACCTAACAACAGTTAGAATGGCTATCATCACGAAGACAAACATTAACAAGTGTTGGAGAGGCTGTGGAGAAAAAGGAACCCTCTTACACTGTTGGTGGGAATGCAGACTGGTGCATCCGCTATGGAAGGCAGTGTGGAGGTTCCTCAGAAAAGTAAGCATAGACTTACCATATGACCTAGCAATCCTTCTCCTGGTTATCTGCCAAAAAAATCTGAAAACATTTATCCATAAAGACATTTGTGCTGCAATGTTCGCTGCAGCTTTATTTACGGTGGCCATGACATGGAAACAACCAAAGTGCCCTTGGATAGATGAATGGATAAAGAAGTTGTGGTATATATACACAATGGAATACTATTCTGCCATAAGAAACGATGAAATAGTACCATTTGAGACAACGTGAATTGATCTTAGATTATAATGCTAAGCGAAATAGGTCAGACAGGAAAAAGTAGAGAACCATATGATTTCACTGATATGTGGTACATAAAACTGAAAACAGTAAAAGAACAAGACAAAGAGATGAAGAAACAAAAACTCATAGACGTAGACAGTGGTTTTGTGGTTACTGGGGTAAGGGGGGATGGGGGTGGTAGATGAGAGTAAAGGGGATCCAATATATGGTGATGGAAAGAGAACTAACTCTGGGTGGTGAACACACAATGTGAGATATATATGATGTATTACAGAATTGTTTATCTGAAATCCATGTAACTTTACTAACAATTCTCACCCCGATAAACTTTAATTTAAAAAAATAATCACTAAATATAGAAGGAACAGGTTGATAAACAGTATGTATAATATAATCCCATGTTGATGAATATATCCATGTAGATATGTAAACAACAAAGCACAAAAGTCCATACACATAAATGTTAAGAAGGGGTTATTTTAGCATGGTGGGATCACAGGTGACTTTTTTTTTAACAGGTGTTTTTTTTAATGTATTGGGGTGACAATTGTTAGTAAAATTACATAGATTTCAGGTGTACAATTCTGTATTACATCATCTATAAATCCCATTTTGTGTTCATCACCCAGAGTCAGTTCTCCTTCCATCACCATATATTTGATCCCCCTTACCATCTTCTCCCACCCCCCACTCCCCTTAAACTCTGGTAACCACTAAACTATTGTCTGTGTCTATGAGTTTCTGTTTCTCATTTGTTTGTCTTGTTCTTTTGTTGTTTTTGGTTTATATACCACGTATCAGTGAAATCACATGGTTCTCTGCTTTTTCTTTTTCTTTTTTTTTTCTCTTTGCAGAATAATTTTTTTTTAATTTTATTAAATTTATTGGGGTGACAATTGTTAGTAAAATTATATAGATTTCAGGTGTACAATTCTGTATTACATCACCTATAAATCCCATTCTGTGTTCATCTGCTTTTTCTGTCTGACTTATTTCGCTCAGCATTACACTCTCAAGATCCATCCGTGTTGTCACAAATGTTCCTATATCATCTTTTATTACCACCGAATAGTATTCCATTGTGTATATATACCACAACTTCTTTATCCATTCATCTATCGAAGGACATTTTGGTTGTTTCCATGTCTTGGCCACCGTAAACAAAGTTACAATGAACATTGGAGCACACGTCTCTTTATCTATAAAGGTTTTCAGATTTTTGAGGTAGATACCCAGGACAGGGATTGCTGGGTCATATGGCAATTCTATTCGTAATTTTTTGAGGAACCGCCACACTGCCTTCCATAACGGCTGCACCAATCTGCATTCCCACCAACAGTGTATGAGGGTTCCTTTTTCTCCACAGCCTCTCCAGCATTTGTTACTATTTGTCTTGTTGATGATAGCCATTCTGACTGGGGTGAGGTGATATCTCATTGTGGTTTTGATTTGCATTTCCACAGATGACTTTTTATTGATTTTATTTTTGCTTAGTGATATTTTGTAATTTCATAACTAAAATAAAATCAAGTCACTTCAGAAATAAAAAAAAATTTAAATTAATTTACACTGAAGTGTTAGTGATTTCTCCAATTCACTTTTCTTTTTTTTTAATTTATTGGGGTGACAATTGTTAGTAAAATTGCATAGATTTCAGATGTACAATTCTGTATTACATCATCTATAAATCCCATTGTGTGTTCACCACCCAGAGTCAGTTCTTCCATCACCATATATTTGATCCCCCTTACCCTCATCTCCCACCCCCCACCCCCCTTACTCTCTGGTAACCACTAAACTATTATCTGTGTCTATGAGTTTCTGCTTCTCATTTGTTTGTCTTGTTCTTTTGTTGTTTTTGGTTTATATACCACATATCAGTGAAATCACATGGTTTCTGCTTTTTCTGTCTGAGCAATTCACTTTTCTTCAGGTAGTTGAAACTTAGTCAGCATAGGAAGAGAAGCACTGGATGCCTGGACAGCAGAAGAGAAAGAAAAAAGAGATCTGTAAATAAAGGTAAGTCAAGAAGGACTCACTTCATTTATTCTCTAATTTTCTTCAAGGCTGACCCTGCTGGACTGACAAGTTTAGAGTCAATATCACATGTTTGGCAGATAAACCATGCACCCAAGAAAACATACACAGTGTGGAAAAGAGTTTTCTAGAGTTCTAGCTCCTGAATGGCTCTCCTGAGTACCTATTAAATACAACAAGACTGTCTGACACACTCTTAAAATCTGAAAGGAGACAACAGTTATGCAACGTGGAGTACTTATTTATATATAATGCTATCAGCACTTCCTGCTTAAAACAGGAAGGAAGAAAAGGACTGATAGTTTACTCAAAATGAGTAAAATGAGGAGGACTCTTTATCTCAGGAACAAAAAGACAGATTACAGCTACCATTTTGACTGCTCCTGATGACTTGATGACTGCTTTGTTTTGCTTTTTTGTTTGTTTGAAGAGTACTGGACTCAAGGCAGCTTGGAGACTGAATAGTTATCAGGTTCAAAAATGTGCTTCATCTAGAAATTAAAGTGAGCGTTAGAACCATTTCAGAGAAGGGAGGACACCAATATATCTTTATGCAAAAGAGAAAGTTCAACATTCTCCAACAAGTACATTTGACAACCAACACTAAGCTAATAACAAGTAATAATCTCTGACATTTATAATGCATCCCTATTTTCAACATGCTTGACCTCATTTAATCAACAATGAGAACTTGAAAAACAATACCTCAGGCTGTATGTTAAGAAATGTGACAAAAGTGATCAGTGTAAGTGCCTGAACACAAAATAAACATTTATTTCTCATCCTATTGAGTGTAGAAAGGGTACCAAAAAAATGTGTACATATTTTAAGAAAGGAAAAAACTATTAAAATTGTAATACTCAATATATACTGATAACAAAAAATGAATACATGTCACGTTTGACTTCTGAAATTACAAGAAGTGTTCAGAGTGGTTACCATCAGTGTTCAGACACTTCTGATTACAGCAAATGACTGCTTAAACAACATTGACCAAAGTGTCCACTTGTATACATTTTTTGGCACACCCGGTATTTTCTTGGTATAAAGAAAATGTTCATGAGGTACCACTACCATCAACAAGACAAATAATAACAAGTTTCCGGGAGCCTGTGGAGAAAAAGGAACACTCATACACTGTTGGTGGGAATGCAGATTGGTGTAGCCGTTATGGAAAGCCGTGTGCAGGTTCCTCAAAAAATTAAGAATAGAATTACCGTATTACCCAGCAAACCCTCTCCTGGGTATCTACCCAAAAAATCTGAAAATATATATCCCTAACGATATATGTGCACCAATGTTCAGGCAGCTTTATTTATGGTGGCCAAGACATGGAAACAAACAAAGTGTCCTTCAATAGATGAATGGATAAAGAAGTTGTTGTATATATACACAATGGAATACTATTCTGCCATATGGAAAAATGAAATAGTGCCATTTGTGACAACATGGATGGATCTTGAGATTCTTATGCTGAGTGAAATAAATCAGACAGAAAAAGTCAAGAACCATATGATTTCACTGATATGTAGTATATAAAACTGAAAACAAGAAAACAATAAGACAAACAAATGAAGAAACAAAAACTCACAGACACAGACAATAATTTAGTGGTTACCAGAGGGTAATGAGGAGGGGGGTGGTAGATGAGGGTAAAGGGTATCCAATATATGGTGATGGAAAGAGAACTGACTCTGGGTGGTGAACACACACTATGATATATAGATGATGTATTACAGAATTGTACACCTTAAATCTATGTAACTTTACTAACAATTGTCACCCGAATAAACTTTAATTAAAAAAAAGAAAAGAAAATATTCATCCAACCAGTAACCACACATTTGTCCTCTTTTAACAACTTTGCCCACAATTTTTCTCTATGGATGAAAAATAAATTATTAGGTACAATTTCATGGAACCAAAGGTAATCTGTAAGCTGACAAAGAGAATTTGAGGTTGAACTATGAAAGTGTGTTTCAAATCAAAAATCATAAAATTAAACAAATTTAGCCCTTCGTTTGATAACCATATTTGTTATACTTCTAGGGATCCATCTTAACCCTGAGACATATACCATCTGTTCTGTTCTCTGAAAAACAGGGGAAAAAAATCTTCATTTTTGTTAATTTTAGTCAAGGTCCTAACCTTGACCAGCCAATCTAGGCACCAGCCTCCCAGTGGTCAGGGGCCTCTGAACAGAACAAGGATACACATATTTTTTAGGAGATAATCAATGCCAACTAAAGCACTCTGATCATCTGTAAGCAAACGTAAAAGAAAACTCATCAAGAAAAAAGTATAAATTGGAAAAGCTGTGGAAATATCATTGAAAGAAAATCAAGATTCTATTTTGTACTCAAGTTTGTGCCCGATATTGCCTGAGCGCTCACTTGTACAAACCACCAAAGGAGCAAGGCTAAGATACAGGAAAGATTTTAACTCTCCAAACCATAAGGTATTCTTTGGGACAGTGTCTACTTCCTGACTGGTAACTTTAAAATATAAATAAATTAGAGTGAACAAAACCGTGGTGTGAATAAGAGTAAAACTATATTTATTGAAAACATAATTTGTACCAGGCATTATTACATTTAAGCCTTATAACAACCCCATAAATAGTGTAATTATTGGCCCCATTTTACAGACCAGGAACATAATGAGCGAAGCGGTTGTATAACTTGTTCAAGATCACGACTAGTAAATGATGGAGTGAAGATTCAGCCCAAATTGTCTACCTCCAGAGTTTACACTACTAATCACTAGTGCATACAACCCCTCAGCCTAGTTTCTTCTGCTACTTTCTACTCCCTCTACAGGAGGGAGTGCTAAAAGGAAGAAAGAAAAGGGGGAGTTAAAACATTAACAACATACTTTATTTGCTTCTAATTGTTTTCCCTTATCTAGTTCTGTGTATATTTTTTGAAAGTGAGGGTATCTCAGTAAGAAAGGAGAAGCTAGGTTAAAGGGTTAATCTCCAAAATCAAAAGTTTAAGTCATTTTCCCTTCTTGGCTAGAGAGTTGTTTAGTCCCTGCTGAGATAAAGAAAATATGCCAAGGGAGGAATACCAATATAGCACAATAGGTAAATGCTGTGCTTACCTTCTCTTGCAACCACATCAAAATTAAACTACAAAACAACCATCACTGAGAATCACCTAAAATTTCACTGAACCAAAGCCATACAACTAAAGATGTGCAGAAGAAGCTACCTCAAGACTGGTAGAAGGGGCAGAGACACGGAACAGGCTGGTTCCACACGGCCTGTGACCATTAAAGATTGGGAGGGACATTTGGGCTGTGGAGGTCCCACCCATCCCCCAGAGGAGCAAGAGGTCCCAGCCCCACCGAAGCTCGGGGTTCCAATGCTGAGGAGAGAAGTCCCCATAATTTCTGGTTGTAAAAACCATCAGAGATTGTGACTCAGTGAGATGCAGGTGGCTGGAGTCCCAGGAGCTCCTCTTAAAGGGATCTTGTGCAGACTTATGGACAGAATCACTCTGAGCTCCAGCACTGGGGCAGCAGCTTGATAGGCGGCAGGGACATATGGGGCAGGGGGAGGACTGAGCTGTCTGGCTTCAGGATGGAGGCTTTAGGGACAGCTTTATCCTAGACAGAGGAGCTGGCGGAAGCCGTTGTTTCTTTGTTGAGCCCTCCCTCTTCCCAGCATGCAGATGCAGGCAGTGCATGTTCCCCATACCCTGATAATTTGAGAACCCACCCTGCCCAACTTTCATCCACACCCAAGCCTCTTCCAGTGTCTTTTTCATACAAACCGCCTGCCTTAGCTCATTCTGCAGACTTTCCCAGGATCTCTCAAAGGTTTGCAAAACACACACAAGCAGCATCTGGCTCGAGCATGTCCTGCACCTCTATCTGAGCAACCCTAATCTCGGCACTAACAGCAGCCAATTTTGTCATGGCTTGGCCTCTCAAGGTATATCCAAGCACAGCATGGGTAACAGCCATCTGCAGATTTTTCTGTGGCTCCTGCTGGGTGGTCCTGGGTGGGGCACAGGCTGTGGCTGAACTTGACCTACATCAGAGCCCCTGCAAGGTGGTCCTGGGGCTGGTGCCCCCAGTGGCCAGCTTTAAAATGAGCTGGAAAATCACCCAGGCACCTCCAAGAACAACAGACCCAAGCAGCAGATTGGGCAGGTACCAGAGTCCCACTGAGGCAGATCCTGCTCTATAGGTTCAGCCCCTGCACCATAACTCTTCCACTGTAGTCAGCACCAATCCGCACAACCAAGGAGTCCGACGGTCAATCCTTCCCATTGATGTGCAAATAGCAACCAAGACTCAACTACAGGAGGAGGGCACACACAGGGACACACCAGAAGTGCGTGGCGCAGGTGACCAGAAAGACTGTGCCACTGAGCCCCCACAGCACACCTACTACATAAGGCCACTCTACTAAGACAGAAAGACATAGCAGTTCTGCCTAATACGTACAAACAAACACAGGGAGGCAGCCAAAATATGGTGATAAACAAACATGTCCCAAATAAAAGAACAGAACAAAGCTCTAGAAAAAGAACCAAACAAAATGGAGAAAAGCAATCTATCAGATGCAGAGTTCCAAACACTGGTTATAAGAACGCTCACTGATCTCAGGGAGAACTTTAATAAAAGAAAAAAAAAAGAAATAGAAACCATAAAAATGCAAATAGAAAACATGAAAAAGAACCAGTCATAAATAAATTAAAAAATACAACAATGGAAATGAATAATATATTACAGGGAATCAACAGCAGATAAGATGAAGCAGAGGATAGAACCAGTGATATAGAAGATAAGGGGGCAGAAAACACCCAACCAGAACAGAAAAAAAAAAACCACAACAACAAAAAAGTTGACTTTAAAGGGGCCTCTGGGTCAACATCAAGCATACCAATATTTTCATTATAGGGGTACCAGGAGAAGAGAGAGGAAGGAATTGAAAACCTATTTGAAAAAATAATGACAGAAAACTTCCCTAACCTGGTGAAGGAAAAAGATATACAAGCCCAGGAATCACAGAGAGTTCCAAGCAAGATGAACCCAAAGAGGCTATCACCAAGACACATCATAATTAAATTGCCAAAGGTTAAAGACAAAGACAGAAACTTAAAGCCACAAGAGAAAGGCCGTTAGTTACCTACAAGGGAGCCCCCATAAGACTGTCACCTGTTTTACCAACAGAAACTGTTCAGGCCAGAAGGGATTGGCAGGAAATATTCAAAGTGATAAAAAGCTAGGACCTACAACCAAGATTACTCTATGCAGCAAAGCTATCACTTATAATTGAAGGACAGATAAAGAGCTTCCCAGAAAATAAAAAAACTAAAGGAGTTCATCACCACCAAACCAGTAATACAAGGAATCTTAGAGGGACTTCTTTAAGATAGGAGGGGGTTTAGGGATGGGTGAAAAGAGGAAAGGATTAAGAAGTACAAATTGGTTGTTCCACAGTAATCATGGGGATGTAGGGCATAGCATAAGTAATGTAGTCAACAATATTACAATAATTATGTGTGCCAGATAAGTATTAGATCTATCAGGATGATAGATGGGAATGGGGTTGGGGGCAGAGTGAAAAAGGTGAAGGTATTAAAAAATACAAATTGGTACTTACAAAATTGTCATGGGGATGTAAAATATAAGGAATATAATCAATAATTATAGTGCCAGGCAGTACTAGTTAGGGAGATCACTTCCTAAATTATATAAATGTCTAACCACTATGCAATACACTTGAAACTAATACAAAATAATTTTGAATGTCAACTCTAATTGAAAAATTCAAAAAGGGGGGGGGGAGATCAATAATGTGATATTGTGGTACAGTGCCAGATGGTTGCTGGACTTATCATGGTGCTCACTTCTGTAGCATAGGGAATAAAATCAATAATGTGGCAATAACACTCTATAGAGCTAGATGGGTACTGCTGAATAACTGTGATGTACACCTGAAACTAATATAATATTGTACGTTAGCTGTATTTCAATAAAAATATTTTTATAAAGACTTTATTATTAAAGATAAATACAGGTATTTTCCTTTATGCATGCCTTAAAATATATTAAAACACATATGTTCAGAAATTTGGAGAGACATATTTTATATTTCCCTCCAATATTTCCAAAGAGAACAGTGGGTTTCTTGTAAGAAATGTATCAGATGCTCTCAAAGTGCCTGTCAGGCTTTATCAGCCACCATTAAAAGAGCATCTGCTACAAAAAAAGAAGGAGGAGGAGGAGGAGGAGAAGGAGAAGGAGAAGGAGAAGGAGAAGGAGAAGGAGAAGGAGAAGGAGAAGGAGAAGGAGAAGGAGAAGGAGAAGGAGAAGGAGAAGGAGAAGGAGAAGGAGACCGAGAAGAAAATATGCCAAAAAATGCTTCTCAGTATGTCCCTGGGGGGAATTCCCCTGATTCTTGGAAATTACTGAGGTTGTTTGTACAGCTATTTACAGTTCACAAGCATTTTCACATGAATTAGTTCAATCTGATGTCTAGAGAAGTGACCAAGTGGTGATTCTTAACCCTTTACCATTATTACTAATTTGGTGCAAAAGTAATTGAGGTTTTTGCATTTATTAACCTTTTAAACCTCATTATTTTTGCACCAACCTAATAATTACAAATGGGAAAACTGAGGGTCAGAAAATTCAAGTGATTTCTTTCTCCCAGGTCAAACTAAAAGTGTTGGGGCCATAATAAACCCAGGTCTCGAGACTCCATTTTCAAGTCAAATCAATGTTTTCTTTTCTTTTCTTTAAATTAAACTTTATTGGGGCGACAATTGTTAGTAAACGAATCCTTTCACTTTACCTTCAGAGACCTCCAATGGCTAAGGCTGTTTTACAGATAGCACTTCACTAGCCCATGCACTCAGAAAACACATACAAATACACTGGGCAGATGCTGTCATTGTGGCAAACTTAGCTCCATACATAAAATGGACCTTTGCAACAAGATCCTCAATGTCAATAACTTCCTGCCCTGGGATTATAACATCAAATTTTCTCAAAATTACTCAAATTTCTCTCTCAAAAACTTGTATTTATTAGAACTCATGCAATATTTAGGGTTAGAAATAGCACTGTATAGGAGAGGAGGATAGAGAAATAGGTAATGAAATTCAATTTTCTGCATATGACCTTATAGTTTATAAAACCCTTCCATGGTTTTCATTTTATTTGATTTTTAAATACTGTGAAATAGGAAGAGCTGATATTATTATCATCATTTTCTTTTCCTAATAATGGTTATTCCCAATCACAGTGGATGATTTCTCTATGAGAGTCAGACCTTGGGTCACATCTCCTTAGCGGTTCTGAATGTAAAGGAATCTAATACAGGACTCTCATGTAAGCTAAACGTAAACATATTTCAAGTTTATGTTAGCAACTTTAGAGTAGCAGGAGCTTTGAGGAGCTGTGGATTTCTTACATATCCCTAAAATAACTCTCAGTAAACTACTCTCTATTTATAGCAGTGCTTCTACTAGAATTTTTTTTAATTTATTGGGGTGACAATTGTTAGTAAAATTACATAGATTTCAGGTGTACAATTCTATATTACATCATCTATAAATCCCATTGTGTGCTCACCACCCAGAGTCAGTTCTCCTTCCATCAGCATATATTTGAACCCTCTTACCCTCATCTCCCATCCCCCTCCCCCCTTACCCTCTGGTAACCACTAAACTATTGTCTGTGTCTATGAGATTTTGTTTCTCATTTGTTTGTCTTGTTCTATTGTTGTTTTTGGTTTATATACAACATATCAGTGAAATCATATGGTTCTCTGCTTTTTCTATCTGAATTATTTCACTTAGCATTATACTCTCAAGATCCATCCATGTTGTCACAAATGTTTCTATATCATCTTTTCTTACCGCCGAATAGTATTCCATTGTGCATATATACCACAGCTTCTTTATCCATTCATCTACCGAAGGACATTTTGGTTGTTTCCATGTCTTGGCCACTGTAAACAAAGCTGCAATGAACATTGGAGCACACATGCCTTTATGCATAAACGTTTTCAGATTTTTTGGGTAGATATTTTTTGGGTAGATACAGGAGAGGGACTGTTGGGTCATATGGTAATTCTATTCGTAATTTTTTGAGGAACTTCCACACTGCCTTCCATAATGGCTGCACCAGTCTGCATTCCCACCAACAGTGTATGAGGGTTCCTTTTTCTCCACAGCTTCTCCAACACTTGTTACTATTTGTCTTGTTGATGATAGCCATTCTGACTGGGGTGAGGTGATATCTCATTGTGGTTTTTATTTGCAATTCGCTGATGATTAGTGATGTTGAGCATTTTCTCATACATCTATTTGTCATTTGTATGTCCTCTTTGGAGAAATGTCTCTTCAGATCCTCTGCCCATTTTTCAATTGGGTTGTTGTTTTTTTGTTGAGTTTCACGAGTTCCTTGCATATTTTGATTATTTGCCCCTTATGAGAGGCACTGTTTGCAAAAATCTTCTCCCATTCAGTTGGTGGCCTCTTTATTTTGTCGATGGTTTCTTTTGCTGTGCAGAAGCCTGTAAGTTTGATATAGTCCCATTCATTTGTCTTATAGTTTTCAGCATGTAGGTCTTTCCCATCCTTGGTTAAGTATATTCCTAGGTATTTTATTTTTTTTGCTGCAATTGCAAAAGGAACTGTTTTTTGTATTCCTTTTTCTGAGATTTCATTGTTAGTATATAGGAATGCAATGGGCTTTTGTACGTTGATTTTGTAGCCAACAACTTTGCTGTATTCGTTGATTGTTTCTAATAGCTTTTTGGTGGAGTCTTCAGGATTTTCTATATATAGCATCATGTCATCTGCATGGAGTGACAATTTAACTTCTTCATTCCCAATTGGGATGCCTTTTATTTCTTTCTCTTGCCTGATTGCTCTGGCAAGGGACTTCCAACACGATGTTGAAAAGCAGAGGTGAATAGGGGACAGCCCTATCGTGTTCCTGAACATAGAGCAAAGGGCTTCAGTTTTTCACTGTTAATTATGAGATTAGCTGAGGGTTTGCCCTATTATGTTAAGGTATTTTCCCTCTATACCCATTTTATTAAGTGTTTTAATAATAAATGGATGTTGTATTTTGTCAAATGCTTTTTCTACATCAATTGATATAATCATATGATGTTTGTCCTTTATTTTGCTTTTGTGGTGTATCACCTTGATAGATTTGCCGACGTTGAACCACCCTTGGTCCCCAAGGATGAACCCCACTTGGTCGTGATGAATAACCTTTTTAATGCATTGTCGCATTCGATTTGCTAGAATTTTCTTTAGGATTTTTGCGTCTGTATTCATCAGAGATATTGGTCTGTAATATTCTTTTTTTGTGTTGTCCTTACCAAGTTTTGGTATGAGGGTAATGTTGGCCTCGTAAAATGAGTTAGGGAGTACTGTCTCTTCTTCAATTTTTTGGAACAGTTTGAGCAGGATTGGTTTTAGATCCTCTTTGAAGGTTTGGTAGAATTCACTAGTGAAGCCATCTGGTCAATGACTTTTCCTTTTGGGAAGGTTTTGGATCACTGATTCAATTTCGTTAGTGGTGATCAGTCTGTTTAGATTTTCCAGTTCTTCATGGTTCACCTAGGAAGGCTATATGTTTCTAAGAACTTGTCCATTTCTTCTAGGTTATTGAATTTGGTGGCATATAGTCACTCATAGCATTCTTGGATGACCCTTTGTATTTCTCAGGTGTCCGTGATAACTTCCCCTTTTTCATTTGTGATTTTGTTAATTAGTGTCTTGTCTCATTTTATCTCAGTGAGTCTAGCCAAGGGTCTGTCAATTTTGTTAATCTTTTCAAAGAACCAGCTCTTTGTCACATTAATTTTTTCTATTGTCTTTTTGTCCTCTATTTCATTTATTTCTGCTCTGATTTTTGTTATTTCCTTTCTTCTGCTGACCTTCCGTTTCATTTGTTTTTCTTTTTCTAGTTCTTTAAGGTGTAACATGAGGTTATTTATTTGGGATTTTTTCTTATTTCTTGAGAAGGCCTGTAATGATATAAATTTCCCTCTTAAAACTGCTTTCGCTGCATCCCAAAAATTTTGGTAGGATGTATTTTCATTGTCATTTGTTTCTATGTATCTTTTGATGTCTCCTCTAATTTCTTCTTTGACCCAGTCGTTGTTTAAAAGTATGTTGTTGAATCTCCACGAATGTGATTTTTCCTGCTTTCTTTTTGCAGTTGATATCCAATTTGAAAGTCTTGTGATCAAAGAACATGCTTGGTATGATTTTAATATTCCTAAATTTGCTGAGGCTGATTTAATGTCCCAATATGTGGTCTATCCTTGAGAATGTTCCATGTACACTAGAAATAAATGTGTAGTTTGATGTTTCAGGACGAAGTGCTCTATATTTGAGAATTATGTCCATTTCATCTAATGTGTCATTTAGGGCTGCTATTTTGTTCTTTATTTTCTGTTTCGATGATGTTTCCATAGCTCTCAATGATGTATTTAAGTCTCCTAGTATAATTGTGTTTTTGTCAATTTTTCCCTTTAGTTCTGTTAGTAGTTGCTTGATATATTTTGGTGCTCCCTGATTGGGAGCATAAATATTGATGACTGTTATGTCCTCTTGTTGTATAGTCCCCGTTACCATTATGAAATGCCCATCTTTGTCTCTTGTTACCTTTTTCACCCTGAAGTCTGTTTCGTCTGATATCAGTATGGCTATACCTGATTTTCTCTGGATACCGTTTGCTTGGAGTTTCAATTTGCACCCTTTCCCTTTGAGTCTATGCTTGTCCTTGTAGCTGAGATGTGTCTCTTGGAGACAGCATATGGTTGGGTTTAGTTTTTTGATCCAATCTGCTACTATGTGCCTTTTTATTGGTGACTTCCGTTCATTTACATTTAGGGTGATTATTGATGTGTGCGGATTTCCTCTCATTCTATCTTTAGTTTTCTGGTTAGGCTGTGTGTCCATTGTTTCTTTGCCTTTTTGTTGTTATCTGTTATTTCTGTGTGGTGGTGTTCTATGATGTTTTCCTCCGTTTCTTCTTTCATTACAGTATATATTTCAATTCTGGATTTATTTTTTTTTTGAGTGGTTACCTTTAAGTTATGGAAAAGAAAGTTTGATATTTAGAGTATTCCGTTTTCTTCAGCACACTTACTTTCTCCATTCCCATATTCTGGTTCAGGCCTTTACTCTCCCCCTTTTTATGTTTTGATTGCCACAAATTGTCCCTGTTGATGGTGGTCGAATAGCCTCCTTTCGTATTTCTTGTAGTGCAGGTCGTGTATTAGAAAATTCCCTCAGCTTCTGTATGTCTGGAAAGGTCTTTATTCCTCCTTCATAGCTAAAGGATATCTTTGCTGGATATATTATTCTTGGCTTGTAATTTCTCTCTTTCAATAGTTTGAATATTTGGTTCCACTCCCTCCTGGCTTGTAGAGTTTCTGCTGAAAAATCTGATGATTATCTAATGGACTTTCATTTGTAGGTTACCGTCTTCCTTTCCCTGGCTGCCTTGAGGATTCTTTCTTTGTCGTTGATTTTAGAGAGCTTCAATACAATGTGCCTTGGAGAAGGCCTGTTGAGATTGAGGTAATTAGGTGTTCTGTTTGCTTCTTGGATTTGAGGGTCCAGTTCTGTCCACAAGTTTGGGAAATTCTCATCAACAGTTTATTTGAATATATTCTCTGTTCCCTTCTCTCTTTCTTCTGCTTCTGATATGCCCATTATTCTTATATTGCTCTTTCTGATGGCGTCAGAAAGTTCTTGTAGAGTTCTTTCATTTCTTTTAAGTCTCAAGTCTCTTTCTTCTTCCATCCATGTCATTTCCAGGTTTCTATCTTCGATGTCACTGATTCTTTCCTCCATCTGGTCAACTCTACTACCTAAGCTGGCTATTTAATTCTTCATTTCTTCTATTGAGTTCTTAATCTCCAGAAATTCTATTTGGTTCTTTTATAAAATTTCAATCTCTTTTGTAAAATGCTCATGTTGTTCTTTGATTGTGTTTCTGAGTTCATTAAACTGCCTTTCTGTGTTTTCTTCCATCTCGTTGAGTTTTTTTTAGAACTCCAATCTTGAAATCTCTGTGATTTAGTCACATATTTCCATATCTTTAAGTTCCTTTTCTGGATAGTTTTCACTTTGTTTCTAAGCTGTCTTGTTGCCTTTGTTATTCATGGCAATTACTGATTTATTATTTCTCTTCCTACACATCTACAGGAGTGGCTTTTGCAACAGGTTGATAGGAAGAGGTCTTTCTTTTGTTTCCCAATACTTGCTGGTAGAATGTTTTATTTTCTATCCAACTGCAGCCTTTTTTTCTCTCTCACACTGTAGTGTTATGTTTTCTGTGCACTATTCCACCTTCTCACACATTGGGGGGATTCCCTGGGAGATGGGCTTCTCCTCTGTTAATAGTTTGCCTGGGTCACAGGGTGCAGTGTCTGTGTGGGTATGTGGAGAGCTGTGGAAGTTCCAAAGGTCCTCCTGCACCAGATTCAGAGCCTGTATATTTCAGCAGTTCCTGTTTACTCCTGCAGGGATCTGCCCAGATAGGTGGGGCTTGGGGCAGGTGAGTTGTGAGAGGTGGCCCTGAGCAATGGCAGTGCACACCACCACAGCCAGTCCTGCTTCCACATCTCCCTCCTGTTTGCTGGAACTAGTTGGGCTGCGAATGTGTGTCTGCAGTCCACAGTTCTCAGAACAGCAAATATTCTGTTCTTTTGCTCTGACACTGCTACTGTTCTGCTTCTAGCACCGAGTAGGTGGGGGCGGGGCGAGCTCTGGGAAGGTAGAGAGGGGGCGGCTAGTCTCAGTGTCTAAGGCTTCCATTCTCTGCTTGGCAGTGAGGGCTTAAACCACCGTTTTCAGCCTTCTTCCGTCAGTCTTTGCTACGAGGTCTCTGCTGTGAGTGATGGGTTCAGCCGTGTTATTGGTTATCCCCTCAGCCCTGTGGGCCATAAACAGAGCCTTAGCAGTCCAAGTTCTTCCCTCTCCCACAGGTGAAGTAGTTCCAGGATGCAGCAAGCTCAGAGCCCTGAGCTAGGTCTGCATCATGCGCCTGCTCGACTCCATCTCCGTACTTCTCCCTTCCCTCCTCCCCACTCGCGTGATTCACCCACCTTTAGGTGAATTCAGTAGTGGATCTCTTCGTCTTGCCTGTCTGCTGTGCATGGAGTCCTTTGTGGAATTATAGTCCTTCGATTTGTTGTAAATTCCAGGGGAGATTTACAGAGTCTCAACTCACTCCGCATTTTTATGACTGGACAAATCAGAAATTTATAGTACAGTTATTGCTCAGGTATTTCCTTTCATTTTCCTTGGAAAAACCTAAACTTGGTACTCTTTCAAGTGGCAGGTATTTCCTTTCATTTTCCTTGGAAAAACCTAAACTTGGTACTCTTTCAAGTGGCTGTAGACAATCCCTTCAATTAAGAAAAGACCTAGTTCTCACTGAAGGTCTTTGCCTAATTCCTCCATTACTGATCCTCTCTTGGAACAAAAGCTGACATGGTGACAATTCCAACTGGCCCCAGATCCTAGGTTTGCAAGCTATCAGCAGATTCCCTTACCACAGGCACTCAACAGATTCTCTCTCACCACAGTTGTCAAAATGACCCACCAATCCAGCCTGTTTCCCGACCCACACCCATCTTCAGCTGGACTGCGGGGCAAACACTAATTAGGAGGAAGTAAATTTGGAGTTTATCATCATTATTACATCTTGCATTTTATAATGTTTTTTTCCTGCAAATTTATGTATATTCTCTTTTGGTCCTGTTAGGGGAGAAAGGCAAGAACTGTATAAATTCATGCAAAGGAGCTCCCTCATCCATGCTAACTAGATTCCCTTCTCCTGGAACTTGAAAACCCACACATAAAGTCACACACACTCAGCATGCCTCAGTTATGCCCATAGTTCCACACTGAGATAGAAATAAATACAAAGAGGTGAAAATAAATCTGTTTACTCTTGATTGGAATCCAGAAACCTGGGTTCTTTTCCCAACTTTGGCACTTAATTATACGACCTTGTACTTGTGATACTCCCTAACCCAAACACGGTATTAATTTTAAAATCTATTCTAAATCTGGGTTTTTCAATGCAGTAGCCACTATCCATATGTGGTTACTGAGCCTCTGAAATGTGGCTAGTGTGATTGAAGGGCAGAATTTTCATTGTATTTAATTAACTTACATTTAAGTTTAAATAACCACACACAGCTAGAGGATACTGCATTGGACAGCACAAAATAATGTAGGGATGTTGGCTTAAATTATCTGTACCATTTCTCCTTCGTGGTTTATGCTATTCCATTCTACAGGGTTCATTCCAACTCATCCAGAATTCTCAGTTAGTGTGCCTCAGCCTCACCAGAAAAGATAATCCAGGGTTGCTTTATGCCCATTGGGTAGGCCCTGGGACAAGAAGAGGGAAAGTGGTAAGTGCCATATTTCCACAGCTTGACTGATATTTTTCATTGTCTCTGGGTTTCTATACACTAGAACTAAAGGGAGAAGCAAGGCAATCCCAGCCTCTGTGAATAAATGTACATGTGTGTATAGAATTGGGCTATGAGTATAGTAATACTCTTTCTTATCTACCTTTTCAAAGTGTCATTATTATTGATTGTGGAACAATTTCAGTTCTGGAGGAAAAAAAGTGACTCCTCTTGATTTTGTAGTAAAGAAAATACATCTTGAGAAAGTCTCTTTCTCTGTGGCCTGTCTCCTCATCTGTAATATGAGAGAGTTGGACTAGATTTATTTATACAACAAATCAAATAATGCAATGAGCTAACAGCTGGAAACACAATGAGTTGAGAACCTGTCATACCCTCAGGAACTCAATTTAATGAAAATTCTAAACAAAATGATTTTTCAAGACCCCTTTTCAGCTGTATGAGTTCATGTAAGTCATGAATCTTATGACTTATAGTTAATGTTGTGAATGGTGTATGTCTGAAAATCCTTTAACCTCCTGCCCAAACCATACTTCACTAAGACAGAGTCCCCATCCAATCACATGATATCCCCCTTCTCCCTCACCATTCCCTACTTGGTACTCTCTACCCTAATAATAAATTAACAACTGAAAGAGTCTGTGAAAATGAGAAAGAGTAGAGAGAAGGCAGCAGAGAGGGATCAACCTGGGTATTTAACCATTTCCTGAAAATGATAGAAAATGTGAGGATAGGTATGTAATGAAGATATACAGAAAAGAAAAGAAATGATGAAACACAAGGAAAGGAGATTTAATAATCTGTTTTCAATTATAGTGAACATGGTATAAACAGATGTAGTTGCACAAGGCAAAGACCTAATTGGGGATGGGTGGGGCACTGTCCTTCCTATCACTCAGGAATCAGACAAGCACCTAAAGAACAAAATGAGTAGAGAAGGACACAGAAACACCACAGGGCATCCCCCTCTCTGACACAGCTGTTGAAGTGCCATCTTAAAGCTCAAAAATCTAGCCCCTTTTTCTTTTCTTCATTACCTGAGTATGCACTACTCTTCCACCATAGCTCAGGATGGCAGTAAACAGTCCAGACTGGGGAGGAAGTGATAGCACACCCTCTATCTCCTTCATGAACTTTCCCCTATATCTCCCAGGATCCAAACTTAGTTTAAGAAATTCAAGTTATAATGTCACTTTAGTAAGTAAAACTCCCCAGGGGTGATTAAAGAGTCTGGTCTTGAGTCCAAATGATATCTCCCCCTTTAATTTGGTTTGTTGGCCTTTCCCCCCAACTACTACCATAACCAAGAATTCTCTAAATAAAGATGAAGATTTCAAAAACTTTAGAGCTCTGGCCTCAGGTTGGCTGTGAGATAATTCTGGTACCTACAACTCCAAAATTTGAATAAATGGCTTTGTTCCTGCAGCACATAACAGGCCATAGGGCTTTTGCTGGGCTCATGTTTTACTGAGTACAACCAAATTAGTTATTAGTTATGGGGTCATGTTTTTCATTATTATTAGTTTAAGGTGTACAAAAACAGCATAGCAATTAGACATTTACACACCTCACAAAATGATAACATGGGATTATGTTTTAAGAAGTGGTAAACGTAAATATGCCTATCCCCATATAGACCATCTTAATATAACTCAGTATAATTGATGTAACCAACTCACATCAAAGTCTCATCATTTGGTTCATAACGTGAAGGTACTGCTCCAAATTCAAATCAGCACAAAGCAGACTGCAATGTCCCTATTCTCCAGAAGCCAGAAGTCCCTATCCCATAGTCCCAACACCCCAAAGCCTAGCCAAAAGTCAAGAGCATTCACTTAGCTTCCAAATACCACTGGCAGCAAGCCCAGTCATTCCAGACCATTCTCAGTGTGAGATAGAACAACCCACTTTTAATCCAGTGGAGGCAATATATTGCTGTGAGGATTTGGGGAAACCAAGTTCAAACTAAGGCAATTATTTTCTAGGAAATAAGGCACCAGAAAGGAAAAGCCTTTTTAGAATGTAGTTAGAGCCAGAAGTGTCATAAAGGAAAGACAGGGGGGAAACGGTGAAGGGTGAGAGAGAAAGAGAGATAATTTATCTTGTCTAAGATCAAGTTTCACATAACGGCAGTTAGATTAGCATATACTGGTAGGATTATCTTTCTCCACCTACAAATAGTCTAACTACCCCCAAATCATAAAAATCAGAAAGAACTAAACTGGACAGAGTATACTCCTTCCTGCTTCTCATCTCAGAGCAGCTGTGTGATTTCCTTAGGATTTTGTTCCTGGAGCTAGGGATCAAAGCTCATTTATACACACAACAATCTGCAAGTCTCCAGTTTCTATTCTTCCTCCATTCCTCTGCTGTCCCCTCCCCCACTTGGCACCAGAGAAGCTAAACTTATGCGTGCTTTAAACAGTTTGAGGACTAATCTGAAAGAGGAAGAAGAATCTGTATAAATTGGCTAGCATATGTGCCCTGCCCTCTGTCCTCTTAAAAATAGCAGCAACCCATCATTTCGAAGAAGCTTGCCTGAAGAGCAAGCAGCCTGTGAATGGAGTGCACTTTCAGGACCTTCCAAAGTATTCAGATTTACTGTGCAGCTCACTAACAACGGTTTGGCTCTCCAAGAAACAGGGAATTGGATTTACCGAAAACTTAGTGTTTGCTTCTGAGAGTGAATGTCAAAGGACCCTAAAGTGCCAGCCTTGAAGGTAGCAGGTAAGGAGATTCAACCTTTCAATGCTAAGATGATTTTAGCAAATTCCCAGGAGTTTGGAGATCTGCCCTACCTGCTTTAATTTAGGCTGCTGGTATGAATTCTTTCTGCTTTATTTGTTGGCTAGTAAGTCTGTCAACAAGTATTGCTCAGTGCTTCTGCTAAAGGCTCAATGTGGCAAAATACAGAGGGGACACTCCCCCAAGCCTCCAGCACCTTTGTAATTAAGTTGGAATTGTAAGGCATATTTTAAAATCCTATTTTAAGGGCTTCATGTAGTTTCTCTAATCTGTAGTGGCAGTTTACTTCAATATGGAAAGAAAATATATAGTGACTGCTGAAGGTAAACCAGTGAAGAATAATCTGGTATTTTTACAAGGTAGTTTCACATTCATTATGCCACTTGAACCTGTCAATATCCTGCAATTTAGACAGGGTAAGTGTTAATATCCTTGTTTTGCAAATAAGGAAATAGACTCAAAGAAGTTAAGAAATTTTCTGGAAACATACCACACAACTAGAAATTGGCAAATTATTATTAGAGACTGCAAATAGAAAGCTCTCAGAACTATAAATGAATATAAAGAAATTGCATGATCTATTTAGTAACTTAAACATATCTGACATAGACCAGGTTTACACAGAATCAACACTTTACACATTTTAATCAAAATATTTGGCCAGGAACATTCTTCTATTTAGCAGCAAAGAAACTGTTTTCAAGGGTAAACAAATGGTTTGGTGGATTCCATCTCTAGCTAAAAAAAGAGAAAAATCCTTGAATCTTGAATTCAGTTGTTCTGCCTTCCCAGTATTCTGATTGTCTTGAAACCTAGAGAGAGCCATGACACCATACATCTATCAGGTGATTACTCAAAAACAAAGTGTAACTAAACCCGGACTTGGGACTGCATTGTATGCCAAGCAGTCCCTGCAAATGAAATAAATCAGCCTCGGAGCCAGTGAAACCAAATAGAATGGTAGATTAAAGAAAGTTGGCAAATTGAATCTAGTCTGAATCCAGCGTTTCAGTGTCTTCCTAACCCAGAGTCATTAATTACATTTTCTACTACATTCCCCCCCTACCCTTAATCAAACTTTTGATGTGTTTAGGAACTATTTATCTGGGCTAAACACAAATTTTTCCATGGTGCAGAAATTATAAATTTGCCTTTGCTTTATCGTTAGTTGATAATAAGGGATGAAAGGAACAGCACCGATTCTTAAGATACATATACCAGCCTTGTGAATTTAATGCCATGAAGGATAACTATAATAATCTCTCAAATAACATAGCTCTGCTTGGACTTCTACTTGGATCCATTTTGTTATTTCTTATGTTCTTGTTAAAATCTCTCAAATATGTTGTAATCCAGTTAAGCAAATGCGATTAAACTCAATATAGTATGTGAACAAAGCAAGGTAAAACATAGTTCCTGCCCTTGGGGAACTTACAGGTGTACCTGCAGGGTACACCAAGGAGCCTGATCTGGCTAGGATAAAGGGATTGAGTTGAGGAGTAACAGAAAATGAATTTGGATAGAAATTTAAGGCAAGATTATTAGACATTGAATCCCAGGCATTTTAATGGGAAATCTTATGAACAAACTTTGAGTAAGCAAGGACATTGATGAAAAAAAAACATTTTAAGGAGATGAATCTGTCAGTTTCATAGTCCTGACTACATTTGGAAAAAGCTGGAAATAGGGAGACCACTTAAAGAGTAGAAGTTGAGGCTGTAAGCTAGGTTAGTGACAAGACACATGTAAACGGAATAATAGATAGAAGTTGGTGAGTGATTAGATACAGGCAGCATAGGACAAGAATGTCAGAGACATCTCTAAAATTTTGAACCTATGAGATTTGGGCAGTGATGCTACTACTATTCATAGAAATAGGTAATTTGGGGATACAACTGGAAATGTAGGACATGACTAGTACTGTTTTTGACCTATTGAGTTTGAGGAGATGGCAAAAATTCCAAGAAGCAATGTCTGATGGGTGATTAGAAATAATGGCCCTGAATGTGAGTGTTGGATAAGAGGTGGAGGCTGAAGTTGAATCTGGAGAATGTAGTAGATAGCCAAGGCCATAAGAATGACTCAGCTTCAAGAAAACAAATGTAAGAGATGACCAAGGACTGAAACTTGTGCAGTGCCTACATTTTCAGGCACGAGAAAGAAGAGGGTCTTAAGAAATAAGAGCCACAGAAATATACTTCTTCTCCTCAAAAGATACCAAGAGTCTTGAGGGAAGTTATCAGGTTCTTTTAAAGCTTCCCTGCCTAACAATAACCAGCACAGTGCTCATACACACCATGAACACTCAATAAATATTAAGTTATTATAACATAAGCAAGGATAGAGATTTCTTACTTTGAGGAATCTTCTAGTTTGAACTCTGTCATAAACTCTGCAACCTAATAGTGGCTGCTCTAAACTACCTTGATGTATGGATTTCAAGGGAAAAGAAACTGGTCCTGGGTAACTGGGAGGTCCTCCTAGTTTTGCCTTTTAATCAGCTGTTTGTTCTTTAACAAGTTACTGAACATCAGTATTTCTTGGTTTCCTCATGTATCAAATGTAGTAATGAGCTTATAGGAGTATTTTGCAGATCTGTTAAAATAATAAACATAAATATGAAAGCAACTTGAAAATACAAACCACCATCCAAAGGGTTTTGTTTAAAGTCCATTCCAGGTAAATAAAATACACAACAAACTTGATTACATGTGGAAAAAGTAAGACCAGTTACTTTCTTCTCCCAATACTATACCTCTAGACCAGGGGCTTTAATCTAAGCATCAGTAATCTCATCCTCATCCTACTCCTAGGACCTATCAGTAAGATCCAGCTTTCTGGTTACCACTAACTGTATAATACCTGTGCAAGCCTCAATGTGAATTCTGGAAGAAATAAAATATTTAAGTAGTATTTAATAAATATTTCTGTGAAAACACTTTCTACCTGTTTTCATTAGCTATTAATTCCATTAAGTCCATTGTTCTTATGATTAAATGCTAAGTATCAAAACAATTTTTTTTTATTAAATTTATTGGGGTGACAATTGTTAGTAAAATTACATAGATTTCAGGTGTACAATTCTGTATTACATCATCTATAAATCCCATTGTGTGTTCATCACCCAGAGTCAGTTCTCCTTCCGTCACCATATATTCGATTTCCCTTACCCTCATCTCCCACCCCCCTAACTATTACCCTCATCTCCCACTCCCACTAAACTATTATCTGTGTCTGTAAGTTTCTGTTTTTTTACACCAAATTCTGAATGTAAAAAAATTTCCATTGTTCTGTCCTAAAGCCACTTCTCCAATTGCAGATTTGGTTATAATATAAATCATGCTCCCAAAATATATAAGCAGGAATAGTGCATTTGTCTCTCCATAAAATGCAAAGACCTAGGTCATTTTTATCTCTGGCACCAATGTTATTTGGGTTTCAGGCTACAGAGATGTCTACATGGTAATGGTTTAAAAGCCAGTGAGAAACAGCTTTTCCAGTTCGATCAGGCATGAGCAAACTCCAGGGAGACAGATTCATGCCGACTAATCCTACAAAAGCAATTCATGAGTCAGAATACCAATTTGTTGATTTGCGTTGAGGAAATACAACTGTTAAGAAGTCTGATAGACTCATAGCAGGTAGTGGCCCATCCTTATCCTTACAGAAAAGGCAAGAGAGAAAGCCATTTAACCAGATTATAAACCCAGATACCTTAGGTCCATTAATTCATGTCACAATACTGGTGCTAAAACACTAGCAACTGACAATTACTTTTGCCCTCAATTGAGAATTCTTCATAGGTTTGTAGAGAAGACCACTGTTTAAATATAAGTTGTGCACCACAAGACTCTTCTATCTTGCTTCCTCATTCCATCCTATCCTACCATGATTGCTCCCTTCTTTGTGCCCCACAAGTTTTGCTTCTGGATTTAGGGGAGGAGTACATATGAGAGAAAAGGGAAAGAAAAATCTTTAAACGTTTGGGAGAAGCTAGAGAGGGGCCCTGGTAGAAATAGATAGGGGGAAAGAGACAAAACAGAAGAGTAGACATAGACCCTTGAGCACTTAAACACAGAGTTAATTTTCCCTTTGATTAATAAAATGTCATTATATTATTTAGAATGTTTATGGAATCAATACATCCCTAACATTTGAGCTCCTACTAAAATGTATCTGATAGAAAAGGAAAAGGAGCTGAGATATAGAATGTGTCCCCTGGTAAATCCAGGTTTTCTTCTATTTTCCATCAATCCTTTTTCCCTAAAAAGGAAAAAAAATCCAGTTTGAAATCACATCTTGAGATGTCTAACATATGACTTCTTAAACTCTGGGTGATGAACCCACAATGTGATATATAGAAAATGTATTACAGAATTGTACACCCGAAACCTATGTAACTTTATTAACAATTGTCACCCCAATAAACTTTAATTTTTAAAAAAAGATTTTAAAAAATATTCCCTAGGTAACTTCATATATCATAAGTTTTTAGTCTCTTAGAATTCTTCAAAAAAGTCATTCCTGCTGTTCTAAAAAAAAAAATCTCATCTATTTCATATGAACAGCCTCTGTTTTTACATATGAACAGCCTCTGTTTTTACATATGAACAGCCTCTGTTTTTACATAGGGTTGTCTTTGTGTTGTCATGGAGTCAACATTATAGATGGAATTAAGCTAACAATTACAAAGTTCAAATATCTCTGACACATCTCTCATACTTATTCCAAAGTTCCTAGGAAGTTCAGGCCTCAGAAGATATTAAAAGCTTCTTTTCATTCCAGATTGGTTACCCATTGTGTTTAACCTAGATTTGAATTCTTATTTAAGATGAAGGACTTCAATAGAAAGCAATCTCCTAGAGAATAACTATCTTGCTTCCAGGATCCAGGTATCTAAATACCAAGAAGTTATAGGCTGAACTCAGAGTCAGCTGTGAGCATTGGCCTCAGAACTTAAAGGGATTCCGAGTTTCTGGTAATTAGATAGAAACTTATACAGGTATCCCTGTGAAAATGTAGTCCCTCTAATTAGTGCTTCACAACAAGTTCAAATGTAGGTAATCTGTCTGTAAAATGTTTCTACCACCCAGACCAAGGGTAGAGCTCTTCTCCCACTGTGCACCCCCACCCACATTCATGCACTACTCAGGATCCCTCTTGCCATTTTGTGACTTGCATTTCCCTTCAGGTCTGTTCTTATGAATTACTTTATTCTAATTACACAGGATAAACATCTGTGTCACAGTACTATGCAAGGGGCAGAATGTGCTATTGGCTCTGAATACCACAGTCTAAGTTCCTTTTGGACTTGACACTGTTCTGTGTTTGGAATTCAACTGTATGACAACAGAATGGCCCAATTTGATTAGTGTGCCGTTCTCCTCTTAAGGACAAATAAGCTTCTGGAGAAGAAACATCTTAGAGCTGTCAGCAATGCAGTATCAACTCCCCCATAGTTTCTAATACCAGTGAGAACGCTGCTAAGCATATCTCTGAAAATACCAAGTAAAAAAGCTATTTATTGTGATAATAAGGCTACAGTGATGACAGGAGGATCTTTCTACTCATTTCCTGAGATTTTTTATTACCATAGAGGAAAGCCACTGGGATCATTAACACAAGCCTGGCTGTTTATAGATTAAAACCCCATGGAGAATGTGCAGCTTTGCTCCACTCGATCAACAACCAATCATTCAGTTAACATTTATTGCACATTTTTCCATGTGCTAAATATTGTGGTAGGTTAGGCTTTGGGTTCACAGAGCTTAAGAAAAAAAAAGAAGGCTAGATTTTTTTTTTTCTCTCCTGCCCTAGGGGAATTCACAATCTACCTAGGGGGACAAGATTCCTATACATTAAAAGATATAATACGAGGTTGTAGATGCTGACTGCCATATTATTGGTATAGACAATAAACGTAATACAAGTTCAAATAAGAGAGGTATGAAGGTGGGGTGTTCAAAGGTCAAATTTGGTGTCAGGAAGTGGAACCTGAGCTCAGCCTAGTATGAGCAAGAAAGAGAACCATAAATATTTACATTTGTATAGTGCTTTATAGTTTACAAAATACTCCTATTTGCTGATTTTCCAATTAATTCATGTATCCATTCAACAAACACCTGCTGTACCAAAAGATTAATAAAACATTTTATTACCAAGTTAACAGTTAGTTAACTTGGGGAGAATCCCTTCACAATGTAGACATATATGAAATCACATTGTATACTTTGAATATCTTATATGTTGATTATACCTCAATAAAGTTGTAGGGGAAAAACATTGACACTCACCTCCCTGAGTTCAGCCATATAGAATGAACAGCACAGGTAACTTTTTTCATTTGACAATAATTGGATATATGGAGAATAGGAAAGAGGGCATTGATCAAACAAAAGTCGGGTCTCACTGAGCTGCCTAATGAAAACTAAGTTTCCTGCATCTTGCCACTGCTCAGCAGAAGTGGAGGAACTATCTGCCTTAGAAGGCTGAGCCCTGAGTTGCAACCTCCCCCACTTCCTCTTCTGCTTTGGCCCTGCCCTCATCACCCCACCCCTGTTGGCAGTCCTCCAATACATGTAGACCATCCGGTAAAGTACTAACATTTACTGGAAAGGTAAAGGACGTCCTGGGGAGGCATTGAACTATTAAAATCATAAAACTATACCCAAATACTGATTTAATCTTTCAGTCTCTCCTTTTGGCTAAATTCAAAAATACCCATCATCAGTTTCACCCAGACCTTATAGTCAGACACATCCCTGGGTTGAGTGGTTGGAGTCTCATCAATCTCCGACCTAGGCCACATTTGAACTCTCCTTCAGCCCCAGCAGAACACTTTTGCCTTTTTGTTTTAGTTTGTTTTAAGCTCTTTACCTTCTGTTTTTTCCTAAATGTGTGGATTCATCTGCCCCGCCTCCATTCCTTTCTTCACCAATGATTTGTGAAGTGTCAATTCATGAGTGATGGTCCTCTATATGCTTTTTAATTTTTAAGTTTTCCTTTTAATAGATACTACCCTCCTAGAGGTGTCCAAATTTCACTTCCAGTTTACACCATTATCTAGATTCTTGCACAATAGCATCTGCATTTCCACATGAAAAAGATGCTCCTCCCTCCACCCCCCTAGACCCCCACCATTGGGAGTTAAATACTCTATTACTCAAAAGCACCTAATACTACACAGTTACTCTTCCAAAGTTGCTCAATTAGCAGAGCAAAAGAGCAAATCTGAATAAAGCAGACTCGTTGTCATTGATGGGATCATCACCTAAATGGATATGACAGCCATGTAAGCAAAAAGAGTAATTACAGCACTGTAATAAGTAAGATAATAGAACCATGAACAAGGAAGCATTTGTAGAGAAACAAAGTAAGAGAAAACTGAATTCTAATTGAACCATCAACTTCTGTGTTCAAGTGCTCTCCAAGGTTCTAACATCCTCAGAATATCCTGTACTAATTCTTCTTTCCACATCTAACCCTTCTACTAACCCTTTCCTCATTGTGCCCTCTGGAACCCCCCCTTCCATTATGAATAAGTTCCCTTACATCTTAAACCTCTTCAAATAATTCTCCCACCACCTACTTGCCTTAAAAGAAACTTTGTCCTCCCCATCACAAGTAAGCTGCTTATTTTTCTGCATCCCACGTACTGTAAGACCTAAAGAAAGAGTCTGTTGTATATGTTCTAGTTCCCGGTGACACTTCAAACCATTACTCTTCTGCCATAATGCACAAAGCCATTTATCTATGCTACCCTCTAATCCTCCTTATTAATGTCATCATCTATTGACCTCCTACTTTTTCCCTAATTCACTGAATATTTTGGCATTTGGTTTGCAATCTTCCTTTCTACCCCAAATCATGCTATTACCTTGGTAACTTCATCTTCCATATGAACAACCAACCCAGGAAACTGACTTCAAATTTTTCTTGATCACCTTATCTGGAACAACATTCATTCACATTACACCTTGGTTATGCATTCCATGGCCACATTTGGGGCTTTATTTATCATCACAGAGCTGAAATTTTAAACTCCTATGTACCTACCATACTCTAACCACAAGCTCTTATATTCCTTTATTGCTACGACACCAGTTCTTAAATCTCAATGAATCTTTGTCCCTTGGTCCCTCCTTTTTCTCCCAATCTGTTAAACTTCTTCATGGTTTTACTTTTAACCATTCTTTTGGTAGCATTCTCAACTTCCTTACCCCAGTGTCTTTCCATAACATTTGTTCTATGACCCCCAACCTTACACCACTTTAAGCATTTGTATTTTTTCTCTCTTGCACCCAGGCTGCTGAACACTATTGAAATAAATCACATACTAGTGCAGACTGGGGCCATTAAAAATCCACATTTTCCAACCTCAGTTAGGCCTTCCGTCTCGTCTTGGTCATATTTCTCTTCAATTTCCCAGAGCCGCCATTCAAAACTTCACCAGTTTTTAGAAGACCTGAACCCAAGTGTAGCCCTCTTTTTCTCAACAGACAACATTGTCTCGTATTTAACTAATAAAATTAAGCCTCTCAGGTATGAACAACCATTATCTTTACTTCTCCACTTCCTCTTTCCCTTATGTGTCAATATTTTCTTTTCTCAATCTGCACCCTCTAATAGCTCCTCATTCCCTAGAGAATAAAATCAAATTCTCTAGAATGGTATACAAGACCCTTTGTTATCTAGTTCCTGCATTTCTTTCAGACCTATTTTCTCACTTTTAAGCCCCATAATCTAATCACATACAGATATGTACATCCAAACACACACACCTGTACACATACACCATTCACATCTCTATCACACTGTTAACTGTTCCCTAAACACGTCAGCTATTTCACTCCTCCAAAATTTTGTTCATTCTACTTTCTAACCCCTGCCTAGAATGCTCTTCTCCACCTTCCATATCCTTCTATCTTTTATAAAGCCTTTACTAACATACACACACCATTTACTATTCCCATTTTCTGTGTTCTTTATGTATTTGTATTGATGTAGCTGTAATGGTACAGTGAATTAACCTGTTAATACATCTATGTCTCCATCTAGTACAGTTTAAGCCTTTGTGGGCAGGGTTTGTGTCTTACTTTCCAAAGGATCTAGCACAGAATGGACACATAGTAAGTAGTTAATACATATCTTTTAATATAACTAGCATATCACAGTAGTACAGAGGATCAGGAAAGTTTTTATGGAGGAGATCTTAAAGATGGTTAGAATTATATCTGATAGCAATGAGGATAAAAGGCATTTCAGATGGCAAAACGGCCTAAGCAAAGGAAGAGACCAAGTAAGGGACGGAGCTGGTCATAAGGTCACATTTATATAATATACATATAGTAAACCATGGAAAGTGACTCTGTAAGGTTAAGATAAAATATTATTGTGGTCTTGAATGATGCTTTGAGCTTAGCTTAATAGGTCACTGAAGCCCTTTGAAAGGGAAATGATAACATCACAACTGTGCTTTAAGATGAATAGTTCGGTATAAGCGATAAGGAAAGACTCAAGAGAAGAGAAACAAGAAAATTAAAAACAAAGTTGTAATTTCTAATATTCAGTAAACAGTACTCCCATATTATAACCAAAGAAAGATCAAAGAAAGGGATCAATCCTTGGCTTTTGTGCTGTCCTCTACATAACAGTTTGTTCAACTGCCATGATTCATACCAGTGTATGAGTTTGTCTTATATCAGTGTTTAGTGATAGGTCTTGTAAAATCTAAAACTTAATAGTATGGTATAATGAAAATAGCACTGGACTGTGAGTCAGGCATCCTGGCTCTGTCACTAATTCTGTGTGTTACTTCCAGCAATCATTTTATCTTTCTGGGTCATAAAGGAAGTGGGGTTGGATTAGATGTTTTCTAAGTTCTCTTCTGGCTCTGACATTTAAAACTAGGTCATTCAATCCCAAACAGAGACTTCATAGCAACTTCTGGTAACTTCCTTTAATGAAGTAGCTCTGTTTAAGAATTGTTTTTGATGAAATATTGCCATTTGTGACAATATGGATGGATCTTGAGATTATCATTCTAAGTGAAATAAGTCAGACAGAAAAAGTCAAGAACTATATGACCACCCATGTGTGGGATATAAAACAGAAAGCAACAAAGGAACAAGGCAAACAAAAAAACAAAAACTCATAGACACAAACAACAGTTCCTTCCTTCCTTTATTTTTCCTTCCTTCCTTCTTTCCTTCCTTCCTTCCTTCCTTCCTTCCTTCCTTTCTTTCTTTTTAGCTCTAATTGCAACAAAACCATACGTTTTCTGACTAGTATTTAACAAACTTACTGAGCATTCACATTACATCTCCCAGCTCATTTAATTTTCCAGTTATTCAGAATTGCAATCTCCACCCACCAGTTGGTAACATCTGCATAAAATAATAATTCTGTTTCCTTGCGTATTATCAAGGTTACTAATAACAGTGGAAAGCCAATACCAACCCTGTGAAATATGCTATATCAGTACCAGACCAACACAGATCAGTTACCATTCTCAAACATAAGCCTGTCACCAATTCAATGCCAGTCAGTAGGGTTTCCAGGCAGGAATTCCCGCCTGTTCTCAGGAATTTTTTTCGCTTTCCCCTTCCCGAATCCCGAGAAAAGTTGGTCAGGAAATCCGGAAAATTGGCTCCTTGAAGCCAGGTGGTTGGTAGTATCGGTTGTTACTTTGTGGAAACTATTTATCATGGAGAACAGAAAACACTTTATATCTCAGGATTTGGGAAGGGGAAAGCGAAAAAAATTCCTGAGAACATGCAGGAATTCCTGCCTGGGAACCCTACCAGTCAGTAACATCTTTAAGGGCTTATTATGTCTCACACCCGGGGCTAAGCTTGCTGAGAACACAAAGATGAATGAGACATGCTACCTGCCCTATGGAGCATTAGGTGAAAAGAGTTAAGGCCAGTACATAAATAGAAATAATAGAGGCTTAGAAAATATTTTTTGAATAAATGAATATAATGCTAGGTATAAATTAGTAAATTCCATAGTTATACCATATTTTTCTGCTTTATTATTGAGTATGTTATGAAGGGTAGAATTTAAATTTTTAAATCAGGCTGGTGGACTCTTCCCTTTACAAAGACAATTTAATTTCTTCTCAATACTTCTTAGTACTTAATGTAAACTGATCTTGTATCTTTACCAATATCTTTCTAGATATAGAAGTTAAACTTAGAGATTCAGTTTTCAGACTTCTCCTTATAAATTTTAAGTTTTAACCTCAGTAAGTTTAGATGAATGTTTACTAATTTTAGGTAATTTAGACAAGGCTCAGCAAACATTTCATTTTATTCTATTTATGACAAAATAATCAACCATTACTCATGTAATCAAAACCAGAAGAGGTTTGTTCAATTAAATTAAATTAATTTCATGTGCCATTTACTTACATAGTCATAGGTCACTTCCAATTCACTCCATTCAGTAAGAATAGATACCTGGGGAGGTACTTGTCAAAGTATCAAAAATGTATGTATTCCTGAGAAGAATGTAACTGTGTTACTGTTTTTTGTAACACTCAGGGAAATAAGGTGCAATTTGCTCCTCCACACTAAAGGATACTCAATATCATGCAAATGGATGGTCTTCTGTTTCTCCATTGGGTCCTTCTTTAATGGCATCATGTGCCTTTTTAAAGAGCTTCTTTCAGCATTGCAGAACTCTGCCTTTCCCTGGAAACCTTCAGCTGCAATCCCAGCTTTTGCTATAATTTCACCAGGAGATCTCACATGGACTTAAAGCAAAGATTACTGACAGTCCCTTTCTGTTGGAGCATTTATATGCCAAATATACTATTTCACTTCCATGTTGCCAAAAAATGTCTCAGATGAAATGAACATCCACCTGAAGCACCTTAACCAATGATCCTTACATTTCTATTTATAAGTCCACATTTCTACCGCTGCTACATTTTTGCAGATTTTTCTAGCTTGGCTTTGCACCATATTTCCTCCCTAGAAAAATCCCTTTTTTGACAGGTAGAATTCAAAGGTGGCTCTCAGGATTCTTATCTCCTTGTGTACCTGTCCTGTATAAGCTCTTCCCCTTGAGTGTAGGTGGAGCCTGTGAATGTGAGAGGGTTTCATTTCTGTGTTAGGGTACTAATCAGTTGGTTTGCAGTTAACCAAACAGAATATTATTTTGGGCAGGGCTACTGAATCGGGTGAGCCCTTTAAAATAAGGTCTAGAAGTCAGAAAGAAGTCAGGAAGATTTGAAGAGAAAGATCTCTCTCTTGATGGCCTGGGAAAAAGCAAACAGTCATGATGTGAGAGAATGGGGTCATGTGTTAAGTGCCTGAGGGTGGCTTATAGGAGCTAAAAGTGGTTCCTGGCCAACAGCCAGTAAGAAAATGGGACCTCAATCACACAGCCACAAGGAATCAATTCTGCTAACAACCAGTGATCTTGGAAGAGGATCCCTAGCCTCCAATGCGGTCACAGTTCTGGCTGACTTTATTGTATCCCTGTGAGACACTAAACAGAGGACCCAGCTGACTAGTACCTGAACTCCTGACCCATGGAAACTATGAGAAAATAAGTGGGTGTTATTTTAAGTTTGGGATAATTTGTTAAACAAAAAATAGAAAATTAATATACCTTCTTTCATCCTTTGTCTCTTCTTATTGATGATGACTGTCTAAATGGATACCAAAAAAGTTTGATTAAAAATATCAATGCTTGTAGAGTGGATATTATTATGTCTGGCTGGGGACACTTTCCCTACCTACTATTGTGAAACCAATACCTATGGATGAAGTCCTAGTAGAAGCTGCAGTTAGGAATGTAATGGTTTATGGAATTACAGTAAAAGTTTGTAGGGGGATTGGTATATTTGAACAGACTCTATGTGAAGTGGTTGCATCTCTGTTACATGATTATGTTATGTGGATGGACACTGTATCTGGCTGGATAACATTCCCCCTACCTAGTATTATAAAATCAGAAGCATGTAGATCTGCCCTCCTAGCTAAATGAGAACCAGGAAGATTGCCTTAGCCCACGTGGTGGAAAATAGAAGCTGGCATGCTTCTACACACACACACACACACACACACACACACACACACACACACTAACACTTCTATTTTAGTTATAAACTTAATATTTTATTGAAAATGTTTTCTCCAAGGTCACCACTGGCCTCCTAATTACCAGATCCAATTGCCATTTATAAACTTCCTTCTCTTTGGTCTTTTGGAAAACTTTGAGATCAGTGACAACCACATTCTTTCCTAAAACTGCTCTTTTGATTTGTACAATACTAAAGATTTTTTAATTTTGTTTTCTTCTTGTCTCTCTTTGGTACTCTTTTGCTGTATCCTTTCCTTTGTCGTCTTCATTTTACAGATAAGAAAATTGAGCATCAGCAAGGTTAAGTAATGCCCAAGGTCACACAGCTAGTAAGTCAAGAAACCATGATTCAAACTCAGACTTGTCCTGACTCAAAAGCTGTTGTGTTTTTGCCACTATATCCACATTGACCTTCTCTCAGTAGAAAATTAAGCTGAGTTTTTCTCCTCTCTTGAAGAAGGAGTAGTTTAATATAACCAAAAAGTCTTTATTTATAAAACAAAGAAATTGCTGTAAATAAAAGATGGCATAGACTAGAACTAAAATTAGTCTCCGTTAAATACAGGGATTATGGGCCCATCAGGGAAAGCAGAGTTGTTTGACTTCATTCTTCATCAAGTCCTCCCATTCCCATACAAGGCCATTCTCAAGTTCTTCTCTATCACCACTCAATGAGAGCTTGTTTCAGAATACCTGTCTATATGGATCTCTCAGATTGAAAATTTAAATGACTTGCAAGAATTATGAGAAAGGAAAGAGCACAGGCAATCACAAATCATTAGACAGACAGTCAATAAACAGGACAAAAAAACAAGCTCTATTTCCCTTTGCAACATATTACAGAAGAAATTTGACTTAAGATGTAATATGTCTTCTTCAACTTACGTGGGTCTCATTCCCATATTAAAAACTTAAAATAAGGATTTTCTATTTGGCCACTTTTTTCAAATCCTAAACTTTATTTATTTTTGCTTTTTCTTTTAATTTTGAATGTGTAGTTTTGAAAATTTGCATTTTTCAAAAGTCAAAAGGTATTCTCAAAGAAGTCCTGCTCCCATTCCAATCCCCTTCACCCTGGTACTCCCTCCCCAACTCTTTTCATTAGTTTCTAGTTTATCCTAGTGTTTGAAATGGTGATGTCACAGGTGAACTTTTAAAGCAGTGGAAACCAAAAACTTGTAAGTTGTAGAGGTCATTGCAAATCCTAAACTTTAAAATAACTAAAGTTTACAATCTCACCGGAACTTTGGGTGTAAACAAAAGAGATTTTTCTGCCACTCACTCAACACCACAACCCATATCTACCTTTCAAAACTACATTTTTTACAACCATCAAACTGACCTTAAAATAAACCATGTTCCTTTTCCTCCAATTTTGAATTTTTCTCCTATCTTCCTATATTTTAGGAAACAAAGTAGGCTCACTGTGAATTTCCATCTCCTTGTTTCTTGTAGAAAGTATATTTCTCCCCTATGTGGAGTGTTTTGGTTCCTTGCACCCTTAATAATGCACATAAGTGAGTCCTTTATCCCAAGTAAAAATATCTCTAATTTGCTTTACTCCAACAAAGTGCAATCAGTAATGTGATCTCCCCAAATTTAGACTAATGCAGCTGTTCTTATTTGTATATTTCTGGAAATTTTCTCACAATCACCTGGGAATCGACGTCCAAATTAAGGTTATCCCCTAAGATCAGTTTAGTGTCCAAATGTTAGAAGCAAACAAACTCCCACCTCCAGCCCTACTGATCAAAGTTGGCCCTGGCATCTCCCATGATTAAAATTGTTAGAGACATCAGACATACTTGACTACTTCTTAAGATCTTACTTTTAAAGAAACAAAAATGTTTATTATTTTTTTAGGTTGGATAAATAACAATGTCAAAATAGATGTTTCATTATTCAAAAGATGACACAAGTGGGGCTAGGCTGGAAGTGGGCCTGGGGGTGATGGGTTGGGTGGAAACCATGGATAATTTTAAATGATGGCAGGATAACATTAAAAGAAGTTAAACTTTGGTACTACAAGAAATGGTCTCAGGAAAAAAGTCACTGATATGAAAAGCAAATCTATTAGCTTATTTTGGTGAGTCACTATGATACACTCAATGGATATGCCTCTGAAGACAATCAGAATTGAAAACTAGCTTATCAGGGTAACTTGGTCACTGAACGAAGTTTTCTCAGGAGTCACTATTCCAATAAATAAACTGTAATATTCAATCTAGAACATATCTTAGACATAACTAGACATCCAAAAAGATTCCACAAATTCTTTCAAAGCTTTCTTTCAGAGAACCCTCAGCTCTTCATAGTATTTACTAATGGATTCCTTCTTTCTCCAGGTAGTAACACTTCATTGGTCTCTGCCATTATCACTTTTCTTGGTGAGACAGAAGGTTAGCTAAGAGGCTAGGGCTAGATTGTGGAGGGGGTTGCCTGAAATATTGAGTTGGGACTTGATTACAGACATGTGTTTGCTCTTGAGCAACAAAAAGACAGTGAAAACCAGCGTTAAGAATGATTAGTCTGGGGCAGATGACGTCATAAAATGGCGGCAAGAGGTGACCCTCTTGAAATCTCCCTGGAATTTACAACAAATTGAACAACTATAACTCCACATAGGACTCTCTGCACAGCAGACAGGCAAGACTAAGAAGCACACTATTGAAATAATCTAAAGGTGGGAAAATAGTACAGGCAGGGGAGGAGGGAAGGGAGAAGTGTGGAGAAGGAGACGGCACAGGCGCAGTACGCAGACCTGCCTTGGTGCTCCGAGATCGCTGCATTGCGGAACTACCACAGCTAAGGGAGAGGGAAGAATTCAGACTCCTAGGACTCTGCTGATGGCCCACAGGGCTGAGGGGACAGCACATAACACGGATTAAACAAAGACTCATGGCACAGACCTCGGAGCAAAGACTGAGGGAAGAAAGCTGAAAATGCTGGTTTAAGCCCTCACTACCGAGCAGAGAACGATAGCCTTAGGCACTGAGCCTGCCCTCCCAGAGCTCACCCCGCCACCATCCCCCCCAATGCTACAAGTGGAACAGTAGCAGTGTCAGATAAAAATGACCGAATATTTGCAGTTGAGAGAACTGCAGTTCGCAGACATGGACTCACAGCACAACTAGTTCTGGCAAAGGGGAGGAAGCCATGGAAGTAGGACTGGCTGTGGTGGTGGTCGCCACCATTGCTCTGGGCCATCTCTCACAACTCAATCTGCCCCTGTCCCCAGCTATGTGGGCAATCCCTGCAGTAGTACACAGAGCTGCTGAAAAACACGGTCTCTGAATCTGGTACAGGAAGACATTTGGAACTTCAGAAGCTCTCCACATCCCCCCAGACAGGCAGTACCCTATGACTCAGGTGAAGTGTTCACAGAGGAGAAGCCCGACTCCCAAGGACCCCACCCCAATTATGTGAGAAACTGGAATAGAGCAGAGAAAATATAACACTACAATGTGAGAGAGAATAAAAGGCTGCAGTCAGAGAAAATAAGACATTCTACCAACACTTACTGGAAAACAAAAGAAAGACCTCTTTCTATCAACCTGTTGCAGAACCCAATCCTGTAGATGTCTAGGAAAAGAAATGATAAATCATTAATTGCTATGAATAACCAAGGCAACGAGACATTTCAGAAAGAAAATGGAAAGTCTCCAGAAAATAAACTTAAAGACATGGAAATATGTGACTTAAATGACAGAGAATTCAAGATTGCAGTTCTAAAAAGCTCAACAAGATGCAAGAAAACACAGACAGGCACTTTAATGAACTCAGAAACACAATCAAAGAACAAAATGAACATTTTACCAAAGAGAATGAAATTTTAGAAAAAGAACCAAATAGAACTTCTGGAGATTAAAAACTCAATAGAAAAAATGAAGAATGAAATAGTCAGCTTAGGTAGTAGAGTTGACAAGATGGAGGAAGGAATCAGTGACATCAAACATAGACATCTGGAAATGACATGGATGGAAGAAGAAAGAGACTTGAGACTTAAAAGAAATGAAAGAACTCTACAAGAACTTTCTGACTCCATCAGAAAGAGCAAAATAAGAATGATGACCAGAAGGAGAAGACAGAGAGAAGGGAACAGACAGTATATACAAACAAATAGTCGACATACACTTCCAAAATTTGTGCCAAGAACTGGATCCTCGAATCCAAGAAACAAATAGAACATCTAATTACCTAAACCTCAACAGACCTTCTCCAAGGCACATTGTATTGAAGCTGTCAAAAATTAAGGACTAACAAAGAATCCTCAAGGCAGCCAGGGAAAAGAAGACAGTAACCTACAAAAGAAAGCACATTAGATTATCATCAGATTTTTCAGCAGAAACAGCAAGCCAGGAGGGAGTGTAATCAAATATCCAAACTACTCAAAAGAGAAATTATGAGCCAAGAATAATATATCTAGCAAAGATATCTTTTAGATATGAAGGAGGAATAAAGACCTTTCCAGACATACAGAGGCTGAGGGAATTTTCTAACAAATGACCTGCACTCCAAGGAATACTGAAGGAGGCTATTCGACCAGGATAAATAGTGATAATTTGTGACAACCAAAACATACAAGGGGGGAGAGTAAAACCCTGAACTGGAATACGGGAATGGAAAAAGTAAGCATGCTGAAGAAAATGGAGTTCTCTAAATATGAAACTTTCTTTTACATAAACTTAATGGTAACGACTCAAAAAATATCCAAAACTGAAATATGTAACATAACAAAAGAAGAAACAGAGAGGAAAATCATAGAATAGCACCACACAGAAATAATAGACAACAATAAAAAGGCAAAGAAACAATGGAGACACACCCTAACCAGAAAACCAAAGATAGAATGATAGGAAATCATCACATATCAATAATTACCATAAATGTAAATGGACTGAACTCACCAATAAAAAGGCACAGAGTACCAGATTGGATGAAAAAACTAAACCCAACCATATGCTGTCTCCAAGAGACACATCTCAGCTACAAGGACAAGCATAGACTCAAAGTGAAAGAGTGGGAATTGACACTCCAAGCAAATGGTACCCAGAGAAAATAAGGTGTAGCCATACTGATATCAGATGAAACAGACTTCAGGGTGAAAAAGGTAATAAGAGACAAAGTTGGACATTTCATAATGGTAAAGGGGGCTATACAACAAGAGGACATAACAGTCATCAATATTTATGCCCCCAATCAGGGAGCACTGAAATATACCAAGCAACTACTAACAGAACTAAAGGGAGAAATTGATGAAAACACAATTATAGAAGGGGATCTAAATACATCATTGACAGCTATGGATAGATAATCCAAACAGAAAAAAAATAATCAAATATCAGCCCTAAATGACAAATTAGATGAAATGGACATAATTGACATTTATTGAGTACTTCATCCTAGAACATTAGACTATGCATTATTTCTAGTATACATGGAACTATTATACATTCTCAAGGATAGACCATATATTGGGACATAAAACTAACCTCAGTAAATTTAAGAAGATTGAAATCATACCAAGCATATTCTCTGATCACAAAGTTTTGAAATTGGATATCAACTGCTAAAAGAAAGGAGGAAAAACACAAATACATGGAGATTAAACAATGTACCAATAAAGAATGACCGGGTCAAAAAGAAATAAGATGCGAGCTCAGAAGATGTATAGAAACAAATGAGAATGAAAATACATCCTACCAAAATTTTTGGGATGCAGCAAAAGGAGTTTTAAGAGGGAAATTTATATCACTATGGGTCTATCTCAAGAAATAAGAAAAATCCTAGATAAATAACCTCGTGTTACACCATAAAGAACTAGAAAAAGAAGAACAAATGAAACCCAATTTCAGCAGAAGAAGGAAATAATAAAAATCAGAGCAGAACAAAATGAAATACAGAACAAAAAGACAATAGAAAAACTAATGTGAAAAAGAGCTGGTTCTTTGAAAAGATTAATAAAACTGACAAAACCGTGGCTAGACTCACTAAGATAAAAAGGGAAAAGACACTAATAAACAAAATCAGAAATGAAAGGGAGGAAGTTATCACAGATGCCACAGAAATACAAAGGATCATGCAAGAATACTCTGAAGGACTATATGCCACCAAATTAAATAACGTAGAAGAGATGGACACGTTCTTAGAAATATATATCTTTCCTAGACAGAATCATGAAGAATTAGAAAATCTAAAAGGACCGATTATCAGTAAGGAAATTGAATCAGTAAACTGAAACCTTGCCAAAAGCAAGTGTCCGGGATCAGATGGATTCACTAGTGAATTCTACAAAAACTTCAAGGAGGATCTAATACCAGTCCTGCTCAAACTCTTGCAAAAAATTGAAGAAGAGACAATATTCCCTAACTTATTTTATGAGGCCAACATTACCCTGATACCAAATCTGGTAAAAATAACACACAAAAAGAAAACTACAGACCAATATCTCTGATGAATACAGATGCAAAAATCCTAAACAAAATTCTAACAAATTGAGGGCAACGATGCATTAAAAAGATTATTCATCATGACCAAGTGGAGTTCATGTCAGGGGCACAAGTATGGTTCAACATATGCAAACCCATCAATGTGATACATCACATAAATAAAATAAAGGACAAAAATCATAGCATATTAATTGATGCAGAAAAATCATTTGACAAGATGCAACATCTATTTATGATTAAAACACTTAATAAAATACATATAGAAAGAAAATATTTAACATAATAAAGTCAACATATGACAAAATCTCAGCTAATATTATAATTAATGGTGAAAAAATGAAAACCTTTTCTCTACGTTCAAGAACAAAACAGTGCTTTGCCTTATCACCACTGCTTTTCAACAAGTACTGGAAGTCCCAGCCAGAGCAATCAGGAAAGTGAAAGAAATAAAAGGCATCCAAATTGGGAATTGAGAAATTAAATTGTCACTTTTTGAAGATGACATGATGCTATATATTGAAAACCTTAAAGACTCCACCAAACAGTTGTCAGAAATAATAAACGAATACAGTCAAATTGCTGGCTATAAAATCAACATACAAAAGCCCATTGCATTCCTATATACTAACATTGAAATCTCAGAGAAAGAAATAAAAAAACAATTCCATCTGCAAATGCAACAATAAAAATAAAATACCTAGAAATAAACATAACCTAGGATATGAAAAACCTATATGCTGAAAACTATGACATTTTTGAAAGAAATTGAAGAAGATACAAAAAATAGAAAGACATTCTGTGCTCATGGATTGGAAGAATCAACATACTTAAAATGGTCACATTACCCAAAGCAACATACAGACTCAATGCAACCCGCATCAAAATCCCAATGGCATTTTTTAAAGAAATAGAGCAAAAAATCATCAGATTTGTATGGAACAACAAAAGACCCCAAATAGCCAAAGCAATCCTAAAAAAAATTGAACAATGCTCAAGATATCACACTCCTGACTTTAGCTTGTACTACAGGGCAACAATAATCAAAACAGCATGGTATTGGCAGAAAAACAGACAGAGACCAATGGAATAGAATTGAGAACCCAGAAATAAAACCACATAAATATGGACAGATGATTTTTGACAAAGAAGAAAAAAAAAACATACAGTGGAGGAAAGACAGCCTCTTCAATAAATGGTGCTGGAAGAATTGGAAAGCCACGTGCCAAAGAATGAACCTTGACTGCTATCTGTCACGATGTACCAAAATTAATTTAAAATGGATCAAAGACCTAAGCATAAGACCTGAAACAATAAACTGCATAGAAGGAAACATAAGTACTAAACTTATGGACCTTGGGTTCAAAGAGCATTTCATGAATTTGACTCCAAAGGAAAGGGAAGTAAAAGCTAAAATAAATGAAAGGAACTATATCAAACTTAAAAGCTTCTGCACAACAAAAGAATCCATTGACAAAATAAAATGGCAACTAACCGAATGGGAGAAGATTTTTGCAAACAGTGCCTCCGATGAGGGGCTAATATCCAAAATATACAAATAAGTCATACACTTCAACAATAACAACAACAACAATAAAACAATTGAAAAATGGACAGAGGACTTGAAGAGACATTTCTCCAAAGAGGACATACAAATGGCAAATAGACATATGAAAAAATGCTCAACATCACTAATCATCACAGAAATGCAAAGAAAAACCACAATGCAATATCACCTCACCCCAGTTAGAATGGCTATCTCTCTATCAAGTAGAGAATGGCTATTCTCTATCAAGTAGAGAAATAATAAAAAGTGTTGGAGAGGCTGTAGAGAAAAAGTCACCCTCATACACTGATGGTGGGAATGCATATTGGTGCAGCCACTATGGATGGCAGTGTGGAGGTTGCTAAAAAAATTACGAATAGAATCACCATATGACCCACCAATCCCTCTCCTGGGTATCTACCCAAAAATTCTGAAAACATTTATACATAAAGACATGTGGGCTCCAATGTTCATTGCTGCTTTTTTCATGGTGGCCAAGACATGGAAACAACCAAAATAGCCTTTGGTAGATGAATGGATAAAGATGTTGTGGTATATATACACAAAGGAATTCTATTTGGAGGTAAGAAAAGATGAAATGGTACCATTTGTGACAACATGGCTGGATCTTGAGATTATAATGCTAAGCAAAATAAGTCAGACAGAAAAAGTAGAGAACCATATGATTTCACTGATATGTGGTACATAAAACTGAAAACAACAAAAGAACAAGACAAACAAATGAAGGTACAAAAACTCATAGACATAGACAATAATTTAGGGGTTGTCAGAGGGTAAAGGGGCATGGGGGCTCTAGAAGAGGGTAAATGGGGTCTAACATATGGTGATCAAATAGAACTGACTCTGGGTGGTGAACACACAATGTGAGATATAGATAATGTATTACAGAATTGTACACCTGAAATCTATGTAACTTTACTAAAAATTGTCACCCCAATAAACTTTAATTGTAAAAAAATGAGTAGTCTGGCAGTGGTGTGCCAGATGATTTTGAGAGAAAAGAGATTGAAATTAAGGGGGCATGAGTATATCTTCAGGAATTATGAACAGTTCAGCATAATTAAAATACAAGGTGCATGTGAAAAGTAGGAGATTGTTATAAGTCATCTATGTCTGAGGTAATGAGAGCCAGAACAAAAGAAGCAGTAACGGGTATGAAGATAAATGGAGATGAAAAAGATCAAGACTTAGTATCAAACTTAGCTAGAACTGGAGCAAAATTGGAAAGGAGTCAGAACCCTCCTCCCTTCATTCCCAGCTTCCCAGATCTGTGCTGTTTTCCCCACCTGTAATTTTAATTTCAGTGTCTACAGGTCTAAAATTTTCAGTGCCTTTCTGCTCTTTCCTCTTGCCCTCATGAGCTTTAATAAAACCCTCCCTGAGTCTTTCCATCTAATGAAGATGAAATGGTCTGATAAATTTGGGGCTTGACCATTCTAAAGACAGTGTCATTTTAAAAGGTTTGGGAACAGGGATCGAGAAATGATATTTGCTGAATACAAACTTAACTCACAGTTTTTCTACTGGCTTTACTAAGAAATAACTATTACCTATATGAAATGTATCTGCATACTATAGACCTTTCTGTGTATTGTAGACTTAATTCTCCATTACCTTAATGCACACACGAGATTTAACAGGTAGCCATTTAAAACTGCTGAACACAAACTGCCATTTTATTTCTTTGTGGCAGGAATCAAAGCCTGTTAGAATCTCTGCAGAGTAGATTTCAGGCGTTAAGCTAAGATGCGGATGGATAGATTTTTGGTCCTGGAATGAAAAAGAGCTGGTTCTTTGAAAAGATTAATAAAATTGACAAAACCTTGGCTAGACTCACTAAGATAAAAAGGGAAAAGACACTAATAAACAAAATCAGAAATGAAAAGGAGGAAGTTAAAGCCATAGCATCTTTATGGAACCCTAAAGCCATACGATCAAGTAGGATGAGTAACCTATACAAGAGATGATAAAAAGGAACCAACAAAGATGACTTTATGAGTTTCTCTCTTAAAAGATCTGAAGAATGGTGATCATACTGCCAGAATCAGAGATGCTGTAACTTGTAAAATAAGAGGTAAGGCCAGGGAGAAATACCTGTGAGCCCTAGAAAGTGGGGCAACTTCACATTTTATTGAAGCCATAGATCTCTTATCATACCTGCTCTTTTTTCTTTTTTTTTTTCTAAGATAAAAACTAATCAAGGGGGAAAAACATACCCAAAGCTTCAGAGATTTACAGAATGGCAAACTGGAAGGGAATTCAGGGATCATATAATACAACCCTATTGAATTGCAGATAAGTGAACAGATCATAGGGAGGGAGTGATTTACTCAAGATCACACAATCATCCACCAGAGCCTGAGGTATGATCCAGGTCTTGTGCCTACCAGTGCTATGAGCTTTCCACTATGTCCATTGTCTTTCTCCTTGTAAAGATTCCCTCTGATTTTGATAAGACAGCAATGAAATAATATACAAAATTGATTATTTCAAATCAACCAGTATTTAAAATGCACAGTACTATGTGCAGCATGAAATACAAAAAGAATAAGACTTGGTTATTGCCCTTTAAGTCTAGTGGGACTAGAGTGGGAAGAATGGGGAAGTTTAAGTTGAATAACTACAGAGATGACTATGGCACAAAAGAATAAATGAAAATTATCAAGAAAAGTACAGAGTCCAAAGTCAGCCACAGTGGAGATACAGACACAAAAACAATCAACCTGGAAAACTATCTGAAAGCTAGCTGAACAGAAGTCCTATAACTAAGGATATAAAGAAGAGGTCGCACAGAAACTGGTAGGAGGGGGCAGAGATGTGAAAAGGGCCAGCCCCACACCTACATGTGGTGGCTGTGGAGTTTCTCCTTGGAGGAGAAAGGGACCCCAGTCCCACTCTTGGCTCCCAAGCCCGGAGTGTTGGTACTGGGAAAAGGAACCCCCACAAGATTTGGCTGTGAAAAACAGTGGAAATTCTGACCATCAGAGTGAGATGGAAGGCAGCAGGAAACACAGACATCCTTTTAAAGGGCAAGCACAGACTCACTCACTTGCAGGCATTCACCGCAGGCTCCAGTGGAAGGACAATTCGGGAGGCACCAGAGATATACAGGGAGAAATTGAGTTGTGTGACTTCCAGGCAATGACTAGAGGGAAAGTAGCCATTTTCACTGTGTAGAACCCTCCTCCTGTGCAGCCAGTAGGCAGGCGCCATCTTTCCTGAGTTGAACCTTCTCCACACATGGCCAAATCTAAACCTGTGTTGGCCTGGTGAACTTCAATCCCTCAACCCTGGAACCCTGCCCCACCCAATTTGTGCAACACTGGAGACACTTTCCACAACAGGCAGCCAACAATGCCCTGCACATCCCAGGAGGCTCTTTCAGAGGCAAACAGCTGGCCTCAACTCACACGCCACTGGAGGCACTTTTGTGGCCAGCAGCCAGCCCTGGCATGTGCTACAGTGTTTCTTGGACAACTCTCATGGGTTGGTGGGCCCCCAGGTGGGCAGCAGCTGGCCTCAGTGTGCTCTAAGACTTTAGACAGCGGCCCCAGACTCAGCACTGGCACCAAACCAGAATCTACATTAACTTGATGAACACCACTCACTCCACCCTGGTGACTCATTGAGATCCCACCTCATGCAACTCACATACTGCATGAGGCTCTATCAGAGGCTGAACTTACAGGCAGCCAGAAGGAGGCAGCAGAACTTGGGATGCCCTGGATTTTTCACTGAGCTCCCCCAGATTCAGTACTAGTGACAGCCATTCTCAGTTCACACTGTGGCGTCTTACAAATGCCTCTATGACCAGCACAGCAGCAACCAACTATGGATGCTTTGTAGCTCCTACCAGGTGGTCCTGGGTTGGACAGAGGCAGTGGCTAACCTGAGCCTACACCGGAGATCCTCCCAAGAGAGTCCATGACCAACATACCTGAAGGCTAGATTTCAGACCACAGTAGAGCACCACACAATTAGCCCCACAAGTGGCACACCCAAAAAGTGGTCTCAGAAGAAACCAGAGTCCACTGAGGCAAATTTTGCTCTGTGAAATAAGCCCCCCACACAGCAGCCCATAAACTGTGGGTGTAGCCAAATCTCACAGCCAGTCAGCCTAAGGGTCAATCACACCCACTGATGTGCCAACAGCAATCAAGGCTCAACTACAATAGGAGGGCACATACAACCAACACAAAGGGCACTGTTGGAGAACTGGCACAGGTGATCAAGGAGACTATTCTACTGGGCTCCAGAGGAGACCTACTACATTAGGCCACCCTGCCAAGTCTGGGAGGCATAGCAGATGTACTTAATACATAGAAATAAAAACAGAGAGGCAGCCAAAAATGAGCAAACAAAGAAATATATCCCAAATGAAAGAACAGGAGAAAACTCCAGAAAAAGAATGGAATGAAATGGAGGCAAACAATCTACCAGATACAGAGTTCAAAATAATGGTTATAAGAATGTTAAAGGAACTTAGTGAGAACTTCAAAAAACAGGCATAAAACAGCATACAGCAGGCATAAAAACAACATAAAAACCACTAAAACGAACCAGTGAGAAGTGAAGAAAAAAATAACTGAAATGAAGAATGTACTAGAAGGAATCAGCAGCAGACTAGATGAAGCAGAGAATCAAATCAACAATTTGCAAGAAAAGTAGCAGAAAACATCAAATCAGCACAGCAAAAAGAAAAAAGAATTTTTTAAAAATGAGGATAGTTAAAGGCACCTCAGGGAAAACATCAAGCATACAAACATTTGCATCATAGGGATACCAGAGGAGAAGAGAGAGAACAAGGAACTGAAAACCTATTTGAAGAAATAATGATGGAAAACTTCCCTAACCTGGTGAAGGAAATAGACATACAAGTCCAGGAAGTGCAGAGAGTTCCGAACAAGATGAAATCTAACAGGCACACACTGGGACATATCATAATTAAAATAAAATATATTAAAGAGAGAGAATCCTAAAAGCAGGAAGAGAAAGGCAACTAATTACTTACAATACAACTCCCACGATTGTCAGCTGATTTCTCAACAGAAACTTTGCAGGCCAGAGGGATTGGCAGAAAATAATCAAAGTGATGAAAAGGACCTTCAAACAAGACTGCTCTACCCAGAAAGGCTATCATTTAAAATTGAAAGAGAGATAGTTTCCCAGATAAGATAAAGCTAAAGGAGCTGATCACTATCGAATATGTAATGCAAGAAATGTCCAAGTGACTTCTTTAAAAAAAGAAGTGGACAGGGGGAAGGACATAAGGTTGAATAATAAAATAGCAATAACTATCTAACAACAATCAGTTTAAATGTAAATTGATTAAATACGCCAATAAAAAGACATATGGCAGCTGAATGGATAAAAAAACAAGACCTATACATATGTTGTCTACAAGAGACCCACTTGAGATCAAAAGACACACACAGACTGAAAGTAAAGAGATGGAAAAAGATATCTCTTGCACATGGAAACAAAAACAAGCTGGTGTAGCAATACATACATCAGACAACTAGACTTTAAAACAAAGGCTATAATAAGAGAACAAGAGGGATATTACATAATGACAAAGGGATCACTCCATCAAGAGGATGTAACCCATGTAAACATTTATGCCCCAACATAGGAGCATCAAAATAGATAAAGCAAATACTGAATAAAATAAAGGGAGAATCAACAGTAATACAAGCATAGCAGGGGACATTCACACCCTATTGACACCAATAGACAGATTTTCCAGACAGAAAACCAACGAGGAAACAGTGGCTTTAAATGCCACACAACCAGGTGGATTTAACTGATATTTTTACAACATTTCACCCCAAAGCAGCAGAATATACATTATTTTCAAGTGCACATGGAACATTTTCGAACACAGACCACACATTAGGCTACAAAAAAGTCTCAATAAATTTAAGAAAATTGAAATCATATCAAGCATCTTCTCTGACCACAGTGGTATAAAACTAGAAATCAATTACAAGAAAAAAAAACTTGAAAAACATACAAACACTTGGAGACTAAACAGCATGCTAGTAAATAATGAATGGATTAACAGCAATATCAAGCAAGAAATGAAGATACATTGGGACTAATGAAAATGAAAACATAACAACCCAAAATCTATGGGGCACAGTAAAATCAGTCCTAAGAGGAAAACTCATAGCAATACACGCCTAAAGAAACAAAAAAAAATTTTTTTCAAATAAAAATTCTAACCTTACACTTATAAGAACAAGAAAAACAACAAAGTCCAAAGTGAGTAGAAGGAAGGAAATTATAAAGAGCAGAGTGGAAATAAATGGAGTCCAAAAACATAAAATATCAATGTTCAAAGACCTAGTTCTTTGAAAACATAAACAAAATAATAAAACTTTAACCAGGCTCATCAAGGAAAAAAGAAAGAGGACTCAAATAAAATAAGAAATGAAAGAGAAGCCACAAATGACACCACAGAAATACAAAGCATGGTAAGAAAATACTATAAGCAATTATACTCAAACAAATGGGACACTGGAAGAAATGGATAAATTACTAAAAACATACCATCTTCCAAGACTGAGTCAAGAAGAAACAAAAATTCTGGACAGAGAGATTACTACAAACAAAATCAAATCATAAATCAAAAAGCTCACAACATACAAAAGTCCTGGACTGGATGACATCATGGGTGAATTTTATCAAACATTTAAAGAATTAACATCTATCCTTTACAAACTATTCCAAAAATTCAAGAGGAGAGAAAGGTCCCAGGCTCATTTTATGAAGCCACTATTATACCCTGATTTCTTTACTTTTTTTATTTTTATTTTTTTTGCATTCTACTTTATCCCGGCATCACTTATTTATTTATTGATTGATTGATTTATTGGGGTGACAATTGTTACTAAAATTACATAGATTTCAGGTGTACAATTCTGTATTACATCATCTATAAATCCCATTGTGTGTTCACCACCCAGAGTCAGTTCTCATTCAATCACCATATATTTTATCCCCTTTACCTTCGTCTACCATCCTCCTCACCTCTTACCCTCTTGGTAACCACTAAACTATTGTCTGTGTCCATGAGTTTTTGTTTCTCATTTGTTTGTCTTGTTCTTTTGTTGTTTTTGGTTTATATACCACATATCAGTGAAATCATATGGTTCTCTGCTTTTCCTGTCTGACTTATTTTGCTTAGCATTATACTCTCAAGATCCATCCATGTTGTCAAAAATGATCTTATATTATCTTTTCTTACTGCCGAATAGTATTCCATTGTGTATACATACCACAACTTCTATATCCATTCATCTATCGAAGGACATTTTGGTTGTATCCATGTCTTGGTCACCGTAAACAAAGCTGCAATAAACATTGGAGCACACGTGACTTTATATATAAATGTTTTCAGAATTTTTGGGTTGATAACCAGGAGAGGGATTGCTGGGTCATATGGTAATTCTATTGCAATTTTTTGAGGAACCTCCACACTGCCTTCCATAAGGACTGCAACAGTCTGCATTCCCACCAACATAGTACGAGGGTTCCTTTTTCTCCACAGCCTCTCCAACACTTGTTACTCTTTGTCTTGTTCATGGTACCCATTCTGACTGGGGTGAGGTGATATCTCATTGTGGTTTTGATTTGCATTTCTCTGATGATTAGTGATGTTGAGCATTTTTTCATGTCTATTTGCCATTTGTATGTCCTCTTTGGAGAAAGGTCTCTTCAGTTCCTCTGCCCATTTTTCAATTGGGTGGTATGCTTTTCTGTTGTTCAGTTTCATGAGTTCCTTGTATATTTGGGGGACTAGCCCTTATCGAAGGCACTGTTTGCAAAATCTTCTCCCATTCAGTTGGTTGCCTCTTTATTTTGTCGATGGTTTCTTTTGCTGTGCAGAAGATTTTAAGTTTCATATAGAATCATTTGTTTATTTTAGCTTCTACTTCCCTTGCATTTGGAATCAAATTCATAAAATGCTCTTTGAACCCAAGGTCCATAAGTTTAGTACCTATGTTTTCTTCTTTGCATTTTATTGTTTCAGGTCTTATGCTTAAGTTTTTGATCCATTCTGAATTAATTTTGGAACATGATGACAGATAGCAGTCAAGGTTCATTCTTTTGCACGTGGATATCCAATTCTCCCAGCACCATTTATTGAAGAGTCTGTCTTTTCTCCATTGTGTGTTTTTTACTTCTTTGTCAAAAATTATCTGTCCATATTTATGTGCATTTATTTCTGGGTTCTCAATTCTATTCCATTGTCCTATGTGTCTGTTTTTCTGCCAATACCATCCTGTTTTGATTATTGGGGCCCTGTAGTACAAGCTAAAGTCAGGGAGTATGATACCTCCAGGATTGTTCTTTTTTCTTCAGATTGCTTTGGCTATTCGGGGTCTTTGGGGTTCCAAACAATCTAACGATTTTTTGTTCTATTTCTTTAAAAAAAAATGCCATTGGGCTTTTGATGGGGATTGCATTAAAACTCTATATTTCTTTAGGTAATATGGCCATTTGAACTATGTTGATTCTTCCAACCCATGAGCACGGAATGTCTTTCCATTTCTTTGTGTCTTCTTCAATTACTTTTAAAAATGTCTTATAGTTTTCAGCATATAGGTCTTTCACATCCTTGGTTAAGTTTATTCCTAGGTATTTTATTCTTTTAGCTGCAATTGCAAAAGGAATTGTTTTTGGTATTTCTTTTTCTGAGATTTCATTGTTAGTATATAGGAATGCAACGGACTTTTGTATGTTGATTTTGTAGCCCGCAACTTTACTATGTTTTTCGATTGTTTCTAATAGCCTTTTGGTGGAGTATTTAGGGTTTTCTATATATAGCATCATGTCATCTGCAAAGACTGACAACTGAACTTATTCATTCCCAATTTGGATGCCTATTATTTCTTTCTCTTGCCTGATTACTCTGACAAAGACTTCCAACACTATGCTGAAAAGCAGAGGTGATAGGAGACAACCCTGTCATGTTCCTAAACGTAGAGCAAAGGGCTTCAGTTTTTCACCATTAATTATGAGATTAGCTGAGGGTGTTTCATATACAGCCTTTATTATGTTAAGGTGTTTTCCTTCTATACCTATTTAATTAAGTGTTTTAATCATAAATGGATGTGGCATCTTGTCAAATGCTTTTTCTGCGTCAATTGATATAATCATGTAATTTTTGTCCTTCATTTTGTTTATGTGACGTATCACATTGATGGATTTGTGGATGTTGAAGCATCCTTGTGCCCAATGGATGAACCCCACTTGGTCATGATGAATAATCTTTTTAATGCTTTGTCGTATTCAATTTCCTAGAATTTTGTTTAGCATTTTTGCATCTGTATTCATCAGAGATATTGGTCTGTAGTTTTCTTTTTTGTGTTGTCCTTACCAGGTTTTGGTATCAGGATAATGTTGGCCTCATAAAATGGGTTAGGGAGTACTCTCTCTTCTTCAATTTTTTGGAAGAATTTGAACAGGATTGATATTAGATCCTCTTTGAGGTTTGGTAGAATTCACTAGTGAAGCCATCTGGTTCAGGACTTTTGCTTTTGGGAAGGTTTTGGATGATTGATTCAATTTCGTTACTGGTGATCGGTCTGTTTAGACTGTCCAGTTCCTCATGGTTCAGCCTAGGAAGGCTATATGTTTCTAAGAACTTGTCCATTTCTTCTAGGTTATTGATTTTGGTGGCATATAGTCCTTCATAGTATTCTTGGATAATCCTTTGTATTTCTGTGGTGTCCGTGATAACTTTCCCTTTTCCATTTCTGATTTTGTTAATTAGTGTCTTCTCTCTTTTTATCTAAGTGACTCTAGCCAAGGATTTGTCAATTTTGTTAATCTTTTCAAAGACCAGCTCTTTGTCACATTAAAATTTATATTGTCTTTTTGTTCTCTATGTCATTTAGTTCTGCTCTGATTTTTGTTACTTCCTTTCTTCTGCTGACCTTCCGTATCATTTGTTCTTCTTTTTCTTGTTCTTTAAGGTGTAACATGAGGTTACCTATGTGGGATTTCTCTTGTTTCTTGAGATAGGCCTGTAATTATATAAATTTCCCTCTTAAAACTGCTTTCACTGCATCCCAAAAATTTTGGTAGGATGTATTTTCACTGTCATTTGTTTCTATGTATCTTTTGATCTCTCCTCAAATTTCTTCTTTGACCTGGTCATTCTTTAAAAGTATGTTGTTTAATCTCCATGCATTTGTGTTTTCTCCTGCTTTCTTTCTGCAGTTGATATCCAATTTCAAAGCCTTGTGATTAGAGAATATGCTTGGTATGATTTCACTCTGCTTAAATTTGCTTAGGCTGATTTCATGTCGCAATATGTGGTCTATCCTTGAGAATGTTCCATGTACACTACAAAAAAATGCATAGTCTGATGTTTTAGGACGAAGTGCTCTATATATGTCAATTATATCCATTTCATCTAATGTGTCATTAGGGCTGCTATTTCGTTATTTATTTTCTGTTTGGATGATCTATCCATAGCTGTCAATGATGTATTTAAGTCCCCTAGTATAATTGTGTTTTGGTCAATTTCTCCCTTTAGTTCTGTTAGTAGTTGCTTGCTATATTTCAGTGTTCCCTGGTTGGGGGCATAAATATTGATGACTGTTATGTCTTCTTGTTGTATAGTCCCCTTTACCATTATGAAATGTTCATCTTTGTCTCTTGTTACCCTTTTCACCCTGAAGTCTGTTTCATCTGATATCAGTATGGTTACACCTGATTTTCTCTGGATACCATTTGCTTGGAGTGTCAATTTCCACCCTTTCACTTTGAGTCTATGCTTGTTCTTGTAACTGAGATGTGTCTCTTGGAGACAGCATGTGGTTGGGTTTATTTTTTTGATCCAGTCTGCTACTCAGTGTTTTTTTATTGGTGAGTACATGCATTTATATTTAGGGTGATTATTGATATGTAAGGGTTTCCTGTCGTTCTATCTTCAGTTTTCTGGTAAGGCTTTGTCTCCATTGTTTCTTTGCCTTTTTGTTGTTGTCTATTATTTCTCTGTGGTGGTATTCTATGATGTTTTCCTCTGTTTCTTCTTTTATTACAATACATATTTCAGTTCCGTTTTTTTTTTTTTGAGTGCTTTCCCTTACGTTTCTGTAAAAGAAAGTTTGATATTTAGAGTATTCCATTTTCTTCAGCACGCTTACTTTCTCCATTCCCATATTCTGGTTCAGGCCTTTTCTCCCCATTTTATATTTTAGTTGCCACAAATTGTCCCTGTTGATGGTGGTCGAATAACGTCCTTTAGTATTTCTTGTAGTGCAGGTCGTCTATTATAAAATTCCCTCAGCTTCTGTATGTCTGGAAAGGTCTTTATTCCTCCTTCATATCTAAAGGATATCTTTGCTGGATATATTATTCTTGGCTTGTAATTTCTCTCTTTCAATAGTTTGAATATTTGGTTCCACTCCCTCCTGGCTTGTAGAGTTTCTGCTGAAAAATCTGATGATAATCTAATGGGCTTTCCTTTGTAGGTTGCCGTCTTCTTTTCCCTGGCTGTCTTGAGGATTCTTTCTTTGTCGTTGATTTTAGAGAGCTTCAATACAATGTGCCTTGGAGAATGCCTGTTGAAATTGAGGTAATTAGGTGTTTTATTTGCTTCTTGGATTCGAGGTCCAGTTCTGTCCACAAGTTTTGGAAGTTCTCATCAACAATTTATTTGAATATATTCTCTGTTCCCTTCTCTCTTTCTTCTCCTTCTGATATGCCCATTATTCTTATATGGCTCTTTCTGATGGTGTCAGAAAGTTCTTGTAGAGTCCTTTCATTTCTTTTAAGTCTCAAGTCTCTTTCTTCTTCTCTCTGTGTCATTTCCAGGTTTCTATCTTCGATGTCACTGATTCTTTCCTCCATCTGGTCAACTCTACTACCTACACTGACTATTTCAATCTTAATGTCTTCTGTTGTGGTCTTAATCTCCAGAAATTCTATTTGGTTCTTTTTAAAAATTGCAATCTCTTTCATAAAATGCTCATGTTGTCCTTTGGTTGTGTTTCTGAGTTCATTAAACTGCCTTTCTGTGTTTTCTTGCATCTCGTTGAGTTTTTCAGAACTGCAATCTTCAATTCTCTGTCATTTAAGTCATATATTTCCATATCTTAATTTCCTTTTCTGGAGACTTTTCACTTTCTTCTGAGCTGTCTTGTTGCCTTGGTTATTCATGGCAATCACTGATTTATTCCATCCTTTCCTAGACATCTACAGGAGTGGCTTCTGCAATAGGTTGATAGGAAGAGTTCTTTCGTTTTCCAGTACTTGTGGGTAGAATGTTTTTTTTTCTCTCCAGCTGCAGTCTTTTTTTTCTCTCCACAAGTTAGTGCTGTGTTTTCTCTGCACTGTTCCAGCTTCTCACACAATGGGGGATTCCCTGGGAGACGGGCTTCTCCTCTGTCATAGTTCGCCTGAGTCACAGGGCACAGTGTCCGTGTGGGTATGCGGATAGCTTTTGAAGTTCCAAAGCTCTTCTTGCACCAGATTCAGATTCTATTTGTTTCAGCAGTTCTGTTTACTCCTGCAGGGATCCGCCCAGATAGGTGGGGCCAGGGACAGGGTGAGTTGTGAGAGGTGGCGCAGAGCAATGGCAGCGACCACCACCACAGCTGGTCCTGCTTCCACAGCTCCCTTCCCTTTCCTGGAACTAGTTGGGCTGCGAATCTGTGTCTGCGGTCCATGGTTCTTAGAACAGCAAATATTCTGTTCTTTTGATCTGACACTGCTACTCTTCTGCTTCTAGCACCGGGCTGGTTCTGGGGGGCGAGATCTGGGAGGGTTGGGAGGGGGTGGCTACTCTCAGTGCCCAAGGCTTCCATTCTCTGCTCAGTAGCGAGGGCTTAAACCATCGTTTCCAGCCTTCTTCCCTCAGTTTCTTCTCCGAGTTCTCTGCCGTGAGCGTTGGGTTCGGCCGTGTTATATGCTGTCCCCTCAGCCCTGTGCACCATAAATGGAGCCCTAGCAGTCCGATTTCTTCCCTCTCCTGCACGTGAGGTAGTTCCGGGATGCAGTGATCTCGGAGCACTGAGCTAGGTCTGCGTCCTGTGCCCGCGCAGCTCCTTCTCCGCACTTCTCCCTTCCCTTGTCCCCCACTCGTGCAATTTGCCCACCTTTACGTGTATTCAGTGGTGCACCTCTTCGTCTTGCCTGTCTGCTGTCCAGGGAGTCCTTTGTGGAGTTATAGTTTGTCGATTAGTTGTAAATTCCAGGGTAGATTTACAGAGGCTCACCTCACACCGCCATTTTGATATACCCTGATTTCAAAACCAGAAAAGGACATTACAAAAAAAGAAAATTATGAACCGATATCCCTCATGAACATAGATCATAGATCCAAAAATCTTCAACAAAGTATTAACAAACCGAGTTCAGTAATACAATGAAAAAGATTATACACTATGATCAAGTTGGATTTATTCTTAGGCTGCAATGTTGTTTCAATATCTGCGAATCAATTAACATGATAGACCACATAGGCAAAATGAAAGATAAAATCCTATGGTCATATCAATAGATGCAGAAAAAAAATTTGACAAAATTCAGCATTGATTTATGATAAAAACTCAGCAAAGTGGGAAAAGAGGGAATGTATCTCAACATAATAAAGGCCATATACGACAAACCCACAGCTAACATCACACTCAACAGAGAGAAGCTAAAAGTGTCCTCTTTAATATCAGGAACAAGACAAGGATGCCCATTTTCACCAGTATTATTCAACATAGTATTGAAAGCCCTAGCCACAACAATCGAGAAAAATAAATAAAAGGCATCGAAATTAGAAAGGAAGAAACAAAATTGTCATTATTTGCAGATGACATGATGCTATATAATCAGAACCCTAAAGATTCCACCCAAAAAACTATTAGAAATGATAAATGAGTTCAGTAGAGGAATACAGATATAATATTCAGAAATCAGTTGCATTTTTATACATAAATAGTGAACTATCAGAGTAAGAAATTAAGAAAACAATCCCATTTACAAATGAATCAAAAAATAAAATACCTAGGAATAAATTTAATCAAAGAGGTAAAAGACCTGTACTTGGAAAAGTATGAGACATTGAAGACAGAAATTAAAGATAACATAAATGGAAGCATATACTGTGCTCGTGGATAGGAAGAATTAACATCGTTTAAAAGTCCATACTACCCAAAGAAATCTATAAATTCAATTCAATCCCTCTCAAAATACCAATGGCATTTTTCATAGAACAAATAATCTTAGAATTTATATGGAATCACAAAAGACCACAAATAGCCACAGCAATATTGAAAAGGAAGGACAAAATTAGAGGTATCACACTACCTGATAGAAAACTATACTACAAGGCTATAGTAATCAAAACAGCATGGTACTGGCATAAAAACAGACACATAGAGCAACAGAATAGAGAACTCAAAAGTAAATCCATGCCAATATGGTCATTTCATCTATGACAAAGGAAACAGGAATACACAGTGAGATAAAGACAGTCTGTGGGGACAGAGCCAGGAGTGCAGTTTCCAGGTTCTGGGCCTCACATGGAAATGTGCTGCATCAGGTAGTAAATGAACATCAACTATGATTGGATGGCCATCATCTGTGGCTTGTTGGCTGTCAGCTGTAACCAGTGAGCCATTGGCCACTAATATAACTGCCGTGGCTATGCTAGCAGAAAATGGGAGCTAGCAAGAAGATGGTGGTTGAGCTAGCAAGAGTGGATTGCAGTTAGCACGGCGGATTGCAGCTAGCAAGTGAGGTGGGTTGGCATAGAGAAGTGGACGGCAGGCTGTGGATAGTGTGGCTCCTGCTTCCTGTGTCTCCAACCCAGCCGCCAGCGAGAATATAGTGATTCCCCTATCTATGGCTCCGTGGGTGTTCCTTTTTGGCCTCACCATGTCCTGCATTCTAATATGGGGAGCAGGACTAGAGATCCCGCATGCCGCCCTGCATGACACAGTCTATTCAATAAACAGTGTTGGGGAAACTGGACAGATACATGCAAAAACAAAAACAAACAAACAATAAAAAACAATGAAACGGCACCACCTTCTTACACCATATACAAGAATATACTCAAAATGGATTAAAATCTTAAATGTAAGACCCAAAACCACAGAACTCCTAGAATAAAACATAGACAGTGAACTCTCTGACATTGATCTTAGTAGTATTTTTTTTCTGATCTATCTTCGAGCGGAAAGAAAACAAAAGAAAAAGTAAACAAATGGGACTATGTAAAACTAAAAAGTTTTTGCACAGCAAAGAAAACCACCAACAAAAGAAAGGAGAGCCTCCTGAAAAGGAAAAGATATTCACCAATGATACATCTGATAAAGAATTAATATCCAAAATGTATGAAGAACTCATACAACTCAACACCAAAAAAAACAAACAATCCAATATAAAAATATGGGCAGAGAACCTGATGAGACATTTCTCCAAAGGGGACATACAGACCGCCAATAGACATAAGAAAAGATATTCAATGTCACTAATCATCAGAAAATGCAAATTAAAACCACAATGAGATATCATCTCACACCTGTCAGAATGGCTATTATCAATAAATCAACAAAGGTTGGTGAGGATGTGGAGGAAAGGGAAACCTCGTGAACTGTTGGTGGGATTGCAAATTGGTACAGCCACTAAGGAAAACAGTTTAGAGGTTCCTTAAAAAACTAAAAATAGAACCACTTTATGACCCGGCAGTTCCATTTCTTTTTATTTATCTTTTGAAATCCAAAACACTAATTTGAAAAGATATATGCATGCCTATCTTCACCGCAGTGCCATTTACAATAGCCAAGATATGGAAGCAACCTGAGTACCCAGCAATAGACAATTGGATAAAGAAGAGGTGGTACATATATACAATGGAATATTACCCGGCCATAAAAAAGAATGAAATCTTGCCATTTGCCACAACATGGATGGACCTAGAGGGTATTGTGCTAAGTGAAATAAGTCAGACAGAGAAAGACAAATACCATATGATGTCATTTATATGTGAAATCTAAAGAACAAAATAAACAAACACACAAAACAGAAACAGACTCACAGATACAGAACACAAATTGATGGTGGCCAGAGTGTAGGAGGGTTTGAGGACTGGGTGAAAAAGGTGAACGGGTTTAAGAAATACAAATTGGTAGTTACAGAACAGTCACAGGGATGTAAAATACAGCATAGATAACATAGTCAATAATGTTGCAACAGCTATGCATAGTGCCACATGGGTCCTAGTCTAATCGTGGGGATCACTACATAAATTGTATAATTGTCTAACCACTATGCTATACACCTGAACCTAATATGAAACAATATTTAATTGTAACTGAAATAAATAAATAATTCATTTTTTTAAAAAGGAAAGTACAAACAAAATCCTACTGGACTTCAAAGGAGAGACATATTAAATTAGGTTGAGAGGCTCAGGAATGGCTTTTCGTTTGCCTAGAAACAAACAAACAAGCACACAAAGAGGCACTGCTATCTTCACTTAATAGAAGACATGGCCTGGGGACTACCTTGGGTCACTTGTAGATCATCAGCTCTACTTAGAGAGCACAACAGTCACTGCATTCTTAGGTTGTTCTACTGCAGCAAGAATAAAGAGCACTGTATAAGAACTGGGACATCATATTCTTAGATTGTCTCAGGGCTCTCTTAGTTACCACGTTCAATGGAATCCAAACCAGGTTACAACCCATATCAGGTTACACGTTCAATGGAGGCTAAGGGCTGAGGGAAAGAGAATATATATAATATGATACAATATGATACAATACAATACATTATATAATTACATATACTGTTTCCCTGAAAATAAGACCAAACCAGAAAATAAGCCCTAGCATGATTTTTCAGGATGACATCCCTTGAACATAAGCCCTAATGTACTTTTGGAGCACAACTTAATATAAGACCTGGTTTTATTTTTGTGGAAACACGGTAGTGTTATATTATATTGTACTATAATATGATATGATATATATAATCAAATAAAAGTTCTGAGTAACTCCTGAATTAAATAACTGAAATAAAAAGTCATACGCGTATATGTACACTTTCAGTTTAACACTTCTCCTTCACCCACCCAATCACCGATATAAGAATAGTGGAATCCTACTGACGCTGCTGTCAGAGACAAGAGTTCTCAAACTGAAAAGGAAAGAGAGGCAAGGAGTGAAAGTTTTGGTTACTTGCTAGGTGAAAAGTTCATATCACTAAAGCAAGCATAGAAGACATCTCAGAATCCCAAACTTGAGAAAACACTACACTGTTACACAGCCAATGCAACATTTACTCACTTGTGCATGTAACGAGTGGGCTAAATTTTAATTGCACAGCAACCATGGAAATGGATAACTAGTATATTAGTCTGATAATATTAAACTTTTCATAGATGGATCTTAGAAATTCATTAACTTGCTTTCTCTTTCCACATGAGGGAGAAATGAAAGTTTTGTCTAAGCACAAAACTGTGAAAGAGCCAAAGTTAATTTTCTCCATATATAAGATGAGTATGATCATAATTTCAGGATTAGAACAGATTTTTTTCAACTGCATGCAAAAGTGTTGAAATCTGAATAACGTCTATAGGTTGTACCAATTTCCTGGTTTTAATAGTGTACTACAGTTATGTAATATACTACAATTGGGGGGGACTGGGTGGAATCTCCCTCCATACTAACTTCCTATGAATCTATAATTATTTTTAAATAAAAACAATACTATTGTGTAAAGTGGTAAAAAGAAAGGATTTTTTTCGTTCAATATTCAGTTAGAATATCTTTATTGATTAGAGACCTAGGACAAGCTAAACCAAAAATAAAAAAAATGTTTACTGCTTGAATAACAAAATATAAAAGCCAAGTCTGTCTGAGTAATTCCTCACCTGCAACGCGTACTTCACCCAGACTGCTGGTAATAGGTTATCCACATCAACTCCTTACCTGTAGAAAAAGGGGAAATTCAGAAAGCGAGAATAAATTGAAGAAGATCTGAAAAATGATTATGTGAATACAGGGTGGACCGAAACAGCAATATCATAGCTGTAGGTTCAGGTTCTTACTTTTAAAACTTGTCTGTTTTATATTTTTTGCATTTTCTTTTTTATTTCCTTTTTTTCAGTAGCGTTCCTTTGGAAAATTCCAGCCTATTTATACTTGTTAAGAATAAACTGGAGGAAGATGTTTATTTTGTTGGCACTTAGACCACAGACCAATGAAAAGTGGCAAGCCTCTGGGATCCTTGCAGACAGGGATGAAAGTTGCCATAGGGCAACACAAATTTAGAACAAAAGTGTTCAAGTTGCTACTGGTCCAAGAAAGCTCTTCTTTGCTCATTTCTTTTTTTTTTTTTTTTTTAATTAAATTTATTGGGGTGACAATTGTTAGTAAAATTACATAGATTTCAGGTGTACAATTCTGTATTACATCATCTATAAATCCCATTGTGTGTTCATCACCCAGAGTCAGTTCTCCTTCCATCACCATATATTCGATCTCCCTTACCCTCATCTCCCACCCCCCAACCCCCACCCCCCTTACCCTTTGGCAACTACTAAACTATTATCTGTGTCTATAAGTTTCTGTTTCTCATTTGTTTGTCTTGTTGCTCATTTCTTGAAGATTTGTTATACTTTGGTAGATTTTTCTGATATAGTTTAATTGAAGAGAAGAGATATACAGTCATGAAAAGTTAACTATACAAACTACAAAACAGTTGATCTCCAAGAGCATATATGCCAAATTAGTGATGTAAACAATAACTGCTATTATGAATTTTTAGGGAGAAGAGTCCAAAATCCTCTAAGACATCCTTCCTTCAAGGAAAACTGTTCCTAATCTATCCCAGACAGATATACTTGATATTTTTAATGTTGTAACTCTTCTTCCTAGTAAACTAGATCCTTAAATATGATCTTCCAAATTATTTCCTCTTTGAACTTTGTAATAAACTGTGTAGAAGAGAAAATGGAAAATATGGTTTCATAGAGAAAGAAGTATTTTTATAATAATGTTTTCCTCTTTAGATACAGAAGCTACGTGCACACAGCAGCAAACATCTGTGATCAGCCCTGGTCTGTATTCCAAGTTTCGCCCCTGGGGATATAAACATGAATGGAGGGAAAAGAATGAGGCACAGAATGCAATAACTATTCCTAAGTCTGTCAGTAGAGCTTTGATATTCCATCACACACCCTGGATCTGTGCTGAAGGCTGTTAAGCTCCCATGACCCTTCTGGACTGCTTCTAAGGTCATTAACTTCCTTTTCAATCTTATGATTTCAGCTTAGCCTTCATCTGCTATTACATCATAAGAGGAACTGACCACTAACCAGAACATTTGTGAAGAGTACTGCAGCATCACAAGGAGGTATGGCTCCATTTTCTAAATGATTCTTATTTTTATCAACTTGCAAATTATCTTAACAAATTAACTTTCTTCATCATCTGCACTAAAAATTAATTTCATTTATGTTTATTGCTTCTTTATATTAATCAATTAATAACCCATTTGTTTTGGGTTAAGATGGCTCTTACCATATTGTATTGTAACCTCTCCACACTTCTGAAACATCATTCCTTCCCCCACCAGACTGTGAGCTGCTTAAACACAGGGATGAGATCTTAGCCATCTCCATATAGCGTGCGTCTCATTATTGGAAGATCACAGTAAATTCTATAAAAAGGAATTAAATGTTGTTTGAGATAAGCAAAGCCATCATCTGTAAAATGACTGGCTGAACTAAATGATCCCTACCCCAGGATTTATTATTTGTTTGAAAGCCTTACAGTCTTGTTTTTAACAGCTTAATATAGGTCATTGACTTGACTTAGTTATAAATAAACAATTGAACCTAAATACAGAAATTACTAGGAAGGCTTATTTTGGTCTGGAAGGACTGGTAACTTTATTAATGGTACTAAAGATCATCTGTTTTGTTTTGTTTGTTTCTGTCTGTTTTTACTATCAGTTTTATTTGACATCTTTCACTCAGAGATATGGAAATTTCAAGTTTATTTAATTTATGATATTTAACAGACAAATAAATAAATTATTAATCTGTGTCAAGATACAGATTTTTTAAATCTGACAATCTTAAGGTTGATTTAGTGCCTTCCTTAATACTTTGGGAAGCAACTTAACAGAGCGACTTTAGGCTCTGAATCTGGAAAGGTTTTTTGTTTGTTTGTTTGTTTGTTTGTTTGTTTTGTTTTGTTTTGTTTAATTTTATTGGGGAATATTGAGGGACAGTGTGTTTCTCCAGGGCCAATCAGCTCCAAGTAGTTGTCCTTCAATCTAGTTGTGGAGGGCGCAGCTCAGCTCCAAGTCCAGTCGCCATCTTTATTCTTTAGTTAGTTGCAAGGGACACAGCCCACCATCCCATGAGGGAATTGAACCGGCAACCTTGTTGTTGCGAGCTTGGGCTCTGACTGAGCCATCTGGCCACGCCTCCAGAAGCTCAGTGGCAGCTTGTTGTCTTCAATCTAGTTGTGGAGGGCGCAGCTCACTGGCCCATGTGGGAATCGAACCAGCAACTCTTGTTCAGAGCTCACGCTCTATCCAACTGAGCCATTCAGCTGCCCCGGAAAGGTTTTTAATTATATCGGAATGGAAAAATAACTCTAAGTGATTTTGAATGATAAATAATACTTTCAAATGATAAACTTTTTCCATCATTCGTTTACTCATTGATTCAATTAACATTTATGAGTACTTATGGGCAAGGTACATATGTGTTATCCCTGTGTGTGACTCCTTCTTATATATCAACCAGATAGTCTGTGAGGGAAGATAACATATACATACAAATTATTTATCTGCAAGATATATTTAAAGTTCCCTAGAAGGGAAAACGATAGAAATTACTTTGGATAGAGGCTGAGAAGGCTGAAGGATGGGTAGTTTTCGCACATAGATGGAGGAAAGGGTATTTCAGGAAGAAGAAATCCATTTTAAAAGACAGACAGGTGGGAAAACAAGCCCTTGGTATAGTAAAATAGTTGTTTCATTGAACTTTAAGGTGTGCAAAGAGGAAAAATGAGAAAGAAGCTAGGAAACTTCAGCTGCAACCAGACTGTAGAGAGCCTTAAATATCAAGCCAAGAAATCCAGATTTTATTCTGAAGGCACTCAGGAAACATTGGAGGTTTTAGAGCAAGGACATGACATAATTGGAAGCTATAATGTATGGAAAATTATTCTGGAAAGAGTTTGTGGCAGGGCATAGTGAGGATTGGTGATGGTAATTACCTAATACCTTTCAAGTGTAGGTCTTAAAAAAAGGCTGTATCAAAAATCTCAACAGCACCATCTAGTGCCTCACAACATAACACTGCCCGATTTGGGGAAAACCCAAGAAAAGGCTAACAAAAAAGACTAGATTAAGTTTAGGTGGTTTCCCTTTCTTGCGCAATTTCATCTGCGTTCAGAGAACAAATGGTGAAAGAGGCAGGTAACAGGAAAGCAAACTAAGAAATAATGCAGAGGTTGGGAATAGTGAACTAATTTTTCTCTATGATCCTAGATATACCCTCAGAATGATTCATCTTCAATTTTTTTTTTATCATATACCAACAGTTCTTACGAAAATAATGGCATTTTTTTCAATGAAAGGGAAGAAATGGAACAACTAGCCGGGATGGATGGATGAAACCTCTTCACAGCAAATATAATTGCTAGTAGTACTAAGCCTAGGAAGTTACATCCCAACTACAATCACTACTGTAGCTATCTGTTTCTATGTCCCTAAGGCAGAGACAAGATTAGTCCCCTCCATTTCTGACAGTTGTTGCACTTTATAAATCCCAACTCCTCTCTTACTAGGGAACAAGAGCTGTGTTAAAGGCCAAAAAATTCAGACTTCAATCAAAGGTTGTTCATCATATTATATATGGATGAGTTGCTCCCACCTTCTTAAAGAATAAAGGAAAATAATCTGGAGGAACACTAAAGATATCACTACTTTCACACTATCTTATCCCCATTTCTCTCTGATCAGAGCTTGTTGGGTGCCCTAATTGACTGACCTGATATAGTTGAACTAGGCTAGACCAAGTGACACCTTCTTGCTATAAGAGAAATGGACATGTATTGTTGAACAGTAAGGCTTTGAGTATGAGTCTATGAAGAGAACAAGGATGAACAGCTACAATATTTTCACCCAGAAAGTATATTCCAACTAGTTATGCTACATTTTTCCTCAGAGCCTTAACTTATGGCACAGATTTTAGAAATGCATTTCACCTCTTTGTACTATTTTCCTCATTAAAATAACTGGATGACTTCTATAATTAGTCCAGCCTTGGTGTTCTGTGGTTCTAAATAAAGTCAACCATGTTCTAGATTAAGATTATCTCCCAGAGGAGTGAGTTCCATTGATAACAAATCCGATTATTTTCCCTAGGTAGAAGTATCATCCAACAAACGTTACCTAGGAGGCCATCTTTTGGGGGGAACCATGCATTCTCACCCAGATTTTATTTTCCAAGAGAATTCAGTGCTCTGCCAATAGATAGATAGATGATAGATAGATAGATAGATAGATAGATAGATAGATAGATAGATAGATAGATAGATTCACATTTATGAAACTACTATCTTAATAGTATCAATGGTTTAAATGACAAAGAAGAGGATCTGGGATCATTTCAGGAAAATTCATATAAAAGTATAAATTGTATAAATCTATATCATTTTGGTTACACAGATTGGCTTTCTTTTTCTGGCTATTTCCCTTCATTAGACCTTTTTAAATCTTTAGACCTTTTAATTCATTAGACCTTTTTAAATCTTTTTTTTGTTATATTTTTCATTATTAAAAACACTTTTTTCTTCAAAAACAAAAACCACTATTATCTTTAGAGCTTTTCTCTCATCAAAAAACAAACTCAGTTAAAAGGAAGATTTACAGAATAGTACTTGAGAGATATGACTTAAAATAAGGCAAAGCTGTTTTAGCTAGGTCTTAAAGATTAAAAGGAAGTCTATCAGCAAACATGGGAGGAAAAGAAGGGATAAAAGAGTGCCTGTAAGATCCAAACCCTTCTAGAGACAAGGTGCACCTGAATCCCTCCTCATTGCCACACCATCCTTGCTTCCTGCTGTGGTCAAAAAAGTATACATAGAGACACTATAAAATGAAACCTTAGTAGCTCCTGTATTTATGGTCTGGTAAAAACTGACAATTTTTTAAATATATATTGTAGGTACCAAGCAGACATTCCTAGAGAAACATGGATGGAGTTGGAAATCTGACAGTATCTTCTGCCAGTAATAACACATGCAATGACACTATTGATGACTTCCGCAATCAAGTATATTCCACCTTGTACTCTATGATCTCTGTTGTGGGCTTCTTTGGTAATGGCTTTGTGCTCTATGTCCTCATAAAAACATATCATGAGAAGTCAGCCTTCCAAATATACATGATTAATTTAGCAGTTGCAGATCTACTGTGCGTGTGTACACTGCCTCTCCGCGTGGTCTACTATGTTCACAAAGGCATTTGGCTCTTTGGTGACTTTTTGTGCCGCCTCAGCACCTATGCCTTGTATGTCAACCTCTACTGTAGCATCTTCTTTATGACAGCCATGAGCTTTTTCCGGTGCATTGCAATTGTTTTCCCAGTCCAGAACATTAATGTGGTTACACAGAAAAAAGCCAGATTTGTGTGTGCTGGCATTTGGATTTTTGTGATTTTGACCAGTTCTCCATTTTTAATGTCCACATCTTACAAAGATGAGAGAAACAACACCAAGTGCTTTGAGCCTCCACAGGACAATCAAGCTAAAAATCATGTTTTAATCTTGCATTATGTTTCATTGTTTGTCGGATTTATCATCCCTTTTATTATTATAATTGTCTGTTACACAATGATCATTTTGACCTTACTAAAAAATTCAATGAAGAAAAATCTGTCAAGTCGTAAAAAGGCGATAGGGATGATTATAGTCGTGACAGCTGCCTTTTTGATCAGCTTCATGCCATATCATATTCAACGCACCATCCACCTTCATTTTTTACACAATGAAACTAAACCCTGTGATTCTGTCCTTAGAATGCAAAAGTCAGTGGTCATAACCTTGTCTCTGGCTGCATCAAATTGTTGCTTTGATCCTCTCTTATACTTCTTTTCAGGGGGAAACTTTAGGAGAAGGCTGTCTACATTTAGAAAGCATTCATTGTCCAGCATGACTTATGTACCCAAGAAGAAGACCTCTTTGCCAGAAAAAGGAGAGGAAATATTAAAAGAATAGTGTAAACCCATCTCCAATGTAAATCAATGAGAGTTTCCCAAGCATTATCTCAAATCATTTACAATAAAAATAAGAATTCCCATTAATAATTTATAAGTACTTAACTGAAGGTGTGCTTACAAATCTATCTTATTTATGCATCCACATTATTAGAGGTCCTAAAGATATTTTAAGTGTTAAAAATTCAGTCCACAACTATTAAATAAATTATAAATGTTTTTTGACCATTCACCAAAAGGGGGAGAATAATTGTGTATTGTCACTGTAAAAAAAATAGGTCCAAGATCAAGGTTTTCACCCTCAAACAAAAGCTATAAAAGGATAAGAACTAGCCTTTTAAGATATAAAATTAGTAAACAGTTCTCAATCATGCTAGCATATCCCTTTGTATACATGTCATCAGATGAGAACTAGAATGACCCAGGAGCTACATAAAATGTACCATTACCCTCTTCCTTTGTAGTATTGACCGGCTAGGCAAAGTAGGGCTATTTCTTCCAGAAGAGAATGTGCAAGTGCTAGAACAGCCGAATATTCAGCCAAATGGCCCTAAAGGCTCCATGCAATGTACAGTCTGGAAACTGAGGAAGATAGCCCTGGTCAAAGTTCAGTTTGTGTCCAATTTTCTTCTGCTCCTGACTCAGGCCCCCAAAAGAGAATGGTGGAATTTTTCTTGCTTATTGAGGTTCTTGTAGGGAATTCTCTCCCTACGTGACACACAGACCTTCCTTAGGAAACCAGGCAACTGGCATTCCTATATTTGAACAGAAGTAATTAAAAATTAATCTAAAGAAGATAAAAAGGGGTCTACTTTTCTACATGCTTATTACTGGGATCAAAATTAATTAAAATGGGTTTCTAAATAAAAAATTGAATATTAATATTGAAAATTGTTTTAAAAAGTACTTGTATTTATGCATATGTGTATAACTATATGTAAGATATTTTGCTCTATGATATGCATTTATGAATGGAAGTTACTTATAAACTTTTTTATTGTTTTATACTTTGTACTTTTGTATTGGCATGTTGACAGGAATATCAAAGATATGTTTACAATGGATTATATATTATACAGTGTTAGCTTTGTTCTTAAAACAACAAAAACAACTTGATTATGGCTAAAATATAATATCCATGGACAAGCTTTTGCTGAAGTGTGGTCTGTTCCTTAATTCTGTATTTCAAAAGGCACATTACCTCAGAGGAAATAAATGATAATAGTGAAGAAAAAGGAAAGTTATGAAAGCAGTTATTTCTGAATCTGCCATGTGTATGTTATTTCTATTTCATCTCAAATGTTGCAAACCTTTAGGGGGAAAATACTCAGAACATAAAGAGAGAGGACTTCTAAGGCATAGTAATAACTGACATCCATTTATTTTTAACATACCTAAAATTTGGCAGTACCTATACTTTTACCCTATACCATTTTTTCCTTGCTTGACACAAAGATCAAACATAATATTCATCATAAAAGTCAGTCCTCATTTCTCATTTACTAAGCTTTCTGCTATTCAGTAAGAATAGTGTGGTAGAAGAGCCAGAAGACCTGGATGCTAATCTAGTCTCTATTATTTACTAGCGGTATAACTTTAAGCATGTGACATAAACTCTGATCCTCAGCTTCTATTTGTAAAATGGTAATAATAATACTTTTCCTGCCTTTCTTACAGGGCATTTTTGAAATTCAAATGTGATCATAATATACATAAATATGTTAACATACATATGTTAAAGTTTTACCTTAAAATGTATGTGAATAATTTTAAAGTATTTAGAGATGGTTTTGTTACTTAAATATAGTGATTCATATTTACTACATGAATTCTCAATTTTGAAAGAATTAAGACAAAATAAGGCTATAATTAAATTCTATTCCACAGTAAAGAATCTCGTTGCTTATTTATTCCTACCTCTAGAATTTTGCCTACATTCTCACTTCCACTCACCGTCCCACTTCTTCCCACACAGAAACATACCATACTTCAATCACCTACCAGCTCACCATGAAGTTGTTCTTTAATGTCATATGAATTTATGACCAATACCACACTGGTTAGTACTTAATTTTTCCCCCAACTTTTCTATATGTATTAGTATTTTTCTCCCAAAGTGGAATCATCACTTCACAGAATTCCTTGAAGTTGAAAAGTATACATTTAAATTTTCAAGTATATATTTGCCTAATATTTATTGAGCTTTTACTCTGTTTTAAGGCTTTATCTGTATCAATTCATTTAATGCTTAAAATTGCCGTGAGGTAGGTATCATTATTATCCCTGTTTTGCTGATTTAAAAACTGAGGCGCAAAGAAGTTAAGTAATTTGTCAAATGTCAGACACATGGTAAGCATGAGAACCAGGGTACAAATCTAGGTGATTCTGACAATCTGGGTAGGATGGAAGACTGCGGGGAAACCAAGGCATCCTCTTAAAGGGCCTGCAAACAGACTCTCTAACACCCAGACACACACCTTGGGCTCCAGCGGAGAGAAATTTGGGGAGTGTCAGAGACATACGTGGGAGCAGATTGAAATGTGTAGCTTCAAGATGAGGGCTGGAGGACAGTTGGCATTTGCTCTATGAGTCCTTCTCCAGTGCAGCAGGTAGGCTGGTGCCATCTTTCCTGTGTTGAGCCCACCCCCTACGCTTATGGCAAAATCTGAATCTGATTGGTCTGGTGAGCTCTGCAGCTCCGCCCTGCTGACTCACTGCAGCCCTGCCACACCCAACTCCCCGAATGATTGAGGAACTTTCTCCAAGAGTATCCAGCCCCACTCACAGTGCACTCTTCCTTGGAAAACAAACAACAGGTGGGTAGTGACTGGCCTCAGTGTACTCTGACACTTTTGCTGAGTACCTTCAGGCTTAGCACTGGCACCAAACAAGAATTTACATTAATCTGGTGACCATAACTCTTCCCACTATACTGACTCCCTGAGACTGCCTCACCCACTTGCATACCACACGAGGCTTTACCAGTGGCTGAACCTTAAGAAAACTGGCAGGTAGCAGCAGGCCTCAGGATGTCCTGACCTTTTGCAGAGCTACCCCAGGCCCAATACTGGTGGCAGAGGTCCTTGGTTCACAGCCTGGTCTCTCCCACCCGCCTCCAGGAATAGCACAGGCATTGAACAACAGCCAATCACCTTGCAACTTTTACCATGTAGTCCCCAGCTGGTTCCAGGCAGTGGGTGACCTGGGTGACCTGGGTCTGCACCAGAGACCATAGCAAGAGGCCCCAGAACTGACATACTTGGAGGTTGGCTTCAGACCACAGCAGAGCACTGCCCAAATAATCCCATTAGTGGCACACCCAAAGGACAGTCTCAACAGGCACCAAAGATCACTGGGATGAATCCTACTCAGTGAGGTAAGCCCTACTCCCCCCATGCAGCAGTCCATAAGCTGTGGACTTGGCCAAACCTCACAGACACTCAGCCTGAGGGTCAATCCTACCCACTAACATGCAAAGAAAAAGGAGGCTCAACTATTTTTTCTTTTAATTTATTTTTTATTTTTTAATTTTTCAAATTAAATTTATTGGGGTGACAATGGTTAGTAAAACTACATAGGTTTCAAGTGTACAATTCTACAATACATCATCTATATATAATATTGTGTGCTCACCACCCAGAGTCAGTTCTTCCATCACCATATATTTGACCCCTTTACCTCCTCTACAATCCTCCCTCCCCCCATAACCTATGGTAATCACTAAACTGTTCTGTGTCAATGACTTTTTGTTTCTTTGTTTGTCTTGCATATTATTTCTTTCAGTTTTATATCCCACATATGAGTAAAGTCATATGGCTCTTGACCCTTTCTGTGTGAGTTATTTCGCTTAGCATAATAATCTCCAGATCCATCCATGTTGAAACAAAAAGCAGCATTTCATCTTTTCTGATGACAGAGTAGTATTCCATTGTGTATATATACCACAACTTCTTTATCCAATCATCTATCAAAGGACACTGGTTATTTCCATGTCTTGGCCACTCTGAATAATGCAGCAATGAACATCACACAGAGGACATACATCTTTACGGATCAATGTTTCCAGATTTTGGGGGTACATACTCAGCAGAGAGATTGCTGGGTCATATGGTACGTCTATTCTTAATTTTTTAGCATTATCCATATGGTTTTCCATAGCAGATGCACCAACCTGCATTCCCACCAACAGTGTATGAGGGATCATTCTTCTCCACAGCCTCTACAACACATGTTATTATTTGTCTTGTTGAAGATACCCATTCTAACTGGTGTGAGGTGACAGCTCATGAACATTTTCTTTATACCAGGAAAATACCAGGGGTGCCAAAAAAATGTATACAAGTGGACACTTTGGTCAAAGTTCTTCAAGCAGTAGTTTGCTATAATCAGAAGTATCTGGGGACTCCGGTCATCAAAATGTGGGCGTGAGATGAGCCTCTGTAAAACTTCCCTGGAATTCACAACAAATGAACAACTATAACTCCACAAAGGACTCCCTGGACAGCAGACAGGCAAGACAAAGAGGCCCACTACTGAATTAAACTAAAGGTGGGCCAATCTGGCAAGTGGGAGATGAGGGAAGGGAGAAGTGCAGAGACGGAGCCACGCGGGCTCAGGACGCAGACCTAGCTCAGTGCTCCAAGTGCGCTTGCTGCATCCCAGAGCTACTGTAGCTGCAGGAGAGGGAAGAACTCGGGCTGCTAGGGCTCTAGTTATGGCCCACAGGGCTGAGGGGACAGCATATAACACGGCTGAACCCAACACTCACGACAGAGAACTCGGAGAAAAGACTGAGGGAAGAAGGCTGAAAATGGTGATTTAAGCCCTCAACATGGCAGAGAACGGAAGCCTTAGGCACTGAGACTAGCTGCCTTCTCCCTACCTTCCCAGAGCTCGCCACGCCCCCACCTGCCCAGTGCCAGAAGCAGAAGAGTAGCAGTATCAGATCAAAAGAAGAGAATATTTGCTGTTCTGAGAACTGTGGACCACAGACACAGATTCGCAACCCAACTAGTTCCAGCAAAGGGGAGGGAGCTGTGGAAGGACTAACTGTGGTGGTGGTTGCTGCCATTGCTCTGTGCTAACTCTCACAACTCAACCCGCCCCTGGTCGCACGTATCTGGGCGGATCCCTGCAGGACTAACAGAAATGCTGAAAATCACAGGCTCTGAATCTGGTGCAGGAAGATCTTTGGAACTTCAAAAGCTCTCCGAATACCCACACAGACACTGCGCCCTGTGACCCAGGCAAACTATTAACAGAGGAGAAGCCCGTCTCCCAGGGAATCCCCCCATTCTCTGAGAAGCTGGAATAGTGCAAAGAAAACATAGCACTACCATGTGAAAGAAAAAAAAAAGGCTGCAGTCGGAGAAAAAATAAAACATTCTACCAACAAGTACTGGAAAACAAAAGAAAGATCTCTTCCTATCAACCTGTTGCAGAAGTCACTCCTGTAGATGTCTAGGAAGAGAAATAATATATCAGTAATTGCCATTAATAACCAAGACAACAAGACAGCTCAGAAAGAAAGTAAAAAGTCTCCAGAAAAGGAACTTAAAGATATGGAAATATGTGACTTAAATGACAGAGAATTCAAGATTGCAATTCTGGAAAAACTCAAGGAGATGCAAGAAAACACAAAGGCAGTTTAATGAACTCAGAAACACAATCAAAGAAAAACATGAGCATTTTACGAAAGAGATTGAATTTTTAAAAAAGAACCAAAAAGAATTTCTGGACACTAAGAACTCAATTGAACAAATTAAGAATGAAATACCTAGCTTAGGTAGTAGACTTGACCAGATGGAGGAAAGATTCAGTGACATCGAAGATAGAAACCTGGAAATGACACGGATGGAAGACGAAAGAGACTTGAGACTTCAAAGAAATGAAAGAACTCTACAAGAACTTTCTGACAACATCAGAAAGAGCAATATAAGAATAATGGGCATACCAGTAGGAGAAGAAAGAGAGAAGGGAACAGAGAATATATTCAAACAAATTGTCGATGAGAACTTCCCAAACTTGTGGACAGAACTGGACCCTCGAATCCAACAAGCAAATAGAACACCTAATTACATCAATCTCAAAAAGCCTTCTCCAAGGCACATTGTATTGAAGCTGTTTAAAATCAACAACAAAGAAAGAATCCTCAAGGCAGCCAAGGAAAAAAAGACGGTAACCTACAAAGGAAAGCCCATTAGATTATCCTCAGATTTCTCAGGAGAAACTACACAAACCAGGAGGGAGTGTAACCAAATATTCAAACTATTGAAAGGGACAAATTATGAACAAAGAATTACATATCTAGCAAAGATATCCTTTAGATATGAAGGAGGAATAAAGACCTTTCCAGACATACAGAAGCTGAGGGAATTTTCTAATACATGACCTGCACTACAAGAAATATTAAAGGTGGCTATTCGACCACCATCAATAGGGACAATTTGTGGCAACCAAAACATAAAAAGGGGGAGAGTAAAGGCCTGAACCGGAATATGGGAATGGAGAAAGTAAGCGTGCTGACTAAAATGGAATACTCTAAATATCAAACTTTCTTTTACATAAACTTAAGGGTAACCACTCAAAAAAAAATCCAGAACTGAAATACATACTGTAATAAAAGAAGAAACAGAGGGAAACATCATAGAATACCACCACACAGAAATAATAGACAAAAACAAAAAGGCAAAGAAACAATGGAGACACAGCCCTACCAGAAAACTAAAGATAGCATGACAGGAAATCCTCACATATCAATAATCACCCTAAATGTAAATGGACTGAAGTCACCAAGAAAAAGGCAGAGAGTAGCAGATTGAATAAAAAACCTAAACCCAATCATATGCTGTCTCCAAGAGACACATCTCAGCTACAAGGACAAGCATAGACTCAAAGTGAAAGGGTAGAAATTGACAATCAAAGCAAATGGTATCCAGAGAAAATCAGGTGTAGCCATACTGATACCAGATGAAACAGACTTCAGGGTGAAAAAGGTAACAAGAGACAAAGATGGACATTTCACAATGGTAATGGGGATTACACAAGAAGATATAACAGTCTTCAATATTTATGACCCCAATCAGGGAGCACAGAAATATACCAAGCAACTACTAACAGAACTAAAGGGAGAAATTAACCAAAACACAATTACACTAGGGGACTTAAATACATCATTGACAGCTATGGATAAATCATCCAAAGAGAAAATAAAAAATAAAATAACAGCCGTAAATGACACATTAGATGAAACGAACATAATTGACATATATAGAGCACTTTATCCTAAACGTCAGACCATACATTGCTTTCTAGTGTACATGGAACATTCTCAAGGATAGACCACATATTGGGACATAAAATCAGCCTAAGCAAATTTAAGAAGATTGAAATCATACCAAGCATTTTCTCTGATCACGAGGCTTTTAAATTGGATATCAACTGCAAAAAAAAAGCAGGAAAAAACACGAATACACGATGATTAAACAACGTACAGTTAAAGAACGACTGGGTCACAGAAGAAATTACAGTAGAGATCAAAAGATACATAGAAACAAATGACAATGAAAATACATCCTACCAAAATTTTGGGGATGCAGCAAAAGCTGTTGTAAGAGGGAAATTTATATCATTACAGACCTATCTCAAGAAACAAGAAAAATCCCAAGTAAATAACCTCAAGTTACACCTTAAAGAACTAGAAAAAGAAGAACAAGTGAAACCCAAGGTCAGCAGAAGAAAGGAAATGACAAAAGTCAGAGCAGAACTAAATGAAATAGAGAACAAAAGGGCAATGAGAAAAATTAATGTGACAAAGAGCAGGTTCTTTGAAAAGATTAACAAAATTGACAAACCCTTGGCTAGACTCTCTAACATAAAAAGCGAGAAGACACTAATTGACAAAATCATAAATCAAAAAGGGGAAGTTAACACGGATGCCACAGAAATACAAAGGATCATCCAAGAATACTATGAAGGACTATAAGCCACCAAATTAAATAACCTAGAAGAAATGGACAAGTTCTTAGAAACATATAGCCTTCCTAGGCTGAACCATGAAGAACTGGAAAATCTAAACAGACCGATCACCAGTAATGAAATTGAATCAGTCATCCAAAACCTTCCCAAAAGCAAAAGTCTGGGACCAAATGGCTTCACTAGTGAATTATACCAAACCTTCAAAGAGGATCTAATACCAATTCTGCTCAAACTCTTCCAAATAATTGAAGACGAGACAGTATTCCCCACTCATTTTATGAGGCCTACAATACCCTGATACCAAAACCTGGTAAGGACAACACAAAAAAAGAAAATTACAGACCAATATCTCTGATGAATACAGATGCAAAAACCCTAAAAAAAATTCTAGCATATTGAATACAACAATGAATTTTAAAGATTATTCATCAAGACAAGTGGGGCTCATCCCCGGAGCACAAGGATCGTTCAACCTCCGCAAATCCATCAATGTGATACATCGCATAAACAAACTAAAGGAAAAAATCACACGATTATATCAATTGATGCAGAAAAAGATTGAAAAGATACAGCATCCATTTATTATTAAAACACTTAATAAAATAGGTATAGAAGGAAAATACCTTAACATAATACAGGCCATATATGACAAGCCCTCAGCTAATCTCATAATTAATGGTGAAAAACTGAAGACCTTTGCTCTACATTCAGGAACACGACAGGGATGTCCCCAACACCTCTGCTTTTCAACATAGGGTGAAGACCTTGCCAGAGCAATCAGGCAAAAGAAAGAAATAAAAGGCATCCAAATTGGGAATGAAGATATTAACCTGTCACTCTTTGCAGATGTCATGATGCTGTGTATAGAAAACCCTAAAGGCTCCACCAGAAAGCTGTTAGAAACAATCAACGAAAACAGTAAATTTGCTGGCTACAAAATCAACGTACAAAAGTCCATTGCATTCCTATATACTAACAATGAAATCTCAGAAAAAGAAATACAAAAAAAAAACAATTCCTTTTGCACTTGCAGCAAAAAGAATAAAATACCTAGAAATAAATTTAACCAAGGATGTGAAAGAACTCTGCTGAAACTATAAGACATTTTTGAAAGAAATTGAAGAAGACACAAAGAAATGGAAAGACATTCCGTGCTCATGGATTGGAAGAATCAACATAGTTAAAATGGCCATATTACCCAAAGCAATATACAGATTTCATGCAATCCCCATCAAAATCCCAATGGCATTTTTTAAAGAAATAGAACAAAAAAACATCAGATTTGTTTGGACCACAAAAGACCCCGAATAGCCAAAGCAATCTTAAGAAAAAAGAACAATACTGGAGGTATCACACTCTCTGACTTTAGCTTGTACTGCAGGACTCCAATAACAAAACAGCATGGTATTGGCAGAAAAACAGACACAGAGACCAATGGAATAGAATTGAGAACCCAGAAATAAAACCACATAAATATGGACAGATAATTGTTGACAAAGAAGCAAAAAACATACAATGAAGGAAAGACAGACTCTTCAATAAATGGTGCTGGGAGAATTGCATAGCCACGTGCAAAAGAATGAAATTGGACTGCTATCTGTTCACCATATATCAAAATTAATTCAAAATGGATCAAAGACTTAAGCATAAGATCTGAAACAATAAACTGCATAGAAGAAAACATAGGTACTAAACTTATGGACCTTGGGTTCAAAGAGCATTTTATGAATTTGATTCCAAACGCAAGGGAAGTAAAACTGAAATAAATGAATGGGACTATATGAAAGTTAAAAGCTTCTGCATAGCAAAGAAACCATCGACAAAATAAAAAGGCCACCAACTGAATGGGAGAATATTTTTGCAAACAGTACTTCTGATAAAGGACTAATATCCAAAGTATACAAGGAACACATGCAACTCAACAACTGAAAAACAAACAACCCAATTGAAAAATGGGCAGACGACCTGAAGAGACATTTCTCCAAAGATGACATACAAATGGCAAATAGACATATGAAAAAAAGCTCACTATCACTAATCATCAGAGAAATGCAAATCAAAACCACAATGAGACATCACCTCACCCCTGTCAGAATGGCTACCATGAACAAGACAAATAGTAACAAGTGTTGGAGAGGCTGTGGAGAAAAAGGAACCCTCACACATTGTTGTTAGCAATGCAGACTGGTGCAGCAGCTATGGAAGGCAGTGTGGAGGTTCCTCAAAAAAGTACGAATAGAATTACCAGATGACCCAACAATCCCTCCCCTGGGTATCTACCCAAAAAATCTGAAAACATTTATACATAAAGACACGTGTTCGCCAATGTTCATTGCAGCTTTATTTACCGTGGCCAGGACATGGAAACAACCAAAATGTACTTCGATAGATGAACGGATAAAGAAGTTGTGGTATATATACACAATGGAATACTATTCAATGGTAAGAAAAGATGATATAGGAACATTTGTGACAACATGGATGGATCTTGAGAATGTAATGCTGAGCGAAATAAGTCAGACAGAAAAAGCAGAGAACCATGTAATTTCACTGATATGTGATATATAAACCAAAAACGACAAAAGAACAAGACAAACAAATGAGAAACAAGAACTCATAGACACAGACAATAGTTTAGTGGTTACCAGAGTGTAAGGGGGAAGGGAGTGGTAGGTGAAGGTAAATGGGATCAAATATATGGTGATGGAAGGAGAACTGACTCTGGGTGGTGAACACACAATGGGATTTATAGATGATGTAAACCAGAATTGTGCACCTGAAGTCTATGTAATTTGACTAACATTTGTCACCCCAATAAACTTAAAGAAAAAAGAAGTGTCTGGACACTGATCGTACCCACTCTGAACACTTCTTGTCCTTGCAGAAGTCAAATGTGACATGTGTTCTTTTTTTGTTATCTGTATATATTGAGTATTACAATCTGAATAGTTTTTTGCCTATCTTAAAATTTGTACACATTTTTTTAGTATCCTCTGTACACTTAATTGGATGAGAAATTAATGTTTATTTTTTGTTCAGGCACTCACACTGATCACTTTTGTCACATTTCTTAACATACAGCCTGAGGTATTGTTTTTCAAGTTCTCATTGTTGATTAAATGAGGTCAAGCACTTTGAAAATGGGAATGCATTATAAATGTCTGAGATTATTACTTGTTATTAGCTTAGTGTTGGTTGTCAAATGCTCTTGTTGGAGAATGTTGAACTTTCTCTTTTATATAAAGATATTATTGGTGTCCTCCCTTCTCTAAAATGATTCTAACACTCACTTTGATTTCTAGATGAAGTACATTTTTGAACCTGATAACTATTCAATCTCCAAGCTGCCTTGAGTCCACTATTCTTCAAACAAACAAACAAACAAACAAACAAACAAAAAAGTAAAGTAAAACAGTCATCAGGAGCAGTCAAAATGGTAGGTGTAGTCTCTCTTTTTGTTTCTGAGATAAGGAGTCCTCCTCATTTTACTCATTTTGGGTAAACTGTCAGTCCTTTTCTTCCTGATTTAAGCAGGAAGTGCAGATAGCATTATATATAAATAAGTACTCCACGTTGCATAACTGTTGCCTCCTTTCAAATTTTAAGAGTGTGTCAGACATTCTTGTTGTATTTAATAGGTACTCAGGAGAGCTAGTCAGGGGCTAGAAATCTAGAAACCCCTTTCCACACTGTGTATGTTTTCTTGGGAGAATGGTTTATCTGCCATTCATGTAAAATTGACACTAAACTTGTCAGTCCAGCAGGGTCAGCCTTGAAGAAAATTAGAGAATAAATGAAGTGAGTCCTTCTTGACTTATCTTTTAATTACAGATCTCTTTTTCTCTTTCTTTTCTGCTGTCCAGACATCCAGTACTTCTCTTCTTATGCTGACTAGGTTTCAACTACTTGAAGAAAAGTGAATTGGAGAAATCACTAACATTTCAGTGTAAATTAATTTAAATTGTTTGTTTTATTTCTGAAGCGACTTTCTTTTATTTTAGTTATGAAACTACAAAATGTCACTAAGCAAAAATAAAATCAATAAAAAATCATCTGTGATCCCACCATGCTGAATTAACCCACTCTTAGTATTTATGTGTATGGCCTTTTTTGCTTTGTTCTTTACAGATATAGATATAGATATAGATATAGATATAGATGATATAGATATATTCATCAACATGGATTATATTATACATGCTGTTTATCAACCTGTTCCTTCTATTTTTAGTGATTTTTTCTTCTAATTAAAGTTTGTTGGTGTGACAATTGTTAGTAAAGTTACATGGATTTCAGGTACACAATTCTGTAATACATCATCTATATCTCACATTGTGTGTTCACCACCCAGAGTGAGTTCTCTTTCCATCACCATACATTGGATCCTCTTTACTCTCATCTACCATGCCCATCCCCTCTTACCCTCTGGTAACCACTAAACCACTGTCTACATCTATGAGATTTTGTTTCTTCATTTGTTTGTCTTGTTCTTTTGTTGTTTTCAGTTTTATATACCACATATCAGTGAAATCGTATTGTTCTCGACTTTTGCTGTCTGACTTATTTCGCTCAGTATAAAAATCTCAAGATCCATCCATGTTGTTGCAAATGGTGCTATTTCAACTTTTATTATGGCAGAATAGTATTCCATTGGGTATATATAAACAACAACTTCTTTATCTGTTCATCTATCGAAGGAAACTTCAGTTATTTCCATGTGTTGGCCACTGTAGATAAAGCTGCAATGAACATTAGAGCACATATGTCTTTATGGAAAAATATTTTCAGATTTTCTGGGGAGATACCCAACAGAGGGATTGCTGGGTCATCTGGTAATTCTATTCTTAATTTTTTGAGGAACCTCCACACTGCCTTCCATAGCAGCTGCACCAATCTGCATTCCCAACAACAGTGTATTAGGGTTCCTTTTTCTCCACAGCCTCTGCAACACTTGTTACTATTAGTCATATTGATGATAGCCATTCTAACTGGGGTGAGGTGATACCTCATTGTGGTTTTTATTTGCATTTCTCTGATGATTAGTTATATTGACCATATTTTCAAATGTCTCTTGGCCATTTGTATGTCCTCTTTGAAGAAATGTCTCTTCAGGCCCAGTTTTTAATTGGATTGTTTGTTTTTTCTTCTTGAGTTATATGAGTTCCTTATATATTTTGGATATTAGCCCCTTATCGGAGGCATTGTTTGCAAAAATATTCTCCCTTTAAGTTAGTTGACTCATTGCGTTGTTGATAGTGTCTTTTGCTATGCAGAAGCTTTTTAGCTTGATATAGTTCCATTCATTTATTTTACCTTTTACTTTCCTTGCCTTTGGAGTAAAATTCATAAAATGCTCTTTGAACCCTAAGTCCATAAGTCTAGTGCCTATGTTTTCTTCTATGCAGTTTTTTGTTTCAGGTCTTGTTTAGGTCTTTAATCTATTTTGGGTTAATTTTGGTACATGGTGACAGATAGCTGTCTAGCTTCATTATTTTGCATGTGGCTTTCCAATTCTCCCAGCACCGTTTTTTGAAGAGACTGTCTTTTCTCCATTGTATGTTTTTTGACTTTTGTCAAAAACTCTCTGTCCATATTCATGTGGGTTTATTTCTGGGTTCTCAATTCTATTCCATCGGTCTGTGTGTCTGTTTTTCTGCCAACACCATATTGTTTTAATGATAGCTTTCCTGTGGTAGAAGCTGAAGTCAAGGAGTGTGATACCTCCATCATTGTTCTTTTTTCTTAGGATTCCTTTACTATTTGGGGTCTTTTGTGGTTCCATACAAATCTGATGACTTTTTGTTCCACTTCTTTAAAAAATGCCCTTGGCATTTTACTGGGGATTGCATTAAATCTGTATATTGCTTTGGGTAATATAGCCATTTTAACTATGTTGATTCTTCCAATCCGTGAACATGGAATGTCTTTCCATTTCTTTGTGTCTTTTTCAATTTATTTAAGAATGTTGTATCATTTTCAGCATATGGGTCTTTCACATCCTTCGTTAATACCTAGGTATTTTATTGTTTTGTTGCAATTGCAAAAGGAATTTTTTTCACTCTTTTTCTGAGGTTTCATTTTTAGTATATAGGAATGCAAAGGCCTTTTGTAGGTTGATTTTGTAGCCGGCAACTTTACTGTATTTGTTTATTGTTTCTAATAACTTTTTGGTGAAGTATTTCAGGTTTTCCATATATAGCATCATGTCATCTGCAAAAAGTAACAATTTAACTTCTTTGTTTTAATTTGGATGCTTTTTATTTCTTTATTTATCTCTCTTGCATGATTGCTCTGGCTAGGACTTCCAATACTATGTTGAAAAGCAGAGGTGATACGGGACAGCCCTGTCATGTTGCTGAACATAGAGCAAAGTGCTTCAGTTTTTCACCATTAATTGTGATATTAGCGGTGGGTTTGTCATATATGGTCTTTATTTTGTTAAGATATTTTCCTTCTGTATCTATTTTAGTAAGTGTTTTAATCATAAATGGATGTTGTATCTTGTCAAACCCTTTTTCTGCATCTATTGATATTATCATATGAGCTTCGTCCTTTATTTTGCTTTTGCGGTGTATAACATTGATCAATTTCCCTATGCTGAACCATCCTTAGGTCCCTTGGATGAACCCCACTTGGTTGTGATGTATAATAATTTTAATGTATTGTTGCATTCGATTTACTAGAATTTTGTTTAGGAATTTTACATCTGTATTCATAAGAGATATTGGTCTGTAGTTTTCTTTTTTTGTGTTATTCTTACCAGATTTTGGTATCAGGGTAATGTTGGCCTCATAAAATGAGTTAGGGAGTATTGTCTTATCTTCAATTTTTTGAAGAGTTTGAGTAGCAGGGCTATTAGGTCCTCTTTGAATGTTTCTTAGAATTCACTAGTGAAGCCATCTGGTCCTGGATTTTTATTTTGGAAAGGTTTCAGATTACTGATTCAAATTCCTTACTGTTGGTCCATCTATTTAGATTTCCCAGTTTATTGTGATTCAACCTAGGAAGGCTATATGTTTCTCAGAACTGTCCATTTCTTCTCGTTATTGACTTTGCTGGCATATAATCCTTCATAGTATTCTTGGATGATCCTTTGTATTTCTATGACATCCGTGGTAACTTCCCCTCTTTCATCTGATTTTGTTTATTTGCATCTTTTCTCTTTTTATCTTAGTGAGTCTATCCAAGGGTTTGTCAACTTCATTAATCTTTTCAAAGAGCCAGCTCTTTGTGGCATTAATTTTTTCTGTTCTCTTTTTGCTCTCTGTTTCATTTAGTTCTGCTCTGATTTTTATTATTTCCTTCCTCCTGCTGACTTTGGGTTTCATTTGTTCTTCTTTTTCTAGTTCTTTATGGTGTAATGTCAGATTTTTTTATCTGGGAATTTTCTGCCTTCTTGAGGTAGGCCTGTAATGATACAAATTTCCATATTAAAACTGCTTTTGCTGCATTCCAAAAATTTTGGCAGGATGTATTTTGATTCTCATTTGTTTCTATGTATCTTTGGATCTCTCCTCTTATTTCTTCTTTGACCCAATCGTTCTTTAAAAGTATGTTGTTTAATCTCCACGTATGTTTGGTTTTTCCTACTTTCCTTTTGCAGTTGATATCCAATTTCAAACCCGTGTGATCAGAGTTTGTTTGGGATGATTTCAACCCTCTTAAACTTGGTGAGACTAGTTTTATGTCCCAATATATGGTCTATCCTTGAGAATGTTTCATGTATACTAGAAAATAATACATAGTCTCATGTTGTTGGATGAAGTGGTCTATAAATGTCAAATATGTCCATTTCATCTAATGTGTCATTTACGACTGATATTTCATTATTTTCTGATGGATGATCTATCCATTGTTGTCAATGATGTATTTAGGTCTCTTACTATAACTGTGTTTTGTCCATTTCTCCCTTTAGTTCTGTTAGTAGTTGATTAGTATATTTCAGTGCTCCCTGAGTGGGGGGCATAAATATTGATGACTGTTATATCTTCGTGTTGTAAAGTCTCCTTTATCACTATGAAATGTCCATCTTTGTCTCCTGTTACCTTTTTTATCCTGAAGTCTGTTTCACCTGATATCAGAATAGCTACACCTGCTTTTCTCTGAATACCATTTGCTTACAGTGTCAGTTTCCACCATTTCACTCTGAGTCTATATTTGTCATTGTAGCTGAGATCTGTCTCTTGTAGGCAGTATATGGTTGGATTAAGTTTTTTTTAATCAGATCTGCTACTCTTTGCCTTTCTATTGGTGAGGTCAGTACATTTATGCTTAGGGTGATTATTGATATATGAGGACTTCTTATCATTCTATCTCTAGTTCTGGTAGGATGGTGTCTTGATTGTTTCTTTGCCTTTTTGTTGTTGTCTATTATTTCAGTTTGGTGCTATTCTATGATTTTTCCCTCTATTTCTTCTTTTTTTATGTTACATGTTTCAGTTCTTTTTTTTTTTTTTTTTTTTTTTTGAGTAGTTACCCTCAAGTTTATGTAAAAGAAAGTTTCATATTTAAAGCATTCCATTATCTTTAGTATGCTTACTTTCTCCATTCCCTTGTTCCAGTTCAGACCTTTGCTCCCTCCCCTTTCATGTTTTTGGTGTCACAAATTATCCCTATTTATGCTGTGAGTTGATTTCTGCACTGCAGTAGCAAGTTCTCCTTTTCCTCTTTTTTTAAGTGTTTCTTTTTCCCCTTCTTTCCCATGTATGTTATATTTAAGTGTATAGTATCCTATTTGGTGTAGGGGTTGCAATTTCTTGTTTCTGTCTCTTCATAATACTTCTCATGGTTTTGTGTTCTTTTGCTTTTTTTTTTTTTTTTTTTTTTTTTTCCAGGTTGAATAGCCTCTTCAGTATTTCTTGCAGTGCAGGTAGTGTGTTAGAAAATTCACTCAGCTTCTCTATGTCTGGAAAGCTCTTTCTACCTCCGTCATATCTAAAGGATATCTCTGTTTGATATATTACTCTTAGCTCATAATTTCTTTCAATAGTTTGAATATTTGATTTCACTCCTTCCTTGCTAGTAGAGTTTCTGCTGAAAAATATGATGATAATGTAGTGGGCTTTCCTTTGTAGGTTACCGTCTTCTTTACCTTGACTGCCATGAGGATTCTTTCTTTGTTGTTGATTTTTGACAGCTTCAATACAATGTGCCTTGGAGAAGGCCTGTTGGGATTGAGGTAATTAGGTGTTCTATTTGCTTCTTGGATTCGAAGATCCAGTTCTGTCCACAAGTTTGGGAAGTTCTCATTGACTATTTGTTTGAATATACTCTTTGTTCCCTTCTCCCTTTCTTCTCCTTCTGGTATGGCCATTATTCTTATATTGCTCTTTCTGATGGAAAAAAAAGTTATTGTATAGTTCTTTCATTTCTTTCAATTCTCAAGTCTCTCTCTTCTTCCATCCATGACATTTCCAGGTTTCTATCTTCGATGTAATTTCCAGGTTTCTATCTTTCCCTCATCTGGTCAACTCTGCTACCTAACCTGGCTATTTAATTCTTCATTTTTTAATGAGTGCTTAATATCCAGAAATTCTGTTTGGTTCTTTTCTAAAATTTCAGTCTCTTTGATGAAGTGTTCATTTTGTTCTTTGATTCTGTTTCTGAGTTCATTAAACTGCCTGTGTGTGTTTTCTTATATCTTGTTCAGTTTTTTAAGAACTGCAATGTTGAATTCTTCACTATTTATGTCACATATTTCCATATCTTTAAGTTCATTTTCTGGAGACTTTTCATTTTATATCTGAGCTGCCTTGTTACCTTGGTTATTTATGGCAATTAATGAATTATTATTTCTTTTACTAGGCATCTGCAGGAGTGGGTTCTACAACAGGTTAATAGAAAGAGGTCTTTCTTTTGTTTTCCAGTAGGTGTTGGTAGAATATTTTATTTTCTCTCTGACTGCAGCCTTTTATCTTTTCTCATGCTGTAGTGTTATATTTTATCTGCAGTGTTCCATCTTCTCACACAATGGGGGGATTCCTTTGAATGTGGTCTTCTCCTCTGTGAACAGGTTACCTGAGTCACATGGCACTGCTTCCGTGGGGGATGTGAAGACCTAAAGCTCTTCCTGCATAAGTTTTAGAGCCTGTTTGCTTCAGCAGCTCTGTTTATTCCTGTAGGGATTCACCCAGATAGGTGGGGACAGGGGCAGGATGTGTCATGAGAGGTGGCCCAGAACAATGTCCGTGACAACCAGTATAGCTCATCCTGCACCCAAGGCTCCCTCCCCTTCACCAGAACTAGTTAGACTACGAGTCCCTGGTTGTAGGCCACAGTTGTCAGAACTGCAAATATTCTCTTCTTTTGATCTGACAGTGCTACCGTTCCACTGCTAGCACTGGGAGTGTGGGGGTGGGGCGAGTTCTGGGAAGGTAGGGAGGGGTCAGCTAGGCTTCGTGCCTAAGCCTTCTGTCCTCTGCTTGGCAGTGAGGGCTTAAACCACCATTTTCACCCTTCTTCCCTCAGTCTTTGCTCTGAGGTCTCTGTAATGAGCGTTGGGTTCAGCCATGTTATATGCTGATATCTCAGGCGGGACTGTGGGCCATAAGCGGAATGCAAGCAGTCCGAATTCTTCCTGTCCCAACTGTGGTAGCTCCAGAATGCAGGGAGCACGGAGTTCCCTTCTCCCCAACTCGCCCAATTTTCCCATCTTTAGATGATTTCAACGGTGCGTCTCTTAGTCTTGCCTGTGTGTTGCACAGAGAGCCCTTTGTGGAATTATAGCTGTTCAATTTGTTGTGAATTCCAGAGGAGAGTTCAAGAGGCTCTCCTCATGCTGCCATTTTTATGACATAGTCGCATCTTTTCATTTTGTTGATGGTTTCCTTTACTGTTTTATGTAGTTCCATTTGTTTATTTTTTGTTTGTTTCCCTTCCCCAAGGAGATAGATCAGAAAAAAAATTATGAAGAGCAATGTCAGAGAGTTTACTGCCTATGTTTTATTCTAGGAGTTTTATGATTTGTGGTCTTATATTTAAGTATTTAATCCATTTTCAGTTTATTTGTGTATGTGGTGTAAAAAGATGGTGCTGTTTCATTTTTTGTTGCATGTATCTGTCCAGTTTTCCAAACACTATTTATTGAATAGACTGTCTTCACCCCCACTGTATATTCCTGTCTCCTTTGTCATAGATTAAATAACCATATGGGCATGGGATTATTTCTGGGCTCTCTATTCTTGTTCCATTGATCAATGTGTCTATTTTTATGCCATTACCGTGTGTTTTGATTACAATAGCCTTGTAGTATAGTATGAGATCAGGTAGCAGGATACCTCCAATTTTATTCCTTTCTCTCAAGATTGCTGTGGCTATTCAGGGTCTTTTGTGGTTCCATATAAATTTTAAGATGCCTTGTTCTGGTTCTGTGAAAAACAGCAGTGGTGTTTTGATAGGGATTTTATTGAATCTACAGATTACGTTAGGTAGTTAGGACTTTTGAATGATGTGCTTCCTATCCATGAGCATGAAATGTGCTTCCATTTATTTGTATCTTCTTTAATTTGTCTCTTCAATGTGTTATAATTCCCTGAGAATAGGTCTTTTACCCACTAGGTTAAATTTATTTTTAGGTATTTTATTTTTTTGATGCAATTACACATGGGATTGTTTTCTTAATTTCTCCTTCTTATACTTTGTTATAAGTGTATATAGACATAACTGTTTTAATTAAACTAAACTTAAATCAGTTTTAATATTAAATAATTTCCTAGATCACATGACACTGAAAACCATTTGGATTAGTTTATTATTACATTTTTTAATTTATATGAGTACTTAATTCCCTTAAGGCAATAAAACAGAGCTGTTAATATAAATGAATGCTAATAATTTCTTCCAGATGTAGACATACATACATATAGACAGATAGACACAAACTAAGAACTGAAAGCTTCATTTCAAAATTTTAGGCATGACACAGGTATGGCAAAATCAAAACACAAAACAAACAAAAAACAAAAAAAACCTTCTAACAGTTGAAAGAAGTTAAGTTTAATCATCCAGATGGCTAAGACTTTACGATTTCTATTTATCCTTGATAAAAAATATGTAAGGAGACTGGAGGGTATGGTTACTTAGGCAGGGAACTTTTCAGCCACTTGTATGTTAAAAGGTATTCCTTTTCCCATTTTTCCCTTTGGTTTGTTTAGACTGTTGTGGGTTACGTTCACTTTCTGATATCAGTACAAAGACCTTAGGGCTATTGAGGCTTAAAAAATCTTATTAGACTTTTAATTCTGCCAAATTTCTGAATATAGAGTCACTAAATTCTTTGAAATATCTTGTAAGGTATCAGGCAAAACAAACAGCAACAAATTTTACAGGAGCTGATCCAGTGGTCAATGTTTCTTTTTTTTTTTTTTTAATTAGTTTATTGGGGTGACAAATGTTAGTAAAGTTACGTAGATTTCAGGTGTACAATTATGTACTACGTCATCTATAAATCGCATTGCATATCCAACACCCTGAGTCAGTTCTCCTTCCATCACCATATATTCGATCCACTTTACCCTCATCTACCACCCCCTCACCCCCTTACATTCTGATAACCACTAAACTATTGTCTGTGTCTATGAGTTTTTATTTCTCAATTGTTTGTCTTGTTCTTTTGTTGTTTTTGGTTTATATAGCACATATCATATGGTTCTCTGCTTTTTCTATCTAACTTATTTCTCTTAGCATTATAATCTCAAGATCCATCCATGTTGTCACATATGGTCCCATTTATTCTTTTCTTACTGCCGAATAGTATTCCATTGTGTATATATACCACCACTTCTTTATCCATTCATCTATTAAAGGACATTTTGGTTGTTTCTATGTCTTGGCCACCGTAAGTAAAGCTTCAATGAACATTGGAGCACACTTGTCTTTATGTATAAATGTTTTCAGATTTTTTGGGTAGATACCCAGGAGAGGGATTGGTGGGTCATATGGTAATTCTACTTTTAATTTTTTGAGGAAATCCACACTGCCTTCCATAACGGCTGCACCAGTCTGCATTCCCACCAACAGTGTATGAGGGTTCCTTTTTCTCCACAGCCTCTCCAACATTTGTTATTATTTGTCTTGTTGATGATAGCCATTCTGAGTGGGGTGAGGTGATATCTCATTGTGGTTTTGATTTGCATTTCTCTGATGATTAGTGATGTTGAGCATTTTTTCATATGTCTATTTGCCATTTGTATGTCTTCTCTGGAGAAATGTCTCTTCAGGTCCTCTGCCCATTTTCCAATAGGGTTGTTTATTTTTCTGTTAATGAGTTGTATGAGTTCCTTGTATATTTTGGATATAAGCCCCTTATCAGAGGCACTGATTGTAAAAGTCTTCCCCCGTTCAGTTGGTTGCCTCTTTATTTTGTCGATGGTTTCTTTTCCTGTGCAGAAGCTTTTAAGTTTGATATAGTTCCATTCATTTATTTCAGCTTTTACTTCCCTTGCCTTTGAAGTCAAATTCATAAAATGGTCTTTAAAACCAAGATTCATAAGTTTAGTACCTACGTTTTCTTCTATGCAGTTTTTTGTTTCAGGTCTTATGCTTAAGTTTTATATCTATTTTGAATTAATTTTGGTACATGGTGACAGATCGCAGTCCAGTTTCATTCTTTTGCACGTGTCTTTCAATTCTGCCAGCATCATTTATTGAAGAGGCTGTCTTATCTCCATTGTATGTTTTTTGCTTCTTTCTCAAAAATTATCTGTCCAGGGGCAGCCCCAGTGGCTCAGGTGGTTGGAGCTCCGTGCTCCTAACTCCGAAGGCTGCCAGTTAGATTCCCACATGCACCAATGGGCTCTCAGCCACGAGGCTGCCAGTTCAACTCCTCGAGTCCCACAAGTGATGGTGGGCTCCGTTTCTGCAACTAAGATGAACAGGGCACATTGAGGTGAGCTGCCTCCCTGATGGCTCAGTTGTTGGAGCACGAGTTCTCAAGTGCGGGCTCTCAACCACAAGGTTGCCAGTTCGATTCCTCAATTCCTGCAAGGGATGGTGGGCAGCACACCTGCAACTAAGATTGAACATGGCATCTTGAGCTGAGCTGCCGCTGAGCTCCTGGATGGTTCAGTTGGTTGGAGTGTGTTCTCTCAACCACAAGGTTGCCCATTGCATTCCCACAAGGAATGGTGGGCTGCGACCCCTGCAGCTAGCAATGGCAACTAGACCTGGAAGTGAGGTGTGCCCTCCATAACTAAGACTGAAAGGACAACAACTTGAAGCTGAACGGCACCCTCAAAAACTAAGATTGAAGGACAACAGCCTGACTAGGAAAAAAGTCCTGGAAGTACACTCTGTTCCCCAATAAAGTCCTGTTCCCCTTCCCCAATAAAATCTTTTTAAAAAAAAAAGTCTCTCCATATTTATGTGGTTTTATTTCTGGATTCTCAATTCTATTCCATTGGTCTATGTGTCTCTTTTTCTGCCTATACCATGCTGTTTTAATTATTGTTGCCCAGTAGTAAAAGCTAAAGTCAGGGAGTGTGGTACCTACAGCATTGTTCTTTTTTCTTAAGATTTCTTTGGCTATTCAGGGTCTTTTTTGGTTCCAAGCACTTCTGATGAGTTTTTGTTCTATTTCTTTTTAAAATACCAATGGGATTTTGATGGGGAATGTGCGAAATCTGTATATTGCTTTGGGTAATATGGCCATTTTAACTATGTTGATTCTTCCTATCCATGAGCATGGAATGTTTTTCATTATTTCTTTGTGTCCTCTTCAATTTCTTTTAGAAATGTCTTATAGTTTTCAGCATATATGTCTCTCAGATCCTTGGTTAAGTTTATTCCTATGTATTTTATTCTATTTGCTGAAATTGCAAAAAGCATTCTGTTTACTTTTTCTGCGATTTCTTTGTTAGCATATAGGAATGCAATGGACTTTTTTTTAATTTATTGGGGTGACAATTGTTAGTAAAGTTACATAGATTTCAGGTGTACAATTCTGTATTACATCACTTATAAATCCCATTGTGTGTTCACCATCCAGAGTCAGTTCTCCTTCCATCACCATATATTTGATCCCCCTTATCATCTTCTCCCAACCCCACCCCCCTTACACTCTGGTAACCCCTAAACTATTGTCTGTGTCTATGAGTTTTTGTTTCTCATTTGTTTGTCTTGTTCTTTTGTTGTTTTTGGTTTATATACCACATATCAGTGAAATCACATGGTTCTCTGCTTTTTCTGTCTGACTTACTTCGCTCAGCATTACATTCTCAAGATCCATACATCTTGTCACAAATGTTCCTATATAATCATTTCTTACCGCCGAATAGTATTCCATTGTGTAAATGTACCACAACGTCTTTATCCGTTCATCTATCAAAGGACATTTTGGTTGTTTCCATGTCTCGGCCACGTTAACAAAGCTGCAATGAACATTGGAGCACACGTGTCTTCATGGATAAATGTTTTCAGATTTTTTGGGTCGATAGCCAGGAGAGGGACTGCTGGGTCATATGGTAATTCTATTCATAATTTTTTGAGGAACCTCCACACTGCCTTCCATAACGGCTACACCAGTCTGCATTCCCATCAACAGAGTATGAGGGTTCCTTTTTCTCCACAGCCTCTCCAACACTTGTTACTATTTGTCTTGTTCATGGTAGCCATTCTGACAGGGGTGAGGTGATATCTCATTGTGGTTTTTATTAGCATTTCTCTGTTGATTAGTGATGTTGAGCATCTTTTCATATGTCTATTTGCCATTTATATGTCCTCTTTGGAGAAATGTATCTCCAGGTACTCTGCCCATCTTTCAATTGGGTTGTTTGTTTTTTTCTTGTTCAGTTTCATGAGTTCCTTGTATATTTTGGATATTAGCCCATTATCGGAGGCACTGTTTGCAAAAATCTTCACCCATTCATTTGGTTGCCTCTTGATTTTGTCGATGGTTTCTTTTGCTGTGCAGAAGCTTTTAAGTTTCATATAGTTCCATTCATTTATTTTAGTTTTACTTCCATTGCCTTTGGAGTCAAGTTCATAAAATGCTCTTTGAACCCATGGTCCATAAGTTTAGTACCTATGTTTTCTTGTATGCAATTGATTGTATGAGGTCTTATGCTTAAGTCTTTGATCCATCTTGAATTAACTTTGGTACATGGTGACAAATAGCAGTCCAGTTTCATTCTTCTGTACGGGGCTATCCAATTCTTCCAGCACCATTTATAAAAGAGGTTATCTTTCCTCCATTGTATGTTTTTAGCTTCTTTGTCAAAAATTGTCTGTCCATATTTATGTGGTTTTATTTCAGGGTTCTCAATTCTATTCCATTGGTCTATGTGTCTGTTTTTCTACCAATACCATGCTGTTTTGATTATTGTAGCCCTATACTACAAGCTAAAGTCAGGAAGTGTGATACCTACATAATTGTTCTTTTTTTAAAAGATTCCTTTGGCTATTCAGGGTCTTTTCTAGTTCCAAACAAATCTGATGATCCTTAGTTCTATTTCTTTAAAAAATGCCATTAGGATTTTGATGGGGATTGGATTAAATCTGTATACTGCTTTGGGTAATATGGCCATTTTAACTATGTTGATTCTTCCAATCCATGAGCACGGAATGTCTTTCCATTTCTTTGTGACTTCTTCAATTCCTTTCAAAAATGTCTCATATTTTTCAGCATATAGGTTTTTCACATCCTTGGTTAAGTTTATTCCTAGGTATTTTATTCTTTTTCCTGCAATTGCAAAAGGAATTGCTTTTTGTATTTCTTTTTCTGAGATTTCATTGTTAGTATATAGGAAAGCCTTGGACTTTTGTACGTTGATTTTGTAGCCAGCAACATTACTGTATTCGTTAATTGTTTCTAATAGCCTTTTGGTGGAGTCTTTAGGGTTTTCTATATATAGCATCATGTCATCTGCAAAGAGTGATAATTTAACTTCTTCATTCCCAATTTGGATGCCTTTTATTTCTTTCTCTTGCCTGATTGCTCTGGCAAGGACTTCCAACACTATGTTGAAAAGCAGAGGTGATAGAGGACATCCCTGTCGTGTTCCTGAATGTAGAGCAAAGGGCTTAAGTTTTTCTCCATTAATTATGAGATTAGCCGAGGGCTTGTCATATATGGCCTTTATTATGTTAAGGTATTTTCCTTCTACACCTATTTTATTAAGTGTTTTAATCATAAATGGATATTGCATATTGTCAAATGCTTTTTCTGCATCAATTGATACAATCATATGATTTTTGTCCTTTATTTTGTTTATGTGATGTATCACATTGATGAATTTGCAGATGTTGAACCATCCTTCTGCCCCGGTGATGAAACCCACTTGGTCGTGATGAATAATTTTTTCAATGCATTGTTGTATTCGATTTGCTAGAATTTTATTTAGGATTTTTGCATCGGTATTCATCAGAGATATTGGTCTATAGTTTTCTTTTCTTGTGCTGTCCTTACCAGGTTTTGGTATCAGGGTAATATTTGCCTCATAAAATGAGTTAGGGAGTACTGTCTCTTCTTCAATTTTTTGGAAGAGTTTGAAGAGGATTAGTATTAGATCCTCTTTGAAGGTTTGGTAGAATTCACTAGTGAAGGCATCTGGTCCTGGACTTTTGCTTTTCGGAAGGTTTTGGATGACTGATTCAATTTCGTTACTGGTGATCGGTCTGTTTAGATTTTCCAGTTCTTCATGGTTCAGCCTTGGAAGGCTATATGTTTCTAAGAACTTATCCATTTCTTCTAGGTTGTTGAATTTGGTGGCATATAGTCCTTCATAGTATTCTTGGATGATCCTTTGTATTTCTGTGGTATCCGTGATAACTTCCCCTTTTTCATTTCTGATTTTGTTAATTAGTGTCTTCTCTCTTTTTATCTTAGTAAGTCTAGCCAAGGGTTTGTCAATTTTGTTAATCTTTTTAAAGAACCAGCTCTTTGAAACATTAATTTTTTCTATTGTCTTTTTGTTCTCTATTTCATTTAGTTCTACCCTAATTTTTGTTATTTCCTTTCTTCTGCTGACCTTGGGTTTTACTTGTTCTTCTTTTTCTATTTCTTTAAGGTGTAACATGAGGTTATTTATTTGGGAGTTTTCTTGTTTCTTGAGATAGGCCTGTAATGAGATAAATTTCCCTTTTAAAACTGCTTTCACTGAATCCCAAAAATTTTGGTAGGATGTATTCTCATTCTCATTTGTTTCTATATATCTTTTGATCTCTCCTCTAACTTCTTCTTTGACCCAGTCCTTCTTTAACAATATGTTGTTTAATCTCCATGTATTTGTGTTTTTTCCTGCTTTCTTTTTGCAGTTGCTATCCAATTTCAAAGCCTTGTGATCAGAGAATATGCTTGGTATGATTTCAATCTTCTTTAATTTGTTGAGACTGATTTTGTGTCCCAATATATGGTCTATCCTTGAGAATGTTCTGTGTACACTAGAAAAACATGTATACTCTGATGTTTTAGGATGAAGTGCTCTATAAATGTCAATTATGTCCTTCATCTAATGTGTCATTTAGGGCTGCTATTTCGTTATTTATTTTCTGTTTGGATGATCTATCCATAGCTGTCAATGATGTATTTATCCCCTGGTATAATTGTGTTTGGTCAATTTCTCCCTTTAGTTGTGTTAGTAGTTGCTTGGTATATTTCGGTGCTCCCTGATTTGGGGCATAAATATTGATGACTGTTATGCCTTCTTATTGTACAGTCCCCTTCACCATTATGAAATGTCCATCTTTGTCTCTTGTTATCTTTTCACCTTGAAGTCTGTTTCATCTGATATCATTATGGCTACACCTGATTTTCTCTGGGTACCATTTGCTTGGAGTGTCCATTTCCACCCTTTCACTTTGACTGTATGCTTGTCCTTGTAGCTGAGATGTGTCTCTTGGAGACAGCATATGGTTGGGTTTAGTTTTTTTATCCAATCTGCTACTCTGTGCCTTTTTATTGGTGAGTTCAGTCCATTTACATTTAGGGTGATTATTGATATGTGAGGATTTCCTGTCATTCGATCTTTAGTGTTCTGGTAAGGCTGTGTCTCCATTGTTTCTCTTCCTTTTTGTTGTTCTCTATTATTTCTGGGTGGTGGTATTCTATGTTGTTTCCCTCTGTTTCTTCTTTTATTACAGTATGTATTTCAGTTCTGGATTTTTTTCCAGTGGCTACCCTTAAGCTTATGTAAAAGACAGTTTGATATTTAGAGTATTCCATTTTCTTCTGCACACTTACTTTCTCCATTCCCATATTCCGGCTCAAGCCTTTACTCTCCCCCTTTTTGAGTTTTGGTTGCCACAAATTGTCCCTGTTGATGGTGGTCGAATAGCCTCGTTTAGTATTTCTTCTAGTGCAGGTCGTGTATTAGAAATTTCCTTCAGCTTCTGTATGTCTGGACAGGTCTTTATTCCTCCTTCTTATCTAAAGGATATCTTTGCTGGATATATTATTCTTGGCTCATAATTTCTCTCTTTCTATAGTTTTAATATTTCTTTGCACTCCCTGCTGGCTTGTACAGTTTCTGCTGAAAAATCTGATAATAATCCAATGGGCTTTCCTTTGTAAGTTACCGTCTTTTATTCTCTGGCTGCCTTGAGGATTCTTTCTTTGTCTTTGATTTTAGACAGGTTCAATACGATGTGCCTTGGAGAAGGCTTGTTGGGATTGAGGTAATTAGGTGTTCTATTTGCTTCTTGGATTCGAGGAACCAGTTCTGTCCACAAGTTTGGGAAGTTCTCATCGACAATTTGTTTGAATATATTCTCTGTTCCCTTCTCTCTTTCTTCTCCTTCTGCTATGCCTATTATTCATTTATTGTTCTTTCTGATGGAGTCAGAAATTTCTTGTAGAGTTCTTTCATTTCTTTGAAGTCTCAAGTCTCTTTCTTCTTCCATCTGTGTAATTTCCAGGTTTGTATCTTCGATGTCACTGATTCTTTCCTCCATCTCGTCAACTCTACTACCTAAGCTGGTTATTTCGTTCTTAATTTCTTCTATTGAGTTCTTAATCTCCAGAAATTCTAGTTGGTTCTTTTTTAAAATTTCAATCTCTTTCGTAAAATGCTCATGCTCTACTTTGATTGTGTTTCTATGTTCATTTAACTGCCTATCTGTGTTTGCTTGCATCTCGTTGAGTTTTTCATAACTGCAATCTTTAATTCTCTGTCATTTGAGTCACGTATTTCTGTATCTTTAAGTGCATTTTCTGGAGACTTTTCACTTTCTTTCTGAGCTATCTTGTTGCCTTGGTTTTTCATGGCAATTACTGATTTACTACTTCTCTTCCTAGACATCTACAGGAGTGGCTTCTGCAAGAGGTTGATAAGAAGTGGTCTTTCTTTTCTTTTTCCAGTACTTGTTGGTAGAATGTGTTTTTTTTTCTCTGACTGCAGCCTTTTTTTTTTTTTCTTTCACATGGTAGTGCTATGTTTTCTTTGCACTATTCCAACTTCTCACACAATGGGGGGATTCCCTGGGAGACAGGATTTTCCTCTTTAATATTTAGTCTAGGTCACAGGGCGCAGTGTCTTGGTGGTTATGGGGAGAGCTTTTGATGTTCCAAAGCTCTTCCAGCTCCAGATTCAGAGGCCATATGTTTCAGCAGTTCTGTTTACTCTTGCAGGGATCCGCCCAGATAGGTGGGGTCAGGGGCAGGGTGAATTGTGAGACGTGGCCCAGAGCAATGGCAGCGACCACCACCACAGCCAGTCCTGCTTCCACAGCTCCCTCCCCTTTGCCGGAACTAGCTGGGCTTTGAATTTGTACCTGCGGTCCACAGTCCTCAGAACAGCAAATATTCTGTTCTTTTGATCTGACACTGCTACTGTTCTGTGTCTAGCACCGGTAAGGTGGGGGCGGGGTGAGCTCTGGGAGGGTAGGGAGGTGGCAGCTAGTCTCAGTGCCTAAGGCTTCCATTCTCTGCTCAGCAGTGAGGGCTTAAACCACCGTTTTCAGCCTTCTTCCCTCAGTGTTTTCTCCGAGCTCTCTGCCATGAGCGTTGGGTTCATCTGTGTTATATGCTACCCCCTGAGCCTTGTGGGCCATAAGCGGAGCCCTAGCAGTCCGAGTTCTTCCCTCTCCCGCAGCTGTGGTAGTTCCAGGATTCAGTGAGCTCGTAGCACTGAGCTAGGTCTGCGACCTGCGCCCGTGGTGCTCCGGCTCCGTCTCTGCACTTCTTCTTTCCCTCCTCCCCTGCTCATGCAATTCGCCCACCTGTAGGTGAGTTCGGTAGTGGGCCTCTTCGTCTTGCCTGTCTGCTGTCCAGGGAGTCCTTTGTGGAGTTATTGTTGTTCGATTCGTTGTTAATTCCAGGGGAGCCTTACAGAGGTTCACCTCACCCCACCATTTTGATCTCGCAATGCTTTTTTACATTCATTTTGTAGCCGGCAACGTTACTGTACTCATTGACTGTTTAGCTTTTTGGTAGAGTCTTTAGGGTTTTCTATATATAGCATCATGTCATCTGCAAAGAGTGACAATTTAACTTCCTCATTCCCAATTTGGGTGCCTTTTTTTCTTTCTCTTGCCTGATTGCTCTGGCTAGCAGTACCAATACCTGTTGAAAAGCAGAGGTGATAGGGGACAGCCCTGTCATGTTCCCGAACGTAGAGCAAAGGGCTTGTTTTTCACCATTACTTTTGAGATTAGCTGAGGGTTTAACATACATGGCCTTTATTATGTTGAGGTATTTTCCTTCTATACCTATTTTGTTAAGTGTTTTAATCATAAATGGATGTTGTATCTTGTCATATGCTTTTTCTGCATCTGCTGATAAAATTACGATTTTTGTCCTTTATTTTGCTTATGTGATGTATCACATTGATGGATTTCCGGATGTTGAACCATCCTTGTGCCCCTGGGAAGAACCCCACTTGGTCGTGATGAATAACCTTTTTAATGCATTGTTGCATTCGATTTGCTAGAATTTTTTTTAGGATTTTTGCATCTGTATTCATCAGAGATATTGGTCTGTAGTTTTCTTTTTTGTGTTATCCTTGCCAGGTTTTGGTATCAGGGTAATTTTGGCCTCATAAAATGAGTTAGGGAGTACTGTCTCTTCTTCAAATTTTTGGAATAGTCAGTGTTTCTTTTATGATTCATTTAGGAGTTATTTTGTGAGATTTTCCAGTCAAGATGGCAGAGTAGGTTAACAATGTGCTCACCTCCTCTGTGGACCACTTCAATTCCAACTAAACTACAGAATGACCATCATTGAGAATTGCCTGAAGTCTAGCTGAACCGAAGCCCTACAACCAAAGACATACAGAAGAAGCCGCCTCTAAAATGATAGGAGGGGGAGTGTAGGGTGTGGGCTCATCCCACACCTAAATATGACCATTACAAATCAGGAGAAATGTCTAGGCTGTGGAAGTGCTCCCCCTCAGAGAAGCAAGGGGTCCCAACCCCACACCAGGATCTCCAGCCATGGGTTCCAGTGCTGGGGAGAGACGTCCCCATAACTTCTGGCTGGGAAACCAGCAGAGATTGTGGCTGAATGAGCTGGCGGGCATCTGCAGTCCCTCTTTTGTTTTATTAGCTGCAGGTGTATAAAGCAACATGAAAGTTAGACATTTAAACCCCTCATATAGTGATAACACCCCCCACCCAAAGCTACCACCCATCTGACATCTTGTATAGCTATTACAATGCCATCAACTATCTTCCTTATGTTGTACTCCATATGTGGTGACTATATATACCTATATATTTAGTTATAGTTGACATTCAATATGACACTACTTCAGCTCTTCAGGTGTATAGCGCATTGGTCAGGCATCTACACAGTCTATGACCTGATTCCCCCCTGATAAGTCCGGTGCCCATCTGGCACCTTAGATGATCTTTACAACATTGTTCATTATATTCCCCATACGGTATTAACAATCAATTTATATTTCTTAATGCCTTCAGCTTTTTCACCCTGACCCCAACCCCATTTCTATCTACCACCCTGATAGATCTAGTACCTATCTGGCATCATACCTAGTTATTATAATATTGTTGACTATATTCCTTATGCTAAAACGTACATCCCCATGACTACTGTATAACAACCAATTTGTTCTTCTTAATCCATTCCCCTTTTACCCGCCCTTAACCCCATCCCATCTTATAGAAGTTCCTCAAAGAGTCCTTGTAATATTGGTTTGGTGATTAACTCCTTCAGCTTTTTCTTGTCTGGGAAGATCCTTATCTGTCCTTCAGTTCTAAATGAAAGCCTTGCTGGGTAGAGCGATCTTGGTTGTATGTTGTTGCTTTTCATCACTTGGAATAGTTCCTGCCACTCCCTCCTTGCCTCCAAAGTTTCTGTTGAGAAATCAGCTGACAGTCTTATGGGGGCTCCCTTGTAGGTAACTAACTGCTTTTCTCTTGCTGCTTTTAAGATTCTCTCTTTGTATTTAACCTTTGACATTTTAATTATGATGCATCTTGGTGTTGGCCTCTTTGGGTTTAGCTTGTTTGGGACTCTCTGTCCTTCCTGGACTTGTATATCTTTTTCTTTCACTAGGTTAGGGAAATTTTCTGTCGTTATTTCTTCAAATATGTTTTCAATTCCTTCCTCTCTCTCTTCTCCTTCTGGTACCCCTATAATGCAAAAGTTGATATGCTTGATATTGTCCTGGAGGCCCCTTAAACTCTCTTCAATTTTTTTGTTTTCTTTTTTTCTTTTAATCCGTTCTGGTTCGGTGTTTTCTTTTACCTTATCTTTTGTTGGGTCCTCTGCTTCATCTAATCTACTGTCGATTACCTTTAATATAGTCTTCATTTCCATTATTATATCCATTATTTCTGACTGGTTCTTTTTTATGGATTCCATCTCCATTTTTGTGAGATAATTGAGCATTCTTATACCGGTGTTTGGAACTCTGTGTCTGATAGATTGCTTATCTCTGTTTCACTTAGTTCTTCTTCTGGATCTCTGTTCTGTTCTTTCATTTGGGACATGTTTCTTTGTCTCCCCATTTTGGCTGCCTCCCTGTTTTTGTCTCTATGTATTAGGTAGGGCTGTTATGTCTTCTGGTCTTAGTAGAGTGGCCTTATGTAGTAGGTGTGCTGTGGGGTTCAGTGGTGCAATCTTTCTGGTCACCTGAGCCACACACTCCAGATGTGTGCTTTGTGTGGGTTGTGTGTGCCTTCCTCTTGTAGTTGAGCCTTAGTTGATAATTGTACATCAATGTGAGTGCCTGACCCTTGGGCTCAGTTGTTGTGAAGACTAGTCTTGACTACAGTGGAAGAGTTATTATGCAGGGGCTGATCCTACAGAGCAGGATCTGCCTCAGCAGGACTCTGGTGCCTGTCCAATATGCCCCTTGGGTTTGTTGTACTTGGAGACAGCTAGGTGATGCTCCAGCTCATTTTGAAGCAGACCACTGGGGGCACCAGCCCGAGAACCACCTTGGAGGGAACCTACTATAGGTCTACTTCAGCCACAGCCCATGCCCCACAAAGAGCCACCTAGCAGGAGCCAGAAAGAAATCTGCAGATGTCTGCTGCCCGTGCTGTGCTTAGAAGCACCTTGAGAGGCCAAGCCATGAAACAAGGCCAGCTGCCACTAGTGCCAGCTTAGGGCTGCTCCTTCAGAAGTATAGGACACACTCAAGCTAGAGGCTGCTTGTCTGGGTTTCGTGAACTTTTGAAAGACCTTTGAGAGGAAAGTGCAACTTGAGCCAAGGTAAGCGGTCTGCATGAAAAAGTCACTGTAAGCAGCCTAGATGTGCCCAAAAGTTGTGCGGGGCCAGGTCTCAAATCACCAGGGCAGTGCGAACAAACAGCAGAGACTCAGAAATGGTGTCTTCCTATGTTCGCACGTCGGGTAGGGGGAAGGCTCAACAAAAATACAATGGCCTCCACCAGCTCCCCTGTCTAGGAGAAATCTGCTTCTCCAGCCCCCATGCCAAGCCAGACAACTCAATTCCCCACCATTTGTCCCTGCTGCCTTTCCAGCTGTTGCCCCAACACTGGAGCTCAGAGCAAGTGATTCCACTAGTGGGTAAATCCGCATGCAATCCTTTTAAGAGGAGCGCCTGTGAGTACAGCTACACTGTCTCACTCGGTCACAATCTCCACTGTTTTTCACAGCCAAAAATTATGGGGACTTCTCTCCCCTGCACTGGAACCCTGGGCTACAGTGGAGCTGGTATCTCTCACTCCTTTAGGAGATGGTGGGAACCCCACAGCCGAAATAGCCCTCCCAATGTTTAATGGTCACAGGTGGGTGTAGGATCAGCCCATGCCTCATCTCTGACCTTCCTACAAGTTCAGGTGGCTTCTTCTGCAAGTCCTTAGTTGAAAAGCTTCAGTTAAGCTTGATTTTAGGTGATTCACAATAATGGTTGTTTTGTAGATTAGTTGTAATTTTGATGTGGTTGTGAGAGAAGGTAAACACAGCCTTTACTTACTGCACCATTTTGGTTGTCCAAACTGCAGTTGTCTGCAGTCCCTCTTAAAGTACCCATGCATGGACTTACTCATTGATAGACTCCCTTGCTCTAAGCTCCAGTGCTGGGAAAGCAGCCCAAAATGTTCCAGGGACATACAGGGCTTCAGGACAAGGAATGGAGTTGCAGCTTTCTCCTGGACAAAGGAGTTGGCAGAAGCCATTGTTTCTTTGTTGAGCTCTCCCACTCTCTGCATGCAGATAGGACCAGACACCATATGCATCACCATCAAACTGGCTATCACCTTTATCCACCCCAACCTAGTGATTCCCTGAGACCATGCCACACCCAACTTTTGGGCATACCCAAGCCACTTCCAGGTCATGCTGTGGACTTTCCTAAAATCTCTCAAAGGTTCACGAAACCCAAACAAGCAGTGTCTGGTTTTGGCATGTCTCATACCTCTGGCTGAGCAGCCTTAAGCATGGCACTAGCAACAGTTGGCCTTGATTCTCAGATTGGCCTCTCAAGGCACCTCCAAGCCCAGCAGGGGCAGTGGCCATTTGAAGATTGCTTTCTGGCTCATACCACATGGCCCCAAGCAGGGCACAGGCTGTGGATGACTTTGGTCAGCATCAGGTCCCCTCCTAGGAGGCCACAGTGTTAGTGTGCACAGTGGCCAGCTTCTGACCAAGCTGGAGTATCACCTGGCCACGTCCAGGGATAACACACCCAAGGTGCAGACTGGACAGGCACCAGAGCCCTGATAAAGCAAACCCTGCTCTGTAGGGTCAGTCTTTGTATCATAGTTCCTCCACTATAGTCATGGCCAGTTTTCGCAATCAGCCCAAGGGTCAATCCCTCCCACTAACTTGCAAAGAGCAACCAAGGCTCAACTACAACAGGAGGGCACACACAACCCATACAAGGGACACATCTGGAACACCCAGCTCTGGTGACTAGAGAGACTGCACCACTGGACCCCACAGGACACTATGTAATGCCACACTACTAAGACTGGGAGACATAGCAGCTCTACATAATACATAGAAACAAACCCAGGGGCACACAAAATGGGGAGATAAAGAAACATGTCCCAAATAAAAAAACAGAACAAAGGTCCAGAAAAAGAATTAAACAAAATAGAGAAGAGCAATCTACCAGATGCAGCATTCAATACACTGGTTATAAGGATGCTCAATGATCTGAGACAGAGCTTCAACAAAGAGATAGGAAATGTTAAAAATAGAGATAAAAAAACAAAAAAACGAAACAGTCAGAAATAAAGAAAAAACAACTGAAATGAAAAATACATTAGAGGGAATCAACAGTAGATAAGATGAAGCAGAGGATTGAATCAGTGATTTTAGAAGACAAGGTCACAGAAAACAGCCAATCTGAACAGGAAAGAGAAAACAGAACACAAAACAAAAAAAATGAAGAAAGTTTAAGGGGCCTCTAGGACATCATCAAGCATACCAACATTCGCATCATAGGGGAATCAGAAGGAGAAGAGAGAAAGAGCAAGAATTTGAAACCCAACTTGAAGAAATAATGATAGAAAACTTCCCTAACCTGGCAAAGAAAATAAATATACAAGCCCAGGAAACACAGAGTCCCAAACAAGATGAACCGAAAGAGGCCCACTCCAAGACACATCATAATGAAAATGCTAAACATTAAAGACAAAGAGATAATCTTAAAAGCAGCAAGAAAAAAACAGTTAGTTAACTACAAAAGAGCTCCCATAAAATTGTCAGCTGATTTCTCAACAGAAACTTGCAGGCCAGAAGAGAGAGGCACAATATTCAGTGATGAAAAACAAGGAATTACAACTCTACCCAGCAAAGCTATCATTTAAAATTAAGAACAGATGAAGAGCTTCACAGATGAGAAAACGGTAAAAGAGTTCATCAACACCAAACTAGCATTACAAGGACTCTAAAAGGGACTTCTTTAAAACAAAAAGATCAAAATTATGAATAATAAAATGGCAATAACTACATATCTATCAACAATTACTTTAAATGTAAATGGATTAAATGTTCCAAAAAAAAAAAGATAGGGTGGCTGAATGGATAAGAAAACAATGCCCTTACATATACTGCCTACAAGAGATTCACTTCAGATTGAAAGGAATACACAGACTGAAAGTAAAGGGATGAAAAAAGATATTTTGGGAAAATGGAAATGGAAAAACAAAATCCTGAAGTAGCACTACTTATAGCAGACAAAATAGACTTTAAAACAAAGGCAATCACAAGAGACAAAGAAAGACCCAGTAATCCCACTTCCGGCTATTTATCCTAAGAAACCCAAAATGGTACATTGAGGGAATGAGTGCATCCATATGTTCATTGCAGCATTGTTTACAATGGCTAAGATGTCGAGACAACCTGGGTGTCCATCGATTGGTGAATGGATAAAGAGTAAGTGTTACATATACACAATGGAATACTGTTCGGCCATGGATGTGAATAGGTTCTTGCCATCTGCAACAGCATGGATGGACCTGGAGGGTGTTGTGCTGAGAGGAGTATGTCAGACAGTGAAAGACAGATGCAATATGATTTCGCTTATATGTGGAATCTAAAGAACAAAATAAACAAGCAAAACAGAAACAAACTCATAAATACAGAGAATATTTTGATGGCTGCCAGATGGGAATGGGGTTGAAAGGATGCATGAAAAAGGGGAAGGGATTAAGAAGTACAAATTGGTTGTTACAAAGTTGTCTTGGAGATTTAGGGTATAGCATAAGAAATATAGTCAATAATATTGTAATGGCCATGTATGGTGCCACATTGGTACTAGATCTATTGGGGTGATAGATGGGAGGAGGAAGGGGGGCAGATAGAAAAGGTGAATGAATTAAGAAGTACAAACTGATAGTTACAAAGTAGTCCTAGGAATGAAAAATAAAGCATAGAGAATATAGTCAATAATATGGTAATAACTATGCATAGTGCCAGTTGGGTACTAGACTAGTAAGAAAATCTGGATTAAGAAACTGGTACATTTATACAATGGAGTATTACTCAGCCATAAAGAAGAATGAAATCGACTTCCGGAAAAATGGGGGCGTGAGGTGAGCCTCTGTAAAGCTCCCCTGGAAATTACAACGAATCGAACAACAAAAACTCCACAAAGGACTCCCTGCACAGCAGACACGCAAGACGAAGAGGCCCACTACCGACTGAAATCACCTACAGGTGGGAAATTCGCGCGAGTGGAGGGTGGAGGAAAGGGAGAAGTGCGTGGAGACTGAGCCGCGCGGGCGCAGGAAGCAGACCTAGCCCAGTGCTCCGAGCTCGCTGCTTTCCGGAACTACCGCGATGCGGGAGATCAGACTGCTAGGGCTCCGCCAGGGCTCCACAGGGCTGAGGGGACAGCATATACCACGGCTGAACCCAACGCTCACGACAGAGACCTCGGAGAAAAGACTGAGGGAAAAAAGCTGAAAACGGTGGTTTAAGCCCGAACTGCTGAGCAGAGAACGGAGCCTTAGGCACTGAGACTAGCCGCCCCCTCCCTCCCCTCCCAGAGCTCGCCTAGCCCCCACCTGGCGGTGCTAGAACCGAAACAGTAGTAGTGTCAGATCAAAACAACAGAAAATTTGCTGTTTTGAGAACTGTGGACCGCAAACACAAATTCACAGCCCAACTAGTTCCGGCAAAGGGGAGGGAGCTGTAGAAGCAGGACCAGCTGTGGTGGTGTTTGCCGCCATTGCTCTGGGCCACCTCTCACAACTTACCCCGCCCCTGACCCCACCTATCTAGGCGGATCCCTGCAGGAGTAAACAGAACTGCTGAAACATACGGGCTCTGAATCAGGAGCTAGAAGAGCTTTGGAACATCAAAAGCTCTCCGCATACCCACCGGGACACTGAGCCCTGTGACCTAGACGAACTACTAACAGAGGAGAAGCCCGTCTCCCAGGGAATCCCCCCATTGTGTGAGAACCAGGAATAGTGCAGAGAAAACATAGCACTACCGTGTGGGAGAAGAAAAATAAATTGCAGTTGGAGAAATAATAAGACATTCTACCAAAAAGTACTGGAAAACAAAAGAAAGACCTCTTCCTATCAACCTGTTGCAGAAGTCACTCCTGTAGAAGTCTAGGAAGAGAAATAGTAAACCAGTAATCGCCATGAATAACCAAGGCAACAAGATAGCTCAGAAAGAAAGTGAAAAATCTCCAGAGAAGGCACTTAAAGATACAGCAATATGTGACTTCAGTGACAGAGAATTCAAGATTGCAGTTCTGAAAAAACTCAACGAGATACAAGAAAACACAGATAGGCAGTTAAAGGAACTCAGAAACTCAATCAAAGAACAACATGAGGATTTTACGAAAGAGATTGAAATTTTAAAAAAGAACCAAAGAGAATTTCTGGAGATTAAGAACTCAATAGAAGAAATTAAGAATGAAATAACCAGCTTAGGTAGTAGAGTTGACCAGATGGAGGAAAGAATCAGTGACATCGAAGATATAAACCTGGAAATGACACAGATAGAAGAAGAAAGAGACTTGAGACTTCAAAGAAATGAAAGTACTCTACAAGAACTTTCAGACTCCATCAGAAAGAGCAATATAAGAATAATGGGCATACCAGAAGGAGAAGAAAGAGAAAAGTGAACAGAGAATATATTCAAACAAATCGTCGATGAGAACTTCCCAAATTTGTGGACAGAACTGGACCCTCGAATCCAAGAAGCAAATAGAACACCTAGTTACCTCAATCCCAACAGACCTTCTCCAAGGCACATTGTATTGAAGCTGTATAAAATCAACGACAAAGAAAGAATCCTCAAGGCAGCCAGGGAAAAGAAGACCGTAACTTACAAAGGAAAGCCCGTTAGATTATCATCAGATTTTTCAGCAGAAACTCTACAAGCCAGGAGGGAGTGGAACCAAATATTCAAACTATTGAAAGAGAGAAATCATGAGCCAAGAATAATATATCCAGCAAAGATATCCTTTAGCTATGAAGGAGGAATAAAGACCTTTCCAGACATACAGAAGCTGAGGGAATTTTCTAATACACGACCTGCACTACAAGAAATACTAAAGGAGGCTATTCGACCACCATCAACAGGGACAATTTGTGGCAACCAAAACTCAAAAAGGAGGAGAGTAAAGGCCTGAACCGGAATATGGCAATGGAGAAAGTAAGCGTGCTGAAGAAAATGGAATACTCTAATTATCAAACTTTCTTTTACATAAACTTAAGGGTAACCACTCAAAATAAATCCAGAACTGAAATATATACTGAAATAAAAGAAGAAACAGAGGGAAACATCATAGAATACCACCACACAGAAATAATAGACAAAAACAAAAAGGCAAAGAAACAATGGAGACACAGCCTTACCAGAAAACTAAAGATAAAATGACCGGAAATCCTCACATATCAATAATCACTCTAAACGTAAATGGACTGAACTCACCAATAAAAAGTCACAGAGTAGCAGATTGGATCAAAAAACTAAATCCAACCATATGCTGTCTCCAAGAGACACATCTCAGCTACAAGGACAAGCATAGACTCAAAGTGAAAGGGTAGAAATTGACACTCCAAGCAAATGGTGCCCAGAGAAAATCAGGTGTAGCCATAATGATACCAGATGAAACAGACTTCAAGGTGAAAAAGATAACAAGAGACAAAGATGGACATTTCATAATGGTGAAGGGGACTGTACAACAAGAAGACATAACAGTCATCAATATTTATGCCCCCAATCAGGGAGCACCGAAATACACGAAGCAACTACTAACAGAACTAAAGGGAGAAATTGACCAAAATACAATTATATTAGGGGAATTAAATACATCATTGACAGCTATGGATAGATCATCCAAACAGAAAATAAATAACAAAATAGTAGCCCTGAATGACACATTCAATGAAATGGACATAATTGACATTTATAGAGCACTTCATCCTGAAACATCAGACTATACATTCTTTTCTAGTGTACATGGAACATTCTCAAGGATAGACCATATATTGCGACATAAAATCAGTCTCAACAAATTTAAGAAGATTGAAATCATACCATGCATATTCTCTGATCACAAGGCTTTGAAATTGGATATCAACTGTAAAAAGAAAGCGGGGAAAAAACACAAATACATGGAGATTAAACAACATACTTTTAAAGAAGGACTGGGTCAAAGAAGAAATTAGAGGAGAGATCAAAAGATACATAGAAACAAATGAGAATGAAAATACATCCTACCAAAATTTTTGGGATGCAGCGAAAGCAGTTTTAAGAGGGAAATTTATCTCATTACAGGCCTATCTCAAGAAACAAGAAAACTCCCAAATAAATAACCTCATGTTACACCTTAAAGAACTAGAAAAAGAAGAACAAGTAAAACCCAAGGTCAGCAGAAGAAAGGAAATCACAAAAACTAGAGCAGAACTAAATGAAATAGAGAACAAAAAGACAATAGAAAAAATTAATGTCACAAAGGGTTGGTTCTTTGAAAAGATTAACAAAATTGACAAACCCTTGGCTAGACTTACTAAGATAAAAAGAGAGAAGACACTGATTAACAAAATCAGAAACGTAAAAGGGGAAGTTATCACGGACACCACAGAAATACAAAGGATCATCCAAGAATACTATGAAGGACTATATGCCACCAAATTCAACAACCTAGAAGAAATGGACAAGTTCTTAGAAACATATAGCCTTCCAAGGCTGAACCATGAAGAAATGGAAAATCTAAACAGACCGATCACCAGTAACGAAATTGAATCAGTCATCCAAAACCTTCCCAAAAGCAAAAGTCCGGGACCAGATGGCTTCACTAGTGAATTCTACCAAACCTTCAAAGAGGATCTAATACCAATTCTGCACAAACTCTTCCAAAAAATTGAAGAAGAGACAGTACTCCCTAACTCATTCTATGAGGCCAACATTACCCTGATACCGAAACCTGGTAAGGATCACACAAAAAAAGAAAACTACAGACCAATATCTCTAATGAATACCGATGCAAAAATCCTAAATAAAATTCTAGCAAATCGAATACAACATTGCATTAAAAAGATTATTCATCACGACCAAGTGGGGTTCATCCCCGGGGCACAAGGATGGTTCAACATACGCAAATCCATCAATGTGATACATCACATAAACAAAATAAAGGACAAAAATCATATGATTATATCAATTGATGCAGAAAAAGCATTTGACAAGATACAACATCCATTTATGATTAAAACACTTAATAAAATGGGTATAGAAGGAAAATACCTTAACATAATAAAGGCCATATATGACAAACCCTCTGCTAATCTCATAATTAATGGAGAAAAACTGAAGCCCTTTGCTCTACGTTCAGGAACACGACAGGGATGTCCCCTATCACCTCTGCTTTTCAACATAGTGTTGGAAGTCCTTGCCAGAGCAATCAGGCAAGAGAAAGAAATAAAAGGCATCCAAATTGGGAATGAAGAAGTTAAATTATCACTCTTTGCAGATGACATGATGCTATATATAGAAAACCCTAAAGACTCCACCAAAAAGCTATTAGAAACAATCAACGAATACAGTAAAGTTGCCGGCTACAAAATCAACGCACAAAAGTCCATTGCCTTCCTATATACTAACAATGAAATCTCAGAAAAAGAAATACAAAAAACAATTCCTTTTGCAATTGCAGCAAAAAGAATAAAATACCTAGGAATAAACTTAACCAAGGATGTGAAAGACCTATATGCTGAAAACTATAAGACATTTTTGAAAGAAATTGAAGAAGACACAAAGAAATGGAAAGACATTCCGTGCTCATGGATTGGAAGAATCAACATAGTTAAAATGGCCATATTACCCAAAGCAATATACAGATTCAATGCAATCCCCATCAAAATCCCAATGGCATATTTTAAAGAAATAGAACAAAAAATCATCAGATTTGTTTGGAACCACAAAAGACCCCGAATAGCCAAAGCAATCTTAAGGAAGAAGAACAATAATGGAGGTATCACACTTCCTGACTTTGGCTTGTACTACAGGGCTACAATAATCAAAACAGCATGGTATTGGCAGAAAAACAGACACATAGACCAATGGAATAGAATTGAGAACCCAGAAATAAAACCACATAAATATGGACAGATAATTTTTGACAAAGAAGCTAAAAACATACAATGGAGGAAAGACAGCCTCTTCAATAAATGGTGCTGGGAGAATTGGATAGCCACGTGCAAAAGAATGAAACTGGACTGCTATTTGTCACCATGTACCAAAGTTAATTCAAAATGGATCAAAGACTTAAGCATAAGACCTGACACAATAAACTGCATAGAAGAAAACATAGGTACTAAACTTATGGACCTTGGGTTCAAAGAGCATTTTATGAACTTGACTCCAAAGGCAATGGAAGTAAAAGCTAAAATAAACGAATGGGACTATATGAAACTTAAAAGCTTCTGCACAGCAAAAGAAACCATTGACAAAATAAAGAGGCCACCAACTGAATGGGAGAAGATTTTTGCAAACAGTGCCTCCGATAAGGGGCTAGTATCCAGAATATACAAGGAACTCATGCAACTCAACAACAAAAAAACAAACAACCCAATTGAAAAATGGGCAGAGGACTTGAAGAGACATTTCTCCAAAGAGGACATACAAATGGCAAATAGACATATGAAAAAATGCTCAACATCACTAATCATCAGAGAAATGCAAATCAAAACCACAATGAGATATCACCTCACCCCAGTCAGAATGGCTATCATCAACAAGACAAATAGCAACAAATGTTGGAGAGGCTGTGGAGAAAAAGGAACCCTCATACACTGTTGGTGGGAATGCAGACTGGTACAGCCGTTATGGAAGGCAGTGTGGAGGTTTCTCAAAGAATTACGAATAGAATTGCCATATGACCCAGCAATCCCTCTTCTGGGTATCTACCCAAAAAATCTGAAAACATTTAGAGATAAAGACACGTGTGCTCCAATGTTCATTGCAGCTTTGTTTACGGTGGCCAAGACATGGAAACAACCAAAATGTCCTTCGATAGATGAATGGATAAAGAAGTTGTGGTATATATACACAATGGAATACTATTCGGCTGTAAGAAAAGATGATATAGGAACATTTGTGACAACATGGATGGATCTTGAGAGAGTAATGCTGAGCAAAACAAGTCAGACAGAAAAAGCAGAGAACCATGTGATTTCACTGATATGTGGTATATAAACCAAAAACAACAAAAGAACAAGACAAACAAATGAGAAACAGAAACTCATAGACACAGACAATAGTTTAGTGGTTGCCAGAGGGTAAGGGGGGCGGGGGGTGGGGGGTGGGAGATGAGGGTAAGGGGGATCAAATATATGGTGATGGAAGGAGAACTGACTCTGGGTGATGAACACACAGTGGGATTTATAGATGATGTAATACAGAATTGTACACCTGAAATCTATGTAATTTTACTAACAATTGTCACCCCAATAAATTTAATAAAAAATAAATAAATAAAAAAAATAAAAACCATTGTCTATGTCTATGACATTTTGTTTTTTCATTTGTTTGTCTTGTTCCTTTGTTGTTTTCAGTTTTATATACCACATATCACTGAAATCACATGGTTCTCTACTTTTTCTGTCTAACTTATTTTGCTTAGCATAACAATCTCAAGATTCATGCATGTTGTCGCAAATGGCACTATTTCATCTTTTCATACGGCAGAATAGTACTCCATTGTGTATGTATGTACCATATCTTCTTTATCCAATCATCTATCGAAGGAGACATTTTGGTTGTTTCCATGTCTTGGCCACCGTAAACAAAGCTGCAATGAATATTGGAGCACACAAGTCTTTATGTATAAATGTTTTCAGATTTTTTTGGGTAGATACCCAGGAAAGGGATTGCTGGGTCATATGGTAATTCTTTTCTTAATTTTTGAGGAACCTCCACACAGCCTTCCATAGCGGCTGCACCAGTCTGCATTCCCACCAACAGTGTATAAGGGTTCCTTTTTCTCCACCGCCTCTCCAACACCTGTTACTATTTGTCTTGTTGATGATAGGCATTCTAACTGGTGTTAGGTGATATCTCATTGTGGTTTTTATTTGCATTTTTCTGATGATTAGTGATGTTGAGCATTTTTCATATGTCTATTGGCCATCTGTATATCCTCCCTGCCCATTTTTAATTGGATTGTTTGTTGTTTTGTTGTTTAGTTGTATGAGTTTCTTATATATTTTGGATATTAGCCCCTTATCAGAGGTGTTGTTTGCAAAAAATTTTCTCCCATTCAGTTGGTTGCCTCTTTATCTTGTCAATGGTTTATTTTGTTGTGCAGAAGCTTTTTAGTTTAATATAGTCCCGGTCGTTTATTTTGGCTTTTACTTCCCTTGCCTTTGAAGTCAAATTCTTTATTTTAGTTACAGTTTATTGGGGTGACAATTGTTAGTAAAATTACATAGATTTCAGGTGTACAATTCTTTACTATATCATCTATAAATCCCACTGTGTGTTCATCACCCAGAGTCAGTTCTCCTTCCATCACCATATATTTGATCCCCCTTACCCTCATCTCCCACCCCCCACCCCCCTTACCCTCTGTTAACCACTAAACTATTGTCTGTGTCTATGAGTTTTTGTTTCTCATTTTCTTGTCTTGTTCTTTTGTTGTTTTTGGTTTACATACCACATACAGTGAAATCATATGGTTCTCTAGTTTTTCTTTCCGACTTTTTCACTTAGCAAAGTCAAATTCATAAAATCCTCTTTGAACCCAAGGTCCATAAGTTTTGTTCTATGCAGTTTATTGTTTCAGGTCTTATGTTTAGGTCTTTGATCCAATATCAGACTCCCTGACTTTAGCTTGTACTACAGGGCAACAATAATTAAAACAGTATGGTATTGGCAGAACAACAGACACACAGACCAATGGAATAGAATTGAGAACCCAGAAATAAACCCACATAAATATGGACAGATAATTTTCAACAAAGGAGCCAAAAATATGCAATGGAGAAGACAGTGTCTTCAATAAATGGTGCTGGAAGAATTGGAAAGCCACATGCAAAAGAATGAAACTAGACTTCTGTCTGTCACCATGTTCCTTTTTTTTTTTTTTGGACACTTCGCTGATGGTGTTTTCAGTATACCATCTCCGCATTCCACTTTTCCAAATTCTCTCAGTTTTCATGGTGCTCAGAGCTAGACTAAATTCTTTTAGTGGTAAATCCCTATGAGCTGTTTGTCGTTTGCCTGGCAAATAAGTTATCTGTGTGCACTTTCAAATGTCTCCACAAAGAAATCTTGTCTAAGGTCAAATATAACAAAAACAGCTTACAAAAATCCCCAAAGCACTCTCCAGTTTGAACATTTGGAGGCTACCATAAAGGATCCTGTGAAAGGGGTAAAAAACGTAAGACATGGTTGCTGCCTTTGGAGAAACCAACAGCCTTTCCTTCTTTCAGCTGTGGCAGCTCTCCTTGAGATTAGAACTTCTCTTAAACTAGGCAAACTGCAGTGCTGCAAAGTGAAGTGCAGACCTCCTTCATCTAAGCTTTGAGGGTGTGGGTGGTAGAGAGCACAGAGTTGAGAGTCAGGAGAGTAGTCTTGCCACTAAACAGCAAGTTCCGGCACCTCACTGGATTCCACTTTCACCCTTAAATGAGATGTTTGGGCAGCCCCATGGTTCAAAGTTTCCTACATTTGATTCCATAAGTAAGTTACAAGTACATCTGTCAGTATTCTTTATTTAATTTTTACTTGTCCTCCTGTTCCAGTCACTTTCAGACCCTCCTTATTTCTCCTCCAGTTAGCTCCTTTAGCAGTCTAAATCTGGGGATTCCTTGACTTTCCTGTTAGCTTTTTATTCCCAATTCCACAGTTCCAGCCGCGTGCTTTATTTGTGAACTCACTTTGTCTTTGGCTCTGCCTGCAGTCCCTATTGGTCTATTTGGTATACTGGCAGTACCCACCTTCATTCCGCAGAGCTGCTCCTGCTTGCCTGATGTCTTCAGAAATTGCTGACTCTGTAACAGTGATCTTCTATTTTTTAAATTTAAACCTCTGGTGTAATTCTGTTTGACCACGGTTTGGCTTGGGACTTTTTGAAAGTTTTTTTTTTTTTTCTTCATTCTTTGCTTCCCTCACCTCCCACCATTCTTAATGACTCTGTTTACTATTCATTTGCTATGCATACCAGTTTCAATGGTTCTGTTTACTTCAGACCTAGTGCATGCCTGGCCCCATGACTTGAGGGAAGTTTTTGCATCTGTATGGGACCCACTCCTGTCCCTGGGGCAGACCAGCCTCTGGGAAGCTTTTTTTTCCTGGTGTTGCCTGTCTAACTTCTCCTTTTCTTTGTTCTGCTCATCCTTGCATGTCTATAAAACTTTTAGCGATATTGAGAGAGGAAGGCAGTGTTTGTGACAGGGGGTCCATTCTCTTCCCTTAATGCTGGCATTTTGGAATAAAACTGCTTTTCTTTCCACCAATCTTGCCTCCTGAGTTTTGGTTTTCCTGCAGCAAGCAGCTAGACGTTTTGCATGATAACACCTCCATAGCTACTCTCAAACCTCCCAAACTTTTTCATCAGGTTTCTTAAGTTTAGGCAATTGGGAACGGATCTCACCTCTCCTAGAACTCTCCTAGAACTCTCTCCCCCCCCCACCCCTTCTCTGATACCAACAGCAGTAAACTCTTCATAAAGGCAGTAGATTTAATTGAATTGACTGAACTCCTATCTGAGGATCACCATCCCCCAAACTCAGGTCCTGGCATTTGTCTCCCGTCAAACATTAGCATCTCTATAACTCTTAAATAACAGTTTGTTTACTCTTGCCTTAGCCAGGCTGGAGAGACTCTCACATCAACTTATTGGAGAGCATGGGGGATGGGCGGGGAAGAGGGAGCCTGGCTACACCGTTCATTGTGAGTTATAGTATTTTTAAGTGCCCCTGCCCTTTCCCCTCACAAATCCTTTTGTTAGCTAACACTTGTGTTCAATCCTATGATTCAGCAATTTCCTCTTTCATTCGGGGCCGCAGCTGCTGCGACCCTTAAGAAACAGAATTCACACAATGAAACGGCCAAGGAGATAGGTTTGCAAATTGGGAGCGCTAATCTCAAGAGAACGGAAGAAAAGGTTGGCGGGTCCCACGATTGCGCAAATCAATGAATAGCCTGGTATACAATGAGGTAACGGCCCTCCTGTCAAAGAACTCCGGAGCAGTGGCTCTCCACTCCCGGGCCTGGGCAGGCACACACTGAGTCCTTTGATGTCTCTCTTTCAAAGGGCGAGGCTGCAGCGACTGGCAATTGTGCTGGACATATCTGGGAAGGACCTGGGAGGACCTGTAAGCTAGGAACTCTTAGCCAGAAGAAAGGCGGCCGCTCCACGGTCACTCCTAATTTCTTTGCTAAACGGACTAGAGAAAAAAATGCAAAAGAGCTAGAGGGCCTGCAGAAAAAGTTCCGTCCTTTATATAATCTTCCCTGGAGGGCAATGCTTTTCAAGGAGCCCCTATCATCCAGCTCACTTTGCCTTCCCTGCTGAGGCGTGCGGTCGTCCCCTGCCCATTGTTGACCCCAGACGTTGAGGTCTGGAAGCGGCTCTGTCCGCCACCCAAATTATTTTCGAGGTAACTTCTTGCATGCCCATCATAAAGGTGATGATGACATCCAGAGGACACTTAATTGCTTAAAGCGCAGAGACAGAGAAGATAGGGAATAGGTCTCATTCAGCAGCCAGGGAGGGGAGGCAGCCTAGAAGTCACTGCCACTACCTTCCCCTGACCTGGTGACCTGTCAGTGTTCGCCACCATGTGACCCCGCTGAGGCCACAGCGACCACTCTTCTTTTTCTTTTCCTCTCACTTTTTCTTTCTTGCCCCTCCCCTCCCAGTCCCTGGGCTAGAAACAGCTGCTGCTGCTGCTGCTGTAGCTCCTAACTTTGTGTCTTTCATCTGTCCCCAATGGCTGTTGGCGTGCTCAGAGATGCCAAGGGGACAGAAACAGCCTCCAAGAGGACTTCTGCATGGGGACTTGTGCTCTGGGAGAGGACACCGAAGATGCGGACGGAACGCACAGAGTAGCACGGGGCGGGGCCGCCAGGCCTGGAGATGAATTCGCCTGTTGCTGGGATGCTGATGGATAGAGTTACACAGCTACTGGGGGCGGCTCAAGTAGGTGTGGAGAAGAGTTTCCGAGTTGGGGGGCAGGGCGAGAGGACTCCAAGGGCTCTTTTTACATCTGGAGCCTCATTAGATTGGGACCGTATAAAAGGCGCATTCCCTCGCCAGCCATTGAGTGCCGCGTGGAAGGACCTTCATTCCACCGCCCTCAACGCCTAGCGTCCGCCGCTGGGGCCAAGTAGGTCCCGCCTTCTCCTCTTTCTTTGCTTAGCTTCACTTCCCGGCTTGTCTTTGTGTTTGGTGACTGCTTTTCCAGCCCGGTCTTTTATCTTTATTAATCTCGGACGGGTCACTGTAGCTCGGTCTCTTTTCCTATTCGGTACACACTGTCCCGACTAGAAAATACCTGGAGAGTGACTTGCTTTAGGACAGCCATCCTTTTTTCTACTTTCTATGTTCCTAGACTTTACAGTAACTTTAGTTTTCTGCGCCAGTTATAGAATCTGGAGTTCCTAGGGTCGGAGGACGGTTTTCAGGAAAGTCTCGTCTATTTATGCCCAGTGTTGATTTTAATGTTACATTTTATTCCTTTTCCGTAGACATTGACTGGTAAATGACGGTTAGGTGCTTATTTTATTGAAGAGAGAAATGTAAATTCCTTGCGGAATGTACACAAGAACTTTGCCCAGCGCTGTTTTTTATTTATTTATTTATTTATTTATTTATTTATTTATTTATTTATTTATTATTTTTAAATCTTTTTTTATAACCACCTAAGTGATCACTATTTGTGGCTTAGGGTGGAGAGGTTGATTTGTTAGGAAATCATTGGGCTTTTTCTGTATCTTTGCATCGCACGTTGAGGGTACCCGTTATCATTTCTATGAATCATTTACTTTTCTAAAGCTAAAAAGAAAACTAATTGGTAATGCCCTTGCTTTTTCTACCTGTAATTTATTATTATTATTATTATTATTATTATTATTATTATTATTAAACACTTGCTTGAATGGGCGCCATGTGAAATCCTTTGAGTCAAGTTGTCTGGGTCTCTTTCAGTAGTACACTTGGAAGTTTTTTTCTTTCCCAAATTTGTCCGTATATAAGCAATCCGTTGATAATTGGACAAATTATTTTCAAGGATTTTGACTAATGCCGAATTCATTGAAAAAAGTGATTATCAGTATCTTCACAAATATTCAAAGGAATCAAGAACCATAAGCATTAATTCATAACTTACAACACCTTACAGAGAGAAATCAACCCTTTTCTCCCTCCAGTCTCCATACTGTCCTATCCCCTGCCCCACTCTTGCGCATGCTGCCCCCCTCTTTGGCTATGCCACTCTCTCTTAGAAGATTGAAAGAATAATGAATATAAGTGAAACATAATTCGTAAAGCAATATCTGTGTCATAAAGAGTGGGTGACAGAAATACCAAGGAGCTTTCATGGTTTATTTTTGTAACTTACCACAACAATTTTTAAAAGTGTTACTTAATTTTTTTATTTTTTTTTGCAAAGAATGGAAATTAACTCTAATTCTTGGAAACTTGTTTATATTTTTCTCTGCAAGTGATAATGTAAATTGTTTTTAATCAAAGATAAAGGAATAAAATTTTCAGGGAGGGAGGCAAATACAGCTAGTTTGTATCTTGAGAATACTTTTAAATAACTCTCACTAACAGAATTTAAGTTTTATTTCATACTGTTCTTCAAGCTCAAAAATAAATAACTTATTAGAAAAGTTCAATTTTTCATTCAATGCTAAATAGAAACCTGGTTGGCAGAATTAGCAAAGCATGGCTTTTTTTTTCTTTTGGTAAATTTTTCAACCTGTTTGTGTGTCTATCTCAGAGCAAGTCTGTCTTGAAATCTTCCCAGATCGAGGTGGTTCCATGCAGCTCATCCCTGCTGAGCGCCAGATTTTAGCATAAGAGTAAGTACCTTTTGCAGCGCTGACTTCTTTTATTAAACCCTTAAAGCACTTATTGAAAACTCACTTCCAGCTCCAAATTTAAATTGCTCAGCTCATCAGTATAAACCTGACATCCTAGGTCCCCAAATCCAGTTTTAAGCTCTAGGGAAAATTCCTTGTGTTTTATTACAGTAGAATTAAATTGACAAATTTGAATCTCAGCCTCTTTCTACCGTATTTCAACTGTGCTGTAAATTGAAATTGCAATTCATAATGCAATTTGTTCTGGAAATATTTGAGAAGTAAATTTATAATTGCCACTTAAACTTGCTAGGTTTCAAGGTCTCTAAAATCTTAACACACTGCGTGTGTGTTGGGTTTTGTTTGTTTTTGTTTGTTATGCTATGATTTGGATTTAGAGTTTGGAGCTATCACCAATATTTTCATCTCTAAAGGAAAATAACATTTTTCACAAACTCTCATTCTGTTTTAATTACACTACTTAGTGAATTAAATACTGTCTCTAAACAGGAAAAATATGGTAAGTTTAATACTTATCAAATATAGTCACTTGGTTTTTATTTGTTGACTTACTTTTTTCTAAAAGTAAGCAAGCTCTTTCTACTTAATCTTTCAACAAGTGAAATAATTCACTTAGGCTAAAATTTAAATTTTTGAAATGACTGAAATCTAAAATTTCTTACTTAAGATAATCTATTTCTGCCACACCTTTTAATGTTCAGCATAAATTGATTTGTAATGATAATTTGAGAACATAAAGTTAGTAGCCTTTCTAAAATTAAAGACTAAATGGCATTTAAAATAAACTTTTGTAATAACATCTTATGCCTTTACTACAGAAATGTTATTCTATTCAATGCAGAAAATTAATTTTTTTGGAGATTAAAATAATTTTAAACAGTCAGGGTTATATGACACCAGTATAAGGAATGTATTTATAGAGTATTAATCTGACATAATAATTTGTAACAACTTCATTCTTTAGAACAATTTAACCAGAAAGTATCATTGATTTCATCAAAGGGTAAAGAGCCACAATACTCAAACAGAAACTCAAGGGTCTTTCTAGGAATAATAACACATGCAACATATGATGCCGTGAGCCTTCACCAGAACTAAACATAATTTTAAATTATGACTGATGTTTGTAGTTCTGGATTTTCTTGGGGGCCTTAGTTTGAAAAAAAAAACTTGTTGACTTAAGTATTTTTTTATGGAGAAGCTTTGAGGTTAGAAATGCTATACTAGATCAGCCAGTGACCATCCATTTCTGTAGTCAATGACTTAAGGTGACACTGAAAGATACTTCATGAAAAACATAACTACCTTCTATAGCATCAGCCTCAGAACAGTGGATATGCATCTCATACATCCTCAGTTTTCACTAATAATCCAATATTGATTGATGATCTTGAAATTTTGTCTAGTCCCTTCTCAAATCTATTCATATACTATATATACATATTTTCTATTACAAATTCTACAGAATGATAGAAAGTCCTATTTCGATAATGTACCCTGGTAATTCTTCTTTTTATTTATCTTTAAAACTACTTCATCCTTCAAGTGGGGGAGAGGAGGATCTTAGAGGAGGATCTTGATTCTGATGTTCCAGTATTTGTTGTACAGATGCAAATTTGTCCTAGGTTTACCCTGTCATTTCCCCTTTTAATGAAATAACTTGTGTTTTAATTTTAAGAGTGAAATAGAGTAATTTTAGAAAATTTGGAAAACACATAAAACTCATTTTTAAAAATGTAAGTCACTTATAATCCCAATCAGAGATAGCCAGTGATAAAAATCCTAGTGTATTTCCATCCAATCTATTCTCTATGCATATATGTATATACAGAGGGTGACAAAAAATGTATACCTTTTTTTGGGCAGGGGCAATATTGGGGAACAGTGTGTTTCTTCAGGGCCCATCAGCTCCAAGTTGTTGTCTTTCAATCTAGTTGTGGAGGGCACAGCTTGGCTCCAAGTCCAGTCTCCGTTTTCAATCTTAGTTGCAGGGGGCGCAGCCCACCATCCTATGTGGGAATTGAACCGGCAACCTTGTTGTTGAGAGCTGGTGCTCTAACCAACTGAGCCATCCAACCGCTCCTGTATACCCATTTTAAGAAAGGAAAAAACTGTATTAAAATTGTAATACTCAATACCGTTCCCCCCCCTCAAAATAAGACCTAGCCAGACAATAAGCTCTAATGTGTCATTTGGAGCAAAAATTAATGTAAGACCCGGTCTTTTATTATAGTAAAATAAGACCGGTTTTATACTATCTTTTGCTCCAAAAGATGCCTTAGAGCTGATTGTCCAGCTAGGTCTTATTTTGGGGGAAATACGATATATCCCAATAACAAAAGATGAATACAAGTCATGTGTAAACATATTTTGGCACCTCCAGTATGTCTGTAAACATATTAATCATAGTTGGTTGCATGCTATATAATAGTTCATATTGTCAAATTTATCCAACAGTGTGTCTTGTGTACTTTCCCATGACTTCAGAATTTAAGTGTACAATTCTTGTATCTCAAGTATGTTATTTATCTGTGCATTTCATTGATGTGCAATATTGTGTGCTCAAGAGTTATTTGTGTGTCTCTTTGTTTAACATTGCCTGATTTCTGGAAGTCGTCCTCCAAACGTTTAAATTCTATATAGAGTTTTTTAAAAATTATGCTCAATATTTTACAAAATGGACTATGCAGAAATTGGTAACAAGAATCCCTGTAAGATTTTTTACTTTAAAATTATGTTTTAATTCATCTAAAGTAATAGTAGCATATTAAATCTCTGGCTTTAAAAAAATACAGTCTTTACATTTACTTTTTATTTTTATTGAAATATACAGTGGTACCTCGGTTTTCTAACATAATCCGTTCTGGAAGACTGTTCGAGTTCTGAAACGTTCAAAAACTGAGGCGTGGTTTCCCCATAGAAAGTAATGCAAAATGGATTAATCCATTCCAGACCTTTAAAATCAACCCCTAAAACTGCAAATTTAGCAAGAATTTTACTATCTAATAATATCATAAAATTTACGGCGTTCGTAAACCGAAATGTTCATCAATGGAGACATTCGAAAACCGAGGTACCACTGTATTTTACATATAACACTATATAAATTTAAATTGTAAAGCATGTTAATTTGATACATTTATATATTGTAATATGATTGCCATTGCAGTGATTATGAGCACCTTTAATATGTTGCATAATTATTATTTATTTTTAGTGGTTGGAATAATTAAGTTCTAGTCTCTTAGCAACTTTGATGATTATTATACAATATTATTGTGTACATTCTCTATACTATAGTTCTTTAGGACTTACTACTCATTGCAAGTTTGTACCCCTTAACAACATCTGACCTATCTTCCCACCCCCATTATCTGGTAAACCCTCTGTTTTTATGAGTTTGGCTTTTTTATGTTTCACATGTAAGTGATACCGTATACTACTTGTTTTTCTTATCTGTGACTTATGTCTGACATATCTCACTTAGCACAATGTCAAGTTTCAAAAAATCCATTCTTTATAATTGCATGTAACAACCTGAATATTTAAAATACTTTTAAAACATGTTTATTACAACATAGCTAACATACAATATTATATTAGTTTCAGGTGTACTCCATAGTTATTCAACATCTATATACCTAAAGGAGTGATCCCCTAAGTCCAGCAACCATCTAACACTGCACCATTCTATCACAATATTATTGACTATATTCCCTATGCTGTACATTACATCCCTATGACTTATTTGTTTTATACCTGGAAATTTGGACCTCTTATTCCCCTTCACCTTTTACCCCCTTTTTAAATTTTTCAATTACAGTTGACATTCAATATTATTTTATATTAATTTCAGGTGTACAGCATAGTGGTTAGACATTTATATTTTATGAAGTGATCGCCTTCTAGTCTGGTACCCACCTAGCACTATGCATAGTTATTACCATATTATTGACTATATTCTCTATGCTTTATTTTACATTCCCAGGACTATTTTGTAACTACCAATTTGTACTTCTTAATTCATTCACCTTTTCAATCTGACCCTTTTCCCTTTCCCATCTATCACCCTGATAGATCTAGTACCCATATGACACCATATATAGATAGCTATTACAATATTATTGACTATTTTCCTTATGCTATACCCTAAATCCCCATGACTACTTTGTACTTCTTAATCCCTTCTGTTTTTTCCCTCATCCCCTCAACCCCATTCCCATCTGGCAGCCATCAAAATGTTCTCTGTATTTATGAGTTTGTTTCTGCTTTGTTTGCTTATTTTGTTCTTTAGGTTCCACATATAAGCGAAATCATATTGTACCTGTCTTTTACTGACATACTCCGCTGAGCACAACATGCTCTAGGTCCATCCAGGCTGCCGCAGATGGCAAGAACCCATTCCCTTCCCTGGCTGAGCAATATTCCACTGTATATATGTACCACCTACTCTTTGTCCATTCTTCCATCAACAGACACCCAGGCTGCCTCCACATCTGGTCATTGTAAACAATGCTGAAATAAATAAACGGATGCACATGGCCCCTTGTAGTAGAGTTTTGGGTTTCTCTGGATAAATACCCAGAAGTGGGATTACTGAGTCCTTCTTTTGCTCTTGCTATATAGCCTTTGTTTTAAAGTCTATTTTGTTTGGTATAAGTTTTGCTACCCCAGGTTTGGTTTTGTTTTGTCTCTTGTACACAGCATGTGTAAGGGTCTTGTGTTCTTATCCATTCAACCACCCTATCTTTGATTGTAGCATTTAATCCATTTACATTTAAACTAATTGTTGATAAATATGTAGTGATTGCCATTTCATTATTCATTTTATTTATTTATTTATTTACTTATTTATTTATTTATTTTGTCTTAAAGAAGTCCTTCTAAGATTCCTTGTAATATGGGTTTGGTGATGATCAACTCCTTTAGCTTTTTCCTTTCTCGGAAGCTCTTTATCTGTTCTTAATTCTAAATGATAGCTTTGCTGGATAGAGTAATCTTGGTTGTAGGTCCTTGCTTTTCATCACTTTGAATATTTTGTGCCAGTCCCTTCTGGCCCGCAAAGTTTCTGCTGAAAAACAAGCTGATAGTTTTATGGGGGCTCCCTTTTAGGTCACTAATTGCTTTTCTCTTGCTCTTTTAAGATTCTCTCTTTGTCTTTAACATTTGGCACTTTAATTATGATGTGTCTTGGTGTGGGCCTGTTTGGGTTCATTTTGTTTTGGACTCTGTGTTTTCTGGGTTTGTATGTCCATTTCCTTTTCCAGGTTAGGGAAGTTTTCATTATTTCTTCAAATAGGTTTTCAATACTTTGTTTTCTGTCTTTTCCTTCTGGTACCCCTATAATGGGAATGGAGGTACACTTGATGTTGTCCCAGAGATCCCTTAAACTATCCTTATTTTTTTGGATTCTTTTTTCTTTTTACTGTTCTGGTTGGGTGTCTTATGCTACCTTAACTTCTAAATTGCTGATTCGATACTTTTCTTCATCTAATCTACTGTCAATTCCCAGGTGGGTACTAGACTAATTGGGGGGATCACGTCGTAAACTAGATACATTTCTAACCACTATGCTGTACACCTGAAACTAATATAAAATAATATTGAATGTCAACTGTAATTGAAAGATTTAAAAGAGAGGAGAAAACGGTGAAGGGGAATAAGAGTTTCAGATTTTCAGGTGTAAAATAAATAAACAATGGGGATATAATGTACAGCATAGGGAATATAGCCAATAAGGTAATAAAGGATAAAATAAAAATGACATTAGGCAAGCTCTAAAGAAATAAATGAAGTGTGGACTTCAGTTAACATGTTATAATGAATCAATATTGTATCATTATAGAAAATATCATACTAATGTAAGATGTTTATAATGGGGAAATTTGGTATGATGTATGACGTGTGATCAAATTATATGGTGAATGTTTAAATGAAAAAAATATTATTACAGTAAAAAACACATTGCCATTAATCCCCCTCAAAATACTCCCCCACACATTGAACAAACCTATCCCATCATTCTTGCCACGTTCTGAAGCATTTCTGGAAGTCCTCTTTCGTGAGTGTCTTTAGTTGCACTGTCATGGCTGCTTCCATGTCCTGAATCATTGTGACTTTGCCGAAGAGCCAGATGTCGCATGATACCAGATCCAATGAATAAGGTGGATGAGGACACACCGTAATGTTTTCATTTGATAGAAATTGCCGTATACCAGAAGTGATGTGTGATACAGAGCATTGTCATGATAGAGGATGATTTACGGCACACTTAAAAACACACCTTGTCTCAACTGTAGTTCACACCCAACTAACTGCACCAAACAAGTTGAAACTTGTCACACACTGTCACTAAGGTTCAATGTGCCACTTCCTGTATTGAAGATCCCTGCCTCTCTGTTGAATGGCACGGGCAGCAGAATTCACCATATTTTTTTTTATCACAACGGAAATGCTTCGAGTGACACATTGCTTCTGGTATGGCAATTTCTGTCAAAAACATTACGGTGTGTCCACATCCACTTTATTCACTGGATCTGTTAATGTGTGACTTCTGCTCTTCCCCAATGTCAAAATGACCGTGAAAGGAAAACTTTTTGAATCAATTCAGGACATGGAGGCAGCCACGACAGCGCAACTAAAGACACTCCCAAAAGAAGACTTCCAGAACTGCTTCAGAAAGTGTCAAGAATGATGGGATAAGTGTGTTTGAAACGAGGAGAAATACTTTGAGGTGGATTAATGGCAATGTGTCTTTTACTGTAATTATTTTTTTATTTAAACATTCACTCTATGGTTTGTTCACATCTCATATATGAGAACTCCTTGCAATACCTCTGAAATTTTTCTGTAAATCTGACACGATTCTAAATGATAAAGTTTATACATAAAAGGGGAAATACATACACTCAAGGGTTATTAATAAAGTTAAAATATTTTACTGCTTAAAAAAACATATAAATAACCTCTCAGTGCATGCTTGAATAAGCTTCAGTTTAAAAATGTTTTCTTTTCTTTTAAAAAAAAAAAAAAAGATTTTATTGGGGAAGGGGAACAGGACTTTATCGGGGAACAGTGTGTACTTCCAGGACTTTTCCAAATCAAGTTGTTGTCCTCTCAATCTTAGTTGTGGAGAGCACAGCTCAGCTCCAGGTCCAGTTGCCATTGTTAGTTGCAGGGGGCACAGCCCACCATCCCTTGTGGGAGTCAAACCGGCAACCTTGTGGTTGAGAGGACATGCTCCAACCAACTGAGCCATCTGGGAGCTCAGTGGCAGCTCAGTTCTAGGTGCCGTGTTCAATCTTAGTTGCAGGGGACGGAGCCCACCATCCCTTGTGGGAGTCGAGGAGTTGAACCACCAACCTTGTCGTTGAGACCCCCGCGCTCCAACCGACGACTGAGCCATCTGGCCACCCGGGAGCTGAGCTGCAGCTCATTGACTTCATTCTACTTGCAGAGGGCGCAGCTCGCTGGCCCATGTGGGAATTGAACCGGCAGCCCCATTGCCCAGAGCTTGCGATCTAACCAATTGAGCCACCCATCTGCCCTATTTTCTTTTTACTTTAAAATTCTATCAAATCCAGTAAATAAAATTAAATAATTAAGAAATCTAAAAATATATAAATAAATAAATCTTGATCAATCCAGTCATTAGAATGAGCTAGACAGCAATGACTTTTGCCATAAATGAAACAAATTTTGTAGAGATAGAAGAGATTTAAATTAGCCTAAAGTACTTTTTCACTGTTGAGTAAATAGTAAAAAAAAAAATTAAATTTTCAACTACTTCCTATATTCCTAACTTAAGAGAACACATGCATTTTCCTGCTAGATGTACTCCATATTTTTTTATGACTCCCAACAGTTTTTTTTTTAAAAATGTCTTTCAGATGGATACTAGATTTATTGGGGTGATCACTTCATAATTTATACGAATGTCTAATCACTGTTGTACAGTTAGAACTAATATAATATTGTTTGTCAACTGTAATTGAAAAATAAAACAATTATTTAAAAATTGTCTTTCACTTATGAAAAACTGTATTCACAAGTAAGAATGTCTCTTCAGACTACATCCAATTTGGTAAGGAAATGATGTAAGTAGTGACTAGAATTATGACATGGTGAACATTCCTTTGCATCTGTGTTACCACAGTGATGTAGAACCACAATAGGAAATTTCATTTGGAGTGCTTGCCTAATTCCAAGAGGTTTCCTCTTGAGTATCCCCTTCTCCATGCTCAAAAAATCATATTTTACTTTCTGATTTTTCTCCAAGTGATTATGGAATCAAAGATCTGGACTATTAGACTATATTTTGTCATTTGGTGCCATCTTCATATGCAGTATTTGAAATTGGAAAGTATTTTAAATGTAAGGGTTTGGGCTTGAAGCTTTGAAGCTTTGGCTTATGTTTAAGATGTTTGGTTTCAGTATTTGAAAGAGTTAAGGTAAATATGTGCCTATTATTTTTAAGGGATCTAGTTAATTCTTACAGCCTTCTAAGCAATACACAGTCTTATTTGGCAGGTTAACATCATAGATTGGAAATTAACTGAACTTGATCTGAGTGGATCAAATGACCAGTGACTTGTTTAATTAAACCATTCTTCACACTGTGAAATGGAGCTATCTTTGTCTTCATGAGTAAAGTCTTGACTCCAAATTTTATAGTCTTTCATTATGAAAACCAATAATTATTTTGAAATGTTGCCATAAAACAATTTCAGTTAAGTAAACATTTCTAGAGAGAAAACTATTTAAGATAGCTTTTTTCTCAGAAGTATTACATCAGGTTTTGTCGTTTAAAATCACTACTTTGACTTCGTTTGATTAATCTAAGATTTCACTTTCTTAGAAACCATTTAGTGTGAAAGCCAATCTTTTCAGACATGACTGATCCATGGGTTTGCACTTACTCTTACTGAAATACCTCCTATAGCTCCAATTATCTAGGAATTCCATGTATCAGGTAAGGGTAGTTTTGCGCTTTTTTTCATCCTAACTGGTCAAAATTTTCTTAAATTCAGTATCAGCTTTTATGTATAAAAATTGTGTCACTTTTTATTTTTTTTTATTTTTTTAAAGATTTTATTGGGGAAGGGGAACAGGACTTTATTGGGGAACAGTGTGTACTTCAGGACTTTTTTTCAAGTCAAGTTGTTGTCCTTTCAATCTTAGTTGTGGAGGGTTCTGTTCAGCTTCAAGTTGTTGTCGTTTCAGTCTTAGTTGTGGAGGGCGCAGCTCAGCTCCAGGTCCAGTTGCCATTTTCTAGTTGCAGGGGGCACTGCCCACCATCCCTTGCGGGACTGGAGGAATTGAACTGGCAACCTTGTGGTTGAGAGCCCACTGGCCCATGCGGGAATCGAACCGGCAGCCTTCGGAGTTAGGAGCGTGGAGCTCTAACCGCCTGAGCCACTGGGCCGGTCCCACTTTTTATGATTGGTCACTTAGTTTAGATGTTTTTAGTCTTTTCACCAACATCAGTTTATCTTCCTTGTAGACTTTTTAAACTTGCTTGAGAGACCTTTAACACTAGCTTAGGCCACATAGAACCTCCTTTTGTATTGATTTAGCTTCCTTTTCAGCCTCTTTTGATTAGCTCAAAAGTCCTGGTATTGTGTCTTAAAGTTTATACTACCCACAGTTTCTTTTGATGAATGGTTTAAAAATATGACTCTAATGCATACTAACGTTTCTTCATATTTATTCATAGGTGTGAGTTCAATTTTCTAATTTTTAAAAGTATCATTTTGATTAGCAGTGACCGCTACATATAAGATTGGTCTCAAGAAAGAGACGGTGTAGTTTAGATTTAGCATTTACTCATTTAAAATAGGCTATTCAAGAAAAGTTTTATCTACATACATAATGTGAAAAGATCACCTAACTTTTCTTTGGAGTTTAAGAATGGGCAAATATTGTACTTCTAGCTTATAATTTTGTTTGATATCATGTCAAGGAACTGAGATTATAATGACCTCATTGAAATTTAAATTACTATTTTTTATTAGATGGAGAGGTTTCATCTGAACACCACTGATGGAACACAGTATACCACTAATTTTTCACAAGTGATGGCTCATCCCAAGAGATATACCGGGTGGAATTCTTGTCCTCAATACTGGATACAACAAGTATGTATGAATTTTACATTCAGATAAGTTTCATTTTCTTTTTTTTTTCTTTTTTTGCAGGGTTTCTTTTTTATGGGGGGAGTTGGTCTTTCCACATCAATATACCTATTTTCTATGACCTTTCTATATATGTGGGTGGGAGAGGACCTGTTCCTATTTATGGGTATTGAATTTGTCATAAGTGACAATGAACCCAATTGTACTTTTGCCCTTGAGCATCACAAGTCCTCAATAATTAGTCTGATGTTTTTCAAAAGGGCAATAATGATTTTTCACAGGTTAATTAACAGAAAAGTATGTCATCAAAGAATGGTTTATTTCTAGATTATATTGGTACAGGTTAACCCAGGAGAAACACTCACCATCAAGTCTCATGATGGGAACATTCAGAACATTCAAGGTCAGTAAAAGTATAAGTAAATATATGTGTTGTTTGATACCAAATAGAGTGAATTTAAATATTATTATAGTATGAAATGACTTTATTAGCAATCTATTCCACTAATATCCTTTCCTGTTTGAGCCAGATTAAATGCTTTTAAATTTATACATTCTTCACAGAGCATAGTATCAATAGAACAACCAGGGATCATCTTGCTAGTCTCACTAAAGAACTTCATGTAAGGTACTTTTAAAAATTGAAAATTAATTGAAGAATTGCATTTCAAAAAGTCCAGATTTTGGAGATATTGACAGCCCTGATAGTTTTACACTTCTCCTATAGGAGGTGACTGCTGAGGACTTCAGACAGTTCATTCATTCATACATTCTTTTGCCTTTTTTAAAAAATTATTTTGTATATGTATCCATTACAATTGACATTAAATATTATATTAGTTTCAGGTGTACAACAAAGTGGCTAGACATTTATATAACTTACAAAGTGATCCCCCAATAAATCTAATACCCACCTGACACCATACGTAGTTATTAAATATTGACTATATTCTCTAGATTGAACTTTACGTCCCTGTGACTTTTGTAATTGGCAATTTGTACTTCCTAATCCCTTCACCTTTTTCACCCAGCTCCCCAACCCCCTTCTGTCTGGCAATAATCAGTTTGTTCTTTGTATCTACATTTTTTTCTGTTTTGCTTGTTTACTTTGGTTTTTGATTTTTGGGTTTTGTTTACGTTTTTAATAACTTTATTTTTCAATTTCAATTAAAGTTGGCATACAATATTATATCAGTTTCAGGTACATAAAATAGTGGTTAGACATTTATATAACTTACAAAGTGATCACCCCAATACATCTAGTACTCATCTGACACCATACTTAGTTATTACAATATTATTGACTTATACTGTACTTTACATCCCCATGACTTTTTTTAAAAATTTTATTTTATTAAATTTATTGGTGTGACAATTATTAGTAAAATTACATAGATTTCAGGTGTACAATTCTGTATTACATCATCTATAAATCCCATTGTGTGTTCACTACCCAGAGTCATTTCTCCTTCCATCACCATATATTCGATCCCCCTTACCCTCATCTCCCACCCCCCACCCCCCTTACCCTCTGGCAACCACCGGCAGTAAGAAAAGATGATATAGGAACATTTGTGACAACATGGATGGATCTTGAGAGTGTAATGCTGAGCGAAATAAGTCAGACAGAAAAAGCAGAGAATCATGTGATTTCACTGATATGTGGTATATAAACCAAAAGCAACAAAAGAACAAGACAAACAAATGAGAAACAGAAACTCATAGACCCCATGACTTTTTATAACTGCCAATTTGTACTTCTTAATCCCTTCACCCTTTTTACCCATCCTTCCAAATCCCCTCTCATCTGGCAACCATCAAAATGTTCTCTGTATCTATGAATTTGTTTCTATTTTGCTTGTCCATTTATTTTGTTTTCTTTTTTAGTTCCACACATAAGTGAAATCATATGGTATTTGTCTTTCTCTGTTTGACTTATTTCACTTAGCATAATACCCTCTATGTGCATCCATGTTGTTGCAGGTGACAAGATTTCATTCTTTTTGATGCCTGAGTAATATTCCATTGTATATATGTACCTCTTATTCTTTATCTGTTCATCTGTTTATGGACCCTTAGGTTGTTCCATACCTTGGCTATTGTAAATGATGCTGCAGTGAACGTATAGATCCATGTGTCTTTTCAAATTTGTGTTTTGGGTTACTTTGGATAAATACCAAAGTGGAATTATTGGGTCCTTCTTTGTCTCTTATTATAGCCTGTGTTTTAAAGTCTATTTTACCTGGTATAAGTATTACTACCAGAGATTTTTGTTGTTTGTTTCGATTTTCATGAAATATCTTTTTCCATCCCTTCACTTTCAGTCCATCTGTGTCTTTAGATCTGAAGTGGGTCTCTTGTAGGCAGCATAAGTATGAGTCTTGTTTTTTTTATCCATTCAGCCACCCTGGTCTTTTGATTAGGGCATTTAATCCATTTACATTTAAACTAATTGTTGATACCTATGTTATTGCCATTTTATTACTCACATTTTTTATCTTTTTTTTTTCTTCTTAAAGAGTTACTTTAACATTTCTTACAATACTGGTTTGGTGGTGATGACTCCTTTAGCTTTTTCTTGTCTGAAAATCTCTTTATCTGTCCTTCAATTCTAAATGATAGCTTTGCTGGGTAGAGTAGCTTGTTTCAAGGTCCTTGCTTTTCATCATTTTGAATATTTCATGCCAATCCCTTTTGGCCTGCAAAGTTCCTGTTGAGAAATCAGCCGACAATCTTATGAGGGCTCTCTTATAAGTAACTAACTGCTTTTCTTTTGCTGCTTTTAAGATTCTCTCTTTGTCTTTAACATTTGGTATTTTAATTATGATGTGTCTTGGTGTGGGACTGTTTGGTTTCATCTTGTTTTGGACTCTGTACTTCCTGGGCTTGTATGTCTTTTTCCTTTGCCAGGTTAGGGAAGTTTTCCATAATTATTGGTTCGAATAGGTTTTCAGTTTCTTACTGTCTGTCTTTTCTTTCTGGTACCCTATGCCCTATGATGTGACTTGTACACTTGATGTTGTCCCAGAGACCCCTTAAACTGTCCATTTTTTTTGGATTATTTTTCTTTTTTACGTTCTCTTTTGGTGTTTTCTTCTACCTTATCTTCTAAATCACTGATTCGATCCTTTGCTTCGTCTAATTTACTGTTGATTCCCTCTGATGTATTTCTCATTTCAGTTATATTCTTTGTTTCTGACTGGTTCTTTTTTATGTTTTTTTTAATCTCCATTTTTATGTTTCCTATCTCTTTGTTGTAGTTCTCCCAGAGATCATTGAGCATCTTTATAACCAGTGTTTTGAACTCTGTGTCTGGTAGATTGCTTGTCTCCATTTTGTTTAGTTCATTTTCTGGAGTTTTCTCCTGTTCTTTTATTTGGGACATTTCTTTTTCTCCTAATTTTGACTGCCTTCCTGTGTTTGATAGGTAGATCTGCTACATCTCTCAGTCTTGGCAGGGTGACCTTATGTAATCAGTGTCCTGTGGGGCCCAGTGGTGCAGTCTTCCTGGTCACCTAAGATGGGTGCTCCAAGGGGGTCCCTTGTGTGGGATGTGTGAGTGCCCCGTTGTAGTTGAACCTTGATTGCTGTTGGCGTGTCAGTGGGTGGTATTAACCCTGCAGCTGACTGACAGTGAAGATTGACCATGACTACAGTGGATGAACTGTTATGTGGCAGCTGACTCCACAGTGAGATTCATTATAAGGGGGGCTCTGGTGGTTCCTGAGTACACCCTTTGTGTGTGTTTGTGGAACTAATTGGATGGTGCTCTGGTATGGCTACCAGGTGAATTCTTTCTGAGGCCTCTTGGGAGGGGCTCCAGTGCAGGCCCAAGTTGTCTGTTTCCAGCCTAGAGTCACTTGGTAGGAGCTACAAAGTGATCTGTAGTTGGTAGCTGCCTGTGCTGGACTTGAAGGAGCCTGTGAGAGTCTATGCTGTGAACCAAGGCTGGCTGCCACTCGTACCAAGATGGAGGCCACTTAGCAAGAGGTACCAGGCACACAAAGGCCAGGTGCTGCTTGTTTGGGGTTTGTGGACCGTTCAGAGATTTTAGGGAAGTCTGCCTCAGGCAAGGATGGGTGCTTGTGAGGAACAGCTGCTGAAAGAGGTTCAGGCCTCTGCATGAGTTGGGTAGTGTGGTTCTCAGGGAATCACTAGGGTGGGGTGAGTGGTGTTAGCCAGTATGATGAATGGGAGGAGGGCTTAGGAAAGGACGGATGGCACCTGCCAGCACTTAATATCCCAGCCAGAGCTGTCCCTGCAGCCCTTGCCCTGAAACCAGATAATTCAGTTCCTCCCCATGTTATACCTGAGGCTTTATGAGGTGCTGCCTCAGTGCTGGAGGTCAGAGCAAGGGAGTCCATCAGCAAGTACATCTGTGCACAGGCCCTTTAAGAGTAATGCTTGGGTCTCCAGCAGCCTTCCGTCTCACCTGGACAGAATTCCTGCTGATTTTCATAGTCAGATGCTGTGGGGCTTCCTCTTCCTGGCACTGGTGTTCTGGGCTGGGGAACCCAGGGTGGGGCTGGGACCCTATGGTCCTGAGAGGGGACCTCCACAGTCGAGATATCCTTCCTGATTTTTAACTGCTACGAGTCAGTGTGGGACCAGCCCATTCCATATCTCTGCCCCTCCTACCAGTCTTGCTGTGGCTTCTTTATTTCCATTCATATATTCTACAAGTATTTCTTAGTTCCAGCACAATACTAGACATTTAAAATATAACACTATATGGGAAGGGGGGAAATTATATATAAATAATTTTCTGTATATATGTACATATACATATATAGTAAATGTGTAGCGTATAGAATTGCTTCAGTAATTAATATGAAATTAATAAGTATTTACTTCATATACGATTTATTAATGATTATTTCAAAGTGATATGATTGTTTCTATTTTTATGCCAATTATTTTGTATCCTAAAGTGATTTTGAGCTATATCTCAAAATTTCTTAAAACATTATCATTTAGCAATGGATTCCATGTGGCTGCTATACAAAGTTGATCATGAACTCATTTATTTTCCCCCATTATTAAAATTAAATTACCATTCTAGGATGTGAAAGCCACATATATTTTTAAAACTAAACAGTAATTATAATAATTTTCAGGTAAAGAAAAGAATGATGACATATACAAGTATCCATTCTGTGTTGTATTTTTAGTTTCTATGCAATTGTATGTTTAAGGTGTAAGACTGCCCACTATAAACGTAGGATATCACATGAATAACATTAGGTCCCTCTCTATAAAATGCTGTTTTTTAAAAATTATTTCACTTTACTATGTGTTGTTGGAGAAAAGCCTTAAAACGAAAATTGATTTAAGTTTTATTAAGAAATATATTTTACAGTACAGAGTAAAACTTCTATTACTTAATTTGTAACCATTTTAGGTGGGAAAGAATGGGTAAGTACAGTACAATTATACTGGAAAGTTGATAGTTAATTTTTATTGGCAGTAAAATTTGCTAACATTTTTATAATATAAATTTTACCCAATCCTCATTATGTGTGTCAGTTATTTTTCATCAAATATGATGAATTTGCACTGATTCATCTACATTCTTACCTAGTCTCCTTTGCAAGTAAACAACATACACTTTGAAAATGGCTGGTTATTGTTACAGCTTGGAGCTGGTTTTCACTGTGCAAAGTTAAATGGACTGTTTAAAGTTACTAAAGAATTTATTAATAATTCTCTTTTAGGACCCGCAGATGTACCTTTGATGTCACCAAGTGGTACTTTGCCACTAATATATCTTCCTCCTGGTTACACGTCTCAGGTATACTACCGTGGTTTTATTTAGTGTTTAGCACTACATTATCAGTTAATTTTTATTATGTCACTATATGATAAGAGAACTTCCAGAATACTATTTATTTATTTACTTTATTGTTATCATCATTGCTAAAAAGCAATTTCAGTGATGGTTAACCAAACCTCGCTTATGTTGCCTTATTCATCTTATGAATCTGTATCTTGTCATATTAATTAATCCTCCATTGTTTTTGTTTCTGAGTACTTTAACCAATCTTATGCATCTATTACAATTGCTACAGTAATGGCTTCTGATAGTGTGTGGGATTTAGTCCCTAAAACTACTTAGTATCTTCAGTTCAACAGTATTTCTTTTTTTTGTTAGTATTAGGTTGGTGCAAAAGTAATTGCAGTTTAAAAGGTAAAAAATAATTGCAAAAACTGCAATTACTTTTGCACCAACCTAATAAAACTATATAGATTTCAAGTGTATAATTCTATAATGCATCATCTATGTATTGCACTGTGTGTTCACGACCCAGAATCAGTTCTCCTTCCATCACGATATATTTGACTCCATTTCCCTCTTCTACCACCTCCTCCTCCTCCCCCTTAACTCTGGTAACCACTAAACTGTTGTCTGTGTCTATGAGTTTTTGTTTCTTTATTCGTTTGTTTTGTTCCTTTGTTGTTTTCAGTTTTATATCACACATATCAGTGAAGTCATGGTTCTCAGCTTTTTCTGTCTAATTCATTTCACATGGCATAATCTCAAGATATATCCATGTTGTTGCAAATGATACTATTTAATCTTAAGACAGAGTAGTATTCCATTGTGCGTATATACCATATCTTCTTTATCCAATCATCTATCGAAGGACACTTTGGTTGTTTCCATGTCTTGGCCACTGTGAATAATGCCGCAGTGAACATCAGAGAACATATATCTTTACAGATACATGCTTTCAGATTATGGAAGTAGATACTCAAGACAGGGATTGGGTCATATGATAATTCTATTCTTAATTTTTTGAGGAACCTCTGTACTGTTTTCCATAGTGGCTGTACCAATTTACATTATAACCAGCATTGTATGAGGGTTCCTTTTTCTCCCCAGCCTCTCCAACACTTGTTATTATTTGTCTTGTTGATGATAGCCATTCTAACAGGTGTGAGGTGATATCTCGTTGTTTTGATTTGCATTTCCCTAATAGCTAGCAAAATTGAGGATCTTTTCATATATCTGTTGGCCGTTTGTATGTCTTGTTGGGAGAAGGTTCTGTTCATGTCTTCTGCCCATTTAATTGGATTGTCTGTCTTTTTGTTGTTGAGTTGTATGTGTAACTTATATTTTGGATATTAGCCCTTTGTTCGAGGCATTGTTTGCAAATATCTTCTCCCATTTGGTTGGTTGCCTCTTTGATTTGTTGATGGTTTCTTTTGCTGGCAGAAGCAATCCACCTCAAAATCCCAATAGCATTTTTTTTTAAAGAAAGAGAACAAAAAATCATCAGATTTTTATGGAACTGCAAAGGACCCCGAATAGCCAAGGCAATCCTAAGAAAAAAGAATACTGCTAGAGGTATCACACTCCCTGACTTCAGTTTATACTACAAGCAACAATATCAAAACAGCATTGGCAGAAAAACAGACACACAGACCAATGGAATAGAATTTAAACCCAGAAATAAGTCCACATAAATATGAACAGATGATTTTTGACAACGGAGCCAAAAACATACAATGGAGAAAAGAAAGCATCTTCAATAAATGGTGCTGGGTGAACTGGAAAGCCATGTGTAAAAGAATGAAAGTAGACGGCTATCTGTCACCATATACCAAAATTAACTCAAAATGGATCAAAGACCTTAACATAAGACCTGAAACAATAAACTGCATAGAAGAAAGCATAGGTATTAGACTTAGGGACCTTGGGTTCAAAGAGGATTTTATGAATTTGACCTCAAAGGCAAGGGAAGAAAAAGCTCAAATAAATGAATGAGACTATATCAAACTAAACAGCTTCTGCACAGCAAAAGAAACTATCAACAAAACAAAGAGTCATCCAACCAAATGGGAGCAGATAATTTCAAACAATGCCTCTGATACCTGGCTAATATGCAAAATATACAAGGAACTCACAATTCAACAACAAAAAGACAAACAATCCAATTAAAAAATGGGCACAGGACTTGAATAGACATTTCTCCAAAGAGAACATACAGATGGCCAATAGACATATGAAAACAGGCTCAACATCACTAATCATCAGAAAAATGCAAATAAAAACCACAATGAGATATCACCTCACACCTGTTTGAACGGCTATCACCAACAAGGCAAATAATAACAAGTGTTGGAGAAGCTGTGGAGAAAAAGGAACCGTCGTACACTGTTGGTGGGAATGTAAATTGGTACAGCTGCTATAGAAGGCAGTGTGGACGTTCATCAAAAAATTAAGAATAGAATAACCATATGACCCAGCAATCCCCTCTCCTGGGTGTATACCCAGCAAATCGGAAAACATTTACTGGTACAGGTATATGTGCTCTGATGTTCATTGCAGCTTTATTTATGGTGGCCAAGACATGGAAACAACCAAAGTGTCCTTCGATAGATGATTGTATAAAGAAGATGTGATATATATATATATATATATATATATATATATATATATATATATATATATATATGGATTATATGGATTTACTACAGTCCCCCATTGAAAAGTGTGTAGATTGTTTCCAGCCTTTTGTGGTTACAAACAATATTGTAATGAATAATCTTGTACATTTATTATTCCAGATTTGTGAAAATACATCTTCAGGATAAATTCCTCCACGTAGAAATGCTGGGTGAAAGGGTATATGCATATGTGTTTTTGTTAGATATTGTGAAAACAGATAATTCCATTTAGAATGAAATGATATTATGTTGACCTATTTACTGTGTTCTTGATCTTCACAGCTGTGCAATAGAAAAAAAACATATCTCTAGTATTAAAAACTTCTGAAGTCATGGAATATCTTATTAATGTCTATATGTATATACATACATACATGTATATATGTACACACATATATATGTATATATGCACACATATATGTGTATATATATATGTACACACACATACTATTCTGGCATAAGAAAAGATGAAATAGTGCCATTTGGGGCAACATGAACGGATTTTGAGATTATTATGCTAAGCAAAATAAATCAGACAGAAAAAGTCAAGGACCATATGATATTACTGATATGTTGGATATAAAACTGAAAGCAACAAAGAAACAAGATGAGCGAATAAAGAAAGAAAAACTGATAGATACAGACAATAGTTCAGTGGTTATCACAAGGTAAGGAGTGAGGGGGATGGTAGAAGAGGCAAAACATGGTCAAATATATGGTGATGGAAGGAGAACTGACTGGGTGGTGAACACACAATGTGATATATAGATGATGTATTGGGACTATGGGAATATATCAAGCAAATTGCAATATTTCATCTTTTCCTATGGCCGAGTAAAAATCCATTGTATACACCACATCTTCTTTATCCACATCTTTATCCAGTCATCTATCAAAGGATACTTTTGTTGTTTCCATGTCTTGAACACCATGAATAATATTGCAATGAGTTGTAAGACTACAAATGGCATTTTTTTTAAAATTCCTCAAATATTTATCAAACAACTAAAATGGACAGGGAGGTATGGCTCCTATAGACATTAAGATATTCCATGACTTCAGAATGTTTTATATTAGAGATATGTTTTTTTTCTATTGCACAGCTGTGAAGATCAAGAACACAGTAAATAGGTCAACATAATATCGTTTCATTCTAAATGGAATTATCTGTTTTCACAATATCTAACAAAAACACATATACATATACCCTTTCACCCAGCATTTCTACGTGGAGGAATTTATCCTGAAGATGTATTTTCACAAATCTGGAATAATAAATGTACAAGATTATTCATTACAATATTGTTTGTAACCACAAAAGGCTGGAAACAATCTACACGCTTGTCAATGGGCGACTGTAGTAAATCCATATAATAAAGTACTACGTAGCTGTGTGAAACAAATGGGGAGGCCCTATGTACTGATGTAGAAAGCTTTTCAAGATATATTGCTAAGTGTGAAAAGCAAGGTACAGAACAGTATAAGTAATGCTAGCTTTATGTAATAAAATGAAGGAAAAATAAGAATTTTATTACTATTTGCTTGTATAGGTATAAAGAAATTCGGGAAGGATTCAGAAGAAAATAAGAACAATAGTTGTCTACTGGGAGGGCACTGAGCAGATAAGGGTTGGTAGGGAAATTTTTCGTGTACACTTTTCTATACTTTATGGTTTTGAACCATGTTAATATATTGTATATGGTCAAAAAGTACCTTTTTAAAAGCTACACTTGTGAGGAAAAGGAAGACTTATCTTGCCTCCTGCTTGATATAGTTTCACTTTATTGATTTTTCATCCTTTTGGGTGTTTAAATTAAGAGCACAGGATATAAATGTAAAACTTGGTAGGAAAAATACTGGTTTTACAGATTCTAATACGTTTATATGATTCTGTCTTCCATTTTAGGTAGTGGAAGAAAATGGGATTCGCAAAATCATTATTGTGCCTCAAACAGTTGACTGTCAGATGATCGTGCCTGCTCCTGTACCACAAATATCACACTTTATCACGCCAGCCTCTCCTCTGTATCCACCAGCGGCTCAACTGATCTATCCCACAGCTCAAGGGGACTTTCCACCACCTTACATCCAAGAGCCTGTGCCAGAGCAGCTGTTGCCACCACCCCCACTACTGCTGCCGCCACCACCACCGCTGCCGCCACCACCACCACCACCACCACTGCCGCCACCACCACCACCACCAGCAACATTTATATACCCCGAGCAGCATGGTAGTATATAATTTTCTTAAACAGGAAATATTTTTGATTTATTAAAATTAACAGCTTTGGGCAGTTATTAAAATGAAAAAAGTAAAAGATAGTAAATTTTCCATGAATGGTTGCATTTCATGCATGTATATTAGAATTGATGACAATAAGTACCGTTTGTGTCTTAAGCAAAATGCTCATAAGCAGAATTTTTAGAAAATTTTTTTCTACTTTGGTATAGTATGTGATTATGCCGTTTATTTTTACTGATTGGATCTGTAAAATCATAAAAGAATATTTTGATTGTTAATGCCAAACAGTGGGTACATAAAAGACAATTGAACGATCAACATTGCAATTATCTTAGGACCTTAAAATTTTGAAGTATAGATAGATACTCTTTTGGAAAACACTTTGTATTTGTTCATGTTTTTCTTTCTGTACATATCAATACATTATAAAAATACACATTTAATATCTGTATTAAAACAAAATGGGAATTTTTAAAAATAAAACATGGCTTTTCAGCACTTTCTGTTGGTTTGAAAAAAGATTTAAAAGACCTTGAGATATGTAATTATTATAATTATTAAACAGTATTCCATTGTCTCTTTTAGAAACCTATTCCCGTGGAAGAACAAATTACAACCAACCTGATGAAAGGGCTGCTAAAATGAAAGAACATATGAAGAAAAAAAAGAGAGAACTCCGAGTTGGTAGACATAGGAATAACTATATGTTTAATAACACCTCTTTGCTGGTGAACAAAACTAATGATATTTCCAATGTTCCTGATGCTCCAAGTACTTACACTGTGGACAATGCTCCATGCAGCTATACTGTTGACAGTACTTCAAGTACCCACACTGTGGACAATGCTCTGCAAACCTACACTGTTGACAACACTTCAAGGACCTGTGCTGTGAACAATGATCTGAACATTTACACTGCTGACAATACTCCCAGTATTTACACTGTTGACAACCCTGTAAACACTTGCATTGCTGATAATGCTCCCAGCAATATTTCCCCTGACCATATTCCTAGTACTTCCACCACAGACACTGCTCTGCACCCTTCCACTACTGATAGTGTCCTGAGCCCTTCCAGCACGAATTATACCCCCAAGACTTCCACCTCTGACTGTACACCTGTACCATCACCTATTGACAGTACTCCAAGGTCTTCCATTGCTGACAATGCTCCCAACACTCCAATCTCTGAAAGTGCTCCCTGCACTTCTGCCACTGATGGTGCTCTCAGTACTTGCAGTGCTGCCAGCACTTCTAACACTGCCAGTGCTCATGTTGATATTAGTCATGGAAAGAAACAGAGTTCTATGGGAAACAGAAATATCAAGCAGAAACCAGGTGGAAAACGAAGCAAGAGCCCATCATCAAATGAAGCAGAAAAAGGTAAGGTCAGAAGTTTGGTTTTGCTCCCAATGAATAAGCATCCTAATGTTTAGGAATCTCAGGGTATTTAAAATATTTAGGTGCAATTTTCTGCTTCCATTTCCTCATCTTCATTGTACCCCTATCTCTAAATTCTTAATGAGACCACAAGTAGGAAGCCTTTTTAAATCATGCACAAATGTCCATCTTCATTCAAAATGTGCCAAGTATTATATGCACACCACATAATTTTTTTTAGTTGCTTGTTAGTGAAACATTGGAAATTATAGTCCTAACACATTCATGATTTTACTTAAATTGGGAACTTTTAAAATTTTTTTGTTTGAGTTTGTTTAATAGTATACACATTAGACCACTCTCTTCTTTTAAAACTTTTAATGTAAATTGCTACTAGGTGTTTAGTAGATTTCTTGGTGATGATGTATTTGTAATTGTATAATAGACGTCTAACTTATTTCTCTTGTTTTTGCCAATGTGATTTGTTTGGGGTGCTTTTTTTTTTACTTATAGAATGCAAAGCAGAACATGGAAAGTCATACTGTTTCAGCATTGAGAAACCTATAGTAAGTAAAGTGAATACTTAATATTCCTTTTAATTTACTTTGTCACTCTAAAACATGCAAATTCACTGATATTTTTCTCTAGTACAGTTATAACTTGAAGCCTTTACCTGGTTAAAATTTCATAATCTCTTTTAGCCATTCAATATATAAAGATCCAATGTGGCATTGCTAAAGATAGTATTAATGGCTCATTGTTTAATCACAGTATTTAAGTACCTAATATGAGGGAAAAGATATACAGAGGGTGCCAAAAATGTATATACATTTTAAGAAAGAAAACCTGTATTAAAATTGTAATACTTAATATTTATTGATAACAAAAGATGAATACAAGTCACATTTGACTTCTGCAATTTCAAAAGGTGCTCAAAGTGGTTACCATCATCGTCCAGACACTTTTGATTACTGCGAGCTACTGCTTGAGCAACATTGACCGAAGTGTCCACTTGTATACATTTTTTGGCACCCCCGGTACTTAACATCAAATGAGACTTAGGGAAAGATTATATCATAAATTACAGATTATAAATTTAAGAGTCCTACTTGAATTTTTGTCATTTATTTTAGGTTTCTGATATTCAAACAAGATCTGCTGTTGTTTCATGGAAACCACATGTTTTTGAGAAATGTGATCATACTAAATCTCCTGTAACATTTGAATTGGCAATATCTAACAGTGGTAAAAATGGAAAATATAAAAATGTGTACATGTAAGTCTCTTTAATCATCTCTTATTTCTTATTCAATTTAAATATGCTATCTAAACATATAAACCTCTAGGCTGAGTCTGAAAGATTTTTGTGCAATATTTTCCAAGCTTTAAATGCAATTTTCTACAGAAACAGTTTTATAAATAAATGATGGTAAGTTGCCAGGTCAGTCCACAAAATTCATTGAATCATAAATATGTTAAAGCTGAGGGGGACCTTAAATATCAACTAGTTCATTCTCTTAGATTACAGCTTTTCTATTTGACAAGTTTAGACTCAGGGAAGAAAAGTTTCCCTCCAGTTCTCCCTTATCTTTTTTGATCTTAGGTCATTTTAAGGAAGCAGAAAGTGTCACACGATGGTAGGTCTTTGGGTATACAAGCAAGATATGTACATTGCAATAGAAATTTAAGATTTGGGATCTCCTGAGAATTTCATTATATGCGTTAGTTATAAAGCGGAGCTATGATAGTAACAGGATGAGCTTAGGAATGTGCTCAGAAGACAGAACCAGAACCAGGGAGGATACAGTGCAGGACACAGCAAGAGCATACCCAACCACTTCCAACAGCTTCTCAACTGAAGAGGGACATACAATCTGAAAGAGAGCAAGCTGAGAGGAGAGACACAGTAGAAAGGAAATTCCAAGTGGGGAAGAAAGAGAAATTCCTTTGCTCATCAAACAACTAGGCAGAGAGAGACCTGGATATTTCTGTACAGCACTTTTAAAATCACAACACATTTTAAACTTTATTTGCCATAATTTGTCATCTATATTCAGAGACTCAAAGTGAAAATCTGAATCTAATTAGTTATTATATAAAGTTTTATTTCTTTTATAATTAGCAGCTAGAAAAATTTTTAAATTACAATATACAATCTTTTATATTAGATAGAGGGGTGGGAAAATGTAAAATATTATAAAAAACCGTTTATAAAATTAAGCTTCACTTTAATTTACAGGGTGGTCTTTTTCTGGTGTTATGTATTTTACAAGTCATTGTTTTTTATAAAAATATACTGGCCTATACCTCTGATCACCCTACAACCTTGAGTGGCCTTTGCTTAGCAGTAACAATCTTTTTTTTCTATTATTTTTAAAATTAAATCTATTGGGGTGACAATGGTTAGTAAAATTACATAGGTTTGAAGTGTACTAGTCTATGATACATCATCTATATATCACATTGTGTGTTCACCACCCAGAATCAGTTCTCCTTCCATTACCATACATTTGACCCCCTTTACCCTCTAATACCATCTCCCTTACCCCCTTACCCTCTGGTAAGCATGGAATTGTTCGCTGTGTGATTGAGTTTTTGTTTCATTTGTTTGTCTTGTTCCTTTGTTGCTTTCAGTTTTATATCCCACATATGAGTGAAGTCATATGGTTCTCGACTTTTTCTGTTTGGCATAGATGGATCTTTAGATTATTATGCTAAGCGAAAGAAGTAACAATCTTTTAGCTCTTTTTGGAGGCTATTTCAGGGTATAGAGCCTGAAGGAGCTCCTTAAGGTGGTAGAGTACAACTAGGTACTTATGACTGTTAGCTCAGGAATATGTAGGTTTGGGATCACAGCTACTCTATCCACTGTAGCAAATAGGTGCTCACTCCGGAAAGATTGCTCTGTGACTGAATGAATAAATTGAATGATGCATGGTGTCTTTGAGGCTTTTCATATCAATGCTATTTAAAGACAAATCTGTATTGTTATAGTGTGAAGAAGTTTCAGTGGTAAAACGATAAAGTTGCATTTCTTAAAGCTATATTAATTTGGCATACAAATGAAGAATTTTGAGTTAATATTACTTTTTTGCATTCATATAAAATGGGTTAAAATTATCTAAACTTGAAGGAGAATTGTGCTTCTTTATTAGTTGACTACATAAGATTAGCAATGTTACTTAGCTTTTAAATATGTACAAGATCTGTTATAAACAAAGGTTATCTTCACAGTGGTGATGAATTTACATTTACTCTACTTGACCTACAACCATCCATGGTCTATTTTGTAAGGTAAGAACTCCATCCTACGCAACCTTGCCCTACCCTATAGCCAGTCAGATTCCCCAGTCTATACTAGTTCACTACTTATAATTCCTGCAGCCAGCCTAGCTATACTTGCTAGCAGAGTGAGCGTTCCTTGAAGCTTCAAAGCAACCCCCTCCAAATCCAGCATTTGTTCACTTTCATTTAGAACAGGTGAGAGGGTGATTTGAGGGCCATTATCTGCAACGATCCAGCTTTATGGTATTAGATTTTTTAGATATGTAATTAGCTCCTAAGAAATGTATCTGGAAACTCAGGTATGCAGTTAAATACTTGTGTTAGGATAAATGTTTGAAAACTTACAACAATTGTCATTACATTTTTAGAATTACAACCATAAGCGACTCAGCACACAAAACTGTGTCTGAAGTGGTTAGCTTCACAACTCCAGGCTGTGAACCAGACCCTCCACTTGCACCCAAACTGATTAACCGATCCAAGTGCAGCCTGAATTTACAGTGGAAAGTAAGGATTTTACTACCAAAACCTTTTCTTTTCTTTTTTTTTTATTAAATTTATTGAGGTGACAATTGTTAGTAAAATTACATAGATTTCAGGTGTACAATTCTGTATTACATCATCTATAAATCCCATTGTGTGTTCATCACCCAGAGTCAGTTCTCCTTCCATCACCATTTATTCGATCCCCCTTACCCTCATCTCCCACCCCCCACCCCCCACCCCCCTTACCCTCTGGCAACCAAAACCTTTTCAATCAACATTTATTTTAATTTAAAAACATTCTACTTTGTCCTGAATTTTAAACATGAAATTATGCATGCCTCTTCTGACCTATTTCCCCAGCACTTTTCCTTCCCCATAATCGTCTTTCTTTTCTTTCTATCTGTATCAAGCATCAAGTAAATTGAGAAATGTCAATCAGAATTTCAATAATTAATAAAAGTTGAAGTGTCAGTTTCTACAACTTAAATTTATTTATAATTGTAGCTACCAATAAGTCTACCTCTCAATTTACTTAAGTACTAACTTTCTTCATTGCATAAAATTTGGAAGACAACAAAACAGAATTTGGTCATGTCTTATAGACTGTAAAAAATGCAGTTTAATTTCAAAATCTGGATTGCTTCAAAAACAAAATTTAAGCAAATTAATTTTACAGTAATTTCTGTCATTTTATTTATATACACATTCTTACATACACTGTGAAAAAACAGCCCCTCGTAATCTTATCTTTCTGATATTTCTAGGGTTCCAATGATAATGGTTCCAAAATAAACAGCTTCCTTTTGGAATGGGATGAGGTAAGCAGTTTTATTTTTAAAAGCACTTGTTTATAAATGATTATGAATATTATGATGAATTTCTATTGGTAGAATTTTATAATATTCTAACGTTTTGTGTGTATTAAGGGCAAAGGTGAAGACTTCAAAAGTTGCTATGTGGGTACCATGAAACAGCATAAGGTCCTCAAACTGAATGCTTCTACAAAATATTCATTCAGATTAGCTGCAAAAAATGAATTCGGCTTGAGGTACATTGAATTATTGCAATATTTAAAAGTCAAACTTTAAAAGGAAACTGAAACTAATTTTTCCATCTTTATTTTTCAGTGATTTCAGTGAAATAGTAGTCTTCTGTACATCAGGAACTATGCCTCTGACACCTTTACCACCAAAGCTAAAAGAAGCAGGAATCTGTGATTTGTCACTAGAATGGTGTGCTCCAACTAACACAAACCTAAATGACAGCCTTACTTATGTACTAGAAATGGAGAAAGCAGGATCTGTAAGTTCTCTTTTCATATGCTTTAATCTTCAACTTCAGTCTCAGGTACATTTTATATGCATTTTACAATGAAAATTTTAAATTTGATTAATTTCATTTCTACTCAATCAAACTGCATGATTCCTTAGTCTCTGTGTTTTAGATGGGACCAATGTAGAGCCAAAGTTAGGCAGGCCTGTACAGGGAGATCTAAAGGTACCCAAGTCCCTTAAAAGTGGCTATAGAAGCAGCAGCAGCCATAGCAACAGAAGAGACTGAAATGAGAGATTCAGAGAAGTGTGTTAGTTCTTCAACATTGGGCCTATCCCAGCTGACCTTGGGTGGTCACACAAACCCTCCACATACTTGTACCAGGGCAAGCCCTTTCCTCGTCTTGATTTTCTGATGTGGGTGGACAAACTGTTTCATTTCATTCTGAATTTTCAAGTCTATGCTGAATAGCCTAGTCAACTTAAAAAGCCGCTATAAATTTTATGTTGTATATATTTTACAACATTTTAAATAAAGCAACTAAGAGATTTGTTCTGTGTAAGTAATATGCTAAGTGCTTTCATGCACAGTATCTCATTCTAAAAAAATCTCATTCTTAAAAAAGAAGCCCTTTAAGGGCTTTTTCTCCATTTTTTATATAGAGAAACTGAGTTTCAGAGAGATTAAGGGACTTGTTCGCGACGACCCAGATGGAAAGTAATTTGAATTTGGAACCTGAACCCACGCCTGCCTGTTTCCTAAGTACATTGTCTTTCATTTGCAGGGATTGGGTTTTAAACCTAAATACAATGGACAAGACCTCTCGTGCACTATAACAAATCTTCAGAGAAGTACTACATATAAGTTCAGGGTATGTGGCTATAATTTATAAATTTGTATCATGTTGTAATATAAAATTATACTCCATTAGAGATAAAAATGTGTCTATTTTGGTTGAAATTAAACCTTATTTTGCATTTGGCTTTCAGAAATTTTTAGTCAAATAACTTGCTTTATAATATTATTTGCAACTTACGCACATTTTCAAATCAGGCATTTATTTCTAGTGGTAAACCAAGGTATTCTCTTTTACTCAAACAGATCTTTGCCTACAATATGGAGGGAAGGAGTAAACCCAGTGGAGAAGTAAAATATACTACCTGTCCGGATAAGCCTGGGTCCCCTAAAAAACCATACACAAAGGGAAAGATCCGTGCACACAGAGTAAAAATTGGATGGGGTAAGTAATGTTTTTGTATTTAAAATTTACCCTGTCTTAATATTAACTATTGAGAAGAAATCTTGCTCCAATTGCCCTCAGCTTTATAAAATATTCTCTTAATCATTTGTATATGAAATATTTCACCATGTAAATTAGTTTAGTTGTAAACTGCATTGTTTTTTCTAGTTCTCTATTGAGTTCTACATTGCTATCATATTAAGTCATGCATGAATAAATTACTGAACTTTATATGGGCCCTTAATATTATGGTTATTCCAAGTAAGACTATATCTAATACAGAAGCCACAATTAGGAGGACATATCAATGATAAATGTCAACTTAACAAGAAATTATATTTATAAAAATTATTTTGCCTCTAAACTGGCAAAATCAACTCTAAGGTACATATACTTAGCATTTCAGTCTCTTCAAAGAACTTTAAAATATTAACAAAATGCTTCATGTCCAATATTCCAAGTATGTAACTTGGATTATGTTATCATCTTTATTAATATCTGAATATTAATATCCTATTATGTTTCTTTTTTAATTAAAATTTATTGGGGTGACAATGGTTAATAAAATTACATAGGTTTCAAGTGTACAATACTATAATACATCATCTATATGTTGCATTATGTGTTCCCCACCCAGAGTCAGTTCTCCATGTATTTTGACCCCCTTATCCTCTGGTAACCACAAAACTGTTGTCTGTGTCTATGAGCTTTCGTTTCTTTATTCATTTGTCTTGTTCCTTTGTTGCTTTCAGTTTTATGTCCCACATATGAATGAAGTCATATGGTTCTCAACTTTTTATGTCTGACTTATTTTGTTTAGCATAATAATCTCAAGATCATCCATGTTGTCGTAAATGGCAGTATTTCATCTTTTCTCATGGCAGAGTAGTATTCCACTGTGCATATATACCACATCTTCTTTATCCAATCATCTACTGGACACTTTGGTAGTTTCCATATCTTGTCCACCGTGAATAATGCTGCATTGAGCATCGGAGGACATGTATCTTTACAGATAAATGTTTTCAGATTTTTTTTGGCAGATACCCAAGAGAGGGATTGTTGGGTCATATGGTAATTCTATTCTTAATTTTTTGAGGAACCTCCACACTGCCTTCCATAGTGGCTACACCAATCTGGATTCCCACCAACAGTGTATGAGGGTTCCTTTTACTCCACAGCCTCTCCAACACTTGTTACTGTTTGTCTTCTTGATGATAGACATTTTAACAGGTGTGAGGTGATAGCTCATTGTGGTTTTGATTTGCATTTCCCTAATAGCTAGTGAAATTGAGGATTTTTTCATATATCTGTTGACCGTTTGTATGTCTTATTGGGAGAAGTTTCTATTCATGTCTTCTGCCCATTTAATTGAATTGTCTGTCTTTTTGTTGTTGAGTTGTATGAGTTACTTATATATTTTGGATATTAGCCCTTTGTTGGAGGCATTGTTTGCAAATATCTTCTCCCATTTGATTGGTTGCCTCTTTGTTTTGTTGATGGTTTCTTTTGCTGTGCAGAAGCTTTTTAGTTTGACATAGTCCCTATTATGTTTCGTGTTTGTATTTTTTCCTCTCTGAAAAAATTTTAATTTATGAGATAACATTCCAGTGAAAGACTTCTAAGTTTATTCAAGAATAATTATAATTTTATTTCTTTCTTCAGAACCACCCGATGATAATGGTGGGACATATATTTCAAGTTACAGTTTAGAAGTTAGTGAAAATTTGGATGGTAAGACGTTGTGATTTTTATTAAGTTTTCATTTTGAAGTAATTTTGGATTTTCCTAGAAGTTGCCAAAATAGTATAGAGAGTTCTCATGTATAACTTTCACTCAGCTTCTCCTAATATTAAGATCTTATATAACCCCAGTACAATTATGAAAACCAGGAAACTGGCACTGATACAATACTATTAACTGAACCCCAGAACTTACCTGGATTTCTCCAGTTTTTGGTAAAATCGTATTTACTTACTGATCTTTTATGATTAATTCCACAGGGAATATAAATATTTAATTAGTGTAAATAGGTAATCGGACCACATTAATTTCCAAAATGGTTATTTCTTAGTATGTACATGAGATAACAGTGGGAACTCATGAAATTTATAAGCTACCTATAAATAAAAAGTTAAGTGAAATAAGTCAGAAAGAGAAAGACAAATACCATATGATCTCATTTATATGCGGAATCTAAAGAAAAGAATAAGTGAATGAACTAATCAGAGACAGTTTTGGAAACATGGAGGAAAAACAGGGGGTTGCTAGAGGGGCGGGGGGGTGGGGATAAGGGGAAGGTGAGAGGTTTTGGGAACGTATGGGGGGAGGGGGGTTCACACAGTGTGAGGGATGTAAATGATAAATGTCTAAGTTTTGCTCAGTCTTGTGCACCTGAAACTAATTAAAAAAAAAAAATTGGTACTAAAAAAATAAATAAATAAATAAATAAATAAAATAAATAAATAAATTGTATAAAATTTCTTTTATCCCTTCAGTAAATTCATGGAACATAATCTACAATGGAACCACAAGGGAATTTCTATATGATCACCTACAACCTAGTACTACATATAAACTGAGAGTCTTTTGCACTTCGCCTATAGGCCAAAGCCAGGTGAGGAAAGAGAGACGGAATAGTTAAATTGAGAACTGAAATGAACTGTATCATATTACTAAATATTTTACAAAACTGAACTTGAATTCATTATAGTCATAAGGTGTTTTGTATTTTTCTTAGCCTTCAGATATATTGACTATTCAAACACCCACTCTTTCTCCTGTATCTTGCTGTCCTTCACCTTTGAATGGTAAAGCGAAGTCCAAAGAAACCAACATTCAATGTGGTGAGGTTTCTTGTGTGATTTGAATGACTGTACCTAAATTTCTTGTTTTGTAACCTCTGATTTTTATATATTAAATGTAATTAAAGCAGAGCAAATGGTTTTCTTTTACTACAAAATCAAATAATGTTTAGAAAATTGTTTCTTGCTTGGTAATTAGAATTATAAAAATTTTTAATGTCTGGAAATTAGATTAAAAAGTGAATTGGAAAAAATTAATATAATTTGAATTCTGTTACTTATTTTCACAGTCTTCTTAAATTATTTTGTGTTATTTTAAAGAAACACCCTTAAAATTTAATATTATTTGAAAAAAAGATTGTTTATTTTGTATATTTTTATAGACAAGCTCCCTAATGGAAACTCTGATGTACCTGCAAATGTCCAAAAGGCACAAGAGATCCAAGATGACACAGAAGGGCACTCTGGCTCTGAAGGGAGATCCATAGTGAGTAAATAGGGCTGGAGTTGTCATATTGTTCAGTTGTTCCATTTGTAATTCATTTCACTTTGGATGAATATATGCTTCTACTTCCTATCAAAGTGGGGAGTGACCATGCCTACACAATAATTTGTGTGTTTGCTTATTTGTCTGTTTGTGTTTATTTGTAGTTTGGATGTCATTCAACAAATTGTGAAACTGTGCCAGGCCCAATACCTCCTTCTAAATGTGGTACACCTGTGCTTACCTGCAAAGGTTCAACCTGTGTTATTGTTAGTTGGGAAGTATGTTATCAATTTATTTTTTATTAATTTTGGTGATATGAAAGTATAATAATTGGTTTAGAAGTTTTTTTGAAAGTCTATAAGTCTAGAACTCCCTAAGAAGTCAGAGTTTAGATTAGGGTTCCACAAATTTTGACCATGGTTCTAGGTCACACTAGTGACCTGATACTAGTGCTACTAGGAAGGGTAAGACTTTGGTAATCCTGCTTTCCAGACCCTATATTTATGGAGGATAATAAACTTGGAAAACCAAATAGACAATCAATAGGTCACAAATTGAATTTTTAAAACCAAAACAAGAGATAAAAAATTAAATCAATTTATAGAACTTAGTGTTTTTTTAAGAAAACTTATTGGGAAATTTCTGGTAGTGTTTGTATATAACTCTATACTATGACACATAAGAAATGTGACTATGAGGTAATGAAGTTTAAAAAAAAACAATTTTACATCCATGTGAATATCTTCCCATTTAAACTAATCAAGCACAAAAGATAAGAATTGGCCTAGTTATTAAGCCACCTACGTATCTCTGAATTTTTCCTCCCTTTTACCCAGACTCTTAACAGAGGGCTTTTGACATTGACACCCAAGCTTTAATCTGATACTAATAAATGACAGGTCTGATTACAGCTCTGTACAAAAACCAGAGAGTACTGGTGTTTGTGTCTGATCCCATTTATCAATAGCAATATTAAGCAACATTAATATATCTAAGTTTGCTCTTTTTTAAGTAACCCATTTGAAAATAATTTTAATAAATTAAAAATAATAATTCATCAAATATGTGGGATTAGTCAATGTTTCTCTTAATTTTATTTGAGCCTTTTAATGTTATAATTATAGTTTTCTGTCTTAAGTTTAATTGTTTCTACACTTGTCTATATCTCATACCACTTAATAGATTATAAGCTATGACATTGAAAGGAACATGTAACTATCCACGGTATCTAGTAGAGTGAACACTTATAGAAAGAACTCAATTTCTATTTGTTGCATCTTTCAGATCCCTGTGTGTAATGGTGCTGAAATCACTAATTACAGACTAGAGTGGGGACAGATTGAAGAATCGATGCACTTGATTTACACTGGTCCTTGTCTGAGCTATGAAGTCAAAGGTCTTATTCCTGCAACTACATATTTCTGCAGAGTCCAGGTAATCCTAACAGTTCTTCCAATGTAATTCAGGCAGCAGCTATTAACCTATGCTATCCACATTCATGATACTGGCATCATTTCCAGTGTAGGGACCAGAAGGGAATCACAGACTTCAAAAATCTTAAATATTCCCCATATTCAGCAATAACATTCTGTGCTTCTTCACCTGGCATTTAGAGCCCCACATAATCTGGCATCTACTTTCTATTCTAATTTGATCTGCCATTATTTTCTGTATAGTTCTGTGTTTCCCAAATTTCCCTGAACTTAATAATCACCTAAAGTGCTTGTTTAAAAACACTGATTCTTACACCTCCACTCAGACCTATTGAATCAAAATTTCTATTTCAAAGAGTTGCTAATGGATATATTTAAAAAGCACCCAATATGATAATTATTACTATCAATTAGGAAAAACTACACAAACTATTTCAAACAAAAAGTTTATTCTACCACCACCCTCAAATATGCCTTGCACATTCATTCATAGTGTGTTGCCTATCTTGTCCCATAAAACCAAGCTTCTACATGAACACTTTCCTGAAAACCTTAGCTGGAAGTGATCTCTTCCTCTTCTGAACTACTAGAATTATAAGACTCATAACTTTAAGGTTTGGGGAGATAGTCCAAATTTAGAACAACCCTATATATTGTCACTGTTAAGTTAAACCATCAAATCATACGATCCCTAATATTGGGTGTCTAAGCTGCATCTCCCAGATTGCCTGTCATAACTGGAAGTTGTTTGTTTGTTTTTAAATCCTGTCAGATTTTTTGGGTGTCTTTGTTTTCTGTATTGGATAAAAGCTCTCACAATATATATTTATTAGTTAGAAGGCCACTGCAGTAGTCCACAGGATTGGTTAGCTTCTGCAGTGGGAATACTGAGATGTTAATGGATTTGAAAGATATTAAAGGTAAAAATCAATGAAATGGGTTTCTGCCAAGACAGAGTATCCCCATGTCTCCCAGGTGCTCCTCCTTACAAGTTAAAAAATCCTGAACATAACACAACAAACAAGCATAAGAAATCTCTGAATGGTGGAAAGAAAGAAAAATGTAGAAAGAAAAAGATCCTAAGGATCTTACAAAGTGAGGAACAATACAGTTGTGAGCCTTCTGGGTCTCCTTAACACCTCCCACATATCCAAAAAATGGTGTGGGAGAAGCATCTGATTCAAAACTGCCGACAGGGACAGATAGAAAAAAACCTTCAAGAAAAGCCTCTTCCCCTACCCAAGGAAAATGACTGTGAAATTGGTAGCCTAACAAGAGAAAATGTTTTGAGTATTACCCACCTTACTCCAGCCAAACATCAATGGAAAACCACACACACCCCTGTCCTTCCCCACCCTGAAATTTCAAAAGCCTGGATAGGAAGCTGACCATCCACTTCATGCCAAAAGCAAGTAACATGTTTTAATTTCTCTATCCGGGGATTTCAGTTTGGGCAGTACCAAGCAGGGAGTTAATTCTTCTATCCTCTGCCTAGCAGAAGCAGGCAGTGCTCTGCTCCCAATCCCCTGCCAACTGATATCAGTATGAGAGCTTATGATCTCCCATACCTCTCTGACAGAAGCAGGCAGTAGCACTCTATTTCCCCTGCAAGGATAGTGTTGACAGGCTGAGTCTCCACTCCCATCCACTAGCAACAAACTGAACAAGACAATGTAATTCAGGCTACTTAGCACTCTACTTTTCTCCTATTCCTGTGTCAGTGAGGCCCGTGAGAAACTGAACCTACATTTACATCTACCAATGCTGAGACTGAAATAGGATATTGGAAGCATGGCTAGTCAGCACTCAGGTAACCTCTCACCTGCTCTTAGCAAGGTCCAATGGAAAGCTTAGCCTCCATCTCTGTTCAGCATCATGGAGAAAGCTAGGTGGTGAAAGCTATCTTAATTAGCACCCCACTCCCTTACCTTGGTGTCGAGACCCACCTGGAAACTGAGCTTCCACTCCCACCCTGCAGGAACACAGAAGTGTTGGTTAATCCTCCACTGCTCCCCTCCGTGTTATCAGTAGGGCCCAGTGGGGAGGTGGGCTCACACTAATACTCAAGAGATATTGATACAGTACAAATAATTGCCCTACTTTTGCTGGAAAGATATCAAAAAGGGGCCTAGACAGGAGCTAAACATCTACCCTACCAAACCTTTGTACTATACCTCCAGAGGGATAGTGCCTACTAAACAAAATAATTAAATAAGACCCACATTCTCATTATATAATATGCAAAATGTCCAGAATAATAATTTATCATAACAAGAACTAGGAAAATCACAACTTAAATGACAAAAAACAATAGTTTCTATGATGAAGCAGAGGTTTGAATGATCTAACAAGGATTTAAGCAGCTATCAAAAAATGTTTCAAGAAGTAATTGTGAGTTACCTTGAAACAAATGAAAAAATATTTTTAAATCTTGGTAAAGAAATAGAAATTATAGAAAAGAACCAAATAGAAATTACAGAACTGAAAAATACAATAACCAAAATAAGTTTACTGGATGGGCTTGATAGTAAAGTGGAGATCACAGAAGATAGAATCAGTGAACGTAAGGAAAGATTAATAGAATATACCCAATTGGAATACCAGAAAGGATTTAGAAAGGAAACAAGAAGGTTTGGAACTACAGAAAAGAAATAACATTGAGTTTGTGTTCCAAGATGGTGATATGAACTCAACCTCCTCTCACAGACACACTAAAACTATAGCTACACATGGAATAATTCCTTATGAAGGAAACCTAGAAACTAGCTGAGCAACTTAAACATTGGGCAAATACCCACAACAAAATGGGTAGGAAAGGCTGAGATACACAATATAAACACCCCACCGAGCACAGTAACATACGATTGGAAGGGAACTCAGAACTCCCAGCTTCTCCCTGAGGAGTGAAGAATTTGGATCAAACATTGCATCCCAACTTTTAAGATTTCCACCTAAGGGTGAGCCCTGCAAACATTTCACTCTGAAAGCCAATGGGACATTCATCCACGAGACCCAGAAGACTATAGCAAACAAAGGAACAGTTCGTAATGGCCTTGCAAGGACTTCCAGAGGCTATCCCTTCAAGATTCAGCACAGACACAGTACAGAAAAATGCCCACCTCCCAGTCTTACCCTGAAAGAGGCCTATTTGCATATATTTAAACCTATATCTGAGGGTCAAGATCCTAATTTAGCACACATCTAAGGGCCAACTGCAATCGTCCTCTGGCCAATACCAGGTCACCAGAATCTCCGTGGAAGCAGCTTATGTACATGTCTGGAACCCCAGCATTTGTGGCTGCCACCCAGGTGATGAAACACTTGATGTCCTGGCTCTAGTGACCAGAAGATCTTGCATTTGCAGGGCCCAGAGTACTATAGCAAACGAAGGAGTTTTAAACTCTATCAGCACAGAGGCAGCAGTCAGAAACACCCATTTCCCCATCTTTCCCTGAAAGATGGTGATTTCCATATCTTAAAAGCTGAAGCCCGAGAGTTCAACTCCTAATGAACCTGAGTCTAGGTGCTGACTGAAATAATGACAACTCTTAGCACACCCTCAACTACTGGGAATCACTAAGAACAAGGAAGTGGCTTGCAAAATCACTAAAGTTTAAGAAAAAACAAGGACCTAGGGCCAGGCTGAACAATAAGATTGATCTCCAGCATAAGGCCACTCTTTAAGACTGGAAGAGGGGGCTGTTATACCTAATGCACATAAAAAAACATAGAGACTCAGGTAAAATGAAGAATAGAGAAATACGTTCAAACAAAAGAACAAAACAAAATTCCAGAAGTAGCCCTGCATAAATGGAAATAAAGAGATCAAAATAATTATAAAGATGCTCACCAAGGTAAGGAGAACGAAGCATGAGCTACAAGGTGTGCTAAAAAAAAAAAAAAAAAAAAAAGATGGTGGAGTGACATCATCAACTGGCAGCGTGAGGTGAGCCTCTGGAAATCTCCCCTGGAATTTACAACAAATCGAATAACTATAAGTCCACAAATGACTCCCTGAACAGCAGACAGGCAAGACGAAGAGTCTCACTACTGAATTCACCCAAAGGTGGGCAAATTGCTTGACAGGAAAGGAGGGAAAGGAGAAGTGCGGAGATGGAGCCACGGGGGCACAGGACACAGACCTAGCTCAGTGCCCCGAGCTCGCTGCATCCTGGAACTACCGCAGCTGTGGGACAGGGAAGAATTCGGACTGCTAGGGCACCGTTTATGGCCCACAGGGCTGAGGGGACAGCATATAACACGGCTGAACCCAACACTGATGGCAGAGACGATGGAGCACACACTGAGGGAAGAAGGCTGAAAATGGTGGTTCAAGGCCCTCACTGCCACAGAGAATGGAAGCCTTAGGCACTGAGATTAGTCGACCCCCCCCCCACCCTCCCAGGGCTCGCCCCCCACGAACCTGCCCAGTGCTAGAAGTGGAACAGTAGCAGTGTCGGATCAAAAGAACAGAATATTTGCAGTTCTGATAACTGTGGTCCGCAGACACAAATTCACAGCTCACCTAATTCTGGCAAAGGGGAGGGAACTGTGGAAGTAGGTCCGACTGTGGTGGTGGTCGATGCCATTGCTCAGGGCCACCTCTCACAACCCACCCTGCCCTTATCCCAACCTATCTGGGGGGATCCCTGCAGAAGTAAACAGAACTGCTGAAACACGAGGTCTGAATCTGGTGCAAGAAAAACTTTGAAACTTCAAAAGCTCTTCATATCCCCACATGGATGCTGTACCCTATGACCCAGGTGAACTGTTAACGGAGGAGAAGCTCACCTTCCAGGGAACCCCTCATTGTGTGAGAGGCTGGATTAGTGCAGACAAAATAACAGTGTGATAGAGATAAAAAGGCTACAGTTGGAGAGAAAATAAAACATTCTACCAATACGTACTGGAAAACAAAAGAAAAACCTGTTCCTATCAACCTGTTGCAGAACCCACTCCTGTAGATGTCTAGGAAGAGAAATAATAAATGACTAAATGCCATGAATAACCAAGGCAACAAGAGCTCAGAAAGAAACTGAAAAGGCTCCAGAAAATGAACTTAAAGATAAATGAAAATATGTGACTTAAATGACAGAGAATTCAAGATTGCAGTTCTGAAAAAACTCAATGAGATGCAAGAAAACACAGGAAGACAGTTTAATGAACTCAGAAACACAATCAAAGAACAATATGAACATTTTAACAAAGAAATTGAAATTTTAAAAAGAGCCAAATAGAATTTCTGGAGAATAAGAACTCAATAGAAGAAAGTAAGAATGAAATAACCAGCTTAGGTAGAAGAGTTGACCAGATGGAGGAAAGAATCAGTGACATCGAAGATAGAAACCTGGAAATTACATGAATGGAAGAAGAAAGAGACTTGTGACTTAAAAGAAATGAAAGAACTCTACAACAACTTTCTGACTCCATCAGAAAGACCAATATAAGAATAATGGGCATACCAGAAGGAGAAGAAAGAGAGAAGGGAACAGAGAGTACATTCAAACAAATAGTCAATGAGAATGTCCCAAACTTGTTGAAAGAACTAGATCCTTGAATCCAAGAAGCAAATAGAACACCTAATTACCTCAACACCAACAGGCCTTCTCCAAGGACATGGTATTGAAGTTGTCAAAACTCAATGGCAAAGAAAGAATCCTCAAGGCAGCTAAGGAAAAGAAGACGGTAAACTACAAAGGAAAGCCCATTTGGTTATTTTCAGATTTTTCAGGAGAAACTGTACATGAAAGGTGGGAGTGCAAACAAATATTCAAACTACTGAAAGAGAGAAATTGAGCCAAGAATAATATACCCCCCTAAGACTTCCTTTAGATATGAAGGAGGAATAGACTTTTCCAGACATACACAAGCTGAGAGAATTTTCTCATACACGACCTGCACTACAAGAAATACTAAAGGAGGCTATTCGACCACGATCAACGGACAATTTGTGGAAACCAAAACATAAAAACGGGGAGAGTAAAGACCTGAACCAGAACATGGGAAGGGAGAAAGTAAGCATGCTAAGGAAAATGGAATACTCTAAATATCTTTTTTTACATAAACTTAAAACTTAATAGTAACCGATCCAAAAACATGCATAACTGAATATATACTGTAATAAAAGAAGAAACAGATGGAAAAATCATAGAATACCACCACACAGAAATAATAGACAAGAAAAAGGCGAGGAAATAATGGAGACACATTCTTACCACAAAACTGTAGATAGAATGATAGGAAATCTACACACATCAAGAATCACCGTAAATGATAAAGGACTGAACTCACCAATAAAAAGGTACAAAGTAGCAGCTTGGATCAAAAAACTCAACCCAACCGTATGCTATCTCCAAGAGACACATCTCATCTACAAGGACAAGCACGGACACAAAGTGAAAGGGTGGAAAGTAACACTCCAAACAAATGGTATCCAGAAAAAATGAGGTGTAGCTATACTGATATCAGATTAAACAGACTTCAGGGTGAAAACGGTAACAAGAGACAAAGATGCACATTTCATAATGGTAAACGGGCCTGTACAACAAAAAAACGTAAGAGTCATCAATAGTTAAGCCCCCAATCAGGGAGCACCGAAATATACCAAACAACTAACAGAAATAAAGGGAGAAATTGACCAAAACAAAATTATACCAGGGAACCTAAGTACATCATTCACAGCTGTGAATAGATCATCGAAAAATAGAAAATAAGGAAATAGCAGCCCTAAATGACACATTGGATGAAATGGACATAATTGACATGTGTAGAGCACTTCATCCTAAAATATCACACTATACATTCTTTTCTAGTGTACATGGAACATTCTCAAGGATACACCATATATTGGGACATAAAATCAGTATCAGCAAATATAAGAAGATTGAAATCATACCAAGCATATTCTCTGATCACAAGGCTTTAAAATTGGATATCAACTGCAAAAAGAAAGCAGGAAAAAACACAAATACATGGAGATTAAACAACATACTTTTAAAGAATGACTGGGTTAAAGAAGAAATTAGAGGAGAGATCAAAAGCTACATACAAACAAATGACAATGAAAATACATCCTACCAAAATTTTGGGGATGCAGCAAAAGCTGTTTTAAGAGGGAAATTTATATCATTACAGGCCTATTTCAAGAAACAAGAAAACTCCCAAATAAATAACCTCATGTTACACCTTAAAGAACTAGAAAAAGAAGAACAAGTAAAACCCAAGGTCAGCAGAAGAAAGGAAATAACAAAAATTAGAGCAGAACTAAATGAAATAGAGAACAAAAAGACAATAGAAAAAATTAATATGACAAAGAGCTGGTTCTTTGAAAAGATTAACAAAACTGAGAAACACTTGGCTAGACTCACTGAGACAAAAAGAGAAGACACGAATTAACAATATCAGAAATGAAAAAGGGGAAGTTATCACGGACAACACAGAAATACAAAGGATCATCCAAGAATACTATGCAGGATTGTATGCCACCAAATTCAATAAACTAGAAGAAATGGACAAGTTCTTAGAAACATATAGCCTTCCAAGGCTGAACCATGAAGAACTGGGAAATCTAAACAGACCGATCACCAGTAACGAAATTGAATCAGTCATCCAAAACCTTCCAAAAGCAAAAGTCCGGGACCAGATGGCTTCACGAGTGAATTCTACGAAACCTTCAAAGAGGATCTAACACCAATCTTTCTCAAACTCTTCCCAATAACTGAAGAAGAGACAGTACTCCCTAACTCATTTTATGAGGCCAACATTACCCTGATACCAAAACCTGGTAAGGACAGCACAAAAAAAGAAAACTACAGACCAATATCTCTGATGAATACAGATGCAAAAATCCTAAACAAAATTCTAGCAAATCGAATACAACAATGCATTAAAAAGATTACTCATCATGACCAAGTGGGGTTCATCCCCGGGGCACAAGGATGGTTCAACATACGCAAATCCATCAATGTGATACATCACATATACAAAATAAAGGACAAAAAAATCATATGATTATATCAGTTGATGCAGAAAAAGCATTTGACAAGATGCAACATCCATTTATGATTAAAACACAATAAAATAGGTATAGAAAGAAAATACCTTAACACAATAAAGGCCATATATGACAATCCCTCAGCTAACCTAATAATTGATGGTGAAAAACTGAAGCCATTTGCTCTACGTTCAGGAACACGACAGGGCTGTCCCCTATCACCTCTGCTTTTCAACATAGTGTTGGAAGTCCTTGCCAGAGCAATCAGGCAAGAGAAAGAAATAAAAGGCATCCAAATTGGGAATGAAGAAGTTAAATTATGACTCTTTGCAGATGACATGATGCTATGTATAGAAAACCCTAAAGACTCTACCAAAAAGCTATTAGAAACAATCAACAAATACAGTAAAGTTGCTGGCTACAAAATCAACGTACAAAAGTCCATTGCCTTCCTATATACTAACAATGAAATCTCAGAAAAAGAAATACAAAAAACAATTCCTTTTGCAATTGCAGCAAAAAGAATAAAATACCTAGGAATAAACTTAACCAAGGATGTGAAAGACCTATATGCTGAAAACTATAAGACATTTTTGAAAGAAATTGAAGAAGACACAAAGAAATGGAAAGACATTCCGTGCTCATGGATTGGAAGAATCAACATAGTTAAAATGGCCATATTACACAAAGCAATATACAGATTCAATGCAATCCCCATCAAAATCCCAATGGCATATTTTAAAGAAATAGAACAAAAAATCATCAGATTTGTTTGGAACCACAAAAGACCCTGAATAGCCAAAGCAATCTTAAGGAAAAAGAACAATAATGGAGGTATCACACTTTCTGACTTTGGCTTGTACTACAGGGCCACAATAATCAAAACAGCATGGTATTGGCAGAAAAACAGACACATAGACCAATGGAATAGAATTGAGAACCCAGAAATAAAACCACATAAATATGGACAGATAATTTTTGACAAAGAAGCTAAAAACATACAATGGAGCAAAGACAGCCTCTTCAATAAATGGTGCTGGGAGAATTGGAAAGCCACGTGCAAAAGAATGAAACTAGACTGCTATCTGTCACCATATACCAAAATAAACTCAAAATTGATCAAAGACTGAAACATGAGACCTAAAGCAATAAATTACATAAAAGTAAGCATAAGTATTAAACTTATGGACCTTGGGTCCAGACAGGATTTTATGAACTGACCTCAAAGGCAAGGGAAGTAAAAGCTAAAATAAATGAGTGGGACTATATCAAACTGAAAAGCTTCTGCACAGCAAAAGAAACCATCAACGAGACAAAGAATCAACCAACCAAGTAGGAGAAGATTTTTGCAAACAACCCCTCTGATAAGCAGCTAATATCCAAAATATATAAAGAACTTATACAACTCAACAACAACACAAAGTCCAATTTAAAAATGGGCAAAGGATCTAAACAGACACTTCTCCCAAGAAGACATATGAATAGTCAACAGATATGAAAAAAATACTCAACTTCACTAGCTATTAGGGAAATGCAAATAAAAACCACAATGATATATCGCCTCATACCAGTTATAATGGCTATCATCAACAAGACAAATAATAATAAGTGTTGAAGAGGCTGTGGAGAAAAAGGAACCCCCATACACTGTTCGTGGGAATGAAAATTGGTACAGCCACTATGAAAAACAGTAATAAGTTTCCTGAAAATGTTAAGAATACAATTACCATATGACTCAGCAATCCCTCTCCTGGGTATCTACCAGAAAGATCTGAAAACATTTATCCATAAAGATATATGTACACCTATGTTCATTGCAGCATTATTCACGGTGGCCAAGATATGGCAAAAACCAAAGTGTCCTTCAACAGATGACTGGATAAAGAAGGTGTCGTACATATACACAATGGAATTTTACCAGGCCATAGGAAAAGATGAAATATGGGCAATTGTGACAACATGGATGGATTTTGTGTTCATTATGCTAAGCAAAATAAGTCACACAAAAAGTAAGGAACCATCTGACTTCACTCATCTGGGACATAAAACTGAAAGCAACAAAGAAACAAAAACTCAGGTACAGTTTATTGGTTACCAGATGGTAAGGGGGTAAGGGTTACAGAAGAGAGGAAACGGGGTCGAATATATGGTGATGGAAGGGGAACTGACACTGGGTGGTGAACACACAATGCAAAATATAGATGATATATTATAGAAATGTACAATTGGAAACTATAATTTTACTAACCAATGTCACCCCAATAAATTAAATTATATGTATATATAATTTACTATATTTCTTATAGGTTTTTAAAATGTAGTTGATGTTTGATGTAAAAATTCTAAGACCACCTGGAGGAAATACTTAAAACAATCACATTTTTTAAATGGGGAGGTTAAAGGTATCTAAATTGAAGTAAAGTTTCTAGACTTCACTCAAAGTGGTAAAACATCAATACCAATAGACTGTGATCAGTTCTCTATGTATATTATAATACCTCGGAAGACACTAAGAAAACAAATATGAGACAATACAGTTAAAATAATATAAATAAATCCAATCAAATTAGTTTTCCAAAAAGTATTTAAGTGTCACATGGGAAGGTAAAAAATGAGCCAGGAGACTTGTGATGGGAGACTTCAGCAGTGTTCAGGGAAAAGGGAGGTGGCCTTTGTTACCCAGGCCTCAGCTTCTCAGGTCCCTCCGCCCACTCCTTACCAGGAAACAAGCTGTTGAGGCCAGAGACACAGTGAAGTAAATTACATTCAGACAAGGGGAGATGCTCCTTGTGGGATGAGGTCACTATTTCCAGTTACGAAATAGAAGAGAGAAACAGAATATACAGGAACAATAAAATAAAAAAGGTCAGGCTTAATTCCTAGCATATCAATGATTACGTTCAATGTAAAAGAGTCTAAATATACTAATTAAAAGACACAGGTGGAAGAATGGATCAAAAAACATGGTAGAACAATATTCTCTCTACAAGAAACTTACTTCAAATACAATTACAGGAAAGTTGGAAGTGAAAGGATGGGAAAAAGATATACCATGCAAACATTAATAAAACCAAAAAACAGGAGTGGCTACATATATGAATACTTCAAAACAAAGAAATTTCTAGAGACAAAGGAGGACATTACATAATGATGAAAGGATCAATATAGCAAGACACGTAAGTACCTTAAATGTGTATGCTCCAAGCAACAGAGCCTTAAAATATATGAAGTATAGTTGATAAAGCAGAAAGGAGGAAAAGGCAAATCCACATTTATAGTTGGGGACTTCAACATCTTTCTCAGCACCTGATAAAACTACTAAACAGAAAATGATCAAGGATATTGAACAGCTGAACAATACAATCAACCAATAGGATCTAAGAGACATTTTAACACCCCACCTAACAATAGCAGATTACATGTTCTTTTCAAGCATCCATAGATGCTTGAAATAGGCCATATCCTGGGCCATAACACAAACCTCAACAAATGTAAAATAATTGAAATCATACAGAGTTTGTTCTCTGGCCATAATAAAACCAAACTAAAAGACAACAGGAGTATCTCTGAAAACAGACAGAAATTAAACAAAGCACTTCTAAATAATCCATGGGTCAAAGGAAATATCAAAGAAAAAAATTAAATACACAGAATTGAATAAAAATGAAAATACAACATAGCAAAGTACGTGGGATGCACCTAAATCAGTTCTGTGTGATAAAGTTACAGCACTATATGCTTATATTGGAAAAGAAAAAGACTAAAATCAATAACCTAAGCCCTTACCTCAATTAGTAGATAGAAGAGCAAAAAGAACCCAAAGCAAGCATAAGGAAGGAAATAAAATGGCACAAGCAGAAATCAATGAAATTGAAAATAGAACAATAAACAAAATCAATGAAACAAAAAGCTAGTCTTTGAAAACAATAAAATTGATAAACCACTTGCAAGACTGACAACGATAAAAAGAGAGTACATACAAATTACTAACATCAGGAATAAAACATGGGATATCACTATAGACTGACTTCATCATTAAAAGGCTAATAAAAGAATATAATGAACAACTTTATACTCATAAATGCAATAAGATAGAAGAAATGGACCAATTCCTTGGAAACCACAAACTACTAAGACTCAGCCAAGATGAAATGGACCATCTGAATAATCCTATAGTCATCAAATAAATTGAATTCATAAATTAAAAAAAGAAAAAAAAGTCTCCAGGCTCAGAATGATTTCACTGGAGTATTCCACAAAGCATGTAAAGAAAAATTAACACCAATTTGAAATAATCTCTTCCAGAAAATAGATGAGAGAGCTCCCAATTCATTTTATGAGACCAGTATTACCCTAAAACCAAAATCAAAGATGGTAAAAAAAAAAGCAAAAAAAAACATAAGAAAGAAAAAGAAAACTGCAGTGCAGTAACTGATTGATTTAGATGCAAAAAAAAAAAAAAATCAACAAAATGTTGGTATATCCATTCCAGCATTGTATATAAAAAGAATTATACACCATGTCCAAGATGACCAAGTGGGATTTATTCCAGGTATGCAAGCCTCGTTCAAAATTGGAAAATCAACCAATATAATCTATACAAACAGGCTGGAGAAGAAAAATCATATGATCATATCAATTGACCACAGATACACGCAATCTAGTTCTAAAATTTATAATGAAAAGTCACAGGACCTACAATAGATAAATCAATCTCGAAAGAGAAAAATAAAGTGGAGGAAATCACTCTAATGGTAGATCTTACTATAGTAACTACAGTAATCAAGACAGTGTAGTATTAATGGAGGGACAAACACATAAGTCAATAGAACAGAATAAAGAACCCAGAAATGAACCCATACAAATATGTTCAACTAATTTTTGACAAGATGCAAATTATGATGGAGAAACTGGATATCTATAGGCAAAGAACTTAAAGTCAAGAAGCTTTACACCTCAGATAAAAACTCAAAATGGACTATAGAAAACTGAAAAGTAAAACAAAACTATAAAGCTTTTAGGAAAAAAATTACTGTAGAAATTCTTCAGGATCAAGGCTAGGCAGAGTTCTTAGACTTGATACCAAAACACAAGCCATAAAATGAAAAATTAATAAATTTGACCTCAAATTTAGAAACCTTCACTATGCATAAGACCCTGTGGAGAAGATGAAAAGACAAGCTACAGACTGGGAAAGAATCTTTACAAAACACATATCTGACAAAGGACTAATATTTAGAATGTGTAAAGGACTCAAAACTCAACAGTTAAAAATCCAAACAACCCAGTTAGAAGATGGGCAAAAGACATGAACAGACAACTCACAAAAGAGGGCATACAGATGGCAAATAAGCACATGAAAAGATCTTCAACATCACTAACCATTAAGGAAACAGGTGATAAGATACCATCACACACCGATCAGAATGACTAAAATAAGAAACAGTGATAACAGTAAATGCTAGCAAAGATGGGGAGAAACTGTATTACGCATACATTTCTGGTGAGAATTACATTCACTCTGGAAAAGAGTGGCATTTTCTTACAAAACTAAACATGTACTTAATATATGCCCAGCACTCTTGGGCACTTATCCCAGAGAAATGAAAATTTATGTCCACAATAAAAACCTGTATGTGGATGTTCATAACACCTTTATTTGTAAGAGCCAAAAAATAGAAACAGTTCAGATATCCTTCAACAGTGAAATGGTTAAAAAAAAATGTATAGCCATACCATGGTACACTATACAGCAATAAAAAGAAACAAACTATCCAAATGCACAACTTTGATGGGTCTCAGGAGAATTAAGGATATATATGCTGACTGAAAAAACCCTATCTGGAAAATTTACATACTGCATTATTCCATTTATATAATATTCTTGATATGAAAAAATTATAGTGATGAAAAACAAATTACTGATTGCCAGGAATTAGAAAAAGGTGGGAGGGAGAAGGTGCTATGACTATAAAAGGGTAGCACAAGGAATTCTTGTAATGGAACTTCTGTATCTTAACTATGTTGGTCACATGAAGCTACTACACATGTTATAAAACTGTAGAACTTAATACACAAATGAATGCATGTAAAACCGGTGAAATATGAATGTCAACAGATTTTTATCAATGTCAATTTCCCAATTGCAATATTTTAATGTAGTTATACAAAATGCTACCTTTGGGGGAAAGTGGGTGAAGAGCACATGTGACATGACTGATCTCAAAAGTTTTTTTATAAAACAGTGAAACTTGGTGAATGGATGTGATCTTTGGGCTACCACCAACAGAGATAGAAACTACAATATGAAGAAAAGGCAGAAAATTTGGTGGGGTCAATAATGAACTGGTTTGAGTATATTTTTCCTTAAGTGTCCATATTAGCTCTCTTCACTTATTTTCCCATATTTGGACTCTTCATCTTCCTAAATATGCAACCTAAAGATTCAGTGTGTATGTCAGCATTTTAGAACCGTATTGTTTCACATAGCAAAGTATACATGTAGCACTTCAACATGTTTGACACCTTAAATTTATATAATGCTATGTGTTGATTGTATCTGAACATATTTTTAAGCATTCTTTTTGTTTTTAAGATTTTATTGGGGAAGGGGAACAGGACTTTATTGGGGAACAGTGTGTACTTCCGGGACTTTTTCCAAGTCAAGTTGTTGTCCTTTACAATCTTAGTTGTGGAGGGCACAGCTCAGCTCCAGGTCCAATTGCCGTTGTTAGTTGCACCATCCCCTGCGGGAGTCGAACCGACAACCTTGTGGTTGAGAGGACGCGCTCCAACCAACTGAGCCATCTGGGAACTCAGTGGCAGCTCAGCTCAAGGTGCCGTGTTCAATCTTAATTACAGGGTGCAGAGTCCATCATCCCTTGTGGGAGTCAAGGAATCGAACTGACAACCTTGTAGTTGAGAGCCCACTGGCCCATGTGGGAATCAAACCGGCAGCCTTTGGCATTAGGAGCATGGAGCTCCAACCACCTGAGCCACCGGGCTGGCCATATCTCAATATTTTTAAAGGATAATGTTGTTAGAATTTGAGTTTAAGAAATTGTGTTTTGTTTTTTTTGCAGCAAAATTGTTTATGCACAAAAACAAAGTAATGAATCTCTAACACAGTATACTTTTCCAGGCTGTAAATATAGTTGGAGTTGGAATGTTTGGAGGAACTGGCACAGTAACCACACCAGGAACTGTACCAGCAGTAGTACCAATATTACATGAAGTTGAAAACAAAGTTCCTGCCAAATTGGCATCATCTTGCATTGCTGTTCAATGGAAGGAGCCAAACTGCCATGGCTCTCCAATCACTGGATATCGCATTGAATATGGAGACAGAAAAATTTTGACTGTTGATAGAGTAACAGAGTGTCTTCTGAAAAATCTACATCCTGATACCACATACAAGTAAGTCACTTATATCTTCCTTTGAGTAGATGAAAAGCTTTTTGAGAATTTGAGCAAATCGACATTTGTACGTTTTATATAGCCCACATAATATTTATTTTGGAAGATAGTTTTACTGTTTTAGAAAAATTTGGCATCACTAAGAGCCAGTTTCTCCTCATCAAGAACTATCAATAGTAATTATGCAAATTCAAGATTTTTGTTTCAAAAAGGTGTCTCTAATAATTGGTATAATATGATGGTCAATATCCTACATAGGCTTACTAGGGGCTAGCTTAAATGTAGAAATTTATTTTCTTTTCTAAATCTAAATTAATATAGTTTATTTTTTTTTTTACCACTAGAATCAGAATTCAAGCTATCAATCATTATGGACTAAGCCCTTTTAGCCAATCAATAAGAATCAAAACCAAGCCACCACCACCTGAGCCTCCGTATCTTGACTGTGTGGTCTATGGACACCACAGCCTCAAACTGAAGTGGGGTAACTCTTCAAGAAAAGGGTCACTTTCCAACATTAGAAGCTATAATTTGTTAATGGGAGATCAATCTGGCAGGTAAATTATTTTTACTATTTAACATATATTATAATTATAATACAAATGTTTTAAAATTGCCTACCTTAATCCTTCAATCCCAGTGGTTTCAATGAACTAATAGATATGAAAGCAGCTCATTATTGTGTTAGATATACTTTCTTCAGTTCCTACTGATAATTTAGCTGTCTGTTCCGCCTCTTCCAAAACACTTCCTCCTTTATACAACATATTATTAATACAAGAGGATAGAAGTAACCAAAGAAATATGAAAGCCAGCACCTTGCCGTTATGATATTTACAAAGAATTTTTCTTTTGTATTTTACCTATCTGGCTTCAAGTTGATTCACTTAGGCCTTATTGAGGTTTTAAAACCAGTTTTAAGTCAGTTATATAGAGTTATTTTTACCTGTATGACTGCTGATTAATAATATTGCTTCTCAGGGTGGCTGGTTAACTCTGTTGGTTAGAGTATGGTGCTGGTAGCACCAAGGTTGCTGGTGCAATCCCTGCATGGGCCACTGTGAGCTGCACCCTCCTTAAATAATAATAATAATAATAATAATAATAATAATAATTAATAATGCTTCTCCCATCTTGATTCCAAATCCCAGATTTTCTGTCATTTACCATGGACCTTGTCAGACTCACAAAGTGCAAAGACTGAGTGAATATACTCAGTATGAATTTAAAATCCAGGCATGTAATGAAGCTGGTAAGGGACCACTGTCTGTTATCTACACTTTCACTACAACAAAAACCCCACCAGCCACACTTAAAGGTAAGTGTTATAAGCCATGACAATAAAGGTTGCACTAATTTGTGTTCCAATAGCTCATATATAAAACTCCACAATAAAGTTTACTTTCAATAGTCAACAATACGATACCAAAAGAAACTAGTACTTAATTATGGATTTAAAAGGCAATGTAGAATTAATCAGACTTCCAAAAACATAATATTTTAAAACATACCTTTTTTTTTTTTTTTTTTTTTTTTTTTAGCCCTGTAGTACAAGCTAAAGTCAGGGAGTGTGATACCTCTAGTATTGTTCTTTTTTCTTAAGATTGCTTTGGCTATTTGGGGTCTTTTGTGGTTCCAAACAAATCTGATGATTTTTTATTCTATTTCTTTAAAAAATGCCATTGGGATTTTGATGGGGATTTCATTAAATCTGTATATTGCTTTGAATAATATGGCCATTTTAACTATGCTGATTCTTCCAACCCATGAGCACGGAATGTCTGTCCATTTCTTGATGTCTTCAATTTCTTTAAAAATGTCTTATACTTTTCAGCATATAGGTCTTTCACATCCTTGGTTAAGTTTATTCCTAGGTATTTTATTCTTTTTGCTGCAATTGCAAAAGGAATTGTTCTTGCATTTCTTTTTCTGAGATTTCATTGTTAGTATATAGGAATGCAATGGACTTTTGTACGTTGATTTTGTAGCCAGCAACTTTACTGTATTCGTTGATTGTTTCTAATAGCTTTTTGGTGGAATCTTTAGGGTTTTCTATATATAGCATCATGTCATCTGGAAAGAGTCATAATTTAACTTCTTCATTCCCAATTTGGATGCCTTTTATTTCCTTCTCTTGCCTGATTGCTCTGGCAAGGACTTCCAACACTATCTTGTAAAGCAGATGTGATACGGAACAGCCCTGTCGTGTTCCTGAACTTAGAGCAAAGGGCTTCCGTTTTTCACCATTAATTATGAGATTAGCTGAGTGCTTGTCATATATGGCCTTTATTATGTTAAGGTATTTTCCTTCTATACCTATTTTATTAAGTGTTCTAATCATAAATGGATGTTGTATCTTGTCAAATGCTTTTTCTGCATCAATTGATATAATCATATGATTTTTGTCCTTTATTTTGTTTATGTGATGTATCACATTGATGGATTTGCGGACGTTCAACCATCTTTGAGCCCTGGGGAAGAACCCCACTTGGTCGTGATGAAAAATCTTTTTAATGCATTGTTGTATTCGATTTTCTAGAATTTTGTTTAGGATTTTTGCATCTGTATTCATCATAGATATTGGTCTGTAGCTTTCTTTTTTGTGTGTTGTCCTTACCAGGTTTTGGTATCAGAGTAATGTAGGCCTCATAAAATGAGTTAGGGAGTAGTCTCTTCTTCAATTTTTTGGAACAGTTTGAGCAGGATTGGTATTAGATCCTCTTTGAAGGTTTGGTAGAATTCACTAGTGAAGCTATCTGGTCCCAGACTTTTGCTTTTGGGAAGGTTTTGGATGATTGATTCAATTTCATTACTGGTGATTGGTCTGTTTAGATTTTCCAGTTCTTCATGGTTCAGCCTTGGAAAGCTATATGTTTCAAAGAACGTTATGATATTTACAAAGAATTTTTGTTCATTTGTCCATTTCTTCTAGGCTATTGAATTTGGTGGCATATAGTCCTTCATAGTATTCTTGGATGATCCTTTGTATTTCTGTGGTGTCCGTGATAACTTCCCCTTTTTCATTTCTGATATTGTTAATTAGTATCTTCTCTCTTTTTATCTTAGTGAGTCTAGGCAAGGGTTTGTCAATTTTGTTCGTCTTTTCAAAGAACCAGGTCTTTGTCACATTAATTTTTTTGTCTTTTTGTTCTCTATTTCATTTAGTTCTGCTCTGATTTTTGTTATTTCCTTTCTTCTGCTGACCTTGGGTTTCACTTGTTCTTCTTTTTCTAGTTCTTTAAGGTGTAACTTGAGGTTATTTATTTGGGATTTTTCTTGTTTCTTGAGATAGGCCTGTAATGATATAAATTTCCCTCTTAAAACTGATTTCGCTGCATCCCAAAAATTTTGGTGGGATGTATTTTCATTGTCATTTGTTTCTATGTATCTTTTGATCTCTCCTCTAATTTCTTCTTAGACCCAGTCATTGTTTAAAAGTATGTTGTTTAATCTTCATGAATTTGTTGTTTTTCCTGATTTCTTTTGCAGTTGATAGCCAATTTCAAACCCTTGTGATAAGAGAATATGCTAGGTATGATTTCAATCTTCTTAAATTTGCTGAGGCTGATTTTATGTCCCAATATATGGTCTATCCTTGAGAATGTTCCATGTACACTAGAAAAGAATGTATACTCTGATGGTTTAGGATGAAGTGCTGTATATATGTCAATTATGTCCATTTCATCTAATGTGTCATTTAGGGCTGCTATTTCATTATTTATTTTCTGTTTGGATGACCTATCCATAGCTGTCAATGATGTAATTAAGTCCCCTAGTATTATTGTGTTTTGGGCAATTTCTCTCTTTAGTTCTGTTAGTAGTTCCTTGGTATATTTCGGTGCTCCCTGATTGGGGGCATAAATATTGATGACGGTTATGTCTTCTTGTTGTATAGTCCCCTTTCCCATTATGAAATGTCCATCTTTGTCTCTTGTTTTCTTTTTCACCCTGAAGTCTGTTTCATCTGATATCATTATGGCTTCACCTGATGTTCTCTGGGTACCATTTGCTTGGAGTGTCAATTTCCACCCTTTCACTTTGAGTCTATGCTTGTCCTTGTAGCTGAGATGTGTCTCTTGGAGACAGCATATGTTTGGGTTTAGTTTTTTGATCCAATCTGCTGTTCTGTGCCTTTTTATTGGTGAGTTCAGTCCATTTACATTTAGGGTGATTATTCATATGTGAGGATTTCCTGTCATTCTATCTTTAGTTTTCTCGTAAGGCTGTGTGTCTCCGTTGTTTCTTTACCCTTTTGTTGTTGTCTATTATTTCTGTGTGGTGGTATTCTATGATGTTTCCCTCTGTTTCTTCCTTTATTACAATATATATATTTCAGTTCTGGATTTTGTTTGAGTGGTTACCCTTAAGTTTATGGAAAAGAAAGTTTGATATTTAGAGTATTCCATTTTCTTCATCACGCTTACTTTCTCCATTCCCGTATTCCGGTTCAGGCCTTTACTCTCCCCCTTTTTATGTTTTGGTTGCCACAAATTGTCCCTGTTGATGTTGGTCGAATAGCCTCCTTTAGTATTTCTTGTAGTGCATGTCTTGTATTAGAAAATTCCCTCAGCTTCTGTATGTCTTGAAAGGTCTTTATTCCTCCTTCATATCTAAAGGATGTCTTTGCTGGATATAATACTCCTGGCTCATGATTTCTCTCTTTCAATAGTTTGAATATTTGGTTCCAGTCCCTCCTGGCTTGTAGAGTTTCTGCTGAAAAATATGATGCTAATCTAATTGGCTTTCCTTTGTAGGTTACCGTCTTCTTTTCCCTAGCTGCCTTGAGGATTCTTTCTTTGTCGTTGATTTTAGACAGCTTCAGTACAATGTACCTTGGAGAAGGCCTGTTGGGATTGAGATAATTAGGTGTTCTACCTGCCTCCTGGATTCGAGGATCCAGTTCTGCCCACAAGTTTGGGAAGTTCTCATCGACAATTTGTTTGAATATATTCTCTGTTCCCTTCTTTCTTCTCCTTCCGGTATGCCCATTATTCTTATATTGCTCTTTCTGATGGAGTCAGAAAGTTCTTGTAGAGTTCTTTCATGCCTTTTAAGTCTCAAGTCTCTTTCTTCCATCTGTGTCATTTCCATGTTTCTATCTTCGATGTCACTGGTTCTTTGCTCCATCTGGTCAACTCTACTACCTAAGCTGGCTATTTCATTCTTAATTTGTTCTACTGAGTAGTTAATCTCCATCAACTCTATTTGGTTCTTCATTTAAATTTCAATCTCTTTCGTAAAATGCTCATGTTGTTCTTTGATTGTGTATTGAGTTCATTAAACTGCCTGTCTGTGTTTTCTTGCATGTCGTTGAGTTTTTTCAGAACTGCAATCTTGAATTCTCTGTCATTTAAGTCACATATTTCCATATCTTTAAATTCCTTTTCTGTAGACTTTTAACTTTCTTTCTGAGCTGTCTTGTTGCCTTGGTTATTCATGGCAATTACTGATTTATTATTTCTCTTCCTAGACATCTACAGGAGTGGCTTCTGCAACATGTTGATAGGAAGAGGTCTGTCTTTTGTTTTCCTACTTGTTGGTAGAATGTTTTATTTTCTCTCAGACTGCAGCCTTTTTTTTCAGTCTCACACAGTAGTGCTATGTTTTCTCTGCAGTATTCCAGCCTCTCACACACTGTGGGGAATTCCCTGGTAGACGGGGTCCTCCTCTGTTAATAGTTCACCTGGGTGACAGGGCACGGTGTCCGTGTGGGTATGCGGAGATCTTTTGATGTGCCAAAGCTCTTCCTGCACCAGATTCAGAGCCCGTATATTTCAGCGGTTCTGTTTACTCCTGCAGGGATCTGGCCAGATAGGTGGGGCCAGGTGCAGGATGAATTGTGAGAGGTGGCCCAGAGCAATGGCAGCAACCACCACCACAGCCAGTCCTGCTTCCACAGCTCCCTCCTCTTTGCCGGAACTAGTTGGGCTGTGAATCTGTGTCTGTGATCCATAGTTCTCAGAACAGCAAATATTCTGTTCTTTTGATCTGACACTGCTACTGTTCAGCTTCTAGCCCCAGGCAGATGGGGGCGGGGCGAGCCCTGGGAGGGTAGGGAGGGGGCAGCTAGTCTCAGTGCCTAAGGCTTCCATTCTCTTCTCAGTAGTGAGGTCTTAAACCACCGTTTTCAGCCTTCTTCCCTCAGTCTTTTCTCCGAGGTCTCTGCTGTGAGCGTTGGGTTCAGCTGTGTTATTTGCTACCCCCTCAGCCCTATGGGCCATAAACGGAGCCCTAGTAGTCCGAGTTCTTCCCTCTCCCGCAGCTGCGGTAATTCCGGGATGCAGCGAGCTGGGAGCACTGAGCTAGGTCTGCGTTCTGCGCCCGCGCGGCTCTGTCTCTGCACTTCTCCCTTCCCTCCTCCCCGCTCATGCGATTCGCCCACTTCTAGGTGAATTCAGTAGTGGGCCTCTTCGTCTTGTCTGTCTGCTTTGCAGGGAGTCCTTTGGGGAGTTATTTTTGTTCGATTAGTTGTAAATTCCAGAAGAGCTTTACAGAGGCTCACCTTGTGCCACCATTTTGATGACCGGCTTTAAAACTTATCTTTGAGATCAACTAATTCAGCCAATCACTCTATCACCATTTTTTAAGAGGAAGAAGTCTCCAAAATGGTAAGAAACTTAGCTAAAGGACACCATGAGCCAGTGGCAGAGCCAAGATTAGAACTGTAGGCTTCTTATTCCCATTGTACTTCTTCCACTTTGCCAATATATTCATTCCTTGCTATATCTTATGTTTTCTCAAATAGATTAGTACAAAAAACTCACCAACTGATAGGTGTGATTATACTGATTAAAGCTGAAAAATAAGACTATGTAAACTTAGTATTTGGTACATATTTAGTACAAACTTGTAGCTTCATATTTGATAATTAGTACCTATTTGGTAATTTCTGAAACTCTGAATTTCTCTCCTTATTTGAATAACAAAATAAAGTGCTATATGTAATACATAATAAGGCCTATTTACAGTCATGAAAGCTTGATTTTTGAGAATTTTTTTCCAGTTATCAAATTCAGTTGTTCCAGTCCGTCCACATGAGTCCAATCACTATTTTGAAATCATTTGTGTTTAGTATAAAGCTAACTGGAACATATTGGAATTAAATATGGCTTAGACCACAATAATGTCTTTCTCTTTTTTTATAGATTTAAGCCCCATTTTCCTGAAATGTAGAGAGATTAATAACATGAAATAAAGATCCTGGCCTACTTTATTTGCACAGTTGCTTTCATCCCAAAATAAAATTATTAATGAATGTACAAATGCTTCCAAATATATGATGCACCATATAAATACAATGCAAGAGATTATACCAGTAAGGATTAAACAACAATAATAAAAATTGTAGTAAAGTCTTACTGGAAAAAGAAAAAAATATATTATTAATTGATAGTTTTAAGTACTTAAAGTCTTTATTACAATCATTAAGTTGGTATGGCAAAATGCTTTACAATAAGAACTATAACTGTATATTTCTTAAATTATGTATACATGGGCTGCCTTTTAAGAGAGATTTCAATGTATTCAAGATGATCTAGGAAAAATGGAACCCTCTAAACTGAAATTCTCTTTTTTTCTAGCACCTAAATTACATCAGGCGAATAACAATATTTGTGAGGTCAAATGGGAGTCTTTGGAGCCAATAAAAGGAGATCCCATTGTTTATAATCTTCAACTCATCAGTGAAAAACGAACTGACCTGGTAAATTTTTGCAAATTTGGTCTTAAAAATTATATAGTTTCATATCCTGCTTGGGATTGAGGTCTTGTCAAGGAGTAAAATATTATTTTAGGATGTTTAAAGTAACTAAATCTTATCCAAAAGTCCTATCTGGTCATTAGAATTTTATGTATGTAATACTTATTTGGGGACAGTTAGCTTATTCATTGAATTAACTTATCACTATTGATTGATTTGGTACTGTTAGCTTCCACTGATCACATGCACAACTCATTCCAAACACAATTAAACTTTAACAATCATAAGTCTTTATCATTTCCTACATTGAACAAAATTACCTAAGCAGTGCTGGGTCCTCTCAAGACATTAGAAACTATAAGACTAAACTTTTATTTTTTGTATGAAGATATTCATGAAATGAAGGGATTATTTCATATTTTTCCTATTATTGAAAACCATACCATGTTATTTTATTTGGCGAGAAAATATAATTTTCATTTTGATTCCTTTTCCTTTAGATTTACAAAGGACCAGACACTTCGTTCTCCTTTTCCAACTTTCTCACAAATGCACATTATCACTTCAAGGTCTGCGCTGGACGCCAATATCAGAATTCTGCTGGGTTACAAGAGGTCTGGGGACAATATAGTCCCAAGGCTCTTTTCTCAACTCATAGGCAACAGTCAGGGACTAGCAAAAGCAGTGGAATAAAAGGGGGAAGCCGTCCTAGTGAAGGTAAAAATGAGAAGCCCAGGATAGAGATGAGCGTTGATACATTTATTCTAATCCTTATGATAGGATTTGTACTAATTGCCATTCTGTGTGCTGTCACAATTCAATACTTCCTAATCACCTAATCCATTTTTATGCATTTTCATGTTTTTAGGAAGTTCTAAAACAAATTACATCAAATATAGAAATTGCTAGATACATCTCAGTTCTTACTTAAAAATAAATATCATTTGGTAGAAATCCTTACATTTAGAAAAGATTTTTGTAGAAAATAGGTCTATTTTAAATTTGAGAATTTTAGCAACAAAACACTTTTACTGTTAGGTAAAACTATCTAAAACCTCTCATGATAACTATTCCCTGCTTTAATTTTTCAAATGATTACTTTTTAAACTTTTTAGAATTTTGAGAGAATAACAGTACTTTAGAATTTTATTTAGAACAAAGTGGGAAAAATAATTCTACATGTCAACTTATGTGAAATAATAAAAAAGTACCTACCAACCTTCTGTACTGTAATTGTTTTCAAAGTAACATATTTAGGTGTTTGGCTTGTGCCCTGATTACTTTGATAGTGAGGAAGTAGTAATTTATGGCATTTTGGAAGTAGAAATAGGGATGTGGGGAGCCATTTTATACCATTCTTAGCTCTTTAAAATATACCCAGTGTTAGTTACGCTCTAGTTAGATTGATTAAACATTACACATATGATGACTCATTTTTACATGGCATATTAAAGTGATTTCTTATCAAAATTGATGAGTTCACATCCATTTCTAGTTACAAATGAAGTATCTCTTCTTTAGTCCCACAATCCATCCTCCAGGAGCTGTTTTAGCAATCTTGCTAGGGAGACATGACTCATTCCAAAACACTGTTTCTTACCTTCATTAAAAATGTTTAAATATTATCTCCTAATTCAGAGTTTACTCTTTGTGTTTCAAAACTGAAAATCAAATTCAACATAAAAGTGTCGATTTTTATGTGTGCTAATAATTCTAGTATATCCAATGACATTATCTTTCATTGGGTATTGTACTATGTGGCATGTTAAAGAATATTTACTAAGGTGGTTGTTGTTCAATTTAGAGATTGAGGTATGGTTTAAAATATGGAAAACAAATTAGTTTTCTTCAAAAGTAAATTGTGATGTAATATTAATCCACAGTCTACAAATTATATCTACTTCATACTTTTATTTTAATTAGAGATTACTGATAATGGAAGTTTTAATGTAATAAATTGTTATCTGTCAAGACATTTCTGCCACACAAATAATATTTTAAAACCTGCTAAAGAATTATATATTGTCACTTTTTCTTTGCCTGCAACAAATATCTAATTAACAGTTTACTTAGCAGCAAACAGTTTAAAGGTTTGTTGAAAATACCACCTCTACAGTAATTTGCTTTTAAAGGAAAATGGGAAATTCTCTTGATTTAAAATATCTTTTGAGATTGGTAATTAAACTGAATACATTTTAATCTGCTAAAAGTTAATGTTTTGCAGCTTGTATATTTCACATACCTACATTCATCAAATGTAAAGAGTACTATTTACATATATTAAAGTATAACTATCATAGGAAACATTTTTAAATACCAATAAAAATTAAGATTATTCACCTACTATTTTTGAAATGGGATTTGTGCAAGCTTATTTATTTGGAATAATTATCTTTTTAATATTGCATGTTTATCTCTTCCCAAAGAAATTTGAAAAATAAAAACCGGTTCATGGTGTTTTTATTTTATTTTTTTATCTTTTGCACTTTACTATATCTTGCTTAACAGATGTTGCATTTCTTACAAATTGAAGGCAAGCCCTCTCCCAGCACATACATTGTAGCTCGTTTTTTTGTCCCTGTGTTGTTGGGTTTTTTTTACATAATTTAAATTTTTTTCAATTACAGTTGACAAACAATTTTATATTAGTTTCAGGTATACAACACAATCATTAAACATTTATATAACTTACAAACTGATCACCCCAATAAATCTAGTACCCACCTGGCACAACACATAGTTATTACAATATTATTTACTAGATCCCTTATGATATACCCTACATCCCCATGACTTTTTTGTAAATAACAAATTTATACTTCTTAATCCCTTCACCTTTTTCACCCATTTCCCAACTCCCCTCCCATCTGGGAATCATCAAAATGTTCCCTGCATCTGTGAGTTTGTTTCAGTTTTGTTTCTTCGTTCATCCTGTTCTCTAGATTCCACAGGTAAGTGAATTCATATGACATTTGTCTTTCTCTGCCTAACTTACTCCACTCAGCATGATACCCTCTAGGCCCATCCAGGTGGCTGCATATGGCAAAATTTCATTCTTTTATGGCTGAGTAATATTCCATTGTATATATGTACCACCTCTTTATCCATGCATCTGTTCAGGGAAATGTCGCTAGACTCCATATCTTGGCTATTGTAAATAATACTGCAATGAACATATGAATGCACATGTCCCATCAAAGTAGTGTTGGGTTTCTTCAGATAAATACCCAGAAGTAGGATTACTGGGCCCTTCTTTGTCTCTTGTTATAGCCTTTGTTTTAGGTCTATTTTATCTGGTATAAGTATTGCTAACCTAGCCTTTGTTTTTCTCGTTTCTTGTTTCCATTTTTATAAAATATCTTTTTCCAACCCTTTACTTTCAGTCTGTGTCTTTCATCTGAACCGTGAGTCTCTTGTAGACAGCATATGTAGGGGTCTTGTTTTCTTATCCATTCAGCCACCCTATCTTTTGACTGGAGCATTTAATTCATTTACATTTAAAGTAATTGATGATAGATATGAAGTTATTGCCAACTTATTTATATTTATACATATTTTTTCATTTTAAAGAAGTCCCTCTAACATTCCTTATAATACTGGTTTGGTAATGATGAACTCCTTTAGCTTTTTCTTGTCTGGGAAGCTCTATATGTGTCCTTCTGTTCTAAATGATAGCTTTGCTGGGTAGAGCGATCTTGGCTGTAGGCCCTTGTTTTTCATCACTTTGAATATTTTCTGCCAATCTTTTTTGGCCTGCAAAGTTCCTGTTGAGAAATAAGCTGACAGTCTTATGGGGACTCCCTTGTAGGTAATTAACTGCCTTTCTCTTGCTGCTTTTAAGATTCTTTCTTTGTCTTTAACTTTTGGCACTTTAATTATGATGTGTCTTGGTGTGGGCCTCTTTGGGTTCATCTTGTTTGGTACTCTGTGTGCTTCCTGGGCATGTATGTCTATTTTCTTCTCCAGGTTAAGAAAGTTTTCCATCACACATTGTGACGTATAGCTGATGTATTACAGAATTGTCCTCTTGAAACCTATGTAATTTCACTAACCATTGTCATCCTAATAAATGTTAATTAAAAAACAAAATGAAAGTTTTCCATCATTATTTCTTCAAGCAGGTTTTCAATTCCTTGCTCTCTCTTTTTCTGATACCCGTATGATGTGAATGTTGGTATGCTTGATGTTGTCCCAGAAGCCTCTTAAACTATCCTCATTTTGGGGGGGGGATTCTTTTTTTTCTTGGCTATTTTCATTGGGTGTTATCTGTTACCCTATTTTCTAAATTGCTTATTCAAACCTCTGCTTCATCTAATCCACTGTTGATTTCCTCTAATGTATTCCTTATTTCAGTTATTGTATTCTTCATTTTTGACTGTTTTTAATGTTTTTCTATCTCCATTCTTATGTTTCCTATCTTTTTGTTGAAGTTTTCACTGAGATCATTGAGCATCCTTATAACCAGTGTTTTGAATTCTGTGTCTGGTAGTTTGTCTATATTTTTTTCAGTTCTTTTTCTGGAGCTTTGTTCTGTTGTTTCATTTGTGGCATGTTTTTTTGTCTCCCCATTTTGGCTGCTTCCTTTTGTTTGTTTCTACATATTAGGTAGAGGGGCTATGTCACCTGATCTTAGTAGAGTGGCCTTATGTAGTAGGTGTCTGATGGGGCCCAGTGGTGTAGATTTACCAGTTCAATGTTTTTAATTGCCTTTTTTTAAAAGATTTTTTTATTGGGGAAGGGGAACAGTGTATTTCCAGGACTTTATTGAGGAACAGTGTGTTTTTCCCAGGACCCATCAGCTCCAAGTCGAGTTGTCCTTCAGTCTTAGTTGTGGAAGGCACAGCTCAGCACCAAGTCCAGTTACCATTTTAAATCTCGTTGCGGGTGGTGCAGCTCACCATCCCATGTAGGGGTCAAACCAGCAACCTTGTTAAGAACACATGCTCTAACCAACTCAGCCATCTGGCCGCCCCTCCGGGGGGGTTCAGTGGCAGCTCGTTGTCTTCAATGTAGTTGTAGAGGGCACAGCTCCCTGGCCCATGTGGGAATTGAACCGTCAACCTTGTAGCTCAGAGCTCACGCTCTAACCAACTGAGCCATCCAGCTGCCCTTTTAATTGCCTTTTTAGACATTGTTTCATGACTTCTAATTCTAGTCCATTTTATATTTGATATAGTGGGCTGTGTATCAGAAGACTAATGTTCTAGTCCCATCTCTGCTATTAACAGGTTGTGTGACCTTAAGCAAATCTATTCCCTTCTATAGGCATCAGTTGTATAAAATAATAAATAAATCTGACAAAATAGATGATATTTAGAATTCCTTTCACATACAAGAGTCTATCCTGATACATCAACTATACTATAGGCATACTAAACTCAGGCAGGTTAAAGTCATAATTCTACATAGCACTGGACAATTAGCACTCAGGCACAGTTATGAAGAGCTAGACTTTAGGTACCACCTTGGGTCCAATTCACTGGAGTTCCTGTGCTCGGACCCCAGATTTGCCTTGCCTTTTTCCTTCTCCAATGCTACCACTGGTGGCTTTTTTTCCCCTAGAACATTGGAAAACAAAAATCTCCATAACATCTCAGCTACTGTCTTATCCATATAGCAAGCCCATAACTGCTTTGTGATTGTCTAATAATTATTTACTGCTATCTACATGAGAAATTATGAAGGTGAAAAGGTCCTATCAGTGAATGGCCTCCCTTCTTAAAACATACTCACCCAAGATTTGAGCAGAGAAAAGCTCATAAAAAGGAACTCTTGGTGGACATGAGATGATGTCAATGACCAATATGCATAGTTTCATGCGCCTTGAGGAGAGTTCCCATTTTGACACATTTGTCTCACAGATGTATACTGCTTCCCCTTTAATATATGTGCCTAGTTGAGATTAAAAAACCCTTTCTGGATTAGGTGTAAATAGGCACAAGAGATCTTACTGGGGTGATGGAAATGTTCTAAAATTGGATTGAGGTGATAGTTGCATAACTTAGTAAGTTTATTTGAAATCATTGAACTGCACACATAAAATGAGTAAATTTTATAGTATGTAAATTATACCTCAAAAAATTGTTTATAAAAACCTTTCTATAACACCAGGCTGGCCCTCACATCCCTAGGATTCAGGGGAATTCCCACAGGTCCAACCTCCTAGCCCACGCCAATGCAGGAGGGTGCCCACAAAACCAACCTTCAGGCCAGCTCCCATGGCTCCATGATACTGGCCAATTCCTGTGGTCCAAAGTTTCCTCTAGCACCAAGCTGGCTTCCATGGACCCAGGCTCCTGGTCTATCACAGTACCAGGTCAAGTCCCACATTCCGAGGCTGCAAGTTTGTCCTCGGATGTCAGGACTCTCCACACTAAGTTACCAGCCCAACCCTAGTGGCCCCAGTGCCTGAACAATCCCTGTAAACGCAGGAACCAGGCCTGCTCACATGGATCCAGGACTGCAACCCACCACCACAGTCTCAGGCACGAGGAAGGACCCTGTGAACCCAAGCACCAGGTCTGCCCACCTGCTGACCCAGGCACAAGATCTACCTGCCTAAGAATCCCAGCAGCAAGCTCACATGGAAACCATCAGAAGGCCCACACAGAATCTAGATGGAGTGACTAGTGAAGGGATTTACCTACCAAAGAAAACATACATCAGTTTGCATCATGGTTCAAACCAAGTGGTCCCAAGCCTTGCGTAAGCAGCAGCCATCCGTGGCCCACACTGGAGTCCCAACACCCCTAAGAGGCTCCAGACCCAAGACTTCTAGAAGCTAGCCTTGGCCCACACCAGAGCCCCACCCAAGCAGCTCCACAAACAACACATGTAATAGGTGGCCTGAGGTGGCACTGGGGCACTGCCAAATCTACTCTCACTCTCTGGGTCCATCACTCAGATCAGCTTGTCAGCAGTAGTCATGGTCAGTACACACAGCCATCCTGAGGGTCAACCAACCCACAGATGTGCCCACAGCAATCAGCCCAACTACAACAGGAGGGCACACACAACCACACAGGAGCCACACCTGCAGCACCTGGTTCTGGTGACCAGGAAGGATTGGTGCTACTACGCCTCATAGGATACCTTACACATAAGGCCGCTCTTTAAAGACCAACAGACGTAGTGAATCTACCTAATACATAGAAACAAGCAAGAGAGACAGCCAACATGAGGGGACAGAGGAATATGTTCTAAACAAAACAACAGGACAATACTACAGGGGGAAAAAAACGAAATGGAGACAAGCAACATAGCAGATAAAAAGTTCAAAACAATGGTTTTACAAAGATGTTCAATGAACTTGGAAGAAGAATCAATGAACTCAGTGAGAACTTTAACAAAAGGATAGAAAATATAAAATGAACCAACAAGAATAGAATACAACAATTGAAATTAAAAAAAAAAAAAAAAACGAGAGGAAATTAACGGCAGAGGACATGATGCAGAGGAATAACTCAGTGATCTGGAAAACAAGGTACTGGAAATGACCCAATAAGAAAAACAACAACAAAATAATTTTTAAAAATGAGGATAGTTTAAGGGGTCTCTGGGACAACATCAAGCATACCAACATTCACAACATAGGGGTTCCACAAGGAGAAGAGATAAAGGGACAAAAAACCCACTTGAAGAAGTAATGACAGAAAACGTCCTTAACCTGGTGAAGGAAATAATAGACATCCAAATCCAGGAAGAACAGACAGTCCCAAACAAAACAAAGAGGCCCACACCAAGACACATCATAATTAAAATGGCAAAAGTTAAAAAGAACCTTAAAAGCACCAAGGAAAAGGCAGCTTGTCATGTACAAGGGATTAGCCCATTAAACTATAAGTCAAATTGTCAGCAAACAAGTGATGAAAGGAGAAAACCTATAGCCAAAAATACTCTACTCAGCAAGGTTATTCAGAATTGAAGGAAAGATGAAGAGTTTCTCAGATAAGCAAAAGCTAAAGGAGTTCATCACCACTAGCTGGCACTACAAGAAATGTCAGAGACTTCTTTAAGTGGAAAAGAAAAAGCCAAAAGTGAATATGAAAATATAGGAAAAAATCTCACTGATAAAGGCAAACATTTAGTAAAAGTAGTAGATCAGAGAATTTTAAAGCTAGTATGAAGGTTAAAAGACAAACATAGTAAGACTATGTGTAAATACAATAATGAATTAAGGGATACACACACAAAAGATGTAAAATATAATCACAAAAAATAAACATGGAGAGGTGTGTAAAAAATACAATGCTTTTAGAATGCATTGAAATTTAAGCGACCATCAACTAAAACAGCCTGCTATAAACATAGCTTGTTCTATATGAATCTCATGCTAACTACCGAACAAAAACCTATAATAGATACAGAGAGAGAGAGAGAGAGAGAGAGAGAGAGAGAGAGAGAGAGAAACTAATCCAAACAAATTACTATAGAAAGTCATCAATGTACAAGAGAAAAGAATAAAAGAAGAAAGGAACAAAGAGAAAGTACAAAAACATCCAGAAAAACAATAAATAAAATGGGAATAACTAGACACCTATCATAATTAAATGTAAATACACTAAATTCTCCAATCAAAAGACATAGGATGGTAGAATGAATAAAAATACAAAACCTATACATGTGCTGCTTATAAAAGAAACTCACAGACTGAAAGTAAAGGGATGAAAACAAAAGACATTTCATGCAAATGGAAATTAAAAAAAAAAAGCTGGGATAGCAATACTTAGACTAAAGAAACTTTAAAACAAAGACTGTAATAAGAGACAAAGAAGGGCATTTTATAATGATAAAGAAATCAATCCAACAAGAAGATATGAGTCTTAAAACATCTATGCATGTAACATAGGAGCACATAAATATGTAAAGCAAATATTGACAGACATGAAGGGAAAGACTGGTGGAAATACAATATTAGTAGGGGAATTTAACACCCCACTGATATCAATGGATAGATACAGCAGGCAGAAAATCAACAAAGTAGCACCCTGAAATGACACATTAGAGCAGATAGATTTAACAGATAATTTTAAAACATTTCACTAAAAAGCAGCAGAACATATATTATTTTCAAGTGCATATGGAACATTTTCCAGGATAGATCACAGGTGACAAAACGAGCCTCAATAAATTTTAAAAGATAGAAATCAAATGAATGTTGGGGTCCGGAGGAAAAATGGTGGCGTGAGGCAAGCCTCTGTAAAGCTCCCCTGGAATTTACAACGAATCGAACAACAAAACCTCCACAAATAACTCCTTGCAAAGCAGACAGGCAAGACGAAGAGGCCGACTACCGAAAACACTTACAGGTGGGAGATTCGTGCGAGCGGGGGGAGGAGGAAAGGGAGAAGTGCCGAGACGGACCTGCACGGGCACAGGACGCAGACCTAGCTCAGTGCTCCGAGCTCACTGCATCCTGGAACTACCGCAGCTGCGGGAGAGGGAAGAACTCGGACTGCTAGGGCTCCGCTTATGGCCCACAGGGCTGAGGGGGCAGCATATAACACGGCTGAATCCAACGCTCATGGCAGAGACCTCGGAGAAAAGACTGAGGGAAGAAGGCTGAAAACGGTGGTTTAAGCCCTCACTGCTGAGCAGAGAACGGAAGCCTTAGGCACTGAGACTAGCCGCCCCCTCCCTACCCTCCCAGAGCTCACCCAGACCCCACCTGCCCGGTGCTAGATACAGAACAGTAGTGGTGTCAGATCAAAAAAATAGAATATTTGCTGTTCTGAGAACTGTGGACCGCAGACACAAATTCGCAGCCCAACTAGTTCCGGTAAAGGGGAGCTGTGGAAGCAGGACCGGCTGGGGTGGTAGTCGCCACCATTGCTCTGGGAAACCTCTCACAACTCACCCCGCCCCTGAACCCACCTATCTGGGCGGATCCCTGCAGGAGTAAACAGAACCGCTGAAACATACAGGCTCTGAATCTGGTGCAGGAAGAGCTTTGGCACATCAAAAGCTCTCGGCATACCCACCGGGACACTGCGTCCTGTGACCTAGACGAAGTATTAACAGAGGAGAAGCCCGTCTCCCAGGAAATCCCCCCATGGTGTGAGAAGCTGGAATAGTGCAGAGAAAACATAGCAATACCATGTGGGAGAAGAAAAATAAGCTGCAGTCGGAGAAAAAATAAAACATTCTACCAACAAGTACTGGAAAACAAAAGAAAGACCGCTTCCTATCAACCTGTTGCAGAAGCCACTCCTGTAGATGTCTAGGAAGAGAAATAATAAATCAGTAATTGCCATGAATAACCAAGGCAACAAGACAGCTCAGAAAGAAAGTGAAAAATCTCTAGAAGGCAGTTAAAGATACAGAAATATGTGACTTAAATGACAGAGAATTCAAGATTGCAGTTCTGAAAAAAACTCAACGAGATGCAAGAAAACACAGATAGGCAGTTAAATGAACTCAGAAACACAATCAAAGAACAGCATGAGCATTCCACGAACGAGATTGAAATTTTAAAAAAGAACCAAATAGAATTTCTGGAGATTAAGAAATCAATAGAAGAAATTAAGAATAAAACAACCAGCTTAGGTAGTAGAGTTGACCAGATGGAGGAAAGAATCAGTGACATCGAAGATAGAAACCTGGAAATTACACAGATGGAAGAAGAAAGAGACTTGAGACTTCAAAGAAATGAAAGAACTCTACAAGAACTTTCTGACTCCATCAGAAAGAGCAATATAGAATAATGGGCATACCAGAAGGAGAAGAAAGAGAGAAGGGAACACAGAATATATTCAAACAAATTGTTAATGGGAACTCCCCAAACTTGTGGACAGAACTGGACCCTCAAATCCAAGAAGCAAATAGAACACCTAATTACGTCAATCCCAACAGGCCTTCTCCAAGGCACATTGTATTGAAGCTCTCTAAAATCAACGACAAAGAAAGAATCCTCAAGGCAGCTAGGGAAAAGAATAGGGTAACTCACAAAGGAAAGACCATTAGATTATCATCATATTTTTCAGCAGAAACTCTACAAGCCAGGAGGGAGTGGAACCAAATATTCAAACTATTGAAAGAGAGAAATCATGAGCCAAGAATAATATATCCAGCAAAGATATCCTTTAGATATGAAGGAGGAAAAAAGACCTTTCAAGACATACAGAAGCTGAGGGAATTTTCTAATACACGACCTGCACTACAAGAAATACTAAAGGAGGCTATTCGACCACCATCAACAGGGACAATTTGTGGCAACCAAAACTCAAAAAGGGGGAGAGAAAAGGCCTGAACCGGAATACGGGAATGGAGAAAGTAAGCGTGATGAAGAAAATGGAATACTCTAAATATCAAACTTTCTTTTACATAAACTTAAGGGTAACCACTCAAAAAAAAATCCAGAACTGAAATATATACTGTAAGAAAAGAAGAAACAGAGAGAAACAACATAGAATACCACCACACAGAAATAATAGACAACAACAAAAACGCAAAGAAACAATGGAGACACAGCCTTACCAGAAAACTAAAGATAGAATGACAGGAAATCCTCACATATCAATAATCACCCTAAATGTAAATGGACTGAACTCACCAATAAAAAGGCACAGAGTAGCAGATTGGACCAAAAAACTAAACCCAACCATATGCTGTCTCCAAGAGACACATCTCAGCTACAAGGACAAGCATAGACTCAAAGTGAAAGAGTAGAAATTGACACTCCAAGCAAATGGTACCCAGAGAAAATCAGATGATATCAGATGAAACAGACTTCAAGGTGAAAAAGATAACAAGAGACAAAGATGGACATTTCATAATGGTGAAGGGGACTGTGCAACAAGAAGACATAAGAGTCATCAATATTTATGCCCCCAATCAGGGAGCACCGAAATATACCAAGCAACTACTAACAGAAATAAAGGGAGAAATTGACCAAACCACAATTATACTAGGGGACTTAAATACATCATTTACAGCTGTGGATAGATCATCCAAACAGAAAATAAACAACGAAATAGCAGCCCTAAATGACACATTAGATGAAATGGACATAATTGACATTTATAGAGCACTTCACCTTAAAACATCACACTATGCATTCTTTTCTAGTGTACATGGAACATTCTCAAGGATAGACCATATATTGGGACATAAAATCAGTCTCAACAAATATAAGAAGATTGAAATCATACCAAGCATATTCTCTGATCACAAGGCTTTGAAATTGGATATCAACTGCAAAAAGAAAGCGGGAAAAAACACAAATTCATGGAGATTAAACAACATACTTTTAAAGAACGACTGGGTCAAAGAAGAAGTTAGAGGAGAGATCAAAAGATACATAGAAACAAATGACAATGAAAATACATCCTATCAAAATTTTTGGGATGCAGCAAAAGCGGTTTTAAGAGGGAAATTTATATCATTACAGGCCTATCTCAAGAAACAAGAAAACTCCCAAATAAATAACCTCATGTTACACCTTAAAGAACTAGAAAAAGAAGAACAAGTAAAACCCAAGGACAGCAGAAGAAAGGAAATAACAAAAATTACAGCAGAACTAAATGAAATAGAGAACAAAAAGACAGAAGAAAAAATTAATATGACAAAGAGCTGGTTCTCTGAAAAGATTAACAAAATTGACAAACCCTTGGCTAGACTTACTAAGATAAAAAGAGAGAAGACGCTAATTAACAAAATCAGAAACGAAAAAGGGGAAGTTATCACGGACACCACAGAAATACAAAGGATCATCCAAGAATACTATGAAGGACTATATGCCAGCAAATTCAACAACCCAGAAGAAATGGACAAATTCTTAGAAACATATAGCCTTCCAAGGCTGAACCATGAAGAACTGGAAAATGTAAACAGACCGATCACCAGTAACGAAATTGAATCAGTCATCCAAAACCTTCCCAAAAGCAAAAGTCCGGGACCAGATGGCTTCACTAGTGAATTCTACCAAACCTTCAAAGAGGATCTAATACCAATCCTGCTCACAATCTTCCAAAAAACTGAAGAAGAGACAGTACTCTCTAACTCATTTTATGAGGCCAACATTACCCTGATACCAAAACCTGGTAATGACAGTACAAACAAAGAAAACTACAGACCAATGTCTCTGATGAATACCGATGCAAAAATCCTAAATAAAATTCTAGCAAATCGAATACAACAATGCATTAAAAAGATTATTCATCACGACCAAGTGGGATTCATCACCGGGGCACAAGGATGGTTCAACATCCGCAAATCCATCAATGTGATACATCACATAAACAAAATAAAGGACAATAATCATGTGATTATATCAATTGATGTAGAAAAAGCATTTGACAAGATACAACATCCATTTATGATTAAAACACTTAATAAAATAGGTATAGAAGGAAAATACCTTAACATAATAAAGGCCATATACGACAAGCCCTCTGCTAATCTCATAATGAATGGTGAAAAACTGAAGCCATTTGCTCTACATTCAGGAACACGACAGGCTGCCCCTATCACCTCTGCTTTTCAACATAGTGTTGGAAGTCCTTGCCAGACCAATCAGGCAAGAGAAAGAAATGAAAGGCATCCAAATTGGGAATGAAGAAGTTAAATTATCACTCTTTGCAGATGACATGATGCTATATATAGAAATCCCTAAAGACTCCACCAAAAAGCTATTAGAAACAATCAACGAATACAGTAAAGTTGCCGGCTACCAAATCAACGCACAAAAGTCCATTGCCTTCCTATATACCAACAATGAAATCTCAGAAAAAGAAATACAAAAAACAATTCCTTTTGCAATTGCAGCAAAAAGAATAAAATACCTAGGAATAAACTTAACCAAGGATGTGAAAGACCTATATGCTGAAAACTATAAGACATTTTTGAAAGAAATTGAAGAAGACACAAAGAAATGGAAGGACATTCCGTGCTCATGCATGGGAAGAATCAACATAGTTAAAATGGCCATATTACCCAAAGCAATATACAGATTCAATGCAATCCCCATCAAAATCCCAATGGCATATTTTAAAGAAATAGAACAAAAAATCATCAGATTTGTTTGGAACCACAAAAGACCCCGAATAGCCAAAGCAATCTTAAGAAAAAAGAACAATAATGGAGGTATCACACTTCCTGACTTTGGCTTGTACTACAGTGGTACAATAATCAAAACAGCATGGTATTGACAGAAAAGCAGACACATAGACCAATGGAATAGAATTGAGAACCCAGAAATAAAACCACATAAATATGGACAGATAATTTTTGACAAAGAAGCTAAAAACATACAATGGAGCAAAGACAGCCTCTTCAATAAATGGTGCTGGGAGAATTGGATAGCCACGTGCAAAAGAATGAAACTGGACTGCTATTTGTCACCATGTACCAAAGTTAATTCAAAATGGATCGAAGACTTAAGCATAAGACCTGACACAATAAACTGCATAGAAGAAAACATAGGTACTAAACTTATGGACCTTGGGTTCAAAGAGCATTTTATGAACTTGACTCCAAAGGCAATGGAAGTAAAAGCTAAAATAAACGAATGGGACTATATGAAACTTAAAAGCTTCTGCACAGCAAAAGAAACCATTGACAAAATAAAGAGGCCACCAACTGAATGGGAGAACATTTTTGCAAACAGTGCCTCCGATAAGGGGCTAGTATCCAGAATATACAAGGAACTCATGCAACTCAACAACAAAAAAACAAACAACCCAATTGAAAAATGGGCAGAGGACTTGAAGAGACATTTCTCCAAAGAGGACATACAAATGGCAAATAGAGATATGAAAAAATGCTCAACATCACTAATCATCAGAGAAATGCAAATCAAAACCACAATGAGATATCACCTCACCCCAGTCAGAATGGCTATCATCAACAAGACAAATAGTAACAAGTGTTGGAGAGGCTGTGGAGAAAAAGGAACCCTCATACACTGTTGGTGGGAATGCAGACTGGTGCAGCCGTTATGGAAGGCAGTGTGGAGGTTCCTCAAAAAATTACGAATAGAATTGCCGTATGACCCAGCAATCCCTCTCCTGGGTATCTACCCAAAAAATCTGAAAACATTTAGAGATAAAGACACGTGTGCTCCAATGTTCATTGCAGCTTTGTTTACAGTGGCCAAGACATGGAAACAACCAAAATGTCCTTCGATAGATGAATGGATAAAGAAGTTGTGGTATATATACACAATGGAATACTATTCGGCAGTAAGAAAAGATGATATAGGAACATTTGTGACAACATGGATGGATCTTGAGAGAGTAATGCTGAGCGAAACAAGTCAGACAGAAAAAGCAGAGAACCATGTGATTTCACTGATATGTGGTATATAAACCCAAAACAACAAAAGAACAAGACAAACAAATGAAAAACAGAAACTCATAGACACAGACAATAGTTTAGTGGTTGCCAGAGGGTAAGGGGGGCGGGGGGTGGGGGGTGGGAGATGAGGATAAGGGGGATCGAGTATATGGTGATGGAAGGAGAACTGACTCTGGGTGATGAACACACAACGGGATTTATAGATGATGTAATACAGAATTGTACACCTGAAATCTATGTAATTTTACTAACAATTGTCACCCCAATAAATTTAATCAAAAAAAAAAAATTCTAAATTTCTGTTCAACCAAAGACACCAAACTTTGAAACAATAAGTCACAGATTTAGAGAAAACAATTGTAATATAATACAGTTAAAGTATTGGTATACACAAAAGTTAAGGACTGAAAATCATCTAAAACAAAAAACAAGTAGCAAAACAGGTAAAGGATATGAGCAGTTTCCTGTTGCTATGATACCAAATTACCACAAACTTAATAGCTTAAAACAAGACAAAGGTATAATCTTATAGTTCTGGAGTCCATAAATCCAAAACCAGTTTTAGAGATTAGCTAGGAGGATCCAAGATGGCAGAACAGATAAACACTGTGCTTGCCTCATCCCATGAATACAGCAAAATTACAACTAAATTATTGGACAATCAATCTGGAAAACCATCTGAAGTGTAGCTGAACATAAGTTTTATAGCTAAGCATATAAAGAAGTCACATCAAGACTCGTAGGAGGGGAGGAGACGCATAATGAGCTAGCCCCACACCTCCGTGTGGCAGATAAAAACTGAAAGGCATATCTTGGCCACAAAGGTTCCCCAGGAAGGAGCAAGAGACCCCAAGCCCCCTTCCCCCACAGCACACACACACACACACACACACACACACACACACACACACACACACCAGAGTAGAGTACTGGTGTCGGGAAAAGGAGCTCCCTCAATATCTGCCTGTGAAAAACAGTGGGGATTCCAACCATCTGGGTGGGATGGAAGGCGGCAGGAAACCCAGACATTCTCTTAAAGGGCCTGCTCACAGATTTGCTCACTAACAGGCACTTACCCTGGGCTCCAACAGAGGGACAGTAACTTGGGGGTACATCAGAGACATACAGGAGGCAGACTGAAGTGTGCTGCCTTGGCATGAGGGCTGGAGAACAGTCGCTATTTTCCCTGTGTGGGGTCCTCTTCCTACGCAGCTAGCAGGCAGGCACCATCTTTCCCGTGTGGAGCCCTCCCCTTATGCTTATGGCCAAAAGGAATCTGAATCTGATTGGCCTAGTGAGCTCCGCAGCTCTGTTCCACATCTCCACCCTGCCAACTCACTGAGAACCCGCCACACTCAATTCTGTACCACAAAGGCTTTATCGGTTTTATCCATGGCTGAACCTTTCTGTATCTGGCAACCAGCAGCAGGGTATTGTGCTGAGTGAAGTATGTCAGACAGAGCAAGACAGATGCAATGTGATTTCACTTACAGGTGGAATCTAAAGGACAAAATAAACAAACAAAACAGAAACACACTCATAAATACAGAGAACAATTTGATGGTTGCCAGTTGGGAGGGGGGTTGGAGGGGGGGATGAAAAACAGGAAGTGATTAAGAAGTACAAATTGGTTGTTACAAAGTAGTCATGGGGATGTGAGTTATAGCATAAGAAGAGTAGTCAATAATAGTCAATATAGTCAATAATATAGTAATAACTACGTATGGTGCAGATGGGTACTATATTTATCAGGGTAATAGATGGGAGTGGGTTGGAGGACAGGGTGAAAAAGGTGAATGGATTAAGAAGTACAAATAGATAGCTACAAAATAGTCATGGGGATGTAAAGCAAAGCATAGGAAATTATAGTCAATAATATGGTAATAGCTATGTAAAATGCCAGTTGAGTACTAGACTGACTAGTCGGGGGGATAACGTCTTAAATTATACAAATGTCTAACTACTATGCTATCCACCTGAAATTAGTACAAAACAATATTGAATATTAACTGCAATTGAAACATTTAAAAGGGGGGGGGGAAGCTGAAGGGAAATAAGAGGTTCAAATTTCCAGGTATAAAACAAATAACTCACGGAGATGTACTGTATAGAATGGGGAATATAGTCAATAATATTGTGATAGCATGGTACGGTGTCAGATGGTTGCTGGATTTATCATGGTGATCACTTGTTTAGGTTTATAAATGTTGAATGACTATGGTGTACACCTGAAACTTATATAATGTTGTATATTAGCTATATTTTTTCAATAAAAGTCTTAAAAAAAAAACAGTTTTAGTGAGCTGAAGTCAAGATGTTAGCAGACTGATTCCTTCTGGAGGTTCTAGGGAAGAAATCATTTGTATCTTCTAGAAGCCACCTGCATTCCTTGGCTCGTGACCCTTCCCTTGCATTACTCCAACCTCTTGCTTCCATCATCGCATATCCTTCTTCTCTCCTTATAGTCAAATCTTCCTCTACTTCCCTCTCATAAAGACACTTGTGATTGCATTTAGGTCCCACGTGGTAATCCAGGATAATCTCCCTATCTCACCATCCTTAAATTAATCAGGTCTGCAAAGTCCCTTTTGCCATATAAGGTAACATTCACAGGTTCTAGGGTTTATAAGGGATATATCTTTCATGGGGCCTTTATTCAACTTACCACAAACCAGCAATTCACAGATGAGGAAACAGACCATAAAACAAATGAAAAGATGTACAGCCCATTTCTTAATGCAATTGCAAATAATACAAACAAAATTACCATCTCACTCTCATCATAATGTCAAAATTTTTTAAGTCTGATAATAATATATATTGTCAAGGACATTTACCAAAAGGAACTATCATGCTGCTAGTAGTACTATAAATTGATACATCTAATTTGGAGAACAATTTGAAATATTTAGGAAATATGAAGATGTGCAAACCCTTTGGCCCAGCCATTCTACTTCTAGGTATGTATTAGAGGTGCACTGAATATTTTGACCAAACATAAAATAGCTGAGTATTAAAAGTCAGTATTTAGCCAAAGTTGAATATCCTCATCATAAAATGAAATATTGAGAAATTATTATATATCTGAAATTCTAACAAAAAATATCAAATCATTGTTAAAATTTTGTAATTTAAAATTTTTAGGCAGGCCTGGTGGCTCAGGTCATTGGAGTACCATGCTGTTAACGCTGAGGTCGCAGGTTTGACTCCCACATGGGCCAGTGAGCTGCGCCCTCTACAGCTAAACTTGTGAACAACAGCTCTCCCTGGAGCTGGGCTGCCGTGAGCAGCCAGAGGTTGGCGTGAGCTGCCGCAGGCTGCTGTGTGCTGTTGGGGGCTACTGTGTGCTGCCATGAGCAGCTGGCAGCCAGCATGAGCGGCTGTCTGTGAGCGGCCAACTGATGACTGGCAACCAACTGCCTGGTCGGGGGGAGGAACGCAAGGCTCATAATACCAGCATGGGCCAGGGAGCTGTGTCCTACACAACTAGACTGAGAAACAACAGCTTGAACCGGAGTGGAGGGGGGATGTGGAAGAAAGGGGAAAAAAAATTTTAATGAATGTCTTTTGGTAAAGTGTTACATATGTGGCATAAAGCATTAATGTAAGACAAAATGATTTAGTGACCCTAGGTGATTCAATTTAACTTCATAATAATTATAAAGAATCTGTTAAAATGTTCTGAATTGAAAAATCAGTTTTTTAATTATAACATTATAGTGTATGCCCAATAATTTCTCAACACTATCAGGTCATAAATTGTTCCTATGATCACTATACTGTATATTTTAAGTACTAAATAAGTCTCACTTTCAGCTGAGGTTTGCAGAGGAGCAAGATATGGCTTATTTGTGTTTTCATCATTGGGATGTTAGAGGCCTTTATGTATTCTAGATACTTCATCCAACAGCAGCATCATACACATTCTTCTCAAGCTCACATGGAACATTCACCAAGATAGACCACATTCTAGACCATAAAATACACCTTAACAAATTTAAAAGAATAGAAATCATACAAAGTATTCTCTCAGACCATAATGGAGTGAAACTAGAAATCAGTAACAGAAAGATAGCTGGAAAATCCCAAAATACTTGCAGATCAAACATACCTCTAAATAACACATGGGTAAAAATATCGATGCAATTGGGGTGGCCAGATGGCCCATTTGGTTAGAGCGCAAGCTCTTAACAACAGGGTTGCCGGTTCGATTCCCACGTGGGCCAGTGAGCTGCACCCTCCACAACTAGATTGAAGACAACAAGCTGCTTGTGGGCAGCCGGATGGAGTGCGAGGTCTTAACAACAAGGTTGCCGCTTCAATTCCAGAATGGGATGGTGGGCTGCACCCCCTGCAACTAGATTGAAAACAGCAACTGGACTTGGAAACTGAGTTGCGCCCTCCACAACTAGATTGAAGGACAACAACTTGACTTGGAGCTAATGGATCTTGGAAAACCACACTCTTCCCCAATATTCCCCAATTTTAAAAAAAAATCAATGCAATCCCTATCAAAATCTCAGAAGAATTTTTTGTAAACAATGACAATCTGTTCCTAAAATTTTTATGGAAATGCAGAAGACCAAAAATAGACAAAATGATTTTGAAAAAGAATAAAATTAGAGGACTCACACTTTCCAGTTTCAAAACTGACTACAAGCTACAATAACCAAGACAGCATGGTACTGGCATAAGGATAGACATATAGATGAATGGAACAAAATAGACAGTCCAAAAATAGACCCTTAACTTTATGGACAATTGATTTTTAACAAAGACACCAAGGCAAATCAATAAGGAAAATATTATTTTTCAACAAATGGGACAACTGGCTATCCAATTCATGCAACAAGATGAATTCAGACACTTGCCTCACAATACATATAAAAAACAGACTTAAATATGAGCTGAAACTATTAAAATTTTATTTAAAAACCATAGGAGAAAAATCTTCAAGACCATAGATTAAGAAAATCCTCTTTACATGTCACCAAATACACAATCTACTTTAAAAATTAGTAAGTTAGATTTCTCAAAATAAAAAATATTTTTGAACTTCACTAGACACCATTATGAAAAATGAAAACATAAGCCATAGACTGGGAGATAACATTTGCAAATCTTCTAAAGGACTTACATCCAGAATATATAAAGAACTCTAAAAACTGTATAATAAGAAAACAAACAATCCAATTCAACAATGAGCTAAAGAGACGAAGTAGAGACACTTCACCAAAGAGGATATATGGATAGCAAATGTCAATGCCTTCCAGACCAGAGTACCAGGAATGTACCTGTAGTTGAACAAGTGTATTACTTCTTATAGCAATGGAGAACGTATACCATGGGGAACTACAGGCAGTCTCAGTAAGTGAATATTAGAGGGTCTAAGGAAGAAGGCAGTCTAGATTGGGTGCTGTCAGAAAGTTGAGGCACCTCTATGATTGGGTATCACAATAAATCTTATCTATAGGGAAGGCAGACTTACAACAAGGATAAAGCTGTAATTGGTAAAAAAGTAGTAGCAGTTACTCATGATAATCTGAGTAAAGGGGATGTTTGGTATTCTATGGGTCACAGTGTTTTGTGTGCTTAGATAAAGCTATGAAGTGGCCTCTCTGTCTTACTTTATCATGGTCCTAGAGTAACTGTCTAATGTTTGTGTTCTTTGAGATTGTTTATGTCCAACAGGAGAATAATATAGCCTAGCTAGGAGCACCAGGCAAGCTTCTAACAACACTGAGGCCTAACTGTATTAGACCAGTTCCTAGATGTCAAAGGATGCTTTTATGTTGTTGTTGTCATTGTTCTAGTTCCCCCTTTTGTCCATAAAAATCCTGGATTTTCACCAGATTTTACTGATCAGGATCAGAAGAGTATCGATTAAACATAGTCTATAGTTGAACAAGAGTTAATCCTTTTTTCTCCTTTTGTTGCAGGATGTTATTGAACCACCTGACATAACAATGGCTGTGCAATAGCATTTAAGACTCTGGACAGGATACACCAGTCAAATTGTAACACAGATAATTATCAGAAGTAAAATGACTATTGGTCCTTGTAACAAATCTCAAAGCCATAGGCCAAAATTCTAAAACCCAGGCAATTAAAACATCCCAGAACCCAGCTGGGTCTCTTTTAGACCTAGCTTTTTATTTTAGGCAAGTGACAGGCTATTCTACTTGTCCTGTAATATTTATATAGGTACAACAATAACTATTTGCTAGCAAATTTTCCTTTGGCTATCCAAGAGGAAATCAAGGACTATATGACTGTCCATGATAACTCTAGATAATGAATTATACCAGTTTTTAAAATTATTACTGTAGATCACAGATGATCTGCTAGACAGATGGTAGTTGTCAATATCTGAAAATCTCTAACAATTTCTCCAAATACACAGAATAAGTTAGTGTGCAATAGACAGGGATAAGCCTAATGTCTACATAACAAGTAGTATCCTAGTGAAGCACAGATTATGTTGGATGTATAAGTATCATTTATTGCAACAGGAGTGAGTTAATTTTATGTCCAAGTGGGGTTTCTTTGCGGGGGGATGAAAATATTCTAAAATGTATGATGTAATGGTTGCACAACTCTGTGAATAGACTAAAACCATCCCTAAATTGTAAACCCTTAAGTTGGCAAACTGTACAGCATGTGAGTTATATATAAATAAAGCTGTTATTTTAAAATAATAATGAGGTGTTCTATAGGTATTGATATGGATGTTCTAAAGGCTGCAGGCAGTTCAGAGAAGTATTATTGAAAAAGAAACAAAAAGAGTAAAAGTATCCTACTGTACCATGGGCCAAAAGAAATATTTCATGGTGATTTTTTTATTAAATATAGGCAATAGATGATAGCTGTTTGTCTTATTGTATTTACATTTTCCTTTTTTAAAGTCTTAAATTTATGTATATTAAGAATACACAGGGGCCGGCCCGGTGGCTCAGGCGGTTAGAGCTCCGTGCTCCTAACTCCGAAGGCTGCCGGTTCGATTCCCACATGGGCCTGTGGGCTCTCAACCACAAGGTTGCCAGTTCAATTCCTCGAGTCCCGCAAGGGATGGTGGGCTCCGCCCCCTGCAACTAAGATTGAACATGGCACCTTGAGCTGAGCTGCCTCCCGGATGGCTCAGTTGGTTGGAGCGCGGGCTCTCAACCACAAGGTTGCCAATTCAATTCCTCGACTCCCGCAAGAGATGGTGGGCAGCGCCCCCTGCAACTAAAATTGAACACGGCACCTTGAGCTGAGCTGCCGCTGAGTTGGTTGGAGCCTGTCCTCTCAACCACAAGGTTGCCGGTTTGACTCCCGCAAGGGATGGTGGGCTGTGCCCCCGGCAACTAGCAACGGCAACTGGACCTGGAGCTGAGCTGTGCCCTCCACAACTAAGACTGAAAGAACAACAACTTGAAGCTGAACATAACCCCCCACAACTAAGATTGAAAGGACAACAATTTGACCATTGTTCCCCAATAAAGTCCTGTTCCCCTTCCCCAATAAAATCTTAAAAAAAAAAAAAAAATACACAATATGACCTACAAAATTTAAATATCCAAGAGTTAAAATAAATTGTTGTGACAGAGGACAGAAATATGAAAAACATAGTTATATTTTCTCACACATAATATTTAATTAGTCTTACTTTTATTACTAATTGCCACTGTTCACTAGTTCTATTGTTTGGTTTAAATAACAGCATGTGTGTAACAAAAGTAAATAATAAAGAAAAACACATAATTTAAAATGAATAATAATAAATAAAATGAACATCTATTTTTATATTAAAGCAATAATACACACATGAACAATTATTTATTATATATTATGAGTCTTTTCATCTGATACAGCTATGTCCCAGGTTGCTCTCTAAAAAATGGTCACCCCAATGGTGTAATACCATTCAGGTGGGAGAACAAGATATAATAATATTTGTAAATTACACAGACAAACTGGTAAACAGTGGTGCCTTCTGTGAAAAGAGAAATAAGTGGCTGGAACAAGCCAGAGGTTTTCTTTTGTTTTTTAAATATATTTTTAAAATGAGTACCTTGTGCATGTACTACCTATTCAAAAGGGAGAAAATCATTATTAGTCTTACACAGAGGTTGTCCATGGTGAGTTGGGAAATGTGTTTACAAAGCACAGGTTCCCACTGGAAACAGTATGTTAAGAACAGGAGGTTCTTGGGGAACCTACCCAAAGTTCAAGATGGGTGCCTGACGGATTACGGATTTAGATGAGTCCGATGAGGTATGCTTGTGTCAAAAACTGAAGGGCCCGCTAAGCTCCAGAAACCAGTATGAATTTTTGCATATGTGAAGGAAGCCATTATAGGGTTTTTAGGAAAGGAATATAATTGATGACTAAGAGATCCCTCTGGTCTGTGAAGAATGTGGGGGAGCACAATTTTGGGGACCTATTTTTGTAGTCTTGGTGAGTAAGGCTGTTGGCTTGGACTGTTAGCATTGTAGCACTGGATGGAGATGCAAAGACACAGACTTTGGGAGGTCGTCCTGACAGAACTTGCTGCTAGACTGAATGTGGATTGTAGGAGAAAGAGCACAGTACGGCTGACTGCTAGGGTGTCTTTCCTGGTATGGAGAATTCTAGCACTATGGTAGATTGAGGGGGAGTAAGAAAGAGTTCTCTTTGGGACACTTTAAGCCAGAGACAGTTAACTGATGCACGTTTTTCTTAAGTCATTCAGGCTGTTCTGTGGAGAGTGGGGATCGGAGGGCATCTGGGAGGCAAGTGAGGGCCCTGGGCGGGCCTCAGCAGGGACAGAGAGGAAACTACACAGGGTCAAAGGACAAGGCTGAAGGGGCTCCAGCAGAGAATCTTGCAGGTAGGTGGTCAAAGGCTTCAGCTTTTCATCGGTATGAAATGGGCAACCACGACAGGGCTTCAAGTGTGACCATAGCAGACCAAAGGCTTGCTGTGTGGAGAGTAGGATATAGGGTGGAGTTGCCAGATTTAGCCAATAAAAATACAGAATGCCCTGTTAAACTTGAACATCAGATAAACAAATCATTTTGTAGTGTTAAGTATACCCTGTGTACTGCTTGGGATATACTTATGCTAAAAATGTATTCGGTGTTGATCTGATATTCAAATTTAACTGTGTGTTCTGCTTTTAACCAGGCAACCCAACCATAGGGGCAGGTGGAGGCTGGGCCCCTGCAGGCATTCCACGGAGACCGAAAGGGCCAGAGTGGCAGGAGGGGAGGTGTGAGGAGAGGCCCCAGAGAAGACAAGGGTGGTCCCTTTGATGCCCTTTTCCAGAGAACAGCTCTGGAACACACGAGCTTCTCAGCTCTTCCAGGTGTTGGCCGAGGGCTTCTCTGGGAAGCATTTACCCGTACCTTCTAGTCCTCCGGAGCCGGCCAACTCCCCTTCAGCCTCCCCGGGGCCCGGTAGCGGCTGGGAAGAGGCGGCCTGAGGGGTGGCGCGTTAACCCCGCCTTCCGCACCCCGCAGGGGTGGAGCCTGAGCGAGGAGCCTGCGAGCAGCCTTCTCTCCCCGGATGAGTAGTGGCAGGAGAACATGGAGTCGGGCAAGATGGCGCCTCCCAAGAACGCTCCGAGAGATGCCTTGGTAAGTGCGAAGGATGAGCGGTGGGTCGTGAAGCTCGGCGCAGCCAGAGACCTGGGAGGCAGGCCCAGGCCTAGGGCCTGAGGATGGGCTCGCGTGCTGGCTTCAGCCCAACCGAGGCGGCAGGAAGAAGTGTGAGATTGGGGTGCCCTGGCTCCGGGGCGCTCTCCCGCCATCCCGGCAGCCCCGCCGGAGTGCGCAGGCCAACCGCCCGGGTTTGTCTCCTGGGCCTCGGGTCGCGGCCGCCTCGTCGTGTCGCCTGGTCTGCGAACCCTGACTCTCGCGTCCAGGATTCTGATGCTAGCTTTCCCCATCGCCACATCCAAAAATGACAACCAGCTGTAGCCACCCCTACCTCTGCTGGGAAAGCCAACCCGGGCCTCTTCGTCCCCGCCCCCATCCCCCGCGGAAAAAAAAAGTTTTCAGGAAAGAGGGTACGAAGGCATTTGGTGTGATCCTGACACTCACTTGGGAGGAAAAGGCTGAGTACAAGTTTGGAGCTTGTAGAAGGGGGACCCTGTATCATAAATATAAATACTACCTTCGGTCCAATCTTGATTTCCAGTACCTAGATTATGCATCTGGCCTTTTTATTTGAATCCACAGGTGATGGCGCAGATCCTGAAGGATATGGGAATCACTGAGTATGAGCCAAGGGTTATAAATCAAATGTTGGAATTTGCTTTCCGTAAGTTGATAACACCAAAAAATTTTTCCCTAACTTGTGAATTTGAAAAGATCCTTTTATTCTAAGAATATTTTCAACTAAATTACTTTAACAGTTAATATCTTAGAATTCAGCCTAAAGCAGTAAAATGGAGCTCAAGCTAAGGGACAACAGTATTTATACTGTGGTATTTTTTAAAAATTGATCATATACATAGGACAATTAGGTATTAGAACCAAAACTCATAAACTTTCTAGAAATTAATGGAACCTTCCATTAAGAAAAGTGGCCATAAATATTAAGCTGTTTCCATATGTTTAAGAAAATAATGTTTTGTTCTTAAAGGATATGTGACTACAATCCTGGATGATGCAAAAATTTATTCGAGCCATGCTAAGAAACCCAATGTAGATGCAGACGATGTGAGACTGGCAATCCAGTGCCGCGCTGACCAGTCCTTTACATCTCCTCCCCCGAGAGATGTGAGCAAACATTTATTTAAAGTTCATTTTATTTATAATTTTTCATTGTAGTTCTTATCAGTTTTTTGTTTTGTCTTGTTTTAAGTTTTTACTGGATATTGCAAGGCAGAAAAATCAAACCCCTTTACCTCTGATTAAGCCATATGCAGGACCCAGACTGCCTCCTGACAGATACTGCTTAACAGCTCCAAACTATAGGCTGAAGTCCTTAATTAAAAAGGTAAGAATTGTTAGTCAATTTAGCTTTTTAAAAAGGTGAGATGTGTTAGATAAATTTGTAAAGAACAAACGCCTGTAGATAGTGCAGTAGATTAAAGGCTAAGATAATTTACTAGGATATATATATATATATATATATATATATATATATATATATTTTTTTTTTTTTTTAATTTACTACCTCGAAAATACTGTGTCTGCAGTTAGCTGCTATGTTAAAATACAAAATATAAGACCTAAAATTTTTAGAGCTAAAAGGAACTTTAGTGTTCATGTAACCCAATGCTTATTTTTCACATCAGGAAAGTGAGCCTAAACTCATCCATGGAGTTCGTAGCAAAGCTAGGGCTGATTCCCAGGTTTCATAACTCCCAATCTTTCCACTTGAACATAGTTTTTTAGTGAAGCTCAATAACAGAGTAAATTATATACCATCAGAAATTAGACTTGCTTTCTGAAATATGACCCAAGGCTCTCCCACCACTGAAAAAGTGCTCCCCATATTGGGCTCCCTTTGTAGTCTGAAGTTCCACTATAAGAGAATTTATTTCTTCTTGGGTTAAGATGTTGACTAGTTAAGATTGAAAATGATAAGGAAGTTAGCTGTTATCTCCAAATAAGATTCTACCGTAACCTAAGTACTATACAGAATTCTGTGTGTGTGTGCACGCGCGCACACACTCATCTGTTTATATATATGTCTGTGAAAACCCTAGTTTAAATGTTGGATTCGGAACACTAATAGAACAAAAACAGGACATTCTTGCCATGGGTTATCCATTAATAATTAACATCAACAATCCTAATTTCATTCCTATTAACTTTAGGTGTCAAATCTGAACAACGTTAAAACTAATTTGTTTGTTAAATCCCATAGGGACCTAACCAAGGAAGACTAGTTCCACGGTTAAGTGTTGGTGCTGTTAGTAGCAGACCTACCACTCCTACTATAGGTAAGTGAGAGAGGGAAATGCCTTTTCTGGCTGGTAAAGAAGAAGTGCCTCAGCACTTGATTTTGAACTATAATCCAAGTCAAAAGGTGAGTCAGAAATTCCCATATGTGTGTTGACATTGATATATTATTCATCCTATAGTAAAGCTATAGACACATAGTATTTTATCAGATTTAAAAATGAGAAAGCTACAAGGAGTATAGATTTGGACATTACCCAGCATTGTTGCTGGTATAAAGCATGATACCAAAAACAGGAGTTTAAGCTCTGTTCTTTCTGCCTTCTATGCAAATGAAGTTGCAAAACACACTCATGGCAGTAGCCAATTTACCAGAAATTAAAGAAATTTCTGAATAAATTGGCAAGAGAATGCAGTCAGAAGAAAGTTTAAAATGTACAAAAAGCTTAAGGATATCAAAGAAAAAAAACCTGTTCTTTTTTAATATTAACCTTTTCAAAAGTAGTATTCATTACCCTATGTTGATCAGTGGGAGCCCCTTCATCTGTGCCTTCATCTGTGCCCCTGTCTCCATCATTCTTTGAGCATTTCTTACTTTCTGGAACAAGGTATTCCAAATTTACCTTACATATTTTTTTCTTATTAAATTTATTGGGGTGACATTGGTTAGTAAAATTATACAGGTTTCAAGTGTACATTTTTATATCACCATATGTTTGACCCCCTTTTCCTTCTACCATCCCCCCTTACCCTCTGGTAACTTATATTTTCACCCCAGTCCCAGAATCAGCCATTTCTCCAAAGAGCCCTGGTTCCTTTTAGTGGAGAATGGTATTTAGAAACCATTATTTGTGTCTTTTTAATGTCATTGTTTAGGTTAATAAGGAGAACATAAATAATGGATTTAGATTTCCTGATTTTTTATCCTATATTCCTGCTGGATGTCTTTTATAGTCAAAGTATTTTCAGAAAAACAAAAACAAAAACAAAACCCTTCTCTTTGACCAGTATTGTTTTTTGGCTCTTGTTGCTTATAACTTGAATCCTGTAGATGTCATGTAGGCCTAGTGTAAGCATTTGATTTTTGAGGTGTGTAGATAATCTCTTCATATTCTTAGGATGTGAATTTACATTCCAGCATTTTTAAACCAGCCTGGTATAGTATTACTTGTATACTTCTAATTACCTGCATGTGACATTTGTGGACAGAAATTTGCATATATGATTTGTGTAACTTTTGATCATATACTGTTTATCTGTGGATTCATATTACTTAAGTGAATACCAATTTTTTTTAAACTCTAGGCTATGGTAATCAGTTACACATGTTGGCAAGTTAACCAATTTTAGTTATCAATTGTGATTTTTATTTATAGTTAGATATTTATTATACATGTTTTAGAGATTTTTAAAATCTAGAGTTGAGGGAGCTGCTGAACACTACTATTAAACATAAAAGTTTTTAACTTCAAAAAAATTCAATGAGTTTTATAAAGCATAAGACCTAAGCATCTATTCTGTTCAATTTTAAAACCTAAACTCCATACTTACTTAAATGTTAACAATACCTTAGGGTAATGGCCAAGAAAACATCTACCTACTATGAATTTTCTTGACAAAATAAAATACTTATATTTGCTTCATTAACCTTCACCAAATTCTTTGGACCATTTCTTAATACAGGAAAACCTTGCCTAGGGATGGAGATATACAAAGATATACCTTTGTAAGAAAAAGCACTAGAACCCAGATTCCTGTATACCTTTGGTCTTTCTTTCCCCATGTAGGCTTTCTTCTCCTTTGTCCTTGGAGATGATGATAGTTGTAGTTTCTTTCAGTAACTCTCTCCCCTGGGAAGACTGCTGGTTCCAGGGGGAAGGGATCTATGGAAAGCCTGAATCCCCAAAGGAAAAACTAGGAACAGACACATTTCCATAAATGCATTTTTGAGAGCTGCAAAGACGTTAGTATACATACTGAGTCTGAGTCTTGCAAAATTCATTCATCAAGCAAACATTTGAGTGCCTGTTAGGAGCAAAGCACAAAAGCCATGTGCTCAAGGATGAAAAAAGGTTAGCTGAGGCTTGTAATTTATCAAACGAGATAAGACACTAATAATAAGGCTCCTATAATGTATTAAAGGAGTTTCAGAGGCAGGCAATCCCTTCTAAATAAATAAAAAATTTTACAAAATGGGGTGGTATTTTGAGTTGTACCTTGGAATAATGTGTGGAATTAAGGGGGCGGGGGATGGACTAAATTATCTCCAAGATCCTTTCCTGCTTAATAAAATTTCAATATAGAAAAGGAATATGATTTTTGTGTCCAACTAGGGACCCCAAAGGGTGTATTTGATAGTCTTTTGTTAGATGCATGTTGATTTAGCTTCATGGACCTAGTAGACATTTTCTTATTCTCAGCAAGTGAGAGATTAAAAGTGCCACCTAAGGGAATAGAAAACTTGGGTCTTTACTCTGCTAGATTATTTAAACGCTCAACTTCATGACGTCATTTAGCTAAAATTCAGTGCCAGTCGCTGTTTGAAGAGCTTTACAAGAATTCTATGAAGTAGATACTGTTGTCCCCATTTGACAGATGAGAAAACTGAGGTACAAAAATTAAATAACTTTCCCAAGGACACTCAGGTAGTACGTGATAAAATTTGCATTCAGACACAAGCAGGTAGGCTCCAGAGCCTACATTCTTAACCATTATACTATCCTGAAGTTTTAGCATCTAAACTATTAAACTTGTAAACATTTTTTAAGTTTGCTTTTATTGCAAATGATTTTTTCTCACCTTTCATTAGTTCCCTGTGCTTTGAAGGTAGTTTTTGGTAAGCTAAGAAGGGCAGAAAATGAACCTGGATAATAAGTCATCTAACTAATATGATCTGTTAATTACAACTACAGCAACCCCACAAACAGTGTCTGTCCCAAATAAAGTTGCACCTCCAGCGTCAGTGACAAGCCAAAGATTTACGGTGCAGATTCCACCTTCTCAGTCCACACCTGTTAAACCAGGTAATGTGATGGGCAGGCAGGGGGTGGGGGATGTTGTAAGCGGTTCTTTTAAAATATTTTTTCTGATTTACAATTTGTGAATAATTTGTGATTATAGAAGTTTGTGTTCCTATAGCAAGAGTTAAATTGCTTTAATATCATAACAGGAAGTGATGCTGCAAATCTTCAGGGGGGTGGGTCTATGGCTCCACTAAAATTATATGAAATTTTACATACATGTAATGTTTGGGGGTGGAGAACATTCAGTGTGATCATCAGATTCTTGAAAAACACTGTGAACCAAAATAAGTTAGGGTCCACAAATCTAAGACATCTTCAGAGAAAAGCACTTAGGGTTAAAGCTCAAGAAAATAATACAACTTAGTGTACATCAAATGAAAATTGTACCTTTAGTCACTTCATGGAAAGAGACATATAAAGTTGGAATGATATAAGTAGAATTCTGTTATAGCATAGTTTATTAATGTATATGTTTAGATTTCACATCTGAAACTTAACCACTCACAGTAAACTACTTACATGAAATACAGGCCTATAAGGGAAGCATGATTTCTGACCTTGAACATTAGTATATGCCATGATGAATCCAGTTCACTGCTTCCCATGACTAAGTACTAAGTGTGAAATTTTAGGTAAAGTTCAAAAACAAAAAACAGAACTGTAACCTTGTACTAGATACTAATTTAAGTATTAAAAAATTTAATTCAACTTTTAATGCAGTATAATTACCTGAGTTTCTTCTATGATGTAGTTGCACTTCATGCTATTGAAATTATTAGAATTACATTCAGCTTTGTTGAATACTTTTTACCATGTTTCTAATTCTGGGTAATTCATAGTTTGGGGGTGTTTTCTTCTCTGTTTACAGTACCCGCAACAACTGCAGTTCAAAATGTTCTGATTAATCCTTCAATGATTGGGCCCAAAAATATTCTTATTACCACCAACATGGTTTCATCACAGAACACAGCCAGTGAATCAAACCCATTGAAGAGAAAACATGAAGATGATGATGACAATGATACTATGTAAGGAATATAGTCTAGTCTAGATGCATTTCAAATGTGTAGTGGTTTTGAGCCCGGTATACTGAACTAGAACATTCTAGATCTTCTCAAGTTTTATCTTAGAAAACTTAAATGTAGTTGAAATATTTTTCACATTAGTTTAAACTCTTAGATTTCATAAGTAAGGGTGCCAATGTTTTTTCATTAGGCTTCAAGATAAAAAGTGAAGCTCTTGTTACTTAATA